>NW_024466004.1:56242500-57492500 GCF_017591425.1 Ochotona curzoniae | reverse complement strand
AAGCTGCACACAGTTCTATAAGTAGCAGTAGGGGAAAGTGCCTTTTCTGAAAGGCAGGAGGCAGAAGCTGTCCCTTCACAAGAGCTAAAGATAGCAGGAGGGCACACGTTTGATGTTTTACCTGCAGCCAATCTCATTAGGTGAGCAATTGAGGAGAAATACAATGTGATCTGGGGCTTTTGTGACAGTGAGTGCATTAGGCTGGGTGCTGCTGCTTCAGAAATAAGCTTTTGCCAAAGCTTCAGAGGAGGAGTGGATAGGGGAGACCGGCAGCTTGCTCAGTGCAGGGAGAGAATTTCTCTGCTCTTCCAGAGAGTAGATGGGAGTACCAGCGTTATGGCAAGGGGATTAAGCTTTCTCCTGTAACTCAGCCTCCCATATGCATGTTGGATCAAGTCCTGGATGTTCCCACTTCTGATTCAGCTCCCCGCTGTCATGCCTGGGAAAGCAGTGGAAGATGCTCAAGTGCTTGGGGCCTCACCATCCACAAGGGAGACTTGGGTGGAGTTTCTGTTTCCTGGCTGTAACCTGACCCAGACACAGCTGTTACTGGCCATTTGTGGAATGAACCAGCAGATGGAAGATGTCTCTCTGTCTCTTTCTGTATCTCTCTTTCAAATAAATTAATAAATCTTTAAAAAGAAAAAGAAAAGCCCAGAGAGTGGATTATTCCACATGTCTATGATTGTTTTTTCTTTTCTCCCTTCTTCCTTGTGCTCCATGTTTCAAATCCCTTTGAGCTGATGTTGAATGACCATGGTTTTAGTCTCTATTTTTGTTTTGGCAGTCTATTTATTTTCAAAGTTCATTGTATTTATCCTAGAGTGCTTGTTTTTCCCCTACAGCATATCTCTGCCAGAATAAAAGCCATTTCCTTGGATCTGAAGAATGCTCAAGGCCACTGTGCTTGGAAGCGAAGCACAGTGGAAAAATGTTTGTGGAGTTTGGGTGGCAGCTGTAGATGGTGCATTGAAAGTCATCCAGCTTGAGCTGCCATTTTGAGGACCTAAAGAACAATCTTTTTTTTTTTTACATTTATTTATTTACTTGAAAGGTAGAGTTACACACACACACACACACACACACACACACAGATCCTCCATTCTATGACTCACACCCCAAATCACTGCAATGGCCAGAACTTCAGAGCTGGCCTGGGGCGGAGACTAGGAGCCAGGAGCTTCTTTCATGTCTCCTGCATGGTTACAGGGGTTCAATACGCTTAAATCATCCTTCATACTTGCACCATCCTTTGCTGCTTTCCCAGGCACATCACCAGGGAGCTAGTTCAGAAGTGGAATAGCCTGGACTCAAATGAGTGCCCCCAGGGATGGCATATATATATTCATTTATTATTATTATGCATTATATATTCATTTAATAATACTATACTATACTATAACATAGTGCTATTATTAATATAATACAATATATAAATTATTGTTATTATTATTATTATTATTTTATGATACTGTTTCATGGGTTCTGGGATTTCCCTTACCCCTTCCACAAATTCCACTCCCCCACACTGAGTTCCTCTGTATAACTGCAATAATGTAAGTCCTTCATAAACAGTCATAAGTCCATCATTGAAGGCATGGATAATGGCAGAGAGTCCAGCATCCTATTGCTGTTTCACTGAGAGTCTATCTTTGATCTGGAAGTAGAGATGCATACTGCATTGTATCCTCACATCTGGTTATGATAGCTGCCATTACACAGTTACTATACATCCTCTTAAATGAAAAGCCACAATACAATATCAACAATAGGAAGAAAAACAGAAATTTACAATGCCAATAATGTTAAATAACCTGCTACTGAATGACTAATCTGTCGCTGAAGAAATGAAAAAGAAAGTCAAGAATCTTCTTGAAGGAAATGATGCTACTGTATGAGCTATGAGTCAGTGAAGAATTTAATATTCATGTCTTCATGTCTTGAAGAAATGAAAATAAAAACAAAAGCATCAAAATCCATGAGATATAGTTTCTGCTGGTCTTTGTTGGTGAGATGTGTCTTTTGTAGGCAGCAAATAGATGGGTTTTGTTTTTGATCCAGTCTAATCTGTGACATTTGATTGCTGAGTTTAAGCCATTTACATTCAGGGTTAATATGAATAGGTGGTAATTTGGTCCTGTCATTTTAGCAAGGGGTTGTTTATTGTTTGAGTTAGTCTTCTCTTATGTTACTGGGATGTTTTTCACGTTTGCCTTTGGTTTTGGTGGACGCTATTCCTTTTCTCTGTCAGGAGAACATCTTTAAGTATCATTTGTAAGGCAGGTCTGGAAGCTTTTCTTTACTGTGGAAAAATTTTATTTCATTTTCAAACACATAGGAAAGCTTTGCTGGGTATGTTACTCTGGGCCAACAATTTTTCCCTTTGAGAATCATGAAAATGTTGCCTTATTCTCTTCTATTCTGTAGAGTGTCCTGTGAGAAGTCAGCTGTGAGTCTGACTGCCATTCCTCTAAATGTTAATTGATATTTTTATGTGCACATTTAAGGATCTTTTCCTTACATTCGATTGAAGAGAGCTTGATTATGATGTGTCATGGTAAAGATTGCTTTTGGTCAACCCTGTTGGGAGTTCTGTGCCTTTCTTGGATGTTGTTTACCAATTCTTTCTCTAGATTAGGGAAGATTTTCTTTATTATTTCATTAAATATACTTTTAAACTCAGCTCCTCTTTCTGTGCCTTCTTGAAATCCCATAATTCTTATATTTTTGCCTTTTAATAGTGTCCCTTGAATACTTTTTTAGCTTGCCCCAACTTTTTTCAGCTTTTTGATTATTTACCCATAAAATTCTAAGATTCTTTCTTCTATCTCCTTCATTCTACTATTGAGACTTACCATGAAATTTTTAATTTACTCTATCACATCCTTTATTTCCAATAATTCTGCTTGATTTTGTTTTAGTGTTGCTATTTCCTGCATGACATGTTCCTTAAATTCCTGCATGTGCTCCTCATTGTTGAAAACAAGCTTTATAACAATGTTTTAAAAGTTCTACATCCCCGGGCCCGGCGCAGTGGCGCAAGTGGTTAAAGGTCCTCGCCTTGCAGGCCCGGGATCCCATATGGGCGCCGGTTCTAATCCCGGCTTCCCTTCCAGCTCCCTGCCTGTGGCCTGGGAAAGCAGTCGAGGACGGCCCAAAGCTTTGGGAACCTGTACCCGCGTGGGAGACCCGGAAGAGGCTCCTGGCTTCGGATCGGCATAGTATCGGCCGTTGCGCTCACTTGGGGAGTGAATCATCGGACGGAAGATCTTCCTCTCTGTCTCTCCTCTCTGTATATCCGCCTTTCCAATGAAAAATTAATAAAAATAAATCTTTTAAAAAAAAAAAAGTTCTACATCCCCCATTTCCTCAGTGTATTCCTCAGCTAACTCTGAGGTTGGTAAAGGGTCTTGCTCCTTTGCATGGGAGTTTTCAGTAATATTCACTGTGCTTCTTTCTGCTCTTTTGCTCTTGGTTATTATACATCTGGTTAGCAGATTCTTCTCTTTAGGGCAAGTTTAGAAAAACTGTGTCACCCACAGATTTACAGTTCAATTATACTGATTATGTTTGGTACCCAGTTCTTTGTTTGCAGCCACTTGTGCCACTTCCTCCAGTGAATTTCAGGTCTGGATTCTTGTGTTGGGCTTCCACCACAGTTTCCAAAGACCCACTCTCTACTTCCTGTGATCCCATGCTGTGGCTGCACTGTTGCCTGTACAACCTTTTCTCCCATTTCTTGTTTGCACAGTTCCCAGGATTAGGGAGACACCAGGTGTCCTAAGTGGTGTGTCCTAGGGAGACACCAGGTTGTTGGTGGAGCTGATCTTGCTGGAGCCTGTTGGCCATTAGGTCTGAGGGTCACCTGGACCTATTTTGACCTGTAGGAGCCCAAAGTCAGCATTATTTTTCCCTGTGGGAAAAATTCAACACAATGAGCTGGAAGTGAGTTTGATCCCAGCTCGGCACATGTGCAGCTTATTGTTGTCCCTCCTTGCCATACTGTACAAAATGGCACCTGAAGTGCCACTGGTGGAGTTCTGGATCTGCTGTCTGTTAGGTCTTGGGGCTGCTCAAACTTATTTTGGGTGGAATCTGTAGGATACATGTTGGTACAATGCACTGAGCCAGAAATGAGTTTGCTCCCAGCTTAGTGCATGCACACTCCTGTCCCAAAGCATTTGCGTCCCTGCACAAAATGGCACCAGATATGGCTCTGGTGGGGGTCTAGGCTGTGAAATCCAACCTGTTGTTGCACCACCTATTTGGGATCTGCTGCTCTGTCTCTGCTCCTGGTCAAATCAAACAAATCAGCAGACAGACAGTTCTTTTCCTGGGTTCTACTCCTGAACTCCCAGTGGACTCCCCTTCCCACCTTGCTGCTGGTGGAGTTCAGATCGTTGCTCACTGACTCCACTGGAGTATCAGGCCACTGTAACACCACACTATTGTCTCTGCTGCTTTCCAGTGTCTATCAGTCTCCAATATCCCTTTGCCATCAGCCTGTGCTTTCCTATTTCCTGGAATGTGCCCTCTCTGCTTCACCCTGGCTAATGAATCTCTGTCTGTTTAAACATATCCTTACCATATTCCACCATCTTGATTCTAATATGTATATATTTAAACCAATTTATTTACTTGGAAGGAAGAGTTATAGAAAGAAGGAGAGATAGTCAGAGAGAGAGAGAAAGATATCTTTCACCCACCAGTTCAACTCCCACATGACTGTAATGGCTGAGCCTGGGGGCCAGACTAAGGCCAGTATTCTAAGCTCCATTCAGGGCTTCCATGAGGATGGCATGGACCCAAGTGTTTGGGCCATCTTACACTGCTTTCCCAGGCCATTAACCAGGAACTGGATTGGAAGTGGGAAGCAGTGCTGACAGGATGCTTGCATCACAGACAACAGCTTGAGCTACTGTACCACAGGCCAGTCTCTATCCACCGTGTTTATTGTAATTATCGTTCTTAAGTGATTTCCCTCCTGCCATCCTTCCTGTGTTTCCCAAATGCTTTATACATAAGAACATTTTATCAAATGCTACTCTTTGAGGAGTTTTGTATGTTTCACTAATTTTCCCTCCTTATTTCTGCTAATGATTTGCAAATGTCTGCTTTGGCATCTGTCTTCCCTGTTTTTACCACAGCGCTTATCAAAATTGATGGGACCAACATTAGTCCTTTCTAAGTTGCCTTCAACTTAGCGGGGCGCATGAGAAGAGAATGAGGGGCATTCACAGTAAGATGTCAACTGCACTCCTGGGTTCCCTGCAGAGTTTGGTCTTGGTGCCTCAGCCCTCTCACATCTGGCTCTTGATTCTGACCTTCAGGAACCTCTTCCCGTTTATGGTCCTCTGTTCTGAGTCCAGTTTTCCAGCTTGGGCCCTGACCTCCTTCCCAAGTTCAGGCCTGCATTGGAGCAACTTCTTCCTTTTTAATGTCTAGCAAATGGGAAGCTGCTTGCAGGAAATACCTGACTAGTCCTTCACTCAGGAAACTAGATCATGTGAGACTGATGTGTTACCCAGGATCATTCACTAAAGTTCAGGGTCATGGTCTTTTCTGTCCTAAGATAGTTTAAAGATTTAAAAATACATATTTATTTGAGAGAGAAAGGTTTTTCGTCTGTTGACTCACTCCACCAACTGGCTATAACAGTCAGGACTGGACCAGGCATAAACCAGGAGCCAGGAACCAGAAACCAGGAGCCAGGAACTCCATCTGAGTTTCTCATGTGAGTGGCAGGGGTTGTAGTACTTAGGTCATTGTCTGCTGCCTTCCCAGGTGCATTAACAGAGAGGTGGATTGAAAGTAGAGCAGGTGAACTCGAATGCATGCTCTGAGATGGAGTGCCAGTGTCACAAGTGTAGGCCTAACCCGCTACTGTCAACACTAACTACTGTCCTAGGATTAATGAATTCAGAGACAGATGTGCTTCAGATGAGAACCAACTGGGCATTCAAAGCAGCCCGCGGACTTTAAAACCTGAGTGGGAGTTGGCTCCTGAGAACAGCTGACTCCAGGGACAGGGTCAGTCCAGGCTTGGAGGGATCTAAGCCTATAATTCACAATTCTGAGGGCTGCAGATGGGGCTGTGATGCAGAAAAAGCCTGTGGATGATGAGAGTCCCAGCCACCTTGGAGCATGCCATGGAACATTTACAACCTAGGAAGGGCAGATGGGTCTCCCATGAGACCAAGTGCATCTTGGGAAAGTTGAGCAAATGCAGTCCGTTGTGTATCTTGGCTGCAGGATATCTCACCAGTCTTTCCCTCTCTCTCTCTCTCTCTCCTTCTCCCTCTCTTCCCCCTTTACTCCCCCTCATCCCATCTCTATCCATGTTAAGGAGCTGTGGAGTTGTGGAATCCTGGAAAGCCATGGAACAATTTCTGCAATAATGAGTTGCTGATGAGATAGCACCTGACCCTGTTCCCAGATAACATTGCAGAGGATTTATCAATGTCCTGAACACTGGACTGCCTGGCATGAGAACATGGCAAAATGAGGGTCTTCATACAGGCCAGTCCAAACAGTCCCAGCCTCAGAAAGGGGGGTCTTCGTGCCATCAGATTGGAAACCACTGTACATGCTGGGGAGTGCTCCCCGCTCATGTGCGCACACACACTACATCCCCAGCTGCCCTGGGTGACAGACCAGTGGGAGTCTGTCATGACCCAGACTGGTAAGGGTTATGGAGGGGGCAGAAGGCTTCAAGAGGAAGATCATGGGAATCTAGGGCATTGGTGTTCATTTGGCAGGACACCTGCAAGTAGCTGCAGGTTTTGAATAAGTAATGTAACATTTTTAAAAAGATTTATCCATTTTTTTAAATTGGAAAGGCAGATGTACAGAGAGCAGGAGAGACATAGAAGATCTTCTGTCCAATGATTCACTCCCCAAGCGGCCGCAATGGCCTGCGCTGTGCCGATCCGAAGGTAATATAACATTTTAACAGTTCTTCTCCAGGAAAGCAGGAGGTTTGGGCAAGCTCTCCACCCATAGCAGGGACCCTTTGCTTCCAGCACCAAGAGCTTTGTTTCCTGGACCTGCATTTGCTCATCATTGTGAACGGGCCCCTGGCAAGGTTGCTGGGGGCAGGAAGTGAAGCTAGCCCAACGGAGAGGGGACTTTGCAGCCCTAACACTGTCTTGGTGTCAGGAACTCTTGAGGATTCACTCATTACTCTGTTTGAAATATGAGAACGCTCCAAAAAGGTTCATAGAAAATGAATTTGGGAAGGAGGATGCTAGCACAATGGTTCAGTGGCTAAATCCGCACTTTGCAAGTGTTGGGATCCCATATGGTTGCCAGTTCTAGTCCTGGCTGCTCCGCTTCCTACCCAGCTCCTTGCTTGTGGCCTGGGAAAGCAGTAGAGGATTGTCCAAAGCCTTGGGACTTTGCACCCATGTGGGAGACATGGAAAAAGCTCCTGGCTTCAGATCAGATCAGCTCCAGTTGTTATGGCCACTTGGGGAGTAAACCAGTGGATGGAAAATCTTTCTGTCTCTACACTTCTCTTTAGATCTTTTTTTTTTTTTTAAATAAGAATAAACATCACTGGCCTGGCGCAGTGGCGCAGTGGTTAAGGGTCCTCGCCTTGCACGCCCGGGATCCCATATGGGCGCCGTTTCTATCCCGGCAGCCCCGCTTCCCTTCCAGCTCCCTGCCTGTGGCCCGGAAAAGCAGTCGAGGACGGCCCAAAGCTTTGGGACCCTGCACCCGTGTGGGAGACCTGGAAGAGGCTCCTGGCTTTGGACCGGCATAGCATCGGCCGTTGCGCTCACTTGGAGAGTGAATCATCGGATGGAAGATCTTCTCCGTTTCTCCTCTCTCTGTATATCCACCTTTCCAATAAAAAATAATAAAAATAAATCTTAAAAAAAAGAATAAACATCTTAAAAAGAAAAAAGAAAATGTATTTAGGGGCTGGCATTGTGGTGTAGCAAGCTGCTGTATGTGATGTTAGCATCTCATGAGTGTAGTTCAAGTCTCAGCTTCTCTGCTCGGGGTCCAGCTCCCAACCCCTGACTCCCTGCCTTTTTATTGGAAAGTCCGAGAGAAGGAGAGACAGAGAAAGATTTTGTGTTCTCTGGTTCACTTTGCAAGTGGCCACAATGGCCAGAGTGAGCCTGTCTGAAGTCAAGAGCCAGGAGCTTCTTTAGGGTCTCCATTTCAATGCACTGAGAGGAGCAGAAGACGGATCAAGTGCTTGGGCTCCTGTTCCTACATGAGAGACCAGATGAAAGTCCTGGCTCCTGGATTTCAGCCTGGCCCAGCCACCATTTGGTAGAAGATCTCCATTGTTCTTTCTGTAACTCTTTCAAAAAATTTAAAATATAAAGTTGGTTTTGAAAGGTTAGTTTATTTTGGTGCCAGAAAAAGAAAATCAATGTGTAATTGCTTCATACTGGGCATTTTTCCATTCAATGTCAAGGATCCCTTGTATGTGGAGGGCAGAATAGGTGGATGAACTGCTAAGTGAGAATGGAATGCTTGAATGAGACCCTGGCTTGTCCTCTGGATCCTGCTTATAGCAGGGGCCCCTGAAGAGTCCTGCATGGCTATAGGCTCTGGCAAAGCCCAGGGAGCATCTGTCCCTGGTGAGTGCACCTCTGCATTTCTCTTTGCAGACCTAGCTTCTGTTGATCCTCCAGTGCAGGTTTTCTCAGCGAGGTTGCAGAAGTTGGCTCTCAGGAGCACAGGATTAGGGTCACTGCAGAAGGCAGGGAGTTAAGCTGAAGAGTTTTCCACTTCAGGGCATGCTGTTTGAACATGGATCACTGGATTCCACCCCAGCCTCTCCGACTCAGCATAAATGTGCATTTCTGACATGTTTCCATGAGACCCTGGTTTTGTCGGTCCCAGAGACTGCCATGGACTTGTCTGAAACTTGGCAACTTTTCAAACTTAGCTTTTACCATTCTTGTATTAACCTTGTTGAGTTAAACTTTGCACCCCATACAACTGACCCAAGGAAAGCCCACGATTCAACAGTGTTTGATCACAGATCTGAACAGCTGTCATCACACTCAATGTTAAGACATTTGCCTCACTTCAGTAAGAAATTCTGTACCCTTACTTGCTTCCTTGCAACTGCTGTCTTTTGCTCAGCATCATGTTTTCAACATTTATCTGTGTAGCAGTTCATCCATGTTCCAAGGTTCATCTGTGTGACTGCTTGTGGCAGTATTCCCACCCTTTCCAACTTCTGAACAGCAGTCTAATGTGTGAGTATTGTGCATTTTCCTTATCAGCTCATCCATGGGTGGGCATGTGGGCTGTCCATAAATAACCTACTGACTATTACATTTTGCAGATGCTCAGGAAGCTAGAACTGAGGTAACTGAGAATTCCAAAGCTATTTTTCTGATGAGGAACAGAGGACTCTGGGAACTCTGGCCCAACTTCACTCAATTAGTTGTCAACAGAGCTGCAACTGACCTTCTGCCACTTGATGTTCAAGCTGTGGGCATTGACCTCCAGTAGAAACAGATCAGTTAGAGAAGTCGGAAGACTCATCCTGGGTTTCATGGAGTTGCATAAATGTTGCACAAGTTGTTGGTTGCACATAAGTCCCCCCCCCCCGCTCTCTTGCTGCAGTCATCAGAAATAGTTGAGGGAACTTGTATTTTTAATTGGAATTTGCCATAGTGAAATCACAGACGTCTACCCAATAACTGATAACTCCATGATGAAAGGGAAGAGGAAGCATCAATGATCAGGAAATGCTGCTCCATGTATTCAACTGTGCTGAAAAGGACCCCAAAACACTTCGATGAAAATGAAGTGCATGTTGAACAGGATCACATGGATCCCCTTTGGTTGTGCCTTCCAGTTCTGCTACCCCCAGGTGTGTCTGGCATGGTGCCCTTTCCCTGATCTGCTCATGATGTCACTGCCAACCCCTTCATGCCCATGTCAGTGCTCTCCCCTACGTAAGGAGTTATTCGAATATCCCACCCTGGACCTGGCGCCATTCCTTCTTCCTCACAGCTCACGAAATTCATGCCAGTCTAGCCATCCACCAATCAGATGTAACTTGGCATTCCACCTGAGAATCCCACCCCCAATCTTTCAGCCCCTTCCCCAACCCTGCTCACTTACCAGTCATCCACCCCCAGGCATTCACCTGCAGTTGCCAATCCCCTGGGGGATTGGCCCTCAATCCCTCCCAATCTCTGCCCCCCACACCTGACAGACAAAAAGGCCCCCAGGTGCAGCTCTCTTTCTCTCCTCCTTCTGGCTTTCTTTCACCCCTTCCCCTTCCCCTTTTCCTGCCCCGCTGGAATAAACCTCCTAAGATACCTCTTTGAGTCTGGTGTTTCAGCTCACGGTAAAGAACCAGGTTGTGGGAATTAGCTGCGCGTAAAATATTGTAATATTGTATGAACTAGAACTAGAACTCAAACCTTTTAAAATAACTAACACCCTACCCCTTCACCCATCCATCTCCCCGCTATTTCCCAGGAGATCTCAATCATTTAGGGATAGCGAGAATAGCTCCTTTTTGTCTCACTGATTTTCAAGGATTCTTGGTTTAACTTATACCAGAGTTTCCGGAAGAAACGGAACAATTAATTAAAGATGAGAAGCAAGCTGCTGTTTGAGGGGGAAATTGTCCTTTTTCTCCTACCAGTCCTGGGTAAACCAAATGAGCAAAGGCACTGAGATGACCCACTTCATGCTGAACCACCTCAGAATATTCACAAGGCAGGACTGCATTATTTATTTATTTAAAGTGAAACCATACATTGCTGAAGGAGAGGACAGGATTTGTTCATATTAATGTTCCCCAACCCCCTGAAGACTGGAGAGAAACCCAACAGTGTGAGTAGCTATTGCTGCTGGGAGAAAGTGAAAGTGGAATCAAGCTTGCAACATCCCTGGGGACACTGAGCTCTCTGATTCAGTGGAGCTGGAGAGGGCTGGAGAGCTGCAGTTCAGAGCAGCCCGAGGCAAGCCTGGCCTGGCAGTCAGAAGCCAGGTTTGGAGAACCACCGGTGTGGGGAACTTTCTAGCCCTTGATCCCTTCCCCCCCCCCGCTTTTTTTTTCATTCCTGACATTCCTCTCCCCTTTTCTTTTGTAGCAACAGTGAAACAAAGAGCATGCACATCCCTTTGAATCAGCTCCATAAAGTCATTCCTCCATAGTTATTATTGACAAGGACCTTCATACACACAAAAGCAATTTCAAAAAAACTTAGCAAAACTGTATTCAGTAGAATCAGAACAGATGCAGTGATGTGGCAACCTTGACTGGAATCTGTACCTGTGTATGAGATTTGAAGAGATGTTTGGATAATAGTGGCAAAAAATAAACAGAACATCACAGTCCTATTACTTTATCCAGGGCTGCATGTTTAATTTCTATGATTATCTCTCTGGGGCTTTTTCCTTTGGACTCAAGACAATTGGGAATTGAACCTACGAGTGGCTGTGTGGTATGGAGAATTGGGGAGGGGGTTATTCCTTTGTATACCTCATTGGCTGGATATTTCCATTTCCCCACTCAAGTATTTGGGAACAAATATTTTGGCAGCCAGTGTTGGCAGAACTTTTGCTTCTGTTAAGACTCAGAAACCAGAGCTTTTTGTCATTTATTTATTCATTCAAAGAGGTTAGGAAATCGGGGCAACCGAGAGGACAATTTCCCCTTTGCCTTAAAGTGATTGCAGTTGTACACTGAAGGAAGGAAACTCACAAGGGAAAAAGAGAAACAAGTTAGGAGTAAGAAATAGGACAACCGTAGCATGCCCTCACACAGAGGCGGCACCTAGAAAAGTTGGCCAAGGGACAGAATACAGGACTTTAGCGAAGCACCATGTGTGTACCCTACTAGATTGCATAGCAGGAATGCCATGACCTCTATATGAATGCATTTTGGTAGGGAAGGGAAAGTGTGATGAATTTCACTTACTTTCTTACTTCCCCACATACACCCACTGGGGACTCTCGCCATGCCTGGCACAGATGGTCATGAGATGGGCCTGGGCAGTTATGCTGTGCCTGATCCAAGATGTTCCTGTGTTCACATTTCTGCAGGTGGACTGTCAGTACCCTAGTATCTCCCAAGCCTGAGGAGTTCACCTCTGCAGAGCCCCGCAGGCGGGGGAGGCCATGTTGGTGATACAGCTGTCACATTCTATTAGTGCATGGGTGAGGCTCATGAGGTGCAGGAGGGATGTCATTTATAGACAGAAATTACTTAATTAAGCTTGATAGAATTTTGAAGTTTTCTTGGCACGCAATTTGTTCATCAAGTGCAAAGCTTGTAGGAAGCAGGTCGTGTAGAGTTTGGAACTCTGAAGTTTGAGACTAGGTAATTTTTTTGTAAGTAGAATAAGAACTCCAGAGCTGACTGGATGTAGGAACATGCAAAAGTGCACCAAAAAGATTCACTCATGCTTTAGTTTGCTACCCAGGCTTGAACAGGAAAAAGGATGAGGAAAAAGCCAGGATTTTCCCCCCCAAGTCAGTTGAGAATATGAACCACAAACTTTGACTTTATTTCTCCTCTATGTATTTCTTTTCAAATAAAATATTTATTTTACTGTGATAAAAAGCTCACAGTGGAAAAGTATACCACATGCGATAGCCCAGGTAGTGATGGCAGAGTGAACAGCAACAAATCAGCTACTTCTCAAGCCTTCAGAACTTCGCGACACAAATGGACCACGATGGGATGTTTGGCTTCTTTCACACAACATCTGGAGTGTGAGACTCATCACTGGCCCTGCACATGGGATTAATATTTCATTTTCGATGCTGTGTCAAATTTTATTGCAGGACTCAATTTATTTCAGGTTCTCTGTTCTGCTAGGGATAGACATAGCTGTTACAACTTTTTCACTATTACAAGCAGTATGAAATCAATGGCTGGTGTGTGTAATAGCTCTGGGAGGCCATGTCCCACAGGTTTTCAGAGAACAGACCCTGGGGCCGGATGCTGATGTCAGCAATTTCCAGCTCAGGTGGCCTGGGTAAATGACTCTGCTGGCTGCCTGTTTCATGAGTAATGCCTACTTTAGGGGGTTGCTATGGGCGATAGGAGCTAATGCTAGTTGCCTAGCACAGAAACGGTTATTCTGTAATTGTGAGCTGTTGCTCCTCAAGGTGAGAGCAAGGAGGCGGAAGGCTCTAGCGGGGAGGTTTTTCAGGACTATTCTCCTGGGCTACTCAGAGTCAAGTTCACATTGAGAAAGACGGGATTCAGAGGGCTTTAGGCATTGAACATTTTCTGGCATCTTACTGAGACATTCTCAAACATTGAACAGCTCCTTGGGTAATCAGTTTTGTGGCTTTCTGCCAAGAGACTACTAGAAAAGTGGCCACATCCATTCCTTCAGGTCTAGGGAGACTGTTAAACATTTTCAATAAAGACTTATTTATTTACTTTAGAGAGAGGGGGAGAGAGAGACAGAAAGGTAGAGAGGGAGAGAGACAGAGATCTTCTATCTGCAGGTTTACTCCCCAAGTGACTATAGTGGCCAGGGCAGAACATCTGAAGCCAGGAGCCTATAGCTTTACCAGGGTTTCTCATGTGATGGTCCAAGCACTGAGGCTGTCTTGTACTGCCTTTCCAGGCCATTTTCAGGGAGCTGGATTGAAAGTAGAGAAGCTTGAATGTGCATTGGCATCTGTACGGGATTCCAGTGTGGTGATGGCTTTACCTGCTGTTGACCTTTGGCTATTGATCTTTGGCTACTCTGAACAGAGATCCAGCACATCTTGCCTCTGCAGCAGAGGTAGTCATCCCCTCCTCATTTCAACTCTGATCTCTTTAACTTCCAGAATTGACCTTGCTTTCCCCTTTTTATGTTGCATGACTTAGTACACATTCATTTATTTCAGAGAATATGTTGGGCCTTAACCTCATTGGAAGCACTGAGAATCACAAAAAGAGTCAAACAAAACCCCAGTGAAAAGCTAAATCAAGAAAATCATCTAAATGTTGAAGACTTTCTGTTACAACAGGGTGCAGGAAGGCATGGAGAGGGAGATTGACAGGGAAAAATAGGCAAGGTGCTAACTTAATCTCAGTGGTCAGGAATGAGCCTCTGGAGAGAGAGGTTAGTACTAACACACCACCATCCCTTCTGATACCCATCAAGAGAGGAGTGACCGTGCACAGAGGGTAAGGGGGCCTCCTAGGAACAAGTTGGGACTCTGGGAGAGCAAAGGGGCCAGTGAAGTGGGAGGAGATTGGGCAAAGGGGGAACAGCTGGAGATGAGACTAGACCACAGGCACAGCAGGTGTGTGGGTGTGGCAGTCCTGAGAGGCAAATGGACTGAGTATAATTAGGTTGCTTTGTTAGCTATCTGCAGAAAGAAGACTTGAATCTCCAGGTTACTCCGTCTTCCACTCCCAATGAGCTCCATAACCTGTCACAATACCTAGCACACAGCAGATACAAAAGTACTAAATAGAGAGTGTGGGAAAATGGAATGAACAAAGCAGTTTGGGTGAGAAAAAAAAGCTTTAAAATAATTCCTACATTGTTCTCGTAATACACATTTTTTAAAAATTTATCTTTATTTTATTGGAAAGTCTGGTATACAGAGAAGAGGAGAGACGAAAAGGAAGATCTTTTGCCTGTTGATTCACTCCCCAAATGGCCTCAATGGCCAGAGCTGCGCCAATCCCAAGCCAGGAGCCAGGAGCTTCTTCGGGGTCTCCCACACAGGTGCGGGGTCCAAAGGCTTTGGGCCATCTTCGACTACTTTCCCAGGCTATAACAAGGGAGCTGGATGGGAAGTGGGCTACTGGGATTAGAATCTGCACCCAAATGGGATTCCAGCACATGCAAGGCGAGGACTTTAGTTAGTAGGTTGCCTTGCTGGGCCCAATAATATACATTTTCATAATTTTTTTGAGACTGTCACATATGTGACATGAACTTGTATTTCAAAAAGCTTTATTTGAAAGGCAGAACAACAGAGAGAAAGTGAGAGACATAAAGAGAAATAGCTTCTACGTGCTGGTTCACGCCACAAAGGGCTCAACAAACCCAACTGGGAAAGGTGAAAACCTGGAGCCAGGAGTTCTATCCTGGTGTCTCACATGGGTAACAGGGGCCCAAGAACTCAGACTGTTTTCTGTATGGAGTTATTCGAATATCCCACCCTGGACCTGGCGCCATTCCTTCTTCCTCACAGCTCACGAAATTCACGCCAGTCTAGCCATCCACCAATCAGACGTAACTTGGCATTCCACCTAAGGATCCCACCACCAATCTTCCAGCCCCTTCACCAACCCTGCTCACTTACCAGTCATCCCTAAGCATTCACCTGCAGTTGCCAATTCCCTGGGGGATTGGCCCTCAATCCCTCCCCATCTCTGCCCCCCACACCTGACAGACAAAAAGGCCCCCAGGTGCGGCTCTCTTTTCTGTCTCTTCTCTCTTCTTTCGACCTCCCTTCCCCTCATCCTCTTCCCCTCCCCCTTTTCTGATCTCCACTACCTCCACCCTGTTCCTGCCCCGCTGGAATAAACCTCCTAGGATACCTCGTTGCGTCTGGTTTTTTCAGCTCACGGTAAAGAACCAGGTTGTGGGAATTAGCTGAGCTGCGTTAGCTGCGTGTAATAATATAATATCTTATGAACTAGAACTCGAACTGTTTTAAATAAATAACATTTTCTGTTGCTCTCCCTGGCACATTAGCTGGACTAGAAGCAGAGCACCTGAAAATCAAACTGGCACTTCAACACGGAATGCTATTGTTGTAAGCTGCAGCCTAACTGCTATGCTGCAACACGAGCCCCTTAAAACACTTTTTCCTTTTTTGCCATAAAATAAACTTACTTTAAATCCTATTTTCCATAAACCCTGTATAATGTTCTCTTATGAGAAGGTATTGCTGAATACGATGTAGCCTCTGACTGTCTGGGTCTACAGTTGAGGGCAAATTTGTGAGGCTTGGAGCAGGAGAGCTGGAGAGCTGCTAGCCACTCAGGTTTGCATTTCATTTCTATTTAGGAATTTAGCTTTCATAAAGATAAATCCTGGATCTTGCAGAACGTTGGAGATGATTTTCTGAGAAAGTATTATATAGATTAAATTTTATTTCACATGCACAAGGTGGGCTGGCAGCTTGGAAAAATCCAACTTTGAACCATCTGAAACACTGATTATTTAGGAAGGGTGGGTAATGAGCCTTCTACAATTCAAATACAGGTTCATGCTTTTATAAATCGACAATGTAGGATCCTTAGCAGTGAAGAGAGAATTCTTACTTATTACCATATAAGGAAGACAGATTTTAAAAAAAAACAGTGTGCATTGGGCACTTATAAGCATTGCATTGAATATATCATATACAGACAGTCCCTGACTTGGAAAGGTTTGACATACTTTCCCATGGTGCCAAAGGCATATGCATTCAGCAGAATCATACTTCAGATTTGGACTGTTGATCTTTTCCTGGGCAAGCAATATGCCACAGCTTGCTCTCTGTCCCACTGGGCAGAGCTGACTCCATTGCCATGAGGGGAAATGACAAGCAGCTGCAGTGTGTTATGTAGCTGAGCTAGGGCACGTGGGTCGTTAGACTCAGGTGATGTGATGTTTTCACCTTGTGGTGGGTTTACTGAACCATTTACTGGATAAGGAGGATGGTGCTCAGGGAAGGGAAGATGGTGCTGAAGATCAGAGTGGTCTCCAGAATTTGAACCCGGCCTTTTTCCAGTGCACTGCCTGCTGGGGAGTTCTTGCTTTTGCATTTCTACCACCACACCAGATGTGGCTTCACTTTCAATATTTTAGCACAAATATAGACACACAATTCTTCCATCTGCTGATTTACTCTCCAAATGACTACAATGACTGGAGTTGAGGCTGGTTTAGACCAGAGCTTGGGGTTTCTTCCAAATCTGCTGTGTGAGTGACAGGGGACCATCATCTGCTGCTTTCCTAGGTGAGTTAGCAGGCAGCAGGCTTGGAAGTGGAGCACCAGCCCTTGAACCAGCACTCACACGGCATCACAGGTGCAACTGAACCCGCTGCAATCACAACACTGGCCCTGGAATTGATGCCTTTGAAATACTCTGTCCAAGGGCTACGCCACATGGCTTGGGACAATTTTCCTCTACAACCAGATCATCCTCCAGTATCTCCAAGTGTCCTGACCTCTACCTCAAGAGAAAGAGCTGCTACTCCCAGCAACCTTTAGCTTGCTGATATAGGCAATTCCTTCCTCTTCAAGGCCCCAGCTTGATAAAAGCCATTGTAGGACAAGACAATCAACCCACTCAGACAACAGACTTAATGGCATGGGACTAAGACATCTGCCTGTCATCCTAACCCCAAATCTAGAAAACCCCAACTCTGCCCCTCTAGAAAACCTGCTTTCCCTACTCCACCCACCAGCCTCAGAGGCCAATAAATTAGGTTGGTGAAGTGTCATGGAGTGTCGGTCCATTAGGAGCCACATTTTAATAACCTCTTTGCTTAGATAGTCATTAGTCAAACCTTATTTTTAGAGTCAGAAAAAACTACCTGTACACTTCATGATCTGTTGCAACCTATAGGTATCGGGCCTGGCATGGTGGCTCAGTGGCTAAAGCTTCACCTTGCACACACCAGAATTCCAAAAAGGCACTGGTTCATGTCCTGGCTGCTCCCATTCCTATCCAGTTCCCATGTTATGGCCTGGGGGAAGAAGTAGAGAACAGCCCAAAGCCTTGGGATCCTGTACCTGCATGGGAGACCTGGAAGAATCTTCTGGCTCCTGGTTTCAGATCAGCTTAGCTCTGGCCACTGTGACCACTTGGGGAATGAACCATTTGATAGATCTTTCTCTCTGTCTCTGTTTCTCTCCATAAATCTAATCTGCCTTTCCAATAAAAATCAATAAATGCTAAAAAAGAGAAAAGGGATGGAAAGCACCCACCTGTGGGATTATTTTAGAGAGTAGACATGACTAACCGTATGTCTAAAGCGCTAACTTTTATGCTGGGTGCATATTGGAATCATAACAGGTTGTTGTGGTTTTTGTTTTTTTTTCTTTTTCTTCTTTTTTTTTTTGTTGCTGTTGTTTTGTTTCTTTATTCTCATTTTTTTGAGTCCTGTCCCTGGTGTTTCTGAATTGTCCTGGGCACCAGCAGCTTTAAAAGTGTTAGTCCTTTTGTGCAGCTAAGCTCTCTTCAGGATAAGTTTGCCACAATAAACCAAAAACACCAGACACAGAGACAGCTAGCAGGTCCTTTATTCCAGCAGGGTAGGTACAGGAGTGGAGGCAGAGGGAGAGCAGGAAGGGAAGGGGTGCATGTGGAGGCCCTTTTATGCCCTGAGGGTGCATCTTGCAGGGTAGGGGGCGCTCAGGGATTGGTTGCTAGGGGTTGTGGGTGGGCCCCAAGGGATTGATTGGTGACTAAAATTGTCAGAGCTGCAGGAGATTGGTAGGCAGGCAGAGATTAGGGAAGGGGATGACAGGGGATTGGTGGGTGGGGGTATTTGCAACAACGGGGAGTTTGCAAGCCGTGGGAAGGAGAAGCAGGTATCCAAGTTGGTACCAGGTCAAAATGGTGGGGTCTTCCGAATATCTGGAGTGATATTCGAGCCACTCCCCACAAAGAGGGTGCCATGTGATCCTACACTGCAGCCTGAATGAGAACCACTGGTTCGAAGCAATGGCTGGTGCCTCACCTGTTGAGCAAGCTGGTAGGGAGACTTTGGGAGCAGGACCAAGATTGTCTCACAAGGTATTTGGAGAACTGTCTGGTCTGTGTGTTTAAAACTAATTTTCTAGACCATTCCAAATGTCCTGTGTGGGAGGGGATCTTTGGCCAATAGGGACCAGATTACTAATTTTTGAATCCTCCCCTTGTTTGAGCTATTAATCGTTTCCAAGCTTATGCCATGAGAATTGGCTTAGTGGCAAGTTATGGGTTCCTGAAGCTCTGGGAGGGTGGGATCAATGACTTAGGCATTCATACTTCTGGCCTGGCACTGCAGGCTGTTCAGTTGCGCTGAATGAAAACAGAAGTGCAATTGTATCCACTTGGGGGACCTGAAAGAAACACTTGGCTCCTGGCTTCAGATCAAGATCTTTCTCTCTGCATCTCCTTCTCTCTGTAAATCCACCTTTCTAACAAAAACAAATAAATCTTTTTCAAAAAAGAATTGGAATTGTAATGGCTTATCCCTGATTCATTTGGCTTGAAATTAATTCCATTGCCCCCACTGCCCTCTCTGCTGCCCAGTCCTAAGTCCCACAGGCTGGAGCAGTGCTGGCTACAGTGTATGCTGCCCTTTTGGGTTACCCAGGGCAGGCAAGTTCCAACTGCCTGCCACCAGGGGCATTTCAGCCAAGTAGTGGGTGGAGATGGGGGATCTGTCTGCACCCTGATTACAAGTGGGTCTCATGGGGCTAACATCCTTGTCTGTAGTGATCAGACAGAACGCTTTCCCCTCCTCCAGCTTTGCAGCCTTTGAATGGACAAGGCTGTCTGTGGTGGACTGGCCCCTTTCACATTAGGGCAGAAAGGAAGCAGCTTCCTGTTTTCCTTTCTGAAACTTCTGTAGATGAGGAAGGATGGGATGAGAAAGGAGAGTTGGGACCTATCACCAGCAGTATGAGTCTTCCCCTGCGAGGTAGACCAGAGCACCTGTGTCTACAGGTGCAAACGTGCGAAGTACAGGTCTCCACTTCCACGGCCAAAAGCAACCTGAAGTGTCCTGAGATGAGAATGCATGTCACTGAAGAGAAGCAAAAATTCTTAACTGGGCAATTTTTTCTGTTCCTCCCCACGTTCCCATCAAAAGCAAATCTAATGCTCCATATATAAATAGAGAAGTGTCATCATGAGCTTGAGTGATGGGAGCCAACTGAACAAAAGGGTCTCATGACAAGATGTTTGCCTGCTTTATGCAAATACAAAATAAATATTCATGGAACTTTATTTTAAGGAAAGAAACTTTAAATGGCAAACTAATTTGTCTTACTTCACATGTGCACAAATGCCTTACACCCTTTGGGGAACAAGGTAGGGGTGTAATTACACATGCTCAAATGTGCGGGTGTGGCTGTGCGTGCACTTGTAGACACCCCTTGCATGGAGAGGCAGAGATTGAATCACGGTCATCGCTCCTTCAATGCAGGGCCTGGTAACTTGGAAAATTCCAGAATTATTATTGTATTAAAGTGCAGTTTATCGCAGTGTCTTCAAGTAAGATCGTGGGAGAGAAGTTAGGGATAACTGGAAAACGTTCATGAAGCTTATTTAAATTTTGCTAGGTTGTAGAATTTATTAGACTGTCTTTTTCAATTAAAGTGATGTTTGATCTTTCCACTTTCATAAAGGCAGGCTTTTAAATTTAATTTACATCCTGAGCTGCTGTCATACACAGCCACCGTGCTCTTCCAAAGTCTTTTTTTTTCTTTTGTCGTTTTGTTTTGTTTTTGGACTATAGAGTCATGGCCAATTTAATTAAAATATGGTTCATGGGGAAAGAGAGTTATTTATTTGGAAGAACTGGGTTGGTCACCATTTGTTCCAACAAACACTCTTACCAAAAACTACTTTTAGGGATATAAGTAGAAACAGATATCAAGATGCTTTCAGCTGAAGTGTGGTAAACATAAGATAAGTATTATCTGCTTGCATGGAAGCATTTCCAAGGATTTTATTTAGATGTCTTTGATCAATGGATTACATACCATCCTTCTGATGTCTTACTCATGCTATCGTGTGTTTGGCAAAATCTTTGTAGATTATTCACAGGCAAAAGCTGAGTCATCCCAACTGGGATGGAGTAGTCAAGACTTCTAGACTTCTGAATGGGCTGAATGCAAATGATGGTGATTAAAAAGGTCCCATCTGCCCAGAGACCCCAGAGTGCAGCCTCTGGAGATGCTCAATGCCCACTCTTTTTTTTTTTCTCTTGTGGATGGTTGTAGTTTTTTCGTTTACAAGTAAATGCAAAAGTCTTAATTTTTATGAAACTCCTTCTAAAATAACCAAATACTCCCATGCTTTCTTTTTTGTTTTTTAAGATTTTATTTATTTTTCTTGCAAAGTCAGATATACAGAGAGGAGAGACAGAGAGGAAGATCTCCTGTCTGATAATTCACTCTCCATGTGACCATAATGGCCAGAGCTGAGCCGATCCGAAGCCAGGAGCCAGTAGCTCTTCCCGGTCTCCCACACAAATGCAGGGTCCCAAGGCTGTGGACCGTCCTCTACTGCTTTTCCAGGCCATTACAAGGGAGCTGGATGAGAAGCAGAGCTTGCCGGGATTAGAACCGGTGCCCATATGGGATCCCAGCACATGCAAGGCAAGGATTTGAGCTGCTAGGCTGCCTTGCCAGGCCCACTTCCATGTTTACTTAAAGAGAGGTGACCAAACATTATAGATCTTTCTGTTTTGTTTAGGTGAATCAAAGCAAAACATGCTGGAGAATTATTTTACTTTTTCAGAAGCCTCTGAGGGCGTATGAGGCATTTTTTTTTAATCTACAGGGATCAAATCTCAGAAGTGTGTGGTTGTGCATATGGGGCTATTCCTTAATCGCCACACTCACTGTTACTGTGGTGATTGTGTTCATCCACCGTGCAAGCCACAACCTCTAACTTGTTAACCCCATCATCTTCTGTCTCTTTGGGAGCTAACACAACCACAGTTACTAGTGGTATACATCAAGTAAGAGAAGCGTGGCTCTGTCCAACACACCTGATGGGCAGTCCTGGGGGTGGGAGGCAAGATGCTGGCTCCTCGGGGACTCAGGAGTTATCCCTGCTCACATCCTACTTCCTGCCTGGGTCCAGGGAGGCAACACACTGGAGTCCCAGTGTTCTGAGCCAGAGCAGCATTCTTGTACTTGACACCCTGTAGTTCCTCTTCCCGTTGACTAAAAAGAAACTGATGGAAACATTTCTCTATCTCACAAGCCAAAGGCGTGGATGGAGTGTGAAAGTGATGATTAGGAATTCCAAATCCCTGGAATAAAATGGATTCATTGCCAATAGAGCAAAGAAGACTCAATTCAATAAAAATTATTTTATAAAATAATTTTTTGTTTGTTTGGTTATTTTATTTTTAAAAATTCCTTTAAAAATATAATCACCAAAACAGTTATTGGCCCACAGCTACAGAACAAATGCTGATTTTTCTTTTAAAAATTCATCAGCTGTAAGTCCACTCTAATTTGGACATTTCCCCCTGCAAGTTTACAGTATAATTATTTTATTTTTATTAGCTAAAAAGTTTATTCTCTTTATTTCCCAAAGTATTGTTCATTGCAGCCCTGTGCATATTGTGGTAGGGTAAAGAAGGTTTGCCCCATACGCTAATCCCCATGGTACTTTGCAGATGTGGTTTAAAGGACTTGAAGTAGGGACAAGATTCAGGACTATCCAGGCCCAACATAATCCCAACGATAATCCTAAGGCTTATCCCCTGATGAGAGAGAGAAAGAGAGCAAGAGGTGAGAGATGATGGATGGGATGTGGGGCCCAGGGGCTCTTGGAGGAGATGTATGGAACAGGTTGGATCTGCTTCCAGAGGAAGGCAGCCCGGCTGAGTTTAGCCCAGCAGAGTTGCACAAGGCATTCTGAGGGGCAGGACTGGGAGAGAGTAACTGCTGGGTCTGCAAGCCACTGAGTATGCAGTGGCAACTTGCTATGGCAGCCGTGGGGATACCCCGGGAGTTAAGGAAATACAAGAACACCTGCTAGAGGATTGGCAATCCTGAAGCTCAATGTGAAGGTTACGTTGTCAGCTTAAGTTTTCCCTTGCTAACGCTGCTTGCTCTCAGCCACAGCACCCAGCAATGAATTTTCTGGCTGTTTTCCACTTCCAAGTGAATTCTTGGCTTTGAATTCATTAACCTAAAAGAAGGAAGTCTTCTTCTTTTTAAGCCCTTGTAAGCCCACTGGGAGTGAAAGCTGGCTTTTCTGTGCAGAGCAAGAGTGCTTGCGAGGCTTCCACTGTTGACTAGGCTGGTGTTTTGTAAAACCCCACCAGCCCATTGTATTTTGCAGTGACTCATCCTCAGTGCTGAAATATGCTGCAGGATGGCTGTTCTCCCCGAGAGATGATTGCTGAGAGCCCACGCTGGCCCAACTCCTCGCCTCGATGATTAAGAGTTGATGAAGCACTGACCTTGCTACTGTGTATTGAGAATCCTGGCAGGAAATTGAACTAGAAATTTGGAACAAGAGGCCAAGTACTACAGTTGTAACTTTCATAAGTAGGTCATGATACTATATTGTCTCTACTACTAGACATTATGTTCTTCATGTTTTCCAACCTGTGAAATCCCTTCCTCTAGCTCTCTTTTCTTTTGGAGAAAGATATAGAATGCTATCAATAGCTATAGCTGCGCTACTATGGAACAAGTCCCCAGAGACTCTTACTACCCATATAAAAACCTTTCCCATCTTCTCTCTCTCTCTCTCTCTCTCTCTGTCTCTCTTTCTCTCTCTTTTTTCTACTGAAAAGTTGTAGTAAAGAATTTAGTAAAGTAATATTTCATTATTATAGAAATATGGTAAATCAACTCAGAGAAACCAGGCATTCCTCTTAATAAAATCAAACCTGAACTCATGATAAGTTTGAACTTAAAAGTATTGTCAGATAAGGATCTGACTTTGTATCCTGATTCTGTTTATGCAAGCAATAAAAACAAAACCTGGGCATCTTAAATGTAGAGAAATAATGTGAAAGGGATATTAATGGACAGAAAGAGGGCCAAGAACAGGAACCAAGGCAGAGCTGGGCACTGGGGCAGCAGAAAGCATCCCAACTTCTTTCCTGGGCACTGGCCCTGGGATGGCTCCAATCTTTTTTCATCCTTTAGGCATATCATTCAGGATTTAGATCTTAGGGCTGGCACAGTGGCTCAACTGGCTAATCTTCCACTGCCAAGCACCAGCATCCCATATGGACACCAGTTCATGCTCCGGTTGCTCCACTTCCCATCCAGCTCCATGCTTGTGGCCTAAAAGCAGTAGAGGATGGGCCAAAGCTTTGGGACCCTGCACCCGTGTGGGAGACCCAGAAGAAGCTCCTGGCTCCTGCAATCAGATTGGTTCAGCTCTGGCTGTTGTGACCATTTGGGATGTGGACCAGCAGGTGGCAGATTTTTCTCTTTGTTTCTTCTCTCTGTAAATCTGTATTTCCAATAAACAAACAAACAAACAAACAAAAAGATTCAGATCTTGGGTCCAACCAATCAGATTTGATTGATCCAATGGGGGTCTTATGGGCAGGCAACTTCTGATAAGGGAAGGTAGGACAGTATGGAACATAAGAGGCTAGGACAAGAGAGAATAAGCTAAACAAACTCACACAATAATGGCAGGTCAAAGGATGTCCACGGGACATTGTCCCCAGTGTACCATCCCATTGCTTTCCTAGGTCTATTCAGTTGCTCCAGGAGGATGTATGGAATAGGGCTACTTTCTCAGACATAAGAACTGTTCTTTGGTCAAAGAAATGTTCAAATTATTTGCTTAAATTTAATTTTTAAAAAATAATTAATTTTAGGTGGAATTCAGTGTTACAGGGAGAGAGAGAGAGGTCTTCCATCCTAGTCTGGTCTCCAAGTAGCTGCTATGACCAGGGTTGGGCTAAGCTAAAATTTCATCCAGTTTTCCTATATACATGACAAGAACACAAGCACTAAAGCCATTTTCTATTGCTTTCCCTGACACACTATCAGGGAGCTGGATCAAATTAGGCCAGCTGGCACACTACCCAAAGCCCATTTTGTATGCTGGTACCTCAGGCAGTAGCTTTACGCACTATGCCATGATATATGGCATAGGTATATGCCATATATATGCCATATATATATGCCCCAGGTATATTTCAAATATAATTATTTTGATATGGGTACTTGCCTTTTGTTTTAACAAAAGCAGATTGAATCCCAAATTGTATTTCTAACCACAGTGACAAGAAGAAAAATTCTTGAGCCACAGTAGTCACCTCTGAAAATGTCAGGAGACTGATTGTGGTGTGTGTGTTATACGTTAATCACATTTTAAAAACATTTTATCAAGTCTCTACTGCTCATCTGTGTGAATTAGTACAAACCATAGGACATGGCCTGGAGCAGTAGCCTAGTGGCTAAAGTCCTTGCCTTGCATGTTCTAGGATCCCATATGGGCACTGGTTCATATCCTGGCTGCTCCACTTCCTTTCTAGCTCCCTGCTTGTGGCCTGGGAAAGCAGTAGAGGATGGCCCAAAGCCCAAGGACCCTGTACCTACATGGGAGACCAGGAAGAAGTTCCTGGCTTCTGACATCACATCAGTTCAGCTCTTGCCATTGCAACCAGTTGGGGAGTGAACCTGTGAATGGCAGATCTTTCTGTCTCTCCTTCTCTCTGCAAATCTTTCTAATAATAATAAGTAAATCTTTTAAAAGAACATAGAGCAAGTGTGTTTCTGAGACTTCCTAGCTGGTCCATTGGCTGATGCTTGCCTATGGGATCCAGAATTTTCTCAGGGGCATGTGGTTTATCCATGATGAACAGTGTGCAGTGGCTGGGGACGTGGGTGGGAAGTGGTATCTCCTTTCCTGGGGTTTAGACAGTTGAAAATCAACTTCAGCTCATGAGCCAAGAGACCCCAGTGAGGGGGATTTAATGGATTCTTGGTTAGAAGGTGAAGGTATCTCTTCATTTTTTTGATGTTGTTGCTATGTTATTCTCTTTGTGTGTATCTGTGAGAGTTTCCATAATAAATATGGTTTAAAAATTAATTTTGTTTTGACAGTGTTGTACTGTAAAACACTTTTAAAGTTCTTTCTTTGGGGAGCACTTTCAGGCAGAAAAATGAAAAGTTCTGATGGTCCATTAGCTATTATATTAACTTTAATCTTTTAAAAGTTACTTGGAAACTGACAAGGAAACACTTTTCAAAAGACTGCAGAAATCATCAGGTCTTATCATACCAGTGAAAGACCATTAACTATTGGGATTTGTAGTCAAAAGCAGAAAACGTTCAACAATTTAACATCAACTCCAGCTAAGGTTATGGGTTCTGGAGTTTGCCAGATCTAAATGTGAATCTTAGCTCTGCAATTTTCTCTCTATTGCTTGAAAGTTTTTGACAAATTGAATAATTTCGGTGAGCCATCAAGTGGGGCTAATAAAACGTTTCCATCAGCAAGCATTTTGCATAGGCCTGGCACATGATAAGTGCTCAGAAAAGAAGTCAAATAATCCTGTGACCCATGTCCAGTGTCAACTGCACATTTAACATCTCTGAGTTGGAATGTGTTTCATGATTGATGGCATATCATTACTTAATTTTTTTCTTAGTGACATTTAAGTAACTGCATACGACAAATTGATGCAGGCTAAGACACAATGTAAAGTGGTATCAAATTTAAACTTTTAAAAAAGCTGTATTTCCTGGCACTTGCAAAGGGAATATTTACCAATTGAGCCATTGTGGTAGGCCCTGTATTTGTTTTCTTTTCTTTTTATTTATCTTTCTTTAAATTTTATTTGAAAGGCAAAGCTACAGAGAAAGACGGAGTGACAGGATGTTGTTACCACGGGTGGAGTCTTAGCCTACTACAACAGGGTGCTGGCCTCTATGTTCTTTTAATCTAAAAAGTTCAGTGTAGTCCACTGACTTCTGTTTCAGTTACAGTGTGGTGCTTGGGAACAAGAGTGACCCTCTTGAAGCTTGAACAAGCTTCATGCAATTTTCTGCTGTCCATTCTCTCTGATCAGATTTGTGGATGTGATGAGTTACACCACCCGGGCTTGGCTAGCTTCTGCTTGCACACAGCCTGGAGTGTGCTGTGTTTTCCTTTGAGCTCCCTGGAAACATTACCTACCAGTCTCAGCACTTCAGCAGCAAGGGGTTCCAGGAATGCAGCATAGGGCACAACAGCAGCTCCAAATACCCCTCCATGGCTTGTGGGGTGCCTTCAAGCGTGTCAGTGCAGCACATAGGAAACTGTCGCCCAGTTGTCTAAGCAAGCATTGCCTTGGCCTTCCCATTGTCCTTCCCAGCTTTGTCAGTAGCCTTGGCTCAGCTAATGCTACCTTTGTCCAGTTGCACTCTCTCTGTTGCCAACCCCTCTTCACTTTTAATTGTGTGCTTCTTGGGGTACAAGTAATAATTTGATACCTGTATATACCATAGACTGCTAGCCAGTTACAAAAAGAATGACGTCCTCTTGCTTTTCATGTTTTAATGAGTTCTTTGCTTAGCTGAGCTACCTCTCTGAGCTGTGATGTGCTGCCAATATGTAACAGCATTATCGTTCCAATAGCCAGAATGCTCTGGAACCACATCTGCAGCCCTGCAAACTCCATTGGACAACTCCCTATCATGTAGAATTTTCAGCTCATTAAGTCACTCCACTAGAACATCTTTGAATCTTTTTGTGTCTATTGTGATGTGGTGCCAAATAAAGAAAACATTGCTCATCAGGAAAAGCAATAAAATTCACTCCATAAACCTCATTTAACATGTGTGTTTTTCATGTTTCATATGACAAGTCTGTTATAAGCCTTTACGTATGTGGATGACAAGAAAGATGACGTCCCTTGGAACTAACAGCCTAGCAAGGAGACAGAATTTAGAGAAATAATTATCCAAAAGAGTGAAGGGAACCAGCTTGGATGCATGGAGATCTCATCCAGTCTAAAGCAGAAGAACATGTAGTCTCAGACCTGAGAGTGAGGGAAGCATGTAGAAACTAAGATTTGCATATGAGTGAAAAGAGTAGGGGAATGGAGGCAAGAACGAGGTAACAGTGCACACCTGTCCTTGGAGACAGATAAAAGTCAGCATATTCAAAAAGTGAACGATGTTTGACATGCTAGGGAGAAGAGATTGGTGGGGGAAGCTGTCAGAGATTAGATTTTGAGGGTTTTCTTTTGATCGTATCAAGGAACTTGACCTTATTTTAATGTAATGGTGAGCCACTGGGGATTCATACAGAGGTGCAGACAAGAATAGGTCACTTCTTTGCTTTTTGTCAAGCTTTCTTCAAGGCGGTTGATTTTAAACAGAGGGAACTGCTACAGCATGAGCATTTCCAGCACATTTCAAGGAATTTCTGTATCAGCCAAAGCCATAATGTAACAAATCTCTGCCTCTGAATATAACAAACTTTATCTCCTATTTCAGCAAGGCCCTTTGACATCTGAGGAATAACCCATCCTTGGATAATGGAGTAGCTCTCTGTTTTGTCATGGGTAGATTCTGGCCAGTCAATAGCCTAGCAGAGTAGCAGGGTTGAAAATGAACTCAGAACTTAGCTCAATCTAAACCCCTCATTTTGACAACCAATATATGGAATCTCAGAGAGATGAAGGGCCTTGCCTAAAGTCACACAAACCACTCAGAGACAGCCAGGCTGAGAACTGAGATGGACTTCCTAGGTAGCAGCCATCTGTGGGCTGAAATAACTTGTTCCTGATGTTTACTGTATAGAACCTTCTCTCAGAAGGCTTTCCATTGGCTTTGGTGTCCAGAGTCCCTGTCTCATACACTTCAGCCCCAGGACAGTCAGATTGACAGGACTAAAGGGCAGAATGTAATTTATGCTAGGATTCTTTTGCATGCTAGTGGAATCCACTGTTCCTCTGCTTTAGACTGGATGAGATCTCCATGCATCCAGCCTGTTACTCTTTACTCTTTTGTATAATTGTTTCTCTAAATTCTCTGTTTCCTTGCTAATGAGTCTTTTGCATGCTAATGGTCAGGGTCTACCCCGTCACCATTGTGGTCACGTGGGGAATAGGAACAGAGGCATGAGAACTGACTAAACAGTCTGGTTAAAGGTACACAATGAGGTGGTCCTTCTGCCTCTCCCATATCCAAACCTAGGAACCAGTGTATCTTAGGGAATTTCCTAAATCCTCTATGTTTTCCACTGCTCCTTTTTCAGCACTTTCCACAATGTCAGAGTACAAGTCTGAACAAAAGAGGAAGCTAAGTTATGATTGAACAAACTGGTGAGAATCTCAGACAAGAAGATTTTGAATATCTGGACTGCCCTCCAGCAGGACATAGGACAACCAATGCTGGCCCTACAGGCACAACTTTCAAAGAACACAAAGAGATAAGCTGCCAGGAAAAGAAAGAAGGAAGGACCCTCAAAGGGTAGAGGCTGGGAGAACTGAAAAGGTGTTGTACAGCCAGGGAGCTGTCCATGGTGCCGAAATCCTACTCAAATCCACAGAGCGCTGATAAGGGGGATCAGAAGGCAGTGCTGCTCATCTTCCCTGCCCTGTGATTGCCTCCCAGAGAGGAGGCGGAGCACGGATGGCTAAGTCACTGCAAAGAGATCAGTTACCTTGTGAAGTTCTGCAGGCCTTGGGCTTAATGCTGTGCTGGTGTCTTTTTTATTAAAGCTACTAGGGTTTGGAGGTTATTTATCACTGCAGCAAAACAGCCTACTCTGCATACGTCGCATCATGTTAGGATTTTGTACTTCATTCTCATAAAATTATGCACATTGTTACTATGTTGTATTCTGTGACTTTAACCTCTTTGAGGTACAAGTGGTACACAACAAACAGTACATATTTTTAAAAAATTATTTACTTATTTACTTAAGATATACAGAGACAGACAGAGCTATTTCATCTGCAGGCTCACTCCACAAATGTTTGCAACAATTTTTGGACCTACAAGCAGAGTCTCAGATGTTTGCAGAAAATAGAATTAAAAAATGAGTGTATTTTCAAATCTATGTCTTATTCAATAATAATTAAAATAATCTGTAGCTTATTTAATAATATACATTAAAATGAATTTTTAAAGACCCTTCATGTGCATGGATTTCAAATTTTTGCATCAGAATCAGCTTAATATAGGTAATTTCATTTTCCACAAACTTTTGGAAATGCTCTTGTGTGTATAATAAGCACAAATAAACAATTAAATTGTGAATATATCCATCACTCGAAAAATTCTCTTGGTCTCCTTTTCAATCTTTTTTTTTCTTTCTCCTGCTCTTGCTTTCCAAACTCAACCAATAATCTGATTTCTGCCTCTATACATGTTTAAGAATTTCATCTGAAGAAAACACTACACTGTTTTCTTTTGTCTGTTTTTTCCCATTCAGAATAATTCACTGGAGATAATCTGTGTTGCATGTGTTAATAGTTCATTCCTTCTCTTAGTACCATTCTGGTACGTAGGGGCAGAGTGCAGTTTACAGTAGGAGTCTTTGTGTACTAGTGGAGTCCACAGAGGAGCTTGTCAGATGCCCGGTCTACCCCGTACCAGTGTGGATATGGGAGCAGAGGCCTGCTTATACACTTGTTGATGGATATCTGCATTGTTTTTGGACTATTTGTTTGGGACTATTACAAAGCTTTTTATAAATGTTCACATTCAAATCTTCATTTTAAAATATTTGTTTGTTGTTATTTATTTAAAAGGCAGAGCAAGTTATAGGAGAGAATGTGACTATGTTGAATGTCTAGTCTGGGATGGAGTAACACATGGGAGCACAAGGAAGGAAAGACAAAGAGAAATGGAAACCTACAGGGGTGTCTAGCAGAAACTTTGGAAATCCAAGAGGAAAAAAGTTTGAGAAAAAAGTGATTGTATGAAGGTTGCCAAAAGGTCAAGTAGAACAGAGGACAGGAAATGTTAAATCTGGGAATGTGGTGGTCAGTGGTGACCTATAGGATAGTGGCTTCCAGCAAGTAACAGCCCAACTTGCTGCTCTGCAAGATCCATCCCAAGTGCACATATGGTTGTAGTTTTTCATGTCTCTTAGATGAGCATTTGGCAGTAAAAGAATTGGGTTGTTCGGGAGAAGTGTGCCCAACTTGAAAAGAAGTCATCAGAATGTTTTCCTATTTGTAGGAGAATTTTAACTTCTTTCCATGCTTGCTGTGTTTTGTGTAGTTGAAACTTTAGCTCTGATGAAATGCGTACGATGCCACTAGAGAACACAGCTTTGTTCCCAAAGTCATCAACTCAGTCTCTTGATACTTGTGTAATAATTTCTTAACTGGCACTCCTCCTTCAGATGAATCAAGGTTGTCAGATGGGAACTCTGTGAACTTCCTCCCACTGCTTATAAACTTAGATCCTCAATAGCAATTATTCCCTCCCTACCTGTGTCATAGCAGGGGAACTGTGACCCACCTTCCCTTGATGATGCCCTTGAACCCCATCCTCCTCCTGTCAAGCCTCAGTCTAGCATCTTCTCTTCTCTTGAAGTTTCAGCTTTTCCAATTATATGATCACGTTCCCTCAGCCTCATATATTTAATTCTTGTCCAAATAAAACACTCTTATAAATTTGTATCTCCCTTTAGCTACCACTCTTTATTTCCTTCCATTTCAAAGCTAAATACTTAAAAAATAGAGTTCAATATTGCAATTTTCTCCCCAGTCCATATTATGAATCTCTTGCCCCACTCCCAGTTGACACCAATCTCACTTGGGTCACCCATGACCACCTGTACTGTTCTCAAAGTTGTTACTTATGTGGTGAGGGACTTTTTAGATGAGATTGAAATAGGATGTTAAGAAAGGTATAGCAGATGATCTGAACTGTTTCTAAATGTAATCACAAGTGTTCTTACAAAACAGAGGCACAGGAAGATTTAGCTATAGCAAAAAAACATGGAGCTGGTGTTATGGCACACTGGCTAAAATCATCCTTTGTGATGCTGGCATCCAATGTGGCATCAGCTCATGTGATTTCTGCCCCACTCCTGATCCAGCTCATTGCTAGTGCACCTGGGAAAGCATCTCAGGATAGACCAAGTGTTTGGGTTCTTGCCACCCACATGGAAGCCCAGATGGAGCACCTGGCTTCTGGCTTCAGTTTGGCCCAGATTTGGCTATTGTGGCCCTTTGGAAAGCTAACCAGTGGATGGAAGATCTCTCTCAATTTACCACTCTCTGTGACTTGTAAATAAACAAATATTTTTTTTTAAAAAAGAGGAAGAGATGCTTTGAAGATGGAGGAAGAGTTTGGGAGCCAAGGAAAAGGCAAGGATATAGGTTTTCTCCGCAGAACCTTTCCAGGCTGTGCAGGCTTGATTTAGGGAAATGGATTTTGGATTTCCAAGCTCCACAACCATAGGAAAGTAAATGTGTGGGGTTTTTTTTTCTGAGCTTACTTATAATTTTATTGTGATTTGTTAGAGCAATAATAATAAACTCATGCAGTGTCCAAGTCTAGAGTGAGCCTCACACACTGGAGGTCACTTCCCTAGGCCTCCTCTAGCTGTGCACCTTCTGCTGGTGGTAAACTACCTACTCTTTCTTGTCTTCAGCCACACCGGTGACCAGGACCCCAGACTTCCTGATTAAATTTTTATTCATGGTCAATTTCCAGGGTCTGTGTATCACTTCTGGAGACAGACTGGGATCCTGGAGGGTCCCGGAAGAGTCAACGTGAAATGATTGACTGCAAAGAGTGAGTCCATGAAATATGCTGTGTAGATGAAAAGACTAAACTGCACGAGAATCCAAACCAGGAGAGCAGATAGGAAGCTACTACAGTGATCCAGGAAGGGGGTAATGTTAGTGGCTCAGGCAGCAACTGGGACAGGATTCAGGTTGTAGTTTGAAGGTGAAGGTGGTAGGTTTTGTTAAAGCATTTAGTGTGTGAAAAAAAATGGAAGAGTAAGTGCAACTCCAGGGGTGTGTGGCTTGATCAGCTAGAAAGGGGATGTTGCCATGAGCTCAGAGAGTAAATAAGAATTATAGAGCACATTCAGAGGTAAAGTTTCTGGCCTGATTTTACATGTGTTAAATTAAGATGTCATCGTGGGGAGGCAGTTGGATATGCGGATGAAGCTTTCCTTTTTCAAACAAGTGTATATTTCTTGCAAATAGTCTAGGGTCTGATTGTGGGAAATTATGAATATTCTATAGATTGGGCCCTGCACGGTAGTCTAGTGACTCAAGTCCTCACTTGCACACATTGGGATCCCATGTGGGTGTTGGTTCTAATCCCAGCAGCCCCACTTCCCATCCAGCTCCCTGCTTGTGGCCAGGGAAAGCAGTCGAGGATAAGCTCAAAGCCTGGGGATCCTCCACCTGTACCCATATGGGAGACCCAGAAGAGCCTCCTGGATCCTGGTTTCGGATTGGTTCAGCTCTGGCTGCTGCAGCCACTTGGGGAGTGAATTAAAAGACTAAAGATCTTCCTCTCTGTCTCTCCTCCTCTCTGTATATCTGCCTTTCCAATAAAAATAAATAAATATTAAAAAGTATTAATATTCGATAGTTGAATTACTGTGTGACATTAAGCTATGAAACTATTTTAAGGTTTACCCACAGCTTTATATTCTTATACAACCACGTTAGTTAATATTAAACACTTATCTATATTACCCAGGTAGGCCAACGTGTAAGTGAGGATTATCAACAGCCTGATTGAGTCACCTCTTATTCTAGCTTCTCCCAAATACTTTGATAAAGACTGGGACTGATGTTAAATATTAATATCAAGTTTATTGAAGTGAGATCTATGGCCTCTGTTTCATTATCCTAACTTTCTTCCTACTCTGATGGGAAGAAAGTTTTTCCAGTAGTTATGAAAAATATACAAGATTAAATTCTTTGCTCCATCTCTGGAATGCTATGTCTGTCTCTCTACATATGTGGAATTGACAGCCAGAGCTTTTGTATTTCAGGCCAGCGTGCATTCCGGTTGTGAGCGGGACCTGAACCAGGGTCTGAGGAGGCTGCAGAGGCTATGAAGGATAGTTCTTCAGAAATGTTCAATCTGATGAACTGGCAATAATACTGATCTTCATGAATCTAAACTGACAGACACTGTTGAGCTGTATATCTAAGAAGCCAGAGCTGTCTTGTAGATTTGCAAAGATACGGTTCTGCAATGATCCACTCGAGAGTAATTCATCTGTGCATTTGTTCTGGCATCTTCAATCATGCTTTTTCCCTCTCATTCTTACCTTAAGCTTGTCTTGTCATGCTCAGCAATGACATCCATTGTACCAAATCTCTAGGTACTTTTGCAACATTTACACATATTTATTTATCTATTTTTAAAGATTTATTTATTTTTTATTAGAAAATCGTATTTACAGAGGGGAGAAAGAGAGAAAGATTTTTCATCTGCTGACTCACTTCCCAAATGGCCACAATGGCTGGAATTGAGCTAATCCAAAGTCAGGAGCCAGAAGTTTCTTATGGGTCTCCCATGTGGGTGCAGGGTCCCCACGCCTCAGGCAATCCTCCACTGCCTTTCCAGGCCACAAGCAGGTAGCTGGGAGGGAAGTAAAGAAGCCAGGACATGAACCAGTGCCCAGAGGGGATCACAGTGCATGCAAGCCAAGGACTTCAGCCATTAGGCTACTATACAATGTCCTAAAAATGTTTATTTGAGGATACATACAGAGAAAGGGAAAAAGAGAGACACTCTTATCCGCTGGGGTCATTTTCCAAATGCCCCACAGTGGCTTGAACTGAGCTGGGAGCTGGGAAGTCAACTCCGGTCTTTTATATGGAGGACAAGGAACCCAGCTTCTTGAGCTTCTTTCTTCCAGGGTGCACAATAGCAGGAAGCTGGAGTCAGGAGTAGAACTGGGACTCACACCCAGCCATTATATTTTGGGAAATGGGCATCCCAAGTGGGTTCCCTAATCTCAAGGCCAACTATTCACCCATGTCCCACAAATGTCTTTCTTCCTTACTTTGGAAGTCTACTCCCACTGTGCTGAGCACTCTTTCTCTACTTGATTGTTATTGTTTTTTTGATTTCTAAATACTTCCTTGTCCTAAGGCTCCTTTCTTTGCCCTCTTCCCTTCTCTCTACAAGAATTCCCAACATAATCCCCTCCAGACCCATGATTATGCCACACATACTCAGATGTTGATAGTTCCCTAATTCATTTGTCCAGATTAGAGCCATCTCCCAAACTCCAGGCTTGGATAGCTCACCTCTCTGTGCCTGTTTCCTCATCTGTGGAGTAGAGCTTATGATACCACATAACTCATAGCATTGCAATTGGGCATTCTCTGCTTTGGACTGGCACATTCACCTTTCACAGTTCCCAGGAAAGCTAACCTCTTGTGGACTTCATCAAACAGTTGTGTTGCACTCTGGCATCTGATGTACCTAATGATATGCACAACAGGATATGGGATGGAGTGGGGAGAAGGTGCTCAGGTGTTTATTCCACCAGCTCCCCTTGCTAGACAACAAGTGGGCAGTGGCTGCTGCCCCATTTCTCTGCTGAAGACCACAATTGTTGTGGGGCTTTTAAGTGTAAGTTGGCTTACCCGATTTGCACAGCCAACAGCACAGCCCTCATCCCATTTCAGTGATTGTTCTTCCTCTTGCCTCTCCTGGCAACCCTGCCAATGCTAGCTCTTGCTAAAGTCATTATGTTAACTCTGCTCACACTTTTGCAAGTAGGCCCTTCACTGAACTCTTCTCAGCCTCTGATTTGAATGAGCCGCTGATGTCCTTCTGGGATCCCTTCTTTTGAGGGTTGTTATTGATAATGAAATGAGATCGTATATGTGAAATGTGTGCAGCTGTATGTGGCATATGTTAAGTCCTCTGCTATTTTCCTAGGTGCATTAGTAGGGAGCTAGATTGGAAGTGGAGCAGCGGGACATGAACCAGCACCCATGTGGGATTCTGGCACTGCAGCATGAGGTTTGCCTGCTACACAACCTTGTCAGCTCCTAATCATGACTTTTCAAGGTCCCTATTTTTCCTGTGTCAATCAAGATTTTCCAGAGAAACAAGAGCAACTAGGCATGCATGCATGTACATGTGCACATCCTACCAATGGGCTGTGCCTGTGCACAGGTTTGCGGGTGAAGATATTTATACCCAGGAATTATGGAGGTTGGCAAGATCAAACTACAGCATGAGCTGCCTGCAGAGAGATGCAGAGATAACGCCAGTTTCCATGCTAGACCATCAGCTGCAGAAGCAGGAAGAACTGGTGTTGTTCATGAAGTCTGAAGCCAGTCTGCTGGGGAATTCTCTCTTGCTAGATCTTTTGTTCTCTTCTGGCTTTCAACTGATTAGACAAGGCCCATCCACTCTACGCTGGGCAAGTGGCTTTATTGAAAAACCTACCAATTTAAACCTTAGTTAAAAACATCCTCACAGAAACACCCAGAAGGTTTGACCAAATATCTGGCTTTGCCCTTTTCTCCAGCCCCACCACTGCCACTGCCATTTCTCATGAGGATAGTGGTTATGGATCTGATTTCTTGCTTCTGTTGTGTCCATCTTGGAAATACTTTTAAATAGGACAGTAAAGATGCATCTTTAAAGTGCAAATCCCATCATGTCACTTCCACATCCCTCAGAGTAAAAGTCTAGTTCCTACAGTGGCCACAAAGTTTGAAACTATCCATCCCAATTTCCCCTTTTAGTAAATTCTAGGCCTCGTCTTTCCTTTGCTCACTCTCCTCAGCTGCACTGACCTTCTCGCTTCTCCTTAAACTCACCAGGCTTGCTCCCACCTGGAAGGATTTGCTCTTGCTGCTCCCTTAATCTGTTTCCCTCACATTCTCCGCTGTGTTACACTCCTGTTCACCGGGATATTCTTTGACATGTTGTCTCTTCATGACACTTGCCTTAACTACCCTGCTACCCTTCACCCCACTTTCTTTTCCTTATCAGCATTTGCCCCAGCATGACACTGTATGTTTATTTGCATGTAGATCATCTTCCCTACTAGAATGCAATAACATGAGCATGATACAGTCAGCCTTGGCACTGTGTCTAGAATGTGTAGGGTACTCAATAAATATTCTGGGGCCCAGAATCATAGCATAGTGGGCTAAGCCTCTGCCTGAGACACAGGGCTCCAACATGGGTGCCAATTTGTGTCCCAGTGGATCAGCCCACTACTGCTGATCCATCTAGCTCTCTGCTTATGATCTGGGAAAGCAGTGGAAGATGGCCCAAGTTCTTGAGCACCTGCATCCACATGGGGGACCCAGAAGAGGTTCATGGCTTGGGATCGGCTCAGCTCTGACTGTTACAACCATTTGGGGAATGAACCAGAGAATGAAATATCTCTTTCATCCCTTTTCTCTGTAACTCTGCCTTTCAAATAAAATAAAATCTGTTTTAAAATGAAAAAAAAGTATTTATGAAATATGTGAGAGAATTTACTTGCATATATTTCCCTAAAACCTAAGAACAGTGATTACTCTGGTTTATGTGCCAATTTCTGCAAAGGGGCTGGGTGCCTGCCTAGATGAGCTGTCTTATCTATCTCCACATCCCTCTGTCAGACAGGGAGGAAGGGGAACCTGATGCACACTCGTTGGCTGAGTGGGAATATTCAGTGTTTGAGGACCATAAGATCCTGTGATGAAGATGAAAAGGGCTGCCAGACATGCCCTCTTTTAGTTCGTAAAGATAGAAGGGAAATACATGTGCCTTGGACTCCTGTTTTGGAAGGGTTTAGGAGACTGCATTTTGCTACAAGATCTGACTGGCAGTCAGGTACTGAGTCAATCCTGGATCAGCTCCAACTGGAAGGTACTGGTTGCAGGAATCACAAGTGCACCTGTGGTAATTGGAAGGAATGGTTCCAGACACCCTTGGGAGCTGCTCTTTCAGGCCCAGAAGCCAAAGGAGTGAATGAGCTGGTACTGGTAGCACTAATCACCCTTTCAAACCCTTTGAGAACAATTACATGAGTGTGTATTCCCTTCCCACCCACTGCAATCATCCAAATTAGATAGCTCAGTGAAAATGTATGCACAATGTAGCAATACTGCATATGATATTTTTTTACATTAAGATGGTCTCAGGAGGCAGATGTTACATAATAAACCTTTAAAGCAAATGCACTCACAGCTCATCTCACCAGCAATTCTGCAGTCAGCCACATATTGCAAATTATGTTTTTATAATATGTTTATTTGTGTACAAAATATGTTGTCATTTGTTGACCCAATGGCAGCAAAATATTCTATCACATACTTCAAAAAAATATGCCATTTGCTCGCTTTTCCCGCCCTGAAAATGGCAACACTGTTTCGGCAGTTCAGCAGCTAAAATAAAGTGCTATAATTAAGCAGTATTGGAATGTCTTCACTTGACAAATGTGATGTACAGTTTGAGTACACAATCACATCTTCGTGTTAATTTTGCACACAGACCAGGAAGCGCTATATTGCCAACACCTCCAGAGGATACAAATATTTGTATATATATGTACACATGTATACACTGTATATGTAAAGTGCCAACAAGCCTCTTTGTCCCTGTGAGTTTGTTGCACTGGAGTTAATTTCCTCTTTTCCTACCAAATTCAGGTTCACACTGCCGGGATCTCAGAGTTCATCAGCTGGCAAGGAGAGACTCCCCAAAGGCTGTTTGGTTGAGTGTGTCTGGTGCTGGCAAGAGGAGACGCGGATTAGCCCTTCAGACCTCGCTGGGAGACCTGGAGCGGAAGGGCACATTGGACTGGAAACAGCCACAGAACAGGAGCCACAGGGCACGCTGGATCTCCTGGTTGCGGAAGGCATAGATGATGGGATTGATCATGGAGTTGTAGGTGGCGGGCAACAGAGTGGCATAGGTGTAGATGGCTGGATCCTCTTGGCTGCCCACCACGCAATAGATGGCGAAGGGGAGCCAGCTGACCCCGAAAGTGCCCAGCACCACGGCCAGTGTACCCACGCCCTTTCTGGTGGCCGCGAGGTGGGGTGGCGCAAGGCAGTGCTGCTGCAGCGCGATCTGGTGAGCGTGGCGCCACACCACCTGGCAGATGCGCACGTACAGGTGCAGCATGATCCCGAAGACCGCAAAGAAGGCTGCTGAGAGTAGCGCCACGTGGCTGCGCGTCAGCGGACGCACCACACTGCAGGTAGCCCGCTCGCCCAGGCAGTTCCAGCCGAGAACCGGCAAGAGCCCAAGGCCTAGGGACACCGTCCAGGCGGCTGCAAGCAGAAGGTGCACGCCCAACAGGGTCCGGCGCGAGTAATAGGTGAGCGCGTTGTATAGTGATAGATATCGGTCCACCGTAATGGCTAGCAGGCTGCTTACCGAGGCGGCGAAGGAGGCAACGAGGAAGCCCACGGTAAGCAGGCTCACAGTCTCTGAGGGCACCAAGTACTGGAACACGAAGTGCAGGATGAGGCCGCAGCCGGCCAGCAGGTCGGCAGTGGCCAGGCTGCCCACCAGCACGAACATAGGAGTGCGCAGGGCCGGGGTGGACGCGATGAGTGCCACTACCAGCGCGTTCTCGCCTGCGATCACTGTTCCCGAAACGCACAGCAGCACGTCCCAGGGATTCACTGCGGACAGCAGCAGTCCCGACGGTCCTGACTGCAGCTGCGAAGACAGCTCCAGCGACGCGTTAGCTCCAGCACCTCCTCCCAGCGCCGCGGCTGCCGCGGGCGGACCCCATTCCCCGGCGTCCGGGGCCCCAGCGGCGGTGGCCGCAGCAGCAGCAGCGGCGGCTCCCTCGGCCGCCACCGCCACCACCTGGGACTCATTGAGCGAGGCGGTGCTGGCGTTCATCGCGGCCAGGTGCTGCACCCTGCAAAGAGAGGGAGAGCAGGCATCAGAGGTGCCCCTCAGGTTGCCAGAGAACTTCCCCGAGCGCACTGCCCCTGGATGAATCCTCCTTCTGGAGGCTCCCAGCAACCCCGTGGTGCAGAGCGCTCAAGCAGCGGTTCAGAGTGAACCTCAAAGACCTGTTGAGTGCGAACCAAGCGCACCGACTCAGAGTTTTTGCGCAGACGTGCACAGAGGTCGTGTACGCACACACTTGCTCAGGGTGGTCCTATAAGTGTGCTTATGTTTGTACACGCACCCCAGGACCCCGAGCAAGGACTGACAGCCGTGGAAAGTGACTGGCTCAGATGGGCAGTCCCCTCCACTGGGCAGCAGCGCCGCTGTCCACGGTGCTGAAAATTGAAATTTTCGCGCTCCACACACCGACCCTAGGGAAGACGTTTGGGGACGGGGAAATTGGGTATGTGTGCTCGCGCGTGTGGGTCCAGGGTGAGGAGTCAAGCTTGGCCCCGTTTCTCCGGCTTCAGGGAAGAACCCCGTCCTGAGGCTTGCCTTCACTCCTCCACTCCCCCAACCACTGCAAGCCCCCTTCCACCACCACCCCCTCCCAGAGGCCGGTCGCTCACCTGGGCAATCAGGCCTTCAGCAGATCACTGGTCATGGGTGCCTTGGTGGGGTGCCGGGCTGCGCTCCCCGCGCAGCTGCTGCAGCAGGCTGCCAGGCGGGTTAGTAGAGAGCTCCGGGGCTTTGTAGCTGTGCTAGGCGAGTGAGACTTGTCTTGGGCTGCACAGGCTGCCTCCAGCAGCGCGCCCGCGGCTGATTGACAGGCAGGGTGTGGTGACGTCAGGGCCCGGCTCCCGGGTGTGAGCTAGGCGCTCGTTCTGCCCAGCCCATCATCCGCACTGCCTGCCTCCATGAGGGTCCAGAGGCTTCCAGGAGGGGGAAGAACTCCCAGGAATCAAATAGAAAGAAGACGGTGAGGGAGGAAGAAAGGAGGGCGGAGAAGTTGAGCAGGGAGCAGATGTGAGGGGTCCGCAGCAAAGCCAGGGTCAGAGATCATAGGGGGGAATACCAGCCCACTCCCTCCCCCCACACCAGAGGAGAAGTGCGAGAAGGGGTGGGGAGTGGGACGAAAGCGAAGCTACCTTAAAAATCAGAGCTGCTTGAGGATTGGTAAAGAAAAGCGCCCTTGGAAAATGCGTCTTGTAGTAGTGCAGCCAGTTGGACAATTGAGCTGTGGGAGCAGAGGAAAGATGGATGGGAGGGTGGTGGGTGCGTTTTCGAGGGAGACACTCTTTTTTTCTTTGGGAGGTCACTTGTGCAATTTCTTCTCCCCATATTTTTTTTTTCTTCCTTCTGGCATTCTATACAACAGAACGCCACCAAAGGTTTCCTGGTTTCAGTAGTGGACCCTGTGTGCCTTTGGCACTTGCGCTTTTATTAAAGTCCGGGTCTGTACCTTGTTAGAAAAGAAAAAAAAAAAAAAACAATCCGCAAAATGCGATTTACTTTCCTGGCAGCAGACTTTGCCCCATTAATTAGTACCCTATAAAATAAATTAGGACCAAAATAATGAGAACTCAGCCGCAGCAGACTCCAGTAAAATAAGAGTTTTGTTTTCAGCCCTGATAAATCATCCTTTTCGCTGAAAGGTATTTTGTTTCTTCAGGAGAATGCAAGTATTTGACTTTTCATTTTTTCTAATCAGCTGAAACCTTCTGTAACTGTAGTTAGGTGAACTAAAGCAGTTGCTGTTGGTAAAATTCTAAAGGGCGTGACTGCGCATGCACATCAGAGTTGTGCTGAGACCACAGTCGTGGTTTTCATGAACCACTTGGTCTAGGTAAAGAAGAAAGAGACATTTGTCATTCCCACTTCTTTCTGTGCAATCTCTTCTCTCGTCTGCCTTTGCTTTTCCCTTTTCCCCAGAGTCACCAAGAAGAAGGAAAAAGATACACAGACTGTTCACAATCCTGGAGGGTGGAAAATCCAGCATGGCTTTCTTTGCCAATGAGACACTCACTTTCATGGTCTCTGCCTTCACAAAGCTGCACCTGCCTAGAGGACGGCCCAAGGACTCGGGAGAGTTCAGTTCTTTGTGGCAATTGACGATGTTGTTCCAGAACATGAGCTTGCACACACTTTCTCCATTTGGGGAGTTAAAAAGAATTCACATGCCACCATTTTCATGCACCCAAAACTTGGCTGAAGTTGTAAGTTTCTAAAAAGAACCATTTTGTGTTTTAGTGTAAGACTGTCATCCAAGAATCAAGAGTGCTATTTCGGATTTGTCAAGAGAGCTGTCAAAGCCGTAATAGCATGTTAACTGAAAACTTCCCAAATTACCATCTTTCCTCCACGGTGTCGAAATATGCTCTGCTCTGACACATGGCTGAGAAGGGGGAGGGGCGGTTAAAACTGAACCCATTGCGGGGATCTCTGTTTGGACATCCTCATGCTTCTGCCATTGCCAGGAAGGGACTTCTCAGCATTATTTTGTTGTTGCTTTTCTACGGGAAACCAGGCATGCAGAATCTTGCATATAAATAGGGTGGAGAGTTTGTAGACTGTCAGCTCACGCCTGTCTCTCAGATGCTAGACTTGGTCGTGAGAGTGAGTGGGAATGCATTCTTTGAAACTTCCCTTTTTTTGCTTCCTTTTCACCCACCTCTTATAAGGTGAAAGATAGGAAAAGTAGGTTTGGCATTTTGTACAGCAAGGTAAGCTACCACCTGTAAGGCAGGAATCCCAAATGAGCGCTGGTTTGAGACCCAGCTGCTCCACTTCCTGTGCAGCATTCCTGTTTGTGTGCCTAAGAAAGAAGTGAAAGATGGCTCAAGTGCTTGCCCCCTGCCACCCATGCAGAGAGCCAGATGAAGTTCTAGGTTCTTGGCTTCAGTCTAGTCCAGCCCTGGCCATGGCAGGTTTTTTAGACTATGAATCAGCAGATGGAAGATGTCTCTCTCTCACACCTTCCATCAAACTTTCCTTCCCTCTTTCCTTCTGCCCTTTATGTTACTCTGACTTTTGAATAAATAGATAAGTGCATAAATAAATTAATAAAACTTTTTTGGGGAAATGATGGGATGAAATCAAGGCATGTGGTTGCCATTGTCTGTTTTGCATATGGATTCTACACAAGTGCCTGCCCTTCCAGAATCTCCTGGAAAATCAGTCTCTGAACTACTTGAGAATTTCACCTCCAGCCTAATTTAGGGGAGGAGGCTTAATGTTACACTGAATAAAACACCCTTTGCTGGACTAGTGGTCAGATTGTTCCCTATTGGATAGATGAACTAAGAAGCACCTTAACAGTCAGTGTTGGTCTTTGGGTCTGAAATATATTAAGATATTAAGATATTTCAATATCTGTCTTTATTCTCTGTCTTGTGACTTCCCAAGTGTGTTTTCTCTTAGCCCAGTTCTTTGCAGACCAATTTTTTATGCAATCATAGTTGTAGTCAAGCTGTTTAGACTCTTATAAAACCCTCTAAGTATGTCAAAGACTCATGCCAACAAGTCTTTCTCCCTCTCCTCTTCTCTGCTCTGCTCTCATCTCTTCTTTTCTCTCCTCTCCTTATAGGCATCACCCCTTACACACACACACATATGTTCTCTACTTTGTTCTTATAGACAAATACTGTGGTTTCCTACTAGGAAGCAAAGTCTCTCTAGTAGTACACAGATTTGTGCTGCTGGCTCTGGATAAGAGCAGGTGTTTTTTGAAGTGTATGAAGTTGGTTGTGAAGAAGAAGCTGTGCTGAAGAGGCAGAAATCATGGACACTAAATTCTTTGTCCAGATCCAGAGTACAGGATACAATGTCATTTCTGGGAACACACACTTGGGTAGATGGATTCTACACAAATGTCTCCTTTTCTTCTGCTTTCCCTGAGTTTTCCATCATTCTTGGGCATCAGAAGCAGATTATAATGTCCAAGGAAAGCTACACCCTCAGCATTTCCAAAACAAATTGAGGTGTTTCTGCTTCAGGGCTGGCGAGCAACCTTCACCCCAAAGGGCCTGTGACCTGTGAAGACAGCATCACGCAGTGTCCCACCAGACCCTGATCTGTCCTGATCATTGCACCATGACACTAGAATGAAGAAAAGAGACAAATGCTGAGATAGATGAATCCTCAACAGAATAGAAGGACTAGGACCACTGGATGGCAGCCAGAATTTACTCCTGTCTCATAGGGCCACTGAGTTGGTCAGGGACAAAAGTCATGACACAGAGTGTTTACAGGACTGTTGAGATTTTAAGTCTTGTTCCTTTGGACAACATGAGAAACGAATCAGGAAAGTGCAAGTTTTTAAGAGTGTTTGTGTCTGTTTTCATAAATGGTAAAAATAACCTTATTGAGTTTCATGGAGAAATGTGTTAGCTTGTGCTTGTGTTACCCACTTTGATGCGTAAGAGAACATCCGTGAGTTGTATTTATGAGTGTATTTGAAAACGAACACAGAGACAGTCTTCCACCTGCTGCGCTGTACATTTCAGAGTGCTCTGAAACTCCAGGAGTTTGTGGTCATGCTATCCTTTTATTCTTCGAAATAATTACTCAAAGTTTGGGATTATTATTTCTGCCGATGAGGAAAGTGAAATTCAGAGAGGTGAAGTGCATTGTCTGAGGTATCCAGCACACCAGCAGGAGACTTGAATCAAGAATGGGCCCATTTCATTCCATGCTGCATTTACTAAGGGCTGCTGTTGGCAGAAATAAAAGGACGTATCTCTCATTTCACTTTCCCTGCCTGGACACTCACACCTCAAGCACAGATGCACCTTCTGTCTCTCTCTGTCTGGGCCATGAGGGCCAGCGAGGCCTGATGAGTCATCCAAAGGGAATAGCATTGTCATCATCTCTGGCCTCCAGGTTACTGGGCACTGTGTTCAGGGCCTTCTTATGTGTTGAGGAAGGAGTCCCCCCCCCCCCCCCCCGCCAACCCTCATTCTCTGTTTCCTTAATGCTAACTGGATGATCAGGTGAGTGGGAGCCCCAGGAAGAGTCAAAACAGGCTCCCACTTCTAGTACAGTCGCTTCCTTCCCCACTTCACTCACGTGTTCCTTGATGGCATGGAAAGGTAGCCTATTCTATGGTAAGAACCAAGATCCCCCCACTTTTCACCTTACAGAAAAAGTAGTTTTAAATGAACCAGGATCTAAACCTACACCCAGACAGCATCAAATCATTGGAGGAAAACAATAGAACACTCTATACAACACACAGTTGCAGGCAAAGACTTCTTGGAAAAGACACCCAAAGCACAGACAGTTCAAGTCCAAATAAACAAATGAAACTACCTCAAACTAAGAAGCTTCTGTACAGTAAGGGAAGTAGTCAATAAAGTAAGGAAGCAACCAACAGAATGAGAGAAAATCTTCACACACTGCAGGATAGATAGGGGACTAATATTCAGGATCTACAAAGAGCTTCAGAAACTCCACAGTAGCAAAACAAACAGCCCTATTAAGAAATGGGTAAAGGTTATGAAGAAATATTTCTCAGAAGATGAAATTCAAAAGGCTAATAGCCACATGAAAAATGTTCAGGCTCCCTAGTTATTAGGAAAATTAAACCTACAATAATGTTTCACCTAACTCCAGGAGAATGGTTTATATTCAGACATCAGAAAACAATAATTGTTGGTAAGAATGTGGACGGAAGGGTTCCTCTTGGTGGGATGTAAACTAACACAAGCACTTTGGAAGTCAGTATGGAGAGAGCAGGCAAGCGAGAATTAATCTATATAACCCCGCCTTCTCAGTCCTGGGAATATATATAAAGGAAATGAAATCTGCATTCTAGAGAGAGACCTGCAACCCTGCATTTATAGCAACACAATTCACATTAGTGAAGACATAGTTTCAATGCAAATGTTGTAAACAGAGGAGCAGATAAAGAAATTGTGATACATTGGGGCCTGGCACAGTGGCCTAGTGGCTAAAGTCCTCACCTTGAATGTGCTGGGATCCTATATGGGCACACATTCTAATCCCGGTGGCCCCACTTCCTATCCAGATCCATGCTTGTGGTCCGAGAAAGCAGTCGAGCATGGCTGCTTTGAACCCAAAGTCTTGGAAGTCTTGGGTTCCTTCACCCATGTGGAAGACCTGGAAGAGTTCCTGGCTCCTCGCTTTGGATTGGCTCAGCTCTGGCTGTTGCAGTCACTTGGGGAGTGAACCATTGGATGGAAGATCTTTTTCTTTATCTCTCCTCCTCCTCTCTCTCTCCCTCTCTCTCTCTCTCTCTCTCTCTCTCTCTATATATATATATATATATATATATATCCGACTTTGCAATAAAAATAAATAAATCTTAAAAAAAAAAAAGAAATTGTAATTGTGGTACATTTACTCAATGGAGTACTACTTAGGCATAAGCAGGAATGACATCTTGCTGTTGACAGCAAAATGATCCCAGCTGGAATCCATTATGCTTAGTGAAATAGGCCGTTCCAAATTGACAAATATCATATGATAGAAATAAACCAACATGCAAAGTACAATGTATTTTCTTTTTTAATTTTTAGAGATTTATGTTTATTAGAAAGGCAGATCAGATTTATGGGGAGAAAAAGAGATAGAGAGAAAAAACCTTCCATCCAGTTGTTCATTCCCCAAGTAGCCACAATGGCCAGAGCTGAGCTGAGCCAAAGCCAGGATCCAAGAGTGTCTTCTGGGTCTCCCACACAGGTGTAGGGTCCCAAGATCTTGGGCTGTCTTCTATTGCTTTTTCAGGTCACAAGCAGGGAATATGATGGGAAATGGGGCATCCAGGAGATGAACCAGCACCTATATAGGGTGCTGGCCCTTGCAAGATGTGGATTTGTCCATTGAACCGTGACACTGGGCTACAATATATATTCATGTAAACAAATAAATTAACTGTGCAGGGGAGACTAGCATCCTGGAAAGTAAAGGAACTATGCAGTATGCATCTCTATTTCTAAGTTAAAGTAGGACTCCCAGTGAAACTTTTAAGTAGACCTCTAAAATATGATACTAAATTTTCTACCTTTGTCTGTATTTGTCACATCATGATACGTTTCAACAAAAGCAGTAGCTTGTACTGAGGGACTATAATATTGGGGTAATACAAGGAAAAATGGTGGGTGTGGAAAAGGAGGAGGGAGAAAGGCGGAGGGATGAACACTTGGCTGTTCCACTTTAAGTCCAGTTCCCTGCTGATAGCCTGGGAAAGCAGCAAAAGATGACCCAAGTGCTTGGGCCCTTTCACCCGTGCAACAGACCTAGAAAAAGCTCCTGGCTTCATCCTGACCTAGCCCTGGGCCATTGAGACCATTTGCAGAATAAACCAGCAGATGGAAAGAGCTCTCTTTCTGTCTCTCCCTCTTTTCTTTGTTATTGTAACTTTCAGACAAACAATCAAATCTAAAAGGTGTAAGGGAATGTTGAAAAAAAATTATTTACCAATATTCCCAGAAACTAACAGTATGGTCCCTCTCCTCTGCCTCTAGACTGTAAACTTGTTGAATGAATGAACTGATTCCATTGTGTGATGTGGCACAATATAAGTACAAAATGACTCATCCAGAAAACCCCACATTCCCTTCCATTTTAGATGGGCTTAGTGCTCTGTGCAGTGTACCATACATTTAGTTAACAACTTAAATTTTCACTTATTAATAAATGTGATTTTCAGAGGGAAAGAGAGAGAGAAAAAGCTTTCATTCACTGGTTCACTCTCCAAATGGCCACAATTCTTGGATCTGAGCTTATCCAAAGCCAGGAGCCAGGAGCTTCTTCTGAGTTTCCCACACAGCTGCAAGATCCCAAGGCTTTGGGCCATCCTCCACTGCTTTCCCAGGCCACAAGCCGGGAGCTGCATGGGAAGTGGAGCATCTGGGACAGGAAATGATGTCCATTCAGGATGATAGTTCTTGCAGGTAAAGGATTAGCCAGTTGACCTGCCATCCCAGCCTCTCCATTTTTGTAAATTTTATTATAATCGTGTTTTCATGCTTTTGCCTAGTGATTCATTCATTCCTTCACTCAATCAACAGTTCTTGAACAGTAAGCACATTATTAGACATCGTGCTACCAACAACTGCCTGAGGAACAGATTAGAGAAAGGCAGGAGAGGGTCAGATAAGCTGGCTATGCAGGAATCCACTTGGAGAAAAAAAAAGCATCTTGTTGCATAATCACATTAAGAACTGGAGTCATTGATGGTAGGTGGGACAAGAAAAGAATTAACATAGCTCTAGTTCCTGTGAAAGGTGGTCCTTCAAATATTGGTGAGGAAAAGTACTAAGGCATTATTTCTTACACAAAATTGAAAACAGACCTTCTGAAATGGCAGACCTTTTGAAGGCTTGGTCAGCCCAGGGAAACTTCCACCCTCATCTAGGATCTCAGGGTTTCCCATATTTGCTGCATTAGCTTTTCACCATCCTCGTGATTGGAGTACAAGGTTGTAGAATTCTCCCTGGAATGTTTCACGTGACATGTCTGGGAATAGAAAGATAGATACAGTCAGGGAGAAGTTATCAAGGATGACTCCAATTTTTAGGTGTGAGTGGAAATGGGACGGGGGAAGGAACGAAGCAGTGAATACAATTGTGGATGTAGGGTATTTGAGGAAGGAAAGTCAGGTAAAGGGCTCTGGTAGGATGTTGAACAAAGAGTTCTTCTAGAGTTCAGCAGAGTAGCTTGGTAACCTAGATTAGTGTCACAGAATACCAAGGACAGCAGTAACAGCTACCACCCATGGAATGTGTACTATGTACTCATTACCCTCTGGGCAAAGTCCTGCTATTGTCCCCTGTTTACAGAAGACAACAATAAGGCTTCAGAGGCAGAATAACTTTGTCACAGGGTTGGAAATGGAGAAAATCAGAATACAAAACCCATTTGCATGACCCCAGTTAAAGAGAGTTGATGAACCTAAACGAAGACAACTGGAGGGTTGCCCTGGGGTTCAAGGACACATGGGTACCATTATCACAGGGGGCATGGAAGAAGAGGGAGTTAACAGGAGTGAGGAGGGCGGGAACACAGCCTTGGTCCCAGAGGAGAGAATGGTGGGGAATGGTGGGGCTTAGAAATCCAAATATTTCCTCCAGAATGTGGGGAGAAGGGACCCTGGGAGGTCCCAGTAAGGAAAGGCCAAAGCCAAGCAGCATTCCAAGGGCTTAGCGAATTAGGGTGTTGCTGAGGTTTCTGCTGCAAAGGTGGAGCGGGCCGGTGAGCTTGAAATAGGGCTGAGAATGAAGGGCCAGGAAGGTAAGTGCAGACTTTCCCCCAGAAGAGTTGCTTGAGAGGGAAGAGCACATCAAGGCAGCAGCTGGATGGAGGTGTGAGCACAAGTGAGAGTTTTTCCTTAAGAAGCAGAAGACCTAAGGAGGGGCAGGGAGACTAAGATCAAGTTCATGAAGAACCACACTTGGAGGGGGTGAGATGTTAGGGAACCAGGTTACAGAGAGCAGAGAGAAAAATCTGAGAGAGAGGCAGGGGTAGGAAGGTGTGGCCATGGGGAACTACAGGAGAGGAGCCAGGAAGTGGGGCGTTGCTTTCCAGTTCCTGGTGCAATTTGGGGGTAAAGACGGCAAGTAATAGTAGGAGGATTCATAGAGGTGTCTGTCATTCTGATGACTGCACACTTTTCATTGAGGGCCCGGGGCCATTTCCAATTCTCCATCCCCTACTGCTGGACTTGGGGTTTGTTTATGTTTTTGTCACTGTGGTTAGCACTACAGTCATAGCTTCATGAGTGTACATTTTTTTTTTGTTTGTCTGATTATTCAGACTTGAAAACTGTGAGCTGGAGGGCAGACGTGTAGTCCCTGGTCTTGAAAGGCACCACCAAATTGCTTTTTTAAGTGACTGTGATTCCGTTCCAAGCCAGCAGCTCCCCAAGAGCCTGCCAGTCTCTCAGCAGCATTTAGAGCACTCTGTTTGACGATTTTAAAATCCTCCTCTGATCCAACTCTCCCACAAGTGGCACCTCATAAAAACTTTAATTATATTCAATGAGTTACCAATAACATTGACTATTTGTCCTTTTCACTGGAAATGTTGTCCTTAGATTTCAATGCTGTGTTCTTTACCTCTTTTGAGACTTAACCATCTGGAGCACATAATATCTTTTATCTATCCAGTTTGCGGGACATTCTTCCTTTTTTTTCTCTCCCTTTGTTTCTTGCCTTAATTTAAATTGCATTTTTAAAGATAACAGATGTGGGACTGACAGAATGATTCAACTGGGTAATCCTCCTTCTCCAAGTGCATCCTATATTGGTGCTGGTTTGTGTCCTGGCTGCTTCACTTCCCATCAGCTTCCTGCTTGTGGCCTGATAAAGTATTAGAGGATGCACCTGCATTAGAGAACTGGAAGCAACTCCTGGTTCCTGGCTTTGGATCAGCTCAGCTCTGGCCGTTTCACCCATCTGGGGAGTGAACCAGCAAACAAGATCTTTCTCTCTATCTCCTCTTTGTAAATCTACCTTTCCAACAAAATAAAAAGGTAATGGATGTGTACAATGAGGCGTTTAGCCTCAGAAAGAGGGCATTTGGAAGTCCATGAAGGGCAGGCTTTGATCTGGCAGTTGGAAACTCATGGTTCCCTGCGTCGGAGTGCAGGCTTGGTCTCCTGACTCTAGCCTTTGGCCGGTGCAGACCTGGGGAGGCAGCTGAGAGGGCTCCTTGAGTTGGGTTCCTCAGGCCCAGCCACAAGTCCCGCGTTGAATTCCTGGCCTCTCACTGGCTGCTGTAGGTATCTGAGCAGCAAACCAGTGGATAGAAATTCTGCTTGCCTGTCCTCTGTCTCTGTTTCTCAAACCAATTTTGTGGAAAACTGGAGTGAATGGGCCAATTTATTTTGGTACAGAAAAATTTTGAAATCCAGCCATTAGTTTTTTATAACGCACATTTCCTATAAAGGCCCCTTATAGGCAGATATTTCAATTTTTAACAAAGATTTGTTTATTTTTGTTTGAAAGACATATTTACACAGAGAGGGAGAGGCACAAAGAGAGACCTTCTGTCCACTGGCTCACTCCGCAAATGGCCACAATAGCTGGAACTGAGCTGATTGAAGCCAGAAGCCAGGAGATTCTTCTAGGTCTGCCACATGGATACAGGGTCCCAAGGCTTTGGGCCGTTCTGCACTGCTTTCCTGAGCCACAAGCAGAAAACTGATCAGTCGTGGAGCAGCCAGAACATAAACCAGTATCTTTATGGGATGTCAGGGCCGCGGGTGGAAGATTCGCTTGTTATACCACCCATTGTCCCCATTTTTTTTTTGTTTTGCATCAAAATGAATGCATCTTTAAATTCAATTTCCTATGAACTTTCTTGTACATGGCTTTCAATTATTTTTTCCCTCTCATTACAGAAGAAAGAGGACAGGAATCTTGGAGACAAAAAGCTCTTGGAGGGTCCCAGAGCAGGCTGCAGAATCCCTTTGAGGGTGCCAAGCCTGGAAGATTTAGCCAAATGATGGCACAAGAGGCCAGCAGAGTCCTCAGGCTGCACTGGAGGCCAAGAAGTACCCAGCAAGGCCAGGAACATTCACCAGAGCTGCCAGAGGCCTTAGACTTTGGGCAACCAGACATCCCAGCCCCGGGGAAAACAAGGTGAAGACCAGCCTGAAGCAGGTGGCGTCTAGATGGGACACATCTGTGGCAAACACTGAGTCGAAAACAGGTGCTAAATAGGGAAAACTGACAATAGAGGGGAGAGAGTCATGCTTACTGTGCTCTTTGTCATGCACAATGAGGCCATTATAAACACACACACACACACACACATCATCATCATCATCATCATCATTTAACTACCAGTGCCCCTGGGGGATCACAGTTACTGCTCCATTGACATTATCTTCTTGATTTTTAAAAATATTTATTTTATTTTTATTTGAAAGGCAGAGTTGCAGAGAGAAGGGAGCAGAGAGAAAGAGAGAGGAGAAAAAGAGATATCTTTCATCTGCTGATCCACTCCCCCCTAAATAGCTGTAATGACAGGAGATGATCCAATTCAAAGCCAGGTGCCAGGAGTATTAGGTCTCCTGCATGGATGCATGGACCCAAGTCCTTCTCCGCTGCTTTACCAGGCCATTAACAGGCAGCTGGATCAGAAGCAGAGCAGCTGGGGTGCTGGGGCTGCAGATAGAGGATTAGCCTGGTAACAGGTTCCACAGACTACACAGTTCATAACAGAATCCTTTGGTTCTTGAAGTCTGGCTTCCTTTCAATAGTTCCCAGCTCTGGAAAGGGGACCTGAGGTGTCAGGGTGATGGGTGAGTACTGGGGAAACAACAGGGAGCAGGTGCATGTAGTGCAGCTCTCACGGGGTGCTGCCAGCCTGGTGGTGGTGTTGGGATTCCATGCGAGAGGAGCCCAAGCGGATTTGAGTTCAGGAGGCAGTGGAGAGTGGCAAGAAGAGAGCTGTTCTCTGCGAGCACACCTGTAGGTACCCAGGGAATAAATCAGGCCTGTTAAATGAAAGCCAACAGGAGCTGATATTTCTAGAGTTGCTGCTGAGAGAAGTCACCACCATGGATGCTTATCTGAAATGTAATCCCCTGATTTTTAAAGAGGGATCTAAATCCTAGGAGAAGTTGCTAGGGGAATAAAGCCCTAAGTATGACAACAACAGAGCCCATCAAGTGATTTTCCCAAAATATCACAAGCTCAGTTCTCCAGCCAGCAGCACTTGGGGACGGCAATGGGGAGGAGGCCAGCTGGGTTTGTGTTCTCTACTTCCAGCTCACTTCCTTCCTCTATGCAAAGGTGAGCCCCCTCCCTCAGCCCCCAGGGGTCTACACCTGCATTCTCACAAGTGTCTACCTGCTTTTGTGCATCCTTTGAGTCAGGTGTCTGCCCTTTTAGTAGGTCATCAAGAACCCTCCCAGCTTTTGCTTGGTGTGGAATTGCTTTCTTCTCTGTTCTACCCCTACGCCCAATCTGAATGGTGCATCCAGCAAGTCAGTGATTCCAGCAACTTGTATAACATGCCAATTTCAATAGTAATGGGTCGCCTAAGGTTAGACTTTGCTCTTTCAGTTTTTCCTTCTTCCTTCCTTCCATCTTGTTTCTTTCTCTCTTTCTTTCCCTCTCTTTCTTTCTCTCTTTCTCTCTCTCTTTCTCTCTTTCTTTCTCTCTTTCTTTCTTTCTCTCTTTCTTTCTTTCTTTCTCTCTTTCTTTCTTTCTCTCTTTCTTTCTCTTTCTCTCTTTCTCTCTTTCTCTCTTTCTTTCTTTCTCTCTTTCTTTCTTTCTCTCTTTCTTTCTTTCTTTCTTTCTTTCTTTCTCTCTTTCTTTCTTTCTTTCTTTCTTTCTTTCTTTCTTTCTTTCTTTCTTTCTTTCTTTCTTTCTTTCTTTCTTTCTTTCTTTCTTTCTTTCTTTCTTTCTTTCTTTCTTTCTTTCTTTCTTTCTTTCTTTCTTTCTTTCTATAGTTGTCTATGTATCACCATCAAAGCATTCATGGGACTGGACATTCATTCAAATGCCAGAAGCTACACTTCTGATCCAACTTTGTGCTAATGGCCTGGGAAAGTAGCAGAGGATGATTTATGGGTCGCCCATGTGGGTGCATGGGACCAAGGCCCTGGGCCATCCTCCTCTGCTTTCCCAGGGGGGTGGATGGGAAGTTGAGCAGCTGGGATAAAAACTAGTGCCTATATGGGATCCTGGCACTTGCAAGGTGAGGATTTAGTCACTGAGCCATCAGTTCGAATCCTCGCTTACTCTTTAAAGGAAAGTTTATTTTGAAACATAAGGAATTCTTAAAATAATAAAAGGAAAGCATCCAATGAGGATCAGGTGTCTATGAAGCAGCGATGATTTTTTGCTATGCCACACGTGGATGTGAAAGTGTTACCCAGCTTCTCAGATCATCAGCTTGTCCCTATCAGGAATCCATGGTCTTTTGCTTGCTGGCCTTCTCCTTCCTCCGTAGGTAGTACCCCCAGGCAGGTGTAGATTAAGGATCCCCTGGGAAAGGGAAAAGACCTATTTGTGGGGCTGTCTGAAGGTCACCTGTGTGCACACAGATACTGCAAGCTGCACAGGGCCCTGCTGGCCTGTGAAGGCTTGTTGTGCTTGAGATCCTGACATGCCCAGGTGTGTTTCTAGATGGTGGTAAGGGACAGCCAGGGTGTTCCCTGGGTGGAACTTTTGAAGATATACCCTGCCATCCTGGGATGTGGAGGAAGCCGTCAGGATGAGTATTGGAAGATTTTCCAGAATCCGATGTCTCTTCTGGTGGTTTGGGGTCACCTCTGGGAACATGTCTGGGTAGCAAGCATGGCATCCAAGGATGGCTATTGTACACCTAACCCAGTGAAGGGTTCCAGTTGCTGGCATAAGGTCACACGAATACAAGTGTCCACTTGGGTCCTGCACACAGGCAGTTAGCACTCTTAGATTCTGCCCCTGCCTGAATATGTGCAGCCCAGACCTCACAGGAGCCAGGTGGGAAAGGGTGATTCATTGATTTATTTTGGAGACTCGTATTTTTTTAAAATAGTTCCCAGGTGAGCGATTGACTAGAGAGAGAAAGGTCCATCTTCCATCTTCTTCCACCTGCTGCTTCACTCCCCCAAATGATCACAATGGGCCAGAATCAGATAGGCCAGGCTGAAAACAAGAGTCAGGAGCTCCATTTGGATCTCCCACACATGAGTGCAGGAGGCCAAGTACTTGGGCCATCCTCTGCTGCTTTGCCAGGCACATTAGCAGGGAGTTGGATCAAAAGTGGAGCAATTGGGACGCATCTAGATGGAATGCCAGTGCCACAAACAGCTTTACTTGCTACAACATAATACAGGGCCTAGAAGCTCTACTTTCTAAAGAAAATCAGAACTAGCCCAGGCTTGTTTGGTGCAGGGCTGAACCAGGACCGCCTTCACCCCATTCCTGCTCTGCACCTGGCTTTGCTGCTGACAGGCAGCAATTTTTGCCTCTTACCTGCTGCTCAGCTATTCCTCACTGTCCAAAGCTCCCATCTCCTCTTTCCTCTGCTTTCTCTTTCCCTCTTGCTACTCCACCATTTTAGTCTCTCTTCCTCCAGCACATCACACCCACAGGCCCTCCTGCTGTCGGGGCCTGGCTGCTCCTGTTGCCAGGATTGTCCTTTCAGAAGCATTCCCACCAATTCCTTCTCTCTCTCCAAGTTTTTATCATTCAGCATTCCACTGAGGTCTGCTGTGCCAGCTCAATCAACGTTGCCCCTGGGGTGGCCCATGGTAAGCATCAATGGGACTGGATTGAGGTGGCCAAATGGCTCAAGTTGTTTGGCTCCTGGGTGTGTTTCTAAGGGTAATTCCAGAGAAGATTGGCATGGGGTGGAAATGCCCAATAGGGAAGCTCCACCAAGTCTGGGTGGGCACCAGCCAATCAGCTGAGGGCCTGGGTGGATGGGAGACAGAAGGTAGAACTAATGGTGCTTGGTTGCACATGGCTCTCTTCCTCTCTCTCTCTCTTTCTTTCTCTTACCCAAGTTAGAATCTCTTCTGATTCTAATCTCTGTTCTTTTGCCCTGAGCAGAGAAAGAGGTTGCATCATAGCCTCCAGTTGCATTTAAAGAGATATACATCCAAAGATGAAGAAGCTGCCGCCAGGTAACAGGTTGGCTTACTCACACAGTCTTCCTTAAACAAGGGAGGACAAGTCAGGCTATGATGGATGCATTCGACATACCTTAGGTGCTCATGGAGGTGCATTACTGCTTTGTTTTCTACATGCAGGGAAAGGAGGGGCCTGGCCACTCCCTTGAGCCTTTCTCTCTGTTTTTCCAGAACGGCTTTCCTCGTAGCCCCTGCCTTTGGAGCTGTACTTGAGCTTGGAAGGCCAGTGCTGCCTAGGCAACGATTTCACTGCCATGCACTGCTGTAAACCTGCCAGCAAGCTGGGTCATGAACTCTGTGAAGGGAGAATCCACACCCCTGCCAGGAGTCACAGGGTTGGCAACGGTGGGGAGGATCAGAAATGGACATGTGGCCCTGGAAGACCTTCAGGTAGACTTCTCTTTCACCCAGTGGCTTTTTGACAGTGTTAGGGATGGGTGGGAACATGGGACAGTCCCTTGAGCATCTTTAGGTTTCTCATCCTTTACCCTCTCACCAGACCACCCTGGGTATGCGGCCAAGGCTAGCATAGCCCTTCCAGTTTCCCACCAGACCCACTGTGGGGTAGACAGAGTGGCAGAGAACTCTGCTTCCATGCTGTTTCCTGTTGGAGATGGGGTGTTTATTGTCTTGCAGTTGGAAGTTGCACGCGGGTCTCTCTGGGCTCGCACCAATGTGATGGTTGGGCTGTGCTCCTCAGGAGTTCTAGCAGGGAATCCACTCCTGGTTTCTTCCAGTGTCTAGAGTCTTCCATGTTCTTGGGCTTCTGGATGCTCCATCTTCATGATCAACTTTAAGGCCAGATGGGAATGGGAACCAAGGTGTCTGGGGGGCATTATCCAGAGTATCATACCCATTTAGATTAGTGTTGCCTAGGCTGGCATTGTGGTACAGTAAGCTAAGCTGCTGCCTATATTTATCAGAGCACCTGTTTGAACTCTGGTTACTCCATTCCCAGCCCAGCTCCTTATTAAGGGACCTGGGAAAGCAGCAGAGGATGGTTCAAGTACTCAGACCCCTGTCACCTACATGGAAGACCTGGATGGAGTTCTAGGCTCCTGACTTTGGCATGGAACAGTCCCAGCAATTGTGGCCACCTGGAGTGTGAACCAGCAGATGGAAGATCTCTTTTTAAGGTTTTCAAATAAATAAAATAATAAAATTAAAAATTAAAAAAAAACAAAATAAATAAAAATGTTAAAGTTGCCTTCTGATCATAAATTTTCCTCCAGGTGTGGGAAGGTAGTCCACTCATTTATAATGTCAGTATCTTCAAATTGTTGGAACATCCAGTGACTCTTTTTGTTACTTATTTATAGACCTTTAAAAACTATGTATGCATTTTCACTATTTCACAGAGATGGATAAAGAGAAGCTTCTATTCACTGCTTTGCTCTCCTAAACACCTGCCCTAACCTGGGCTGGGCTAGGCCATAGCCATGATCCAGGAATTCATTCTAGGTCTCCCATGTGAGTGAGTGGCAGGGGAACATGTGCTTGAGCTCTCCTTTGCTGCTTCCTAGTTTGCACATGAACTAGACTTGGCAATGGGTCTGGGAGTTAAATCTGAGCTCTCTGATATACCATGTGGACATCTTATCATTGTGCCAAATGCCTGCCCCATTGAAAGCTTTTTGAAAGATAATGTTAAGCGTGTATTCTGCCAACACATGAACTAAGGGGAATGGACATGACGTGTGACGTGAATTCAGTTTTGTTGAGGTTCATGAAGGAGCCTCTCACACTCATACTTGTGGAGGCTCCAGCCTGGCCTGGGTAGCAGCAGGAAGAGGATTCCACATCAGTCAGTGCAGGGATTGGAGCATGGAGTCTGGTGTCCGGCAGGAGTTATCTGGAGTGAGTGCTTTGCAGGTGGGTCACCCGCTAAGGAGAAGTTGAAATGGGGAAAGAGTGTGTTGCAGCCCAGCTTGTCCAGGGATGTAAAAGAGACACAGGAGAGATGGAGGATAAGAGTGGCTCATTGACAAGGTGGGTGATTTCCTACTGAATCACTTCTGAGACAGGCCTAGGGAGAATCAGCTATTCGTGAAAGGGAGCTCAGGGTCAGCACAGATGCCGCATAAAGGAGTCCAGGACAATGGCTGCAGAATGGGCAAGGTTGTGGCTGGCATGCCCAGGATGGAAGCAGGAAGCTGGAAGGCCCCGCTGGGGAGGGAGCTCTCAAAGAAGAGCAAGGAGCCCACAAAGTCCCATGTCACTCCCATGGGCACTTGGCAGAAATGGCCTCCTGGAGTTTCGAGAACATTTTCCCCTTTCATTTCTGAGGAAGGTCCTGAGTGCTCCAAAAGGCAGTGCTAGCTGTGAGTTGTGCATTACACATCAGCTGTCTGACATGCTTATCTCTCAGGACCATAGCTGCTGATGCCACAGCCAAAGAGCAGCTGATGACCAAGGGCTTTTGTGCACTATGGGCAGTAGTGGGCACAGGAGTGCACTCACATGTGACCGTGGTAGCCATCAGCGTCTCATGACCCCTGAGTGACTCTCTGAAGTGTATTTTGAAAATGCTCTCAAGCCAGGCAACTCTGCTATGCGTCAGAGGTGAAGAAGTTGGGAGTAAAGTTTGATTCCTGCCTTCTTACTACATCTCATTCTATCCCATCCCATGTCAATCATTCACTCATCAACGCTGTATACCTAGGGTGTCCCAAGGACTCATCTAGAGCCAAATACAGAAAAAAATAATAAATTCCCCCTCTCAGTGGAGATTTTTGCTTTGACCTTTAGTGAGGGGGGAGGACTATATCAAAGTTTTGAAAGAGAAGGGATCTATGTATAATTTTAATAGGATCACTCAATTCTTGAGAACGAAAACAGAGACAGAAAGTTTATCTTACCAACCCATACAATAGATGAGGGCTCAGCCTCAGCTGCTTCAATGGAGTCAGGATTTTGGATGTGTGCTTTGAGGGATGTGACCTATGAGAGAGAGAGGCCAAGGAAAACCCCAAGGCCATTGGAAATATTGAGATGCCACTATGTGAAATGGGGAAAAACTGAGAGGAACTGGCTTGCAGGAGAAGATGAGGGATATTGTTTTGGACATGGCAAATTAAAGATGCCCCCCATCACCCACACGACATGGAGTTCAAGGCCGGAATTCAGGGGAAGAGAGCAAAGCTGGAGGCAGCAGCTTACCAAAAGTATTTAAAGCCATGGGGCTACATGTGATCACTGGGGCAGCAAGTGTAGGCGGGGACCAGGAGCAGCTTTCACCCAAGAGCCCTTCCATGTGAAAGAGCAGAGAAAAACAAAAGGAACAAACAGCAAAGGCAGACTGAGAGGAGCAGCCAGTGCGGTGGGAAGAAAATCAGGGCAGTGAGGTGGCCTTGAAGGTGAGCAAAGGCTTTCTCGCTAGGGTGGATGCTCCTTGCATCCAGTGGGGATGCTCAGCCTAATAGAGCAAAGCAGGAGACGTGAGTGTTGGGAGGAAGCAGCTCATCTGAGACTTGCCAGTCAGGCGCCAAGAGCAGTACGTTCTTTCTCCAAGTTATTTCTCAAATCAGCTCCTGCTGCTGACCCTGTGGTTTCAGGCTACCATCGTTCCGTGCCCTCTGATCTGTACAGCCCCTTAGCTGGCCCTTAGTCTAGTGGTGTCCTCATCCTAGACAGTGCTTCCGATATTGGGAGCCACTGGTCGTACCTGGCTATGGAGCACCTGGAAATGTGGCTGCTCTGAGAGGGGCTGTGAGTCCTCAAGCACACTGAACTTAGAATGCAAAATCAGGACATAAAACTCTCATCAATGCTTATGTTGAGTCATGCTGAAATGATAATATATTGGGAATTTGGAGTCAAACAAAATATGCTAAAGGTGAGTTACTCTTGGATCTTTTATCTTTCTAAACTTTTAATGGATTTATTTATTTAAAAAGCAAAGTTATAAATAGAGAGACAAGAGACAGAAAGAGAGCATCCTTCCACTGGTTCACTCTCTCAAATGACTGCAATGCCTGGAAATTGGTTAGTCTGAAGCTGGGAGCTTGGGACTCTGCCTGGGTCTCCCATGTGGATGAAGGAGTTGAAACATGTGGGCAATGTTCTGCAGCTTTCTCAGGTACGTTAGCTGGGAGCTGGTCTTGAACCAGTGCCCATGCCATATGTCGCCCCTTTCTATGCTTTATAAATGTGCAACTAGAACATTTGAGGTTGCATCCGTGACTTGCATCTCTGCCTCAGACTGTTTTTCTATTGGCTAATGCATTTAAGACTATGCCTAAAGTGATCTTTTTAAGGACAAAGTTAACCACATTGCCATCATGCTTGTCCTCTTCAATCACTTCCAACTAACATGAAACTTCCTGTTGAACTTCAGGCTCTGTGAGGACTGGGATCTGCTGCTACAGCTTTGAGCTTTGCTCTGCCATCAGCACTCAGGGCTCCTGGGCCACGCCCCTCACTCCCCAGAGTCTGCTCAGCTGGAGCCTCTCCTCCAACTTCCCACCTCCCTAGTGTGTCCACCCACTGGGGTCTCAGATCAAGTGCTGGACCTTTGGGCCTCCTTCCTTGGTCCTCAATAGATGAACCCCCCACTTTTAATCTCCAGGCATCCTGAGCTTCTCCTCTCATTACATTTTTCCTACTTGCTCATCATTTTTTGTGTAACTAAATCTGTCCTTTCTCTGCAAATTGTTTTCTCCCTGAAGACAGAGTGCTGCATTGTTCACTGGGGTGTTTCTGCACCTGACACTGACAGAGACTGAGTCTCTCTCTCTCTCTTTTTTTTTTTTGTACCCAAAATGTGTTTCTTGGGAAGGTCTCCCACTTATCTTGATTCAGGGTGCTGTTAATGCTGCTTCCTTCAGGAAGAGCATCCTTCTGTGAGCCTTGCTTTGCTTCTCGTGGGCTGGCAGGGGACAGTGGAGCAGCCGACACAAAAAACAACTGTGTATGGCTAAAAACCATGGTGATCTTGTAGCAGCCTGGGCCTTTCACAGCCATGAAGCAGGTACTGGGGCTCTGTGCCAGATGCATCTGCTTGTGTTGCCTCTTCTACTCCTTGGAGAGGGGTGGAGGAAATCCTTGGTGAGAGGCGTGTTCACATGGGGAGGTCATCACCACAGGAAAGGCACACCCTTCCATCTTAGTATTACCCCCACTTTGTCTTTAAGCTGCTACAGCAGGCTTTCTGATACATTGCAGGAAGCACTCCTATTTTTAACTAGAGAGAATTGCTTGTTGTTTTCCTTTGGTTTCAGGTTTCCTTTACAGTTATTTTTGATTGATTGATTTTATGTGAAAGATTTATAGAGAAGAAGGAGAGACAGAGAAAGAGAGGATCTTTCAATCACTGGTTCATTCCTCCCTCAAAAGGCCAGAGCTGAGCCAATCTGAATCCCAGAGCCAGGAGCTTCTTCTGGGTCTCCCACGTGAGTGTAGGGTCCAAGGACTTGAGCCAAACTTTGTTCTTTCCAGGCCATAAGCAAAAAGCTGGATTGGAACTGGAGTAGCAGTACATGAACTGGTACCCATATGGGATCCTGGTGCTTGGAAGTGAAGGATTAGTCAACTAAACCATTGTGCTGGGCCCACATGTCTGGCTTCTTGCACTCACCATCTTGGTATTGAGATTTATCCATGTTCTCTCTTGAGTTAGTCATCTAGTCCTTTTTTATTGCTGAATAATCAAATGGCTGCATTGTCATTTATATATTCATCTGTTGATAGACATTTGGTTTATTAAGAGTCTGGGGGCATTTATACATAAAGCTATTGGAAATAATTGTGTATAGGTCTTCTGGATGCTTCTAATTTTTCTTAGGAGTGGATGACCAGATCATGGGGTAAATAAATGTATGTCTAACTTTACAAGAAATATATGAGAGCTTCAATTTGTCCTCACCTTCACTAACATTTAGCTGATTTCAGTCATCCTGATGAGCATAAAGTGAAATCTCTATGTGGTCAGTAATGTGGAGCATCTTATTAATATTCTTATCTTGCCATTTGTGAATTTGCCTTTGTGAAATGTCTTTTCAAATGTATCTAGTCATTCTCTCACTCACTGGCCTTTTTTTTTTTTTTTTGGTGAGAGATAGAGACCTTTCATCCACTGTTTTACTCCCTAAATAACCACAATAGTTGGAGCTGGAACAAGCTGAAGCCAGGAGCTTGTGCCTGCATTCTGGTGTCCTGCATGGGTGGCAGGGACCCAAGTACCGTACCCAGGTTTCATTACTTGCCAGGTGCATAGGCAGCAGGGAGTTGATTCAAAGGTGGGACATCTGGGTCAGGAACCAGTTCTCCAGAGTGGGATACCAGCACTGCAAGTGGCAGCTTAAGCAGCTTTGCCACAATGCTAGTTCAGATATTTTGTTTATTCTTAAACTGAATCATTTGTCTTCTTAATATTGAGTGGTAATTTTTTTTGGCATTTTCTAAGTGAAGTGATCTGTCAGACATATTTTTTCACAAATATTTTTGTCCCCATCTGTGATGTGATTTATTTTCTATAACTGTTTTTTAAAGGAAAGAAATTAATTCTAATGAAGTTCATTTTATCCCCTTTATCATTTATGGTTAGTGCCTTTTGAGTCCTAAGAAATTTTAGCCTATCCCAAATTTTTAGAGACTTTTACCTCTTACAGTTTTTTTTTCTCAATGTTTAATATGTTTTACATTTAAGATCTTAAATTATTTTGAATTAATATTTGTGATGATATGATTTGGAATCGAGGTTTGGTTTTACAGCTTTTTTTATGCTTCCAATAGATATTGAGTTCTTCCAGCTCCATTTATTGCAAGGGCTAGTCCTCCCTTCCCCCAGCGGATTACATCGGTGTCTTTGTTAAATATGATATAAATGTGTGGGTATTTTTTTCTGGACTCTCTGTTCATTTCCATTTATCAATATGCCTGTCTTGATGCCAATACCACATTGTCTTGGTTACTGTTGTCTTAACATAAAGTCTTGTTAGCAGCCTGTTAAGTACTTTAACTTTGTTCTTTTTCTCAACTCATTCTATTTTAAGTTTCTTATCTTTCTGCAAAGATTTTTAAAGTAAACCTGTCCATTTTTTACAATAAAAGCTGGTGGGAATTAAACTGAGATTGTGCTGACTCTGTTGATCCATTGCAGAGAACTGACATTTTCATGATATTAAATCTTCTAAATTTACATATAAAATACATGTATATATTCTAGTGAATGGCATGTATATTTATTTTTTCTGTATAAAAACACAACTAGCTATTTCTCTATTTAGATCTTCTTTAAATTATTTCTACAAATTTGAAAGTTTTCAAATAGCAGCCTTTTTGTTCCAATTAGTCCTAAAGATCTTAAGGCTTTTGATTTTATTTTAAATTGTGCTCGAACTTTTAATTTGCCGTGTTTTGCATGGGATATAAGAGAATACTGGATTTTGAATTGTTGATCTTGCCTTTTGCTGCTTTGCTACATTCTTTTTATTAGTGCTAATGTTTTTTTTCCCTAGGTTTTTAGAGGATTATTTTAAACACAATTGTGTTGCCTTTGAATGACATTTTATTTCTTTCTTTTTAATTTCTACTAAATTAACCAATTTTTCTTATTATTTTGGATTAGACCTATGCAGAAATGTTGAATTGCTGCAATAAAAGTGCCCATTATGTTTGCTTCAAGATTATGGGAATATATCCAATATTTCTCCATCTTCATTTCAGCATGTTATTATCTTTTCATATTTACCAAATTAAAGAAGTTTCATTATTTCCCCAGATTTCAGTAAATTTTTGATCATTGAATGGATGTCCTGTTTTGCAAGAGATTCTACCACATCTATTACAATGTCATAATTTTCTCCTTTATTTTGTGAATGTGATGGATTACTTTGATTTTAATAAGCCTCACTTGGTTATAATGAATATTTTTGTATGTTTGTACATTTATTTTAAATAGTTTGTCCTATGAATTTTTGAGTTTGTTCATGAGAAATACTGATCTGTAATTTTCTTATTTTCTTATGTCCTTACAAGAATTTTGCGGGGGGGGTCGAAACTTTTTAGGGGGAAGTGGATGAGACCGTTGCTCCAAATTTCTTTTTTTTTTTTCTTCCTGTAACTGAGGGAAGAGGGAAAGAAGGGGGAAAGTTCCACCCAGCATCCTAACTGCATCAGTACCCGGGGATGGGGAATGGCCACCTAATATCATCCCAGGGGCCCAGATGTGGAGCAATCTCTGAGGGTTCTGCTCAAGTGGTTTTGATAGTTCTGAGACACTGTTGCTTACCAGCAGGAGCTATGACCCACCAGGAGAATTCCCCAAGTTCCCCCACCAGGCCACTCCCAGACCCATATGTCACCTGTGCCAGCAGGTACTAGGCTCTTAGCCAATATAGTCTGCTCCCTCCTTCCTGGCCTTTGTATAAACTGGTGGATGTTGTGGCCCAGCCTGCCCTTATTCTTGGGTGACCTTGAGGTGCTGCAGCCTGAACTAGTCCAGCCTGATCCCAACCCCAGGACTTAAGAGTGTTGGGGATTTCCGTGGTCATGGCTACCTCAGCCCATCATTACCCCCTGCTCTTGTATGAACCAGCAAATATTACAGTTTCTCACTTACTTGCCAAGTACAGTGGCCCTGTTGGTGGAAGTTATTCCTTAACTGCAACCTATTCCCTCAGCTCTCCTCCCTTCCACACATTCCCATGCCCCCTTCCCTGAGCAAACCACAGTCCCTATGCCTGGGAGCACATGTGTCCCCAGCCTGGTCTTCTCAAGCCTAGCCTTCCGGTGGGATGGCATGCTAGCCTGGAATTAGGGCTGCCTACTATGGTCCCAAGCTCCTGGTATGTATGCTAGCCTGGGACCCTACCCTTCCACTTGAAATCCAAGTACATTCACAGTTCCCCAAGCCCCAGCCCAGCCACAGCACACCACACCAGCATGCTAACCTAGGGTTCTCGTCTCCCTGCCCTCCCTCCCCTGCCACCCTGCTCAGGATCAAGCATGTGTGGAAATCCCCTGGCTCATTCCACTTTACCTAAGTGCAAGCCCCTTCCCACTGGTGACATTCCCCTGCAAGCCCGCACCCCCAGATACCCTCAAGCCCGCCCATGCCAGCCATAAAAATTTTTATTTTGTTTATTAGGATTATAGAGGTCTCAGATTTGGGAGGTGCTTCCTTCCATTTCTGCTGGATTTTGTGTTATATTCATGATATTTATAGAACTTGCCAAAGAGATCAACTGGTCCTGAATTTTTTTTTTCTTGGAAATGGTTCTCATTGTGAATCAATTTCTTTAATGTAGGAGTTTTCTATTTGTTCTTTTTTCATTTTGGAAAAATTATCTTATGTAAAGAAATTTTCCATTTAAGCTGTCAAATTTAATGACTTAAAATTGCTCATAAAATTTCCTTATTGTCTTCTTAATATATTTAGAGTCTTCAGTGTTATCTTCTCTTATTCCCGATACAAATAATTTGTGTTTTTCTACTTCACCTCACTGTCAGTATTTTGGGATTTTATTTATTTTATTAAACTTGTCAAAGGATGATCTTTTAAAATTTTCTAACTTGAAGTGTTGTTACTTGCTTGAAGAGAGAAAGGTTCACTGCCCAAGTCTGCGGTGGTCTCAGTGGGGCTGGGAATATAATCCAGTTCTTCCACTAGAGTCTTAGTGCCCCAACCACTTGAGCCATGATTTGTTGCCCCCATCCACGTGCAGCTCCACCCCTGGGGTACCCATTAACAGGAAGCTGGAACTAGGAATGGAACTGGGAATCCAACCAGCCACTGTGATGTGGGTTGTGGATATCCCAACCAACACCTTAACCACCAGATCAGAAGTCCACTGCAGAAAGTCATCTTTTCACTTCAATGACATTCTTGAAATAATGGGTCTGTTTTCTAGTTGCTTGTTCTCTTGCTATTATTTCCATCTACATCTTACTTGAGATTTAATTTTCCTTTCCATGTCTGAATTTTTAATGGCATCTTAGGTTATAGATTATCGATTTTTAACTTTGTTTAGTGCAAGTTCTTAGCAATATAAATTTTTAAGTACTGTTAATTGCATCCCACAAATTTGGATATGTTGTGTTTTCATTGTCATCAGATTTGAAATCGCTTCTAATTTTGCTTGTGATTCCTCCCTTGAGGGAAGGAGCAAATTCTTTAGAGGTCTTTACTTGGTCTCCGAGTATTTGGAGATACCTTTTACATAGTTTAAGCTGTGTTATTTGGTACATACCCATTGAGAAGTATGTCTTATTGGTTAATTACAGTTTTGTTCATCATGAAGTATTTCTGTTTTTGCACACCTGCCTTAAGACATATTCTGGTTGGTATTAATAGAGCCTCACCACCTTTCTTAATCTTACTATTTGCATCCTATAGCTTTTTATATCACTTCATTTTCAGCCTATCAGGGTTTTTTAATTTGGAGTGCACCTCTATTATCAGCAAGCATTTTGGATTTGGGTTGCTTTTTATCCCATTCTGATCATCTCTGACTCTTAATTGGGATATTTTGCTTTGTAAACATTTCATGTCCTCACTGATTTGTGTTCTTCTCTGCCTCCTTTTGAGTTGCTTGAATTTTTTTTAGTAATCCATTTTATTTTGTCTATTGGTGTCTAAACTATATTTTCTTATATTCTTTTCAAAAATTATTTTTTAAAATGATTGATTAATTTGAAAATCAGAGGGAAGGATATCTATAGCTATATATCTATAGCATATATTATACATTCTATATTATACATTATGTACTATATAATGCAAAATGGTATGCTACTTATAATTATCTATATAATGCCATATGTTTTATCAGGAATAAAAATTTATATAACATTTAGAGTACAACATACAATATATTATGCAATATTATACATTGTATATTATATTATTAACATAGGACATATAATATTATTATACTATATTATATAAAATATTATATCGATAGATAGAGATAAAACTTCCATTCCCTGATTTACTTCTCAAATGGCCCCAACAGTCGGGTCTAGGCAAGGCCAAAGCCAGAACTCCACACAGGTCTCCTACATGGATGGCAGGTGTTTAAGATGCTCGGCCCATCTTCCCTCTCCTTCCCAGGCACGTTAGCAACAGGCTGGATTGGAAGTGGAACAGCTGGGACTCGAACGAACACTCTGATACAGGATGCTAGCAGCACATGCTCCAGAACATCAACCTTTTGTATTTTTTTCCTTGATGGTTGTTTGGTGGTTTTAAAAATGCATTTGTGGCTTGTCACAAATAGTGTAAAGAGTTCAATTCACTGGTAATGAAAACATTTGTAACAAAATATTAGTTTACTCCTGCTGTTCTAAATATTTTATCATATATCTTATATTCAGTATCAATCATAGGACAGTGATTAATTTTGCTCTAAGTAATCAATTGCCTTTCAAAAGAATTTCACAAAATACCCAGGGTGGTCTTCTGCATTGACCCACATCTTTGTCATGTCTGGATTCTCATGTCTCCTTGCAGATCTGCATTCGCATCTCCCATTCTGATGTTGCCTTTTGGCCTGAAGCATTCCCTTAGCACAGTTTTGTTGAAATCTGTTTCTCTGCTCTCACTTTCCTACCAACTCAGACTTTCCATCATCTTTCTGGCCATCAGTGCTTTTTTTAATTATTATTATTATTCATTGTTCCCCCATAGATAATGAATTTTTGTAATGGCTGTTTTTAAAGTTTTCTCCTTATTATTGATTTCAAGAGTTTTATTATGCTTAGGTGTAATGTTTTTGCGTTTGTCATAGTCAATTAGTATGGGATGAAAGAGAAAGAAAATCACACAGCTAGTGCCCTTACCTTGTGACCAATGCCATTCTGCACAAAGGGCAACTGAATGACCTTTTCTCATCATTTCTTTGGGTTGATAACACCTCCCTGCTGAGGCACTCAGTCTAGAAATCTTACACCCAGCTCTGACAGAACCCAACCCAAGTCTCTCACATGGGAGAGAAACAATAGACAAATTGGACAGGACTACGAAATAGTGAACTACTGCCCATCCTTGCTCTGCTTTCCACTCAGGTGTTTTGATCCTGGGTGCGAGAGAGCGGAAGGCAAGTGGAATCTCACCAGGTCGAGAGAAGTAGAGATCAGAGTTGCAGGGTCCTGAGGGAGTGGAATGTCTGGGGAGGGGTGCACAAGGGGCCCTGAACTACTGCCTGCAGGAAGGTGCTGGGTGAGAAGGCATGAGGCCTGCAGTGACTAGTGGTTGGGTACAAGAACTGAGAGAAGGTGCCTGAGTTCACAGTGCTAGGAGGCAAGTTGCTGAGACTTTCACACATTCAATCCTGACCTTATAAAGGCTGCATTGTTTCTTTGGTTGGTTCAATTTGCCATCACAACAATTCCATGTGGCAAGCACTATTTTTCATCTCCATTTCACAGTTGTGACACTGAGAGAGTCAACAACTTGTCCAATGCCTTTTTTCTCTCTCTTTGTTTTTATTTGAAATACAGGTTTACAGAGAGAGAAGGAGAGACAATCTTCCATCTGCTGGTTCATTCTCTAAATGGCCAAGACAGTTGAGATGAGTTGAACTGAAGCCAGACCAACAGCTCCCTCTGGGTCTCCCACGTGGGTATAGGCTCCCAAGGACCTGGGCCAGCCTTTGCTGCTTTCCCAGAAGCATTAGCAAGGAATTGAATCAGAAGCAGAGCAGCCAGGGCTTGAACTGGCACCCCTATGAAATTTGGCACCACAGGCAGAGATTTAACCTACTATACTCCGGTACCAATATTGTGTTTTCCTTCTGTGTCCTGTTGCCAGCACCTAGGTCCAACCCACACCCCCCTCAACTCTTGTGTCGATTTTTAAAATCACCTTTCTTTAGGTTTCCTTGCCTCCATGTTTTATCAAAGACCTATCGCTACAGGGCCAACCTAATTATACAAATCCTTTTTATTTTTCCCCTCAAAATTCTTGAAATAACAGTACCTGAAGTCTGTGACGGCCCGATCCCCTCGCCTCCCTATCATTTCCCCAGTATTCTCTCCCACTGTCTCTCTTTCTTGCCCTACCCCTTCATGGCTTCAGCGTGGGGCTAGCCAGGTGATTTCTTGCCTCTGGGCTTCTGTCCAGCTGTTCCCACCACATCCCCATCCCCCAGCCTCTTTGTCAACGTGGCAACCTCACTTTCTCACTGCAGCCCATCCTGACTCCTCTCAGCTCACGTGGGTCCTTCTCCCTTCACGGGTCATAGACGTGTATCCTGCATCCTGCAGGCCCCATTAGGTCTTTTTGGCCCAGTCATTGGGTCTGGCCTTGTTTTTACTCATCTCTAGCACCCCACATGGGCTGGGCATGCTGCTGGAACACACAGGCTCCTGGAAACTGGACACACCTCAAATGCTGGGTAGGCAGGGCCAAGGAGTCTTGCAAAGTCTGAGAGGTCTCTCTTCATTCTGAGAGCTGAGTCTAACACTTTCTAGTTTCTGTTCTGTATTCTCTGCCCATTTTCCCTCAGGATTTTCTCTTTATCAGAAGAGAGGGTTCTGCAGGCAAACAGGGCTCACAAAGCAACCTGGTAATTGATCCTTTCTGGGGGATGGCTCCTACCCAGGCTATGACGGTGAGTGGCCAAGGTTGCTAAGTTATATGCCCACAAAGCGAACCAAGGCTGATGATGGTACTTGGGGCAGGAGACTTTGCTAAGATCCCCCACCTAGACCAGTCCTGTGGGAGCTGGACCTGTCCTGAAGTGGGCACCATGCGTGGGGCAGGTGATTCCTGCGCAGAGAAGGAAGCCCCTCCCCTGGGCCCCTGCAATGAATTCTGGATTTCCCCCACTGCTCTCCCAGGGGGCTTCTAATCTCCACCCTGGGCCAGGAACACCATTTACACATTCTCTGGCACCCCCAAAGTGTCACCGGATTTTTCCAAAAATGTCTTTGAAGGAACCCTTGCTGAGACAACCATGCTTTGACTCTTGGCCTCCCAGGGTTAGCCACTTCCCAGAGATTAAGTCCACAGAGCACCTACCTGTAAGCATATTTCTCCCATGGAAACTAATGCAGAGCCCCCAAACCTGTCTATCCTGGACTGTAGCACTCTAGGGCCCCTATTCTTCCATGCTAAGCACCCCCCAGAAATAGGTGCCAACTAGCTAGAGACAACCTCTAAAACCAAAGTTATTCAAACCGTGCACGCTGAGCCGCCCTACTTGCCTCACCTGCTCCTTCTGAGGAAGCTTATAGAAGAAAAACTCTTACCCAAATTTTGTTCCCTTCCATCTGCCTCCTGTCCAGTGCAAGTGAGTTCCCAGCAGCCCTTTGCCTTTCTATGTCATGGGTTTGTGCATCTAGACATTTTCTCCCGCATGTCTGTGTGTCTTCCCACACCTGCTTAAAGCCCAGCCAGGCTGCATTAACACTTCTCTCTTCCACTGGACTCTACTCACCAAGCTCAGAGAATGCGTCTGCTTCACCAGGTGCCAGCTCAGCACCTGGCACGCAGTGCTCATAGAATGCGTGAATGGAAGAGTGAGTGTTGTGAAGAGCCCTTGGCAATTCTGGGAACAGGAAGAGTTTTATGAAATTCAGCATCATGTGTTGTCTCTCTTTCATGAGAGTGACATTCCATGTGATGAGGCTTTTTCTGAGTCTTTGTCCCAGAGTGGAAGTGGCTATGAGCAAATAGTCCAAACCCATTTCTCCAGCTTTGTTGTGCTTGGCTGTGCTGGACACACTGACCAGCCTCTGCCAGAGCTTGAGCTCCATCCAAACTCCACACGAGCCATTAAAATGGAGTGGAGACAATTCTTGCTTCTGTGGGGCTTGCATAGTGTTGGGGAAGAGGTCCTAATTGAGCTAGACTTCAGGGAATAGCAGGGCTTGGCAGGTGACCCAGCACCTGCATCCCCAGCACTGCTGGATTGTTTGTGGGTGTGACTTTGGGGGGAGGTGACTGCCCCTTTATTCCAGAAGCAATTTCCTCTTTCCAGAGGAGGGAATGGAAGCTAACAGAGGCTCAAGAACACATCTAAGGTTACACATTTAACAACCAGGCCAGAAGCAAAATGTGGACCCAGGCATGCTTTAGACAAAGACCTATTTGTTATATATGAGCTGGCAGTGATAACAATGATACCACACTCACAACAACCTGTGCCCAGTGCATACAGAGATCACACATGTTGCACATGTTGTTCAACTTCATCATAAAATGAGGGAAGGTGGGCATTTGAAGTGCATTTAAGATGCCTCTTGGGGACGCTTGCATCCCATATTGGAATGCCTGGGTTCAAGCAGCAGCAAGCAGCTCATAACTTAAGTACTTGGGTCCCTGGCACTCATGTTCCTGACTCCTGGATTCTGCCTGGCCCAACCCTGACTGTTGTGGACATTCAGGGAGTGAAATCAACAGGCAGGCAATCTGTCTCTTATCTTTCTCTTTCTCTTCAAATCAACAAAATAAATGTTCAAAAATTTTTAAATAAGGCAGACATTCTATTTTTGAAAGTTCCACAGACGCTAGGACAGCTCAGTGATGTGTTCTGGATCGTGCAACTAGATGGTAGTTGAATTAGGTGCAGAATCCACACTGGATTCAGCATCTTTGTGCTTTGCCGATTTCCTTTTACCCTGTGAGTACACCACGCTGGGGTTCAGGAATGGTGTGGCTGGCAGGAGCCATGGAGAACAGGAGGCTGAATATTGCCATCTTATCCTTTTTTAAGGTGGATAATCTTTGAGGACAGAGATTAATTGACAAAAAAGTCGATCTGAGCATTGACAACAGTCACAACCAACAATGATAAATATAACTGAGCGTGAGAACATTGTGTCCCCTGAAATTGCCCCTGCCTAGAGAACTGGCACAACAACCTGGCATTTCTGGGGCTGAAGCAGTTGTGAACCAAGCCCTGGGATGGGGGCTCCAGGGCCCCTCTTGTCCCTGGCAAGAAGACTGCAGGTGCTAGACCCTTGGCCTCCAGCTGCATCGCCATCTTCCACCAAACTCAGTGTCTGACAGTCATGCTGCAGACAGATTCAGTAGGTCCGGGGCTGGAGACCCACAGTCCAGAAAGCTGCATCCCAGGGCAGACCAAAGTTCTTTCCACTCCTGCAGGGAGCAGGCAGTTTCTGCATCTTAGCAGCCTGACCTCTGAGCTGGTGAAGACACAGATGGCTCTCTTCTACTCCAGCTCTGTACCTGGAGAATCTTGCTGCACAGTCAAGTAGGTCTGTGCTGGACAGAGGGAGCTGAGTCAGTGCCAGCAGTGCCCAGGGCCTCATGTTTCTGTTGTCATCACTGACCGAACCTGCAGAAGTCCAGGGGTGGTTGCTAGGCAACAAGCCATGTTTGTTTCTCCCTCCAGGTTCTAGACCTTTCTACCTGGGTTTTCTGCTTCCCTGTGTCCATCATCTCTGCAAAAGCATTGACCAGGCAATGGCCAGGGATTCTACAAACTTCTGTGGGGTGTCTGGCTCTTCTGTCAAAACAGGGCCTTCCTAAGTGGCGACCTTCACCTTCCATTGCTTCCCATATCCCCACTTTCTAACATTAAAAATACATGGCTTGCAGGAAGAAGTTCCACATGGATAGATGTACTGGTTTTAGTCTGGGTTGTCTGGACAATTTCTTCTTCTTCTGGATATTCTATTTTTTAGCCTCTTATTTGGGAGCTGGAAGTCCCTGGAAAAAGAGGAGCAAGTAAGCTATGTGCCATCATTTCACTGTTAATGATTTAGGAAAGAACATGTTCTGGATTAAGTAATGTTTAAAAAAAAAGTAAACAGCTTTCTCAAGTCTGTGATCAAAGGAGGACAGGTTAGACACAGAATTAGGAAGCAAAATGTCAAATCAATTACCCACCTTGGCCTCTATGCACACCCCAACCTCTTCACTATTCCTGGCAGCAAAACATGCGGTGACCCCTCAGAGACCTGCAGATACCACAGGAGCAGGGACTGTGGGGCAGGAAGCTAGCGTCTATGGAGTGCCAGTGCAGGAGGGAATGCTGTGAGGTATTTCTCTACCTTGGGTGCAGTAAGTATTTATAATAGCTCCATAATGTCTATAAATCCTATTTTAGAAAAGAGAATGCTAAAACTCAGGGAGATTAAGGGATTTATTTGTGTGCTGTCACACAGCTGGTCAAACCTCCTGGTGACTTCCCCTGTCCCCCACACAGCAACATGTTAATCTTCACAGCTCTCAGTGACAGTCCTCCAGGGCCCAAGCTTGAAAAGTCATGGCTGTGGCAGCTGAGACACCCAGTCCAGGTACTCACACTTGCAATTAACTGGCAAACGAAGCAGATCTGTCCAGAAAACCCATAGGAAGAGACTCAAAGTCAACAGGCTTTGTGCCTCTACTCTTTGGACACCTGGCAGGAGCTTGGACACATAGTCCTGAGGCTACATAATCGTTTTTCCCTTTTGAGGGGAGCTTCATGTCTGAGAAGCAAGGGCAAGCCGCTGCCTTTTGCCATCCAGCGTGAGTAGCCAACTTGAACCGCCATCCTCCTGTTGCTATAGGAACAATTTCTTACACATCATCTGAAACCCACAAGCCTGAGTGAATGCTGTCACTGCTGATGCATGGACTTACACTGCTTCAACAGGAGGAAGAGTGGCCAGCTGGTCACCTACCAGAGACAGACTAGAATACAAATCAGTAATCCTTTCGTGATTGCAGGGGCACCTGCAGACCCTGCCCTGTGATGCTCTCCTCTCAGTTGGTTTTCTAGGGGTACAATGCTTGTTGAAGGAGGTGCTGGTTCAGGGACGGCATCCCTGTGGCTGTGACTTACCCTGAGAGTGGACTCAGTCCAAGCACAAAAGACCAGAAGGTAAGGGACGATGTGTACAGACTCATTCACAGCCCCCCACAGCTCCAGGTTCACATGGATGTGTTCTGCTGTTTAAGGCCTGGAGGCCACATCACATGTGATCAGCAGAAATTTGTTAGCGTGAGCCACCAAGCTGTAGGACTCAGGAGAAATTGTGTCTCCTTGCATGAGACTCATGCATGGGCCAACACCCATTTTCTATTTTGCATGAGTCTACAGGACCTTTTGTTTCTTATGGGAAGCTAAAGACATCTGTCCCAGGTAGAATTCTCTCTGTGTAGAAAAAGCCTTGAAATTAAGGGGAAGGGGTCCTGGAGTTAGTCTTAGAAGACTTGACCTGCTCCAATCTGGCAGTGTGACCTTGGGCAAATCATCTGGTCCAACTGGACAACATTTTTCTTCTTTATGACAAAGGATAACCAGGCCTCCTTTGCTGACATTCAATGAATGACATTGATTCATTTCTTCAATAGTTGTGTAGAGCTGGGATGTTTCAAATGAAGATGAGATTAATTTACAGCCATTTCATGTGTGTCATTTTAACTTATGTAAATGTGTGAAGAAAATAATAAATGAGGAGACACAATATTCAGGTGAATTGACAGGGGAGTGTGAAAAGGAGGGCTGGCATATGCCTTGTGTGGGAGGGAGCTCTAGGGAAGGCATCTTGGGAATCTGAGATCTGAATGCCAAGAGGCCTCCAGCATGCAAAAATAAGAGTGAAGGGGAGATCAATGGCAGAAGGAATATGGAGTGCAAAGACCCATCTTTGAGACTCTCTTAATTAATGTGGGGTGTCTGAGTAAGGAAAGAAGAGTGACGTGACTGAGAGAGGTGAGACATGGCAGGGGAAGGAGAGAGGGAGGTAGGGCCAACTTCTACAACATTTCGCAATCTACAGCATGAGTTGCGATTTCATTCTGAGGTGGGGCTTTATGGAAGTATTTGTTAATAGGAGCGGGATGTTGTGATTTGATTCATATCTATGTTTTTTTAAAAAATTCCATGGTTCCATTGCTTCTCGGCCTTTTGGCTAAGATCAAGTGAAGAGTTCCATGGTTCCTCAAAGGACTCTAAATTAGATACAAACAAAAAATTGGGGAATTGCTGCCCTGGTTCAGGTTGGTGCTGGGGGGTGAGGAGAGGGCAGAGGTTGACAGGTTCTGGTTCTGTTTTGCAAATCCCATCGATGAGCCTTGCTGATGGACAGGCTGGGATGGAAGTGGGGTGGGAATCATGGGTTAGAGGTCAAAGCTTTTGGCTTGAACAGGTGTCTGAATGAAATGAAGAAACTTAGGTGAGAAGCAGATTTGGGGGAATCAAGAGTTCCACCTAAAACATTCTGGGTTGGCACTATCTCTTAGCTGTCTAAAGAGAGATAGTACCTAGACTATTATTTCTACAGTGTAACATTCTGGAGCAGATCAGAGCTACAGATGGAAATGGGGAGACTGCCAGCCTAGGAAGGGATTGGCAGCCATGGGGAGCAAGTAAGGTCACGTGAGGAGAGGGAACAATGGTGGGTCCTGGGTCTCCCTCATCTTTAGAAATGGAGTTTGAGGAAGAGGATGCAGCAGACAACACTGTGGAGCAGCAGTCACTAAGGTCAGAGGAAAAGTAGAGGAGGATGAGGTCCCCTAAGCCCTGTTGCAGGATTGGACAACTAAGAGGTCATGGAAGGTAAGAAAAAAAAGGATCCTAAATTCTATGCCATGAAGGTAGTCTCCTCGGATTAGGGTCAGTGTTAGTGCTTTGGGCACAATACCTTGAGGTACTATTGGTGATTCCCCTAAAGGTGTCCCTAAATGGCCACAATAGCCAGGATTTTGCAAAAGCTGAAATCAGGAGCTCCAAGCTTCTTCCATATCTCCCACATGTTTGCAAAGGTCAAAGCGTTTGAGCCATCTGCTGCTGCTTTGGCAAGGAGCTGGATCAGAAGCGGTACTTGAACTGCTGCCCGTATAGGATGCCAGCACTGCAGGTGGACATTTAGCTTGTTACACTGCATCACTGGCCAAGTCCCTCTTCTTTTTCCTTCTACTTCTGTTGCTCTGTGCCTTTTACTTTGTCATTTTCCTGTTCTTCAGTTTGAGGGACTCTGTATCAATAAGCAGGCATGCGCACAGAATTTTTTTTAGCTCATAAATGCTTAATTGATTTAAAATGTCACTTTGATAGTAACTCTAATGATTGTCTGACAACTGCTTCTGAGAATGCTGCTGAGCCTTTGGGGAAATGATTATGAGCACATCATTATGTCAATTAACACACCAACAATCAAATGACTTCTCGTAGTCCTACACCTGGCTGTGGCTCAGGAGGGCTATGAGGTAGCTGTGCTCTGCTGTGAGATCTTTATTAATGAGCAAGAAGCAGAAGTAAATATTGTGCTATTTAAATCTACTGTGGATACTAACCTGGACGGCATCATTCACCAGGGAGAACACAGATGCCCTACCACCGCATTCTGAGCTTTGAAGTACGTGGAATGAGAAGAACCCAATGGATTGTGACGGCAGAGAATGGCAATGTGAGGGGGAAATAGCTTAGGTGCACAAATTACTGAAAAGATGATAGGAAGAAGTAAACACCAATGGCTGCCATAGGAGCTCGGCAAGGGCACTGAGCTAGCCCGGCCCTCAGCACAGGCAGTGTCTACAGGGAAGGCTGCAGACTTAATCACAAAACTAGTTTTCAAAAACAAGGAAGAAGAAGCCAGGCTGATTGGAGACTGTATTTAACGAATAGGAGTGATTGAGTTCAGGCGTGTTTAGTGAGAAGTAAGGGCCAATTGAAGCACTCTGCCTTAGTAGGAGCAGTTGGGAGGCCAATGAGAAGAAGCAGAATTGGTATAGGCCCTCTGTCCCTAAAGGTCTCAGGAAGAAAGGTTACTAAGGTCTTGTTTGACAGAGGTTAGTGCTAACACAGGTGATCTTTGGGGCTGGTACAATGACTCAACTGGCTAATCCTACACTTCCAAACGTGACATCCCCTATGGGCACTGCTTCGTGTCCTGGCTGCTCCACTTCCCATCCAGCCCCTTTTGTGGCCTGGGAAACCAGTGGGGGATGGTCCAAGTGTTTGGAACCCTGTTCCCATGTGGGAGACCCAGAAGAAGCTCCTGGCTCCTGGCTTTGCATCAGCTCAGGTCCGGCCATTGCAGCCACTTGGGGAGTGAACCAGCAGATGAAAGATCTTTCTCTGTCTCTTCTTTCTGCAAATCTGCCCTTCCAATAAAAATAAATAAATAAACAAACAAACACACATATGTACATACGTACACATGCTAGGTGATAATGCCAAGAGGGACTAACCACTCTGTACCTTCTCTTTCTTCCTCCCAAGCTCTTTCTCCTCCTATTAGCAGCTCCCTCTTTCTGTCAACTCTGGACCTGGCACCAAGAGCAAGTAGGAAGATTCTTAGGACTCCAAAGATTTCTTCTCTTGTGTGTTCCTAGCAGAGCATGCTGGGTCCAAGGAGTAGACAGGCCCATCTGACACAACTTGGGGAGATTTGGAAGAGCTGATGATGGTCCACTCTTGACCTGATCCCTGGTGCCAACCTTCATGGCTCTGGAAAGAAGGGCCCATCATGAAGACCCAAGCCTGCCTTAGCCAAGGACATATCCACCGGTTCATTTTAATCCCACATGCATATACTGGGCAATTCTACATGCCAGGGTTTGCACCCAGATCTTGGGATATAAGAAAACATAAGGAATGGATATGTCAAACAAAGCCTATCAACAGGTTGTCCGTGTCCCACGGGTAATGTGGCACTGAATGGAAATGTTATGGAAGACTTCAGAGCCTCTGGAACTAAGACTCTGCAGAGCCGAGTTTCCTAGGAAATGTATTTTTGCAGAAGAAGAAAGGCTAAGAGAGGTAGGAAGGAGAGGGAGGAGAGAGGAACACCAGACTGTGTGCAAAGGCACAGGGGCATGGCACATATGGAACGAGTGAGGGGACACAGGGTTCTTGGAGCATTAGGGCCTGGAATAAGCATTCCTCTTATTTAACCCTATCCAGTTCTTTCTTTCCTGAGTCCACAAGAGCCTACACTTCAAACTTCCTTTCTGAGGAGTGTGGCTAGAGACATGTCCTAGTCCGTGAAGTATGAGAGGCAGCCATATGGGTCAGTTCTGAGCTGAGGCAGCGGGAGCCTGCTATGCAATAGAGCCACGAACACAATGGGGTCCAGAGGAAACCTTAGGATTTGTGCTTTCCATGGGGCAGTGCCTGGGGGATGCCACTGCAGGGGCATCTGCAGATCTGCTAGGGACAGGAGCTGTCTCATGGCTGCCAAGCAGGTGCAAGGCAAAGATGAGAGGGAACTGCATGTGCGAGCACTTGCTCTATGTGATGCGCTATCTGTGGAAGCTGACACGTTTCCTCCTTTTCCAAGCCTCTATTCCCAAGTTTCTTACCTGTGATTGCTCCAGAGCTCAGGGTCATAGTTGGCCAAAAAACAGAGTGGCTCTATTGCTGAGGACTACCCCTTGCAGCTCAGCTCATGAATCTGGATGGAACCCCTGGGCTCACCAGAGCTGGGGCCTGCATTCCTGAGCTGTTGCAGCTTTGGTAGTGACAAGGTGTCTCCCTTCCACTTTTCCCAAACCATTTCCCGGTGTGGGGTGCAGAAGGGCGGGAGAGGTGAGTTTCATGCTACCCACATAGCAGCCTCAGTGAGAGCACACCCGGTTTCCTACAAAGGCTCCTTCCTCGTCAGAAGGAATTGAGCACGGCTTCCTTTGGGGTGGGGCCAAAGGTGAATGGAGTGGGCACATCTGTGTAGAACTGCTGCTCACTGCCAAGTTCAATACTCAGGGGCAAAAAATTTCTGACAGTCTATGAAGAATCTGGATCACTTCCTTTCATGCAAGCAGCACTAGCAACTTCCTGTCCACCTCCCCACTCCCTACTTTGGACATAGCAGGACTGGGGCCAGATGAGAGCAGTGCCTGAGATGAGTGGCTGCAGGTTAAAGATTGTGGCAGACTAGGTGCAGGGGCACATAGAATAGGAGGCACTCTGGGAATAAGTCAAGGCAAAAAGTCAGATTCATAGAAACAGAACAACCAGCCTGAGCCCCTTGGGATGCCCCCTGGAATACCCCTTTGAGCCTCTGCCTCCAGGGACTCATAGAATCTGAATCAAGCCTTCAGCAAAGGCTTGCCCTGAAGGCCCAGTTGTAGATGCTTTAGGTTTTGCAATCTGGATCAGCCATAACTCTGCCAGTGCAATACAAGACCAACCAGATATGATATATAAACAAATGGATATAACCTTGTTCCAATAAAGCTTTATTGGCACATTTTACTGGATATTTAAATATCTGTGGACCCTGACATTTGAATGATCACATCATGAAATATTCCCTGATGAAGCTCAGGCGAATAATAGTGCAGATTCTTAAATTCCAGATTTCTATTTCTTTATGGGTCATGAAATCAATTTAATGGGTGGCAACTAATATCTTTTAAATGTATTTATGTATTTAGTTGAAAATCAGAGAGATGGGGAGGAGAGAGAGAGAGAGAGAGATTCCATCCTCTGGTTCACTTTTTAAATATCAGATACTGGGAATTCAATCTAGGCCTCCCATCTGGGTAACAGGGATCCAATTATTGGAGCCAATTATCATCACTGCCTCTAAAGATGCCCATTAGCAGGAAAGTGGGATTGAGAGCAGAGCCAGGGCACTCTGACATGGAATGTGGGCATCTCGGGCAGCATCCTAACCTCCAGGCCAAACACCTGCCCTCAGGAAACAGAATGAAGAACAAAAGATCAGAATGTGTTGTTCACAGCAGGAGCAAGTATTACCTCATTACATCCATTTTATTAATATATATTATTATGAATGAGATGTATGAACAAGATTGTCATGCAATATGTATTTCTTTCTGGATGTAAAAGTTTGTTAAACACTGAACTAGCACTGTCTTTTGTGGTTGCCTTTGTTCTGTTTGATCCCAATCTTTCTTCTTGGTTTGTAACTGACACTGGATGTCACTAAAACGGGCCTGCTCCTCTGCCCCCACAGAACAGCAGACTCAGGGCAGCTGGCCCAGGACATCCTGGCATTTTAGCTGCTCTGCACAACGCATGGAATAAATCACCAGGCCTAGGGTGACTCCCTGGACTGGCGCCATGATTCTCCATAGCACCACTTGAGCACATCCAGAGCCAGCCTTTGAGAACTGGATGCTGCAGAGGAACCAGGCTCTGCGTCTGGAACAGACCCTGCCCCTCACAGAGCTCTCTGATATCCCCCCAGTAATGGCCCTCCCAGGCACGCCTCTTCTGTTTCTTATCAGCCCCAAACAGCAAACCAGCTGTAGATTCCCTGCTGCTTCACACAGGTGGTTCTGACCTCATGCTGTTCTGGTCCCCTGCATGGGCTGCTCACTGCCTACCTTTCCTAACCTCAGGCCAGACCACTGCTCCTTGTCCTCCAGACGGAAACCTTCTCCAGGTCTGGGTTAGGCCCCTTAGTTCTATCCAGTCAGCCTCAGACATCATGACCTGTTAGCGTCCTTACCACACTGCATCCAAGGGATCAGCTCTCCAGACCCAGCTCTGACTTGGAGGTCAGGGGCTGGTGCTCATTTACCCCTGTATCCCAAGAGCTTTATGCAAAAGAGGTGAATGAGTTGGGAAGCTAATGCCTCCATGGAGATGATGCAGAAATGCCCAAGTCATACCTGCTTGGGTTGCCTGCTAGACGTGGGACTTATTCTTTAGTTTTATTGGATTTCTGAAGGATTGACTACCCTTCAGGTCAATGTGCTTACAGACACACTTTCAAAACCAGTTCACAGTGCAGGAGGAAGAGAGAAAGGAGGAACAGAGAAGTAGGGAAACCAGAACTCTTTGCAGGCATCTTGTTCTTAGCTCCATTGTAGAGCCAGTAATATTTTTATACAGTTTTTAATGAAATACAAACAATTCCTTAGAAGTAGAAAACAAACTGAAAAAAGCAGGGAGGGGAGCGTTTAGAAGAGATAAATTTGTATTCACAGATCTGGTTGCTGGTATTCCAATACATGGCAAGCTTATTTCTGGTATTTTTTGTTTTAATATATCTGAAAGACAGAGTGACGAAAGAGAGAGAGAGATCTTCCATATACTGGTTCTCACCTAAAAGGCCAAAACAAATAGATCTGCACCTGGCCAAAGCCAGGAGCCTAAAATCTGTCCTAGTCTGCTACATGGGTGACAGGGCCCAAGTCCTTGGGTCATCTTTTTACTACTTTTCCAGGTGCATCCACAGAGAGCTGGACAGGGAACAGAGTACCAATACTTAAACTGGTGCTCATATGGGATGCTGATATCACAGCCTGCGGTTTACCCTACTGTGCCACAATGCTGGTCCCTGATGCTGTTATTTTGCAATCTGAGAAGAGTGGAAAACAAATACACGTGTTAAATATTAGATAGGAACAGAGACTTTGAATAAAAGCAGATAGAGCATAGAAATTGAAATAATACACTCAGAAAGTTTAAATAAAATTCTGCAATTATTCCCTTAAATTAAAAACATCAACCCATGCTTTGTGTTTCTTCTTCTTAAAAAAAAAATGGATACTTCTTAGGTATGTCAATGGAAAAGATTTAGAAGACACAATAACTTAATAACAACAAACACCACTAGTTCCCAAATTGTAGTCGCTAGATGCCATTTCCCACTCAAAGGAACACGGACTTCTTGAGCTGGAACATCTTGTCACGCTTAAAAGCAAGGAAGCTGTCAAAATTACTGTGCTCACAGGATGATGCAGTGGTCAACACGAAGGTTCCCATTGACCAAAGGTGAGACATTGTGAACACTAAAAAAAAAATATATAATCACCACAGTGGTGTGACAACCATCAAGCACGTCAGAGATTCCGGGTTCACCGCTGACCCACAGCCCCAGCATGTGACTCCACGATGATCATCTCCAGAAGTCACTAAGTACTGACTTCTTATTCGAAAGCTGGCAGATAAAGAATTAAATAATTACCCTGCTTTCCCAGAGTAACAATACCTAATGGCAATCAGACAGTTGCTCTTTGATTCTTTGTAGAAGAAACAACTGGTAAATACCATAACTTTTGGAAATCACCAGCTTGAAAATCCCTAAAGAGATAACAGTTCTAGGCTGCAGTCATCCGTAGCTGTTAAGGCTATTAGGATGAAAACCACTGAGGGTTTCTATAATGTACGGATGAGGTTGGCACTGCCTGACCCCAAAGATCAAGGTGAAATGAGTCAGGTGTGCTGTGAGTCTTCATGTGATGCAGCAGGAAGACACAGGGTCACCTGCAAAGTCCCAGAGACCTCAAATGTAATAAAACTAGGTCTGACTCCCAGTCCACAGAGAATATAGGCCAGGGTCATAGAGAAACACATGAAATAACCATGCAACTCATTAATCAGAAATATATGAAGTACATAGGAAATTCTATAGAGCAAACAACCCAATTTTATCCTAAAATGAATGTTTTGCTTGTTTGTTTTTGTTTTGCTTTGCTTACAAAAAGCAGAAGTGGGGCAATTACAAAAGAAGAGATTGAAGAGGCACACCAACTCTGGGGACTCTTATTAAAAGGCATGCAAAAGTTTATTACACTATCTGTCACATTTTTTGTAGGTTTTCAAAATTTTTTTTAATCCAAAAAACACATTACTCAAACACTGTGTGGATCTTACTTAGTTACTGATTTGAACAAGCCAATTTAGAAAGTTGCATTAAGATAGCAAGGGAAAATGGGGTGTAAGAATTATCTTTCTTGCTGGGTGTGAGAATTTTACCATGGCTATATGTTTATCAAAACACCATTTATTTACTAAATTATTTATTTTTAAAGATTAATTATTTAAAAGGTGCAGTTATAAAAAGAAGAAGAGACATACAGAGAAAATCTTCCATCTGCTTGTTTACTCTCCAAACAGCCACAATGGCCAGGGTTCTCCCAGGGTGATGTCGGGATCCTGGAGCTTTATTCCAAGTCTCTCATGTGGGTGGCAGGGGTTCACCTTCCACTGCATTTCCCAGACACATTAGCAGGTAACTGGATTGAAGATGGAGCAGCCAGGGCATGAACTGGCATCCATATATAATACCAGTGTTGCAGGTGGCAGCTTAACGTGCTACCCTAAGTAGCTACTATTAAGTAGTATACATGGAAAAACATTAACATAGTACTAAAGAACAGGAGAAACAATATGTTGAGAGTTTGAGCTCAAACAATATGAGAGTTTGGGCTCAAATCCTGGTTTCAATATTGTTTAAATGGGAGAAATGGAGTGAACTTCTCTGTCTCAGCCTCCATTTCCACAAAAATTTCACCTGCTGTTGCTGGAAATTAGCCAGGATGCAGGTTAGGTGAGGGTGCTATTGCCCAGTTGCCCACCAGATGCTTGGTGGCAAGCTAGTTGGAGAAGAGCAACTGGGAGGAGCCATGAGCCAAGTTGGGCAGTGTGGAGCTGGGGCCAGGGGCAGAGCTCACCAGGGCTTTAAAGATAACATGAGGGATGATAGCCTTACTCCCAAGCAAATAGTAAATAGCAACTCTCTCAAAGTCAAGCCCAGCAGAAGCTGCAACATTGTGTAAACCAGCCACCAGAGATTCAACAGCATTGTGGAAAGGAAGTAGCCCTTACTCAGGAGGACACAAGCCTGGATCACTCCAAAATGATGGGACCTCGATTGACTTCTTGTTCAAGCTCTTAGAGTAGTTGCTTGAGCTCTTTTGGGCAAGCAAGTGGGGATACAGAAGCAAATAAGCAGAGGTTAGCTTGTGGGCTATTACAATCCTGAAAACTTCCCGAGTTATTACAACTAGCATTTCCTCCTCTAATTCCTAATCCTCGTCATTCTTCATTTTCTGTCTCTCTCTCTCTTTCTCTCTCTCTGTGTCTCTCTCTCCCTCTCTCTCTCTGTCTCTCTACCAAAGAATTTTGTTTTTCTTTTGGAAAGGTAGTTTTACAGATACAAGGAGAAAGAGTGAGAATGATCTTCCATCTGCTGGTTCACTTCACTCCCTGAATGGCTGCAATAACCAGAACTTGAGCTGCTCCCAAGCCTTGAGTCAAGAGCTTCTTCTGAGTCTCCCACGTGGGTGAGGGTCCCAAAGCTTTGGGTTATCCTCTGCTGCTTTCCCAGTGCATTAGTGGGGTGTTGGGTGGGAAGTGAAATAGCCAGGACATGAGCCAGTGCCCATATGGAATGCTGGCACTTAGAGGTGAAGGATTAGCCAACTGAGCCATCAAGCCAACCTGGCATTCTTCACTTTAGCTGACTTTGAAACCTGGTTTCTTGCTATGCAACTGCAGTGTCCTGCATGTGAGCTTGGTTTTTGCCCACTTGCCGACTGGGTTCTACTTCTGTAACACTGCTGCGGTCATGACCTGGTTTAGTGGGATTGTCTGCCCAGCACCCCTTTCCTCAGGCTAGCTTAGTTTCTGTCCCACCAGGACCATATACCTCATCCATTTCAGCTTCACTCTGAAGTCCTACTATCCCAACTCAAAGCTTGTCTGTCCCTTAACTCCTGGGTCTTTGGACATGGCCTTTATCCTCTCTGTTTCTTCATTTGACCCAACTGCTTTGGTCCCTGTACACACTTTGGTGACCCAGAAGAAATTTCTGGCTTCTGGCTTCAAACAGGGCCAACTCCTGCCATTACAGTCATTGGAGACATGAACCAGTGCGTGGAAGATCTTTCTGTGAATCTATCTTTCAGTAAAAATAATAAATCTTTTCAAAACTAGACTTGGAAATCTCACTGAGACCCTGCTTTGTTGGGTTGTTGGGTTTAACAGGCAGATACAACAGTCTTTAAGAGGAGGGAAGCATGGTAGAAGCTGAGGCAGGCATGGGAAGCCTTTCCCTGGCATCACAGTGCCTGCTGCTTGGGGCTCCTGAGGCCCAGGGTCAGTTCTGCCCTTTCTTCCCCCATTCTCCTCTTGGCTCAATCAGGCTTGAGCTGTGCTTCTCTACCTTGCAATGAAGATGTTCAGCCTACCACCCTGGATTGAGACAGGCAAAGATATGGAGGGGCAAGGAAAAGGGGACCAGGATGTGGTGTAAGGCAAGAAGAGACCTCAGACTTTCTTGGATGGGGGTGGGGAAAGGGAGTGAGAGAAACTCAAGTTTATCTGCAGATTTAAGCTAAGCCATAGGAGTTGTGCATGCTGTGGCTGGAGAAGTCTTGGGGATCAGCCTCCTCCATTTGAACCATTCTAGACTTCACTGTAGTTTCCACAGCATCCTCTGTGTTTCCACTATGCTTGTGTTGACCATGATCCTGCCTGGGTCATCCAAGGAAACTGGCTGTAGTCTTCACAGTCATGAGTCTCCTGTTGGCATAGGGGACTCAAGAGCTGTGAATGGAAGCTTTGTTTAAAGTAGCTTCTATATTGTTATCTTCAGTCCAGCCTGAGGCATGCCATAGCTGTCACTTATTTCTATAGGCACTGCTATTCACTGCAAAGCTTTGGCAGAAAGAAAATGGTACATTTATGTGTTCAGATTCAATCAGGCCATACTGGTCAGAATCTACCACCAACACCATCACTCAGGAGCAATTGAAATAAAAATCATGCTACCTGGGCCCGGTGCGGTGGCGCGGTGGCACAGTGGTTAAGGTCCTCGCCTTGCACGCCCGGGATCCCATGTGGGCGCCGGTTCTATCCCAGCAGCCCCGCTTCCCTTCCAGCTCCCTGCCTGTGGCCCGGGAAAGCAGTCGAGGACGGCCCAAAGCTTTGGGACCCTGCACCCACGTGGGAGACCCGGAAGAGGCTCCTGGCTTCGGATCAGCATAGCATCAGCTGTTGCGCTCACTTGGGGAGTGAATCATCGGACAGAAGATCTTCCTCTCTGTCTCTCCTCTCTGTATATCCGCCTTTCCAATAAAAAAATAATAAAAATAAATCTTTTAAAAAAATTATGCTACCGGATTATTTTTAGATGTTAAAGTTTAAAACATAGGCTTTTAGAAAACCGAGGAGGATTTTTTTTTAAAGAGCAGCTTTCGGTTCATAGCAAAGTGAAATGGTAATTACAGAGATTTCAATGTCCTCCCACCCCGTCGCACACACAGCTTCCTGCCATCATGAGCACCCCACCGCTGGTACATACATGGTGCATTGTAGGGCCTGTGCACTCGCCTTATCACTGAAGTCTGCACTGCGCTGTTGTGCACCCTCCGGGTTTGGATAAACGTATGACACACTTATACCCCTTCGTAGGGTCACTCAGCAGAATGTCACAGCTGCACACATCCTGAGTGCTTGTCTCTTCATCCCTCTTTTGGTCCCTAGAAGTCATGTGTCTCTTTATTGCTCCCACAATTGCACTTTTGCAGAATGTTGGCAGAATCATGCAGTATGAAGCTGTTCTGGACTGGCTTCCTTTGTTTAAAAATATGCATCAAAGGTTCCTCTGCGGCTTTTCACGGCTTGAGACGTCGTTTCTTTACAATGCTGAATGATATCCCGTGTCTGTATTATCACGGTTTATTACCCATTCAGCTCCTCAAGGATAATATGGCTGTTTCCAAACTTTGGTTAAAAAAAAAGAATAAAGCTGCAATAGACATCCATCTTCAGGTCTTTGTGTCGACGTGTGTTTTCAGACTAAGTACCAAGGAGAGCAACGGCAGCTCTCCGGCTCTACCCCTCCTTAGCACCTGACTCTGGGGGCTGTAGTGGGCACTACTGACTAGAAGAAGTGGTACGTGTAACCCCTGGTCCCCTTCTGACTCAGGGATTTTGCTCAAAGATGCCAGTGGCTTCTTCCCACCCTTGGGTGCTGTGCCTCTTTCCCCTCATCCTCTCATCCGCATCATCCTGCCAATGACCAGCGTGGGAAATCTACACCAGGCAGGAAGGATGCTGAGTCACAGGGAGTAAGTTGAAGTGTGTGGCCATTCTGCATGCGATGGATGGCTGTACAGAAGGCTGAGTTTGCTTTTATTTTTTTGGTCCTCGAAGGACAAGAATCCTATGACAATAGGTAGCCAATGACCTTGGGGTTGTTTCATCTTTAAAAACAAGACCAATGTGCACACGTGCGCACACATACACTTTCCAGTTTTTGTTCTTTCAATAATTATTGCATAAATTTTTTTCTTAAGAACTGCCTACTTATTCTCCCCAAATGTGACACTTTACATTTCTTGTGCAGGATGTCCTCTGTGGGGGGACAGAGAGAAACCATATTAATAAAGACAATGCACATTTTGTTGTTCTCTTCTTTTGCATTCCTTTATTTATTTGATAAAAGAACAAAACACTCAGAATCTGGGAATTTTCTTCTCTGAGGGGAGAGAGATGGACCTTGCTAGTAGTGTGGTTTGGATTGCTTTTTTACAGCTTTGACTGACATCCGTTCATCCAACCTGCGGAACTCGAGGACAGCAAGAGAGAGGAGTTGCAGGAGGACACTGCTAATCATGTCCCTTGCACCTTGAACTCTTCCTAACCCATGCAGGAAGCAGAGAGGAATGAAGGCAACAAAACAGCTTCTCCATGCTTGCTGAGTCCTAGCTTACTCCAACTCGACACCAACTCCTGCACTTGGAACTCAGTCATTTATTTGAAAGACAGATTTACACAGAGGAGAAACAGAAAGATCTTCTATATACTGATTCACTCCCCAAAATAGCCACAATTGCCAAGAGCCAGGAGTTTCTTCTGTGTCTTCCACATGGGTGCAGGGTCCCAAAGCTTTGGGCCATCCCCCCATTGGTTTCCCAGGCCACCAGCAGGGAGCTGGATAGGAGGTGGAGCACCTAAGACACGAACCAGTGCTCATATGGGATGCTGGCACTTGAAAGTAGATAATTAGCCAATTGAGCTGCTGTCATGGTTCCTTAATATCTATTTATCATTTTTGAGATAACACATTTTAGCCGGGCCCTATGCTACTAGAACATGCAGGAATTTGGACTGGGAATACCTCAAAATTTCGAGGATCTCCCCATTCGAGACACCAGACTCAGAGTCCTAACCAAGGAAAGACAGGACAAGTCAAGCAACAACCTCAGCTATCTGTTGGCAGCAAAATACTGGGCAAATGGAGACTCTAGAAGGGACTGTGTCAATCAATGGACTCTTCAATGACCACATCGTGCTTGGAGTGGCGAGGCTGGCAGCGACCCATGAATGGTGAACTATTGGAACCACTTGATCGAGTATCTCAGAGCATGCCCCAAATCCGGGACTTAGGGTGGGCGGGAAACTGGGTGGGGCTTTTTCCTCTATATCCCCCTTTAGACCTTGAAGCTTTTTTACCCCAATTAAATTTGTAAGGATTGTCAAAATTAAAAAAATAAAAAATAAATAAATAAATAAAATTTGCATAATAGTTACAGGCTTAATGCACCACAAAACAAAGAGGCCAGCAAGTAAAAAAGACCCTAGTTCAGCAGAAATATAACCAGGGCTGTAAGTAATAATCAAATGAATCTTATTCTTTAAAATAAAACTGTAGTCTCTACATAAGAGGAAGAACTGGGAATGAGTGTTTAGCCTGGTGATGAAGATGCCCTCTGGAGAAGACATTCAAGGAGTCCTGAATTCCTTGAAGCCTGATGAGTAAGTGAAACAAAAGGGGAGGTCAGGGCCAGAGGCAGGGCCAAGCCATCTGGGAACCCTTATGAGTAATCACAGTGGCATGTCCCTCCAGGGTTACAATGTGGTCCTCAGCCTGCCGCTGAGCAGTGAGCACAAGGCCTCTGACCACATGAAGTCCTGAGGGCCCAAAGGACAGCCATGCAACTTCTGGGCTTCTGAACCCAGGAAAAGCAGGAGAATTAAGGGTAAGCTCCTTCATCTCCAGGCACCTGTAACTCCCAAGGCAAAGAGAGGAGCCTGGGGGAGGCTGGGAGGGCTTCAGGATAGATGTGATTTTCTGAAAGGGTCCTGCTGGGCAGAGGAATGGAGAGAAGGAGGTGCCTGTGGTGGCAGGTGCTGGAGCTGGTAGCACACGATGGGATGCAAGCTGCTTAAAGAAGCAGAAGTCTTCAGCAGTATGGATGGGGTCGACTCAATGAGAACAACGAGCGAACAGTTCTTTCTGTTACAGGCCCAGAACCCAAACTGCTTGAAGTGGGCTAGGAGCACCAGGAATGTTAGGGATGCCCCCCTATGCCACCATGAGGTACAGATGGGTTCACCCCCACTTTGCTTTGCTTTAGTCTCCTTCTCCCCACCTAATAAGAACACTGGGCCATCTACTACTGCCTTCCCAGACCATCAGCAGGGAGCTGAATCAGAATCAGGGCAGCTAGGATTTGAACTGATGTCCTTAAAGAATGGCAGTGTCATGGGTGGAAGAAATTATATTCAGCGATGTCTGGCAATGGGACTCCTTGGACTGGGAATATTCACCCTTTAGCACCAGCAAGGTTTTGACTATTTTTAAAACCTTTGAATGTGTAGGAAGACTCCATGTAAGAGGCTTTGGAGGTATTCTTATGAACATGTGTCCATTTCAGCAAATGTTTCTATAGCTTAGTTATGCATGTGGTGCTCAGCTAGGCGCTGGAGCAAGGTGTAAGGCGCACAATGTGGATCAGAGAAGTCAAGACAGAAAGCTTGGGGCCATGCTATGGTTCAGTGGCTAAATCCATGCCTTACAAGAGCCACGATCCCATATGGGTGCTGGTCCATGTCCCAGATGCTCCACTTCCCATCTAGCTCCCTCCTTGTGGCCTGGAAAGGCAGTAAAGGATGGCCTAAAGCCTTGGGACCCTGCACCTGTGTGGGAAACCTAGAAGAAGCTCCTGTCTCCTGGCTTCAGATTGGCTCAGCTCTGGCCATGGTGGCCACTTGGAGAGTGAACCAGCAGACAGAAGATCTTTCTCTATGTCTCTCCTTCTCTGTGTAAATCTGTAAAAAAGGGGGGGAAAAAAAACAAAACCAGAAGACTTCTGTGTGTGAATTCCCCAAGACTCCTGGGTATCCCAGGAAGAGTAAGGGTAGGGCCTAGGAACAGACACCTGGGCTCAGACACCTGGAGAGGAACCCTGGGATACCACCCCCCAACCCACACTCCCTAGAAAGTCTCCCTCATAACCTGGTCTTCTGATCGCTGGACACTGGAGAGCTAGGGTGGGGGAGCACTCTCTCAAAGCCCTCTTTCCCCTTCCCCTCATTGGAGTCACCTGCCAGCAACTACCCTGGCTCCTACCTCTCCCGTGTGGCTCATATCCACCTGATCTGGCAGGGGTGGAGGGCCCTGAAGCATTCTGGGTTTGAATCTCAGTTTCCTTGCAGCAGTGACCCAGGACGAATGATTTAGTCCACTTTGATTTGCTTCTTGATCCAATGAAAGATGAGAGGGATATAGTGCCTACCTTATTGGACTTGGTGAAGATGAGCTCAGATACTACAGAGCAATGAGTGGCACAAGGGCTAGCCGGCATATAGGAAACCTTCCCTTTTGTGGCTTATCAAGTCCTTTGAAATAACTTCATTACCATCTAGGTCAAGCAAAAGGGGAAAGTGTTACTGAGAGACAGTGGACAGAGTGAGGAGAGAGCACCCACTACTTCTATCCCGCCACAACAGAGGTTGGAGATTGGTAGATAAGGAGCTGGTGGAAGATTACTTACTATAGCAGAGAATATCTGGTGCAAGCATGGCATAAGTGAAGTTGGCTGAACATAGTCAGTGATATGTTGAAGAATCAACATCTTCTCCCAGACAAAGCCATCTTATTATCAGATAAACATTAAACCAAAGAGTGTTTATTGGGAGCCAGCATGGTGGCTTACTGAGTTAATCCCCTGCCTGTGGCACTGGCATTCCATATGGGCTCTAGTTCAAATTACACGTGCCCGACATGGGCTCCAGCTACCTACTGATAGCTTGGGAAGGTAGAAGAGGGTGGTCTGAGTCCTGGGACCCACGTGGGAAATCTGGAAGAGGCTCCTGGCTTCCAGTTTAAGACGAGCTCAGCTCTTTGGGGAGTGAACTGGCAGATGGAAGACTCATCTTCTTTTCTCCCTCTCTCTCGGTCATTCTAATTCTCAAGTAAAGTCAGTAAATCTAAAAACAAAACAAAAGAAAAAACCAATGTGGTACACAATGGAGGGGTTTGAAATACACGGCTGCTGAAGCATCCACTCTGTTGAACCCTTGACCTTCAGCTGCAGGAGCAGGGAAATAACAGATGCAGGGAAAATGCTCTGCTCTTCCCCTACCCTGACCAGACAAGGCAGCACGATGCTTCTCCAGAGACAGCTACAGAGATGACAGCACAAACCTAACTCGTCCCCAGCTTCTGTCAGTTTCCCTTCTCATAGATACACACCTTCCCAGGGCTTGCCATTTGTTTTAAAAGATTTATTGATTTTTATTGGAAAGGCAGATTTACAAAGAGAAGGAGAGACAGAAAGAAAGGTCTTTTATCTACTGGCTCAGTCCCCAAGTGGCCATAATGGCAGCTAAGACAATCTAAAGCCAAGAGCCAGGAGCTTCCTCCAGGTCTCCCACATGGGTGCAGGGCCCCAAGGTTTTGGGCCATCCTCTACTGCTTTCCTAGGCCACAAGGAGAGAGCTGGATAGAAAGTGGAGCAGCCGAGACACAAACCAGCACCCAAATGGGATGCAGCACTTGCAAGGCAAGGATTTAGCCACTGAGCCCTAGTGCTGGGCCCTGGGTTTGTGACTTCTAAGTGCCGAAAACCCTTTTTCCAGGTCTCTTCACTTCTCTACAGATGCATTGCTCTTTTGTGACAATGTTCTGTAAGCTGGCAAGTCTAGCCACACCTTTGGGGAGCCCGTTACTGATAACTACCACATGGGTGTGCTGGCATATGCATGAGCCATGGCTCTGCTTCCCTCTGGTGAACTTTCTTACCAATATCATGCATAAGGTCCCAGATGGAGAATCCAGCATAGTAGAGACAAGCTCCCCACCCTCTGTCTTCTACAGCATTCCAGGCAATATGATGACAGATGTCAGACCCTCTTCCAGGATTCTGCTCCTCTTCCACAGCCAAGCAAAGGTGCCTCGCTGGCTCATCTCTCTTGTTTATAGAACCCACTGCTAGTCCTCAGGCTAGAGGCCTGGACTGTGCCTGCAGCCACACACTTCCTCCCACCTTGACAAGACTACCTAGGGTCCCCCCCAGGTGAAAAATATTTCACATATCTTCAAGACAGAGGTGGTTTTACAATTGAACCAACCTGCCCCCCATTGCAGTAGAAACTCCGGTTTCCCGCAGTTTGGAGAAGAAACTGGCCATTCCAAAAAGAAGGCCTTGGGGTCCCTAAGGAAGTATTCCTCAGTGATGAGAACATCAACTAAAGTGCTTATTTCATGGTGATAAAAAGTTACATCTGTTTGGAGCGATTCCAATGGCTTGATTGGTTAATCTTCCACCTGCAAGTACAAGCATCCTACATGTCCTGACTGCTCCACTTCTCATCCAGCTCCCTGCTTGTGGCCTGGGAAAGCTGTAGAGGATGGCCCAAAGCCTTGGGATGCTGCACCTATGTGGAAGACTCAGAAGTGCTTAGCTTCAGATTGGCTTAGCTCTAGCTGTTGCTGCCACTTGGAGAGTGAACCAGCAGATGGAGGATCTCTCTCTCCTCTCTGTAAACTGCCTCTCTCTGTAAGCCATATATGTTTGAAGTGGACAGGGAAAGAAATTCTGAAACAAATAGGGACAGGTGGGGAGGCATTTCTGCCCCTATTTCAAATTGCACTTGCCTTTACAATCCATGGTTAAAAACCAGGATAACAGTTAATAATTAGCAGTGCTTACCATAGGACAATCAGCACTCATTAGTACTCATTGATCTAATAGCTATAAAATCCTGTAAGAGCCAGACAATGCACCACCTCCAATTTACAGATGAAAAACTGAGGCACAAAGCAATTGCTTTACAGGCTACAGTCACCTGGAAGTGGAGACTGGATTTAAATCTGGTCTCTCATGGTACACACAGATTAGTGAGTGGATGGCCAGATGGATGGTTGGGATTCAGAAAAAAACCAGACGGTTTTCAAATTCCAATTCAACTTGGAAATCGGTGCAGACAGTTGTGGGAAACCAGCAAAATATTGCACTTGTTTGAAGAGAATTATTCTTAGTTCATCACAGATAGTGACTTTCTCCTGGTCCTGCCAGCATCCAAGTCTGACATTTATCACTTTTTGCATGTCCTCCAAACCCCCACCTTAGTCACGGTTTTGATGCATTTTAAGGATGAAATGACAAAATCCAATGATTGCTGAGCATAATCCTTGCGCACATGTGCCGGTGATGACAGCTGTGTCCTCCCAGCCTTGGCAGTATGGGAGGAAAGTAGTTGAGCTCAGTTCCCCAGCTGTGAGCACATTCATTGTAGGATTACTGTGTGCCCCGTAGTCTATACACCAGGCTCTCAGAGGCCACTCTTAATGGCCTCTTACCTTTCAATTTATTCCCCCATCATCTGTAATCTTCTCGGCGGAGTCACTGGGGGAAGATGTTTCTTTGTTTTCTTTTCTCAGAAATGTGGTTTTGAATTTTGGGAATGGTACTTTGGAGTAGATCTAGTTTTTGGTTTTTTTAAATGTGTTTTCTAAAGAATGTAAGATTGGCTAAATGGCATTTTGATATTGTACAATATAGATTGTTAGAAAAAAACATACAAATTGTGTCCAACTCCATCTCTCCAATATCTCATGTCTGTTTTAATTTATCTGGTTAATTAAGGATGCTGTTGGCAGGTGTGTATAAGACATTGCATCACAACTACAATGTTTTTGATAGCTTACCGATCCTGTGAAGCGCTGTGATTTTTAAATTATTATTTTAATGCATGCCCAAGTGAGTCTATGATTAGGGTAGGGAGGACCAGGCATAGTGGAAGGTGGTGGGACAAATGCTTCAGGTTTTTTTGTATTGTTTTTCTCCTGTATCTGCAGGGAAGGATAAGGGTGGGGCACTCCTTGCTGTCAAACTATATCAGTACCTGAGGATGAGGGATGGTCATTTGATGACGCCTTAGAAATCCTAATGTGAAGAAGAGTGTTCAGAGGGTGCTACTTGAGTGGTTTCAATAGCCCCAAGTTGTTGATTTCATTGCTCCAGGACTGACAAACTCTTTCTGAGGTCTATTGGTTGACAAAGTCCACATTAGTGCATTCACAGACCCAGGAACATGACTGTTAGGCTTGGCTAGGAGAGTTGTCCAACCTGTTCTGCTTTCCATGCTCTGGCAAGGCAGTCAACATCCCCTACAGTAACAGTCCAGTCTCTAAGTGTCCATGAATCCCTGAGTGTGGTCCATATACACAATGAATTGCTGTCCAGCCATTTTTAAAAAATGAAATCTAGTCACTTGTGAAAACAAGAATAAACCTGGAGGAGATTGTTCATTCCCAAATGGCCACATCAGCTATGGCTGGATCAAGCTCAAGTCAGCAGCTTTTTCTGGGTCTTCCAAGCAGGTATCAGGTAACCAAGAACTTGGGACATTCTTTGTTGCTTTTGCATTAGCAGGGATTAGGATCAAAAATGAAGCAGTCAGTTCTTGAACTGGCCCCCCAAATGGGACTCTGGGCTTTGCAGCAGCAGCTTTACCGACTAAACCAAAACATTGACTCCTTAAAAAAAACTCTTTAAGTGTTCAGTTTAAGTGTTAAGTTCTCAAATATGAAAAATTTAAAAAGAAGTCCTTCTCTCCAAGTCAAACAGGCAAATGTTTTAAACTGTGAAATTATTCAGAGTTGGTCAGGAGGCAGGTAAGGGTTTATCCTTCTGGCACATGTGTGAATGAAAACAATGTTTCTAGGAGATACTTTGAAATTCACATCTGAGTGTGAACCTGTGCACACCAGATGGCTGGAGCAAACTCACATCTCCGAAAGCCATGAAGAAGCTGTTCTGCAGGACAAAAAGAAGACAATGCTGAGTTAGCCTTGAAGTCAGAGAACTCTAAAAGGACCAGCCGTGTCCCATCGGTGTGATGATGCCAACAATCAGCTACAAGGAGTCCCCTTCTTCACCCAGGATTTGTTGTTCTGTTGACCGGACTGCTTGGCATATGCTTTGCTCTCACAAGCCAAAATTCAATTTTGGCACCCAGAAACGGTTTGATTTCTATTTTGCTTTCAAACACGCCTTCTTTTTTATAATAGGGATAGAGAGAGTAGGGGTTGTGTCTGCTGGGGTTTGAATCATGGAGGAATTTAATCTCCCAAATTAAATGGTAAGGGTGGTAGGAGGGTGGGAATGAAATCCAGCTTGGTGTTCAGGACAGACTCCTGAAGTAGATCCTGGAGACTTCATAGGCAGATGGAGTGAGAGGCACAGACTGACACACAGACAGACGCACATATGCACCTGCCCCTCGCTGTGTGATGCCGTATGCTGTTTCAGGCACATCTGCCATGAGGTAATGCAGCCAGGGGTGGGACTCTGCCAGAAAGTTTGTTTGCAGTTTGAACTTTCAGCCTCCAAAATTGTGAGCTGAATTAGCTTCATTTCTTTATAAATAGCTTGACTCTGGTATTTCATTATAATAATAAAAAAATGACAGATGTGGCATTTAAAAATAACCTCTCCCCACCTACCCAAAGCAAATATTTTTTGATTACCTTCAGAAAAACTGGCTTTAGATGTTCAGCAACACTACCAACAAAAAAACCTATGTCTTTCTGTGGATCCGGTCTGTCCTTCATGCCCTATCTAAACCAGCTATGTGCTGCAGTTGCTCAAAATCTTTATTTACACAAGAGGCAACAACTAGTCAGCTTTCCCAGCTGGCTCACTGGTTTAAAGTGTTAGTTTTTAGAAGCTACCAAAGATGTGAACAGACACCTCACCTATGAAGGTAGACAGGTAATGGACAAACGTTTGCAGAGATGTCCTGTGTCAGAGTAGATGTGGTGCTGGGGAGTGTCAGTTCAACTCCTGGTTCCTCAGCTTCTACTAATGCTCCTGAAAACAGTCAAACTGTGGGTTCCTGCCACCTGTATGGGAGACCCAGATGGCATTCCTAGCTGCCAACATCAGTCCCATCTAAGCTATTGCAGGTATTTGTTGTATGAACTAATGGATTAAAGATACTCCTCCCTCTCTTTCTGTCTGTCTTTCTGCCCTTCAACAAATAAACAAAAATTTTAAGAAGTTGCCCAACAGTATATGCCATTAAGGAATTATATACTAAAACAACCGTGGGACATTACACACCTGTGAAAAGAACTAAACTATGAAATGCTGACAATATCAGATGCTTGCGAAGATGGAGAATGGCAAGAGTTCCCATCCACACACTCTGCTCCTGCCCCGAGATGGCTCTGAAGCCAGAGGCAGAGGCTTGTGCCCATTTCAGCATCAAGGAGCTAGTTAGGAGAGGACCCCAGCCAAAAATGATCAGAACTCGGAGTGAACATTGGTGTTAATGGCTTCACTAGCAGCTGTGAGGCTACATCTTGGAGACCCAGTTGGGGAGAGATATGTAGGACCATCTGTGCAGACACCTTGGTCCTAGGGCTTCCAACCCAGGCATGGCTTAATCAGCTAATGCTTGATGATCAAGAAGCAACCGTGTGACCCAAGGACAGAAGTTGATATGTGATTGGGCTATCTTATAGCATTTAATATAGCCAGACCAGCCTGTCAGTCAAATCCCACAGAGGCCCCACAATGAGAGTAGACAGGAGGGAGTGGTTATGAAAGAATAGGATGAGAAAATCGACGTGCCACAGGGTCCAACACGGGTAAAGAGGAGACACGTGTTGATAGGTCAAACAATGGGAAAAAGACCTCAAAGCAGTCCATGGATTCTCTGGACTTTCCCTCACAAGCCCGGTAGCCTAGGAAGAACCCAAGGCACGGTCAGCAAACTTACCCAGGCCTGCCTCAGGTTTTGTTTCCCCAGGCAGAGCACTTGAGGACTGCAGTCCTGGCTTAAGTGGGCCTCAGGTGCAACTGAGCTAGAGGGAGACCTTGGTGTGATGTGTGCATGCTGGTTTTCAGAGTGTGCAGAATGCAATAGTTATGGATGGAATCATAACCTAAAAAAAAAAGATTTATTTATTTTTATTGGAAGGAGAGGTTTACAGAGTAAAAGAGAGACATAATAAAAGGCTTTCTATTCACTAATTCACTCCCCAAATGGCTACAGCACCTGGAGCTGAGCTGATCTGAAGCCAGGAGCCAAGAGCTCCTTCTGGTCTCCCACTTGGGTGCAAGGGCCTAAGGACCTGAGCCATCCTTCACTACTTCCCCAGTGCACAAACAGGGAGCTGGATCAAAATAAGAGCAGCTGGGACTAGAACTGGTACCCAAATGGGGTGCTATCATTGCAGGGAGAAGGATTAACCTGTTGAACTGCTGTGCTTCCAATGACACTTTAAGAGATAGCCTGTGAGGGAAGGAGGATTCTTGTCCAAAGGCTGGAGCCCCTACATGTACTTTCAGATGTGGGTGAAGCTTAGTAAAACTCTGGGAGGTAATCCAATGTGGAGATTCCAAGAATGTAACATGATCAGTGATGGGTGTCTGCCTAGAAAAGCCAAGAACAACAGCATGCAGGCTCAGAGAGCAGTGTGGGCATAGAGAGAACAACAGAGCCAACAACAGAGGTGGGGAGGTCTTCACCTGAAATTTCAAGGGATCCCAGACAATTTAGGGTTCTAAGCAGAGACCTGTCGAAGTTCTACTGCAGAGAGCCATACGACATCAATGCCTGGTGCAGGAGCACACGTGAAGCTCCAGTCTGTGTGAACGGAAGCCTGGGCAGTGGACTAGCAAAGCTTTCAGATACAGAGGGACCCAACTTCTGCCCCAATGTGCCCATTTTATAATGGAAAAATCCATATTTTGAAATCTTAAAAAAAATTTACGTGGACAGTGCTGACAAATGGTGGTAAACAAAGTAAATGGAGAAAGAGAGAGGACCAAGGCCAGTGTCACATATTTAGAGTAATCTTACTTCCAATCAACTTTTGCAAGCCCACAATGAAAAGTAAAGAGAGCATCCGAAATCGATAACACAATTTTAGTGTTAGCTGTATTAAGTCACACAGTTCTGACTCACTCAACATGTGATGTCAGATCAGGCAGGATACCAGGGGGCAAACAATACGTGGTGGTAGTGGTGGTGGGAGTTGGGTAAGGAATGCTGAATTTAAATCTTCTGCCTGTTGGTAACTCATCCCTGGGGAGAGAGATGAAGGGACTCACTAGGGCACCTTCATGGAGCCATGAACAATCTGTCTCCATTCTGAAGTTGTCCCAGCAGGCTAGGTAGGGCATGGGAAACTGAGGTAACATGCAAGTACCTGAACATGTGGCACATGAAGACTGGGACATTGGGAAAGGGAGAAAGCCTTGGGGAACAGAGCCAGAAGCTCAGAGAAGAGCCTTCGTCTTTAGAATCCTTGTGTTTTCCAGCCCTGCAGAGCCAGGCACAATCTCTACCCCAACCTAGGAAAAGAAGGAAGCATCTGACAAGAAAAAGGGGGTGGTTTTTCTGATGGTTTTTGGTGGTCCAGTTAACAGTTTAATAACACTGGCTCTCAGGAAGGGGCTTCTGCTACAGCAAATCAATCCCTTGCTACGTGCAATGTATGCACCTGCCATGTTCTTTGACTCCCTGCCTTTTTTTTTTTTTTTGCCCATCCTTCTTCTTGATCCAACCTTTATAGCAGGTCTCTATTGGTGCTGCCATTGAGAAACTTCCCACTAAGTCAAGTAGCTGATGTTGAGAGAGGCATCACTGGGTTCACCACTCCCCGGAGCCATGCCACAAAGCAGCAGGGTAGGTGTTGCTTCATTCTGCTTTCATTTATTTTATTGTGGCTGAAAAAGCTGCCTATCTCACAAAATTTGTGAGTCCTTTCACTGATAAATGAAAAATCTCTTATTATTTTCTCCCTACAGAATTGCAAGATGCTTGCCAAAGAGGAGAGATTGCAAATAGGGCTGTGAGATTCCAGCAGGCTAGAAAGGCAAAACTGCTTATTTTGTAGCTAAATGTATGGCAAGCTCTGGGCTGTGTCTTGCAGACGCAGGAGCAATGGGCAGGGTGTTCTTTGGAATGTGGTCTTTGCTGCCTTAGCGTGAACCAGGCTTCAGTCTAAAGATGTCCATGGTCCTTCCAGCTGTTGAGCAGCTGCAGGGGCCTGCACACACTTCACTGGGTTGTTGCACCAACAGACCCAACATAAGCTGACAGACCACACGTTTGGGGACCATAATCATTAACCACTTGACTGTGCTTTCTGTTGAGGCTTCCGATCCCCAACTCTTTCTTCTTAGATGACTGGGGCCTTGGGCATCATGAAATACCCAATTTCCTTTTGAAATTCCTTCTTCCTTTTCACCTACAAATGTAAAACCACTCATGTGGTTTGGGAGACTGGATGTGATTCATTTCCACTGTAAAAATTAAGTGGATACAGAATACTTTTATGATGATTTTTAAAAATGTAACCTTGGATGATTTATTCTTCTGATTGAATCGTTAATATCAAGCTATACATGTTTGTTATGGTAAATCAGAGGAGAAACTGACGTCTGACAGTTTGTCCCCACCTCCCACCCCCATCTTTTAGCTCAGCAGCGAAGCATGTCACAGTCCATTGCACACTCTCCCACATCCTTCTCAAAGTGCATACACAAATATTCCAGCATACACACCAGGAGCAGAGACGCCCAAGTTTTGGTCTCTTCCGGTATCCTCACCTGCCTTTCCAGTTTAAAATTGGGTTTTTAATACATTCTCCACCCTGTGCTTGTCCCTGTATCCAGGGTTTCTAGAGTAGCCATTGTGAGTCTACTGGAGAATAGAATGGAGAATGGCGGAGGACAGATGTACTCCAAGGGGGTGTTGGGCTTCCTGGTGGAAGTGGTCTCTGCTTTCTCAGGGGCCAGTGATCTAATCACTCTAAGTCATATTATCCATGACTGATATGAGCCTGATGAAGTTATTAGGGTTGACACCCAGAGTTCCTGGATAGCCTCTGGTGCTAAACAGCAGATTCTAGAGGCTTTTGGCCAAGCAGGAGAAGCTGGAGAGTGTGATGACTCCACTGTGGTAGCTGGTTCTGGAATATTCACAGATAATGAGTGGATAAGTCAACGCTCTTCCATCTCCTCCTTGGGCTCCCGCTGAGGCTGGTGTCAGAGCTCATTAGCACCTCTGCGAGCTGCAAGCCCTTGCTTGGAGAAGAGGTGAGAGCAGTCGATTGTGCCACTCATTAGCAAGTCTGGACAGGCAGTGGTAGAAGATTGAATCTATTGGCAAAATTAGATTTGTAACCATTCTAGACTTTTCGCCAGCAGACTATCTGCTGGCCTCACAGAACAATGAGTGAGACTGTATACAGTGCAGCAAACCTAGATATTCTGTGGTAAGTACTCACCTATGCTGTTAATCCTGCGGAGAAGCAGGGTGTTGGTGAAATAAAAGGCACCCAGAACAGAGACAGTATCAAACTAGCAGTCAAGTACTAACTCTTTAAATTAAAAAAGCAACTTTTTGAATATTTAATTTAATTGTAAAAACAACAGCAAACTGTATCTCTCTCTGTTTTTAAAAGATTTACTTATTTTTATTGGAAAGGCAGATATATAGGGAGGAGGCAATACAGAGAGAAAAATCTTCCTTCCGCTGGTTCTCTCTCTAAGCACTCAAAACAGTGAGGGTTGAATCAATCTGAGGCCAGGAGCCAGAAGCTTCTTCTGGGTCTTCCTCACAGGTGCAGAGTCCCAAGGCCTTGGGCCATTCTCTACTGCTTTTCCAGGCCACAAGCAAGGAGCTACATGGAAGTGGAGCAGCTGGGACACAAGCCAGTGCCCATACGGGATTCTGGCACATGCAAGGCAAGGACCTTAGCCACTAGGCTACCATGCCAGGCCTGCAAAAGCAAACTTTCAACCCACTCTTCTTAATTTGACAGCCTACCTGTGATAAATGTAGAGTAATAACTTACCATGATGATCCCATGGTTCAAAACTAAGCCATTTTAATGCACACTCTTCCACAGGCTCCCATATGGGTACCAGATGAACTGGTCCCAGCTGCTCCACTTTCCATCTAGCTCCCTGCTTATGGTCTGGGAAAACTGGGTAATCCAAAGCCTTGGGACCCTGCACTCATGTGGGAGACCTGGAAGAAATTCCTGGCTCCTGGCTTCTGACTGGCTCAGCTCTGGCCATTGCTGCCATTTGGAGAGTTAACCAGCAGGTAGAAGATCTTTCTATCTGTCCTTCTTTCTAGAAATATGCCTTTCCAATAAAAATAAATGTATCTTTTTTAAAAAAAATAAGCCATTTTACAGAAAGAGAAGGAATCCTATGAAATAGCTTGAGAAACACTTTACAAAGCAAAAATATGTGGGGAAAGAGGAATATGTAATGCTGACTTAATTGATGAAACTAAGAGGAGGTTGGACTATGTAGGGAAAGGGGCAACATGCCAAACCAGGTGAGAGAACGTTAGAGTAGGAATCCACAAGGTTAAAAAGAACACCTTGTGAAGTATACATGTCATGGCTCTCATACCTACCTCGCTTGGCTGTCTTCCCAGTTCATTATACACTTTCCTTAAATAAATCTGAAAACCTTGAGATATGGGTAGCATCCAAAAAACCATCTCACATACTACTTCTCTTTTACACATTCTTTTGCTTATTTATTTGACAAGTGGAGAGACAGAGGCAAGCATACACCAAGTTCTCACTTACTGATTCATTTCCCACTCCAGCCACTGCCATATGAGATGCAGTTTCACATGAGGCTCCTACTCTCCTTGCTGTGGCTATCTTAGATAAGGGTTTGTCATTACTAGACAATTCCTGAATAAAGTTGAAGTGCATGCAATGACTTTAGTGAGTTAATTATTACAAAATGCCCACTATTTGGGTTAACAGCATCATTGCTGTTGGTACCTAACATGGAAGCAGTGGGCTGATAAAATCTGCCTGTCTTGAAACCACATTCAAATCAATCTCTGTTAAGGAAGGGGAAAGTTGGGAGGTAGCAGGTTGATAGAAATGATAGAAAGAGCAGACACACCTAAGTTCCTTTTCCTTCTCCATCCATGCTGCCTTGCATCATTACAAAGTTCCCCAGCACTTGCCACCTGTGTGTGGTATTGTCTTCTGTCACAGAACGGATCGCCAGGGCTCACTGGGATTCCAGGAGACAGGGAGGGTCAGATCTGATGGCAGGATGATCACCACGAATAGCCAACTCTGCTAGCCCATCTTCTGCATGCTTGGGGATCCCAGACTTCCGATCTACAAACAGTGCCTACAGAAGCTGAAAGAGTCTCATTGTGAGGCACCCCTGTACTTGGAATATGTTATCCCTATGCCTTGGAGCCATGCAATTCCATCGGGCAACAGGCTTGTCAGTTGATCCCGTGGCCAGAATGAACTCACTGTGAGGACTGAGGGAGAAAGGTTCACTTCATTGTCAACTCGGTGACTTGGTTGGAAAGTGTTGCTTGGCACAGGTATCCCAAATCTTTAATGTATAGTCCTCAGTGATTGACGCTGATACCCCATGGGCAGATGCCAGGAATGCTCTCCCCTCCTACTGTATTCATTCACTACCTTTCTTTGAAACATTTATTTATGTAGTTGTTTTTATTGGAAAGGCAGATATACAGAGAAGAGGAGAGACACAGAGGAAAATCTTCTGCCTGTTGATTCACTCCCCAAGCGACCACAATGGCCAGAGCTGAGCCAATCCAAAGCCAGGAGCCAGGAGTTTATTCTGGGTCTCTCATGGAGGTGCAGGGTTCCAAGGCTTTAGGCAATCCTCGACTGCTTTCCCAGGCCACAGGCAGGGAGCTAGATGGGAAGCAGGGCTGCCGGGACTAGAAACAGTGTCCATATGGGATCCCGGCATTTGCAGGGCAAGGACTTTAGCCACTAGGCTAGTGCACCAGGCCATTTATTCACTACTTTACCAATGGAACAGCACTGATGCCCTAGGCAGAGGGTATGGGACATCTGATACCCTGTGTAAATGGCCATCACAGTTTGGATTCCAAAAAGTCTGTAGCATTGTGCCCCATGTTTATGAAGATACAAGTCTAGATGAGATTGTCCAAGCCTACACTATATTTTCTCTTTCAAAGATGTATTTATTTATTCATTTGTAAAGAGAACAGAGAGGGAGAGATGATTTTACTCTCTGAATGGCTATGATAGCCAGAGCTGGGCCAAGTTGAAGCCAGTGCCATCTCTGGATGGAATTTTTGTTGCAGTGATGCAAGAATTTTGAGCATGTAACAAGCCCATTTGGTTCCCTCTCATGGTTGATATTGATTTCTATTCAATGTTTCCCGCTAAGTGCACACCTTCAAGCTCCCTTCTCCTTGCCACAGGGTGACACGTGCTGAGCATTAAACACGAGGGAACAGGGCTCTGGCTATGACCTGGTGATGCAGACATCTGCCTGTGTGACCCCAGGGCATGCCAAGGCTGCTGCAGTCTTTCTCTGTGGGTCTGGAAGCACCTGGAAGTCACTGTGCACTTAGTTGCAGGGCATGGTTCATCATCAAATCAATGACACCGCAGGCTTCTCCTTCCTTGCTTTACACTCCTGATTGATCACACATATTCTTCCGCAGAGCCTCACAGGCTGCTGCTTAGTCATGATGGGCAGGTACACCTGGGGATCAGATCCTGGGCTTGGTCAAGTATGCTAAACTATTAGTGACAAGCAGTAATTTGGCATAGTGGTCAAGATCCCTACGTCGCATATCAGAGTGCCTGCGTATAAGCCTGGCTCTGATCCTAACCCATCTTCCTACTAAAGTATACCTATGGAGGCAGCAGGTGATTGGTCCTTGCTACCCATGTTAGGAAATCTCAATTCCTGGCTCCTAGGTTCTGCCTGGTCCACCCCTGGCTGTCGTGTGCACAGAGGCCATAAACTCCAATGTAGGATTCAGATATCTCAGGTGGTGGCTTAACTCAAACTGCAGCTCCCGATTTTGTGTTTGAGCTCACACAAAAGAGCTCTTTTGAGTTCGCAGAATTGCAGGTGGTTCCTCTGGAGATAGTGGTGTGTTCTTTGCTTAGTGATCATTTCTTGTATTTAAAAAGACATAACTATTAGAAAACTCATTGAAATTTCCACAAAAGCAACTGTCTCATTAAGAGCTTGCGAAGTTCAAAGACATATTAACAAACACTTGAAGCAGAAGCTGCAGCACTCCAACCTTTTTTTTTTTTTTAAATCTTCTCCTTATTTCTTACTTCTTCGTCTCTGCTCATTCACAAACCCGGTACTTTAAACTAGTGTACATGGTTTCTAACTGGAGTTCATTCGCTTCTGCAAAATTCTGGGAGTAAAGCAATAGAGAAGACTGTCAGGAAACACTGTCAAAGATTTTGGAAATGGGCATGACAGACAGTTGATGCCTGTCCGTGATGTGCTGGACTCTGCCCAGGGGACTTTTTTCTCTCTCCTGACCAAGCAGTTTTACAACCTGCAGGAGCAGACTGAAGAAAGCACTGAGTAACGGAAGTGATTATGAGCTGCAGCAATGCGAACTGCTGTGCAGCAGAGACAGAAATGTAAAACTGTTGGCCCAGTAAAAAGATACTAACAAGCTTACATGTTATTGTCTTGCAGGATGTTAACCTGTTTTCAGAACAGCAAATTCATTCTGCCATTCCTGAGCATACACACACACATACACACACACACACTCACCCACACACACACACTCACCCACCCACACACACACTCACCCCCACACACACACTCACCCACCCACACACACACACACACACACACACTCACCCCCACACACACACTCACCCCCACACACACACTCACCCCCACACACACACTCACCCCCCCACACACACACTCACCCACACACACACACTCACCTACCCACACACACACTCACTCACCCACATGCACACTCACCCACACACACATTCACCCCCCCACACACACACACACTCACCCCCCACACACACTCACTCACACACACACTCACCCACACACACACTCACCCACACACACACTCACCCACACACACCCACTCACACACACATTCACCCACACACACCCACTCACACACACACACATTCACCCACACACACACACATTCACTCACACACACACTCACGTTTCGTTCTTTCAAATTTCCTTTGATTCACTTTTAGCATCTCACCGACTTCCAAATTAGTGAGCTGAACAAAATAAAACCCTTGACATGTTCACTGTGCCTTTCTAGGGGACATGATTTTATATTCTTAGGTATTTTGCTTTAGGAAGACTTCAGTACAAGTGATCTCTGTTACCTTTGAGTAGGTCTGGTCCTTCTAGCCTGCTTTCCTTATCTGAACTCAAGTCAGATTGCTGGAATTAACAAATAAAAATACAGGTCTCCAAGTCACATTTGAACTTCAAAGAAATAAGCGTCTTTTTAGCATGTCCCACACGATACACTTACATTAAAATTTTTATCTCCTCGGGCCCGGCGCGGTGGCGCAAGTGGTTAAAGGTCCTCGCCTTGCACGCCCGGGATCCCATATGGGCGCCGGTTCTAATCCCGGCAGCCCCGCTTCCCTTCCAGCTCCCTGCCTGTGGCCTGGGAAAGCAGTCGAGGACGGCCCAAAGCTTTGGGAACCTGCACCCGCGTGGGAGACCCGGAAGAGGCTCCTGGCTTCGGACTGGCATAGTATTGGCCGTTATCTTCCTCTCTGTCTCTCCTCTCTGTATATCCGCCTTTCCAATTAAAAAATAATAAAAATAAATCTTTAAAAAAAAATTTTTATCTCCTCAACATAAAAACTGATGCTGCTTACGTGAAATTAAAAGGTAACTGAGTAGCCTGTATTATTTATTTCTTTATTTGATTGTTTATATTTGAAAGACAAAGATGGACAGAGGTGGGTCTTCTGTGCACTCCCCAGATGTCCACAGCATATGAAGCCAGAAGCCAGGAACTGAAACCAGGACTCTCACAGGGTGCCAGGGACCAATAACCATTATTTGCTACTTTGAAACTAGAATCAGAAGCAGAGCTCCAACCCCAAACTCTGCAGTTTGAGACATGGGCATCCCAGTGACACCCTTTTTTTTTTTTAACAGCAGTATCTTTTTTTTTTTTAAGTTTATTTTAAATAATGCTTACATAGTTGATCAGGTTGGGAAGAACCGAGGGTCAGGGAAAAGTGGTTGTGATTGTTGTTTCCAAGTTTTCTATTTTTTCTTCCTATATCTGGTGGGAGGGGAAGACCAGACAAGAAGCCACACCCAGCCTCCCAATAACCTCAGCACCGGGAGATGGGGAACAGCCACCCAGTATCGACCAAGGGTCCTGATGTGGCATGTGCTCTGAGGGTTCTGCCCAGGTGGTTTGATAGTTCTGAAATACTGTCAGTCTCACCAATCCAAAGTGTTCCCTTGAACACTTTCAACGTCCATTGGTGACATACTCTACCCCAGAGTCTCCAATCACCCAGATATTTGTTATCATCATTGGGCTGGGGCAGTTACCCAATTTGTTTTATTCTCCTTCCTCTGCCAAGTGACACCTTTTAGATATTATGCCAACTGTCCATCTCAGGGGTTGCACTTTTTCTTTTTTTGCAAGTTTACGCTCAACCCGATCAGCTGCCACAAGGTGACATTGACTAAAGACAGTTTAAAAAAAAACAAATTTATAAAGTACAATTGGAGTTCTAAATTCTTGGAAAGAATGAAACAGGAAAGTCATGGAGGTGGTCTCTGGAGGATGGAGAAGGTAGACTCACCGGGGGCAGGCTCTCCCTCCAGGACAGAGATTCCTAACTCTAGTAGTGGGTTGGAACACCCCCAGTTTTATAAAATCCAAATATCTAGACAACTGTATGTGTGATTTTTTTAAAAAAATTTATTTCTTTTTATTAGAAAGACAGATTCACAGAGAAGAGAGGCAGAGATAAAACTCTTCCATTCACTGGTTCACTTTACTCACTAAATGGCCGCAGTGGCCAGAGCTGAGCTGATCTGAAACCAAGAGCCAGGAGCCTCTTCTGGGTCTCTCACACAGGTACAGGATTTCAAGGCTTTGGGCCATCCTCTACTGCCTTCCCAGGCTGCAAGCTGGAAGCTAAATGGATGTAGAGCAGCCAGGACATGAACCGGCATCCATATGTCATCCCAGCACTTGGAAGGTGAGAAGTTAGCCAGTTGAACCATTGTGCCAGACCAAAATAATGGTGCTTTTTAAAGCATGCCGGGTGGTTCTAGAGTACAATGCAGGATGCAGCCCTGGGGTATCTTTGCAGAGACAGCTGACCTGCAAACCTTTGGACACCAATTCTGCAAGTGAGAAGTGCTGCTGACTGTGGAGAATGGGCCCTAACATCTGGGCATCTTATGTCTGCTGCTTCATTTTCTCTCTAGGAGGGCAGCTCTTTTGAGCCTGAAAACCCCAAAGTTAACAAGGAAAAGGAACACTTGTGTGTGTTAGGGGGAAGGGAGTGTGATGATTTAACACAATTTTTGCATTTATCCGTGCTCATCATAGACATTTGAGAGTTCCAGAAAGTGCAGAAATTAGCTATAATTCTACCCCTCTGGGACAATGATTTGGAAAGTGCTCTGAGGAGTTTTATTCTAGGTACCTATAAATACAAAATATGTCTTACAACTGTGGAAATGATGTGATTTGGACACTCAGTTCTTATCTTAGCATGAGTTTGAGTTCCCCTCAACTCCCTTTGCTAATAGATCTGAGTGTTAGAGGCTTGATCCCGAGGATGGTGCCATGGGGAGTGGGTGAGGCCTGCTGAAATGTGCTCGGATCGTTGGATGCATGCCACATGGAAATCACTTCTCATTAGAAGGCCATGATAAAAACCTATGCTGCAGTCATGTTTCTCTCTCTGCCTCTTGGCTCCCGGCACACCCCTCCAAGAACACACTTTCTGTCACCCAGCAAAGACTATGGCATGCTGGCTAGACTTCCAGTCTCCAAAACTCAGCTCATTAGCCTCTCCTTCATTCCAAAGTAGCATGCCTCTGGTATTTTGGTGTCATTAATGCAATAGTGCTTACCACATGCGATAGATCATTTACTCTGTATCAGTAAAGGAAAGTCATACATTACTTCTCATTCAGTAGACCTTGAGTTTTGAATGGGCTATGTTTTATTCATTTGCTGAGTTCTTTATTACAAAGGCAGATTTACAGAGAGAAAGAAAGGCAGGGAGAAAGGTTCTCCATCCACTGGTTCACTCCACAAACAGCTGTATTGAGCGGAGCTGACCTGATTTGAAGTCAGAAACCAGGAGCCTCTCCCAGGTCTCCAATGCATATACCGGGTCCCAAGGTCTTGGGCTATCCTCCACTGCTTCCCAGGCCATAAGCAGAAAACTGGATCAGAAGTGGAGCAGCTGGGACATGAACCAGTGCTCATATGGGATGCTGGCCCTCGGAGGTGGAGGATTAGCCTGTTGAGCCACAGCATGAACCTCCATTCTATTCCTTTGTAAAGAATATTCTATGATTGTGTGACAGGTCATTAGCACATGAAATATACCTTTCCTGTTGTCTGATGAGTAGGACTAAAACCAAAAAATTCAGAGCAAAGACCCTGCCCATCTTCTTCTGCAGACAGCACCGACCCCACTGCACCCTGGCACCCCTGTCCCTACCCTCACCCCATTTCTAGAAGCCTAAGACGTGGAAATTGGAGGAAGCACTGGGCAGGAAGTTCCTGACCTGGTGAAGAATGCTGCCCAGGCTCTGCTCCACAGGAATCTTAGCCTGAAAATGTCTTCCAGAAACATGCATCTCTTTCTTAGGTCGTTTGCTGGAAAAGTGATACAACAGATTTACCTTCTGTACTGAGGCAGCAGGAAACAAGGAACTGATTAGAGATGGCACCGCAAGGCAGGATGCACCTGCTCTTGATTCAGCCCTGCCTCAAGAGGGGATACAGGAGCCACCAGTGGCCCCAAAGATGGTAGGGGGCGACGCAGCTGCTGTCTTGCTCTGAGGACAACAGCCTTCAGGAAGGAGAACATAGCAGAGACATGCTGGATTCTCTGGTATGGGCTCAAGGTCAGGGAGACGAGAAAAAGCTCCTCTTCCCTCGAGGTGGCTGCACTGACAGAAGACATCCCCATGTCTCCTGAGCAACTTAGCCACTCCTCCGTGCTTCCCACTCCAGGGACATGAAGCCTCAGGAAGGGACCACACCCGTCAAGAGCCTTCTCTCCCTTTCCTACGTCTTCTGCCCCTTCTTAGGACCTGGACGCAGCAGAGTGAAGTGGGGGAGGCAGAGGAGGAAGCTGCAGAGAGCAGCCAGTGCCCTCTGACACATCCCCTCCCCATCCCAGCACAGGTGCCCAAGCTCAGGAGAGAGGAAAGGCAGTAGAGGGGAGATACAGTCACTGAGTCAGGGGAATCAATGACCCTTTTGTCACCAGATAAAAAATTTAACATTTAAAGAGCAAAAAGATTCTGATTTAATGGGAATATAGGCAATGGTTACAAACAATAATTGAACAGAAAAATGACCATTTGACTCATACATGCTAAATAATAACGTAGTCACAGATCATTCAAATTCCAGGAGTTTAATATTCTTAAGCATTGGTTTCATAAAGGGATAAAACAAAATTTTATAAAACTGCATTTGTAGCAATACTGATCCACACAGGCATTTCTTTTCTGTTTTTGTTTTTTGGTATTTCTCCTTTGTTTTCTTCTCCTTTTCAAATTTTAGCTCCCACATATAAAGGAGAACGTGTGGGATTTGCCTTGCTGTGTCTGGCTTATTTCATTCAACATGGGTGTCTCCCAGGTTCACCATTGTGATGCGGATGATAGGATTTCATTTTTGATAGCTACCTATTATCCCATTGTGTATATTTACCACATTTTCATTATCCATTCATCTGGACACCTTGGTTGATTCTAACTTTTGGCTGTTGTGCACACTGCTGCTGTAAAGTGGTAACGTGGGTACCTACTAAAATATGTTCAAGTCTTTTGGGTAAATGCCCAATAGTGGGATTACTGGATCATACAAGTCTGATTCTAATGTTTAAAGAAATCTTCACACTGTTTTCCCACTGACTGCACTGGTTCAGACACCCACCAGCAGTACATAAGAGCTCCCCTTTGTCCACATCCTTCTCATCTCTTACTCTGCCTTTTGGATTTGGCATTCTGACAGGAGTGGGTTTTTTTTTTTTATCTGTGGTATTGCTATGCATTTCTCTGATGGTTAGCAATGTTGAGCCTTTTTTCATATATTTGTGAATCATTTATTGTTCTTTTGAGAACTGTCTATTGAGGATTTTTGCTTATTTCTTAATTGGCTGTATGAATATGGATTTCAGGGCTTTCTGTTCAATTGATCTCTGTAGTGGTTTGTGTGTCAGTAGCATGCTGTTTAGTTACTATAGCTTTGTGATATACTTTAAAGCTAGGTAATGTGATGCCTTCAGCTTGACTTTTCTTGCTCAGAATTTCCTTGGCTATGCCAAATTTTTATGATTCCATTTATATTTTAGGATTTGTTTCTAATTCTGTAAACAAAGTCCTTGGTATTTTGATCAGGATTGCACTAAATCTGTAGATTGCTTTAGGTAGTAGAGACATTTTAGTGATCTGGTTCTTCCAGTCTCTGAGCAAGGAATATTTTCCTTGTTTGTGTGTGTCCTTGATGATTTCTTTCATCGATGTTTATAGTTACTGTGAATGGAATGTTCGTTCTTTCTTTCTTTCTTTCTTTCTTTCTTTCTTTCTTTCTTTCTTTCCTTTCTTTCTTTCTTTCCAAAGGATTATTTTATTTTTATTAGAAAGTCAGATATACAGAGAGGAGGAGAGGCAGAGAGGAAGATCTTCTATCCATTGATTCACTGCCCAAGCAGTTGCAATGGCCGGAACTGTGCCAATATAAAGCCAGGAGCCAGGAGGCTCTTTCGGGTCTCCCACATGGGTGTAGGGACCCAAAGCTTTGGGCCATCTTCGACTGTTTTCCCAGGCCACAAGCAGAGAGCTGGATGGGAAGTGGGGCCATTGGGATTAGAATCAGAGCTCATATACGATCGTGGCATGTTCAAGGCAAGGACTTTAGCTGCTAGGCTACCACACCAGACCCTGGAATTTTTTCCTTGATTTCTTTTTCGGTGATATCACTGGTGTATAAAAATTCTACTGTACTTTTGTGTGTTTAGTTTGTAACCTGTAGTTTTATTGAATTGGCTGATCAACTCTAACAGCTTTCTGGTGGGCTGTTCAGATGTTTTCACATACAATATCATATGACTTGCAAAAACTGATAATTTGGTTTCCTCTTAATTTGAAGCCTTTATTTTTTTCTCTTACACAATTGCACATTAAATTTTGAAGGGTGGTGAAACTGGACATCTTTGTCTTGTTTCAGAACTAAGGGAAAATGCTTTTCCCCATTCAGTGTGATATTGGTTGTTGATTTGTCATATACAGCCTTTATTATGTTGAAGTATGTCTCCTCTATACCTAATTTGTGGAGGCTTTTATCTTATCAAATGCTTTCTCTACATCTGTTGAGAGGACCATATTTTTGTTATTTCTATTAGTATGATTTATGACTTTTATTGATTATGAATGTTGAATCACCTTTGTGTTCCTATAATAAATTCTATCTCCTTGTGAGATATGATCTTTTTGATGTGGCTTTGGATTATTGTGCTAATATGTTGTTGAGACTCTGCATCTATGTTCATTAAGGATATAGGTCTGCAATTTTCTTTTCATGTTGTGTCTTGTTGGGTTTTGGTACTAAAATGATGCTGACCTCAGAAAGAGTTTGGCACACTTCCATCCTTTTCAACATTTGGGATAGTCTGGAAAGTTAGTTCCTGTTTCAATGTTTTGTAGACCCCAGTAGAAAAACCAACCCCCAGCTCCCTGCTCTCATCCACTCAGAAGTCCCCTCAGCCTTGAGTTTTAATCAAACCCTCATTATCTAGAAGTGATTAAACGAATCATTGCCCACCCTGTCTGCAACTGTATCCCTTTTCACAGAGGTGAAGAGATGGGATGAATATTCTAACGTGAAAGTTGTCAGAATCAAACAGGAGTCCCCTGTACTCACAGTCATGAAAACTAAACAAAGGTAGAAGTTGCAAAAAAAAAAAAAAAAAAGACATTCTTGGGCAGGACAGTGTGACAGTAACCATCCCAAGAGGCTCCACCAGCACCACATTGCACTGTGGCTAATACAACCTCATGTGCAAGTGCCTCTGCCTGATCCACACTGGCACATGGGCTAAGTCACCACCTGCAATACAGGCATGCCAGCAGTCCCGACTGCTCCTCTTCCTATCCAGTTCTCTGCTAATGCACCTGGGATGACAGTGGAGGATGGTCCAAGGGCTTGCGCCCCTGCTGCACATCTGGGAGACCCAGATGGAGCTCCTAGTCCCTGGCTTAAGACTGGCTCAATTTTGGCAGTTGCAGCCATATGGAGAATGAACCAGTGAATGGAAGATCTCTTTCTTTGTAACCCCATTTCAAATAAAATCCTTTTTTAAAATGGAATTTATTTTTTAAAAAAATCTTGTTCAAGGGCATCTGCCTGGGTCTGATCTACTGAATCTCAGACCAACCTCACCATGCTGATTAATCACTGCAATTGAGAGTCATTGTTTCAAAATATCTCCTGCAATCCTCTTCTCTTCTGCCTTTATAAATGTCCTCTGGCCTCAGCATCTCTGTCTGCATCCAAGTCTTCCACAACATGCACATCCTCATGGCAGTGCTATGCAAGCCCCAAATAAGTAACCCCATTCTAAGGGGGAATCTCCCCAATCATTTGGATTGACAATCTTTTATCATCTGGTTGACTTTTCTGTGCACAACCCCCATCTTGAAGCTACAATATCCACCTCCTCCCCAGGGAGTTCTTTCATAGGCAGAAGGCGTTTGTATCATTCAGGGAGTTCTCAGGTTTCTGAAGCTGTCCCCAGGAAGATAGAGGCAAAGTTTAAATGCACTGTGTATTACCTACTACACCACAGCATAACACTCTTACTGTGCATGCAGAGCCCTGGGCCTGAGTGCTGCAAGTTTGCAAAAGAAGCAGGTGCAGAAGCTGCTTTGAGGGAGCTGGTAATCTCACAGGGAGTCAGGAATGTAAACACGTTTCCGCAGAGACTGTAAAATAAGCACCTCCAGGGACTCCGAGCAGAGTGACTAACGGCAGGTGCATTTAGAATTCCTCTCCACCACAGAAGAAATTATTGACTCACTCATCTGCCGCTGACTGTTCCGAAGACTGCGGTGGGGGGTCAGAATCAGAGCACGTTTCCCAGAGTGACAGCTGGCGACCCACGTGCCACGTGACTGGCGACACACGTGTGTGCCCGAGTCCAGCAGCAGAAAACTGAGAGGGATGAACAAGAACATGTGGCAAATAGAAATGATCCTTATAGAGGAATTGTTTTTAAGATAGGCTCATCTTGCCAAAAGCCTCGGGACGCAGGAAGCCAGATGAGACTGTGCCCATTTTCACAGGTACGGGAAGGGTGACAAAGGGAACCAGACATCCGGAATGCACACATACACATGTCTAGCTCTTTGGAAATCATAAACCAAGGGGTTGGCATCATGACAAAGCAAGTTAAGCTACCACTCGTGACTCCAGCATCCCAGCTCAGAGTTCTGGTTTGAGTCATAGCTGCTCCACTTCCTGTCCAGTTCCAGGCTAATAAACTTAGCAAACCAGCCAAAGATGGCCTAAGAACTTGGACCCCTAAAACTCACATGGGAGACACAGATAGAGTTCCAGGTTTCTGGCTTTGACCTGGTCCAGTCCTGATCATTGTGAGCATTTTTAAAAATGTATTTTAGTTTTGATGATGTTTACATAGTTGAGAAGGATGCATGCTCATGTGGGTCACTGCTTAGGGTGGGAAGGTCAAGGTAAAGGGGTAAGTGGGGATGAGACAATTGCTTTCTATTTTATTTATTTATTTTTACTTCCCATATCTGGGGTAAGGGAGAGGGCAGCTCCCAGCTGCCTCACTCCATCAAGTACTTGGGGATATGGGACAGCCACTCAATGTCATCCCAGGGTCCCTAATGTGTAAAATGTTCTGAGAGTACTGCTTAAGTGATTTCAATAGTTTTGAAATGCGGTTGATTTTGTTGCTCCAAGATTGAGGAAATCCTTCCAAGGTCCATTGCCTGACATAGCCAATCTCGGAGTCTCCATTCACCCAGATCCTTGCTGCCAACTTGGGAGAGTTGTCCAATTTGTTCTGCCATCCATCCTCTGCCATGGTACTAGACATCCTCTGTAGGCCTCAGTGAAATGGTTGCCATATCCCTCAAGTGCATCTGAGCAAGCTGTCCATTGCACAGGTTTCAGCAACCAAGGAGAGACCCAGTTCCAATTCAGGCATTGCAAGGTCAGACCACAAACCCTGTGATTTTCACCATGGTCAGAGTTTTGAGTCCTGCAGTTCAGTTTGGGAAGGGGTGTACCCCCAAAGTAACCTCTGCTGAGGTGATCCAAGATCTGACTTTGTGTGTACTTGCCAGTGTGGGGTCTGGCTCAGTCATCACCCACAATCAACCTATACATACACTGGTGGTTCTAGTTGCCTGGCCATTTCTAGCCCCAGCTCCATCTCATACACAAGCCAACAGATGTTGTGGTCCACCCCAACCCTGCCCATCACACACACTAGGCCCTCACACCAGCGGGAAATGCAGCCTAGCTAGAGCAACCCACAATAACCTTATTAGGTACATTCCTCCTCGCAGCCCTGGTTCCTGCACATGCCAGTATGGGCAGCAGGTAGATCCAGTCTGTCCCACATCCCATTTGGCTCTCACACTTTCCAGATGGTGCTGTGATGGGTGTGGTAGCCCTGACCAGCCTGGTCCACCCAATTCCCAGCTCACAAGCTCACCAGTGGGAGCAGTGACCCAGCAGGAGGAGCCCAACATCCCCTTTAACCAGCTCACCCCTGACCCCCACCTGGTTGCCAGGTCTTGCATGTGCTAGTGGGTAAAACAGCCCAGTCTAGCATGGTCTGCCTCAGCTTGACGTTCACTGGTAGGTGTTACAGTTTGGCTCCACCCAGCGTGCTCCCAGTTCGAGCTCATTCTGTTGGGTGCTGTAGCCTAGCCCAGTCTAGTCAGCTCTCAGTCCTGGCCCTAATGTAAACTAGCTAATGTTGCAGCCCAACCTGGCCCATCCTGCACCCCTTCCTGATTCTCAGATCTGCCAGTGGGTGTTATGAACTGGCCTAGCCTGGCCTGCCCCAGACCTGACCCACAGCTGGCGAGTACCATAACCTGGCCTGGTCTGGGCTGCTTCCTGCTTTGGCTCTTTCACTCACCAGCAGAAACTGTGTCCTAACAGAGGAATTCCCCAAGCTCCAGTATCAGGTTACCTCCTAGTAGCAAATCTTGTGCACTCAGTGGGTGCTTAGCCCAGCCTGACTTGGCCCATCTCCTGTCGCAGCAAGTACAACAGCCTTGCCCAAGCAGCCCACAGCCATTCTGCTCTCACCAGTGGGTGCCACAGCCTAGCCTTGCCTAGCCTACCTCCAGACCCAGCTCTCATGTGATTCAGCAGGTGTTGAGACCTAGCCCAGCCCAACGGGTGCTAGAGCTTAACCCAGTCTGACAACCCTAGGCCCAATCCACACCCATGCTGAGGAATACTGTAGCCATGTCCAGCCCAGTTCACTGCACCCATTATGACTCAAGCATTCACCAGTGGGAATTGCAGCACAGTCAGAGTGTCCCCTTAACTCTCCAAACTGGCTACCTACAGCCATAGGTCTTGCACATGCCGGTGGAAGTCACCTAGAAGTCATTCTTTCTCTACAATGTACTACCTTCAAATCTCCCTCCCAGGACAATTCACAGCCACGGTGTCCATGACCAAGTTGGTGGTGGACCCCAGGCCTGCTGTTTTGGGCATATGGAGTGTGAACTGGAGGATAAAAGATCTCTCTGTCTCACTCTGCCTTTCAAACAGATAAAATGAATAATTTTTAAAAGTACTAAATGAAGCACTAAATTGCCATCTAAAGATGTCTCTTCTCTGGTTTTGACAGATACACTTTCTGATGATTTGGAAAGGCCAGTTTCAAGGATAACTCAGTGTTATGTCTGCAAGTATTGGCCAGATGGGCCAGCTGATGTCTCCTCCTAGTCTTATCTTCCCCAATTCTGGTTCCATCTCCCATACAGGTAGACCCCAGCTCACATATCCACATATCTGTGAATGGTCATGCTTGGCCACTCCTGGGCTTAGGGCCAGGTCAGGGGTCAGTATGAGAGGCTGTCTTGGGGCAGAGGCCCCCTGAGCTCAGGGGGACAATCAAGTGGGGAATATTTGGTGTCTGCATGAAGAGGGCAAACCATGGGCTCTGAAGGACACTTTCTCTTCAGCCTTTGGATCCCCCGACACACAGGAAGGACAGCGGCAAAAGGACCAGAACTGGGCCTGGAGAGGCACAGAATCCAGAACAGACCAGAGGGTAGTTCGCTGAGCCCATCAGATCAAGTTGATCTTCAGGACAGACCTGGAGACCAAACATGAAACCGACTGAACAAGATGTGAATCAATTTCCTGGAAAAGCACAAAGGCAGGCAGGCAAAGGCACACCCAAGGCCAAGGTCCCTCATGTCCATTCCTTCCCTTTATGGTTAAGTATCATTTAGAACTGCTCAGGTCTGCAGGCACAACTGGATTTGCTTTTGTGTTCACAAAATCACTTGGCTCAAAGCAGTGGCATAAAAGTCCTTGATGCCAACTCTGTGGATTCAAACCAGCGCATTGCACTAAGCCAGTAATCTCAGGTTCACAAAAAACTTTAGGAAGCTTTCTTATTCTGTCTTGTGAACAGTTTTAATGCTATAAGCAGTAGGGGAAAAACAATGCCCTGCTTGCTCCTGTCTTGAACCTAAATTTCTATGATTGTTGGCTCAGGCCACCTCAGAGCATGCCCGGAGGATACCTGAGGAAGGCCAAATGCAGTTCCTAACCAACTGAACTAGAATCTTGGGGTTGAGGGCTGCACACTGATACCTTATCAGTCTTAACACAACTACAACGCTACCAGGATCAGAAAAGCCTTTCTTTTCTCCTTTTGCCTTATAAGCCAATGGCCTCTGGTGGATGAATGCCATTGTCCCACAAGACCAGCTCGGGTGTTTAATACTATCTTAGTGAGCAGTAGGGTACCACCCTTCTACTCAGAATAAGGGAATTTGCATGATGTTTGGGTTGTCTGATCACATTAATCAAACTGCAGGTCAGTACCTTATGGTGTAGCAAGCTAAGCCTCCTCATGTAGTGCCAGCATCCCATATGGACACTGGTTTGTGTCCTATCTGCAGCTGAGGATGCCCCTAGTCCCTGGGACCCTGCACCCATGTGGGAGATCCTGAAGAAATTCCTGGCTCCTGGCTTCAGACTGGCCCAGCTTCAGCTTTTGTGGTCATTTGAGGAGTGAACCCATGTCTGGAACAGCATTTACCCAAGAGCAATGCTCAATATGTATTTGTATTGGCAAATTTAAAATTATAATTCCCATCAAGTTAGGAAGGGTCCATGCTTGTGTGGCTTCTAGTGCTTGCCTGGCATTGGTGAATGAGTGAATACATGAGTAAAACAAACAGAAACCGAGAAGGCTGGCAGGAGGAAGGTGGCCGACCAGGAACACAACCACAATGCCACCACCAGGGAGGTGCCAAGAGACCAAAGGGAAGAGAACCCAGAGAACCCACCCAGTTCACCCCTGCACATACAGTGAGGACCCTCAGCAAGGGGCCCAGTGGTGAAGGTCGCCGGGATGGGACATGAACTTGTTTGTACTGTGAATGTTTATCCTTCTTGCAGCTGGAGCACAATGAACGCCTCACTTCACGGAGGAAGATGAAGGTTAGAAAGACCTAAGGAATACGGAGGGGCCTTGTGAAAACCTGGTTCAATTATTCAGAACATTGGGTTTCTTCTGTACTCATTGTATATGTGACAAGACTCACTCTCTTGGAGCCAGAATTATGGCGCAGTATGTTGAGCCACACCTTGAGATGTTAGTATCCTATATCAGAATGCTTGTTTGAGTCTTGGCTACTCTGCTTTGCATCTAGTTTCCTGCTAAAGGAAAGTATTTCTGGGAAGGCAGAAGAAATGGCTCAGATACTTTGGCTTATAACCCCTGACTCCCATCCCCCATATATAGTACATTCAGATGGAGTTCTAGGGCTCCTTGCTTAGCCTGGCCAGGATCTGGCTGTTGTGTTGTCCACTTGGGGAGTAAACCAGGAGATGGAGGCACTCTCCCAGTTGCTCATTCTCTCTCTGTTGCTCTGTTTTCCAAATAACTAGACCTTTAAAAAAAAAAAAAAGATGCCCTCACTGTGTTTCTGAGGCTTCTTACTGACCTAGACTTAGGACAAAAGAAGTTTGTCTGGACTCCATGTCCATGGAGGGCAGGGGTTCACTGCCTGTCTTGTTCCTGAGTGCCCCATCCCCAACCATGCAAACAAGCCAAGGATAAGTACTGGATCTGGGTGCCAGCCCCTAGCCTCAGATCCCTCCCCACAAGACTCCACACTCCTCTAGCTTTCCTCATCCACCACATCTGCCAGCCAGAATTCCCTGTCTTTCATTTTCCCACCTGCCCCTCCCTATCCCATTGGCTGAATCCCACCCCCACCCCACTACCTGGAAATGCTGAGCTGCACCTGTTCTCTGAAGGAGAAGCATCTGGAGGCCCCGGCCCTCAGGAGAGCAGGCAGCCAGGGTCCAGGTTAACGTCACCACCCTCCATGTTCGTCTGTTCACACGCTGCATCATTCATTGAAAACATTAAAACTCATCAGCTTCTCCCAGAATGAGGCTAACAGACTTTAATTACAAGAATCAGGAAAAGCAGTGACATTTTAATTATTGTAGTTTTTCCCAAAGGGGTATAACCTCATTTGCTCTGTTTAAAGACAAGAATGATTCATAAGGGCTGCTGAAGATTCGTATGGCAGATCTTATGCCAGAACTGGGTAGAGGCACAGCCATATGGATTGGGACCCTTGCAGTGGGGAGCCACTGGACCCCACTCAGATTTCTGAAAAGATGAGTAGGGGTAATAAAGTCCTCTCTGCCCTGACCCATGTAAGGAAGGGATGCAGAAGGAAGCAGACAATTTAAACAATCTACTTTCCCCATTATGTCTTTTTTTGCTCCTGCCCTGCTGCCATCACACAAAGCCCACCTGTTCCATCATGCTCTGCGAAGCACCTGTATATCTCACAGCCTGGATGCTGCCTGCTGTGTTCTTGTCCCATGTTACCAAGTGTCGTGGAAGCCCTCACTTGTCCTCCTTGGCAGGGCCGCACTCAGAGCTGAAAACACCCTTTCCTATCTAGTCAGCGGGGCTCTCTGTCCTTGGTCCATTCGTGCAGACGATGGCACAGCCTGGGTGATTTACAGAGAGTAGACATTTATTTCTCACCATCCCGGAGGCTGGAAGGCCAAGGTCAAGGTCCCAGCAGATGCGAGTCTGGTGAGGCCACTCTCTAGTAGGCTGGAGTCATGTGGCTGAGTCCTTGCAATATGCAGGTAGATGCAGGGCCTGGCCTCTCCCTCCAGCCCTTTCACAAAGTCACTCAACCCATGAATGAGGGCTCTCTCCTCTCAGTGTGAAGTGATCTTCAGGAGGTCTCACTTGTTAGTACCATCACATTGACCATTAAGCTTTAATAGATAATTCTGGAGGGTGCGCATACAGACCACAGCAAGCCTTGAGATGACCATTTGATTTTGCTCGTGGACTCTGTGGACCAGGGATTTGCAAGGAGCACATGGGGCATCTGACTGTTTTTTACTCTGGTGCTGGGAGCCTCGAGTGGCAGGGACCTCAGTGGAGGCTTCTGACCTGACACCTCCACCTGGCTCCTTTGGGTGGCTTGGCTGCCAAGGCTCATAGAGCAATGTCTTAACTCCCAAAGCAGAGCCATGTAGGTCCTTTTTTTGGAAAGGTAAAGGGCAGAGTTGGGGGGTGGGTGGCAATCTTCCATCTGCTGACTGACTCCCCAAATGCTCACAGTATTTGGGGCTGAATCACACTGCAACCAGAATCCCAGAACTTCATTTGGAGTTCTCATACTCAGGTGTCAGGAACCCAAGTATTTGGGCCATTACCTGCTGCCACCCAGAAGGCTGAAGAGCTGGAAGTCCAACCAGGCACTGTGATGTGAACTGCAGGTGTCCAAAGTGACAACTTAAAAAGATACAGTCAGCACCTGCCCCTGGTAAAGCCTTCTCAGACTATTGCCACCAGCATCTGCAACCTGTCCAGAGCTAAGCACTGGGAGAAGTGTCACACTCATGGTGAGATGGGAGACACTGCTATGGACATCTTTAGAACTTGGAACTTCCCAGACCCCTTCAAAGACTCCTCTTCTTTCCCCATCTTCCCCTGGTAGATGGGTGAGAGGAGTGTACAGTAGATGTACTTTTTTCTCACACTCATTTATTTACTTGGAAAGCAGAATAACAGAGAGACAAAGGCACAAACAGAAAAATTTCTTTCTTTTGCTGGTTTACTCCCCACATATCCATAGTTACTGGGCCAGGCCAAAGCCAGGAACCAGGAATTCCATCTGGGTCTCCCACCTGGGTGTCATGATCCCAGGTTCTAGGGCCATTGCTTGCTGCTGCCCAGGCACATCTAGTAGGACACCAGTTTGCAGGGTGAGGCAGGACTCGATCCCCAGGCACTCAGAGGTGAGTGTGAGACTGATCTCTAATCTCCACTTATTCCCCTCATATTGTTACAGTAATATAGTCCTTCACAAATAGTCTTAAGCTGGTCATTCTGCTATTTAAGTGTGTCCTGACATTGTAGTTATGAACAATGACAGAGTCCAGCATCGTATTGTCAAAATATACTAAAGTTTCATTGAGAGTTCCTCTTTGATTTGGAAGTGGAGATGTTTACTGCATTGTATCTTCACATCTGGTTGTGATAGTCTCTATTACACAGATATTGTAAATCTCTTTAAATAAAAGCCATAAAACAAAATCAACAACAGAAAGAAAAATTAAAAATTTACAACATGAAGATAAATAACATGCTACTGAATGACCAATGTGTTGCTGAAGAAATGAAAAAGAAAATCAAAAAACCTTCTCGAAACAAAAAAATACTACTGTCTGACCTACGAGTCAGTGAGTAAATCAACAAGAAAAAAGCCCTCTTTGAATGAATGAAAGTTAAAAACAAAAATATCACCCCCCTGAGATGTAGCACAAACAATGTTGAAAGGGTTATTGATCTTATATTTTGCAAGGAGATTGCCTTATATCAGAGAGAACATATGATATTTGTCCTTTTGGGATTGACTTGTTTCACTGATCATAGTGGTCTCTAGTTAGGACCATTTTGTTGCAAATGGTAGAATTTCATTCTTTTTAATAGTTGAAGAGTATTTCATGGAGTAGATATACAACAGCTTCTTTATCCACTCCGCTTTTGATGGACATCTGGGTTGTTTCTGTTTCTTTGTTATTGCGGATCGTGCTTCTATGAATATAGGATTACAGATCCCTTTCTCATATGCAAATTTCATTTCCTTTGGATATATTCCCAGAAGGGGGATAACTAGGTAAGCAGAGTAAATTTCAGTTCTCTCAGCACTCTCTATACTGACTTCCAGAGTGGTTGTACTAGCCTACACTCCCACCAGCAATGAAGGAGGATACCTTGCTCCCTATATCCACGCCAGCAGGTATTGTTAATAGAGTTCTGAGTGTAGGCCAATTTCACTGGAGTTAGGTGGAACCTCAATGTGGTTTTTATTTATATTTCCCTGAAAGCTAGGGAGCCTAAACATTTTTTCATGTATCTGTTAGCCATTTGAATCTGTTCTTTTGAAAAAGGTCTGTTCATTTCCTTTGCGTATTTCTTCACAGAGTTGTTTGTTTTGCTGTCATTGAGTTTCTAAAATTCTTTATAAATTCTGGTTGTGTATTGTGCAAAGATTTTCTCCCATTCTGTTGATTGCTTCTTCACTTTGTTGATCATTTCCTTTGTTGTACAAAGCTTCTTAGTTTGATGTAGTCCCATTTGTTTATTTGGGCTGTGACTGCATGTGCTTCTGGTGACTTTTCCAAGAAGTCGTTCCCAATTCCTGTATCTTGGAGAATGCTTCCTATGTTTTCCTCTAATAGTTTGATGGTTTCTGGGTGCAGGTTTAGTTTCTTGATCCATTTAGAGCTGATTTTTATGTAAGGTGGAGATCTTGCTTCTTACCTCTGCCGGCTGCTATCCAGTTGTCCCAAAAGCATTTGTTGAAGAGACCAGAATTATTTTCAGTTCTCTTGTCAAATATTAGTTGGCTGTATATGTGTGGGCTCCCTTCTGGTGTTTCTATTCTGTTTCTCTGATCTTCTCTGTTTCTGTACTCCAGACTGTTTTGATGACCACTGCTCTGTAGTATATCTTGAGGTCTGGAATTGTGATTCCTCCAGCTTGATATTTATTCTTCAGGATAACTTTGGCTATTCATAGTCTCTTTGTTTCCAGATGAACTTTTGTATCTTCGATTTCTGAGAAAAATGTTGTTGGGATTTTTGATTGGGATTGCATTGAATTTGTATATTATTTCTGATAATATGGACATTTTGATGATATTGATCCTGCTGATCCAGGAACATGGTAAGTTTCTCCATTTTTAATATTTTATTCTATTTTTTATGTACTTAAATTTTAATTATAGAGGTCTTCCACATCTTAGATTAGGTTAATTACAGGATATCTGCTATTCCTCTCCACTATTTTAAAGGGGACTGTACTTAGAATTTCTTTCTTAGCCATGAAGTTATTTCAGTGTACTAGAGCCTCAATTTATGTTCATTAATTTTGTATTCTGCTACCCTGCCAAATTATTGTATGAGTTCCAACAGTCTCTTGATTTAATCTTTTAGTTCTATGTGGAGAATCATGTCATCTACAAACAAGGATAATTTTAATTACTCATTTCCAATTTGCAAAAAGTTCCAATTTGTTATCGTATTAGAAGTCCTTGGGCCCAGCACTGTGGCCTAATGGTGTGCATTGAATGTGCCCAGATCCCATATGGGCGCCGAATCTAACCCTGGCAGCTCCATTTCCCATCCAGCTCCCTGCTTGTAGCCTGGGAAAGCAGTTGAGGATGACCCAATGCTTTGGGATCCTGCACTCGTGTGGGAGACCTGGAAGAAGTTCCTGGCTCCTGGCTCCAGATCGGCACAGCACTGGCCGTTGTGGTCACTTGGGGAGTGAATCATCAGATGGAAGATCTTCCTCTCTGTTTCTCCTCCTCTCTGTATATCTGACTTTGTAATAAAAATAAAAAGAAATCTTAAAAAAAAAGAAGTCCTTGCCAAAAATATTAGGCATGAAAAAGAAACTAATTTGCATTCCTCAAGGTGAAGGTTAGTTTTCTATAGTGTGTGAGAAAGTATATATCTCATAGCCTCACTATGAGGGTTAGTGTGCGAATGTATGCAAAGCACTGGCAACTGCAGGAGGGCATGGCTACCCCTTTCTCTCTATGAGGAATGGCATGGTGCCAGTAGCCAAGGAGCCAGAGCTCAGCAGGGTCGACTCAAGAAGAGTGAATTCAGGGCCCGGCGCGGTGGCGCAAGTGGTTAAAGGTCCTCGCCTTGCACGCCCGGGATCCCATATGGGCGCCGGTTCTAATCCCGGCAGCCCCGCTTCCCTTCCAGCTCCCTGCCTGTGGCCCAGGAAAGCAGTCGAGGACGGCCCAAAGCTTTGGGACCCTGCACCCGCGTGGGAGACCCGGAAGAGGCTCCTGGCTTTGGATCGGCGTAGTATCGACCCGTTGCGCTCACTTGGGGAGTGAATCATCGGATGGAAGATCTTCCTCTCTGTCTCTCCTCTCTGTATATCCGCCTTTCCAATAAAAAAATAATAAAAATAAATCTTTAAAAAAAAAAAAGAGTGAATTCACATAAACTTGGACTTGATGTGGCAATGACACCTTTAAAATCATTTGGAGAGGGAATCACTATCTACTGCAGCCCTGAATGACTCTGAAGAGCCTCTTTGACTCAGATTGCCCATTCCACTCACTAGATTCCCCTTGCCCCAAGAGCCACTCTAGTCATTCCTCATTTAAGACCAGACAATCTGTGTAAGCCAAGGGGAAAGCCACTGTGAGGGCACTGGGCCAGGGTCCATGCCAAGTGGTATTTCATCAAACCTAGCATCTGCCTTTTGACTCTCTGAGCGGGCACCATGGCAGTCAGCAAGAACAAGCGCCTTACGAAAGTTGGCAAAAAGGGAGCCAAGAAGAAAGTGATGGATCCATTTTCTAAGACTGGTATGATGTGAAAGCACCAACCATGTTCAACATCAGAAATATTGAGAAGACCCTGGTCACAAGGACCCAAGGAACCAAAATTGCCTCCAACGGCCTCAAGGGTCGTGTCTTCATGGTGAGCCTCGCCAACCTGCAGAACAATGAAGTGGTCTTTCACAAGTTCAAGCTCATCACCGAGGACATTCAGGGCAAAAACTGCCTCACAACTTCCATGGTGTGGACCTCAACTGGGACAAGTTGTGCTCCATGGTCAAAAAGTGGCAGACCATGATTGAGGCTCATGTTGATGTCAAGACTACCAATGACTACTTGCTGTGTCTATTCTGCCAGTGTTCACACTGGACTCCTGCCTTGAAAGTCCCTGTGTATAATACACTGCCTGCAGTCCCACAGGCTGGTTAACATTTTCTTTCACATTCTTCCTAACATTGTGAACCAAGTTGTCCGGTTATGTATGTGAAGGAGCTGGAAGGGGAAAACAATGCAAATCCAGCCACCATACTTATCACCACCTTTGCCATGATACAACATAACCACTGTCCCATTCTCCCATTGTCCCCAGCCTCTCCACTTCTTTCAGCCTTCTTTGTTGGAAAAGAAATAGCTGCTGCTGGGATCAAGTTCTCCCACTGTCCAGGACACACATGACTCTATAGGGGATTTGAGTATGCACCATATCTCATCTCTTACCTGCAGCTCTGGTCCTGGCTTTGTATCAGGCTGTGTGAAAACACCAACCCTGGCTGGAAGAACACTTGATGGTGGTTAATCGAGGAAGGAAGAGGAATTGAAGGAAGAAGGAAGGAAAGAGAGACAAAAGGCTGTGTGGGAAGAAGCAAGGGAAAAAAACCTGCTTGCTGAATGACTTGGCTGGGAGTGTACTTAACACAAAGAGTAAATTGATTCACTTATACCAGCTATGCAGCCATTTTCTCTTTGCCTTTGTCAGAGCAGGGTGGGGGCTCCTTAAGACTGAGAGCAGCACAGGAGCAAGCAGTGTCAGGGGTAGGGGTGCAAAGGAGAGCCCAAGTCCAGGTGGGCAGTATAGAGGACCAAGGAATAAAGTACCACCAGGAATGAGAATTAAGGCTCAGAGCTCAGATCTGGAATGTACTGTCTTGCTCAGCCCAGGAAGGGTGCCAGAGTGGCTCCCTTTTTGCACTGCAGCGTTCACAGAGGGCGGGGACCCCACAATTTAACTTCCTGCATAGGAAATACAGGTTTCGTCATCACTCTCAGCACACTGACTCATGAATGCATTTATCAAACAAGCAAGCAGCTCACATTCTTGGTGCCAGGAATTCCAATCAGAAACACTTTTATATTAAAAAAAATATTAGAGAGATCTTGCATCTGCTGGTTCACTCCCCAGATGGCTGCAATGGCTGGAGCTGAGCCAATCTGAAGCCAAGGAATCAGGAACTTCTTCCTGGCCTTCTATAAGGGTACAGGGACACAAGTTCTTGGGCCACCCTCTACAGCTTTCCCAGGACATCAGAAGTGCAGCAGCCAGAACTTGAGCTGGTACCCACAGGGGATTCAGCACTGCACACACAGGCTTAGCCTGCTGAGCCATGGCATCAGCTCCCTGAAACACTCTTCATATCTAAGGATGCACACTTTTTTTTTCTTTCCAAAAATGAAATATCTTTCAAAAACGTTATGGGAAATGTGTATTACAAAAACACATTTACATATTACATATTACAAATACACAAATACATATATATGTGTATATAAACATATATACATATATATATGCTTGCATTTCAAAACTTTGATTTAACTCCATCTTCCATGAGGCTTTGAAGTAGCAGTGTATGCAGGTACTTTTACTCGAAAAGCAGCCCACATGTGTTCATTTATACAAATGAGCTGCCTTTTTGTCACATGTCACTCTACCGAGCCACCTGGGGCTTCGCAGTCTGGGGCTCTTAAAAATGCTGTGGACAACACAGATGGCATCAGCTGCAGGATCTGGCCAAGGAGGGGCATGACTGGTGCCGCTGCTGAGCCTGCCCAAGCAGTAGCGCCCCTGGCTTCAGCATCAGTACTCACGTGCCCAGGGTTCCATGACATTCCCACAGTTTGGCTCCACTGGCACAATGAGCCCCTGGCATCATGTCAGCCTGTGGAAGTGGAGGTGTGTAACCTGAATTCAATGGGTCCAGTCTCCAGTTGCAGTCATGTGAGAAACCCCCTAGGGGGAGGGCAATTGGCACTTTGGCATAGCTGGTAAGGCTGCTGCACAATGCCAGTTCATTTCCTGGCTGCTCTACTTCCTTGCTAATGGCATGTGAAAGCAGTGAAAGATGGTCCAAGTGTTTGGTCCTTTGCCCATATATGAATTCCAGGCTCCTTGCTTCAGATTGGACCAGTGCAGATCACGGAAGCCATCTAGACAGTGAACCAGCATAAGGAAGATCCCATATGGGCACCGGTTCATGTTCCAACTACTCCACTTCCCATCCAGCTCCTTGCTTGTGACCTGGGAAAGCAGTTGAGGACAACCCAAAGCCTAGGGACCCTGTACCCACTTGGGAGACCCAGAAGAAGCTGCTGGCTCCTGGTTTCAGATCAACTCAGCTCTGGACATTGTGGCCACTTGGGGAGTGAGCCAAAGGACTGAAGATCTTTGTCTCTCCTTCTCTCTGTGAATATGCCTTTCTAGTAAAAATAAACAAATCTGCAAAAAAAAAAGTCCTTAATACAGATAATTTGAATTTTTACTGAATAGACGGCCACTGTTTTTTAAATGCAGAAGGCTCTTACAAAGCTTGTAGAGACATCTGTTTAATCCTATTCCCAAAGAGTTCATGAGGAAAAAATGAAAGGTTTTTTTTTTTTATACAAGCTTAATTGACCTGAAACTGAACAGAAAGGTCATATACTTTCATTTACTCAATGTTTTTTGTGAACACGCTGACCTGTGAATTTCTTTCTCTGATGATACAGACAAAATTAAATGTTTTATTGAACTGAATTAAATATGGCTTCATAATCAGGGAAGAGAGATTCATCAAGGGTTTTTAATCACATGTGAGGTGCCAATGTGTGGAATCTTTCCTCAGATTAATTGCTCAGAGGCATTAGGTGTATGGAAGCAAAGTCAAACTTAAAAAAAAATTGGCTTTTGTGGGATTTAGAAAACAAAATAAAAACAAAAACAAAAACCTTGTTCTGGCTTGCCTGAAGTGGAGAATTATATTATTCACCATGGTTCAGTATGTAGTGAAAAAAAATTAACATATAGTGTATATTACCCTGCTAAAAAGCCACCCAAATTAAATAAGAATGAGAAAGTACATTGTCAATGTAATTTTATTGTTCCAATGAACAAATCCAATAAAATTAAAGTTCTGCACTAGCTGATAAATTTTGTAAAAGCAAATTCAAATTCAGGGCTAGTGTCCTGATGCACTGTTAAGTCACCTGAGATGCCAGCCTCACCTATGAGAACAAGTTCGAGTCCTGACTTCTGATCTAGCTCCTTGCTAATGCACAGATGAAAACAGCAGATGATGGTGCAAATTCTTGGACCTCTGCCACCAAAGTGGGACACCTAAAGAATCTTGAGTTCCTGGCTTTGGCCTGAAGCACGCCGAAGGGTATGCCCAGAGCATTCCCACAGCAGCGTGTATGGAGTGTCAGCGAGGTGGGCCCTGGGCTGGAGAGCTCAAGGGTGTGAACTGGTTTCTGCCATAAAGATGTTCAGTCTTCTTAGATGTGCACACACTGTCACACAACACTGTAAAGTACAGGAATAACCCAGGTGCTGGGAGCCCCCCAGGGTACAGTGTATCCAGTGTAGGCACCCCCATGGGTTCCAGCTGTCCACAGATAAAACCCAAGCCTGCAACACCTTAGCAAAGTGCTTCTCAGAACACAGCTCTTACACACAGGCTTTTGAGACCTGACCAGAGAGTCTGCCAGGTCAAATGACCTTCACAGAGATGCTAGGATAGTAATTATGCTTTTCATTGTATTGACGTTGGCAATGATGACATAAAAGTACTGAGGGTAAAACTGCCCACACCAAGGCGTCTTAGGTCAATGTGCTTCACCCCCGCCCCCAATAAATGACTAGTTTCACTTCATGATGTCCTTGGTAAAGCAGCAAAGTTTGATTCTATCTTACCTTAGAGTACATGTTATGGTTTGGATAATAATTTGAGTGTACCCCAATGGCCTATGTGCTGAAGGCTTGATCCCCAAGGTCTTGTGTTAATGGATTAATGTGAATGGTTAATGGTTAGGAGACTAATTAGGAGAGGGCCCGGTGGCCCTGGGTAATTGGGGCATGCCCCAGGAATGACATCCTCAGAAGTTGGTTTAAAAAGCTGAATTGGGTCTAGCTGCTCATCTGCTTACACTCTTCTCTCTCTCTCTCTCTGCTTCCTGGCTCACTGTGTGATCCACCCTCCATACATCATCATCAGATGTTCCTCCATCTTCATCAGATACCAGTGCCCCCGATCTTGGACTAGGAACCTCCAAAGCCATGAGAACATGGAAACATTTTCCTTTACAAGTTAGTTCTCAGGTGTTTCCATTATGGTGAGGAACTGCTGGCTAGCTTAACTTGATCTTAAAAAAATATTTTGTGTGATGAAATGAAAAGTGTACCTAAGTCATTTCAGCTGCATACTCATGATTAACAAAGATATGTGTGTGAGAGAGACTTTTTTGCTCGAGAGAACAATTTTCATAAAATTTTGACAGATTTTTTTTTAATGGAAAGAAGCTGGCAGTAGTATTTTTTTGCTAAATTTCTAGCTTTGAAGCAGGCATTGGAATTTTGGAAAACTCTTATTCACTGCCATGAGCTTGGCAGGTCCCAATGCTTAAAAGCTGTTAGAAGATTGGTTGATCTTAAACAAATGTGTCATCAGTTGGAAGCTCCACCTGACTCAGGGAACCAATATTTTGCAAATTACCAACATGTGATGTTATAAAGTCATGGGTGAGCAATAAGAGTCTTTCTAATTTCACAATAGATCCATGGATTTTAATGTCACAGACTGAAAATTTCATTGATATGTTTCAGATTTCACAATATAATTGACCTTTAAGAAGCTTTCATTTGTTGATTTGGGGTACAAAAGAATATCCACAATTATCAAAAAAAAAAGACTACTGAAATACTCTTCTTTCTTCCACCTTGTATCTATGTAGATACAGATTTTCTTTGATATTTTAGTTTATCAAAGCAGATTGAATGCAGGATAAAATACAAGAATCCCATTGCTCTGTTAAGTCAAATACTGACAATATTTGAAAAAGTAAAACACTGCCCATTTTCATTAATTTGGGGGGCGTTATAGCAAAATTGTTACATTCCATAGGAAATGCCACTTTTATCAATATAGTAGAACTCTTTATTTTCTTTTAGAATTAACGGATATTTAAAAATTTTTTCATTTCTAAAGGTAGTCAGTATTGGTACATAGAACCAATGTAGGCAAAAGCCCTTTGGATATCTTTAATAACTTGTATGACTGCCATGGGGTCCCAAGAGCCTGATTTGAGAACCATTGAGTTACTGTACCACGCCCTTGACAATCTCACCTGACCTGTCTTCTTAACATTATTTTCTGACTTCTGCTTTCCCATCATCGCTTTTTGGAAAGACCAAGTTAAAAGAGCCAGCTACTAAAGGCAGCAGAAGCAGACAAATCCATGAATCAAGCCATGGAGATTCTAGGAAGCTGTATTTATTGCCACAGAACAAATCATCGTGGTAGGAGCGCAAACCCAATCAAGATTACTGAGAGTATAACTGATCTGGTAAGTGTGTCTTGGGCAGCTGAAAGGAATGGATCCGCTTGTCACGAGCCAGGGAAAAGGATTTCATAGACACAAGTGCGCCATGGCCAACCAGACTATATGTAGTTGTGTGGTCTTCCTCAAGAAAGGCTACAATGGTATACTATTATAATGTAGGCGACAACAGTGACAGTGGGAGGGGAGGGAGAATAGGGAGGAGGGAGGACAATTCCCTGAGCCTATGAAACTGTATCATGAAAAATAAAAATTAAAAAATAATCAACAAATAAATATAAAATCTGCTTTAAAAATAAGACTAAAAACTGTAACAAACATTCTGGACATCAGCCATTGATTGTGATCACAGAGCCATGGGTCCCTGAGCACAGGCTCTCTGGGCTACAGCTTGTCCTAGGTTCTGTGCCATTCCTGGAACCAACTGCCGAATTTCATTACCAGCCCAACCATCTGTAAGGCATGATGACTTGGGGTTGTGGAGCGGGACAAGCTAAGATGACACAGCTTCGTTTTTAAGTCATCATTCCTATTTTAAAAGGAAAACTTATGGTGTTAGGGGGATGCTGGACAGAATCGCTGCAGGTAGAGACATTCTCCTTGTACTTGCTGCTTAACCTTGAGGCGACCATATTTGTCATTTTCTCCTGCACCATCCTTTTGTCTTTGACTAGCATCTCTGTGGCCACCTAGCTTAGCAAATCCTATCCCCCAGCCCTACTCCTTCCCTGGTGACTAATGCAGGTGATTTCATTTCATGATTTTCTTTGTGCAAAGAGTCTCCAATCACTGAGGATCAACTCCGACTACGATTTTTTTTATTAACCAGTTGAATGACAATCACATTGGAGTCCACTCGAATGTACTGAAGAAATGAACTTACAAAAATATTTCATGTGTGGGTTTTTAGCAGCAAAAGGACAGCTTAATGCTCTGTAATAGTAAATGACCCTCCAGCTTCTGAAATGGATGTGGGGCCTCAAGAGTCTATTGAAGTTAAGCTCTTCACGTGTGCATACCGTCTGTGCTAGTGGCACACCAGAACACGTGCAACTTTCAAAATAATCTATCGCCTCCCCCAAAGGGAAGGGACTAAGTCTCAGGAATTAATCAAAACAGAGCATGCTTCGTTCAACAAAGGATTCATTTAACCACGGCAATCATCAGTTCGTTCTGCTGTCCACCAAGCCATGGAGATTCTAGGAAGCTGTATTTATCGCCACAGAACAAATCATGATGGTAGGAGGGCAAACCCAATTAAGACAATGCATCTTTAAGCAGATTTTCAGAGTAAAATGTGATCTCAAGAAAAAGAATATCTGGGACATTAGAACATCTCCCCTCTCTGGCCACTCTGAGCCATTGCTCTGGCCAACCTAACACAAATGCACAAGCGGGGACAATTGTGAGGCACCACTCTTTTTCCAAAGAGAGAGAGAGAGAGAGAAAACATATGACTCATCCACTGGCAAATTCTAAGAAAGATAAGACTCATCGAGCTAAGGGGGAAGAAATCTACTGTGAAACATGTAATAAGATCCAGGACAATTTTTCCACTAAAGTTGGAATTTCACTTTCAAGTGGCAACTAATTGATTCACAGGTAAGTGAGGAACAGAGAGAATTGGACTATATGTAACTTCCGTTTGAATGCACAGAATCAAAGATGAAACTTCTGAGGACAGGGTATCACCATGAGAATGTTCTCTCACAACAAAAGTATGATTTTTTATGCCACAGGCATTTGCATGGGAGACACAGCCAGTCAATCCTCCAACAGTATGGCAAACAGTGAGCTGGAAAAGTCCTTTACCACTGCAGGGTCTCCAGATTTGATAAAGTGACAGACATTCAACAGAGTGGAGGCTACACTTACACAATGTGGCTTTAAGCATTCTCTAATCAGACTTTCCCACTCCACTCCCGCCCCAACACATTGAGGTGGTTCATTCTATTATTTTAATGTGAATGCTTTGTTCTTGTTCATGATAGCATGGTCAACAGAACACAACACAATATCATAGGATCTGGTAATTAATGTGATTTCTGTTTATAAGGGTACTTCACAAAGTTCATGGAAAATGGAACTAAGATTAAATTTAAGGTATACATTTAGCCTGGCTCTTAGGATGCTTTTTAAAACATCCATGTCCTATAGTTCAGTATCTGAGTTGGATGCTTGTCTCTAGCTCCTGACTTTAGCTTCCTGTTAATGAGCACCTTGCAGGTAGCACGTGATGGTGTGGGTAATTGGGTTCCTATCACTTACCCTTAAAGGAGACTTGGCTTGAGTAATCACCTCTAGCTTTGGTCTTGGCCAGCCCTAGCTGTTGCAAATGTTTGCAGAGCAAACCAGTTTATGGGAATGCTCATTTTTCTCCCTCTCTCTTTCATATAAATGAATAAATGCTTTTGAAAAGAGAAATTTATCTTGATCCCAGAAGTTGAAATCATACATATTTTTTTCATAACATGCTTTTTCCCTGATTTTTTTTTTAGGAAGGTTCCTTGTGTGACTACAATTCAAAAGTTTTGCAACAAAACAAATTGATCTTTGAGTTCCACTTTTCTATGACTTTTTTGAAGTAACCTCATACAATCTACTCTATATCAGGGCTAAATCAGCTGATTTTAAAAATTAAAAACTCTAATGCCAAGATGAACCCAGAAGCCTTCTCCTTCTCCAGTGAGTAGGGACGATGAACATAAATAATGGCCTTGTTCTGGAATGACACTCAAGGTCAAGGCCACAAGTGGTGGGGACTGAACTTGGACAGCGACCTTTCAGAGCTAACGTATAGTAGCTATTTCTCATATGATCAATATCATGCCCAATGCTTATCTTATTTCTTTCTCTCAATAATTCTACACTGGGTGAGAAGATGGAGCCTTAGTGATGCTAAGTGACTTATTCAGTGCTGTATTAACTACAAGTAAGTGATGGTGCCCAAAACTCACTACTGCTTTGAAAAAAAAAAAAAAACTTTATAGGCCTGGCTCAATGGCTTAACTGGCTAGTCCTCTCCCTGCAAGCCTGGGGATCCCATATGGTTGCTGCTTCATGTCCCGGCTGCTCCAATCTCATTCAGCTCTCTGCTTATGGCCTGGGAAAGCAGCAGAAAGTGGCCCAAGCCTTGGGACCCTGCACCCACATGGGAGACTTGGAGGAAGCTCCTGGATCCTGGGTTCAGATTGACTCAACTCTGGCCATTGTAGCAATCTGGGGAGTGAACTAAATCTTAAAGTCTCTCCATTTCTCTATAAATCTGCCTTTCCAATGAAAATAAATAAAGCTTTTTCTAAAAAAGTTAATTTTTTTTTCATTTTACTTAAGAGGATGGGTGGGGGAGAGAGAGAGAACTTTCCATGTGCTAACTCACTCTACATCTGCCACCAACATCCAGTGCTGTATCAGCCCTTTAAGGCCATGAGAATCTTGCTTTGTGTATTGCATATATTGTCTTTATGCTAACTAACACAAGAAACTAGAGATGAGTGCCCTCATTGTACAGCTAAAGAAAGCCAAGAGTAGACAGATTATGAGAGAAGCTCTATATTTCAGATAAAAATCATTCTTAGCAGTAGCAAGTGGACTTTTAGAAACCATGCTAAAAACAAATTTTTTTAAATAAGTGCCGTTTTCTGACCTATAAGTGGTGCCTCTACAGCAGCTCAGGGTTACTTCTGACATGGAAGGACTCATGTTAGGTTCCCCACATGGCAGCAGGATCTCATGTTAGAGATCTTAACCATGCAGACACAAGATCTCACTTATCCATTATTGTTCTCTAATCTTGTCTTTGTGAGGGCATCACTCAAAATGTCTGCTTTATGGGGACTTCACCTTGACTTGCAAAGTAAAACCTTTCCTAGAACCCCAGTGTGAGGGCTGGCCATACCTTATACATGATTTGGTGTGGCTGTATTTCCCTCTCCCGTTAGATTGGCTTGGTGTCCGTCTCTATATTACTGATGGGGAGACAGAACTGAAGACATTAGTGATAAAGGTATAGACACAACGAGAGCAGATCGTCTATGTTAACCTTGGGCAATGCGGAGAGGTGTCCATGTTAGTGCCTTATAAGGAGAACAAACAGCTGTGCACATGACTGAAGGCCAGAGCTCAGAGAGTGCAATGGTGTTCTGAAAAAGAACTTTTAATGCTTGATTCTGATCTAATTTTACATTGACAGACAAACCTCAAGAATAGCTCAAAGACCTCCTTACTCTTTGCCCAGGTTTACTAAGTATTGATATTTTGCTCTGTTTGCTTTATTATTTATACCTTTTTCCTGATCATCATAGGGCACTTGTCTTGTACCCTTACCCATAAGCAGTTCAGTGTTTATTTTCCAAGAATGGGACTTAGAAAATTGTGAAATTTTTAAAGTAAAGAATAACACTAACATGAAAACATCAAGTAAAATTTCAAAACAATACGCTAATTATAAAGGACAAAAAGTTATTTGGTCTTCGTTCCTGAAAAGACAGGGATTTGGGGACCTGTTTTGTTTACTACAATTTCCAGAACTTACCGTTGTTCCTGGGACCCAGCAGGTATCCAGTAAACAACTGTTAATTTCCTAAGGTGATGGTGTGATGCTAGACTGACCATATTTTCAAATCACTTCCCAAAATAAAGTAAAGCATCCACACTTTTTTTTTTAAGATTTATTTATTTATTGGAAAGGCGGATATACAGAGAGGAGGAGAGACAGAGAAGATCTTCCGTCCGATGATTCACTCCCCAAATGAGCACAATGGCCAATGCTATGCCGATCCAAAGCCAGGATCCAGGAACTTCTTCTGGGTCTCCCACACAAGTGCAGGGTCCCAAAGCTTTGGGCCGTCCTCGGCTGCTTTCCTAGGCCACAAGCAGGGAGTTCGATGGGAAATGGAGCTGCCAGGATTAGAACCGGCGCCCACATGGGATCCTGGCACGTTCAAGGCGAGGACTTTAGCCACTAGGCCACGCCGCCAGGCCCAAGCATCTATTAAATAAAGCAAAGGCAATGGCAGCAAAACGTCCAATCACTTCTTTATGACCTATATTTTGCAAGGAACACTGAGGAAATGACCTTTTTAAGACAAACAGATGGCACCATAAGCAGAGGTGGCTTGCTTGGTCCCCGCTCAGTGCCACCAGCCCTTAGGCATTGCTGCTTCACAGGTAGCGGTTCCTGAGGTACTCTCGGTATGTAGTGGTGTCCTCTTTGCCCAGTGGCTGCATGATCCCAAGACCGGCCTGGATGTGGGCTTGGAAGATCTCAGTAGATTTCCTATCGACTCGTGGCGGCTGCACTTCATAGATGTTGTCTGGCGAGAAAGCGGAGATGGGTGTTCTACAGGGGATTAAAAGCAGAGAGAACTGTGGTGAAGGAAAGGAAATGGCAGGCCATGGGAAACAGTGGCCTCAAGAGCAGGTGGGGACAGGTGACCTGGGGAATGATAGCTTCTGACGCAGGAGCAATTGGAATGAATGCTCCGTAGTAGCCCTCTCTTGGCTGCCTTCCCCCTCTGCCTGCAGGGACAAAGCTGGGCTGCCTGGAGGAACCTGCCCTCCTGGGCCTTAGTCCTGTAGTTACCGACATTCCAGCCCCTGGGAGCAGCCGGGGCGGGTGGGAGCGGGTGGCAGAGGCCTTTTGCTCTTTCTCCTCCACACAGGATAGGACTCAGTGGTTACTGAAGGAAGACTGAGCAGTCAGCAGTGAAGGAGGGGGCACGACTAATGGCTTCCTCTTCAGTTGCTGATGAGCGTCTACATGTAAAGTGCACATTTAGCACAGTGCCCGGCATGCCCTAAGTGCTCAGTTAGTGTGAATTAGTATTTACAATTACAAGGACATCTTTCCATATCAGTAATTCTGAAACGCTAAAAGCCTCTGCCATCAGAGGTTACTTAGCCCGTAAGGCCTGATGCAGCTGAAATTCATCGCTGGCACCCCTGGCACACAAGCTGACAGTACTCATCCCTCCTCATGTGAGCATGTTTGTTTCCTTAACAGACACAGCCTCTGGGAACACGTGCAGCTGTTCCCATGCACTGCACCGGCTACTGTGAGTTCTGTGAACCAGCTAGCTGCAAGTTTTCAGATGAGGAATTACATGGCCCACAAACTGGCGCTTTCTTCCTTCCTGGTGGTGATATGAAACACTCCCAAGAATCTCTCTACTCAAAAATATCCTTCCAATCCCACCCACCCACCCACCCAGTCTGCTAAAGGGCCTGAAAGTTCCGTCCATTCCTTGGGAGTAAGTATTGGTTCTCAAACGGGCTTGTCAAAATATGGCTCAGTCTGATACACCCTCCACTTAAACACCCTCTAGTTACTGCGGTCTTAGCTAGGTAGCCCCTCAAGGATGAGGTGACAGACAAGTCAGGTGTGATGCACAGCTTGTGTGTGTGTGTCCACACACATGCAAAGAGTGTGCACACACATGTCCTTTCGGGGACCTGGATTGTCCTTGTTTGTGTAAGCAGGAAAGAAAAGAGGTAGTCACGCTTGGGGAGGGTGACAAGTGAACAACATCATATGGGACAACACAATCACCTGGCCCAGGTGGGCCTGGCAGGAGGGCATGGTTCACACCAGGGCACCCCAGGAGAGAGGAGAATCCGAAGAATGGGTTCTACTGGGCTGGGACCACAGCCTTGTTGCTGTGCATCTCATTGGAGGCACTGGACAGGCATCCTGGATGCCCAGCTGTTGGTTAGCTGGGTAGAGTCCTGTGGCCAGGGCAAGGCACTTTGGCCCATGCCAATGTCAACTGGATACTTAGAGGTACAGTGACACATGAAGGAAGATAGAAGTGCACAGTAAAACCCCGAAGGGTACCTCCTCACAGCAGGTGCTACAGTTACATGCAGGTTTTTCTTTCTCCCAGAAAACAGTCAGGATGCCTCACTATGGAAGGAGACTTCCAAAGAGTCCCTAAAGATGGAATCCAAAGTTTATGTTGGTATCCCCTGCCACAAAGTGAAATCCATGCCTAATATAATAATAATCAGTGCATAATATCCATTTCAAGAACTTTTTAGAGGCCTCCCTCACACTCGGTCTTCTTCTAGAACACTGACGTATCCTCAGATGGCTGGAGGCACTGTGCTAAATTGTACAACCATAGAACAAAACTGGAGGTAGGCTGTTCTTTCTGGAAGTAAGAACAATTGTTTCCATCTCAGATTAATACATTTCAGCTCAAATTTGGCACATGTAGTATGAAACACTTCATTTTTATTATAGTCACACCCTCTTAGTATGCATCCTTATTTAAGTAAACAAAAACCAAGAGGTACAGGGGGTTACTTACGGTTTTAAAAATGAGATAAAGGGCCTGGCATGATGGCTCAGTGGCTAAATCCTTGCCTGTATGTGCTGAGATCACATATGGGAGCCGGCTCATGCCCCAGATGGTCCACTTCCCATCCAGCTCCCTGCCTGTGGCCCGGGAAAGCAGTCGAGGATGGCACAAAGCTTTGGGACCCTGCACCTGTGTGGGGGACCCAAATGAAGCTCCTGGCTTCAAATCAGCTCAGCTCTGGCCATTGCGGCTATTTGGGGAGTGAAGCAGTGGATGGAAGATCTTCCTCTCTATATATCTGACTTTCTAATAAATAAATAAATAAGTAAATAAAAACAAATCTTAAAAACATGACAAAGCAAAAACTGCTGAGACATCTAAATTTTAACAGACTACCTGGTAGCGTCTTCAAAACCCAGACATACTATTCATTCTGGCATCTATGGCAAATGCCCTGATGGCCAGTGGCTGGCATGAGTAATACGCAAATACCTCTTCCCAATTCTCCCTCAGAAATAAAGGGCAACTCTGTGGCCACGAATATAATTCAAAGCGAGACACTGGAATTCTCCAGTGCCTGCTAACGCTCAGAGCCAATTTGAATGGAAATCTTTCAAAATGTGGGTCTGTTTTCATTTCTAGAGATGGTCATCAGAACGGCGGCTGAGTGCCTGAAGCACATCATCCACACCTGGGTGCCACTGTGCCCTTCTCCCTGCTCTTTCACACACATTAGCGCACAGGATTTACACATCTGCCCCAGCGGCAGGAAGTGCAGGGATTATACCCTCCGTTTCACAGATGAGATATTTCAAAGTCCACTTTAAAACTACTTTTATGTCATTTGGGGACATGAGGCCAAGACAACCACAAACAGGCTCACATGCCAATCATATGATGGCACCTTGAGTTTCTGAACCCTACACCCATCATGACCCCAGCAGACAGTGGGTTTAGGGTTCCCACACTAACTGATCAGTTTCAGAACAACCTAGCAAGCCAGGAGTTGGACAAATCAACTACTCCATTTGTCCTTTCTATTCTAGACACATTATCTCCACCAAATAACCAAATTGTAACATTAAAATGTTCATTCCTAGACGTGAGCAGCGATGAGAAACTTGAAGGTCATTCCCGACACTGTTGGTGTAAACTAGGAAAGGAGCAGGAGGAAATGGAAGCAGAAAGAAAGATGCTGCATTATTTTACTTGGATGGCACAAAGCCAGTCCGAGCTCCTCACGGTTCTCAAAGTGTGGGTCCTAAGCAGAAGCAGCAGTGTACAGGAGCCTGCCAACACACAGTCCCAGCTCTCATTCCACACCTAAGTGAGAAACTATGGGGTGAAACCTAACCAAGACATTTTAATGAGCCTTCCAGATGATTCTAACACTTCATGTTTATTTCCCCACAGACGCCACTGACAACTGTGAGGCTGAGGTATCAAAATGCAAGATAGTATCTTATTTGTGGTCACTGAAGCAGTGTTACAGTATTTTTTAAAAAGAATTATTGTATTTATTTGAAAGGCAGAGTTACAGAGCAGGGTGGGGGAGAGAGACTGAGAGAGAGAGAGAGAGAGAGGTCTTTCATCTGCTAGCTCACTCTCCAAATGGCTGCAATGACTGGAGTTGGGCCAGATACAAACCAGAAATCAAAGGCTTATTCCAGAATTCCCACATGGGCAGCAGGGATCCAGACACTTGGGCCATTGTTTTGTCCAGGCCAATAGCAAGGAGCTAGATCAGATATGGAGCAGCTGGGACATAAACAAATGCTCATACATGGGACGTTGGCATTGCAGGTGACAACTTAACCCACTATGCTATAACACCAGCCAGCATGCACTCTCTTTTTAAATGATGCACCACTCACTCTACATTTGGAAGGCATAACTGAATATTTGATTACAAAGATATGAGCAACAAAGACTGCCTAGTGCAAAAGTGGGTTAAACTAGCATGTGGGATGCCAACATCCCACATTAGAGTACTGGTTCCAGAAATGGCTGCTCTGCTTCCTCTGCAGCTGCCTACCAATATGCCTGGGAAGGCAGCTGAAGATGTCCCAAGTGCTTAGGCCCCTACTAACCATATTGGGGACCAGAATGGAGTTTTTAGCCCCTAGGTTCTACCTGGTCCAGGCCATTCTTTCTTGTGGATGAAAGACTGATTCTCTCTTTCTCTTAAGTAAATACATATATTTTTTAAGGCATAAGCATGGATTCACCACCTACTTCCTACTGAGGAGACATTTTGAATTTTTTTTTTAATTTATTGTTGCTTACATTGTATTATGTAGTACAGTTTTATAGGTGCTGGGGATTCCCCCCACCCCTCCCATACCCCTCCCCCCATGGTGGATTCCTCCACCTTGTTGCATAACCATAGTTCAAGTTCAGTTGAGATTCATTGCTTGCAAACACATGCCTAGCATAAAGTTCAGCGTCTTATTGTCCAGATAAGTTCAGTGGCCTCTTGGGGAGACCTTCTATGGTCTGAAGATAGGTCTAACAGAGTAAAGATCCGGTCAGTTAAAAGCCCCAACAAGGCCTCAGTATCAATATACAACATTATGGAATTAATTGACATAGTATTGGGTAAACAATATGTTAAAAATAATGCAAGTTCCATTCTTCGAAACATCTGGGTTGAGACAGTATCAATGACAGGTTCAAAAAATAACAAACAACCAAACAAAAAAATTACAGGTTAAATCAAGGCAAACATGTGGTATCTAATCTTTTGGGATTCGCTCATTTCCCTTAGCATTATAGTTTCCAGTTGTGCCCATTTAGCCACAAAGAACTGCATTTTGTTTTTTTTAATAGCTGAGTAGTATTCCATGGAGTAGATGAACCAAAGCTTTCTTATCCAATCTTCTGCTGATGGGCATTTTGGTTGCTTCCATGTTTTTGCAATTACTGATTGTGCTGCAATGAACATAGGGATGCATGTTGGTTTGTCGTAAAACAGGTGTTTTGGATATATTCCTAGGAGTGCTATTGCTGGTCATATGGTATGCAGATTTTGAGTTGTTTGAGTGTTCTCCAGACTGATTTTCATAAAGGCTGTACCAATTTGCAGCTCCACAGCAGTGGGAGTAGGGTTCCCTTTTCCCGCATCCTCGCCAGCAAGCGTCGTTGGTGTTCTTGTTTATGTGGGCCAATCTTGCTGGTGTTAGGTGGTACCTCATCGATGTTTTAATTTGGATTTCCCTTATTGCTAGGGAGCTGGAACATTTTTTCATATGTTTGTTTGCCATTTGGACTTGTTCCTTTGTGAAATGTTTGCCCATTTCCCGTGCCCATTTCTTGAGTGGCTTGTTTGTTTTGGTTTTTTGGTTGTTTTGAAGCTCTTTTTGCGATTCCCTATAGGAAACAACAACCCTTGCCATGTGAGATACACTTCATCACACAATGACTCTTTCCAACCTCTGGTGTTGCCTTGTTTTTGCTCACCGACATTAGTTTGCTCTTTGTGGATAATATTCTAACTTTTTCTTGATTAGTGTCCATTTCTTCTCTTCAGTTCCTAATTGGATTGCTTGTATCCTTCCCAAATGTCCTCACACAATGACATTTAATTCTGGATCTATTCTATCAAGATTATAGACTGTGAAGGTATTTACTTATTCATGCTAAAAAGTCTAAGTAGGATTGCATGTTACTTACATTCTGTTAAGCAAAATATAGACATTGATCTAAAATGCAGCTCTTACAATGTGCTTACCCAATATAGTAGCTATTAGCCACATGTGGTTTTTTAGTTACACTTAAATAAGACTTAGGTCTTCAGTAGCACTAGTCACATGCAAAGTGGCAGACAGCCACATGTAGCCAATGGCTACTGTATTGGACGCTGTGGAAGGAACATTTCCATCATTTGCATCCTTATAGAAATTCTTACTGGACAGAACTGTTTTAGAATGTGTTTCCTTCAGAACTGATGAACTATCAAAACTGTTTGAGCAGGACCTTGGAACGTGCCTCACATTGGGGAACTGGGATCGGTGGGAGGCTGGGTGGGGCTTCTCCCTTTGTTTCTCCCCTGACCCCAGATACAGGGAAAAATGATGATATTAGTGTGGAAACAATGCTATTACCCACTTTCCTGTAGCCCTTGACCCTTTGTACGCTAATCAACTAAGTAAGATTATTAAAAAAAAAAAAGGATGTGTTTCCTGTTATTTCTTCCTCAGAACTTCCGGGCCCCTTTACATCTTTCTAAGCCTGTACCTAGTATATCTAGGTCTAGCACTGACACATCAATAAGAAAGTCACTGGTGGTCTGGCGAAAGTTGAATGTTCTATGACTAAACCCTAACAATCTCAACAACAATGAAAAATTATTTGCAGGTCAAAGTATGTAATGATGTTAACAGGTATCAAAGAAATTGTGCATCTGCTATGTTTAAGGCTGTTAAACTGTCTTCTGTGCTGATTGATTCAACACCAGATACACTCGATGAAGGCAGTGTGTAGTACGTATGTGTATATACTTGTGCTAGGCACAGATATACTATTCAGATCCAATGCAGAGATGCTTGACATCCAGCAATGCATAGGCAATGTCCTCTTTAAGCACAACATTGAAGAAAGGTCTCTAAATGTGTCAACCAGGACATCACTTCCAAAGCAGCAAGGTAAACTCTTCTAATGTCCTTTCTTTTTAAAAAAAAAATTTACTTATTTTTATTGGAAAGGCAGATATACAGAGAGGAGGAGAGACAGAGAGGAAGATCGTCCATCTGATGATTCACTCCCAAAGTGACCACAATGGCCAGTGCTGTGTCGATCTGAAGCCAGGAGCCAAGAACTTCCACCAGGTCTCCCACACAAGTGCAGGGTCCCAAGGCATTGGGCCATCCTCAACTGCTTCCCTAGGCCACAGGCAGGGAGCTGGATGGGAAGTGGAGCTGCCAGGATTAGAATCGGCGCCCATATGGGATCCTGGCACATTCAAGGCGAGGACTTTAGCCACTACACCACCGCGCCGGGCCCATCTGATGTCCTTTCTACTGAACAGGTATTAGAACCAAAGTATAGATGAGCCTAGGGGTAATGGAGCCAATAAAAATAGATGATATTCACTACTTCTACACTTGAATGCTTTGTCTATAACATGTGATTCTTTATACTGTATATTATTACAAAGAAACAGTCAATGCTATATATACATATATGTCTTCACATATATGTGTGCACACGCACACACACACAGAGTATTACAAGCTGGTTAAAGTTTTCAGCATAAAATGCCATTAAATCACTATCCTAAGTGCATATTGATTAAATATAAAAACCCAATAGCATTCTTTCAATATTTATTAAAGAAAAACAAGTGTGCTTTAGATCCTCCAATGCTTTTGATTTTTTTATTGTAAAATAAAAGAGATACAAAAAAAAACTACAAAAAAAAAACCACACAGGATTTTTTTTATCATTATTATTTTTAATAATCTTACTTAGTTGATTAGGGCACAAAGGGTCGGGGCTATAGGAAAGTGGGTAAAACCATTGTTTCCACACTAATATTATTTTTCCCTGTATCTGGGGTCAGGGGAGAAACAAAGGAAAAAGCCCCACGCAACCTCCGACCCATCCCAGATCCCCGATGTGAGGTACGCTCCGAGGGTCCTGCTCAAGCAGTTTTGACAGTTCATCAGTGCTGGATTGCTGCCAATCTCGCAGTTCCAATCACAATGAAACCTATTCAGAGTCCACTGGCTGACGTAGTCTCTTCATGATTAGGGTTCTGAGATCAGCAGTTCAGTTGGAGGGATCACCTAAGAAACTTCATCTGAGATGATCCCAAACCTGATTCTTGTATGAGTTTGCCAGTATAGGGTCCAGCACCGTCCGCCACACCAATCAGCTTATGCACATGCTGGTCGTTGCAATTGCTGCGTCAGTTCTGTTTCCAGCCCTGTCTTCGACTTGAACCAATGAGTGTTGTAGTCCGGCTAGATCCTACCCACTTCATACTGGGTCCTTATGCAAACCAGTTGGAGCTGCAGCCTAGTTGGGGTGACTCCCCATAACCCTCACCAGTTCTGCTCCCTACCCTGGTTCCCATGCTTGCCAGTATGTACCGCAGGCCTGTCCAGTCTGTCCCACATCCCACTTAGCTCTCGTACTTGTCAATGGACATTGAAGCCTAGTCCAACCCAACTAATCTACTATCCAGCCCACACACATACTGGCGGGTGCCTTTCTGTCTAGCCACCCCAACCCCTGTCCTGCTTTTCATGCTGTCCAGTGAGAGTGGTAACCCCCGAGGGAGGTGCCCACTATTTCCCTTCTAGGCCACACCCACTCCCAGATTATGCACTCTCCAGGTGGTTCTGGCATTTTACTTGACAGAATTAGCTCCCAGTGCCAGCCTCTGCCAGCTAATGCTGTGGCTAAGCCCAACCAATCCTCACCCACTCAGAACAGTCAGAAAAGTCAGCCTATCCTGGCCCTTCCCTTATCTAGCTCACATGAGGCCCACAGGTGTTACAGCCCTGCCTAGTCTGATCTGCCCTCATCCGGACTCAGGCTTTCCAATGGAAGTAGTTGTCCAGCAGGGGAGCCCACATTCCCTTGTCGGCTTTGCCTCCTCTCCCTAATTATCACATGTGCTGTTTGGGCACTGCAACCACATCTGGTACGGCTCATCTCACCTTGGCATTCCTTAATGTGCGCTGGTATGTGTCACAACTGAACCCGCTCGACCCACACTCTGTTCTGGTGCTTGGATTCTCCAGCGGGTGATGCGAACAGGTTCAGCCTGGTCTGCCCCCAACCCATGCCAAGTGTATGCCACTGGGATAATTTCCATAGCCTGTTCTGGGCTGTTTCCGATTGTGCTTCTTGCGCTTACCTGCAGGGACTGTGTCTTGCCAGAGAAGTTGTCCAGGCTCCTCTATCAGAAACTCTCCCAGTGCCAAATTTCCCGCTTACCATTGGGTCAATGAGCCAGCCCTACTCAGTTTACCTCCTGTTCTAGCAGGAACAGTGGCTTTTCCTGACTGGCCTTCAAACCACACAGGATTTTCATAAAATGGACACAATCCAGGTCAAGAGGCAGAAATGGTAGGCAGCTAATCCCAAGTGCCTTGCAGATGGCTCACCCTGATCACAACCTCTTGCTTTCATTAAGTAGCTACTTTCCTGACTTCTGCAGTGATCACACCACTGGGATTAAAAAATAATAGTTGATTTTCATGAGAAAGAGAGAAAGAGAGAGAATGAATCTGTCATCCACTGGCTCCCTCCTCGAGTGTCCACAACAGCCAGGGCTTGGCCAGGCCAAAGCCAGGAACCCAAAAAACCCAATCTGGAACTCTTAGTTTGGTGGCGGGAACTCCAAACCACCATCTACTGCCTTCTGGGATGTTTCTCAGCAGAACACTGGAATGGTGACCAAGAGGCTGGGAATCACCAGGCACTCCTATATAACATGTGAGTGTTCCAAGGGGCACTGTAAGGACTTTCCTAGATAGTCCTTTTTTTTATGGAAAAGGGCAAGCCTGATCATTATAGTTCTACCCATTTAAATACAAGATAGAAGTGTGTCCTTTGATCTCTAGATCCTCTCTCCTTTCTCTTCCTACAGTTCACCTACTGGAAAATTTGAGAATTCCTTGGTTTGCGTTTTGCTTGCTGGCATGTTACTGGAGTGACTGTCAATGTTTCTCGGCCCTTTGTATTTCCTACAGGCATGGGATGGATGTGGCAGCTGGCTGAGAATGCTTGGGTTGCTTCACAAAGAACAGGTGGTGGTGTGTTGCTTCATCAGGACAGCCCTGTCGTCTGGGAGTTTACTGTTCTTTAAGGAAGCCTTTGAAACCCAATGCTTAGATTCATTCATTTACTGGGGAGTGTCATGCAACTATCTTATTGTTTCAAAAAGATATTTTCCCTCATATGCTCAATCCTTGCCTTTTATTTGCCAGTTTTTCATATAACAAAATGGGTCCCTGTTCCCCTTCCAAAAGAACACACTTCAAAATATGTAACATCACCAACTTATAACTTTAAATACACTTGATAAGTTCACTTCAACTATCATTCTTACTGAAGCTCAAATTTCCTCATCTTTGTCCAGCGGGAACCTCTTCAAGTTCACTTCCAAGTTGTCTTGGTATGACCCTAATCATCTTGGACAGCATTCTTGTTGTCTGGATCGACAAAATGTTTCCTGTTCATTTTGTATGTTTCCTGGCATAGTGAGATTAGCCACTTCTCCCAGAACCAGCATTACAAGGCCAAATCTAAGTATAAGAATTCTTATTGAGCCATTGTATACTTGCATACATATATAGATGCATGTGTGTGTGCGTGCACACATGCATCCTGTGGAAAAGAACCTTGTATTTCATGAACAAAAAGGATGACACAACCAGAACAGCCCAGGATTATTCACTTGTTTTATCTCATATTAAAAATGTAAAGCGGGGGATCAAGCATTTGATATAAAGGTCAAGATACCACCTTGGGACACCTGCATTCCATATTGGAGCACCTGGGTTGAAGTCCTGGCTGTGCTTCAGATTTCTGCTTCTGGTGGATATATACTCCACCAAGCAGTAGGCTCAAGTAATTAAGTCCCTGCCACCCATGTGGGAGCTGGGCTGAGTTCTGAGCTCCTGTCATCGGCTTGGCTCAGCCCTGGCTGCTATGGAAATTTGGAGACTAAACAAGCAGATGCAAGATCTGTGTGTGTGCATGTGTATGGGTAGGTATGCCTTGTCCTTTCAAATAAAGTGAAAAAAAAAATACAGTAACCTCAGAATAACAGTAACAATTCCACCACCTCACCATCCATGTTATTGTTTGCCTGTTATCTTCCCACATTTTTAAAGTTTTTCAATAGCCACACTGTTAGAGCAGATGGTCATGACATTACCTTAGCCCACAGTCATAATGAATCCTTCTACTCCCCACTTCAGTATTGAAAGAACAAACCCATCTGCTAGTCTCAGTGGTCTTTAGGTCAATGTCTCTGCAGCTACTGGCCTGTCTAAAGGTCATTCTCCACTAGACTCCACAAAGAGAACTCATGGAACCCCATTCCACGAGTTCTCACTTCTTTAATACATAACAGCTTTGGAAATAATATCTTAATTACATTCTCTTTTATTTTCTTAAAAATGTTAAATATAAGACCTGGCATGGTAATTTAGTGGCTGAAGTCTTCGCTTTGCACACCTGGGATATCATATGGGTGCTGGTTCTAATCCCAGTGGCTCCACTTGCCATCCAGCTCCCTGCTTGTGGCCTGGGAAAGCAGTCAAGGACGGCCCAAAGCCTTGGGACTGTGTACTTGCATGGGAGATCTGAAAGAGGCTCCTGGCTCCTAGCTTCAGATCAGAGCAGCTTCAGCTATGGTGGCCACTGGGAAGTGAATCATCAGATAGAAGATCTTCCTTTCTGTCTCTCCTCCTCGCCGTGTATCTGACTTTCCAATAAAAATAAAATAAATCTTTTTAAAAATGTTAAATATAGTATTCCATTTTCTGGCATAAAAAATGCTATATTCAGGGCCCGGCACGGTGGTGCAGTGGTTAAGGTCCTCGCCTTGCACGCCCGAGATCCCATATGGGCGCTGGTTCTAATCCCGGCAGCCCCGCTTCCCTTCCAGCTCCCTGCCTGTGGCCCGGGAAAGCAGTCGAGGACGGCCCAAAGCTTTGGGACCCTGCACCCGCGTGGGAGACCCGGAAGAGGCTCCTGGCTTCGGATCGGCATAGTATTGGCCGTTGCGCTCACTTTGGGAGTGAAACATCGGACGGAAGATCTTCCTCTCTGTCTCTCTTCTCTGTATATCCTCCTTTCCAATAAAAATTAAAAAAAAAAATCTTTAAAAAAAATGCTATATTCAAACTTTGCACACTTTCATTTTTCTTGCTCTTAACAGTCATTTGCTCTTTCTGTCTAGATCTCTAAAGGACTTTTCCCTTAAAGGTGCATAACTTAATATATAAGGTGCATAACTTAATATATAAGGTGTATAACTTAATATACTCAGTACTGTCATTGGGGACTCTAAACCAACATTCTGAAGTGCTGTGATATTCTCCATCAACATTAATTTTAAGCAGCTATTTCAGAAATTGTTTTTGCGTTACTATATTTTCAAAGACTTATTTTTGTTTGAAATGCAGAGTTACAGAGAAGAGAAAGAGATCTTCCACCTGCTGGTCCATTCCCCAACTGCTCACAATGACTGGAGCTGGGCTGGTCCAAAGCCCAGCTTGGCAATGGAGCAGCCAAGACTTGAATCGGCTCCCATATGAAATGTCAGCACTGCAGGTGGCAGCTTTACATGCTATTCTGAGCACTAGCCCCTTTAATTATTTTTAATTTTTTCCCCACTCTCATGCTTTAATTTTCTTTCTCAAGACCCCTGTCATCCACACTAAGCCTTAGTTGCTTGTTGTTAATATTTGACACTTGCTCTTAGATTTTCTTTGGTTTTCCTCACTCCTGTTTGAACTGTAAAGCGCATTTTGAAACGGCACACTTCAGTTTTGCCTCCTTTCCTTGCTTTTGCTTTTTGGCATGCTCTCCCTGTCACAAGGACTGCTATTCTGCTTCACATTCTCTTATCCTCCTGATAACTTGGTGCGGGATTGGCCCTTGAGGGTCTCTTGTTGCTCACTTTGTGGAATTCATGTCCCAGAACCTATAAGAAAACAGCCAAGCTATCGATCACCAAACAGGCAGCTGTTTCGGAGAGTGGGGCAAACGTGATGTGCTTGTTGAGTTTCCTGCAGAATAGGGTGGAAGTGGCTGGACGCACGGCCAGAAACCACTGAGCCATGTTTCTGATTCCTGTGGATGCTAGGGTGGCTGGTCCTGCGGTGTAGGAGCTATTGGCTGACAGCCTCTCTGGAAGCTTTCCAGTGATTCTGAAAGCCACCAAAATCCCGACAACAAATCACTTGCTGTTTGCCCTAAATAGAGTGGATCATGCTTTTTACAACCAACCCCTAACCAACAGAACCAGACAACGACTGGAAGCACCTTCTAGCTCCAGCTCTTACTTTACCCAGGAGCAGGTGATCTAGTTCTAGATGATTCTGGCAGGAAGGTGGATGCTTTCAGTAGTTGAGAAATAGCTTCTTTCCATAGGAAAGACAAGAAGACAGAAGAAACAACTTTCCCCAGGCACGTATGTAAATGGCTGTGCTGGTTGGTACCTTTTATACTACAGACAGCTATTCATTTTTACTGGTCTGTGTATGGCAGCATGACTCTACATTCTCTCAGCTCCACAATAAAAATGTCATTTGTGTTTTTTCAAAAAAAGAAACAAAGAGGGATAATGTAATCTGAAACCGGTAATATGTGTCCAGTTTCAGATTCAATTTACAACCCGTAAATGGGAGGTTCCTTCCCATTGAAAGGATGTGCCATTGAAAGAAGAAATACAGTATGAAACATCTGTCCCCAGAAGGCAAAGAATGCCCTTGCTCTTCCCAGAGTCTGCCTTCCTCCCTGCCTAGATGCAGGTCCAGCTTGTCCTTTGGTCTACTGGTCAATCCCCAGACATAACGATACTGGTGATAAACATGTGCACAATGCCAGAGACACAGGGTCATGGTGGCTTCCATTGAAATGTCAAAGAAAGCCTGACAACACAGAGGACTATGCTGCAGGTTTGGAGGCCCTTGTGTGGAGCCCTCCCAAGGGCAACGCCCAGGGCAGCTGTGGTAAGTAGTAGTACTGGGAATCCCAGCAATGCAGAGATACCAGCAATATGAGATATCCACTGAGGAAAGCTGCAAGCAGTGTGATGGGCTGGCTTGGAAACACTGTGGATACCAGCATGCAGCCTCAAAGAGCAGCTGTGTGGGTAGAGACCAACAAAGCCTTGGGGCCACTGGGTCCTCCACCCAGAGTTCAAAGAGTGGATCTGGACAACAGTGGGAGGCTTTGTAGACACCTGTCATAGAATACAGCCACAACAGAGAGCCTCCACCAGGCAACACCAAAGAGAAATGTGAGGTTGAGATGCTGCAGGGAGATACCATAAGAGCCCTGGCCAGTGCAGCTACACAGAACAAGACTCCAATGGGTGAGAACTGAAGAATGGCCTGTGAACAGCGAAGCTGCACCAGCGGCACTTTTCCCACTACAGTGTACCCATGATGCCAGATGAGGGCCTTTAAGACCCGATATTTGCCCAGTTGGTCTGCAGTTTTGCTTTGGTCTTGCTTTTCTACTTCCCTATGCCCCCTTCTGGAACAGACAGATACTGTCTCAGCATTATACAGTAGTGCACATGTAACTTGGATTTTTATAGGTTTATAGTCGGGGGTGTTGCTTTGGGTCTCACATTTAGATATCAGACATTTGAATTAAGGTTTTCAATTTAGGCATCAGACTGAATTAAGATTTTGGAACTACTTGAGGAGTGATATATATTGTGAGTCAGAAAGATGGGACTTCAGGGAGATAGGGGCGGGAACCATAGTATGTGGGCAAGATTTGGCTTCACAAATGTAGGTAATTACCCCAAAGTCAAGGGCTGATGATGGCAAGAGATAGGCTTGACCCAAGTATGGTGTCTGGGAAGTGGGGCCCAATGGGAGACCCTTGGGTCACTAGAGGTATGCCACTGGAGGGCTGGTCCTCTAGGCCTGGGTTAAGCCCAGCTGTTCTCGTTCTACTTCTTGGCCTGCCCTGTATTAGCCCATGCTCCATGATTCCCACTTACTATTTTCACCAGGGGTCCAAGCCATGGAACCTGATGTTAGACTGTGAATCTCCTAAGTCATGAGCTAAACATAAACTCATTCCTTCATGTAGCTTCTTTCAGGTATTTCTTACAGATGGAAAGCTGACTAACACACTTAGCACAGATGGACTGTATAGACTCTTTAGCAAAAGGGTCTTGAACTCTGTATTTTATATCCCCTTTAAAAAGGATAAAGCTGGGGCTGGCATAGTGGTGGAGCACACTAATCCTCTAGCAGTGGCATTGGCATCCCATATGAGTGCAGTGTGTGTCCTGGCTGCTCCAATTCTGACCCAGCTGTTTGCAGATGGCCTGGAAAGCAGTAGAGGATGGTAAAGGCTTTGGCCCTTGCACCCATGTAGCTCTGGCTGTAGTGTCAATCTGGGCAGTGAACTAATGGGTGGAAGATCTCTCTCTCTCCCTCCACATCAGTAATTCTGACTTTCAAGTAAAATAAACACATTTTTTAAAATAATGAAAAAAACAAATCACTTTTTAACACTTTTTAACATTTTTAAAAAGCTCATCCTCCATTCATATCATTAATATAAATAAAAGTACCAGGGCCCGGCAGTGTAGCCTAGCAGCTAAAGTCCTTGCCTTGAACACACTGGGATCCCATATGGGTGCCGGTTCTAATCCTGGCAGCTCCACTTCCCATCCAGCTCCCTGCTTGTGGCCTGGGAAAGCAGTCGAGGACGGCCCAAGGCTTTGGGACCCTGCACCCATGTGGGATACCCGGAAGAAGTCCCTGGATCCTGGCTTCAGATCAGCACAACACTGGCCATTGTGGTCACTTTGGGAGTGAATCATTGGATGGAAGATCTTCCTCTCTGTCTCTCCTCCTCTCTGTATACCTGACTTTCCAAAGAATAAATAAAATTTTTAAAATAAATAAAAAAAATAAAAGTACCGATGTAAAAAATCAAAAGTCACCAATAGTCAAAGATGCTACCAAAATCTATTTAATCATTTCCTGGGATAATTTGGTTGCTCCTGTTTTTACTGTTTGCTTTTTGCTTTTTTCACATTGGTTTTGTATTTCAGCAAGTTTCCATTATACTTGAATACAATCACAAAGTTGAAACACACAATTATCTACAAAAAATAAAAATTTAGCTGGGGTTGGGTGAGGCAGTGAAATGCCCCTTTTAGGGTTGACATCCACTGTAAAAGTCACATAGCTCTGTTTTTCCCTTTCTCTTCCCAAACAAGCCAGCCCTACATCTATCTGGGGTGAAGACATCTTCACAGGTGGGCAGCCTATGCCAGCCTATTGGGTGTTGGTGGGCTCAAGTGATGCAAGGAAGGTATCACACCTTCTTTACCTGAATTTCCTTATAGGTGGGAAATTCAAGCCCCAGGAGGAGGAGAGGGCATCCTGGTTAGATCAAGGGTAGAAAGCTAAAGCTGGAACAGGGAGCAAGGGTTGTCTCTATGTAGGGGCATCCAGAGGAAATTATGTCATGTCTTGAGCAGGCAGAAGCAGGCATGAGACTCCACATGGAGGGGTAGCTTCAGGCCCATGGGCATGGGGAGGATGTCCCTGAGGGTTGGTTATCTCTACAGGAGGAGACGGGCTGGCTGGAGTTGTCCAAGTGGGAAAAGGAATGGATAGGACAAACGCAGGGAGATACAAAACTGGTGTAACGTATGCGGATTAATCCAGCAAATAAATGTCCTCTGGGTAACAAGTGCTCTTTTGTCACTGTCGGTGAGGCACTTGCTGGTATGGAAAGGCAGGATGCAAAAGAACTTGGATTCCCTACAATCAGAGTAATCAACACGAACTTACGGATTCAAACATATGCAATCTTTGTAAACACAGATTAAATGTACACACTATATAACACATAAAAGAGATATATATGTATATACTTATATAACTGCATATATAAGCACATGTAAATGGGTGTCCTTTGGTCCTTGGAGCAGGGACCCTCCAACCGGATGTGGTACACCTTGTGCCTGTATCTTGGCTATAATCCTATTTTCCATGAAAAAATCATTTCCTGGGAGAAATGACTGATTCCAGAGCTTGTGATAGGCAAAGAACATGAAGGGCCCAGAACATCCTGAGCCAGAAAACAGGGACATGCTCAAAGAATGATGAGGACATATCCAAAGCTGAAGGGACTCTGGTGAAATCTGGAACAATCTGAGCATCAAAATAAATGATGACAGGGTCAGGTTATGGCCCACTGGGCAAACAGCAGAGTAAGATCTCAGGCCAAGAGAAATGAATGGAAAGCTCAACGTCTGATGAAGAAAGGATATTAACACAGTTTAAAATTACCAAGCATAAGGTATTCATTCATGAAAAGGGGATGGAGATAAGTGAGCAGCATCAGAGTGTGAAAACTCAGAAGATAATTAAGAAACATATAATTATGAGACAGATTGAAAATCTATGCCACCAGCTCGGACTCAGTGTAAAGAAGTTACTGTCACCTCTGTGATTTGTTGCCTGCATCTGTTGGGAAGCCAAACCACCAAACGTTGGCTCTAGCAGTTTCTGGGGGAGTCAGAAATCTGGGAAAGATTCATTTTGGTGGTTCTGGTTCAAGGTCTCTTACAAGGCTGGAGTCAACCTGTCATCAACCACTACTGTCAACTTCAAATGGGTTGAAGAATGCACCTGTTAGTTCGCTCCCTTGACTGATCAGCATCAAGCTCTCCCTTGCTATTGGGAAGATCCATCATTCCCTGTGGGCCTACCCACAGGGCTACTCACTCCTTGAAAGCTTGTTTGTCCTACAGCCAAGTCATCCAAGAGATCACATTCACAACCAACTCACTTCTGCCATATGGTCTTGGTCACAGTAATCAACCCTGGTACGATAAGATTAGGTAAGGATTTGAGTAACGGGAGGTAGGGACAGGGGAGGGAACTGAAAGGTTGGCTGTTACTCTGCCATAACCTGATTCCTAATCTGAAAACATTTATGACAACCCCATGTCAATGGGCTGTTCCACAAAATAATGAGCGAACTTTCTTCCAGGGGTCACAAAAATAAAAAAAAAAAGTGAGAAGCAGCTGTAGAATAAAGGAGATTGAAAGACATAACAATTACATGTAAGGTGAGATGCTAGACTGGATCCTCATGCAGTTAAAGACAACACTGGGTCCTAGGGATTAGATGGTAGCAATGTGTTGATGTTAATTTCTGATTTAACTGATTGTGTTATGATTTTTGTATGAGGGTATTCTTATTTACAGGACACACAAAAATAAGTGTGTGTGTGTATGTGTGTGTGTGTGTGTCCCAGCAGTTAAGATGCCTCTTGGGACACCTGCCTGGTTCAAGTCCTCGCTCCAGCTTCTTGCTAATGTGGCCCTTGGTGGGTAGTAGTGATGGCTCCAGAGATAGGATTCCTGCCACATGTCCTGCAGATATTTAGGGGATGAATCAGAGGATGAGAACATTCTTCTCCTCCCCCCTCTTTGTCTCTCTTATCTATGTTTCTGTCAGTCTCTATGTCTCCCTACCTCTCAAAGAACTTACATAAACATTTTGAAAAGTGTTAGGCCATGAGGCCCACACCTACTCTCAAATGATGACGAAGGTAAGGATGTTCTCTGTTCTGTAATTGCCACTTTCTTTTTTATTCTTATTAGTTTTTATGATACAGTTCCATAGGCTCTTGGATTTCCCTTTCCCGCCACTAAAGTGATTTCCCCCTCCCATTATTACAATAGTATAGTCCTTCACAAACAGTACTAAGTCCATCACTCTGCTATTTAAAGGTATCCTGACATTGTAGGTAAGGAAAATGACACAGAGTTCAGCATCCTATTGTCAAGATATATTTAATAGTTTCATTGGGAGTCCATCTTTGATTTGGAAGTAGAGATGCATACTGCATTGTATCTTCGCATCTGTATATGTTAGTCCCTAGTTCACAGTTACCATACGTCCCATTAGATGAAAAGCCACAAAACAAAATCAATAACAGGAAGAAAAATAGGAAATTTACAAAAACATGAAGTTTAAATAACATACTACTGAATGACCAATATGTCACTGAAGAAATGAAAATCAAAAATCTTGAAGCAAACGATGCTACTGTACGACCTATGAGTCAGTGAAGAAATGTTATTGTCACTTTCAGGTAAGTTTGAGACTATTTCCAAATTTACAAAGTATATATATATCACAAAGACCTACAAAGGAAATTCAGAATTGTCTAAGTTAATCTATTAGCTAGAATCCTGTGAAGCTACTGTCTTTGTAAGTCAGAATTGAGTGAACATTGCTAATTTCATATGGCTCCATTTAAGGGAAGAAAATCCCCACAAATTAACCAACAGTGAAGAATGACATTCTGGCTTTCAGCTAAAACGCAAAATAATTGACAGTGGCCTTTCGAAAAGGCTCTCTCTCGAGCAATCACTCACTCCGTCCTGCACTCCCAGCAGCTGTGTCTATTGGTGAACTTTCTTCTGCTAGTACATAGAGAAATCTCCCAAGGTCAATCCTGTGTTAGGGATAACTCCTTGAGTTCATGCTCTCCTCCAGGTCCTAACCTATTGCTTTGTGCCTACTTAAATCAGCAATTTTTTTTTAGAAACAAAAATATGTATTTTTTCCTGAAAGATAAGATTTACACGGGGGAGGAGAGACAAAGAAAGATTTTCCACATGATGGTTCCCTCTCCAAATGGCGGCAATGGCTGGAGTTGAGCTGATCCAAAGACAGGAGCCAGGAGTTTCTTTTGGCTTTTCCACATGGGCACAGGGTCCCAAGGCCTTGGGCCATCCCCTACTGCTTTCCTATCTACCAGGGAGCAAGATGGAAAGTGGAGAAGCCGCGATACAAACCAGCTGACCTATACAGTGGCATTTTTAAAAGGAATGATTTCCTTGTGTTCTTCTTAATACTTTCTCATTTCCCCCCACCAAATTCCCTTCAGGTGGGCTCCTAAGGGTGCCTCCACAGACCACCCCATAGAAATAGCAGGACTGCCTTTACCAACAAGAATTTTTCTCTGTTCAACACCATTGCCTACTCCTTCTTGAAATACTTGTCTTGGCCTCTGAGAAACTGCCTTCCTTGAGAGTTTCTTTCTATTTCTCTGTTTGTGAGTATGCCCCAGAAAGCCTCAGGAGTCATCTTTTAGAGGTGGAGAGCCAAGCTAGCTACTCTTCATGGAACACCCCGCTCCCCAGGAGCTTCCCAGCAGGTTAATTCAGAGTAACACATAAACACCTGAGAGAGGTCCTTGGAGATCTGGTTCCTGTCAGTGACTGACTCCGTCCTGTGAGCACATTTCCTCCATGCCTCCTACCCGACCTTCTACTTGCATCTCAGCTATGTCCAGCTGGTTCTCAGACTGGTCTTCTGCAGATGGCCTCTCTGTTTTCAACATCCCTCCCTAACCATCTTAGGGAAGATAGTTCATTTTCATTCTATCTAGCTCAAGGCCTTTCCTCCATACCTGATGTAAAACAACTCCTGACATTTAACCTGCCCCCATTGTTCTCTCTAATTCCCTGGTTTGGGCGAACTGTCTGATCTATGTGTTTAGCTGTTGCCTACCTGCTGGCCTGCCCTAGAATAGAGAGCCCCTGGGGGATCTCCACAGTCTTGTTCCTTGCTGCAGCCACCATGTCTAGGATTATATCTTACACACAGGAGGTGCTTAATAAATATTTGCCAAATGGGTGAATTATTTCCCTTCTGTCTCAAGCTGTTAATAATACCAGCCAGCAGATGAGTCATAGATGTGAGGGTGGTTATCACTGAATCTTAGAAGGAACCCTGACTCCAAACCATCTTGTCCAACCTCAAGCCAAAGAAGAATCCCCCACATTATTAGCCAGCCCCTGCTTGAGTGCCCTCCATCACAGGAGAGAACTCATGATCTTCAATCACTACATGTTCTCATGTCCTCCTGGATAATTTCAATCACTGGAAAGCCTTTACCTCCAGACGCTCTACATTTGCTTCTCTTCAGGCTCCACTTATCAGTCCCCAAAGCAACTGAGAAAGCCTTGCTTCCCCTCTGACAGCAATTCAGATACTGCTCACAGGAGTGTTCCCATGACTCTAACTCTCCTCTCAGAGATAAGTACTCCCCGTTGTGTCAACCCTGAATGTTATGTGAACAATTTGCTGGCACTGCACATGAGAAAGCTGTCCTGAGTTTTAGCAGCCTGGCTTCTTTTCTTTCTGTACTCTTTCTTCCTTCCTTCCATTCTTCCATCCTTTCTCTTTCTTAAAATGAAACTTCTCTAACCATCTTCTTTGGAAATGACAAGGGGAGGGTGTTAGGGTGCTTGCAGCACAGTCTTGCTTCTCTTGGGTCCTTGCTCCTCCTGCAGCAGCTGCTTCTCCACGTCTCCCTCTGCTCCAGAGGGAGCTGAAGCTATCAACTGCCAGGCTTGTGAGCATCTCTCCTAAGACACAGACTTGAGCTGTTTTCTTGTTTCCCAGAAGATATGTGTGGCATCATATTTTAACTTCTGAATAAATTTATCATCTTAATAAGATGAGGGGAAATTCTCTTGATGTTAACTGTTCTTAAAAGAGCTTTGTGCAAGAGTTCTTTGCCAAGGGTATTCTAGGAGTGGAAAAAACACCCCTCAGTTTGGATCTAGCTCCACTTTGGGCTTATAGTGTGTGTGTGTGTGTGTGTGTGTGTGTGTGTGTGTAGTGCAGAAGGAGGAATAGCTGTTGTGGTTACACAGGTAACATCTTAGTGCCCATACCCTTCCCTGTAACATAATAGAGTAACCATCAGTGATTACCACCAAACATAAGAGAACATGTGAGCCAAATGAGCCAGAAGGTCACAGAGTTAATGCACTGACCCTAAGCCCTGTCTTACAGACCAGGGAGCTCAACAAGGCCACACACGGGACCAGCTGATGGCACATCCTGAACAGGCTATGAATCATAATGCTCTTGATGGTCTTAGTACTGAAGATTGAAACAAATGGCCAAATTCACTGTGCCAATAAGTTCTCAAGCTTTCTAGTCTCAGATCCCTTTATATATTACTTAGGACCCCAATAAGCTGTGGCTTCTACTAATTTTATCATTTGACATTTTACCAAAACTAAAAAAATTAAATTTGAATTTGAAAAAATCTAATCAATATTGGCACAAATAATATATTTTTATATTTTCCTAAGCCAAAAAAGTTACAAAAGAAGAAATGCTTTATGTTTCCAAAACTTTTTTACACATAGCTTATTAGGGTATAACTCAGTTTTCAAATTGGTTTCCTCTATCACAGTGAGTTGTTTTGATGGAGTATATGAGGAAAATATATGAATAGAGACATGATAGGAACAGGAGTACTTGCTAACCTTCTACATAACTGCAGATAATGTACATCGATAATAAAATCAGACAAGTTTCTTAAGGCCACTGCAGTGCAACTGAAACCCTCACACTGAGTTTTTCATATTCTCCTGTCTTAAGCTCCATCACTCCTTGCACTGGGAATGATTTTGTAAACCAATGATTTGTTTTTTAACAGTATGGATAGGATATGTTCAAAACATTGTTTCCTTAGTTATAAAGATCTTCCTAATGGCAGCACATTTCATTACACAACGTGAAAATATCAGAGCCTCTAAGGAGTTTTATTCCTTTCTGATGTCTATTTGAACAATCTTTAAGTACTGTTCATGGTGGTGGATACAAGCATTCCAAAATTCTGTCACTTCAGAAATCTGACTTCTTCGCTAGTTGCAAACACTGCCCATTATTTCCCTTGAACTGACATGCTGGCTTTGATCACTTTGAGGAAAGTGCCAGCCAAATCCACGGAAATGTCTGGCAAGCCCCGGGTAGTTTGTCAGTCATTATTTCTATGAGTGCTCCATGCAACAAGAGGTGGGTTCGGCTCACAGCGTAGTTAATGGGTATGAGTCTGTCTCTTCAAGATAGCCACAGGACTTGGATCTGGGACACAGGTATTTTCTGTTTACTATCTTCCCATCTAGTCCCAAAGACACCTAAAGTAACATGAATGTAAGGCTTGACCCTTAATCACTTTTACTACTTCATCCAAGGCTTACATAAGCATTGCTAATATTTTTTTTTCCTTCTCTCTCCCCCCACCCTTAATGCTGTGTGCTATTCAGGTACAGTTTTGTACCACAGACTCACTGAAAAGGTTTGGAATCCCCAGGGGTCATCACAGTTTGAGGGTCAGTTCTGGAAGCTCTGTATCTTTCCCTTTTCTTCCCTTGGTCACAAGCTACTGGCCCACTTGCCAGCATGGACAGTTGCTCTCATTCTTGCTTCTCAAACCTGCTCCCTCACTTTGAGCTGCACCCGACAGTTATATGGCTTAGCAAAATTCCAGCTGCTTGGCACGGTAGATCATGTTAGACTGGACTTTGGGCCTGAGATCCTAAGAAATGGAAATGCGGATCAAGTCTTCTTTAACACTTCAAAATTTTGCAACTCTGAATGAATCACTAATCCTTTCCAGGCCTTCTTCTGAAATCAGATGGTTGAATCATATAGTCTATAAACATATTCTAGTTCTCAGTGGAATAGTTCCAACATACTCTGCTCTTGCCCTGCAATGGGACAAGCTGAGAATACACCTTCCAAAGAAGCCGGACTATACCTACGTATTTCTAGAAGCCATGAGAGACAGGCTTTGGGAAGGGGGGATTCAGATGACACCAACTAAATTTCTTCTTATGAAACTACTGGGAAACATATTCAGGGTTCCAGAAATAAAATAAAAACTAAATGCTAAGAGGCAATAACAAACTTAATCAGCAATAAACTAAATTTAATTATGTGATCTGCATGATCTATAAACAAGCCAGTAACTGATTCTGTCACTGGCATGACAAACTATAAGAAAGCATTTCAGACAAGTAAGAGTAAAATCTTTGGGGCCAAGGTGAATAATAATGAACAGAAAAGATGATGTGAGACAATTAATGGTCTGAGAAACCTCAAAGACAATTTTATTTAGAGCAGCCAAAAAACATGTCTAAAATTACATTTTTTGTTCTTTTCTAGCTGCTAAACATTTATTGATACTTCCAACAGTATCAGAACATATTCCCCTTCTCTGTTCTATTTTTTATCAAAAAGAAATGTATTAGGGGCCAGTGTTGTGACATAGTGGGTAAAGCCACTACCTGTGATGTTGGCATGCCTTATGGGCATCAGGTTGTATCTCACTACTTCACCTCTGAGTCGGCTGCCTGCTAATGGCCTGGGAAAGCAACAGAGAATAACCCAAGTTCTTGGGCTCTTGCACCCCTATGGAGACCCAGAAGAAGCTCCTGGCTCCTGGTTTCAGCTTGATATGGCCCTGGCCATTGCAGCTATCTGGCGAACGAACCAAGAGAGAGAAGATCTCTCTTTCTGTAACCCTTTCAAATACATAATAAATAGATCTTTAAAAAATAAAATGTATTTGTGCATATTACTTCTATTTAATTATTTACTTGCACCTTTTCAAATCACATTATATAGGAGTTACCAACAGATATTTATCCTTAGGAATAAGCTTAAAATTGTTTCATTTTTTTATAGAAGAAATACATATTCTGATGTGCAAATACTTTAAAAAGCAGCAATTGACTCTATTTTGACATTAAGAAGTAAATTGCTAACGCAATTATGGAGAGTAAAACAAAATGGCTAAGCAAAGTCAGAATAGTCTCAATCTTTTTTATCCTGTGTAAGGACAGGATATGCTTCATTTAGAGAGACATTTCAGAGTTCAGTTCATCTCTTGGTGACATCATACATACAGAACAGAGACTTTGACCCCTCAGTAATGAATATAAAACATCCTCAAAATGATAATTTTTTTTACTCTAATGGGAAATGAGTTTGACAAAGAAGATTTTTAAGAATGTAAAAATGTCCACTCTTCCCAGATGAGATCAACTCACAACAACTGTTCCAAATAACAGGATTCTAGGAAGAAGGTAAATGCAGAAAAGCAAAGCCAGCTTCTTTTAGAGTCTCATGAAGTTAGAAGGGCCAGGCACACGCAAGCAGGAACTCATGGTTCTCTTGCAGGCCCGTGATGGGATTCCAAGAGCTGGTGACACAGAGGAGGAGACACACTCATCGAGAGCAGTACCAAGTCGGTAGCAGCAGCAGAGAATCAAATCATCAGAAAAGCACAGACCATTTTAGCCTGTCCTACTAACACACCAGCTAACTAACAAGGATAATCACTGGTCAGCTGAGAAGATTGTGAGATGACTGCCAAGAAATCTGAGCTGCTACCTAAAACTGAAATGAAGCCACACAAAAGTGAAAAATTTAAAAGACTTTTAATTTCTTTTACTATCTGCTTCTATTTGCTAACCCTGGCATTTTTCCCTCAGGCACACCTCCACTCGACAGCACCAGCATCTCATAAGAGCATTGTTTCAAGTCAAGGTTGCTCCTCTTCTGATCCAAATCTCTGACCTGGGAAAGCCTCCGAGGGTAGCCCAAGCCTTTGGGACTCCGTGCCCATTTGGGAGACTCAGAAGCTCCTAGTTCTCAGCTTCGGATCAGCCAAGTTCTGGCTTTTGCAGCCATTTGGGGGGTAGACCAGTGAATGGAAGATGTTTCTCTCTGTCTTTCCTTCTCTCTCTGTGACTCTGTGTTTCAAATAAAAATAAATGAAACATTTTAGAAAGAAAGAAAGACAGAAACAGAGAGAGAGAGAGAGAGGAAGAAAAGAAGGAAGAAAAAGAAAGAAAATACCATATAGTGGGTTCCACCAATCTATTCTCATACAATAGGGAAGGGCGACAGAAAAATGTTTATACAATATAAGCAGACCTTTAATTATAAGACTATGAGGTACTAAGATGGTATAATCGATCAACTAGCTAATCCTCCACCAGCAACCCATATGGATATAAGTTCATGTACCTGTTGCTCCACTTCCCATACAGCTGCCTGCTTGTTGCCTGGGAAAGCAGTGGAGGATGGTCTAAAACCTTGGCACCCACGTGGGAGACCCAAAAGAAGTCCCTGGCTCCTGGCTTTGAATCACCTCAGCTCCAGATACTGTAGCCATTTGGGGAGTGAACCAGCAGATGGAAGATCTTTCTGTCTCTCTTTCTCTTTACAGATCCGCCTTTCCAATAAAAATAAATAAATCTTAAAAAAAAAAAAAGTATCAGGAGCCCAGCTCAATAGCTCAGTGGCTTAATTCTCGCCTTGCAAACACCCGGGTCCCATGTAGATACTCACTCATGCCCTGGCTACTCTACTTCCCATCCAGCTTTCTGCTTGTGGCCTGGGAAAGCAGCAGAGGATAGCCCAGCACTTTGGAACCCTGTACCTATGTGAGAGACCTGGAAGAAGCTCCTGGTTCCTGGCTGTGGATCAGCACAGCTCTGGCCATTGCAGCCACTTTGGGAGTGAACCAGTGGACAAAGGACCTTTCTCTCTTTATCTCCTTTCTGTAAAAAAATCTGCCTTTCAATAAAAATAAATACATCTTAAAAAATACAAAGTAACTTGATGTCCATGATATTATTTCCCATATTTCTTCATAAGACTCTGAGGAATGATGAGTAATATACTTAAAATACTGAAGATGGAAAATAACTTACACAATGCTAAAAGATCTGTAGGTGAACTTTTAACACAATTAGTACTTAATGAGATTTGTACTTTAAGAATCATATGTGAAAGCCCCTGGGGGGTGAGTTCTGAATCATATATAGGGTTAGTCGAGCTATATTTAAATAGAAAACTGAAATGTGTTTTCTTGTATTTCAGAAATATTCCTTTAAGTGAATAGATGTGCAATCTACACTCAGAGGAGACAAGAGCTATAAATACCCCTACCTGGACACTCATCTTCACTGTGCCGACGAGTGCTGCTTGGGAAGCCATGGTGACATAGCACAATGCTCAATAATTACTCCATCTGCCTGCCCCCTCCTCAATCATCCCACTCCCCTTTCACAAACAAAACTGATGGGAATTTGGGAAACTAACAAAATAACAAAAGGTTAAACTGTGACAAGCTACAGAGCCAAGAAAAATCAGTGAGTAATATCTCGCCCATCACCAGATTAGTAGTCGGTCTGTTCCCTCAGGAGTAATCTGCTTCCTCACATAAAAAAGTAAGGCAGTGTTTGATGGGATAAAAATACATTTTTAAGGCCATCATAAGTTCATCTCTAATTATAATTGGAGCATTTTTCCTTGTAATCTGATCACAGATTCTCAGAAAACTTACAAAGCATATATAATCATCTATTTAACTTAGACCTCTTCAGAGGGAGCTGTGAAATTTTACTTGCCTTTGAAATGAAGGGCAGAAAAACCTAAAGTGTTGAGCCCCAAACATATCTTGTTTGCGCTATTACCCTTTAAAACTCACCATGTCAGCCCCCCTCACTTGCCACTGCTGTGTATTTGCTAGGAAATACCACTGCATCTCATTGAAATAACAGGCTTGGCAGGAGGGACTCCAAGTTAGCTGGGCTCCATCTTAGGTGAGGTGTCCCCTTCCTGCCCCTGTGACCCATGAGACCATGACCTGACTGAGAAAACCACATCCTCCTTGGCAACAGTGCTGGAAGCCCAGCTAGGCTATTCAAGCATGATTAGGAGACAAGTGAGTTTCACTTGGTATAGCAATAAAGGCTTCAAAGTTAGTAACTGTTTTATTTCTAAGGTAGTTCTGCATTAGCCCAGTCCCCCACAATCCCTCCCAATGTGTGGCTTTTGCCTTTGTAATCTTTGCTATTCTGTAGTTTGGGATCGAGAGGTCTTTGGGGCATGAGTCACCTCTTCACTACTGGCAAGAAAGGACTTTCAGATCTTAATCAGTTTGTGGCACTCCTCTGCATCAACTTGCTAGGGCACAACATCCCCAACCATGCTTCCTGGGACCCAACCCACTACCTTTATAGCATAATTCCCCTTCTCTATCTTAACTGCCAGTTGCCCACTTCCATTGCTTTCTCAATGTTTCCAGAAGATTTCTTATCTCCCTGCTTCCAATGCATTCTCCACACTGTTTCCAGGCTGACCTTTGTAAAACACAAATAGAAAGCCTACCACTAACATTAAAACAGAGCTTTCGAGATAAGGATCTCTCCCATTTCTCTTCTGGTCTTGCTCTGAATGTACTTCCACTGTGGCCACACCACAGATGCCATTCCTAATCTCGCTTTTCTCCTTTGCTAACTATACCCCAACAAACTCACTCATGCATATTTGCATGCATTCATTCAACAGAAAATCACTAAGTGTTTAGATGCCATGAATAGGGCCAGGCTTTAAAAATTTATCTGATCCCAGAAAAGGTACATAAATATGCACACAAACCAGAACTGTCACCCATAGCAAGGAATTTGCTTTGCAGAGTGAAGCCAATGCACAGCAAAGTCGATACCCACATGTGTACAGCAAAGTCGATACCCGCATGTTGTACTTGTACTTGTGTCCAGAAACAAAAGTGTCATGACATAAGGATTAAGCACAAGTGTTGTACACTGGCAGTTGCTATTGCACTCGGTTCAGTTCTACTTCATTTCACTGTCTGCAGACCACCACCTTCATCAATGACCCACTTCTTTGTCAAGAAGTGTAATCTGAAACATACGTAAAGGGAACTTGTGTTTAAGAGTGGTTATGCATTTAAAAACAAACAAACAAGAAACTAAAGAGGATAGAGAGAAAATGGGCAAGGAAAAAGAGGGAAAGTGAGAAGGAGCTAAAAATAAACTTGGGGGAGGGGCTGTGCAAAATCACTAGAGATGGAAAAGACAGGGAGTCTGAGAGGGTTAAAAAAGAGAGAGAGAGAGACAAATCAAGCCTGAAGGAAAGAGGAAGAAAGACCACAGCTTCCAGGAAAGGATCACATTCTAGTTTCTTGTGTTATCACCTATTATCTCCCACCTGTGGAGGAAATTAGCTGATTAATCATTGATCAGTGCCTACCAATTGCTCCAGTCCTTGAGCCTTTAAAGACTGTACTGTGTTTGGAAAAGATAACAAAAGTTGCCCCACTAAAGATAGAAACACTGATTTATGGAGCCTTCAGGACCAAAGACCAGAACAACATCCACAGGGCAGACGCAATCACTGAGGCGGGAGGGGGAGAATGTGCAGTGTGTGACTGGGATCTGCAGGACACATCAGCGGAAATGAAAAGTTGGTGAGGCTGAATTCATTGTGGTCATCGTATTACACTCATCTCATGGGTGTGAAGAAGAGCCACACGTTTAACTGGACAGGCACCTGCTCAGATCAGTGAGACTTTGGCCAGCCTATACTAGTCAGTAAATGCCACTTAACAAAGATATATACTTGGAAAATAAATGCAGCCTTAAGGTCCTAAAACAGTAAGCACACTTACTACCTTAAGTTACATTTCAACTTGCCCTGTGCTAGAAGAATTACCCAGTATTCATACAATCCCTGTGTATATTTTGGACCCTTCCAGGAATTTTTTTCAAAAGACTGAGCCATCTTCCTGGAATGAGTGAGCCACAAAGCAAGTATTAGTAATATGTGTGTACATGTCTTTAAAACTGACAAGTGATTGGCAATTTTTGCTTACTTAAGAACTCCCTGAGAACTGGAAAGGGCAGAAAAGGAGAACATGCTGGTTTTGTGTGGACATAGTGCAGCAGACCCAGCCCACAGGATGCTGCCCACAAGGCACAGCTGACCCTTCCACACAGGTCCTCCTCACTCAATGCTGGCTCACAGGTGCAGAGGAAGAAAAAAAGGCAGGGGACAGGGGGCGTATGTTGAAAATCCATGTGCTTAGTTTTCTCTGCTTTCAGAAGGCAGCATAAGAACAAAGAAACAGGAGAGGGCAGAGAGCCTAGGAAGGAAAAACATAAACCAACAGAATAGGGCAAGAACCACAGAGTGGTCCATGATGGAGTACAAGGAAGCCACCATAGAGACAATGAAAGCCAGCGGGCCACTGGGAGAGCATTCTCAGGAGGTCTGGTAGCCATGGGTGGGATGGAAAAAGGCAAGATGTAGCACATTTCAACAAATATTGAGGGCTCAGCTTCAAGTCCCTGTTATAGGATTATAGGGGGCTCAGCGATAAACTACCACCTAGCAACAAGCAGGACTGCAACATCCCTCAAGATGAGCAACACCACACTGCTGACGACTGACAACCACTGCACTATGACACCAAATCAGTTAAGCAAAGCTGAGGTATGCCCAGGTATGCCCGGCTGAGGGACAATACGCAGGGGCTCAGGGAAAGAATTAAAGGACAATGGCTTTAATTATTTTTCCTTTAAATATTTATTTATTTATTTATTTAAGGGCTCGCATGATGGCCTAGTGGCTAAAGTCCTTGCCTTGAACTCGCCTAGATCCCATATAGGTGCCAGTTCTAACCCCAGAGGCCCACTTCCTACCCAGCTCCCTGCTTGTGGCTTGGAAAGCAGTAGAGGATAGCCCAAGGCCTTGGGACCCTGTACCCGTGTGGGAGACCCAGAAGAACTCCTGGCTGTGAATCAGCACAGCTCTGGCCACTGTTGTGGTCACTTGGAGAATAAGTCATCGAATGGAAGACCTTCCTCTCTGTCTCTCTGTCTCTCTCTCTCTTTATATATATATATATATCTGACTTTACAATATATATATTGTGTATATATATATATATACAATATACAATATATATATATCTGACTTTACAATAATAAATCTTCTTTAAAAAAAAGATTTATTTATTTGAAAGGCAGAGACAGAAAAACAGAGAAACAGAGGGAGAAAGAGGGAGAGAGATTCATGAGGTTACTTCCCAAATAGCTGCAAGGGCTGGGTAAGGTCAAAGTCAGGATCTCACATGGTGGGTGCAGGGGACCTAAGGGCTGGAGCCATCTGCTGCTGCTATCCTGGGCACATTAGTAGGGAGCTGAATCAAAAGTGCAACACTTGACATTTCAACTGGTGCCCATAGAAACTGCCACAATGCCAGCCCCAAACTATATTTAAAAATCAAGATCAACACACAAATCCAGGTCATGTAAGAGGACCCAAGTGCAGGCTGTGAATGCTAACAACCCAGCATCTCTACCTCAGTGGTTCTAAAGTCTGCCTGGATAGCTTAAGGGGAGAACACCGGCTCTGTGGTCAGCCTGTGCGAAATTCTCCACTTGCTGATTGTTGGATTTTTTGAACAAGTTGCATTCTCTGTGCATCACTTTCTGTCCACAAGTACAGAAAGTTAAGAATTAGATGTAATTCCTAAGGTTACTAGGGGAACCGGGTTCACATGGGTCCAGGCGCATTAGACCAGTGCCCACTACATGCCAGTAGTCTGACATGCTGGCTGATCTCAGAGGGGCAACCAAAGGGAGGGTCCTATTTCAATAAAATACAGCCTTACATGTGTTACAGTGTAAACACTCCCTGGGCTGTGGGCTTAACATTTACTTTGAGGCCACAGCCTGTAAGACCTTGGATGGAAGTCGTCAGCCCCTTGATTCAAGTCTCTGTACTCCTATTTTGGGAGCCCCTGTGGCACAAGCTGCTTGTCAGTTGCTTCCTGCCAGGAAGATCTTACATTTGATATTGGAACTACTTTGTATTCAGAAAAGTAAAACAGGATTGCCTCATGATTTCAATAAAAAGTGATAAGATTATGAACTGTCCAGAGATTAGCAGATTACATATGTAAAGGAACTTCAAATAAAACTTATTAACATTTAAAAACACTAAGACTAAAAATATAAGAGATATTCAAGAATCCCATATAAGTCTAATTTCTCTTGGTTTACATATAGTTTGAGAAACCTATAAATAAATAGTTGACATTTTAAGAATCTGGCTACAGACTTAAAGTACATACATACAAACCCTAACAACATTCTTGGGCAGTCACCATGACAACATGATGCAGAACCTACCAAGCTCTTTGTTATCCTGCTGAAGACACAACACAAAAACACACTCATTATTGATTTTACATTAATTAAGTGGAAAAGGTTAACATTTCTATATCCTCATGGTTTCCATCCAGAACTCAGAAAAAGGAAATACTAAATATTTCAAGAGAAACAATGTCAAAGTAGGGGTGGGCATTCACCCCCCATTCCATATCACAGTACCTGGCTCTAGCTCCTAACTCCGGTTCCCTTCTAAAGCAGATCCAGGAGGGAGTGATGATGGCTAAAATAATTGGGTTCTTGACACTTGTGTGAGACTTGCCCTGACCCCTTGCCCAACCTCAGCTGTTGTGACCTCTGAAAAATACATCAGTGGATAGAATTTCTTCTCTTTCACCCCTCTTCTCTCACTTTGCGTCTTTCTTATTTGTGTGCCTCTAACACAACATAACATAACATAACATAACATAACATAACATAACATAACATAACATAACATAACATAACCTATGAAAATATGGTTAAGCTGTAGTCTGTAACATTAGCATCCAGAATGGACTCAAGTCTCGACTGCCCCATTTCTGATCCAGCTCCCTGCTAATGCACTTGGTAAAGTAGCAGACGATAACCCAAATGCTTGCGCCCTGCAGCCATCTAGGGAACCAAGAGGAAGCTCAACTCTTGCTTTGGTCTAGCCCAGTCCAGGCATTTATAGCCATTGGAGGAGTAAAGCAACAACAAAAAAAACTCTCTCTCTCTAGCTCTCTCTCTCTCTAACTCTGCCTTTCAAATAATTTTTCTAAAAATATTTTTAAATGGAAAAGTAATAACTTAAGGTAATTACAGATCAAATTAGAAAAATCACTGAAGAAAAATGTGAGAAACACTAAAATTTCATCCTTTATGCTATAGTTATTTCACCATCACGTCAAAAGTTGTGTCATGCTATTTTAACAGAATGATCAGTTTCTATAATACAGTCTGGTTAACAGAACTTATTTTACCAACACATTTAAATGTTGCCTTCTTGGACTACAACTCAATTCATTTGGATCCCCATGCTTCCATATCCCAAATAGGTCAGACAAAGAAAAAATACCTCTATATTAATAGGAGTTTATCTGACCCCCCCCCAAAAAAACCCAGAAAGAATATTTAAAATAGTGATGGAAGAGATAGACGGATAGCCAACAGTTTCTGAGGTGGTGGCCACATGTTATTTCCTTTGCCTTCCACTTCTCTGACGAGCAAGAGACGTGCCACCATCAGACTCAGTCCCCCACCAGAAATGTTACAGAATACTCGCACCCCAGAAACAGCAGCTCAGAATTGCCCTGTTAGACATACACTAGTGGTTGTCCACTGATCCAACACATGCACCAATGACAGACAGCTGTCATAGACACAAAAAAGCCAGAGAATGAAATCCTCTTCCTCCCACTCCATGAGGAGTCAGGATCCCCAGGTTCTGCCTGTTCTGATTCCATCCCATTCTCAATCCCCTCAGAGCCTCTGGTGCTTACTGCAAAAGCTGCAGAACAGCCCGGCAGAGGCTTGTAGGCGCAAGAAAGACAGAAGTAAGGCAATGCATAGTTTATTGACCCATCTGACAGAGTTGCCCTGAGAAAAGGGATGGTTATATTTAATAAGTGTTGACCACAGGTGAGACACTGAGCTAGATGCCTCACGTATATTCCACCTCATGGACTCAGTGGAGTAATTCACTTTAGAGAAGTCAACCGAGTACATGACAATCAGGTGCCTCTCCTGGTCTCCACCCTCAACTTGGTATAGTTCCAACAAGCAGAAACCAATGAGGAACATGGAAATGGTGCTCTCACAACTTACTGATGCCATGGAAGCACTCTGTGAATCTTACGTCTCATCACCCTTTTAAGGAGGTGATACTGTGGCATGGAAGTTATATAGCACAGCACTTGCTCAAAGTGAGAAACCAGGGGGTGACAGGAAATGGTGTAATTTGAATGTAGTTTAACTTTTTTATCCCCAACATTCTTTTAGCTGGTAGCAAGCCATCAGAACTGATAGGGGTATATAGCCAGAAGAGACAAGCCTACTGTGCTCTCCAGGGTCCTGCATTGTACATGAGAGGCCTGTCTCCATCATCCCACATCTGCCCCGTGGGACATGGAGTTCATGGAAGGAAGCCTCTCCCAACTCCAATCCCACACCCAAAGGGGATATTTCAAGCCAATCTCTTCTCTATCCCCACTAAGACTCATTTTTCCTCCAATAAGACACCAGAAGGAGATGTTTTAGTGCTTCCACTCACTGAGTGACAATACAGAATATTCTTTTTAAAAAGTCTTCTAAAGAGCACTATGAATGGCCTTAAACAAAAGCATTTTTAAAGTGCCCCATCTCATACTTACAATTTTATCACTCCATCCGAGCACCTGGAACACAGCTGCTGGCTGCTCTTGTCTTGCTTATGTTGACTCTGTCCCAGCTGAACAAATCTGCGAAGGACATTGGACAAAACTCAGCACAAGCAGAAGGTAGTTGCCATTAACGCAGATTACACAAAGCGGTGCAAGCTTTCATATGGCAGTGGTATGCTTGCTCCAGAAAAACACCTTGATGTACCTCAGGACTTGTAAAACTTGGTCTGATTATAGAGCGGGTTTGGTAGAAGGGATTCTGCTTACCAAGGAAGCCATCACCAGGGAATAGAAGATCAAACATGTACATCAGTGTGTTTTCAGTAACTGAACACTAGGCAAGACTTACATAGAAATGTCTTTGCAATTTGATACTAGATTTTCTACCTTTGTCTATACTTACAATGCCATGATACACGTAAATAACAGAATGTTAAACTTATAATTGTTACTAAAGAACTATACTACTGCAATCATACGGCGGTGGGGATGGGGAGGGAAAAAGAGGAGGGGGAGTTGGGAATCTATATCTACAAAACTGTATCACAGAAAATAATTATTTTTAAAAAACACAAAGAGACAAAAAAAAAGAAAAAGATTGTATTTGAAACCACAGGGTTGCAGAGGTCTAAGGGACACACTGCAAATGCACAGAATGCAGGACGCATGCAAGCTATGCAAGAAGCATGCAGGGGTCAAGGGACACATGCAAGGAATGCGGGACACATGCAGGGAGGTGCCTGCAATGCCACAGATGGGACAAAATGAGCAGGTTCACGCTAGGGATATAGGGATATATAGTCTTGGCAGGGACCCTGCCAAGACTCCCAGATGGGGGAGAGAAGAGTCTGCCCCCAAGGAACCTGCATCCACTTCTCAGAGGAACACGAAGGAGGAGACCACGGCCACCTCCCACTTTCTCCAAGCTGACTTAACAGCACGGGTCCTAGGCTAACTACTAGGAGATCACGGGTATATCCCCATGCCAGTTCCACCAGAAAGAGTGTACTCAGCACGTATTTCTGAAGGGTACACTTGTCTGAAGCCTCCCAGGTGCCACACGCTCTCACGCTCGTTTCAGGGACACAGTTTGGCATTTTTGTCTTAATGTGCTCATGTCAAGCATCCAGGCACAATTCCAGAGCTGAATTCCTTTCCATTCATTAACTTTCTCCTGATGAATATGAAGTAGGCAGGAAGGTAGCAAGGGGGAACCAAAGACTGCCCCCATCTGAGCCACCCTCAGGCACTCAGCACCCAAATGCCAGCCCCTCCCTGCCATGCCAAATCAGCATGGCTGCTGCCCTTAGCACATCTAGTCCCCATGTGACACCTAGGCCTCACTTCTCATTATGCACCATGCCCCACAACATTCCTAGATAGCTCCGTGCAGGCTGAAGCCCTGCCCCAAATATTGGATTTGAGCTGAATATTCAATGATATGTTTGGATATTTAATTAAGCACTGTCCCAGGCACCCTCGCCCATCTTATAAAAAGGGATGACTGGGAGTAAATTTGCAGCACTCATTCTCCCGAGTCGCCTGTACGAGCAGCTGAGTGTGTACTATCCCTTTAAGTGAATCTTTCCTGCTACATTTATCTATGTCTCCTTCTTGAATTCTTTTACAAGTGCAGGCTAGAGCCTGGACAAATTTCTGGAGGGAGTTGGGAGAAGGTCTCTGTCCCCCTTACTCTGGCTTACACCTGAAACGGATAATTTTATCATTTATTTAGTGATTATTTTAACATTTATTTATCATTTATGTCTTCATTGCTTTTTTAGAGACCAAGAAAAGTGAAGCATAAGGTATACATTTTTGAATTATCACAGTGTTGCTGAAAGCCTTTCAAAGAACTTACTTTAATGCAAATTTTATCTTCACTAAATGAAAAAAAAATTGATGCGTTTTTTAAAGAGAATGTCATATAATACCAATATTTACAAGGAATTTTAAACTTTTTAAACAAACAATACTATCAAAATTGAAATACACATGTATTTAGAAAACAATGACTTGGGAGGCCAGTGCAGTGGTATACAAGTTAATCCTTAGCCTGTGGTGCCAGCATCCCACAAGTTCTAGTCCCAGCTACTCCACTTCTGATCCAGTTCCTTGCTTTGTAGTCTGGGAAAGCAGTGAAGGATGGCTGTCCTTGGGACCCTGCACCTACGCAGAGACCTGAAATAAGTTCCTGATTCCTGGCTTTGGATCAGCAATGGCCATTGCAGCCATTTAGGGAGTGAATCAGCAGATAGAAGATTTCTGTCTCCTCTATATATATCTGCGTTTCATAAAAAAATATTAAAAAAAGAAAATAATGATTTGGCAGTGATTAGAACAAAACCATAAGAGTCTCCAGAATTCCCCAGGAGGCTGAAGGTGGCCACATCCCATTACAGGAGAAAGGGGCTAACAGGTTGGTGAGTCCTCCTGCATCATATCCCTTTCCCCAAGTGTCCTCAGGTGGCCCCTCTGGGAGCTGTGATCTGAAGCCAGAGTTGCTGGGGTACCAGCCAAGTGGTTCAGAACTGAGGGGAAAGGAACACCTGCCCTCTGAATCAGAGGGGGCCAGAAGAAGCCCCGTGCCAAGCCAGGACACAGCAGGCACCACGCGGTCCCTGAACATCCTCTGCCCGTTCCCTGGCACAGCCACCTCACACATGCAGATGGAAAGGTGCTTCCTTTCCTTACAGCACTGCCCATGGCAGTCGGAGAAGGGAGATGTTCCCAGGCAGGAAAGCAGGCAAGGGAGAAGTCCAATGGGGGCAGTGTGTCCACAGCAAGCAGCTTCTCACAGAGACCAGAAGAATGGCCAGGCCCCTGTCTTCCTGTCCTTTTGCAGCCAACTGTGCATCCTATGCAGAAGCAGCTAACATGATCCAGAGCAGGGGTGGGGATCATCTGGCCTGCCAGTCATGGGAGGCTTGCAGACTTATCTGGTCTGGCCCTGCAAAGTTAACTGCAAGTGGGACTCGAACTCCAATAAATCTTCAGCAGGCTAATTTTTAAGGTAATGATTTCGTATTGGCCTTCAACTGATATTAGAAATATCCCAATGGCTCTTGGCAGAGAAAAGGTTCCCCACTGCCAATCAGGAGAATGAGGAGATGTAGAAAGTCAGTATCACAAGGTTACAGGAGTGTAGGCTGTCTCCTGGACAAGTCACTGAGTGCTCTTTCAGTGGGATAATGGTGTCTCGTGGAATTGCTACAGAGCTGGTTTTCAAAATATCAAACACCCACTCTTACTCCAGGAATCCTCCCTCCTCTGTAATAATCTTCGGCCTACAGGCCTGCTTTGGCTCTTTTCTTAGAATCATTCCACAGATGTCACAGGCTAACAAGGCTATTATCTCACCCACTAAGGAGGCAGAGTTTTGGGTGGCCCTGAGTTTAAGCAGCTCCAGGCCACAGCTACACTTAAAGTACAGGACTATTTCTTTTTACTTAATTAAGCAGAGTCAGCATTTCAGCTCCTGTTATATACATTCATGTTCTCTGCAATAAGAAAAAGCCTTTGGGGGGAGGGGGGTCAGTGTGGTGGCTCAATAGGCCAAACTTCTACCTGCAAGGAGCAGCATCCCATATGACAACCAATTTGTATCCTGGCTGCTCCACTTTCCCTACAGCTCCTATTGTCTGGGAAGGCAAAAGAGAATGGCTCCAGTCCTTGGGTCTCTGTACCCGTTTGTGAGACCCAGTTCTTGGATCCTGGTTTTGGATCTGCTCAGGTCTGGCTATTGCGGCCATTTGGGGAGCGAACTAGCGCTGGAAGATTTTTTTTCTGTGTCTCTCCTTCTCTGTAAATCTGCCTTTGGGCAGCCACAAAACCCAGATCATCTATTCTTCCACAATACACTGGTCATAAAGACCTACCGTAACTGCTAAAGCGTTTGCTCAGAGAGTTTTGACAGCTGCAGTGCATGGGTGACTATGCTCAAGCACCCAGTGGTGAGGACAGTGTGGCTGGCCTCTGAGTAATGATGCCGGCTTCTGGTTATATGGCTGTACGCAAACTTAAGGCTGCCAGTTATGAGGTAGCTTTTACAGTCAACAAATGCTGATTATTTCATATTTGATATGTCAGCAGAGCAAATCTTGGCAGGTTGAAATAAAAAGCTGACATTACCTACAATCAACCAATTCTCCTTAAATGAATTACTGCAAATTAATGCTTATTTTTTGCTACAGAATTTATTCAAGCTGAATCTACATGAATGAAGTGGGGTCATATTCACATGCAGCAATGAAGTGTTCAGAATGTAAGACATTAGAGAGAAGGAAGAGTTTATGGAATGCCAACTGGGTTCCGAAGGACTTTCGGGTGAAGATTTTTTTTTTTCAATTTTATTTATTTTTATTTGAAAGGTAAAGAAAACAGAGATATCTGCTGGCTCACTCTCCTTAAAGTCCACAACAGGGAGGGCACTCAATCTAGGTTTCCCACATGACCCACTACTAAACCACCACTGCCACCAAATGGGGTTTGCACCTTAGCAGAAACAAGATCAGAAGTGGAGCTGGGACTTGAACCCAAGTCAAGGGTTACTTTGAGAATGACAACTAACAATCCTATCCTCAAAGGGACATACACAGACACAATAAAGCACATGATTTGGGGGAACACCTGACCGGATACTACTGTCTTTTCCTCCCTAGCCACTAGCCTACCGGTACTCCAGAGCTAAAGTGAATGCCACGGCTTCATTGTGTAACAAAGCATCTTGACCTTAAGGATGGATCTGTACTTGGTTTGCAGCCATATATTAGGATCCTTTGAAAAGTTTGTGGACAGTGTAATTAAAAGATAAGCTTGGAGGGTCTGGCGTGATGGCTCAGTGACTAAACCCTCACCTTGTACTCACCGGAATCCCATATGGGTGCTGTTACATGTCCCAGCTGTGCCACTTCTCATCCAGATCTCTGCTTGTGGCTTGGGAAAGCAGGTGAGGACGACCCAAAGCCTTGGGACCCTGCAACCATGTGGGAGACCCAGAAGAAGCTTCTGGCTCCTTACTTCAGATTGGCTCAGCTCTGGCCATTGTGGCCACTTGGGGAGTGAGTGAATCAGTGGATGAAAGATCTTTTTCTCTTCTTTCTCTCTGTTTCTCCTTCTCTCTGTATATCTGCCTTTCCAATAAAAATAAATAAATCTTTTTTTAAAAAAAAGATAAGCTTGAGCCCATGATATGGTAATGTAATGTAATGGGTAAAGCTGTTGTCTAGGATACCTGCAATGTATATAGGTGCCACTTTGTGCCCTGCTGCTCTGCTTTCCATCCAGCTCCCTGTTAGTGGCTTGGGAAAAGCAGCAGAAGATGGCCCAAGAGTTTGGGGCCCTAGCCAACCACGTGAGAGACCCAGACGAAGTCCCTGGTTTTGGTCTGACCCAGCTCTGACCATTGTAACCATCTGGGAAGTATGGTTGATTGAAGAATCTTGTCTCTCTCATTCCTCTGCAAATCTGCCTTTCAAATTAATAAATATTTTTTTTAATTTAAAGAGAGACATAGGCTTGAGAAATCCATGTGATGTCTGCTTATAATACGCATGTTCTATTAACACTGAGATCTCTTATGAGCATGTATGTCAAATATTTTTTCATCAAAATAGATTTCTCCTTTCATCCAATTCTCCATGATCTTTTTGAAGCACATTGGAAGTAAAAATGCACACATGCCTCAGTTTTTATGACTGTGAGTGGGATCTCAAGCACTGGGCCAAAGATAAATCACTGTTTCTGAATTTCACCTCCATCCTGTTCCCAGGAGAATTCATTTCCTTCCATATTGCTGTCTCTATGGGTATATGGTTATCATAGATAAGTTATTACAGTGATTTTTCATTTCCCCTTCAACATTCATGGTAAATTGTCCCACCTTGAATAAATGGACAAATCCTCATCTGATAGGCCGTCGGAGAGATTAATCCCATAAACTTCCTTCATGGACTGGACCACATTCTGGAGTTTTAAAAGAAAAAAAAAAAGGAATCAAAAGGCATTTTTAGATATCTAGCTTACTAATACTTTATGAGATGAAACAAATAAATCCACAATTTTTTCCTTAAAAATAAGCACAATATTCCTTCAACTTATCACATCCCTCACTTGATGATCTTTTCAAAAACTGGATTTCCACTTTCACTAAAAATGACTTATTTTAGGATAAAACACTGGTCAATAATTGCTAATTGTTTTTGGTATTATGCTGGGTTGGCAAACTTTCTGTTCAAAGGCCTGATAGTAAATACTTCAGGCTCTTTGCATTAACCCACCTCTGTTGCAGCTCAGTTCTGCTGCTATGGTACGAGAGAGAGGATTTATATAACATGTATAGGTTCCAGCAAAAACTTTATTTATAAAAACAGGCAGCAGGCCGGATTTGGCTGATTGGCCGTCATCTCTCAACTCCTAGGATGATGGACTCAGTCCTTACATTTTTTCTCATTTTATTTGAGTTAACTGTCTCCGAATGACTTTTTTGGCAGCTTGTTCAATTCCCCCAGTGCTAGAATCTGGTTCTGTAGTTTATGTCTGCTCATCTTTTTCTAATACATTAGTATCACTCAGTTGCCTACGAATGCATAGACCGTGCCTCAGTCTGAGTCACCTAACTGGGCGTTTCCTGGCTAACTCGGCCCCGCACCTCAGTTGCTTTGGCACTGTCTCCCGCGTCTGTCATCTTCACGGGAGTGGAGCGCTGAGACACGGAGCCCTCGTCCTCCCGGTCAGTCCCGGAGTCATCTTCGGAGCTGCTGGACACGGCCTCCTCGCTGGGGGGCGGTGGGGCGCTCGCCGCAGTCTTCCGTTGCAGCACAGTCTCTTCTCTGTTGCTTTTGTTTCTTTAAAGACATGAACATGGCTGAGCGGCGTCTTTCAACTGAACCTCCATGATTTGGTGTGTGCCTGGTTCCAGGGAAGCATAAGCAGACGACTACCAGAAACTAGTTTCTGGGTTCAAGTTGTTCCTCAAGAGAAATGTTTAAGTGTTTACGATTGCTAGTGAAGTCCTGACTTAACAGGAACCTAAACCTTGTCACACATTTTAAGATAAGTACTTGTAAGTGCCTACAAGGTGGTGTAGCCTGCTAATCCTCCAGCATCCCTTATGGGCACAGGTTTGCGTCCTGGCTGCTCCACTTATCTTTCTCCCTGTTAATGTGCCGAGGAAAGCAGCAGAGGATGGCCAAATTCTTGGGACCCTGCATCCACATGGGAGACCCAGAAAAAGCTCCCAGCTTTGGATCAGCTTAGCTTCAGCCATTGTGGCCACTTGGGAGATAAAACAGCAGATGGAAAATCTCTTCCTTTCTACAAGTCCATCTCTCTTTGTATCCTTTTTAAGAACCTACTTGCAGAGTACAAAAAGATTCTTTTTATCAACTTGACTGCCTACCAAGCCTACTTTGGAACTAAAATCAGAATTTTCAAAACACATGGTAAAATAACAGAAGATGATGCTTGAGATACTAGTAAAACTGTCCATAATTTGTAAAATTTTCAGGGAAAAAAAAGGGCAAGAGTCAAATCCAGGTATCAATTAGTGCACCAAAATAATGAACTGATGAACACAGGCTAGATTTACAATCTGCTGAGTTATTAGTAAACATGTACACCTGCTGAACACCCCCTCTGATGAGCAGAGAACAGATGGGACAGAAACACAGCACAAAGCTGGGCTCTTCTAGAAGCATTTGCTTTCATTTTAGTGCCAAGTTTGAGAATAGTAAGAATCTTTTTTTAAATTCAGAAAATATTTTACAGTAATATTTTTGGCTTTTATTGAACATGTTTGATATTTCAGCCTTAATCTTTTCATTTAGTGGGGTTTTTCCAACAGGAAAAAGAAAAGATTTACTTATCTGCTTATTTGAAAGGCAGAGTAGCAGGGAGAGGTCTTCCATCTACTGGATGACTCCTTATCCTTTCCCCAGATAGCTCCAACAGTCAGGTCTGGGCAGGCCAAACCTGAGAGCCTTCCATCCCAGCCTACCCCACAGGTGACAGGGTCCAAGCACTTGGAGCCATCTTCTGATGCTTTCTCTGACACCTTAGCAGAACACTAAGCTTGAAACGGAGACTTGACTCAGCATCCTGATTTGAGATGCCAGCACCGCAAACAGTGGCTTAACCCCATACACCACAACACTGACTACAGTACCATAATATTCTGAACTAGACTATGCAAGGAAAAACTCTGTGCTACATACTAACAGAGTTATCCTTTACTTCTTTGGCCTGGGAACATCCTGTGGACTTTCCTTCTTTGAAATTCCTCTGAGCCCTCTGCCAAGGGTTCAACATAAAAGCTATTTAAAGGCTACATATTTAAGTCACAGATACAGTACAATGTATCTGGAAAGAATGAATAACTATCACCTTGTATAAATCACATGCAGCAAGAATCCAATTAAGTCCCTGTACACCCTCCCAAATACAATTAGGACTCCACATCTACAGTCAGGCCAAGGTTGCTGGTGAGAACATAGGAGGAACCCTGTCCTCACAAGGAGGCAGGTCAGGGGCGCTGAACAAGAAGCTAGTGCCAAACAGCACGTATCCTGCCAGTCTGTAAGCACCAAGATGCAGATTCTGACATATTTCTTCTTCATATTGAATATAATAAAATCACAGTCTCCCCCAAAGCAATGTTACAGTGGCACATCGCATATCAATTCAGTTCTCAACCAAGGTATGTCTGCTTTGGTGATCCTTAGCATGCTAACAAAAAAATACAATGAATATAAACTTGCACTTAAGTATTTTATATTTAGAAAGAGAGATGACTGAATTTTTTTTTATTACATTGCATTATGTGATACAGTTGTAGGTCCTGGGATTCCCCCCACTCTCACCCCTCCCCCCATGGTGGATTCCTCCACCTTGCTGCATTGCCATAGTTCAAGTTCAGCTGGGGTTCTTTCATTGCAAGCATATACCAAGCATAGCATGTATCTATTATATATGTCACTATATATGTCACATATATAATAGATATACATGAGAAAGATATATATATTATTTATGTCATCTATTATATTTCCAACTTTAAATTATATGACGTTTTATTTCATTGGAATTCTCCTAAATCCTATCTTCAATGTTGAACACTTCAGGAATCCCAATGCTATAAATAAATTACTTGTTTAGATGCAATAAATGAACTGTGTCCCAAACTAGGTGAGTTAAAGTTACTAGTTTTGGTGAACATTAGAGCGCAACAAGAATCTTTAAAATGAATGAACATGAATCTTTAAAATTCCAATCTGCCCGTAAATCTTACCCCAATACTGATTTTCCCGTTTCATCCGGCTTCCGCACAGTAAATGGACTTGGATCAATGCCAACGGTCTTTGGCATAAAGTCACTAAAAAATAAAAATAAATTAAAAAATCAAAGTCCCCCTAGAATCGCTGTCCATCAGTAAGACTGGCTTCTCTCTCAGTTCACACTATTACAGGATAGTCCTTGCTCAGGGCGTGTCAGGTGATCAAGAGCCTGAAAACCTATGAAACTAACGGCACGGGCCAACATCAGGGTCAGAGTCTCCACTGTGAACCCTCTGTGACAGCCAGGCCCAATAGCCTTGAAATGAGGCTTTTGTTTCCTGGAACAGTGCTGGTATCAGCCCTCCTGCGATGACCATCTGCTTACCCAGCATAATCTAAACTCTCAGGTGAAACTAAACTTGTGAAAACCAATGGCAGAAACACTGAACCATTTAGTTTTAAGGACAACACTTTTTAAGCTCCACCACTAAATGGGGTAGACATTAATGATCAAAATACAGTGACGTGAAAAAATGTCAGGGTTGACCTCCCTGGGCTGCAGTGAATTCATCTAAACACTGCTGGAACAATGACTGGAAACTGCTAAAATTTCCCATGGAAGCCGCCTCATACAACAGGGCTGCCCCGCTGCTGCTGCCACAGCCAGACCCAGGTGCCAAAAAGATAACTGCTCCATGATTTATTCTGGGGCTCCTGGTTCCTGGCTTCTGGCAAGTGTCTGACTGAATTTGTAAAGGAAATTAGAATAACCCTGAATCTGGTTCAAAATACCTAAATTTGAACTTAAAAAAAATGCTAATGGTTTGCTTTTCTTTCCTTCTTTCTGAACAGCTGATGTTCATCATTTGTAGATTCCACATGTGCAAGAATTTACTCAAATCAACACCAACAGTGCTGCCGCAGTCCTTCACAGACACGCACAGCAGTAAACAATTTCAGGCACCCCGTGCTGATGTCCCCAGTGGAGGCTGGAATAAGGTGTTCTCTGCCTTTTTATTTCTGCCTCCCTACAATAAACATGTGTCCTTTATACAGTCTGTTTAGTCCCATGTTTTTCACCTGTGTATGTATGTGTGTGTGTGTGCACATGCATGCACACTTCTTGAGAGGGGATCTAGCACTTGAAAGAGGTCCCCTGGCATGCGATGCGTCTTGCAGAGGAAAACACCTGTGTCAGATAAGCTTCAGGCTGGATTAACCAATCAACTACATGTGAAGGAGCAGCACACACAAAAGCAGGTTATGTCCTGGCTTCACGATGAACACACTCTTATCGGGGTTCACAGGAATTTTGTTTTATTCCTCTGGGGAGCAATGGCTAAGCATTCACTTACTCAGTGTTAGCAGTACCATTATAGGACAGAATTAACACTAAGAAAATCAACTATCTGCTGAATATTCATATATGGATAATGCCATTTAGCCTTTGTAGAACTAAACAATTCCAAAAATTTGAACAAGCTTGGCTGAAAAATTAAACCACTAAAATACTTCAGAATTCTCCTGACCATCTGAACAGGAGCTAAGGAGTAATTTATAGATGACAAAACAATAGAATATGTTTTTGCATACATCACATCTGAAGGAAACATAAAACATAAAAGCTTAACCTTTCTTATAATATTTCATAATCAAGAAATAATTTTGCTTTGCTCATCTATCTTATCCTAATGTCACCATTTTTCCTGAAATTACCTAATTCTAACAGACACAGGAAAGGAAGTATGTTCAAAGGTGATCGTTAGAATGGGAAGACTCTGGAAACCTCATCACATGAACTACAGAAGAAAGGATGAAGGTGGAGAGTTCCAGGGAAGGTAAAAAACCAACCTATTGCATTCTCCCGTATCTGGAGGCCTTGATAAGGCTAGGAACCACATGTGATTTGTGCCTAATCACAAGTAATGTGGGGCCTGGAGCGATAGCATAGTGGTTAAAGTCCTCACCTTGAACGCGCCGGGATCCCATACGGGAGCCAGTTTTAATCCCAGCAGCCCCGCTTCCCATTCAGCTCCCTGCCTGTGGCCTGTGAATACAGTTGAGGATGGCCCAAGACTTTGGGACCCTGTACCCACGTGGGAGGCCTGGAGGAGGCTCCTGGCTTCGGATTGGCTCAGCTCCAGCCGTTGCGCCTGCTTGGGGGGTGAACCATTGAACGGAAGATCTTCCTCCCTGTCTTTCCTCTTTGTTTTTTTTGTTTTGTTTTGTTTTTAAAGATTTATTTTTATTATTTTTTTATTGGAAAGGCGGATATACAGAGAGGAGAGACAGAGAGGAAGATCTTCCGTCTGATGATTCACTCCCCAAGTGAGCGCAATGGCCAGTACTATGCCGATCCGAAGCCAGGAGCCTTTTGCGGGTCTCCCACGTGGGTGCAGGGTCCCAAAGCCTTGGGCCGTCCTGGACTGCTTTCCCGGGCCACAGGCGGGGAGCTGGATGGGAAGCGGGGCTGCCGGGATTAGAACAGGCACCCATATGGGCATGCAAGGCAAGGACCTTAACCACTTGCGCCACTGCACCGGGCCCGTGTCTCTCCTCTTTGTATATCCGCCTTTCCAGTAAAAAAAATAAATAAATCTTTTAAAAAAAAACCAGTAATGTGATAATTAGCATGTATTCATCACCTCCTGCGCCAGGTGCATTAAGCACTGTGTGTGTATGTGTATATGTGTGCATGAGAATATGAACCCTACAGAATTAAGATTCAAATAAGCTGCCCTGTGTTCTTAAGATTACAGACATAGTAGTTAACCTCCCTTTTAATACCCAAAATTATGCTATTTCTATTCACTTATGTTAGCTTGCAATTTCAAGGTTCAATGAAAAAGCTCAGTTTATTTCAAATGGCAAACCAGGACTAATAGAAGAGAAATTCACTCTAGGTGACTAACAGGAACAGGGGCTGCTGCTTGAAACCACAGATGGCCCATGACTGGAGAGCATGCAGTGGGGACTACATACTCACCTGACAGTAGGCGTGCACAGGGCAGTTCTGGTAGAGCAAGACCTGGGTCTCACAACTAGGAAAATCACAGTTCTCAAAATAGCCCAGAGGACTCAGATCATACCGTGCTGAACTCGTCATAGCCAAGCAAAAGGTGTCGTCAAAACTGCTCAGTTCATACGGCCGGAAGAACTCATTATGGATATCAATTTCTTCTTCGTATCTGTGAAACTTCTTCACTACCAACTTCTTTAAGTTTGCAGCACAGATAACTGAGAGAGACACACCTGTTACTCCAAAAGTCTTTAGATGACAACCAGCAGACATTTAAGGAACCCCCAACTGTGCCCACAGAGAGAGTTAGCGTGAACTCAGCAGGGCTCAGCTCTTTCTTCCGGCACTGACACACTGCCCAGGTAACACACTGTAAAGTTCAGCGTGACAAGCAGGGAGCTATGTTGGAAATTCAATTCCTCAGCTCTTCATGTTCCCTTTTGGTCTTAAATAAACACTCCATGTTCAAACTAAAATACACACAGCTATTGTGTGAAGTTTCCCTTTGTAGTTCAAATCATATTAGTAGCCAATAAAACCTTTATCATCTCCCAGAACAAGCAAATTTTCTTAATCTTATCGAGTTAGAAATACCTTTCCAAAAAATGAAATTAACATTTATTAAGAACTACATATTATTTTCAGTCCCCTTATTTTATGGTCTTCAACACACAAAATTGGGATGGTGAACCACAACTACACTTAATCCTCAGTTGTGCAGGTTGGCTGGGGATCTTACTAGGTCCCCTTTCACAAGTGGCGAACTGGCTTGTCTAAGTTCAGGAGAATTATAATAAATCCAGGAATTAACTGATTCTAAAATTGAGCAATTATTTACATTTGAAAACATTATTTCCAATAAAAAATAGTAATAAAATTAAATCTTAAAAAAATATTCTATGCAAAGGATTTCTGCTTCAAGTTGTTAGGTGTAAGTCCAAAATATCTTAGCATAAAAATATAAAGAGAAATAGTTACCTACCTTCATCGTAAGGCAATGGTAAATGCTTTATTACTTCTGGCGTCCACCAGTAAGTATAACTACAAAATTAAAAAAAAAATAAGGATAAGACACACCAAACATAAATGCTGGTTTTCTGTAATTCATTGGGTAAAAATGAGTTGTTTGATCCGTAGTGGGATGTTGTCTCCTACTTCAGAACTTTTTCTAACATGTTTCCCAGGTTTTTGACACAGTAGGTCTTCTGCACACTCATTCCCTCCCTATACCCTTTCTAGTTTCAATTCTGTCATGATGGTCTGTGGCTAGTTACTGTCCGCTTAAAAGGATTTAGATACACAGTTCAAGCTTCTCTATTCCAGAAATCTAAAATCCTAAATGTTTCAAAATCCAGAATTTTTTCACCATCAAGATACCCTCAAAGCTTCAAGAGTGGTCACTTAGCCTAGCAATTAAGATACACCTGCCTGCCATGGTGGAGTCCCTGAGTTCAAGTCCTAGCTCCAGCTTCTGACCGCAGTTCCTACTAATGGAGACCCTGGGAGGCAACAGCGACAGCTCAAGTTTAATCAGGTCTCTGCAACCCACAACCCACGTGGGAGATCTGGATAGAGCCCTTGTCCACTCCAGACCTTCCGAAGCATTTGGGATGAACAGGGCATGGGGGATAAATAATAATGTTCTCTCTCTCTTTTCCCCCTCTCCCTCTTCTTCATCCCCCCTTCCTTCCCTCCCCTCCTCTTCTCTAACAAGTAAAGACAAGAAGACAGTTCCAGATGTGGAGGAGTTTCAGATTCCTGGATGTGTACATAAAATTGCAAAGTCTATGTAAATATTCTCAAATCCCCCAACCCCCGCAAAAAAACAAAAACCCAAACAAAATCTGAGACCTTTTCTAGTAAGGGACCCTCAAGGTGTCCTAAGCCAACTTTAGAAGCTGCTGCTTACTTCTCTCAAGGACTGTGCCTGTTCTCTAGGCTACCAGAGAAACACCTGGACCTTGACCCAAGTCCTGCCTCCTGGAGTCCCACTCATGCAGCAAGTTGAGAGTTACAGGACTGTTTGTGCTCTGCTCTATGTGCACACCTCCCCATGCACACTCAGAGTTGAACAAAATCACTCAGGAATAGACAAGATAGCCCTCATGAGTAATTCCCCTGAGAAAACATATTGGCTGTTCATCTTCACCTGTAAATTTCACTACTTCATTGCAGAGGCTAGTAAAGTCAAGAATTTCAACTACTTGGATTTCTGCCAGAAGACTCATTTTCCATAAGCAAAGAATCTGAAAGAAGTCTGACTGCTTTCTCTCCAAATGCTGGATTTAAGTCTAAATCCAATTCTGATGAAATGGATATTTAGAACTGGGAAGAAGCACTATGTTAAGGCTCATGAGAGCTAGCAGGGGGAACAATGGAAAATGGAATAATAAAATGTTTTCAAAAAAGCAGATTTCCAAGAGTTTAGAAAATGCTAAAAAGAAGACAATATCAGCAAAGGCTTTCTTAAAAAAAAAAATGTTAGAGTCATAATCTTGTCCAATTCCTGATGAGGAGGAAACAAGGAGCCATCCAAATGAAACAGTCAATATCAGGAGTTCTCCCAGGTTGCTGCGAGCAAATTACAAACCAAGGATGAGCACAAAGGAACAGGGAGCCTGGTGCATTACCAGTGTAGAGCATGCTCTCATTATAGGAAGGGCTCCTGACATGGTATTTGAGACTGAAGTTTGGCTTCAGAGCAGGACTTCTCCAAGTTCAATACACAGGTCACTTGCACAGCTTGAGACAATGAGGAGGCCTATTGGGATTTTACATTTAACCCCATCTTAGTTCAGGCTTCAGGAAGGCCTGATTGTAGAATAGGCCACAGTCTGTCCGGTAGGTGACTTCACCTTATTGAGGAAAACCAGGTTCCATGACTCTCACATGGTTCTTTATGGGAACAAGATCAGGGTGGAGGCAAGCCTCCCTCTGGGCAGGGATTGATGCTTGGAATGTTGTCATGTAAGCCTGGTTGCCATAAAGACCAAGAAGACAGGGGATCACAGGCCTGTGTTCATGAGGGGTCGCTTACATAGCACCAGACTGACCAGCAACTAGGAGGACAGCAACTGAAACACTTGATCAATGAACGCACTTGCTAATAATTGCTGTTGTAATCTGCAAGTAATCTCAGACCCTAAGAGTTACATCGTGCTTGATTTGTACACATAAAATAAAAACATAGTCAGAGGGTTGCTCTGGGCTCTTGTGCCTAGCAGTGCCAAGAGTCAACCCTGGTTCCTGCTGTTTCTTCATCTTGTGTTATTCATTCTTAATTCTTCCTATTTCTAGTTAAGTCTTTCAGTGCCCATTTCTTAACCTTGTTCTTCACAAGACTGCTGTGTGCTGACAGGTAACAGAGCCCAAGTCATTTGATGGGTCCCAAGATTCTGTATTTATGAGAAATATGGCTAATGCCAAAGGGGCTGGCCCTCAAACAGCTTTTTCAATTGTAAGGTTTTAAGGCAGAGTTGGGGAACCATTCTATGTCAACAGCCATCAGATATTTACAACATTCATCTGTGGGCTATACAAAGTTACCAACGTAGAAATCCGACTAGCTCAAGTCCCACCTGCAGTTAGTTTCCTTGGCAGGACCAAATCAATCACTTTGTAGGCCTGATTTGGCTTTTGGGTTGGATATTCCCCATTCCTGCTTTAGAGGATGAAAAAGAACAGGGAAAGGATAAATTCCCCACTTACAAAGTCATTTGGCATTTATTAAGTACTTGCTCTATGTCAGGCATGGCTCAGTATTGGAAGTGCTATAGTGGAAATAATGAGAACATAGAGCTACTGGCTTCCAGTATTGTCATTATCTTCACCAAATATGAGAACTAAAACACACACATACACACAACATAGAAAAGAGGGAACTATGTACCTGAGACAGAAGAAAGCAATAGTGCATCTGTAAAAGCACTGAAGTATCCTAGTGCCGCTGAGATAATCATCTTGAAGGACTAATGAAGAACAGAACATAAGGTGGAAAATGGGCAAATGCAGTATGATGCTCTACGCTGAGAGGGTGACAGATCTCCAAAAACCATCCATGAATGAGCGAGCGTGTCAATCCCAGCCTGATCACAGAATGAAGCAGCGACAGTGATGGGCTGTGAATGACCTAATGAGATGACTGGCGAATTCTAGGAAATCAGATACATTCACTAAAACAAGCCTCACACCAGCCTAACATCATTTTCTCTTCTGATAAGAGAATCAAACTGTCAAGTGGAGGGAAGGAAAAAGATATGAGCTAATTGTTTCAGAGGAAGGTGTGCACTTGTGTGTGAAACTCCTACTCTGGTGACCCAAGCCTGACGGAAGAGGAAAAGTAGAGAGGCTGCCAGTTGCAAAACATATGTGAAGGTTAGCAAATCAATCCACATTTGTGGAAAAGGGACTGTGGGCGGGGAAAGAGGTGTCACCACACCAACTTAAGAGTTGTTTAAATGATGCCAACCAAAAGCATGAAGCAATGTTCAATTGGGGAGCTTTCTGATCCTTTACCACAACAGGTCTCTCCATCTCCCTTAGTCTACTCAACATTTTTCATCTAGAACTTGTATTAGGAAAGATGGCCAACTGATTAACTTTGAGGAATAGATGGAATTACAAAAATTAGTTAATAAAAATATTAAAATATGAACATTTTTTCTAGTGCAGTCATAACATAAGTGAGCATAACAAAAAAATGTATAAATTCAACATCACAGCAGGACATGATAAAAAAAAAAGGACAGGAATCTCCAAGAGTTCATATAGCAAGTGAGTAATGGTCCCAGCTGTCCCAGAACAGCTGGCACAGATGAGAGCAACCTCTGTCCACTGTGGGACCTAGGAATGGACACACTGATGTCAATTAGAATATCTACACAGATGACAGCACTTGACTTGGGAGGGCGGGTTCTTGAAACCATGGTCTATGAAGAACAGCAGAAAAAGGAAAAAAAAAGAAAACGAAGATTGAATCTGGAGAATAGCTTCTAAGAATGCATGACCTGTCTTCCAACACTGTCACACAAAGAAGGAGATCACGTCTATAGGATCTAGACAGACTGAACTAGGATTAACAGAACACAAGAAGGCACATCTCAGTATGAAGTGAGGGAGGACTGTGTCATGAATTGTCCCCAAACAACTCCTTCCTCGAGGGGACATGCTCCAGTAGACAAACCACAGCTCATCAAGCATAAGTCAGACGCCAGGGCACAGAAAGAGAACTCAGATCTGACAACAAGCAAGGCCAAGCCAGAGCAAATGACATAATCAATGCTTACTAGCTGGAAACATGGTGGTGACATTATCGACACTGGCTCAGTAAATGACAGTAAAGATGATACAAACCATGCTGGTCGAACTCAGGACAAGGCTCCAATGAGGACCCTTAGACAGATGAATAAATGTGGGACTTCAGATGGCAGAGTTACTTCAAGAGGACCCAGTATGTATAAACTCTTGGGACAGTAAGGTTTAGTGCCCCTTCTCATACTATTAAAAAACAACAATAATTCAGCATAAATCATCAGTAAACACAGTATAACATATAGATTGGCTACCAAGTCTGAAAATACAAATATTTAATATACTGTTTAGCATTATTATAGTATAATAAGAGATAAACTCTAAGTTTCTAAATCTTGTGAGCATCCTGAATGACTGTTAGTGAACATTTAAAACTGGTTAATGCAATCTTTGTAGAGAATAATAGCAACAGTCCTAACATCTAATAGACTTGATTTGTGCTAAGCATTTCTACGACTTGATTCCTGGAGGAACTGACAAATCATTCTATTCTACTGATGTGGAATCAGAATTAGCCAAGTTCAATGATTTGCCCAAAGTCAGTGAGTTGTCACTGCAGTTGCGGCTCTTACAGCGAGGCTTCTTTGTGCTGTGTCTATTCTGAGCAGGGCCCAGCATGAAGTTGTCCCCATGTAGCTCTCACTGAAGCCTGAAAACGACCCTGTGAGGTCTGGGAGAGAGTCATCCCTTTTTCAGAGATAAAAATGAGACACTGAGTGAGAAGACTTCACACATGTGCAGAATGCCCACTCAATTCTCTCAGAACCCCAGTGCCCATTCTCTGCCTCTGGCTAATGTCCTGTTCCTGCCTCTGGCTAATCTGTCCATTTCTTTTGAGAACTGCTATGGCAGAATGACCTGGAGCAGCAGGAGAGTTGGGGAAAAGGGTTGACATAAGAAAGTCCCAAACACAATACTGAAAATATATCTTCCGGGATTTACAAATTTTGTTCATGAGCAGTATTAATGAAGGACACTGTAAGATGATCTTTGGACTCTGGCTATTCTAGAGGAGGGAGAAAAATAAAAACAGGAGATTAAACCAACAGAGTGAGCCACAGTGTTTGATAAAAATTTATATTCATTAGTACGCTTATAGCTGATTTTGTACTAAATTAGCTGAATAATCTCAGACAAGATGATCTCTTTCGTTCCTTGGTTTCCATGATTAGAAAATGGGAAGTCAGGCCAACTTCCTTTTATTTCCACTTATAAGTTCAGAACTGCCTGCCTTAGTTATGTAACCAAGGGTAAGCAAGTGGTCTGATTTGTGTTTGTAAAATATAGCTAATTTTTGCTATAGAAAGCCATGCCTTTGCTGTTCCAGAAGCATATCTTAATACCTTAAGATTTTAAAGTAATATGAAATTTTAGAAAATAAATCACATTTACATAAAAACAACTGCCATCAGTAAAGCTACAAATAAGTATTTGTAGCTATCTCGTATTACGCATTAGTTCCGAGTTTTTTCTCAGTAAAAATTCACATAAGCAGTCATTTGTTCATAATAAGCTTAATAAAAACCATTACTGCTTCATTTATAGGGATAGTAAACTTAAGCATTAAGGTGGTTATTCCAGTAACATGTATTGGTGAGAATACTGGCGAAACCTAAAAACTCTGAGACTTGCCTAATGTTTTAAATTCCCCTGAGCCAATGCAGGATTTGGTAACAGCTACAACATCAGTACTTGGTAATTCAGGGGTTGTCTGTGGTCTGCCCACACAATTAGCACAGACTAATGCTGGCTCCTATAGTGCCTGGCAAGCATTGGTGGACAGAACAACAGCCACACTAAACTGAGACTGCAAGAGAAGAGTTTTATAGGAGAGTCTGATGTTAACAGCCTTTAAGCAGACTGAACTGGACTCCAAAGTCACACATGTGAAAAATTTTGCCCATGTGCCTCTTGAGGAATCTTTTCATTAAACCCTCCCAATGACTCTGTACGGTATATCCTGTAGATGAGGAAAATGAGGCTTAGAAAAGTCTGGCATGAATTCAAAGTCACACCACCGCAGAGATTCCACTGAAATCTACCACCACCCTGAAGCCATCACATTAAAGTGCTTCAGATAACTGTTCATTTCTTTTGAGAATGTCAATACCAATTGCACTGTAACCTGCAATGGCCTATCTCTAGAGGAGGGGTAGCTAGATGGCAGCTGAGGAAAACACTCCAGCAATTGTCTACAGAGATACCAATTTGAGCAGCTACCCACATACTAACCATCTTCACAAGAACTAGGGAAGCCCAGTGGGTGACCACAGAGCCCATTTCTTAGTGTCACAAATAAACACACCCTGAAGAAGGCAGGCAGGAAAGAGTGGCCCTCCCTCAAATCCAAGTTGCCCAGCCTACCGAGGGAGGCCTCCCTCTTGAGGAAGGGAGATGAAATTAAGTTTAGATCTTACACTTGATGCCTAGCAATGCCAAACAGGGGCACAAGCATCAGCATTGGCCACAGCAGGTGCCTGGAGATCACATCTGAGACTACTGAGGTTCCCAAGGCTTGAAAACTTGGGGGAAACCGAGCTCAGAGTCTGCCTCAGTAGCTTTGCGGCAACCTCCACAAACCCTGGGCAGACAGTAGAGTAAGACTCCAGCCCTTGGGGAGTGGAGGAGGAAGGTGAGCAAGAGGCTTGGCCTTGGAGCTCAGGGTTGGGACTGCTACAGGAGACTCAGTTCTAGATGAAACACACAAGACCACTGCTTGGAGATGGAGCCTACGGTCTGCCCCAGCATCAGCTGGCAACCAAACCTGCTCTTTGGAAAGACTAATGGAAAATAATAGACAATTAGAATAAACCCAGGCATCTATATACAGCTGATCTGGGACAAAGGTGTTATAAACATACATTGGAGAAAGAACAGTCTTTTCAATAAGTGAGGAAGGGAAATTAGCTATCTGTATGAAACTAGGTCCCTATTTATCTCCACATACCAAAAAAAAAAAAGAATCAACTAAAAATGGAAGATTTTATTATAATACTTAAAGCTATGAAACAACTAAAAAATGACATAAAGGAAGTGCTTCAGTAATATGGAATGAACAAGTATTTTTTGGGTAGGAGCCCTAATACATAGAGAAGAAAATCAGGGCCCACTGTGATGGCTCATTGGTTAAATCCTCACCTTGCAAGTGTTGGGATCCCATATGGGCTCATATCCAAGCTGCTCCACTTCCCATCTAGCTCCCTGTTTATGGCCTGGAAAAGCAGTAGAGGATGGCCCAAACCCTGGGGACCTCACACGTGCATGGGAGACCGAGAAGAGGCTCTGACCCCTAGCTTTGGATCAGCTCAGTTCCAGCTGTTAAAGCCATTTGGGGAGTGAATCGGTGGATGGGAAACCTTTCTCTCTGTATATCTGATCTGCCTCTGTAGTAGAAATAAATACATCTTTAAGAAAATGAAAGAAGGAAAAGGAAAAATAAATAAATGGGACTTTACAAACTGAAAAGAAACAGAAACAACACACTCACAATAACAATAATATTTAAAAGTGAGCAATAGTTCTAAACAGACTTTTTTCAAAAGACATACAATTGGCAAACAGGTACATGAAAGCAATAATCAGCATCACTCATCATTAGGAAGATATGACTGGAAACATCAATGAGATATCACCTGACTCCAGCAATAATGACTACTATTCCAAAGACAAAATATGACAATGTTGGCAAGGTTGTGCGGAAAAAGGAACCCCTGCAACAATTTTTGGTGGGAATGTAGATTAGTACCATCACTGTGGAAAACTGCATCTTGATATCTCAAAAAAATGAAAATAGAAGCATCACATGAACCAGCAATTTCACCCCTTGGTAGATATCCAAGGGAAATGAAATCCATCTGGCAAAGAGTGCAGATGCACTCCTCTGTTAACTGGGCCACTATTCACAATAGCTAAAGAATGGAAACTAAGAGTCTATCAACTGATGCATGATAGAGAAAATGTGGCGTATAGACACAACAAAATACTATGTCACAAACAGAAAGGGGGAAGCCCTATTGTTTATGACAACATAGATAGAACTGGAAATCATTACATTATTTAAAATAAGCCAGACACAGGGGGAAAAAAACCAGCATCATAAGATTTCATTCACAGGTGAGATCTTAAAATGTTCATCTCAAAGAAATTGAGAGTACAATGATGGTTGCCTGAATCTGGGCAGAGAGGGAGAGCAGTCTGGAAAAAGGTCAATGGGTACTATGTTACAGTTACATCAGAAAAAGAAGTCCTGATATTCTAGTCTATGAGGATAACTATGAATGGCAGTAATATACACAACTCAAAGAGATGACTTTTGAAAAACATTTTCACCACAGAAAGATGGCATGTTTGAGAAAACAGATAATCTTTTCCTGATTTGAACATTACACAATATCAACATATTTTGAGATATCATATGGTACCCCACCGACATGTACAATTTTATGCATCCATTGAAGATTAAAAACTCCTGCACTGGGAAATGATTCTAGAAAGCCAAACTGAGCGGTAAGAATGATGGCAATAGCTAATTGCCACTAGGAGCACTGCTCTGGTTTTCTGCCTTCACCTGTATCAATGACAATTGAGTTCTCCTAGAAGAAAATAAATCAGAATTACAAAGAAACTGCTGTTTACACGCTGCACTTGAGAAACTAGAGACAGACTCCTTGAATAGCATTAGGTTTTTAAGAAACTGTCAAAAATGATGGCTTGCTTAAGGGGAGCTATAACATATGTTCAAGTATGAAGTTCTGAGATGGAGGGAAAATACAAAACACAAAGCTAACCACAATTTCCCCAACCTATTATCAGCATATCCACACCACTCCTCCAGAAGCAAACATGCAGGCAAAGAGCCCGCTCTAGTCTGATTACTTCTCAAAAGTACATCAACTCTGAGATTATATAATAAAGGAAATACCTTCTTCTTGTCGGCAAAAGTCTCATGGTATTTTTGTGATGCAAATAAAAATCTGTTGGGAGTTCCCAGAGATGAGGTTTCCCTTCAGTAGGATGGAAAACTCCCAGGAAAAGATTAATGGAATCCTGTCTATCAGCATCTACAAAGCAAAAACATGCTTTGTTAGAAAATCCATCACAATACTGGCATATACAACACAGAACAGAGTCCTCAAGGGATAGTAGTACAACTACGAATTCACAGGACACATCTCTGGAAATAAAAATAGTATTTACAATGCCCATTTACATATGTATAACTTACATGCATAAATATATCATCAAAAATTACCAGGATATTAAGCAAAGTCAAAATCTTGCTTCAGATGGTTCCCTTTTCTTTCATAATAAAAAGGAAAGCAAACTTAAACTGCGTGAATTTTCAGATACAATTAAATATCTTTAAGAAATTCTATCATAACTTTAGATCATGATTTTTATTGTTAAAATCAAAACATGTCTTCTTTGCCTCTTGACTTAGAGTAAATACAACTTCATTTTGTGCACAGATAAGCAGGGATACCAGAAACAAATAAAATACCGCCAAGGCTATCCATGTAGAGTTGCACGGCCTTAACCAAGGCAGGTGCACAGTCTCCACTTTTCTTCCTTGAAAAGACATTGTTGGTTCTCTGGCTGACAATCAAGGCAGAGAGAGCTCATGAGTAACAGCCTCGTTCTAATTATTCAGCCATTCTAAAATTGTCTTTCTGAACTATACTAAGAAGTAATAAAATTGGCTTTTTCTTCTTCCTTTTCCTGCCTCTATTAAAAATAACAACCAGGACCTGGCGTGATAGTCTAGTGGCAGAATCCTCGCCTTGCAAGCACTGGGACACCATATGGGCACCAGGATTCCATATGGGTGCCAGTTCAAGTCCAAGCTGCTCCACTTCCCATCCAGCTCCCTGCTTCTGACCTAGGAAGACAGTCTAGGTTAGCACAAAGCCTTGGGACCATACCCCTGCGTGGAAGACCCAGAGGAGGTTCCTGGCTCCTGGCTTTAGATCAGCACAGTTCCATCATTGCAGCCACTTGGGGACTGAATCAATGGATGGAAGATCTTTCTATATCTCCTTATCTCTGTACATCTGCCTTTTGAATAGAAAATATGTAAATAAAAGTAATAACCAGCGGCCAGCCCAAAGGCTTAATTGGCTAATCATTCTTCTAAAACAACCAGTATGACATATGGGTGCTAGTTAGTGTCTCAGCTGCTCCATTTCCCATCCAGCTCCCTGCTTGTGGTCTAGGAAAGCAGTAGAGGATGGCCCCCAAAGTTTTGGGAACCTGCATCCACAGAAGAAACCTAAAAGAAGCTCTTGGCTTTGGATCGGCTCAGCTCCAGTTGTTTAGCCATTTGGGGATTGAACCAGTGAATGGAAGATCTTTCTGTCTCTCCTTCTCTCTGCAATCTGCCTTTCCAATAAAATAAATCAATCTTAAAAAAATAATAATAACCAGCACTAGAATTATAACACTTGCTCCATTTCATACTTTCTCCTCCTCCATATCCTTCATTTATCCACTCATTTTCTTCTTTCCGTTCTTGTCTCAGAGTCCTGCAGACTTACATTTGTGGCTGACATCCAAATAGAAACACTAATCTCTTTGTGAAATGAGCATAGGGCTAAGAAGATGACACAGGGAAAAAGACTGCTTTTGGAACACAAGAGGATTTATCTTAAAATCAATTTTCCCCCCAACAGCTCTGGTGAACACAAAGACACTTGAAATTAGCAATATTGTTCTCTTTACATTATTTGCTCATTTCAGTAAAGGCAAATGAATGTATTATGACACATCAAACATGTATTTCAGTTGTTAGTATTTTGACAGAAAGCATTGCATTAAAATAGCACTTACCTTTCAGGCTAAAGTAATACACAAAAGGGATATGTCTGTATGGTAAATACAGTTGGGCCTTTTTTCCTGCTTCTTGAGAGAAAACATCAAGTATGAAATAATGCAGACATTACTGCACCAGTTTTATCCCTCTTTCCACAGTACAAAAAGAAACACACTGCTGTTACTATAATTACATCTTCCATGCTTTTTAAATAGTTTTAATGTCATTTAATAATCTATCCCATGTAGTGCCTCAAAATAACTTCACATTATTGAACGAAGCTTTATGCTTTTTTTGAGTCATGTTTTTAAAGACTTTCTTTCAACCTTTCAGCCTAATACAGGCTTCCTTTAATTTTTAACAAATATGATAAAGTCTTAAGTTGTGAGAAACAAAACTTTCAAAAGGATATTCCTCCAAAGGAACATAAAGAAGACATCTTGAATGTGCTGCTATTGTAACTTTGTATCCATGGGAGCTTATGGTCCCATACTAATTTTGTGCTGTAAAACTGGCTACAAGGAGCCTGAGAATTTGCTCCTGGTGATTGTTGACAACAAATAAAATGCTTATTCCTCTGGGCCAGAGCTGCGCACCAGCAGGTTAGGGTGCTGCTTGCAGCGCTGGCGCACTATATGGGCACCTGTGCAAGCCCTAGATGCTCCACTTCAGATCGATCAATTACCAGCTAACGTGTATGGGAAGGCAGCAGAGAAATGGCCCAAGTTCTTGGGCTCCTGCATGGCTGTGGGAGGCCCAGAAAAAGCCGTTCTAGCTACTTTATTCATAAAATAACTCTTCTCATAGTGGTTATTCTTTTGCTTGTGTATAATTTTTCCTTTCCATTATGTGAAATGTTACTTTCTCAGGACCATCTTTATGTTTCAATAAGACTCTTTCTTTTTAAATCACTTATAGCTATACTTTTATTCTCTGTGTCCTTGTTAGAAAGTTCATTGCTTTGTCCTAGAGTATCAAAAATGACCTCCATTACATGGACCACGATGACAGGAGAGGGGTAGGATAGTAGATGGATGCCCTTCTTGGGAGAGCAGTTCTAGACCTTGTTCACCAGGACACACACTCAGGGATGGTACCTGCTAGCATATGGCATGTAATTCCAACCCTTGTCTCCTCCACCACTCTTGTAGGCTGAATTACATTTCCCCAAAAGACACACAAAAATGTGTGTCTAATCTGGCGTTCTTATGATATGACCTTGGGAACCAGGGTTTCTGGAGATCCATCTGAGTAAGTCCCAGTGGAGTATGACAGGTTCTTAATTTTCTTGTCTTTAATTTCTTTTTTTTTTCTTTTGGTACAGTTTAGTTGGTGCTGGGGTCTCCCTTCCCCTTAGCCAAGTTCCCTCCCCTCCCTTCTGTTTTCTCCTCCAGTCTCACAATGGGTGTCTTTCACAAATTTTCCCAAGTCCATTATGTTGCCGCTGGACTGTCTCCCAACCATGTTCCTACATGTCAGTCATTTCATGAGTTCATTTTTGTATCCCAGGACCCTAATGAAGGTGCAATGAGGACTAGATCTTTGTTATTTATGGGCAGTAGCAATAACAGTGATAAAAAGGACACAGATCATCTCAGTTAATTATAAACAATCAGTCTCTTATGGATGGTTGATCAAAGAATTACATCACAAGCTCTTATTACAAAAGGTATAGCTAAGTATGAAGTGACATAAGGTAAGATTCATATGTAATATCCCTAGATTTGACATCAGATTATCTTATTTTAGAGCAAACATATGATATTTGCAGGTCCTTAATTTAATGTGATTGGTAACCTCATAAATAGAGGATGGGAGTCAAAGAGAGAAGAGAATACCATGAAGAATGGGCACAAGGAGAGGCTACCATGTGAAGACAGAGGCACGGGGTCAAGCACTCAAGCTACATGCCAAGCAATGCCATGGTCTGCCAGCAGGCACCCAAAGCTAAGACAAAGCAAGTAAGGCCTGTCTCCTCTCTGGCTTTCTGAGGGACACTGTGATTCCAGAGGTTAGCCTCCAGGCCCGAGGAACAACACATTCCAGTTAATTTATAGCATCAGCTGCTGTTCTTTTGTTACTGCATCCTTGAAAACTGATGCAGATTCCCTGTGTGTATGTTTGGCAGGGAGGGGAATGTGCTTTGCTTCTTCATGACAAAATGATGAGCTGTCACTCCATCATGAGAATATATTATATAAGACTTTATCTTAGGCTCTTCCCCATGCCAGCAATGAAGAGGTGAGTTGCTGTGAGTCTTACAGTGACAAGGAGCTGAATTCCACCAACAAACACGTGAACCGGAGGTGGATCCTCCCCCAGCCAAGCCCTTCAAGCAAATGATTGACATCTTAACTGCAGCATTATAAGACAATTCTGACCCACAGCCAACAGTGAGAATGATGGATGTGTGCTGTTTGAAGCTGCTAACAGCAAAGAAAACAGCACAGACCTGGAAAACACCGAAAGCTGACTTTCTGTGGATGTTTCTAAGCTTCCCTTGGCGGGTTTCTCGCAGTTTCCTTGGAATGGGCACCTGCATCTTCTTCATCGGGCAGTGGCTTGCAACTCCTTCCTTAGCTTCTTAGCCATGCAGCATTTACCACTTGATTCTCATTGCCACATTTGTTTCTCAAGGGACTTAATGGCCAGAACCATGCTAAGCCCGTGCTGGCATCCTCCTCCAACAGACCCACATCTGATTATCAGAAAACACTCAAGGATGTCCACGCCAACCAGCTCAACCAGCAGGTAGTACCCAGCATCACAGCACGGGGGCTCAACCCATCCCTCTGCTTTGGATTTGCTATAATGGCAGGACCCCACAGCAAATGCATCCAGGGTCCTGCTGAAGTCCTCTTTTTCTCGGAAGATGGGTGGCAGTCAATGCAGGCAATATTTCTCTCTCAACCTATTAATCTTCTCTGAAGACTTTAAACTTGAATCATATTTTTAAAAAACTAATAATTCAAACAAATGTTATCTTTATATTATAAACAGAGATATGAGACAGCAGCCAAGGAATCAAAGGAAGTAACATAATGTAAAAACTTCAGGATGGATGCCACAATGCAAAAACATCCTGTTTAAATGCACAAAAAGTTCACTCCTTCACTTACAGAACAAATACTTATCAAGCACCTTCTAAGTGATAGAACCTGTTATATTTAAAGTTTTCAAATATTTGTTTTCATTTAGCCAGATGCCAAATAGCTAAATAAATATTATACACACACATAAGAAGACATCACATGGAGGTACGTCATAGAAATGCTTGTAACTTCACAATTACCTGAAAAAGCATTGCTGTAATACCGAGACAGGGTCTGCATGATATCTTTTGAATGTTGTGTCCACGGTGCTATCTTTCTGTAGGTTTTGACACGATGAACAAGTTGAGACCCACCATACTGAAGGGACAGGGTGTCACCATGATCTTCATAGAGTTCTTCAAATAACCTAAGCAAAAAAAAAAAAAAAAAAAACACATGATTGCACTTCTTGAAGATAACACCAACACAAAATGCATTGTTTTTCAACATGGTATTCCAGAAGCATCACAGGAACCTCTAAATTTGAAGTAGAGGCACCATAAACCTAACCCACCAAAGACGGATCAAACTGTTTCTACCCAGCTTTAAAAGATTTCATCAAAACAACAATAGCTTTTTCTTTTTTTTATATAAAACTGTTTTTAAGACCCTAAAATTTATCAGAAGCCACAAAACAACAGAATAGTCAGAGTGACCTTGCAAAAACAAATGAGAAAATAAACTTGGAGACCTCATAGTATCTGACTTCTAAGCATACTACAAAACTATAGTAATTAAAATAACAGCATAGTCATAAAAAATCAACACAAAGATCAATGGTATAGAATAGAGACCCCAGAATTTAATGCAAATATATACAGCCATCTAATTTTTGGCAAAGGTGCCAAGACCATCCATGATAGAAAGGACAATTTTTTAATAAATGGTGCTGGAAAAATTGGATACAAAAATGTAAAAAAATAGAAAGTGGATCCCAACCTTTTAATACATACAAAAATCTACCCAAAATTGATAAAAGCCTACACATGTGAACTGAAAATATGAAATTGCTAGATTAAAAAGCAGGGAAAGTACTTCAAGACATTAGTATAAACAATATTTAGGATAAGACCTCATAAGCAGAGACAACACAAGTAAAACTAGATAAATGGAATTACATCAAACTCAGAAGCTTCTGCACAGCAAAGAAAACAATAAAATAAAGAGATATCCAACAGAATAGTAAAAATATTTTCAAGCTAGCTAATTAAGGATTAATATTTAGCCTATATAAGGAATTAAAACCCAAAAACAAAAAGATAACCAATCCAGTAGCAAAATGGGCAAAAGACTCAAACAGACAATTCTCAAACGAAGAAAAGCAAATGGTCAAGAAACACAATGAAAAACATGCTCATATGACTAGCCATCAGAGAAATTAAATCAAAACTATCATAAGATACCACTTTACTCCTGTTGTAATGGCTTTTATGTAAAACACAGAGAGTATGAAATGCTGACAAGGATATGGAAAAAGCACATCTAGGTTAGGAATGTAAATTAAGACAGCTCCCATGGAAAACAGGATAGATTTCTTAAAAAAACAAAATCCTAGAAATAGAGTTGCCATATTAATCCAGCAATCTCACTACTTGATGGGATGCTTTCATAACACAAGAAGTCACTGCATCCTGCCATGTTTATAGTAGCACTGTTCACAACAGCCAATACATGGACTCAACCCAGGTATCTAATATGAGATGAAAGAATAAAGAAAATATGGTACATATGTAAACAACTGAATACTATTCAGCCATTTAAAAAAAGAATGAAATCCTGTTATTAGCAACAAAATAGATACAACTAGAAGACATCCTGTTAAATGAAATAAGCCAGACATGGGCAAATACTGCATGCTCTCCTTTGTGGAAGCCAAAAAAAAAAAAAAAAAAAAAAAGACCAACCACAAAACTCAATCTGAACACAAAATGGTACTTACTAGAGGCTGGGAGAGTTGGCTGGGGGCTTGGTGCGGGGAATTTAGACAATGATACCAAATAACACTTAGGTTGGAGGAGTAAGTTCCATGGCATATTTGAGTGACCATGGCTCACAACAGTATATTATATAGTTAATGAGTAAATGGGAAAGGAGATCTCTATAGAGCAAGTAACATCAGGGAAACAGAAATGTGGATTGCCCTGATTTGATCTGTATGCAATATACATGCATTGAAATGCAGCACCATGGCCCATACATATGTATAATTATTGTCAACTTTTACACATTTTTAAATGAAAAATCTAAAATATAAAAAAGAAAAAATGAGACTTCTAAATTTCTGCATCCTGCCAGATCAATCCACCTCTCATGACAGAATGTTGTTCTCTCTGAAATGTCTTTGCAACAGGATGTGTCCCTCCCCAATGCTGGGCCTGAGTTGACTTAGGCTGCTTTTATAAAACATTATAAACTGGTATGGGGAGGGGTTGGGGAAATTCCAGAGCCTATGAAACTGTGTCACATAATGCAATGTAATTAACTAAAAAAAAATTTACAGACTGGGCAGCACACAAACCACACACTGCATTGCACACGGATCTGGAAGCATGAAGTCTAAGTCAGTCCCCCAGCAGATTCTGTCTCCCTCCCAGTTTGTAGATGGTAACTCTCGTGATATCTTTCCATGATGGAAGGGGCTGGCTAGTTCGCTGAGACTCTGCAATAAAAGGTAAAAGTTCTTCCCTCGAATTCAACCATTGTCCAAAGACCTCATTTCCAAGTATCATTATTTTAGGGCTCAGGATTTCAATGCAGGAATCTGCAGGAGACATAGCCATTCTGTCCACAGCAGATATCCATGGTCTTTCATAGAATAGGTAAGTGATTGAAACTTATATTTCTTCAACTGCCTACTGATATTTTCAATGCACTGTAATCCTTTGATCTGGCCCTTTGGAAGCTAGTAATTTCCCTCAGTTGAGATTTTATGAGAATTTCAGATGGTAAGTTGTCCAATATCACTGTGTTTTTAAGAAAGAGTAAATCACAGATTTTCACAGATCCAAGGGATAATGAATATCACTAAGAAGGAACAAACATCTTTGGGGCCAGCACCACCTGGGCGTGCTGACATCCCATACAGGTGCCAGTTTGTGTCCTGGATGGACCACTTCCCATTCAGCTCCCTTGCTTAGCCAAAAGAATTTCCTGGCTCCCAGCTTCAGATCAGTTCAGCTCTGGCCGTTGTGGTCATTTAGAGAATGAACTACTGGATGGAAAAATCTTTCCCTCTCTGTCTCTCCTACTGACATCTGCCATTCAAATAAAAAATCTTTTTGTTTCAAAAAAATGAATTTATTCTATTTTAAAAACTGTAATATAGTTCATAATTTCTTGTTCAAAATGTGTGAAGATACTTGCTTCAAATGCTATCTGGATTAAAAAAAAACAATTACTACTTTGTCTAAGTACACTGGATTAATCTTTAAAAACACATAATATTTTTTGATAATGAACACAAGCAAACAAACCAAAAAGAAAACAGGTCAATAACACAAATGTTAGTAGAAATACTCCAGAATTAATTTGAATCATGTCTCCTAGCAACATAACTTTTAAGACACCGAAAGGAGAAAGGGGCTCATAAAAATCATTATTATTGATCAGGTTTGCTTCCTGTCCTTACCAGCATTGAAGTGGTGAGGCTTACCTCACTGCATCTGTATCAAACTGTAGGTTAGGTTTGTCGATCAATCCCAAGGAATAGAGCTGGTAGGCCAGAGCACATTTGCCCACCATGAACTGGGCTGTGTTGGTACGGTCCAAGCAGTCCACACAGTTGGTTCGGAGAATGCCAGTCTAAAGGAAAACAGCCAGAGTCAGTCATGATTCAGCCACCAGACTACCTCCACATCACTTTAGACAGCGTAGAAGCAGAAGAAAGGTTATGGGCAAAGGTTATTCCTGAACAAATATCAATCCCTTACTTTTATGCAAGCTTAAATATCAGCATCATGAAAAGCACTTTTTAAATTGTGTAAGTTATCTGTTTCTCGCTTACTACTGCTTCAATGGCACCAATAAGCCTGGTTTATATTTGAATTGATTTCTTTAGTTTAACAAGATATAAACAGCTAATAAGTGCAGATGTGCCAATTAGTAAAACTGTTTTTTTTTTCTTCTATTGCTCCTTCATCAGATTAACGGATCATTCAATGGGTAAAGCAACATCATCTGTGAAGCATAATTAATATATTGAATATACGTACCTGGATTGTTTTCCAAAGTTAGTCTAATTTATTCTTTCTACTTTCCCATTTGTACTTACATATCCAATAACAAAATTTAATATACAGAAAACAATCCATAGTCTATTTTATTTCAGCTCTATGTCCTTCTGTAAAAGTTAATCCCTAATAAACAGTAAGACTTTAAAAAATAATTCTGGGTCTGGCATAATAGCCTAGTGGCTAAAGTCTTTGCTTTGCATGGACCAGGGATCCCATAAGGGCATCAGTTCGTGTCCCGGCTATTCCACTTCCCTTCCAGCTCCCTGCTTCTGGCCTGGGAAAACAGTGGAGGACGGCCCAAAGCCTTGGGACCCTGCATGTGTGTGGGAGACCTGAAAGAAGTTCCTGGCTCCTGGCTTTGGATCGGCTCAGCTTCAGCCATTGCAGCCAGTTGGGGAGTGAACAGAAGATCTTTGTCTTTCCTTCTCTCTATAAATCTGACTTTCCAATAAAATTAAAAAAAAAAACTTTAAGTTAAAAAATAATTCTGAGGGTGAGTGTTCATGTTCAGTGGGTTAAGCCGCCTCCGTGATACCTGTACTCTCACACATCAGAATGCCTGCTTTGAGTCCCATCAGCTTCGTTTCTGATCGAGCTTCCTGCTAATGCACCTAAGAAGACAGCAGATTATAGTCTAAGTACCCGAGTCCCTGCCACCCATTGGGAAACCTGGATGGGTTTGGCCTGGCCTAGTCATGGCTATTGCAAACATTTGGAGAGTGAATCAGCAGATAAATTCTCACTCATTCTCTCTCCCTCTCTGTTTCTCTTTGCCTTTAAATAATTAATTTTAATAATGAAATAAAAATCATTCTCAAATAATTAAGAAGTATGCATTAAATAAGATGTACCTGTACTTACTTCTGCAGATAATACATACTATAGGTACAGATTTTACTCATTATGAACATCAAGTTGTCTATACCTGTAGGCGACCCGTGGGAATCACACATCCGCCCAATTCATTCCACCTAGGTTTAAAAACATTTTTTTTTAATTAATGGCATATACATATTGACTTCTGATACAGTTTTTGTTAAGTATTGCAGAGTCAAAGTAATAGAGCTGAAGGTGCCTGAAAAATCAGTTGATTCTGTGTAATATCATTCTTTCAGGGAAATGAACATGAGTGAATACGCATTAATTGAAATGGACAGCTTGCCATGTCCTCCTCCAAGAGATTAAACAAGAAAAGGGCATCCTAACTCGCTCCAGTCCATGCACACTGGCCCTTTATCACCTATGTTCAACCAAAACATTCCTTGCTTTCATTTAAACCTGGTCTCTACAGATATGAACAATAATTATGGGCATCCTTCCAAAAAATCTTCCATGCCTTAGCCTTTTCCACTCAACATCTGGATTCTCTCTCTTCTGCAGCTTTTCTTCATGGTAGCTGTCCTGCATTCTTTCAGTTGCTTTGGCAGATTCCCTTTTAGAGGCTACTTGCTTTCTGTTTGCTAATAATGAATCGGCTTTTGCTAGAAAACATTCCATCATGATGTTATGTTTTGATGAATAATTCAAGGGAAAAGGCTGTGTAGAAAAGACTTAATATGACTGCCCTGCCTGTGCCTTTAGAAATGTCTACTTACAAGCTTGGCTCTCGGTTGGGATCTGAAGACTGGGGTTTCACCAAGTTCCTACCACTCCTAGAGTGGAAAAGACCAGGGGCTGGTGTGGTGGTATAGCTCACTAAGTCTCTGTCTGCACAGCACCTGCACGCCACTTGGAGCCAGTCCATGTCCCAGTTGCTCCATGTCCTATCCGGCTCCCTGCTTATGGTATGGGAAAGCTGGCTCAAGTCCTCGGGCCCCTGCATCCACATGCGAGACCAAGAAGAAGCCACTGACTTGCATGTGCTCAACAGACTAATCCCAGACATTACAGCCGTCTGGGGAAAGACCCAGCGGATGAAAAAATCTGTCTCTCCTTCCCTCTCTGAAACCTTGCCATTCCAATAAAAATAAATGCCTCTTTAAAAAAAATAAATAAGACTGGCTAATGGGCCCAAACCATCAGTGGAAACAATATGGCTTTTCCTATCATTTTTAATTTTGATAGGTGCTAGGCAGAGGCTAAATCTGTGTGCTCAGCCTCCTGTAAAAAGCTTCAAGACTAAAAGTTGCTTCTCTGGGAAGCAATATCTCACATGGTACTGTCAGATTTGTCTTTGGAGAAGACTCTAGAAGCTTGTATCTGGATTTCTCTAGACTTCTATCATTTTGCTAATCTCACTTTGCACCTTTTTATCAGGATAAATCCTGGCCACACAATAGTGTGTTGAAATATAGTGAGCTCTCCCAGTCAATCAATGAACCTGATGGCGGTCTTGGCACTTACAGGCACCCTAAAATTCATAACACAACAAAAGCAAACAATGCCTACTTTAACAAAAGAAAAACACTACCAGAGATATACACCAGTACTTGCTTGGCTTTTGTTTGTTTGTTTGCTTTTTGCTGCTTTTCCATTGTATACATTGGAATAAATTGTATACATTGGAATTCCATTGTATACATTGTATGCTATGCTATACTGAAAATGTTGGAAATACATGATATTGGCTCATTAAAAGATACATAATACATGCATCCTTGATCTGAGCAGGTTGACAAAATGGTCATGAAGAAATATTTGTGAGCATAGAAGTACAGTAATACAATGGCAGGATTTTTCATAAAATGTATTTATAAAATGCTGCCCCTAATTAAGAATACCAAAAATGGAATTCACTATAGAAATCTTACATTACATAAACATCTTATGTAATATCTGTTCCATAAAGCAAGACATAAAGACCCCATGAGGGCAGGAATTTGGACTCGTATGGAAGATGGCTGTTATGCAGGACGTGGGTGGGGTTAGGGATAACTGGGACCAGCATTATAAAAGAGCAGGGTAACCTGCCACTTGAGACAGAGGACCAGTTTCAGTCCTAGCTACTCTGCTTCCCACCAGCTCCCTGCTAATGAACCTGGAACAGCAGCAGAGGATGATGGTTCAAGTACGTAGGTCCCTGCCACCTAGGTGGGAGACCTGAAAGGGATTTCTGGCTCCTTGCTTCAAGCTGACCCAACCCTAGCCTTTGAGGCGAGTTGAGGAGTGAATCAGTGAGTAGACCATCTGTCTCTTTCCCTTTCTCTGTTATTCTTTTAAAACAAACAAATCTTTCTTTTTGGGTGCCAACTAAGAATCCTGCTTCCTACATCAGAGTTGGATTCGTGGCTTCAGCTCCTGACTCCAGCTTCCTGTGACTGCACACCTGGGAAGCAGCAGGTAATGTTCCTGACACCTTGTGAGTGACTTGGATTGAGTTTCCAACTTTGGTTCTGGCCACTGGCTTGGCAGGCACTGGGGACTGAAACAGAGGATGAAAGCATTCTCTCTCTCAGCAGGTGGGATCTCTTTTCCCTTCCTCCCTCACATTCTCCCTCTCTCTTTCTCCTTTCCTCCATCTAAAATACATACCTTAAAAAAAATTTTTTTCTCAATCCTGTAGTTTCTCTCTCCATATATATAAAACCACCAAAGGCATTGTCATGCCCATGGTGAACACCAATTAGCCAGTTGCAGAAGCAGCTTGCTCTTGGCAAATAATACAAACTATTCACATTTAGCGTCTTTATTCATGAGAACAAAAATCTTGACTTTCTTTAGAGTTATAAATACCATACTTACTTCTCATCAGGCCTCAAAATGCTGCAGTAAGAATCGGGTCGGTTGACAAAGAAACCCGTTTTCTTCACCACACTTTCTGCAATCACATTGAGTCGATCGAGAACATTGCATAGCTTGCTGAGGAGAGAAGCAAGAATGAGAAGGGAGCAAAGAACCCAAGTGTTGGCACGTGTCTCTCCCTACATCCACACATGTAAAGTCCCTAGCAGGAACATGCAGGGAATTCCTTTTATAAAACTCTTGGTTTGTATTTCATGGGAATATTCTAATAGTTAGTGTCCAGGCTACAATGCGGACTCCATAACTAATAAGATTTAATGCAAAAGAGACAGGAAGGAACTGGAATTATATTTTGAATACTGACAGTCCTTCATCTTGGCATGGGATAGCCTTCTAGGACTTTTTCTAAACCTTTCCACTCCCCAGGAGTTGGCAGTGAAGTCGATAAACATTCACAAAATGAAAGGTGTGAAACAAATAATTATGAACAGCAGTAGCCATAAACCTAGCTACCTTATGAGAAAGTATGTGCCCATGGCCAAGTACATAAAAGGATAAGGAGAAGTCCCAGGGAGATAAGTACAAAATTATATAGCAGTATTTTAAAAAAATAAGACCTTAAAATAAACCAAATGCTTAGACAATGCATAGAGAATCAGTAAATGAAAAAAAAATAAAGATAGTGTGAGGTCTGATGATAGAAGTCTCTTAGAAAGGATGAGTTCTGAATCAGGGGGAAGACACCTCAGCCAGCAGCAACCAATAAGAACCCAGGCCCAGGGATGGGACTTGGGCTGCTCCACCTAGGGTCCATCATGAAAATTGGGTTTTCTGGAACAGAACAACCTGAGCAACAAACAACCTCACATCACCGCTTTGTGGAGCAAACCAAGTGATGAGGCTTTAACGTCACAATAAAAAGTTGAGATTTACTGTGAACGATCATGAGTTATTTTAAGGTCTTCCATGAGAAGGGGAATCTAAAAGTGGTGTCTGATGAAAATGTTTCAACAGTGAGATAGGATAGAATGGAAACAGGGACTCCAACGCCTTTATGGACCAACAGCAAGAGGTGTTCTAGACTGACCAGTGAAGTCAAACACAAAGTCACAAAAGGGATAAACAGGAGGCAAGAGGAGAGTCTGGTTGACTCAAGTACGTGTGCGACCTGAGATAGCTCCTCCACAGCTCCAGGAAGGAAGTTAAACCAGTAATGCTTCATGGCAGAAATCAGCTTCCTGCTGGTGTCCTGGGACAAGAAAAGGAGAAATATCACAACCAAACAGGTGGGTATCATTTACCTTTTGGTGTACTTGGCCATATCCCAAGGAATATAAACAATGGTGTGCTCGGGAGGCAGAAACTGGTTCAGGTAGGTCACAGCAGCGACCAGTTCTTCACTCAGAATCCGTTCATGCTTTCTTTTCTCTCGTTCCTTTATCAAAAAGCAAATGTTCTGGAATTTTAGCTACCACAGATTAAGAGGAACAGCCTTTTAACAGTTTTCCTTTTTCAGCTAACGTGAGACACAACAACCATGTCAAATACACTGAAATGAGACGTAGTGACAACATTCAAATCAATGCAAATAAGTCAGAGTTTCCTCTCTGTTATTTCATGTCCTAAATGCCTGCAACAGCAGATGCTGGGTCAAGGTCACAGCCAGGAGCCAGGAACTCCACCTGCATCTCCCACACAGGTGGCAGGAACTCAAGCAGCCACGCCATCAACCACTGGCTTTCCATTTGCATCAGCAGGAAGCCAAGAAAGAAGCAGAGGTGCTGAGATCTGAACCCAGGTGCTCTGCTGTGGGAAATGTGCACACCCACAGGCAGCTTGACCTCTGCACCACACACACAAATTAACATCTCTGAAGCTACCGAAAGTAACCGTGGTGCAGTGGATGCCCCTTCCTCGTGCCATACAGACAAGTCAAAGCTATCAGAAGGGATGAGCATGCACACATACACACACACCCCTCTGCATGCTGTTCTCTCCGAGTGTAATACTGTTCGCCATCCTCTGAATCAAGGCAATGCCTCTTCATGCTGGTTCATCTGCCTGACTTTACCAGCCTTTCTCTCTCTTACTCTGAGGGCAGGTGCTGTTTCTATACACATGGCACTTCTTAAATGGCTGATTGAGTGGGTATTTGCTAGTTTGTCTTTTTATCATATTTATTAAGCAAACTCTCAGATACTATTAGGTTCCTAGCCACTGCCAGGTTCATAATAAAATCTTTGTTTTTCACATTCTCAGTGTTTTCTTTGCTGCTGAGATTCTTACAGTCGCTTGGTTGCAATAAAGGCAGATAAAATTGTGCGGACTCCATCCTAAGCCTATAGATGGATGCCACATGAGTTGTTTACCAGTCAATGTATTCTTATAAAGAAACAAAGACCAATGTCCCCATGGTGTCTGGGTTTCTTAATGCTACCTCAGTTTTTGAGTGACAATAGCACCCTGACTTCTGTATCCTGCCCTTTGATCCTGTCACTATGTATTTATTTGTCCAGGAATTCTTATGACTTTTCAGAGAAGCCAGAAGTGGCCTCAGGCTTTCTTCTCACTGGACACTAATATATAAATTTCACCCACACCTAATTCATACATAACACTAGGAAGCCTGATACTCATTTGCTTGCTTTGGGAACATACAACTGAATACTCAGGTCCACTGGGCAGAGGTCAAGGACAACCTCAGGACAAATGGCCACAGTCCAGACACCTGGGGCACAAGGAGTCATCATGGAACAATAACCTGCAACCTCTCCTCTGGAGAGCAGTGAGGGCCAGATCCTGACCTTCCCTGTGCTGAGGAAACATGTGCTTGGCTCCCATAAGCAAGCAGGAGAATCCACCATACCTTCACTAAATTCAAGATGATGATGGGCGAGCCAAACCGCTGAAGCATCTGGTCAAAGTGAAGGGCAGCCACATGTGCAAAAGGATCTGCCTGATCCACTGTGGAGGGAGAAAGACGAAAATCACCTGAATGACATGCCCAAGATGTTTAAAGGAACACAATTCAACTCTTCTAACAACTTCACTTCCCAAAACCCTCTTGAGGTGCGCACAGCGCACTCATTCATCATACATTTATTAAACTGACACGACGCTCTCCTTACTGAAGAGAAATACACATAATTAGCTAGCAGTCAAAAATCAAACACACATTGATTGCATAAAAATAAATTATCTACTTTTTGGGACTAAATCTTGTTGAAACTTAAGGATTTATGAGATTTTTATGACAACAGTTCTTTATTTCTAAATGTAAGCATTGGAAAAAAAACAAAAAAAATTTTTAAAATGTTGTTGCACATACATGTGATGGGCGGTTTAGGCATCATAGTGGATATGTCCTGAGACCAGTACAAGGGAACTGATCCTCTAACTTGCACATAAGAAGAGTAGCTTCCAGCAGTAAAAGACATCACAGAAGCATCACAGACTATTTGTTCTGTCTCTACCTCATTTGCAACATCACCCTGGGAAGAAAAGAACATTTAAAGAGAGTTTATGCTCTTAAGATTTTTTAATGGAAAAAAAATTCAAGTATACTATGAAACTATCATTCCTACTCATCAAAGATCTTCAAATAGGTACATGTTGTCAATTTCAATGTGTATATTAGAAAAGCAAAACCATTTAAAAGCAAGACAGGAGAGCAATTAAAAGTAGCAGCAAATACACTGGCAGGGGGAGAGGGATCAAATTAAGTAGCGAATAATGCAAGTAGAAAACCAAAGACAGCTTGACTGGCATAAATGCTTGGGAATGAGAAAAACGAAAAACAATTTCATGAATCAAACAAAAGGAGAGGAAAACCAGACTATCAGAATTCAATTCTTGAAAGCCAAAAACAGATGAAAGAACAAAATAGTAAGATTTAAAACATGCCTAATGCACAGAAGCACAGAGAAAGGATTTTCAGGCAATTTGTTTATATATGGATATGACCAAGAATAATGCTGGGTGCATTAATAATGCTGGGTCTGACTATCCTTTGAATAGTCAATTAGGAGCAAACATTCTGACTTTTCTTAAGGTACCAGTGAAAATAATTTACATTGCTAGTATAATTTTACACACAATATTGTTATTTTGAACCAGGGTCAACATCCAATGCCTCATTCAATCTGTCTACTCAATCACACATCTGCTCAAGACTCCAGTTGTCAACCACAAATAGAGATAGCGTACCCAGAGCAGATGACATGGCTGATGGTTACATGGTGAATTTTAAAGCTTGTTTTCTGTGGTGAACAGCAAAAACAATCTAGACAGTGAAGGGCAGAGGGCAAAGGTTATCCCCTTGATTTACTCTATGCTTTCATCAGGAATGTCTTTCAAGGTCAGTGCAATGGCATAGCAGGCTGATCCTTTGCCTAAAGCACTGGCATCCCATATGAGAGCCAGTTAGAGCCCTGGCTGCTCCACTTCTGATCCAGCTCCCTGCTGATGTACTGGGAGAGCAGTGGAATGCCTAAGGCCTTGGGCCCCTAAACCTATGTGAGAGACCTGCTGGAGGTTCCTGGCCCCCAGTTTCGGACTGGTCCAGCTCTGGCCATTGTGGACACTTGAGCTTCTTAATGTCAATGGATGGAGGCTCTCTCTGTCTTTCCTTCTCTCACTGTATTTCTGACTTTCAAGTAAATAAATTTGAAAAAAAAAAAAACTCTTCCATGAACAAACACAAAATCACTGTCTTTTACTTCACTCCTTGGGTGAAGGTAATCTGTTGTTTTATCTCTACGTTAAACATGCATTTTTCTCTATATAACAAAAATTGCTCATCTTAAAAAGACATTACGCATTTCTAAATGCCCTAAAACACCGTATAACTCCAGGAAAGCTGACTTCTTGGAACATCTGTAAATGAGTCATATTTTTCACAAGTTTGATACTCTGGAAAATTATTCTTAATACTATCCCAAACTGAGAAATTCTGCTTTTTAAAATTGCCCATTGCCTTAGCTATGAGACAAACTGATGTAAAAAGTTAATATCAACAGCAATTCTGTTTGTCATCTTACCTCACAGTTTGCACCTCTCTTGAGAAAGCGGGTTCCAGCAAACTTGCTAGATCTTCTAGCTATTAGAGTGACATACACTGGTCGCCCATAGATCAACAGTTCTTAGAAATCAAGTTAAAGTTGTTTACCATTTGTGGTTGTCACTAAGACTAAGAGAATTGGTATTCGTTAAGTGCACACCTACATAAATCTCATCCAATGGCCTAAAGAATATTGAAAGTGCCACCAAAGAATGGAAGAGAAATAATAGAATCATTATAGGTCTAATCTTCACTATCATGCAGATCAGAAGGCCTTACCTAAAGAAAGGCTTCATAGAATTTCAGATGAAAACAATAAGCAAGTGTCAAGTTACTAGCTAGGGGAAGATCTGCCCTTTCCCTGCAGCCAGGCATCAGATGTGAACAAGTACACTTAATCCTCCTCTAGTCTTTAGAGAGCACAGGCCTCTCAGAGAACAGGTGCCACCTCATGGGATGTATACATTATGCAGCAGCATGTAATACTGAGGGACTAGAATGAGCATAACACCGTGTAAGCAATCAAAAACCTAAACCCTGAATAAATCCACGTCAACTGCTTGACCCACATACAACTTTTTTTAGGTCATCTTATTTAACTCTCTGAGCCCAAATCTCACCTCCTGCAAAACAGAGTAAGAAATAATGGAGTCATTATAAGTTGGGCTTCTCTATTGTGAAATGTGCTCTAAAAATCCAAAACATTTGAGAATCAACATGATCCTGCAGAGGAAAAGGCTACACTTGACCATGTGATGGGCACAACCAAAATGCAGGATAACTAGAAATATCATATAAAATTACCTTCAGATAATATGGATCATATGGTGTATATAATACATAAATGAATTTCATTTTCATATTTGGTCCCATCCTCAAAATATCTCATTATTTATATTCAAATAATCCACCCCCCAAAAAAATTGAAATCTGAAACATTGACGATCCCAAACATTTCAGGCAAAGGATACTCAACCTGTACTTTTCCTAGGTGGTCAGGAAGACTGGATAAAGTAGTGTGATAAAATGTTCAACGTTCAATAAATAGCAATTACTGTCATCATACAGATTCCAAAATTTATTAAATGTGTGATAACCAGGGAACTAGATGCATCATTTAAAATAATGGTCTTTGAAATTATAATCTGTAATGATGTTCACTATTTTAAATTACAAGAATTTATTTTGCTTAATATATGCCAGGATCTGAGCTGGCTATTGGAAACATAAAACAATCTAGAACTACTTTTTAGGAACAGCCTCCAGACTCTAGCATATTCTTATGGGTATTCTTGGTGAAAATATTTTGTTCTTCCCAGGTAGATTTAATTTTGGAAACAGACAAAAATCATTCAAGGCCCAATCCTGTTATGCAGTGAATGACAAAGCAGATAACATTGGTTGAGATGGGTAGTTTGGTCCAGTGGTTAAGACATTACTCACTGATTGAAAATGATTATGAAGCAATAAGCCTAATGTTTAAGTAGAGCATAAAAATCTCACTCTCCCTCTTTTCAAAACTTCTGTGTCTTCATCTAGACTCTCTTGCCTCACAATTGCCACAAAATAGACAGCTCCTGTATCCACACTGGAGACCTACGAGAAGCTCGTGGCTCCTGGCTTTGGAGCAGGTCAGCTCTGGACAATGTGACCATTTGGGGAGTGTAACAGAGGATGGAAGGTTTCTCCTTGTGTCTCCTGTCTTTGTAAATCTGCCTTTCACATAAAAATAAATAAATCTATGATACAAGGAAGAATATTAACCAGAAATCTCCACTGTGGGACAGTAAATGCTACCACCCTACATCCTATGACACACCTGCATCTGACTGGTTTCAATGTAGCTGGAAATTAAATGAACCTGTGGAAGGAAAAAATAAGTGTTTCTCAAACTGAACTCAACATCTTAACCCAAGGCTCTACCTCCATCTCTCTGATCTACCATACTGCCTTCCAATCTGGACTCATTCCTCTTGAATAACTGCAAGTGCCTCCTTACTTGTGTCCCTTGTTCCAGCCTCATTTTAAGCACTGCAGCTTGAAAACAGCTGCCAGCTGAGAGCTTCCTGAATACTACTTTGCAACTGACACTTTCATTCACAAAGAATGTTCCAAAGACCTAGCACGGAATCCAAGATCCACACTTAGCCTGACCACCAAGGCAGTCTGGTTACCACCAATGTCCTTCTCACTGTATAACCTTACCTCCTGGGAGATGGATACACAAGCCACAAGATCACTGACAAGTACAAGTAGTTTTCTACCTCTAAACATTCAATACAGAAAACCCAGGACTGATCGACAACCCCCTCCTACACATACACACACACACACACACACACCACCCCCATCCTCACCATTACCACCTCCGCAGTAAAGATCCCAATTCTGCAGCGTACCCGGGCTAAGTCCTCCAAGACCTGCTTCCTCCACACCTGTAGGTCATTTTGCTCCTTCTCCCAGGTTAACACAATCCTTGCTTATCGATATCACTCACAGTGCACTTAGCACTGTCTTCTTATTAGTCTTTCTCTGCACATAAAATGTCTTCTGCTCAAATACTCTGCCTTCCTCTTTGTATTTCTATTGCATGGCATCCTTACTAAGTTTTCCTAGTGGGAGGCCCACAGGGATCATTATAACCTCATGATTTGTTTGTAGCTTTCTACAAACTAGTACAGCACAAGTTTAATAATAAGTATTTTAAGTTATACAAAAAGGATACTTGACTGGCCGCAGAACCCATGAATAATGTACAAGAGCCAGTCACGATGAACGGTGTTTTTAATTATATCCAGGAGTTCACCATTCCACACATACTTCATATAAGGTTCACTACAGATCCCAAATACACCTGAAAAATAAAGTATCATAAAAAGAAAGAAACTGGTTAGCATTCAACTAATTTGCAAGTTCTTAGACCTCTGTTTTTTGACTTCAAAATAAGATGCCTCAGGAATCTTACTGCAGGTAACTCAGTGTATGTCACTCAATCCACCTCAGGAACACTGTGCTAATTTCATAACCACATTAGACACATGTTTTCTAATGTGTGAGTTTTCAGTTGACAAGAAGAGGAAGCGACAGGGAAATGAAGGACATGAGTACAAATACACCAACAAAGCCAAGAGACAGCAGAGAGTAGCAGCTGAGAGAACAGGGTTGTAGAATTGGAGGGCCTGGTTCATGCTCTTGCTCTGCCTCAAGTACAGGAACCCATGTGATCAGGAGTGTTCCCCTGTCTCCTCACCCATGCCCATACTGTTCTAAGCACTGGGTGCCTAGGACAAGCCCAACGTGTACGTGCTCGCATAAGTGGTGGCCATTCCTATATTAGGCTTTTCTATTTAATAAAAAAAAAAACTTCATTTCATAATGTGATTTCAGCACATGCAAATAAACAATAAACATACATCAATTTTTCTACATGCATAGGAAGTAGAAAATAAGAAATAAGCATATCTATATGATTAGGATTAAAAGACTCGAAAAGTTCTATCAACCAACACCATTTTTCGTTTTTTTTTTTTTTCCCTCAAAACTGATCTGTGAAGAGTGTTTATGCTGAATGCACTTTGATTTGTAAAAACTGAACTGAACTTTCTCTGATCTGTCAATGTATTACACAACGTACCACACAAGAGAATCAAAACACAGGTGTTGAACAGGTGTCTGAACAAATCCATGTGATCTGGATGATCATGAGTAGGAAGGATGCATGCTGGCTTTGGCCATGGGTCAAATAACCAATCAAGTAGTAACTTCCAAGAGTCAAGGGCAAGGCCAAGGATGAGATTCAGTCTTCTTGGAGAGGACCAGAATCTCTGACAAAGTACCAGGACAGACACAGCCTCTTACGGAGTAAACTGAAAGGACAAACATTCTGGGGCCACTTTAGTTTGGATTCTACCTCTGTACCCGTATCTTCATCACTGCCATTTAAATTTCCTGGAGCAAGGAGCATGAAAATACTACTAATCGAGCAGAGAACTCTGGCTTATCAAGAGCACTCTGACTTATTAGGTTAAGTCACTTCCTACAGTGCTGGCATCCTGTGTGGGAGCTGCCAGCTCATGTCCTGGCCGATCCACCCCTGATTGAGCTCCCTGCTAGTGCACCTGGGAAAGCAGCAGAACCCGATAATTCTGCCTTTCAAATAAGCAAATTAAAAAATTTATTTTTAGAAAAAGATACTATTGTCTAACTAGGTTTATACAATCCAATTCAGCAAAATTCCCTTAACTTAAGCTTGAAATTATTTCTTCACATCACTGATAATCCAGACCACCTCAAGGATCTGGTGACCAAACCACTGATGGAGGACAAAAGCACCTGTTCATCTAGTGTCGGCCAAGGTCTCCAGGGCAGCTGCTGGTCCTACAGAGATTCTATATGGTCCAGCCGGAGGCAGAACCTAAGAGACACTGATGAGTCAAGCTGGGACCTACAGAAGTAGCAAAAACCTCGGACCTGCCACACTGTCTTCCCTGCACATTGGCCAAGGTAACTTCATCTCTAGGTGTCAATTTCCTAACCAAGCTTTCTTTCTAACAAGGCTTTTAGGAAGACTATAGAGAGATTTAAGTGTGAATGTCTAGCAAATAATAGGTAGCCCACAGTAACCTCCCTAAAACTTGGGCCATGCTGATTGAGTCCCTTTAATGAAAGAGAACTAGGTGATGTATCTTTTCCAACATCCAAAAGCATAACAAAGCAAACAAACACGAAGACAATTCTCCATTTAAACTTCCCCAAAAGTCTAGACCTGAATGCATTCCTCACAAAAAGGACATGAATACTTGCTACAAAATCTCAGCATATAATTTTCTAGCTGGCCTACAAATGAAATCACACGGTGACTAATGATCTCTGTAAAAAATAAATTGGTCAAGTTCACATATCCAAAACAGCCCCATGGAAGGATGCAGAAATATGACAAAAATGTGAGTGAACTGAGTGAGATACCATCTCTGGCAGGCCACAGCAACACAGAATAAACACAATGAAAACCACCTACCGCTTCCACCCTGTGTGATTAACCCTTCATCTTCAAAGATGTCAAAACTCTCCTGGCGAGTCTGGGTTGTTTCTGATTTTAACATCTCCAGGGGCATCCGCAAGACAGTGAGATTATACTGAAGTGAGTGGGATAAATCGTAGCTGTAACTGAGAACAGAATTGAAATTTAAGAATTAAAAGAGAAAACCTACTTCACAGTCTTAGCTCCCATATGGAATAAAACCTGTGAACTAAATTATTTAGGCACCTGTTACTTTACAGAGATGTACTGCTGTTCAAATGAGCACCATAAGACATAGCAGAATATGAACATAATTGAAAATTTAAAATTCATTTGATGACTTAGATATCTGCATATTACAATATATATAAAACACAAAACGGTTAACCTACATTGATTTTTTTTTTTTTTTTTTTTGCTTCGCAGAGATATAAGCTCATGGTGCTGTACAAGGGAGTTAACTTTCAGGTATATATGAATGAGGTTTGCTAGATGATTCAACACCCACTGTAACTGAGTGTGCTTCTGTACCCTAGCTTACTGAGGAACAAAAATAACTGTATTAATTATTAATGGTTGTATTTCGAGTAAATGTAATAACATAGGAATAGGCAATTAGCATAGGCCATTGCAGTGAAACATGTCTTAGGACCATAACTGCCCTTCCAAATACTCTAATAATCTCTGTATAGATAAGATTATTTTAGGCCAAAAGAAACCTGTTATGATTCTGCTATCACAACATTAATCATCCTACAAGTACTTCTAGCTATAAATTTTTTGGTAGAGAATTTCAGAAAGTACATTTTAGATTTATGCAAATTTTTATTTTAAATATCTGAGTCTTTTTTTAAATGATTACAAATTAATCTGAAAGGTAATATGTAAATTATTATTCCTTACTTATATAATTCTATTAAAATTGATTTCTATGTCATCTGTAAAATTTAATATTAACACATTTGCTGGGTGGATCAGCTCATTTTGATAGCATCTAATCTCAAAGGAATGAAAACTGTATTATGAAGTTTGAGTCTGACTTTTAGCAATCAATTCTTCCAGTTTATTTTTTTTTTAATTGGAAAGGCAGATATACAGAGAGGAGGAGACAAAGAGAAAAAGATCTAAAGATCTTCTATCCACTGATTTATCCCTAAGTGGCTGCAGTGACTAGAGCTGCACCAATCTGAAGCCAGGAGTCAGGAGTTTCCTCTGGGTCTCCCACGCGGGTGCAGGGTCTCAAGGCTTTGGGCCATCTTCAACTGCTTTCCCAGGCCACAAGCAGGCAGCTGGATGAGAAGCAGAGCTGCCAGGATTAGAACTGGTGCCCATATGGGATCCCAGCATGTGCAAGGCCAGGACTTTAGCCACTAGGCTACCATGCCAGGCCCAATTCTTTCTGTTTAAAATAACGGCTTTGTTCTAGTTGAGTCCTAACAAATTAGAAAAACCTTTTAATATCCTGCTCATAAGACCCAAAAAGTTTAACCTACATAGTTTTGCTTATGGGATAATGTGATTAGAGTACTCAGTGGAGGAACAGAACTAACGGAGACACACAAGGTAGAGACAATCCATGGGCACTGCAAACACAAAACGAAGCTTTCTGCAGGGCAGACATCAGGGACCAGCACAATGAAAGCATGCCAGGAAGCCATCAGGGGAGAGCAAAGCCTTCCTCTACAGGCTCGTTACTACAATTCAAAGAACTTGAGTTTCACCTCAGTGACAACACGCTACACCCTGTAGAACAGACATGTTTTCCTTTATCTCATTAAGAAATGTCAACTACGTGAACAAAAGTGCAAAGTATCCTGTCAGTCTGCAACACTCGTAGCTGCAGTTGCTCAGGGTCTTCTTTCAGCCCTTTGTGACTCAAGTTCTTCCTGCTGCATGTTACCATCTGCTCTATTCCTTCGGTTAGGTATGCTAGGTGACAGAATTTTCCATCTAGTGCAATCACTGCATCCACCAGACCTACATATCAGTCATTTCAACGCAGGTGTAATACTTCATCATAACAATCTTGGCTTATTTGCTTTTTCTTCAATTACCAATATTTGATTTCCTCCTGGATTGGTTGGTGTTCTTACCTGAGCTATCTCTGATAGGGACGGCACAAATATCTCTTTACTAGCTGATTCGTATTTTCCCTCCTGATTAATTTTTAGGACATACTGTCACAGGAGCTTAATGCTACATTCCTCTTCAGGAAACTATTAATTCACAATGCCCCCAACAGTACAGTGGTATTACCACAGTTCTTCCTCTTTGGAAGTTAGTGTTACTGACTTTTGCCACACTATTAACTGAAAATTCAACTGTGAAACTATTGCAACTCTGTGGTAGAAACTAAATGCAAATTTCAATTTGAGATTAAAAAACACAAAATGAGAATACTTCTTTAAAATACATCATATTGTATTCAAAACAAACATGATTTTTATAGTGAGAATAAATATTAATTTATCCATTTCAACATGCATATATAGTTAGACTTTTTAAAGGAACAAATAATTGTGTTTGCATGCTTTCAGATGAACTAATTTGGCCTGTTTTTAAAAATAGAGGAAGTACTATTTGTAGTCTTTGATTCTACCTTTACCTCCTGAAAGTAACATAAACAGTTATGTAATCAATAGGAACAAAACTAAGCTTAAACTCACCTAAAGTAAAAATTGCTAGACAGGTCCACATTTTGAAATATTCGAAGATACCTTAAGAACAAAAGCAGAGCATGTTACATTTATGCAATACCATGAGCTGAGCATTCCAAGTCTGAAACTCTGAATGATGCCAGAAACACTTCAAAGTTTTGGCCTATTTTGGATTTCTGGGTTTTTAAATAAGGTGTACTCAACTGGTAAGATCTATGCCCCAATGCCCAAAACTAAAAACTCTGAAACCCTTCTGGTCATAAGCAACTGGAGTAAAGGATACTTGAATTCTGTTTTCCTTCACAGTTTGACATATATTTACACATTTTTGTTGGTAAATACACTCACGAAAGCTCAAGAAGTCCAACCGTACCTGGGACATGAACTTCTCCAACAACTCCAAGTATGTAGTGTATCCCTCCCCAAGCCCTGAACTCCAGAGGAAGCCTGCTGCTCAACAGCAATCACAGCAGTGAGAGGCAAGCCACGCCTGGAACATGCATGGGACAGAAGCAATGTGCTTTGTAAATGCCCCAAAAATAAAGACAAAAGTGCAAAAAAAAAAAAAAGCAAAATATCTGAGGGTCGCCATCATTTTTCAGTTGAGATATCTTTAAGGTGGAAAAAAAAAGTGTACAAAACATTAGAAATCTATATATTTAACCCCCAGGATTAATAAATGTTCACATTTTTCTAAGTTCAGTTCAACATTATTAAGATGATATCACTGAAACATTCTAAAGGTTAGCATCCCCTTTGGGACACCCAACACACATACACACAAGCAATCATTTTCCCGGTGAGGGTATGAACCCTCACAGGACACGTGCCCTTAGCTTTATCACAGAGATCTCTAAATAACTGTAGGGGCTAATGTTGCGGCATAGTGCGTTAAGCCACACCCTGCAACACTAACATCCCATACGAAAGCTGGTTCACGTCCCAGCTGCTTCCCTTTCAATCTAGCACTTTGCCAATGCTCCTAGGAGAGCATGAGAGAATGAACTAAGTTCTGGAGTCCCTGTGTTCATGAGGGAGACCCAGATACAGCTGCAGACTCCAGGCTTTTGTCTGGGCCAGACTTGCACCAGTGGCAATTCAGAGAGTGAATTAGCGAATGGAGAACCTCTCTCCGTCTCCCTGTGTTTCTTCCTCTCGCTATGTTAGATCTTTGAAAAAGACTTTTTAAAAATAAATAACTGATAGCAATACACTGTGTGATTACAGTATCTATTTAATGATGCATGTTTGGCTTAGGAATTAAGATGCTGGTTAGGATGTCCATGTCACAATTTGGAGTACTGAGGGTCAACTTCTGTTTTAGGTCTCATTCTAACTTCCTGTTAACGTGGATCTTGGAGGAAACAAGCAGGAAATGAAGGCTCATATAGCTGGGTCCCTGCCATCCACGCTCCTGGATTTGGCCAAGCCCAGCTGATGCAGGTATTTGGGGATTGAACTAACATGTGGAGTGTGTTCTCATGCTTGCTCTCTCTCTCTCTCAAATCAATACTAACTTTTAAGATTTATATTTATTATTTTTTTATTGGAAAGGCAGATATACAGAGAGGAGAGACAGAGAGGAAGATCTTCCGTCTGATGATTCATTCCCCAAGTGAGCGCAACAGCCGATGCTATGCCAGTCCGAAGCCAGGAGCCTCTTCCAGGTCTCCCACGTGGGCGCAGGGTCCCAAAGCTTTGGGCCGTCCTGGACTGCTTTCCCAGGCCACAGGCAGGGAGGTGGAAGGGAAGCAGGGCTGCTGGGATAGAACCATCTCCCATATGGGATCCCGGGCGTGCAAGGCAAGGACCTTAACCACTGTGCCACTGCGCCAGGCCCAATACTAACTTTTAAATACAATACTTCCATAAATCATTTCCAACTTTGACAATTGCCCTACAACTCACTTTTTCACTCAATTTTTAAATCTAGCTATGTTGAAATCTATACATTTAATTTGTTCTTTTTTTTTTTAAGATTTGCCTTTTTTTTTTTTAATGGAAAGGCAATTCACAGACAGAAGAAGAGACAGACAGACCCTCTATCCATTGGTTCACTCCCCAGATGGCCACAACAGCCAGAGGAGCCAGGTGCTTCCTCAGGGGTCTCCCACACAGGTGGAGGATTCCAAGGCTTTGGACCATCCTCTACTGTTTTCCCAGGCCACAAGCAATGAGCTAGACGGAAAGTGGAGGAGCTTGGACATGAACCAGGGCCCATGTGGGATCCCAGTGGTTGCAAGGTGAGAATTCAGCCATTATGCCACCGCCCCGGTTCCTAATTTGTTCATTTTAATTGATGCACAGTCATCATGCAATACATGGCATATTTTATTTACTCATTCCTCTACTGAGAAACCATTGGATTCTGTGTAGTCTTCCATTATATGTTCAGCGCATGTTTTCTTGTACACATAGCTCAGAGTTTCTCTAGGGCACATGCATACCAGCAGAACAACTGACTTGTAGAGAATACACATTTTCTCAATTTTGCCAGAATGTGTAAAATTGTCCTAAGTGGCTGAAATATTGTCACTCCAACTCACAATGTGTAGTTCATTTATACTCATCCTGTGTAATTCATTGTGTCCATAATTTCCAACCTGATTAATGAGAATTGAATGGTGCCACTTGAAATAGAATCAGAATGTCTTCCATGCTGTTCCTAACTCATAACAATTTTTCAGTTGGGCCACTAATCTTTTACTAATTGGTACAAATTCTTCCCATTTTCTATGATATGCTACAAATACCTGCTTTCAGACTGCAGTTTCTTCTCTGAAATCTGTCTAATTGTGAAGATATTTTTACCTTGATAGCATCAAATTCAACATTGCTTGCCTTATAATTTCTACATTTTTTAAAATTTTGGTAATGATATCCTCCACCAAGGGTCATGAAAACATTTTTTTTTTCTTGAGACTTTCTTTGTAGAATTGCTTCTCAACGTTGTCAGAGACTGGAATCTAACCTTATTTTTATTCAAATGGAAAGCCTAGGTCTTTATAATGACTATTCTATCATATTTTGCTTTCTGTAATAAAACATATCCTTTTCCAAGACTTTCTCAACTCTGTTCATTAATCACGGCCAATGCCACCACCAACAGCAAAACAGTCTTCCTATAGTTTGCTGAACAACTTAATTACTATAAATTTAACTGTCTGGTTGCCCTGATCCCTTCTTCCTTTTCTTTTTAAAACACTTTAAGTTCTAGAAAAACACTTAGGCCTGTGGATGGTCTGAGGCAGACCTGGACAGCCAACAGGCCTCAGCACTTACACAGAAAGAATAGGAAGGTACCCTTGTGAAGACAGAAGAACAGGTCACGTCTTATCCAACGACCTCTCAAGCTGGTGTCAACAGACCATCTCAGTTCTCCTAGCCACTAACGTACAGCAGGGAGTGCTGCACTCCACTTCTTCCCTTCTCCCCCCACATCCCCACCACAGACACAGCTCACTCACTCAGCCTCCCCTCCATGTCCCGCTCTATCTCAGCCAGGGGCCCATGTGGGTCTGCAATACCCATTCCCCACCTCTGCAATGAACATGAAAAATTAATCATTTTCTCATGAAACAGATAAATGAAATTTTTTTTGGAAAAAGAAATTAAATAATGTCACTTTTTCTATCATTGTTAGTGATAAGGTTGACCATTTAACCATGTCTGCTTTTCTTTTCCTTATAAGAATATTATCCTTTAAAATTATTAGAGATCAGTAGTTTCATAGGTTTATATGTATGAATGAATATTCCATTCTTCAATAACCTCTCATAGAATGTCTTGAGGTTTTAACATTTTATTTATTTATTTAATAAACAGAGAGAAAGAAATACATACACAGAGAAAGGGGGTGGGCAGGAGCTCCCGACCACTGGTTCATTCCCCAAATGTTCTCCACAGCCAGTACCGTGCCAGGGCCGAAGGCAGGAGCTGGGAATTAAACTCAGCTTTTCCCAGGTGGGTGACAAGGACTCACAGAGCCATTCCCACTGGCTTCCAGAGTCTGCACTAACAGGAAGCTGGAGTTGGGGAGCCAGGAATCAGACCAAAGTACACCAATATGGGCGGGACGCATTCATGTTAACAGGCTGAACACCCACCCTTTGCCTACTGAATTTAAAGCCACTGTGGACCTTGCCTGACTCAGCTGTTACAGTGGGGGGCTGTAAAACCCCTTAAACAAACATTGCAGGTGGCTGAATCAGCACTTGACCTTTTCACAGAACCTTGACAATTTTGTTCTACCCCACTGAAAGCAAGCAGTTCCCACAAGAACTTACCTAGCTTCATCAGGATGAGTAATCCGTACAGAATCATTGGGTATGTAGATCATATTTGTATCTTCAATCTTGTATATTGCATGACCTCCAATATCTGCCATCTTCCTCCTTTTAGTAATTAACACAATATAGTACCCTTCTAAAAACCTGACAAACCCTATGAAACAAAAGGAAAAATGAAGCTTAATAAACTTAATAATACATTTGCATACAAATTTCAAATGCCAAAAATGTACACATTTCCTACTTTGCTGGTTTTAGACTTTATAACCACATAAATGTTCAGTTGTCTTACAATCATTCTCAAGAAATATGTTTTCACTAACATTTATCTCGCCTAAAATGTTACTTTAAACAACTTTTACTCATTCTTTTTAGTCTCACTCCAAATAGGATTGAGGGACTTTAAACAACAAGACACATGGGGTACTTCACAAGTGCATGAGAAGAAGAGAAGTGAAATTTAAGTTTATTGGGCTGGGCATTTGGCCTAGCAGTTAGGACACCAGCTAAGCTGCCTGTATCCAGCATCAGAGTATTTGGTTTGCTACCTTGCTCTGGCTCCTGACTGCTTCCTGTCAACGCAGACCTGGGAAGGCAACTCTAACGGCTTAAGTGAGAATGGCTCTGTGAGTCCTTGTCACCCACCTGGGAAAAGCTGAGTTTAATTCCCAGGCTTAATTACTGCGTTCCTGCCACCCACATGGGAGACCTCACTTTGCAAGTGTCAGGATCCTAAATGGTGCGAGTTTGTATCCCAGCTGCTCCACTTCCCTTCCAGCTTCCTGCTTGTGGCCTGGGAAAGTAGTAAAAGATGGCCCAAAGCCTTGAGACCCTGAACCTGAACCCACATGGGAGACCTGGAAGAAGCTCCTGGCTTCAGATTAGTTCAGTTCAGCTCTGGCCATTGAAGTCATTTGGGGAATGAACCAGTGGATGGAATATCTTTCTCTCTTGTCTCTCCTTCTCCCCATAAATTTGAGCTGTCTTTCCAATAAAAATAAATAAATAAAAAATTTTTCTTCCATTGTTAGGGTCCAGGCTAAAGCCCCCGGAAATCAGGGTGCAAGCTAGTCAACCCCCAGAGAACGACAAAGAGTCTTGCTGGTAATGCAAACAGCAAAGAGTTTATTTCACCAGCATGCTGGGGTCAGATCCCACTTGGGGCACACAGGCCAGCCAAGTGGGGCGGTCTGACCCTGAACTAGCCCAAGACAAAAGTTTATATAGGCCATTTGGGGCTGGGAAATACATCAAAAGTAACAACCTTAGACATGTTAATTTTTATGGCCTTCAGGCACAGGCAGCCTGTTCTGTTCCCATACCCATTATCTGTATGGCTCATCCCATTCTCACACCCTTATCTTCCTCTTGTTCTTGGGACAAGAGAAGAATTGCGCCCTTACCCCCCTGCACCTGGGTTCACAAAGTTGCAGGACAGCAAAGAACAAATTTATCACTAAAGTGGAATCCTCCCAAAGTCCAGGTGCCTCCTGGCCTAGCAAAGTAGCAGTTTTCTCCACACAAAGGAACCTCACACTGCCCAATAATAACATTTTACCCACACTCTAACAGCATATAAGTGCTTGTACATGCTCTCTTTCTCTCTCTCTCTCTCTATCTCTCTCTCTCTCTCTCTCTCTCTCTCTCTCTCACACACACACACACACACACACACACACACACACTATCAAGCCTAGGATCCTGTGGTATAGATCTGTGTTCTAGAATTGGCAAATACCTATTGTCTATGCCTTCTTATTCTAAGCCAACCAAAACAGGAAACTAGTAATTGAATATATTAACATGAATGAATTAAAATCTATAATGAAAAGCTGTCTTGAGGATTATATGGACCATGCGACTAAGAAAACAAATTCTAGTAAAGAAAAAAAAAACTTGCCTTTTAGAGATCCACAAAACACTTTGAAAAAAAAAAATGTTCACTTCTGCTTATTTTCTTCTTGGAGACAAGCCAAAACAAGGAGGAGGAAATGAGAAGGGGAAAAAAGCTGATGACAAACTCATAAAGAGCAAGTTAGGAGAAGCAGTTATTCCTTTTAAGAGATAAAACTTACAGAAGTAAGGCTCCTGGAAGCAGCATTTAAAAAAAAAAAACTGAGGAGAATTCAATTGTGTTTAAATACTAAATATTTCCAAAATAAATTAGCTTTCCTTTTATTCTTTCTTTCTAAACATTTATTTTTATATGAAATTCTCTGCAGTAATTGCTCTCAACCTGTATTCCAATTGAACTTTAACTTGACATTACTAGTTCCAATCTGTTTGTATCATTCTATATTTCCTTTCATGATTTGTGAGAAGTCAAACACACAGCATAAAAGCAACTTTCAGCTTCAAGCACAAATGCTTACAATGCAAACAAACAAAATCATAGCACTTCTGCATCATATCACTCTCAAGAACGCAAGTGACACCTCCAACGTCACTTCCCAAGGCCCATTCTGTCATCAGTGGGTCTTCCATGTATCTTGTAAAGTGTTGTTTTAGAAAACATCTTAGCCTCCGCCCTATTTTATCACAAAGCTCCTCCAACCTGGTAAGTTGAAAGAGCATCTCTGACGACCTACAATGAAAGAGAAAGGACACAGCCCTGAAAAGGTGGGAACGGTGACTGAGCTGAGAGTAGTCAGGACTGCAGACCAGCAGCTGCCCAGCAAGGCCACCAGGTACTGCGATTTCATGATGGACACTCAAGATCCCAGGTGAGCTCCAAAATGCCCTGCTGCCGCCAAACTGCAACGCAGCAGAGCAGGAATTAGCAGGGTGGTTACAGGACTTGAATAATCCACAGCTGAGCAAAGGAAAGCCTTTAAAGTGCTTAATACTCAATATATGGCCTCAAGATGAATAGCTGGCCCAGGAATTTCAATCATGTAAACAAACTGAGGGTAAGGGTTTAAAATCTGATTTTAAGATCTATAGCCTGGTCCAGAATGGGACAGAGGCTGGTTGGCATATTTACCACTAGATTTATACATTGAGTCACATGTGTACAAGCTACATTCAAATCTTCCATAGTAGTTTGCATATTGGTAATGTATTGGGGGAAAAGGCAGTCTTTTATTACAGAGAGTTGCAAATTATACCTCTACAGTTTTATAGTATGCGGATCAAATCAACCATAAGGGTAATGCAAAACATCCCAATGAAAACACTCTAGTCATGCTAAAAAAGTTGGTAGAGAACTTGGCACAGAATGGAAAACTATTGTTATAGCCATTTTGTACAAACATTATTCTGACAACTCGACTATATATTTCTCAAAGTATTTTGTGTTTTATGATTCAATGTCCTTTATTATTTATAAAATAGTACTGGGAAAAATATAAACTTTTACTAGCTTTGTATTCACTTTTCACTAGTTCTAAATAGTATTTACATGGTTAAACCAGAATGCATTCAATGCATTACCATAAAAACAACATTCAGTTAATGTATTCACTTTACTTGTAGGCTCAGTGACTTACTTTCCCATCCAAAAACAGTCTCAAACCCAAGAGGTCTCTAACTAACAAAGATGGCAAAGAAGACACCTTTAAGAACATTACCTCACAGGAAACATGGAGACACCTCCATCCTAACCCAGAGTTTATTTACTAACATTTGTGTGTGAGATAGCATCTACAGGGGCTGGCACAGTGGCAAAAGCAGGCTAATCCTCCACCTGTGGCACAAGCATCCCATGTAGGTGTTGGTTTGTGTCCCAGCTGCTCCACTTCTGATCCAGTTTCCTGCTTATGACCCAGGAAGGCAGTGGAGTATGGCTCAAGGACTTAAGTCTCTGCACCTAACTGGGAGACCCAGAAAGAAGCTCCTGGCTCCCGGCTTTGAATCAACTCAGCTCTGGCCATTGTGGCCATCTGGGGAGTAAGCCAACCAATGGGAAACCTGTGTCTCTTTCTCTCTCTGTAAAATCTGCCTTCCAAATGAAAATAAATAAATCTTTAAAAATAATAATATCTATTGCAAAATTGGATATCAGTTGATTCAAATAAAGCTTTTGGTTTTACAAGATTGCTTACATGACATTAAAAATGAGGCTGGCATTGTAGTATAGCAGGTTAAGTGCTAGTTCATCTCCTAGTTGTTCCAGTTACAATCCAGCTCGCTGCTAAAGACCTGGGGAAAGCATCAGACCACGGCTCAATCGTCTGGGCCCGTACTACTCACTACCCTGGATGAAACTCCATCCCAGTCCTGGCCATTGCAGTCATCCGGAGAGTATACCAGAAAAATAAAAGCTATTTCCCTATCTTTCCCTGTCTCTCTGTAACTCTTTCAGATAAATAAATCTTTTTTTAAAATGTCAAGAAATATTGCCAAAAACAAACATGTCAAGAATAAGAAAAATGACCAAAGTGCCATGAAAACAGAACAGTCTTCAGAGCTAGTTAATGTAAAGGCAAACAGTCCCAAGACAACTCCAGAACACCCAAGGGCAGCTATTTTTAAACAGAATTCAATAACTGATCTTCACTTCCTTACACTTAATCATCAAGGAAGTTTCAATTTTGAATAGTAAACCCTGGTTCATGAGGCACTCAATATTATCTACACCTTAGGAAATTTCCATCCAAAATACTATAGTAACATATCAATATTTAAAGGAATAAGAATAATCTATTAAATAACTACTATTTTTCCATTAATTATTTTTATTTTTGATGATTTTTACATAGATTATTATGGTGATAAGGGTCAAGGGCTACAGGAAGGTGAGTGAGATCACCATTTCCACATTTTCTTTTTTTCTTTCCTATATCTGAGGGAAGGAGGGGAGACAAGGAGAGAAGCCACAGCCAGTCTCCTAAATGCCTCTGCACCCTGGGATGGAGGATAGCCACCCAACACCATCCCAGGATTCCCAAATTGGGCATGCTCTAACCCATACTCACTTTGACTTATGCATGTACCAGAAGGAACAGTCAACCCAGCCTGGCATTTCCCTAATCGGCTCACATGAGGCCAACAGGTGTTATAGCCCTGCCTGGCCTGGCCTGTACCCATCCCAACTCACACTCTCCAGTGGGAGTGGTGATCCAGCAGGGGAGCCCTATGAAGCCCTCCTACTGACTTCACCCCTTCCCCCTTGGTCTCACATGTGCTGGGTGGGTGCTGTGTCCCAGAGTGGCAAGGCCCACCTCACCTCTGCTTTGCCAGTGGGTGCTATAGCCTGGTCAGGCCCGGCCTAACCCCAATTGCAGCTCACACTGGTGGGGGCTACAGGCTAGCCTAGCCTAGCCCTTCCGGCCCCAGTATTGGCCCTCATGCATACTGGGTAAAGTTATACTTTATTTTGACCTTTCTTTTTTTCTTGAATTTTCAAATATGAATAGGACTTGGAGTAGAATTAAACACACATAGAATTTATGAAATGCACCTTCCATGACAATATGCAGACATACTGAGACCTGCAAACACCTGTCCCATCAACAGGTGCCCTTGGGTGAGCTGGAGAATCTAAAAGGGTCCAGTACAAGGGGGTAGGGGAAACCATAGCACCCTCTACCTCGCCTGACAGTCACTGAGACACAACACAGACATAAATGGACTTCACGTGAGCAGCCACTAGTGCACACTGAGAAAAGCAAACTCCAAATACAGCAAAATATAATCCAAGCTCCAACAAACACAGTCACAAAATAGAAAATGGCAATCAGAAAACTGAAGAACTAGAAACTTTACAGCATTGCCACATTCCTACTAACGTTGTTAACACCTACAGAAACCACTTATTCCACATTACATACAGTCTGTAGGGTGAGCAAGCACAGAGATGGGGCGGGCATTATAGCACAGCAACTTAAACTCCCGCTTCAGAAGCCTACAGCCCAGGGCGAGTATTGCTTCACATCCCAACTCCCACACTTTTTATTTATTTTTATTGGAAAGGCAGATTTACAGAGAGGAGACAGAGACAAAGCAACTCGTACACTTCTGATTCCGTTTCTTCCTAATGCACCTAGGAAACCAGTGAATTTGAAGGTTCAAGTTCTTAGGTCTCTGTAACCCACGTGGGAGACCTCCATGAGGATCCTGTGTGCATTTGAGAAGTGATCCAGTGAATGCAAGATGTCTCTCACTTCTTTCCTTCCCCCCTCTCCACTTCTGTCACTCTGCATTTCAAGTAAATGAGTTTTTAAAAAATTTTTAAAAAATACTGATATCCTTTAAACATGTATTAAATAATAAAAGCAGCACAGAGGTAAATCTGTAACTTCTAAAGATTTAAAACAAGGTAACGTCAGCGGAGAGGTGACGTCTAACTGCCTTCGTCTCTGGCTTACAGAGGGGCCCAAGAAACCTGGCCTGCCCCCTCCACTGCCCAACACCCCGACACGCAGGGGCAGCTGTATGCCTGGCTGGCTGCTGCTGCAGATCCCCCCATTCCCCTGCCCTTGTCTACACCTTATTCCTCTTTCACACTCCATCTTGAGTTCCATCTGCTCCAACAAATCTTTCCCAGCTATTCCAGGTCCAAGGCACCTAACTTGTTTTTGTTTTTTAAGATTTATTTTACTTTTATGGGAAAGGCAGGTTTATAGAGGAGAGACAGAGAAACATCTTCCATCTGCTGGTCCAAATGGCTACAACAGCCAATCCAGAGCCAGGAGCTAGGAGTTTTATCCAGTTCTGCCATGTGGGTGCAGGGATTTGAGCCATCCTTTTCTTGCTTTCCTTGGCTATAAGTAGGGAGCTGGAGCGGAAGTGGAGCAGCCGGGACATGATCTGGTGCCCATGTGAGGATGCTGGTGCTTGCAGGTTAGACTAGCTTAAAAAAAAATGTTTTTGGGCCCGGCGCGGTGGCACAGTGGCGCAAGTGGTTAAGGTCCTCGCCTTGCACGCCCCGGGATCCCATATGGGAGCCGTTCTATCCCGGCAGCCCCGCTTCCCTTTCAGCTCCCTGCCTGTGGCCCGGGAAAGCAGTTGAGGATGGCCCAAAGCTTTGGGACCCTGCACCCACGTGGGAGACCCGGAAGAGGCTCCTGGCTTCAGATCGGCATAGTATCGGCCGTTGCGTTCACTTGGGGGGTGAATCATCGGATGGAAGATCTTCCTCTCTGTCTCTCCTCTCTGTATATCCGCCTTTCCAATTAAAAAATAATAATAATAAAAATAAATCTTTAAAAAACAGTTTTCAAGTATTAATTTTATGGAAATTTTTTAAATTTTTACTTAAATATCTACATATTATTTGAAAGGCACACACATCCACTCGTGGATCTGCTGATTCACACCTAAATGGCCACAGCAGCAGGGCAGGGCCAGGCTGAAGCCAGAGTCCCAGAACTCCAGCATGCCCTCCAGCACCGTTAACTTAACACCACAGAGCTTGGTTCTCAATTACAATGATCGAGTTGTTTCAGGGATTTTTATCCTCTGACATGCATCAACCAGGAACAAATCCACAGGAGTGGGAAGGCAGACCAAGAACTGCAGTGCATCTCACTAAAGTGAAGGTATATTTAGAGCATTCAAGGTTGGGGGAAGACACTTGGGTAAAATCAAAATGAAGAGGCTCAAACCAAGGCAAGATCACAGTTAAAGAGATCATCATCAGGCCAGAGCCATGGCATAGTAGGGTAAGCCTCAGCAGCAGCGCCAGCATCACATGTGGATGCCAGCTCATGTCTCAGCTGCTCCACTTCTAGTCCAGGTCACTGCTAATGTGTCTGGGAAAGCAGTGGAAGATGGCCTAAGTGCTTGGGCCCCTGCCACTCAATATTAGAGACCTGGATGAAGTTCCTGGCTCCTGGCTTCAGACTGGCCCAGCTCTAACAGTTGCAGCTGCTTGCAGAGTGAACCAGCAGATGGGAAGATCTATCTTCTCTCTCTCTTCTTTTCTCTCTTCCTCCCTCCCTCCCTCCCTCCCTTTCTTTCTTTCTAACACTGATTTTCAAATAAAAATAAATAAATTGAAAATAAATAAATAAAAGTAAAATAAATCTTAAAAAACTGTCAGAGCTGGAGGAGAAAACCGACCCAGGGCGCAGTATAAGTTAGCACAGAAGTTGGCACAGCTATGGAATGTCATGTTTCTAGAAACCTCTTCTTTGAAACCGCTTCTTTATGTCAAAATGACTCACATGGTCCAAGGAGAGCAAGACGTTTCATTTTCCTGCCTACTTGTGATTATCTAGAACAAAGCTTTCCAGTGAGTCAGAGTAGCAGTTACCCCTAGAAAGTTGGAACCCTTTACGGCTGCCACCTGCCCTGTAAAAAAATGGTTTGATTTTTAAAATTCATTTTACTGGATCTGTTAGCTCAACTGATGATTGGCATAGCAAATATGCAGTCCTAGCCAACTTACTTTATTTTTTTTATTAATTTTCTTGCCTTTTTTTATTTTATGATACAATTCCATTGGCTCTGGGACTTCCCTTACCCACTCCCCAAGTTCCTTCCCCTGCACTGATTTCCCCTATGTTATAATAGTACAGTCCTTCATAAACAGTCATAAGTTCACCATTCTGCTTTTAAGTATATCCTGACACTGCAGGTACGGACAATGACACAGAGTTCAGCATCCTATTACCAAGATATACTTAAGTTTCATTGGGAGTCCATCTTTGATATGGAAGTAACTTACTTTAAAAAAAAAAAAGTTACTTACTTTAAAATCTGAAAGGCAGGCAGAAAGACAGAAAGAGTGGGAGGTAAAGAGGAGAGAGACAGAGAGTATTTCCATGGACTGATTCACTCCTTCAATAGCTAAGCCTGGGCCAGGTTGGTTGAAGTCAGGAGCCAGGAGCTCCATCCTGGTCTCCCACAAGGGTGCAAGAACCCAAGCACTTGAGCCATCCACCCGCTGCCTTCCCAGGCACATTCACACTCCTGCTGGATGGGAGGCAGAGCAAGCAGGGCTGAAAGCAGCCATTGAGATACAGGATGCAGGCATCCCAAGAAGAGGCTGAATCCACTACCACACAATGCCTGCCCCTAACTTGTACTTTTATAATTGCACAGCAAGTCAGAGAGCAGAATCTTCAAAGGCCAAAAAGGCTGCATAATTGTTCATATTCAGTATAGAACTGAGCAGGAGTGAACACCAAAGCAGACACCACACACCTGCTGTTCTGTAGCTGATGGGTGAAGAATCAAATGTGCAACAACCAAATCCTACGGGTGATGGGTCAGGAGCCCCAAGACAGACAACCTGTGGAGTTGGACTATGCAGAGAAAGAAATAAAAGTAGGTGGCAAGAGGCTGCCACACTTCTTACCCACAACGCCAAACGCTGAGACGGCACGGAACAGCCCAGAGGATCCTTTCTGTCCCATCTTGGTCCTGTTGCCCAGGTCCAAGCGGCCCAGGAGCTCCCTCACTTCTTGCTGCGTGTACACATGCTGAAAAGGAGCATATGTCGTCATCTGTGAGCCCGTTCCTCATTTGCCACCACGAGCCTACCAGAATCACCAGCCATTCGCTTGCCTGAGAAGTCTTTTGTAACGCAGGACGAAGCTACAGTGTGGAAAGCCAACAAGCTCTTTCACACTGGCGGCTAAGGTGAGTTCTTAGGTCAGGCTGCTGCACTGAAAAGTTGTGTCAAAACCTTATAACTCTGAGTCAGAGATTTTAGGGATATGCAGAAAATGTTTAAGAAGCCTGAGAGTGTCTTCCAATTTTATATAAAGTTTGGACCAGGGTGTGCATTTTTTTTTCTGAGAAGCTGCATTGCTTTTCTTAGCTTTACAAAGGACTCCTTGAGCAACTTCTCCCAACTCCAAATATAGCCAAGAATCATTACCCTCTATTAATAAACACACACAGGCCAGTGGCAAGGGTAAGGGCACTTGGACAGAGTATAGGAAGTCACCGTAAATTATCCTAAGGTATTATAACATCAGGGACCAGCATTGTGGTACAGTGGGTTCAGCCACCACTTGCCATGCCAGCATCTCATACTGGAGCACTGGCTGGGATTCAGCTGCTCCACTTCCGATCCAGCTCCCTGCTAATGCACCTGGGAAGGCAGCAAAAGTTGGCCCAAATGTTAGGACCATCTATGTGGGAAACTGGCCCCAGCTTGGTCATTGTGACCATTTGGAACAGTGAGCCAGTAGATAAAAGGTTTTCTTTCTTTCTCTCTCTTTCCCTCTCTCTTTCCTTGTCACACTTCCTCCATCTCTTCCTCTTCCTAGTTGTCTCTGTATTACTGCCTTTCAAATCAATAAATTTTTAAAAAAATATATTTAATTGAAAGGTGAAATGTCAGAGAGAGAAAGTGAGAGAGACACGGGGTGCGGGAGGAAGATTAGTTACAGCAGAAAAGGAGGAAAAGAGAGGAAGGAGGTGAGAAGGAGAAAGAGAGAGAGAAAGAATCTTCCATCTACTCGTTCATTCCTCTAAATGGCCACAATGGTCAGACCTGGGCCAATCTGAAACCAGGAGCCAGCAGCTTTATTACTTGGCCCATTCCCCACTGCTTTCCCAGATCATAAGTAGGGACCTAGACAGGAAGTAGAGCAGCTAGGACTTGAACTGCCATGCATTTGAGATGCCATTGGTACAGTCATCAGTTTTACCTGCAATCAGCCCCTAAATAAATCTTTACAAGAAATTGTTACAACATGGAAAAACAGTTTTTTGCAAAGAGTTCAGTGGAGATGCGTCCCCAATGTAACTACTAATATGCATCAGGAATTCACACGGATTCAAAAGTATTCACAGATAAGAATTTCAGAAGACAACAAGTTGTATTCTCTCATTTGAAAAAGTTTAAATGAACTCTTCCACACTGGCTGCACTGTGCCATACTCTAACAGTTTTGTGTTTTTGTGTTGCTTCTGTATGCCTAATTTTGGATGCTGTAGTGTCCTGCTGAGAACAGCTTCCATTGTGTTAACCATCTAGTACTTCATCAGAAAAGGTGCTCGATGCTAGCTGTTAGGTTCTGAGGGAAATGCAGGCAGTAGTTCAGGAGTCTCCTCTAGCTGCAAGGAGCTTTGCATGAAGGCCCAGCCATGGACCATCTCCTGATGGCAGAAGCAAAATCAAGTCACGCGGAATCCTACACAAACACCAATGCTTCCAGGAAAAGTTTTTATTCTCTTTCCTACAGAATGTGGTTGTGAAAACAAATCAAAATCATGAACAAAGTCTAATCTGGACATATTTCTTGACATCAGTAGTCTCTAGAAAGCAGTTAAGAGGCTCAAATTCTCACCAACCAAAAACAGTAACTCACTTTCCAGTGCATGCTACAAAAGAAATAAATGAATATGTAATACACCATCAAGGATAACCCATGTCCTTTAAACCACAGGTGTGGAAGTTTCTGTGGTCATCTGTACTTACCCTATCATCTATTATGACCAAATCTTTGGGCTCTGTTCTGTCAATTTTCAAGACACGATATTTCGTTTCCGCATGATTGCTCCCAACGAGAAAGTATCTCTATAAATAAAGAGAAATGTCATTAGCTTCTTAAGGCACCTTGCCCTGTACATATTTTAGAACCACTTCAGGTTCTGTAATTACATCTATTCAGGTTGCTTTCCTTTTTTTTTTTTTTAAAGAAATGCTTCAGTTAAGGTTAACTGGCACGTTACAGAAAACACTGGCTCCAAAAGGGCAATTTTAAATTGAAACATTCTTAGTGGATTCGTGATCGGTATCAGTCTGATGTCTGAAATGCGCCTGGTAACCAGGTCAGATGAATTTAATCACATTATAAAATTAGAGATGAACCTCCCTGATTGGAGACTGATGTTTCAGCTTCGCCAGGACACAGCAGCTCTGGTAAGCATTAAAAGGCTCTACATACAATTAGGAATGCTTGGACAACTACAGCTATTAAGATATTAACAATTTATCAAATCCATCTTTAAAATGCTTCTATAGAAAACAAAGTCTGAACGTGACTTTAAGCTGGCAACTGTAATTATGCCACCCACAAAGTCCTATCAAACATGAAAATAGCCGTACCCTTCCAAGAGCCCTTTCTTAGACAAGCTATAGGAAGGGTGGATACTCTCATTCCCGAAATACTTTCTTGGAGTACGATGCTTGAACACAGCATTTACACTTCTTAAATGAGTATTGAGAATGAACTGAATAATAAAAATGTGGGAAGGGGGTGGGTAGGATGACCTCTCCCACAGCCAAATACACGGGTTCCAGTCCTTGTTTCACTCTTCCTTGCCACGTCTTGCAAATATGTGCTCTGGGAAGCAATGGTAAATGGCTCAAGTAGCTGGACCATGGCTATCTGTAGATAGAGTCAACAGATAAAAGTCATATCCCAGCTGCTTGCTTCCCATAGCTCCTGCTAATGGCCCACAAAAGCAGCCAAAGATGGCTCAAGTGTTTCGGTCCTTGCCAGCCATGCAAATGTCTTGGATGAACCTCCTGGCTCCTTGGCTTCAACCTGGCCCAGCCTTGGCCATTGTGGCCTTTTGAGGGAGGAATGGATCTCCATATGGATGGAAGATCTCTCTTTGTGTATCTCTCCCTTATTCTCTCTCTCTCTCTCTCTTTCTCTCTCTCTCTCTCTCCAGCTCTGGATTTCAAATAAATAAACAAAATTTCTATTAAGAAATTAATTTTCACCTGGGGGAAGCCAGCTCATAGAGGCCTGGAGGATGGCACCTATGGCTCATATCCAGGCAGGCAGAGCTAGCCTGGGATTTCCTGGGACGGGTGGGGAAAGGGAAGAGGAAAGCCCTAGGTTAGTGTGCTGGCCTGGTGTGCTGCTGGACTGGGCTTTGGGAACTACGAATGGGCCTGGATCTTGGGTGTGTTGGGGGGCGGGGTAAGGTCTCAGGCCAGCACATGTGCTAAGAGCTTGGGACCCTAGTGGGCAGGCAGAGCCCCATGCCAGCATGCCAACCGGCCAGAAGACCAGGCTGGGGAACCCATGCTCTCCCGGGTGCAGGAACTGTGGATTGATCAGGGAAAGGAATAAGGGAATGTGAGAGAGGGAGGACTGCTGAGGAAGTATTTTGCAGGTGAGGAATGACTTCTGAGGGATTCCCATTAACAAGGGCACTGTACTTGCAGGTCAGCAAGAAAGCTGAGAGCCAGCAGCTTGGAGAAGAGAAGCTGAAAGACCTTTATGGGTCAGACTGATGCACCAGCCTACATAGGAGACCTGAGCTGGACTAGTTAGCATGGATTATCACTCACTGACATACGTTATAGCTAAGGCTGGGATCCTACCTAGAAGGGCTAGATCACAGTACCCACCAAAAAGAGTAAGAAAAGGGGACAGGTAATGTTAGGCTGGGCCAGACATTAACTGGAGCATGAGAGATCCAGGTCTGGGGACAGACTCTGGGGGACATGTAAGCCCACTTCCCTGCAGAACTGCAATTTCTGCTGGTTCGCTCAAGAGCTGGCGGTGGTGACAGGCTGAGCGAGGCCATGGAACCCTCCGACACTCATTGGTATTGGGGTGGGGAACAGGCCAGTCTGGCTCAGGCTACAGTACCTGTAAGTACACCCAAGAATAGGGTTGGGGTGGGCTGGGCCACAACATCCATCAACTCATACAAAGGCCAGGATGGAGGATGCAGACTGTGTGGGTAAGGGCCTAGTACCTACTGTCACATGTCAAATCTGCATCCAGGAGAGGGCCTTATCAGGGAACTTGGGAAACTCCCCTGCTGGAATGCAGCTCCCACTGGTGAGCATATGATTCAAGCCTGGCTGTTGGTCAGGCAGGACAAGGTAGCTCCACCTGTTGGCAAGTGTTTGGGTTGGTTCTGGAGGGGGATAAACCAGGCAGGGCCAGGCCACCCTTAACCCACTGGCAAGTGCAGGAGCCAGGCTGGAGTATAGTCAAGCCAGGCTAGGCTATCACACCTACCATTTTTTTTTTAAGATTTATTTATTTTTTATTACAAAGTCAGATATACAGAGAGGAGGAGAGACAGAGAGGAAGATCTTCCATCTGATGATTCACTCCTCAAGTGAGCACAATGGCTGGTACTGTGCTGATCCAAAGCTGGGAACCAGGAACCTCTTCCAGGTCTCCCATGCGGGTGCAGAATCCCAAAGCATTGGGCCGTCCTCAACTGCTTTCCCAGGCCACAAGCAGGGAGCTGGATGGGAAGTGGAGCTGCCGAGATTAGAACCAGCGCCCATATGGGATCCCAGCGCATTCAAGGCGAGGACTTTAGCTGCTAGGCCATGCTGCCGGGCCCACACCTACCATTTTGAATGAGCCAGGGATGGGAACAGACAAGACAGTGATAGAATGTAGTACCCGCCAGCTAGGACAGATCAGGCTGCAGCATCTGCTTGCAAAGGTCAAGACAGGGGAATGGGTTATGCCAAGCTGGGTCAGAGCAACCACTGGCATGTGCAAGATCTATGACTAGGATCAGGCTTGGCTGGGGAGCTAAGGGGGTGCTCCAGATGGGTTGTGGTTCCCACTGATGAGCGTGAGAGCTAGAATGGGGGTGGCAATCTGGGCTGGACATGACTACAACATCCCTAAGCATTGGTGTGGACTGGGTCTTGGGTGCGCCAGTCTGGGCCGGACTCCAGCACACACTGACGTTCGTGAGATCCAGGGTGGGAGTAGGACAGGCTGGGCTAGGTCTTAGCACCCATTTCACCATGGGAGAGCTGTGTCTGGGCATGGACCAGGTGTAGCTGGGCTGCAACACCCAACAGCAAATACCAGAATGGGTGTGGGCTGGTTGGAAAAGGCCACTGTACCTGCCAGGACAGGAGACAAACTAAGTCAGTCTAGGCTAAGGACCCACCAGTGTATGTGAAATCTGCTGCTGGGAGGAGACCTGATAGAGAGATTTAGGGAACTCCTTTGTCAGGATGCAGTTCCTGCATGTGAACACAAGGACCAAGGCAAGGAGCAGCCCAAACCAGGCCAGCTTACAGTACCCACCGGCATACATGTGGGTCAAGTCTGGGGTCAGGCCAGGCTGGGCCAGTTCACAACACTCACTGGCAGATATGAGAACCAGGACTGGATGCAGGACAGGCCAGGTCACAACACCAGTCAGTTCACATTAGGGCTGGGAATGGGGCCTGGCTGGGATGGGCTAAGCTGCAGCACCCACTTGCACATGTGAGATCCAGGGGGTTGTGAGGCCAGTAGGAGGGAAGGAGGGGGGATCCTTCATGGGCCACTGCTCCCACTGGTAAGTGTAACAACTGGCACCTTGGGCAGACCAGGCCAGGAAGTGGCACAACATCTGTTGGGCTGCAATGTGAACTGGGTCAATGGGGGAACCAGGCTAACCAACTGTGTCCACCAGTGCATACATAAGCCAGAATAAGTGCAGGCTCATTGGCTTTGCCATAGCATCAGCTGGCAAATGCTGGGACTAGGGGAAAATCCTGTCAAGCTAGACTGCAGAACTATTTAAAGAGTGCAAGACCCGGGACTGGGAATAGGCCAGGAAAAATTGTGAGCACCTCTCTGATGGGCTGCATCTCCCACTGGTGAACATGAGAACTAGGGCAGGTGGTGGCCAGGTCTAGCTAGACAGGCGGTAGCACCCACTGGCATGAGTATGGGCTGGATAGTGGGGATTCAATGCCCATTGCTTTGTACGAAAGCTGAATAGGATGTGGGACAGACTGAACCAATATGCTACACAAATTGGCAAATACAAGAACCAGGGCTAAGGGCAAGCCTAGTGAGGGTTATTGGGAGTCACTCTGATTAGGTTGAAGTTCCTGCTTGTGCACATGAGGGCCAAGTGTTTAGTGGGCTGGGTAGAGCTGCAATATCCATTGGTTTAGTAAGAGACAGAACTAGAGACAGAACTGACCCAGCAATTGCAACTACCACTGTGTGCATAGGTTGATGTGGGTGAAGGACTGAGCTGGACTCCATACCCGCAAGCACACACAAGAGTCAGTTCTGGGATCACTTCAGAGGAGTTTTCTCTGGGGATCCCCCCAACTGAACTGGATTCAAGACTCCAACCATGCAGAGAATTGTAGGGTGCGTGGTCTGACTGTGGGATGCATGTGTCAGAATTGGGCCTCCTCAGTGACTCAGACCAAACAGTGGAGACGGCACAGCCAGATGCACATAGAGGATATGGCAGTCCACTGGTGCCTGCAGAGGACATCTGGTATCATAACAGAGGCAGGAGGACATAATAAATTGGTCAACTACCCAAGCCAAGCATTGACAGCAAATATCTGGGCAAATGGAGACTCTATGGTGGACTACTTCAGCCAATGGAACTTGGAAGGATTTCCTCATCCCTGGAGTGGTGAGACTGAAGCATTTCAGAACTGTCAAAAGTTCTTGAGTAGAACTCCTTGTTTGCTTGTTTGTTTGTTTGTTTTCAGTTTTATTGCAGTTTTATTTGTTATAGCTATAAAAAATCTTCTAAGATGTTGCAAATCAAAACTGGAATTTTATATATGGCAACTCTGCATTATTTTGTTTATTATTAATTACATTTCATTTTGTGACACAGTTTCATAGGCTCTGGGATTCCCTCAACCCCTCCACATACCCTCCCCCCATGGTGGATTCCTCCACCTTGTATTACAGTTCAAATCCAGTCAAGATTCTTTTATTGCAAGCATATACCATATAGAGTCCAGCATCTTATTGTCCAGATAAATTCAACGGTTTCTTGGGGAGACCATCTCTGGTCTCAAGGCAGAGCTGGCAGAATATCATCCCTACCAATTAAAAGCCCCAACATAACATCAACAACAAGTTACAACATTATGGAGTTAATTGACATGGTATTGAATAGCTTATGTGTTAAAAAAAAAATGCAAGTTCTTAACCACATCCTGTGACTACTTCATTGACATTTCAATTTTAATTTATATACAACCGGCTTCTATACACCTTAAAATGGCTATAGCTATCTAGTGTCTATTTTCATTTTAGTATTTAGCAGTTTATAGTGTTGAAGCATAATTTTTGCTGAACTTGGCAGACTTTAGGGTAGTCTAAACTGGCTTATAACTCTAACAAGGCATATGTTAACAGCTGAGGTGCAGAACAGTTTTAGGAGGGGTGTGCAGAGAAATCTTCAATACCTTAGTGAGGAATAACTTATCTTTGTGTCCTACCTAGTAAGGTATATGTGTGTTCACGCGGACCGTTTCCTGTCCAGTTCTAAGCTTTCCTTGTTGTTCTCTGTCTACATATTCTAATTTAATTTTTAGGGGGTGGGGGGCGGCTCCTGAAGCATGCTCCACACCAGGGATCCTGGGGATGACATCAGGCAGCTGTCCCCCACCCCTGGGTACTGGGGCAGCTGGAGGCCTGGTGTAGCTTCTCCCCTTATCTCTCCCCTTACCCCAGGTACAGGAAAAAGAAAAAGAACATTTGAAAACAATGGTCTCACCCACTTTGCCCTAATCCTCAACCCTTCCCACCCTAATCAACTATGTAAATATTATCAAAAATAAATTTTTTAAAATACATTTTACTGAATATCACAACATAAGCACTCAGTTATCCTGTTTTAACTCTTAATCAGTAGAAATATAGATGGGAGTTTAATCGTGGCTATTCAGTATATATTCAGTTTAAAGGTCTGGTCTGCCCATTTCTGGGTTAGGAGCAATCACACTGTGTTGTGACGTGTGGGCCAGCCTGTGTTAAGAAGGAGACTACGATAAACCCCACACCCTCATATGTTCACAGAGGCAGGGCCTGAGTAACACTCCAAATCATTGTGAGGCTGAAAAACAATTATAACAAAAGGTAGTAAAGCAAGTTGGGGCATTCATTGGCAGGACTCAAGGGCCTGGGGCGGAGGGGCAGTTTGGGGCAGCAGGGCAGGGAAAGGGTCAGGGAGCAGGTAGAGCAGGTGTAAAGATCTCCCTCCCCACCCTCACCCCTCTCTTCACCCCCCCCCAAGCAAGGGACAGCCACGCTACTGGGCAGCGCCTTCTCTGCTCACAGTGTGCCAGAGGAGGAGAGTCCACCAGCGTGGCATAAGAGGGCGCTGGGCATGGGCAGGCTCCTTCCTTCCAGGGCCCTGCTATAGCCTGGGGCTGCAGCCGCCTCCCTGGCACAGCATGGCTGCACAGGCACTGGTGACTGTTCCATGAAGAACTACCACGTAGCACGCAGCTAGAGCCTAACTGGCTCATTTCCCACCACAGTCACACTTGGGTGGCTCATTCCAGAGTTCAGAGAGGACAAACATCCCAACTTTGAAAGATGTGAAATCCCTTGCATGGAACCCCTAGAACTTTAATAGCTCCTAGGAAGTCTCAAAATGAACTGTAATAAGATGATGATTCAGCAGTATGTTAAACAAAACAAAACCAACCACATAAATAATAAAAGGCAAGTATAAAATCCTGACAGCTAGGGAGCAATGTATTATAGCAGCCTTTGCAGTGCACGGAAGAAGGCAGATTTATACCTCCCGTTGTCAGGCCCTTCCAACGACTGAATCCATGAATCACAAGAGCCAAAAGGATTTATAAACAGATGTGAGCGGAGAAAAAGAAATTGGAGGCCGTATCAACCATCTACAATCTCCCTACAAGCGTTTTATACAGAGAACAGCGACCTCTTGTGAAGCCGGGAGGAAGGAAAACCGTGAACAGCGCAGTTAGTATCAGTACTGCCCTCTGGTGGGCAGTCGAAGGTCTACGTTCACATCCATTGCTTTACAAGGTCACTTTTCTAAAAAGGCCTTGATTCCCACATGTCCCTAGACTTTGTTCCATTTATGAGCATGCTTCCTTTAGTAAGAATCTGTTGCATATCATAATATGTTGCATGTCACAGTGTGGGATGTAAATATGGCCCTGAAATATTTTTTCATTAAATTCCTCTCCACTGATGATTCCTTCCAATTGTTTACTTTGGAAAATTTTCCAGCCCACAGGAGAACATAACAGTACCATGAACACCCATACATCCTTCACCTGGGTTTGCCAACTGTTAACTGTGGTACCTGTTTTCTCCTTTCTTCTCACTCTCCTGACTAAAGCTTTCCTCTTTGGAACCACTTGAAATGAGTTGCAGGTATCCTAACATTGCACTCCCAGAAAAGCCCAATTTACATTTCCTGAAAGCAAGAATGTCCTCTTATTTATATTACCACTGATACTACAGTATCTATATACAACACATTTCCAAGTTCCCCAGTTGTCTCTAAAATGTCCTTTCTAGATGGCTTGAAATATATATATATATTATATGTATAAATATATATACATATATATACTTATTTTTTTATTTAAAAGTTTGAGTTTACATGGAGGAGAGAGACAGAGAGTAAGATCTTCCATCCACTGGCTCACTCCCCAACTGGCCGCAGTGGCTGGAGCTGGACCAGTCCAAACACAGGAGTCAGAGCTTCCTCCAGGTCTCCCGTGTGGGTGCAGGGGTCCGAGCATGTGAGCTATGCTTCAATACTTTCTCAGGTACAGTAACAGACAATGGATCAGAAATTGAACACAGAGGATACAAACCAGTACCTATATGGTGGCTTTACCTAACAAGCCAGAAAATCAGCCCCTAAAAAGCTTTTAATCTAGAATAATCCTAGTTTTGTCATGCATGGCCCCTACATTTTTAAAGATTTATTTTTATTATTTTTTTTTATTGGAAAGCCAGATATACAGAGAGGAGAGACAGAGAGGAAGATCTTCCGTCCGATGATTCACTCCCCAAGTGAGCGCAACAGCCGATTCTATGCCGATCCGAAGCCAGGAGCCTCTTCCGGGTCTCCCACGTGGGTGCCGGGTCCCAAGTTTGGGCTGTCCTCAACTGCTTTCCCGGGCCACAGGCAGGGAGCTGGATGGGAAGCAGGGCAGCCGGGATAGAACCGGCGGCTCATATGGGATCCCGGGGCGTGCAAGGCGAGGACCTTAACCACTGCGCCACGCCAGGCCCAACCCCTACATTTTTAAAAAGCCTACTTTGTTTTGAACGCTAATCCTTGGGGTTTTTTTTTTTTATGTCCTCCATTTGGCCATTTGTAGTAACTGTTTTTATCTCAGGCACTGAGCTAGCCACCTGGGGAAAATGATAAACTGAAGATAGTTTGGAAATGAAATTTGCTGAATGGATTTTATTTGGAAAAGAAATAATAGATAACAATAGATAGTAGGTAGTAATAGGTACGTGCATTTGAGAAACTAGTTAAATGGTGTTGCATTTAGAGGGGAAAAGCAAAATAGGGTTGAGGAGACACTGAACGTTTTCATCACAAAACGCCACAAAAGATAAAAAAGGAACCAGAGACCCGAATCTCAGCAGGTGTCAGCACATACACTGCACTGAAGGCCTTGGGGTTGAGTTACACCTACCGGGGAGAGTAAACGCAGAAATGAGAGCCCACAACCCTAGCTGGAGGAACCACATTACCTACAGGCTAGGTTCAGAGAAGGAAGAGGTGAGAAGACCAGCAGGAGTGACCCAGGAAAAGGAACCCCTTCCCTGCCGCCCTGCACAGCCTCTGCTACACAGGATGCCTTCATTGCACCCATGGCAGATCATGTGTGCGTGACATCATGCAAGTCAAATGCCGCTGTGCAGTGAGATAGGATAAAGCTGTCAGAGAAGTGCCCAGAATTCCCAACAACTGGAGCAGGCACAGGGCCTTTCTGCACACAGTCTCAGACACAGGAATGGAAGCCAATCCGCAGAGATGGTGGAAGAGCAGATCGATGTGCAGGAGTAGATACTTGTAGTCTTCCCAGACATCTTATAGTCACAAGCGCCAAGGGCCAAATAGGAGTGAAGAACACCACCAATCCAGAAATCAGTGAAACTGGGGAGGGGGGGAGCCCGAGGAAGCAGGGTCCTACACAGGCAGCAGAGACGTTGAGAAGCAACCAAAAGGCAAGGGGCAGCATTTGACACTCTGATATGGGTAGATCAGAAGAAAATTAAAAGAACACAGCTCAGCAAGAACAGAGTGTAACCCTCTGAAGAGGGGAACAGATTGTTCCAACTAGAGATGAATGATGTCAGAAGTGCTTGGTGGCCACACCTGGAAGCCGAAGACAGGGACAGGATGCCTACAGAATCCCAAGGGAAAATTCACTTCAATTGAACTATTTCAGCATTAAGCCTCTCAATCAAATCATCAGGGTGGCAGAAGCACACTTTTAGATATGCATCACTCTAAAGTAATTCACCTTCCATGAACCCCTCCCAGCATAACAACTGAAGGAGGCATCCAATCAACACGTGGGCATACAGCAAGAAAAGAAACGGTGGGATCCTGGACAGCAAATCATCACAAAGACAAAGAGTAGTGGAGGGACATGCCAGGATGGCAGCCATTGCTCCCAGAAGCTGAGACACACTTCCCACCACCAACATCAAAGGTATAGACAGGTGTTGAAAGATTTTGCCCTCATTTTTTAAAGATTTATTTACTTCTATTTGAAAGGCAAATTTACAAAGAGAAAGAGAGGCAAAGAGAAAGAATTTTCATCCACTGGTTCATTCCCCAAATGGCCACAATGGCCAGAGCTGAGCTGATCTAAAATCAGAAGCCAGGAGCTTCTGCCAGGTCTCCCACGCAGGTGCTGCGTCTCAAGGCTTTAGGCCATCTACTGACTGCTTTCCCAGGCCACAAGCAGGGAGCTGGATGGGAAGTGCAGCAGCCAGGACAGGAACTGGTGCCCATATGGGATTCTGACACTTGCAAGGCAAGGATTTAGCCACTGAGCCATCATGCCATGTCCTGATTTTTATTTTATTATTATCAATTTAATTATTTAGGTGAGAGAGACAAAGAGACAGGGAGAGAGCTCCCATCCACAGGTTGCATCCTTTAAATGCTCATAATAGCTGAGGGTTGGTCAGGCTTAAGTGAAGAACTGGAATTCAATGTGGGTCTCCCTCTTGGGTGGCAGAGACTCAACTGCCACCACCCCAGCCCCAGGTCACAACCAGCAAGAAGCTGGTTTCAGGAGCAGAGCCAGGACCCTACCCCAGATACACGGAGCGGAGAGTTATATGTCCAGAGGAAAGCTAGAGCTGGATTGATTATGAAGTCATAATGAAGACTAGGGACTGTAGGAAGAAGAAAGCTGTCTGAAGCCCTGGCAGACTTGAAGTTCACCTGCTGAAGGCAATGGAGGTCCATGAGATGCTCACCAGGCACAGGGCAGGGAAGGGAGCAGTCGCTGGAGGATGTGTGACTTCACCTGCATGAAGGAAGCCACGCAGGCAACCAGGTGCATATGCAGCAATAGCACTGGTAAAAAAAAAATGTGCATTTGTAGATAAGAGAGCATTTCATAGAGTTCATGAGAAATGAACCTAAACATACGCTTACTATGGTAGGAAAAAAACACTTGAAGCCCACAGTTTATTCATTACTATGCATTTTTATCAAGTTTTTGAAGATATTCCCATATGCACAGATTTCAAAAACTTTTTGCATCCAAATCAACAACTTTTCATCTCATTTTCCAAACATTCTTTGGAATTTCCTCATGTGTCGGAGAATAGAAGGCTGGGGTTGTCAGAATACATCCAACAGGATAGCTGGGACAGGGATCCAGTTGAGAAGGGATCTGTTGAGAAGGGATCCTGTTGAGAAGAGGTTCCAGGAAGGAGGAGGTGGGGAGCCTCTCACCCGGAGTGCACTCTTGCCCCAGTGAGTCCTTGGATGTGTCTTCGTGCTTCCCTGATATACGGCGAACATCTGTGCTCTAACTAGCCAATTAGACTAAATCAAAGCAGTGCTCCTTATCAATATCTCACACCGATGATGCTTTGATCCTGGTGCCTTGGTAGCTCTCCTGGAACTCCCTGCTTACACAATGTGATATATCAAACCTGATCATTGTAACCGATGTCTCAGCTGAACTATGTTTGAAGTTTTGCTTTGCTGAATATATACAAACTGGAACCCTAGAAATAAACTTTGTCACTTGCCTAAGAGAGCACTGTCCCCCCATTTCTTTTTGGTCACATCTTTTCCCCAGGAACCCACAAGGCAAACTTGCAGGGATGAAGAAATGGGACATAAAAGCAATTAAGTGAAAATATCCATCTAGACAAAATGTACCGTGAGCTGCCTCTCTTTGGAAACTTAAGCATCAGTATTCAAGAAAAAGCTTAACACTTCAACATGCAGCTTTCACTGGTGACTCAGTATGAAGATAAATGTGTTTCTGAGGTATATACATGAGCTCTAAATGGAATACAATAGGCAATCCATTTAACAGGAAATTCAGTATTACTACATTATCATCTCCTTTTTTAATGACAGGCTAATTAATCATCACTTTTCATCTGAGGGAGGAAACTTAACCTTCTTACGAGGAGGAAATTTTAGGTTGTATGACAGCTTTAGTTCGCGCTCAGCTTCACTTGAACTTTCAGATTATGTGTCTTCATCTTTAAAGATCGCGATGAAGTTTCTTCTCATACTCTCACCATGGCAGGCCCGTGTCTCCCAGCCAGATAAACGCAACTGTCTGTGTGCAGCCTCGAAAGGAGTGGTCTCGGGTTCTAACCGGATGTCTCCAGGCCCACGTGTCGGGGCTGTAGGACTTCACTGATGGGAGAGCCTCAGTCTCTTTCAGAAATACATGTGAAACTGTCATCCCAGCCACTCCTCTCTTCTCACCTTATACTATCTGGCTCCCTGCTGAACCCCTTACCCTGCTGTACTCTAAACTGTTCCCTCCCAGTCCTGAATTCACAAACTGAGGCCAATTACTTAAAAGACTTCCAATGTGGTTCTCACAATGTTTGGGAAGATGGAAGAGGAAGTCTCCTTAAATTCTTCTGATGCCGAGCAGGGAATTAATGAGTTAATACAACAATCTTGATCTAGAAGTGTAAAGATTATCTCCCACAAAACACACATGCAGACACAAGCAGCCCTTGTTCTGTTCAGCTCCCAGGTTTTTGTTTGTTTGCTTATGAAAGGAGGAATGAGAAAGAGCTATCAAACACTGGTTCACTCCTTTTTTTGTTTGTTTTTTAATTGTTTTATTTATTATTATTTATTATTATTTTTTTAATTACATTGTATTATGTGACACAGTTCTATAGGCACTGGGATTCTCCCCACCCCTCTCCCAACCCTCCCCCCATGGTGGGCTCCTCTCCACCGTTGCGTAACCACAGTTCAAGTTTAGTTGAGATTCCTTCATTGCAAGCATACACCAAGCATAGAGTCCAGCATCTTACTGTCCGGTCATGGTTCACTCCTAAAATGCCTACAACAGCAGGGCTGGGCCAAGGGAAGGCCAGGGATTCCATTCAGGTCTCCCATTTGGGCGGCTGGGCCGCAAATACAGAAGTCATCACTGGAGTTGTTGCTTTGCCACCTCCCAGGGTGCACAACGGCAGGAAGCTGGAGTGGAAGCAGAGTGGCAACTCAAACCTAGGCCTTCTCATATGGAATGCTGGCATCCTACACAGCACCCCAATGGCCAGGCCTCAATGCCCCCAAACACCAATTTTAAAGTCAACAGCCACATGTTCACTTCTTTGATATGAAACAGTCACTGTTATAATGGCAACGCCCAAGAGTATCACTTATTCAGTAAGGACTGGGCTATAACTCAGAAACCAAAAAGGTGAACTGTAATTTCACCCACAACAATTGCTAAGTCTGTGGGCAGCGCCTGGTTGCTTTGGGCTGCCTGAAGGACGACGACAACCTTAACTCCATCTCAGAAGCAAATGCTCCCAGTTTCCCTGCTAAATGAAGGCTCAGGACAAAGGAAAGTACATTGGATCCTTAATTCGTCTCCTAATTCCTTTGTGATCTGTTAAACCTCATACACTCCAACCAACCACAGCAAAGAGCCATTTCTTTTTTTTTTTTGAATTAAATTATTTTTATTGTATTTATATATGTGATATTGTTGTTTGAAGCAAAATCCAAAGACTCTTCAAAGTCCTGCTTTTCTTTCTGCTCCTATAATCCATCGCAAGGGCCAGAGCTGCCAGAATGATCATTTTATTGTGAAGGCATATCATGACACGGCTGCACTAAAGAAAAATAGATAGATGTTTTCTTTTTTCTCATTTTTTTATTATATTTTTGACAAACTGTACATAGTTAATTAGGGCAAAAAGTTTCAAGGGCTATAGGAAAGTGGGTAAGACTATTATTTCCATATTGTTTCATTCATGTATCTGCGGTAAAGGGGGATATTGAGGGAGAAGCCGCACCCAGTCTCCCACCCACCCCAGGGCATGCTCCGATATAGGGCATGCTCTGAGATACTTGCTCAAGTGGTTTTGATAGTTCACCAGTTATGAATCACTGCCAATCTCGCCACTCCAAGCACGATGAGGTTGTTGAAGAATCCACTGGTTGACATAGTCCATCATAGAGTCTCCATTTGCCCAGTTTTTTACTGCCAACATATAGCTGAGGTGGTTGATGGACTTGTTCTGTCTTCTGTCTTTTCTTGGTTAGGGTTCTAAGTCTGACAGTTCGATTGGGAGATCCCCAAAGAAACTTTGTCTGAGGTATTCCCAGACCAGATTCTTGTATGTACTAGCAAGCACAGGGCCCGCCACAGTCCACCACCCCCAATCAGCTGGTGGTTGTAATTGCTGGGTTGGTTCTGTTTTCAGCCCCGACTTCAACTGGAACCAATGGGTGTTGCAGTCCAGACTGGTTCTGCCCAGCACATACTCAGCCCTCACATAAACCAGTGGGAGCTTCAGCCTAGTCAGAGTGACCCACAATAACCCCCACCAGACCAGGCCCACCCCCTACCCTAGTTTGCCAGTATGTGTAGCAGACTAGTCCAGTCTGTCCCACATTCCATTAGACTCTCATACATGTCGATGGGTATTGAGCTTAGTTCCATCGAACCAGCTCAACTATCCAGCCCTCACAGATGTTGTTGGGTGCCTCTCTGTCTAGCCACCACAGCCCCTGTCCTAGTTTTCGTGCCCTCCCGTGGGAGTGGCAACCCAAGAGGGAGGATCCCACTATTTCCCTCCCAGGCCTCTCTCACTCCCAGATTATGCATGCATTTCTTTCCTATTCCTGCCAACAACGACTTTGGCCAACCTTTGCTGTTCTGACAGGTGAACAATTGCAATCCATTTTCACTGTGTTGCTTTGTTTGCAAGTTGAATATTTATATTCATATTTGTTTTCGATGAGATAGATAGTTATTTTCCTTTCCTTTTTAATGGCTGTTCTATTTCTCATACTGGCTCACAAAATATTTCTACAAGTAAAAATATAATGCTTTATTTCCTGTTTAGGAAATTATTACTTTACCTATGTGTTGCTAGCCTTTTGGCTATTGTTTCATAGTTTCACATTTATAGTTTCAAATGTTCCCAGAAGGATAAAAATATGTAAATTAACTAATTCCTACCTTGTAGAAGTAGAAAAAAATGAACTGATTCAGTAGTATAAATGTCTATTCTCCAAAATTCATTCACTAAAACCTAATCTCCTAGGCCAGGCTTTGGCTTAGCAGTTAAGACACCAGTTGGGACGCCTGCATCTCACATTTCAGTGCATGAGGTCAAAACCTGGCACTAGCTCCTGACTCCAGCTTCCTGCCAATTTGTGCCCTGGAAAGCAGAAGCTAACGGCCCATATAGCTGGGCCATGACAATCATGTAAAAGAGCTGAACAGGGATCCCAGCTCCCAGGTCTGCCCTGGGCCAGTCCTGGCCAGTACAGACATTTGGAGAATGGCCAGTGAATGGGAGAACTATATGTGTGTGAACATGTCTTTGTTTAAAAACAGACCTAATAACCCCCAATGCAACATAACCACAAGGTGGAGCTAGGACTAGCATTGGGTCAGAGAAGTTTGGGTCAGAGAAGCTGAAGCCACCGCTCGTGATACCACTATCCTATGTCAGAGGGACACTTCAAGCCAAAGCTGCTCTGCTTCCAATCCAGCTCCCTCCTATTACCCCTAGAAGGAAGCTGACAATGGCCTAAGAGCTCAGGCCTTCTCCACCCACTTGGGAGACATGGATGGAGTTCCTGGCTCCTGGCTTCCAACTGGCCCAGCCCTGCTGCCGTCAATTAAGGGAGTGAACCAGTGGATGGAAGATCTTGATCTCAATATCTGTGTGTGTGTGTCTCCATAGCTCTTCCTCCCCCCGCCGCCCGCCCTTTCTCTCTCTTCTCCATACCTCCTTCCTCTTGCTGTGACTCTGCCTATCAAATAAATAAATCTTCTTTAAAAGAAGTGGGGCTTTGGGAGGGGGTCAGGATCTGAGAGCAGAGCCCTCCAAACAAGGCCAAAGGACATCTGCCTGCCCTTTTCACTCCTTGCACGAGGACACTCTGGGCCCTCACCAGACTCTGAAGCTGCCAGGGCCTTGATCTTGGTCTTCACAGCCTTTAGAACTATAAGAAATAAACGTACTGGTTCATAAGCCACCCAGTGTGGGTACTTGGTTATAGCAGCCCAAAGAACTCAGAAATGAAGGGACTCAAAACCCAAGAAGAAGAGAATAATCATGCTAGGAGCAGAAATTCATTTAAGTAGAAAACCAAGAACAGAGACAATTAATCAAGTCAAAAGTTGGCTCTTCCCATGATGAATAAAACTCATAAATCCCTAGTGACATGTCCAGGAAAAAATGAGAGAAGACAAAATACCAATATCAGTTAGAAAACAATTTCACTGCAATCCTACAGACAGCAAAAGGATACTAAGGACATGGCAGGAAGAGCATGAGGCCAGTAAATTTAACGTAAAATTAAATGTTAAATTTCTCACAAAACATAATGTATCAAACCTAATTCATGACCTACTGAAAAGGTAACATGTCCTTGTATCTCTTGAGAGAAATTGATTCATTATCAAAATTCACCCCACAAACATACTTCAACTCCAAATATTTCACTAGAATGTCTAGCAAGCATTGAAAAGAAAAAGATACTGACTTATCAGTATTGAAAAATAGGAAAAACGCTTATCAACTCATTTTATCAAGCTAAGCTTATCCTGACATGACAATCAAGCAAAGATGTTGAAGAAAATTAAAGACCAATATCCTGAACACATTCATAAAGTCAAAAATCCTTAACAAAACATTGGCACACAGAATCTAGTAACATATGAAAATAGCAATATAGCATGAATTAAAACTTCAGGTTTGTTTAACATTTGGAATAGTGAGCAAACAAAAGAAATGCCATATGCAGATACAGAAAAAAAAATTGACAAAATTTAACACCTCTTCATCATTTTAAAAAATAAATTCTCAGTGAACCAGGAACAGATAGGACTACTTCACAACTTGCTAAAAAGTATCTATGTAAACCAACAGCTAACATTAATCTTACATAGCCAGAAATTAAACACATTCTCCTAACATCTAGAACAAGATAAGAATGTCAGCTCTGGGGCCCCACGTGGTAGCTTGTGGTTAAGTCCTCGCCTTGCAAGTGCCAGGATTCCATATAAGTGCTGACTGCAATCCCAGCAGCCCCGCTTCCCATCCAGCTCCCTGCTTGTGACCTGGGAAAGCAGTTGAGGATGGCCCAAAGCCTTGGGACCCTGCATCCACATGGGAGAGCTGGAAGAGACTCCAGGCTCATGGCTTAGGCTCAGCTCAACTCCAGCAGTTGTGGTCACTTGGGGAATGAATCAGTGGACAGAAGATAATCCTCTCTGTCTCTTCTCTTGTCTGTATATCTGAATTTCCAATAAATAAATCTTAAAAAAAAAAAAACATACACAATGTCATCTCTGGGGGGTTGGGCATTTAGCCTCATAGATGAGAGACCAGCTAGGGGTTCCATATCCCTGGGTTTAATCCCCAACTCCAGCTCCTGACTCCAACTTCCTGCTAACCCAGATTCAGGGAGGCAGTGATGATAGTTCAAGTTGCTGGGTTCATGTCACATACACAGGAAACCTACACCACATCCTGGCCTTCTGGCTTTGGCCCTCTGACCACTGTTGACTTTTGGGATGTGAACCAGTAAGATAGCCACTTTCCCTATCTGCTTCTCTTTGTCCATCTGTCCCATTGTGTCTCTGCCACAAAAATAGTGATCTGGCTAGAAGTCTGATATATACCAGAGATTTGTTATGGTTTGAAGGGAGGGTGACCTCAACAAAACTCACTTGATCACCAGTATAGCCATGCTGGAAAGTGGGCCTTTAAGCAGTCTGTCTTATGAGACCATGTTGGCCTTCATAGTAATGGATTAGTTCTTACAAGAGCATGTTGCTATAAACATCTGTATTCCTTTGTGTATGTGTGTGTGTGTCTTAAATTTATTTGTTTGAAAAAGTTAGAGAGACAGAGTCTAGAGATCTGAGATCTTCCATCTGCTACTTCACTCCTCAGATAGCAACAGTCAGGACTGAGTCCAGCTGAAGCCAAGCGCTTCATCTGGGTCTCCCATGCGGGCGGCAGGTGCCCAGACACTTGCGTCATCTTTCACACCCTTTCCCAGGCCATTGGTGGGAAGCTGGGTTGGAAGTGAAGGAGCTGGAATATGAACCTTGAGATATGAAGCGGGTGTGGCAGGAGGTATCTTTACCAGTATGCCACAACACTGGCCCCACACGTGCTTGCTTGCCTTCTGCTTTCCCAGCACACACACAGTAGCACAGGGCCTTCAACAAAAGCCAAGCAGATGTTCCACCATGCCTTTGGTCAGCCAGAATCATGAGCCATAAAACCTCTTCTTTTTTTTTTTCTAAATCACCCAGACTTGGAAATTTTGTTGTAGCAACATAAAAGATCCTAGTCAATGCCATAAGACAATAATTGAGGATAAAAGGATTCCAAGCTGGGAAGGAAGAAGTATTCCTACTCTCAATTATTTGATTTTGAGGACAGCATTTTAGTACAGTGGGTCATGATACTGACATCTCCTTCCAGAGTACCTGCTGCTCTGCATCTAATCCAGCTCCTTAATACACTTAGGAAGGGGCAGAAGAAGCTCCAAGCACTTGGCCCTGTCCCCAGTGGGAGAACCAGATGGAGCTTCCAGCTCTTGGCTGCAGCCTGACCCAGTCAGCCTTTGTAGCCATTTGGGAAATGACCCACCACTTGGATGGAAGATATTCATTCTCATCCTCTCTTTCTCTCTCTCTCTCTCTCTCTCTCTCTCTCTCTCTTTCTCTCTCTGTCCCTCTCTCCCTCCCCTGTCTCTCTCCCCCCCTTTTCCTCTCTCCCCCCCCACATATTTTATAAATGATATTATTTGAGTTCTCAAACTGATATACAGGTTCAGTAAAATCCAAGTCTCCGTCACAATTCCTTTTTAATAGAAGTGAACAAACCTATTATAAAATTCATATGGGAACACCGAGGGTCTAGAATAGCTCCAATAATCTGCAAAAAGAATGAAGCAGTGAAGCTTCCTGGTTTTAAGACTCAGTGTAAAGCTACAACATCAAGATATGGCCAAAAACAAATAAACAAAAATGACCAATGGAATAAAACATCTTAGGAATATATTCACAAGGATGCCAAAGAAACTCAATAGAGAAAGGATCATCTTTTCAACAAACTACACTAAACAAATGATGTATGGAAAAAGTGGACCCTCCTTCTGTAGTGGTCAGACTCCAAGGGCCCTTCACGATCCTCATTTCCTTCTGTGTGTGCCTGTGGTGTCCCCTTCCTCGTGAACAGGGTTGCCTGAATTACCAATAAGACACCACAGAAATGATGAGGTATGTGACTTGTGAAGTCAGGACACAACAGACCCTGCAGCTTTGCCATTTTGGCTTTTTGTTTTTTCCTCAAGTCACTTTCTCTGGATGGACCAAGTTAGTGCATCTTTTGAACATTCCAAAAGTCCTGTGGGAACGCCCCTGGGGTAAAGACCCAAAGTCTAGTTCTCAGCCAGCCCATCTTAGCAACTATGTGTGCACCATCTTGGAATTAACTCTTCCAGCCCATTAAAGCCACCCGATGGTAACAACTTATTGAGTAGACATCTTGCAAGTTCACAAGACCCTGAACCAGACTGACTCAGCTAAGTTACTCTCAGGTTGCTGATCTATTGAAACCAGGTGAAACATTAAATGTTGATTGGTGTTCAATCAACTGAGGTGTGAGGTAACTTGTCACACCACACAGAGCAGTAATACAATCTCTATATCACATTATAAACACATGAATATGAAACTCAGACCTCTACCACGAGTTAAAACTATAAATCTTTTACAGGAAATATGAAAAAATATTCTTGCAAACTGGAAGTAAGCAAAGATGGGATATAAAAATCAGGCTGGTGTCGTGGCATAGTAGGCTAAGCCTCTGCCTGCAGTACTGGCATTCCATTTGTGCACTGGTTCATGTCCAGAGATCATTAATAATTTACAATAGTGCATTACTCATCTTAAAACAGAAGATTTTCAATATACACACATAAAGAAATAAATGTTGAAGGCAATGGGTATGCTAATTGACCTAATTTGGTCAACACCCAATGTGTATACCAATCCAAGCATTGCATGGTACCTCATAAATATATATAAATAATGTATATATCAAAAAATAAATGTAAAATTTTTGCCTGGTCAGTCATTATGATGAAGTAAATAAAGCACTGCCTGTAATTGCAGTATCTCATATGGGCATAGGTTCATGTCCTGGCTGCTCCACTTTGATGGCCTGGAAAAACTAGCAGAAGATGGCCCAAGTGTTTGCATCCCTGGTCACCCATGTGGGAAACCCAGATGAAGTTCCTGGCCCAGCCACGATCATGGCAGCCACCTGGGGAATGAACTAGTAGATGGATAGTTATTAAAAAAAAAAAATCACTAAAAAATCAAATGGAAAAACCGCTGACTAAAAGCATGTATTGACAAAACATAGGTGACAAAGGAAATAATTATAAAATATTTAAAAGATTCTTACAAATCAATAACAAAAACAGCAAGAATTCAATTTTAATAAACAGGTGAAAGATGTAAACAGACACATCACAAAGCAAGACAGAGACAGCCAATCAACACGTGAGGAGATATTCAACAGCATTAGTCATTAGGAAATACAAATGAGAACTACAATGAGATTCACCATATAAGAGTCACAACAACCCAAAAGCCTGACAACACTCAACGTTTACAAAGATATACGCTGGGGTCCGTGCAGTAGGTGTGGATTGCATGAAGGTGTGAAGAGAACAGCTCCCTGCTTGGCAGGGCCTGGGGAGCTTCCAGCTGTTTGGCAGGGCCCGGCGATTTCTCTCTGACCACCTTGACGCAGTCTCACCCCCTGTTTGCATGGACACTCAAGTACCCCATTAAGAATTCTGTAATCTATTGAGGCATTGTTTGCCCCTGTGAGATGGCTTTGGTAACTACTGTGAGCTTAAGAGTTAATGTTATTGATGTCTTGGTGAGTGGGCCTTTAACTGCGCACAGGAGTACAATTAAACCTACAATTAAACCCATGCCATTTCTGGACACCTTATTGTGTGCCTACCCATTGCCCTGAAATCGGGCCCAGACATATAGCATGCCTTCTGGGAAACGGCTTAACAAGAACTTTACAAACTAATGGAAGTGATAGGAGTAAGAGCTGAAACTGCTATGGCAAAAGTATAGTTACTGTGACCTTAAAGGTTAGCCTGTCCTTGCAACTCTTTAGAGCATAGAAAATGCAGCTGTTTTAGCCGCTCTCATAATTTTTTAACTAGAGGAAATATAGGGTGATTCTATTAACATCATAGAGATATACTTTTGATTATTGTTTGATTGTTTATGAGGTTGTAGAGCCTGCAGTTATAGGGGGATTTAATGTTTGAAACTTTTTGTCTTACATCTTTATGTTTTTTCCCTTTTGATGTATTTCTCCCATTAAGTGATAAGTTGTGAAAATAAAATGTAGTAGGAATGTTTCACCGATTAGCAGGTAACCATCTGTGCCTTGGCCTTGGAGTTCTGGCTGTCACCTAATGGCTACTTCTGAAGAAAGAATAACGGCTTGCTTTAAAGAAACGGATTATAGTAACTTACAGAATTATCTTTAAGAGCACCTGGTTGACCATGAAGTAAAAATTAATTGAACATCTGTGCATGCTGTCTTAGTTCTAAAATTAAAGATAAAAAAATCAAACGTTTGTGCAGAGGCTTGTGATGTGTCTAATAAGAAGGACAGCTTCTTCCTGAGAAAGAAGGCACCAAGTGACAGTGTCTGTGTCTTTCTTTATCGCCGACTCCACGTACCCTTCTCGAGCTCCGAACTCAGCTGGAGCTGGACTCCGGCAGATATAGATCAATGAGCATGTCCATACATTCATTTCTGGTCGATGCTGGAGAAAACAGCTGCCCTGTATGGCAGGGCCCAGGAGAACTTCCAGCTGTTTGGCAGGGCCTGGCGGATGTCTCTCTGACCACCTTGATGCGGTTTCACCCCCTGTTTGCATGGACACTCAAGCACCCCATTAAGAATTCTGTAATTGGGCCCGGCGGCATGGCCTAGCGGCTAAAGTCCTCCCCTTGAACATGCCGGGATCCCATATAGGCACTGGTTCTAATCCCAGTAGCTCCACTTCCCATCCAGCTCCCTGCTTGTGGCCTGGGAAAGCAGTCAAGGACGGCTCAAAGCCTTTGGGACCCTGCTTCCGTGTGGGATACCCGGAAGAAGTTCCTGGATCCTAGCTTCGGATCGACATAGCATTGGCCTTTGCACTCACTTGGGGAGTGAATCATCGGACAGATCTTTCTCACTGTCTCTCCTCCTCTCTGTATATCTGACTTTCCAATGAAAACAAATAAAAATCTTAAAAAAAAAAAAAAAAAGAATTCTGTAATCTATTGAGGCATTGCTGTTTGCCCTTGTTATATGGTTTTCGCAACCGATGTGAGCCTGAGAGTTAATATCGCTGATAATGTCTTGGTGAGTAGGCCTTTGGCAATTTACACACAGGAGCACAATTAAGCCCATGCCATTTCTGGACACCTTATTAGGTACTTAACCATTGCCTCAGAATCTGGCCCAGACATTTAGCACACCTTCTGGGAAAGGGCTTGATAAATATCCTAACTATTAATGCAAGTGATGGGAGTAAGAGCTGAAACTACTGTGGCAATAAATATAGTTACTGTGATCTCAAAGGCTAGCCTGTCTTTGCAATTTCTTTGGAGCACAGAAAATGTAACTGTTCTGGCCACTTTCATAATTTTTAGCTAGAGGAATTAAGGATGCTTTTATTAAAGAAATATGCTTTTAATTATTGATTGTTCTTGGGGTTGTAGAGTCTATAGTTCTAGGGTGAATTTAACATTTAAAACTTTTGTCTTGAATTTTGATGTTTTTTCCTTGTGACATATTTTTCCATTAAATGATGGTAACTTGTAGAAATAGAAATGTGGTAGGAATGTATTACTGATTAGTAAGTAATCACATGTGCCTTGGCCTTGAAGTCCTAGCTGTCATTCCACGGCTACTACTGAGGAATGAATAATGGCTTGCTTTGAAGAATGTTAGTACAGTATTTTGCAGAATTCTCTTTAGGGCACCTGCTTAGCCCTGAAGAACAGACAGAATGACCAAATGTCTGTGCATGCCCCCTTAGTCTTGAAGTAAAAATAGAACAATTCATTGTTTGTGTAAAAGCTTGTGATGTGTCTGAGTATTAAAAAAGGGGAGAGGGCGACAGCTTCTTGAGCTGTTGCGAAAGGGCATCAATGACAGTGTCCATATCTTTCCTCACCAACTCCACACACCCTTCCTGAGGTCCGAATTCGATTGGAGCTGGCCTCTAGCAAGCTGGGGCAAAAATGATACTTTATACAACTGCTTAGGAGGTTGCCAAAGTTCAAAAACAGAGACTTTATGACTATCAAAACCACTTACAAGGATTTCCCCAAGAATGTTCTAAGTGCAGGTATAACGCAAATCAATTGGAAAAGAGGATAACAAATTGTGCATATAAGGAATTCATCATAATAGAAAGGAACAAACTGCTGATACAACAGCATGGACTGGGGCTGCTGTCCAATCCAGCACCCTGCTAACCCGCCTGAGAAAGCAGCGCAAGACAGCCCCCCAAGTGCTTCAAACTCTGCCACCATGTGGAAGACACAGATGGAGTTCCAGAACGCCATGACGTCATGGCCATTTAGGGAGTGACCTGAGGATGGAAGTCTCTCTCTCCCTGTAACTCTTTCAAATACATAAACAAACCTAAAAACAAACAAAGGATTAACCTCAAAGACATTTTGCCAAGAGGGAAAAAAAAAAAGCTGGGCCCAAGAAAGTAAATACTACACAATTCTATTGTATGAAACGTTCTTCAAACAAAAGAAAAAAGATTTAGCCATTTAATTATTTATTTAGAAGGTAGAGTGACAGAGAGAGAGAGCAGGGAGAAAGCAAGATCAACATCAATCTCTCCTCCACTAGTTCCCTCCCCAGCTGCCTGCAGGAACAACTCTGACCAGGCCTTCCATGTGGACAGCTGTAACCCAAGGACCTGAGCTTTCATCTGCTACCTCCTGGGCGCATTAGCAAGAAGCTAGGTAAGAAGCACGGAGAAACCAAGGTCTGAACCAGGCATTCTGAAAGGGGATGCAAGCTTCCAACCAGAGGGTTAGCCCACTGAGCCACAACGCCCATCACCATCAAACTCCTGAGCAAACATGTATAATCTAAATTTTTTTTTTAAATGAAGAACATTCATTGCCAGGAAGAGAATAGGACAGCTGGGTAGATGAGATGCAAGGGAACTTTCTAGAGCAAGAGATGTGTTTTACACCACAACAGGGTGTAAACTACACAGTGTGCAGTTCTGCCCAAATTCTACCATCTCAAGAAAAGAACTGGAAAAAAGAGTGTAGAGAAGAAGGAGTTACAGACACAAATACAGAATGCTCATTTTGAAGTAGAGTTACAGATATTTTATTAATTGTTCACTTTCTATATGCTTGAATTATTTATTCTATTTACTGTTAGATGTTGGAATTTCTGTAATTAAAAAAACTAAAAAAAAAAAAAAACCCAAAATCTCAATTTTCCAAATTATCTGACTCATGAGAAAAAGAAGCCTGCACTGTCAAACTGCTATCAAAGTTTCCAATCATTTAATCTGTTTCTCGATGCAAGTCGTCACCATCCAGGTACCATCTCTCTCTCTGCTGGTAGTACATCCAACTGCACTTTATATAGCACGGTCCTAAACTCCCTGTCTCACTTGTTCTTTCATTGATTACTAATGTTAGCACTTGGAGTTGTAGCAATAACAGCATCAACCACTAAGAGGTTGTAGCAGGGTAAAATAGGAATGGGGCCGGCACTTAGCAGTGAAGATGTTCTCAGCTTGAATGCTGGTTCCACTTCCTGACTCCAGCTTCTGCTAACGCAGACCATGGGGAGCAGCAGGTGGCTGCTTGGGTAGTTGGGTCTCTGACACCACCAGGGAAGACCTGCACTGAATTCTCAGTTCCTGGCAGACGCCTGGTCCACCCCTGCCCATTGTGGGCACTTTGCAGAGTAGAGCAGTAGATAGAAACTCTCTCTCTGCAACTCGAGGGGAAAACAACCTGCTTTCATCTTACATGTGTGAGGGTATCACATCTAAAACAAATAAACAGGGCCCAGCTCGATGGCTCAGTGGCTAAATCCTTGCAAGTGCCGGGATCCCACGTGGGCAGTGGTTCATGTCCTGGCTGCCCCACTTCCCATTCGGCTCCCTGCTTGTGGCCTGGGAAAGCAGTGGCGGACAGCCCAAAGCCTTGAGGGTACACCACACATGCCTGCCCAACTAAGGGATCCAGAGATTGCTCTAAATCAGAGAACCAGTAACTAACACACTTACTTGCTACTTACAAAGCCTCTAAAGTAATAAAACTTCTTAAATAAAATCATACAGTTTGAAAAAAAAATAAACTGAAAATAAGCTACTATCATTGCTCAAATTAAAAAAAAAACTAGCTATCTTGAAACACATTTACATATCCCCTCCCCCCTTTTACATCGCAAGCGGAAAAAGGAGAAGCAGCAAATTCAGAAAAGCACACGCGGTTAACATCAGTGACGGCAATGACATACTACAGAATAAGAACACGGCTCACGTTCTTTTTCATACTTTTGCCTGTGATGTGTGAGACAATGAACTTCATAACTTTAACAGACTCTGAAACCTGCAAAGATCACAGTGGCTTCTACGGAGCCTCATCAACAGCTCCTGAGGTGCCCGAAGCACCTATTTCCCACACATCCCAGTCAAGCGTCCAAACTGGAAATATTTGTACTTGCAAACACTTGGCACGGCGCAGGCGCCCGGCTTCCTCCAAGGCCGTCTGCCAGGGGTCAGGGCTGCGCGGGCTGCCCCTGCCCAGGACTCCCCACACCTCCATCCTCCTGCCCGCGCCCCGCCGCCAGGTACTCACAGCTCTGGTCTCATACAGAACCAGCTTCTGCACCGAGCTGATGATGGGGGCGGCGGCAGTGGGCATGGCCCGAGCAAACGAGGGCCCCACCACAGGGCACCAGGCCGCGGCTCAGTGTGTGGCAGCCGGCCCACTGCCTCGGGCCCCCGGGCGAGATGACCCCTCAGACCCTGGACACCAGATCCAAGACGGAATCACAACAGCGGGGCACCAGAGGTACGAACACCCGCCTTGAAGCGCAGGTTGTTTCCGGATTCCTGAGCCCCGCCTCCACACAAGCCCCGCCCCAATCGCCACGGGGGCGGGGCTAGAAGACGCACCGTCGGCTTAGACGCCCTCGCAACCTGCGTACTACCGAGGGAGGAAGCCAGTTGCGCCATCTTTTTTGAGGGCAAAGGAGACTGTGGGCGGAGAAAAAAGTTACTGGATGCGGAGTTTCTCCGCTTTCTGCTCCCTATGTTTGCAAGATTTGCAAGTAAAATCTTTCTTTTGTAGGGGGTTCGCCAAACTGCAGGATACAGGTATTCCTCAGTTGGTCTGATCCCCCCTTACTTTCGCCCAGGGAAATATTTCCAGGAAATATTCATGTTCTTGAATATAAGCAAAATGTCTTTAGTCCTTTACCTTATCTAAGTGCTTTTCCTCTTTGTTTCTTACTTTATCCCTAAGAGATGCAACAAAATTCCTTGGTGTGCAGTGGCTGTGAGGTGCAAGAAGTGAAAACACACATACACACAGGTAAAAGTGCAAGTTTTCGTCTTTGCTGCCCAGCTGGGCCTGCAGTTACCTAGCTCTGTGTAAGTCGTGGAAAGGTCGGCCTTGGTTAGGGTCTCCAGGAGCGTCGGCTGGGAGGGCGTCCGGCCGCCAGGGCCCTGCCATCGGCCGGCAGGTTCACAGGTGCCCACCGCCTGTGGCTCCTCTGATGAGCCTCTTGTACGTGGGTGAAGAGGCGCAGCTTCCTCCTTGGAACCGCTCCTGGGACCCCGGGGCAGGGTTGTGCGGGGTCAGAGAGCGGCGGGAAATGCAGCCCCGCCTCCCCGGGCCCCGCCCCGCAGGGTGGGGTGCACGCCGCCCCCCGGTTTCCCGGCAACCGCCAACAGCTGCCGCAGCGTCTGCAGGCCGCGCTGCCCGGGGACCCCGGACCCCAGCGTCCCCCGGCCAGGTGAGAAGCCCTACCCCGGGGTCGGCCCACCGGGTCTGCCCGCCGTTCCCGCGCACTTCCATGGCGCGCAGCCCCGTCTCCGCCAGGACCCCAGGCCCGTTCTTGCGGAATTACCCCTTATCCCTCGGCCACCTCCTGTGGGAGTGTTTAAGCTGAGCTTGCCTAGCCTGGGCAGAAGTGCTCGGTCTCCCGGGAGCTAAGAACAAAAGCCTTCTCTCAGCCAGTGCCCTGAAAGTGTTCAGAAAGGAGAGAGATTTTCCACAAACACAAGAGGTAAGGTGATAGTAGAAATTAGGTTGGGAATTAGGAGTTGAGAGATTGCAGAAATTTTTTTAAAAAGAGGGAGACTTTGTTAATTTCCTTGCACATTTGAATACTTCTGGTAAAAGCAAGGAAGATAGCTCAGTCAGTTCTGACATTTAGCACTGACTTGAATCTTCTAACTACAGTAAGTATTTAGCTCTGTGTCTGTTCCCTGGCAGAAATCAACTCTTCTGAATGTGCGTTAACATTTTTTTTATTTAGAAGCTTTTAAAAGAAAGTTGTTTGTTTGTTTTGTTTTTGTTTTGTGGGTTTTTTTTTTTTTTCATTTTTAAGGCAGAATTACAAACAGAAGGAGACACAGGAAGATCTTCCATCTGCTGGTTCACTCCCCAGATGGTCCCAAGGGACCACTGAAGCATTGAGCCTGGAGCTTCATCCAAGTCTCCCGCATGGGTGCAGGGTCCCAAGCACTTGGGCCATTCGCTGCCTTCCCAAACACATTAACAGGAAATTGGAGGGGAGATGGGGCAGCCAGAACTTGAACCGGTGCCTATGAGGGATGCCATTGTGGCAGGTAGAAGATTAGCCTATGTCAGGACACCTGCCCCTGGGACAGTTATTAATGAGGCAGTACCATTAGAACCTAATAAGTTTATTTCACCCCAACGCAGATCCTGCAGAGGCAGGCAGTTCCTCTGGGAGGTAATTCCAGCGAACAGCAGGAGGGAAGTGGGCTGGCTGGGCTGGGGAATACTGAGGTGCTGGCCTACCCCATCTATCCCAACAGCTGGGGAATTTCTGCTTGAAGCCAGCTATGCTCAAATGGAGTGGGCTCTGGCAACCTGAGAGAGCCCTTAGGGAGAGTCCACTGGGCTGGTGTTTGGAAGTCAGATTGGTTATGCAACGTGAGAAAATAAAATAGATGTCAAGTGCATATGGGCAGAACAACTGCTACATTCCACCCTTTGGACCACTCTAGCCATTCTTTTTATCCCATAAATTCTTCCCATCCCATCTCTTGTTCTTTGAGGTAATGGCTAGTCCCACTTTTTAGAAGAGAAAGACTTTCCAAAAGGAGATTAATGGGACAAGCTGCAGAATCTGCGACTAGTTGTCGTCTGTAGTTGATTGTCATCCCCATCCTGCACTGCCCACAGACTAGATTTCCCTACCCTTAACCCCTTTCCTGGTACAAGTTGTTTGACCAGGAGGAGAAGCAGCTCTGGTCCCTAAGCTGTGTTCCCCTGTTACCCTGGTTACCAGGAGCTTCTCAGGCCTTGGCTGCTGCAATTAAGCATTAAGAGATGTCTCTAAAAAACCCTGAGTTGAGGCTATCCAGTCCCCATCCAAGGCAGGCAGCAGCCACCCTATCTCCAGTTACCATGCAGAGCATTCAGGGGGTTGTGGAGCCAGCAATGATCAGGAGGCAGCAGTAGTTAGGTTTAGTGAATGCATCCTTTCCTGGGCCCCCTGATAGAACCATCTCTTCCCCTCAGCCAAAGCCAGCACCTCCAGTCCTACAGCGTCTGAGTTGTGAGGACAGAAGACACACCCTATTGCTAAGTCATAGAGCAGTGGTGAGAAAGGCCACTCCTACTTCTTAGCCTTGGCTCAAACTGTGTTCCTAGACAGGAATGTACTTGCTTTAAAGTAGATTCTTCACACATTCCCAAGTTAGTGCTCTATTTCTTCAAGAAATAATTCCAGTATTGTGCCAGATCAGCAACTTCTAGATGAGGTGGTGCATGGTAGATTTGCTGGGTACCATGTTCACATGCCTCTTTATCACTTCTCCTTTTCTATAAGGCAAGTGCTTTGATCCAAGACAATAGTATATGAGATCTCATGATGGTAAATGCACATGCAAAAAACCCTAAGCTAGGAGCCCAGTATGACAGCCTAGTGGCTAAATCTTCACCTTGCAACTGCCAGGATCCTATGTGGGCACAAGTTTGTGTCCAAGCTGTTCCACTTCCCATCCAGCTCCCTGCTCGTGGCCTGGGAAAGCAGTGGATGGTGACCCAAAGCCATGGGACCCTGCACCTGCATGGGAGACCTGGAGTGGACTCCTGGCTTCTGGATTCTGATCAGCTCAGTTCCAGTCATTGTGACCACTTGGGAAGTGAACCAGCAGTTGGAAGATCTTTCTGTCTCTCCTCTCTGTAAATCTGTCTTTCCAAAATAATAATAGTAATACTCTAAGATAGCAGTAAGGCCCTGTGGGTGGGAAAGGAAACCCCATATTAGGTACACATGTTAAGTGCCCCTTACAAAATGAAGGGGTGCTGTGTAATCCATCTGTCAATGGGCAGAATTCTGTCTCCTCAGGGGATCACTCACACTCTGTAGATAGCTAAGCTCTCAGTGGCAGACAGTAGAGGCTAGATGAGTTTGGTAAGAGGAAACCCATGGTTGAGCCTGTGTTTAACTTCCGTTGCCTTTATTCCTGCCACTGTTGTGTTTAGGAGCCTATTACACAAGCACTGGAGATGCCAAGGGCAAAAAATGACTGCCATTTCTGCCAGGTAGTCACCCTGCCCCTGAATATTCAGTGCCTCTTCTGAGACCTCTATTAGACCCAAACGTCTACAGAGTTTGTGTCCAGCTTGTGCGAGTTTTCTGTGCTGCCTAACGAATTTCCAAGACACACATTCATTATATTGTGGTTTCAATGGTCAAGAATCCTGAGCCAGCTCAGCATGGCGCCTCTTCTGTGCAGGAACTTCATAAGCAGCAGCCTGGTGTTGTCTTGGGCTGTGCTTTTATCCCTGCAGATTTAACTCAGGGAGAAACTCGTCCCAAGCTCATGCACTCTGTTGGCAAAAATTGCTTTTCTGCAGTTAGAGGTCTGAAGTCCCTGTATTCTTCCTGGTTCTTTAAGCCAGTGGGAAATTCCTCTTTAGTTCACTATCCGGATTCTTTATACCGCATAGCATATTCAGCCTTATATTTCTATTGTTTTGCTATCTTTAGAAGCAAGGCACAGATCCCATGTCCACTCAAGGGAAAACTATGCAAACATGCTGTCAGCCACTGGAGGTGTCCTGACAGTATGTTGACCAAACTCTAAGCCTGATCACAGGGTTTTAGTTTTGTTTGTTTGTTTGTTTGTTTTCCTCTCTCGTCTGACTTCTTCCAGGCCCTTAGTGAAACCATTGAGCATTGTCTGTGAAATTGCTTTAAAGTTGCACCTGCCCCAAGGAGTCCCTCTAAGTGGCCATAGTTGAGGCTCCCTGTGAGTGGCACTACATTCTGGAAGCATTCCACTGATACTTGATACAAACATATCATCATTTTCCATGGGCCTTTTTCACTCTCTGTGAGCTATTCTTAAAGAATAGCACATGAGGTATGAGTGGTCCACAAGAGACCAGTGCTGGGGGTCATGGCTGCTTGTTACAAAATGTGTTTGTATCTTCAGGACCTTCCTGGGCCTCAAACACATGTTTTGTCTCTAACATTAGGGCATTGCTGCCTGACTTCAAAACTCCATGTGCCAGACACCTGCAGCTCAGCTCAAGATGGGCACCTGCCCTTACACAGTCCCTCCATAGTCTGTGCCCAGGCATCCATTGTTTCTCAGAGTCCAGAGCACACCAAGAACTACTTTCTGCATGGGCAACAGTTAGTTTTCTGCTACAGATAGAAGGATCTACACAGAGAACTTCCTTCTGCAGCTTTCCTGTAACTCCATGACATACCTCGGATACCATCAGCCTGTGGGGTCCAGCCTGGTGTATGACTCGGCAAGCGACTCCTCTGCTACCACAGCCTAGAGGTTCGAGAGAGCTTCCTCTTATTTTGACATCACCCACAAGTCAGAGTTCTTCTAGATACCCACTCAGTGGATCTGAACAGCATTGTGAAGTATGCTTCATGCTCTCTCCAGGAAAAGAGAGAGAGAGATACAAAGCACAATGCCTCTTATTTTTGGAGAAGGGGTAAGGTGCCATAATTGGTTCTTTACCTTAAGGTAAAGACTTCAGATTTCCCACAGCACTGACCTTTTAAAATTTCACCAAAGTAACAAGTCTTTGAATCTTTGCCTGGTTACCTCTCACTTTGGAATGTTAGCGTTGCAGGTGGCTTTGTCCACTAGGCTGCAATGCTCTCCTAGGAGCATCTGGGACACTTGATACTTCCCATTCACTGAATCTGCACTGTCAATACTGTGTATCAGCAAGAATGGCCCAAGGAGCAGGAGTCCCCCAGTGTAATGCAACATTTGCTGCTGACTCTAATACAAACTTACTTTCTGTTGCTATTTCTTGATGAAGATCAAAAAGAAGGCATGGGCTTGTTAGATCAGGAGTGTTTCTTACCACAGTGCTTTCCCAGGATCTCATGAACTTCCACTAGGCCTTTTCCATCACAATGGCATCTACTCCACAGACAAACAATGCCCACCTGGAAAGGTTTTGCCATTTGCTATCACAGTCATGCACTCAGGGACCAGGAAAATAACCTTGGGTTGGTCTCACAAACACCCTGGGATATAGTTTAAGATAAACTTCAGCCAGGACTCCATGTATTTATCACTGGCTCTCCATTTGCCTCTGTCACAGAGGGGTTGATGGTATTTTGGAGTCCCAGGTATCAATGACAGCTCAGGCCCTGGGTGTGAAGAGGAGGACATTTCAGTTTCCATGATGTTTATTTTGCCCATTAGTGGCTGCAGGTTCTCCTGGAGTGAGATTAGGGGATCACATTGTAAATACCTGTGAGGTTACAAGGTCTGTTCTTGAGAGCTTCTAAACACCCTGCAACCTCCCCCACTGTAAATGGGCTCTGGTCCTGAACACTGAACAAGGAATCATGATTTTCCATTATGACAGCTGACATCAGCTTTTGCTTCATTTGCCCTCTATACATAGCCAAGCCAATCACTGTCTCATCAGCTGCTCCTTTGTGTCACCCCCTGGAATGGCATGGTTTATCAGCTGTTATACCAAAGTCCTGACCATTGCTAACCTGGGCTTGCCTCTCAGTAGTAATTACATCTGTTTTGCACCTCTGCTCTTCTCAAACCTGTTACCCACTACCATACAGGGACTGATAGCATAGTAGCATCTCCCCTGCCTTCAACACCACTCTACAAAAGACAGCCTTTTTTTTTTTTTTGGTTGATTATTTTTATTTACTTGAGAAGCAGAGAGAGAGAGAGAGAGCTCTTTCATCCACTGCTTCGTTCCCCAGTGCCTGCATCAGCTAGGCCTGGGCCAGGCACTGAGAACTCCCTCAGGGTCTCCCGCATGAGTGGCTGGTGCCCAAACACTTGAACCATCATCTGCTGCCTTCCCAAGCACATTAGCAGGAAGCTGGGTCGGAAGCAGAGGTGCCAGGATACAAACTGGCTTTTTAATATGGAATGCAGGCATCCCACGCAGAAGTTTAATTCACTGCATCCCATACACCACCCCAACCACTGGGCTTCTTCATGATGCCAATGTCCCCCTTCCAGAATTTGTTCCTTATTTTTGTCTTAAGGAGAGTTCCCTTTGACCATCTCAAGGAGCAGATGAATTCTCTGGCCTCATCTAACAAATCCTGCTGACATGCCGCTTCTATGTGCCAGTTCCACCCTCCTTGTACTCTGCCAGGGCACTTCCACTTCCTGGACTCTGAGCTGCTGCTTTGTCCAAGCTAACGGAACCTTCTTAACCATGAACTGGGACTGGCTCCAGGTTTCCTTACCAAGCTGTTAAAAAGTTGTGGGGACAGAGCCCGCATATCAATGAATTCTGATGCAGTCTACCTTCCTCCATCACAAGATAGATACCTCATCCAGCAACGCTCACCCTCCACAAGAGTCTGCTTCAGGAGCTGACACCGCATTATAGCACATGAAGTTGCCACCTGAGGCGCTGGCATCCCATGTGGGTGTTGGTTCATGACTTGGCTGCTTCTCTTCCAATCCTGTTAATGTACCTAGGAAATCAGTGGAGGATGGCCCAAGTGCTTGGAACCCTGTACCCATGTGGGAGACCCACAAGCTCCTGGATCCTGGCTTCATCCTGATCCAGCCCTAGGCACTTGCAGCTATTTGGGGAGTAAACCAGCAGACAGAAGCACTCTCTGGCTTTCTCTCTCTCTCAAATAAATAAATAAATAAATCTTTAAAAAAAAAAAAAGACGATCTGCCTTCATCTTATTCCTAACTTCTACAACAGTAATCAGAGAGGAGGGGAGGCACCGGTGTGGGAAGTAGGTTGTGCCCACCGAACAGCATTAGCCTGCCTGCCTTGTGACCATGGGAACCAGGAGAGCACACCTGTGAAAAGATTTTGGTAAATCTAGTCTTCCAAAAAAATCTCTTTTCCCTGGAGTTTTTAAGATTTACTAAACTGTTTGAATTTATTTCTGCCATCTTACTTGACTTTTATTTGTCCCATTTTTCAAAGTTTTCTCTCTTCTTTTCCTCGTGGTTAGAAAATTGTCTATGGGGCCCGGCGCAGGGGCGCAAGTGGTTAAAGGTCCTCGCCTTGCACGCCCGGGATCCCATATGGGCGCCTGTTCTAATCCCGGCAGCCCCGCTTCCCTTCCAGCTCCCTGCCTGTGGCCTGGGAAAGCAGTCGAGGACGGCCCAAAGCTTTGGGAACCTACACCCGCGTGGGAGACCCAGAAGAGGCTCCTGGCTTCGGATCGGCATAGTATCGGCATAGTATCGGCCCGTTGTGCTCACTTGGGGAGTGAATCATTGGATGGAAGATCTTCCTCTCTGTCTCTCCTCTCTGTATATCCGCCTTTACAATAAAAACATAATAAAAATAAATCTTAAAAAAAAAAAAAAGCAAACAGAGAGAGAGAAACCCCAAAAGGGATGCTGCTTAAATTGACAGGTGATATTTGAAGCTACATTGAGAGACAAATTCTTTTTAGGACAGAACTGTATACTCAGAGAAACTGTGTCTTAAGACGTAGTACAAACAAAGATTTTCAGCTAGGTGGACATGGAGAGTGCTCATGGCCAGTGGAGTTCCACTACAGGAGAGTCTAAGGAATCCACTTTATGAAAAGAGAAAATGACCCCCTGCTAATGGATCCAACATGTGAGGAAAGAAACAACTGAGCAAAACTCGTGCAAATAAACCTAAACAAATATTGGCTATAAGAAAACAGCAACAAAAAATAATGGTCCATTTGTGAGCCTTTTTTAAAAAAAGAAAATGAAAGTGAGAGCACCTACACTGGTAAACTGTAGACTGCTCAGTGTACACGCCAGGACCTAGCTAATGCCACAGAACAGACATAGACAATTTTCTTTTTTTTTTTTTTTTTTTTATTATTTTTTTCCCTCTCTGTTTGCTTTTAAAGACATCTCAATCTTTAGTATCCTGAACAGTATCACTTTGTTTATATGTATTTGTTTTAGTTTTTCCTGTTCCTGAGTCTGAGGATTACTTTTTATCCATAGTTCTGAAAGTTCTTGGTCACTGTCTCTCTCATTGTGACTTGATCTTCTTTTCCTCCTGTTCTCTCTCTGTCACATAGAACGTTCCTTGTTGTTAATCATGTCTGGTGGTCTGTCTGGAATGTTTTCGACACTTGATCCTTCTAGTTCATTCTGGATAATATCTCAATGCCTGTCTTTTATCTCATTTATTCTCTCCTCAGCTGTTTTATCTGTTGTTTACATACTGTTTAAATTTTTAATGTTCCCATTTTCACAGTTTTTGATTTTAAACATCTCAGATATTTTTCTAGTCTTGTTTTTGATCATTTTTACTTGTTTGTATTTCCAAACCTCTACTTTATTTCGCTAAGAACGTTGAAATTTTTTGACTAGTAAATATTGATAAGGTTATTTTTCACCTTGAGATTGAGAGTCGTAAGAACACTAACAGAAGTGTCCTGCCCCTCACTTTCCTTCCTTCCTGATACTAATTTACAAAACTGTAGTGCAGTGTCAGTTGCATCAGTAGACATTGATACAATTCACAGAACATCCCCATCACCACAGGATCCTACCAGTTACCATAAGACATGCCCACTTGCCGCCCTTTCCCCCCTTCATATCCCTGGCCCATAACAATTTGTTCTCCATCTCTGAATTTTTTTTTGTTTCAATAATATCATATAAATAAAGTCACAAAATATGTAGCCTTGGGGTTAACTTTTGTTGTTGTTTTCTACATGATTTTTACTCTTTTAAAAATGAATTTAGGTAATGTTTACATAGTTGATCAGAGTGGGAAGGATCTAAGGTTAGGGAGAAATGACTGTGATCATTGTTTCCAAACTTACTACTTCTTCTTCCCATTTCGGGGAGAGGGGGAGATAAGAGGAGAAGCCATACCCACTCTCGAAACCATCCCACTACCCAAGGATTGGAAATGGCCACCTGATATTAACCCAGGGTCCCAATGTGGTACACGCTCCAAGGAGTCTGCCTACGTGGATGCGATAGTTCTGAAATGCTGTCAGTCTCACCAATCTATAGATGAGGAATCCCTTCCAATGTCCATTGGCTGACATAGTCGTCCTTAGAGTCTCCGTTCACCCAGATATTTGCTCTCACTGTTTGGCTTTGGTAGTTGTCCATATGTTCTGGTCTCCATTCTCTGTTATGTGTACCAGATGTCCTCTGTAGGCCCCAAGGGGCTACCATATCCTCTGTGTGCACCATGGTCTGCCATCCAACACTCCATTCTTTACACTGAGGAGGACCGGTTCTCACAGGTGGGTCCGTGGACCCAGACCTTGCTGAACCCCCAACGCTGGGGCTCATGGACTCAGCAACCACCATGCAGGTGGGCCCAAGAACCCAAGCCCCGCTGGACCTCCCACCCCCTGGGGCTTATGGATCCAGCACCCACCGTCCTGACAGGCCCAAGGATCTGGGCCAGACCTGTCCCCAGGGGCTCACAGACCTGACACAGCAATCTCTGTTGGCACATACAAGATATGCAGCTGGGAATAAGCCTGGTTGGGGAGCTAAGGGGACACCGCAGCTAGTGCACACAAGGGCTGGAATGGAGCATTAGGCTGGGCTGGACATAACTGCAGTCCCACATAATTTATTATTAGAAACTTGTCCAGACTGTGTGTGTATCAATAATATAGTTGGATGTACCACTTTGGTTAACTATTCTTATGTTGAAAGGACAACCAGGTTATTTCTGCTTTGGGACTATTATGAAGAAAGTTGCTATAAATAGCCATGTATAAAATTTTACATGAACATAAATTCTCTATTGCCTGGGAAAAACACCAGGGAGTGGGACCAGTGCTGTGACATGATAGCTTAAGCCTCTGCTTGCAGTCCCAGTATCTCATATGAGCTCTGGCTGCTCCACTTTTCATCCAGCTCCCTACTAGAACACCAGGAAAAGCAGCAAAAGATGGCCCCAGCACCCATAGGAAACCCGAAGGAGGCTCCAGGTGACTGGCTTCAGATGGAAGAGATCCCTCTATTTCTACTCTTCTCTCTGTTTTTGTGTCTCTTGTAAACTCTGTCTTTCAAATAAATAAATCTTTTAAAAATAATTATTATTGTGTGTTACTTTTAAGAAACTGCTAAGCCCTCCTCCAGGGTAGTTGTGCCATTTTATATTCCTACGGGCAGTGTGTGAGCATTTCAGGTTCTCTGTATCTTTTCTAGCATCTGCTGTCATCATTTTTGTGCCTAGTGGTATCTCATTGCGGGTTTGATTTTCATTTGTCTGATGAGTGATGATTTTTGACATATCTTTGTGTGTTTCTTTGCTCTTTGCATATTTTCTTTGGTGAAAAATCCCTTCAGATCTCTTGCCCATTTTCTTTAATGATCTTTTTTGGTTTAATCTTGAAATCTAAGAGTTCTTTATGCATAACTAGTTTTCCTAAGAGACTCATTCTCTCTCATATTTTACAATATTATTGGTGAGTTTATATTTAGTAGGGCTGACACCCCTAACAGTGTAACTCTGTACTCCTCCCTTCCCAACACACACAATTAGATGACAACAATAATTTAGTCCTGGGTATTAATTTGGACATGGTTGATGTCTGATAAAATGTAATCTCTCCATATAGAATAAATTATGGATCTTCATTGAATCTTTAATATCCACAAACAATACATTGTAATTTGTGCACATGTCTTACTAAATATATTTGCATTTGTTTTATGTTTGGGGCAGTTGTGCACTTTTGTTGTTGTTGTTTTGAAAATATTTTTTATCATTAACTAAATGCAATATTTAATAACACTAGTAAATAATATTATCATTACTTTGTTAATGTTTTATAATTTCCACTATTTTGGTACAATAGTATTTGGAAAAACATGTTTACTTCTTTTTACTTTTACATTCTTTACATAGTTAATTAGGGTAAGAAGGTTCAAGGGCTACAGGAAAGTGGATAATACTAATATGTTTTCCATATTGTTACCTTCATGTTTAAAAGGGGGGTATTAAGGGAGAAGGCCCACCCAATTTCCCACCCTCCCCAAGTCCCGGGTGTAGGGCATGCTCTGAGGTTCTTGCTCAAGTGGTTTTGATATTGCAACAGTTATGAATCGCTCTCAATCTTGCCGCTCCAAGCACTATGAGGTCTTTGAAAAATCCACTGATTGACATAGTCCATCATAGCTTAGATGGTTGGTTGACCCGTTCTGTCTTCTCTCTTTTCTTTGTTATAGTTCTGACTCCAGCTTTTAGATTAGGAAGATCTCCAAAGAAACTTCTTGTATGTGCTAACAAGTACAGGGCCTGGCACCGTCCATCGCTCCAATCAGCTGGTGGTTGCAATTGCTGGGTTGGTTCTGTTTTCACTCCCGTCTTCCACTGGAGCCAATGGGTGTTGCAGTCCAGTCTGGTTCTGCCCAGCACATACTTGGCCCTCACATAAACCAGCGGGAGCTGTAGCCTAGGTTGGAGCGACCCACAATAACCCCAACCAGGCCCACCCCCTACCCTGGTTTGCCAGTAAGTGTAGCAGTAATCCAGTCTGTCCCACATCCCATTCCACCCCAGCCGCTGTCTTAGTTTTATGTCCTCCCGTGGAAGTGGTAACCCAAGAGGGATGAGCCCACTATTTCCCTCCCAGGCCTCTCCCACTCCCAGATTCCAGTTGATGCTGCCCAAACAAACCTCGCCCACTTTAATTTTGTTTGCACCAGTAGGAATAATCCGCCCAGCCTGGCTTTTCCCTGATCTAGTCCACATGAGGCGCACAGGTGTGGTAGCTCTGCCTAGTCTGGTCTGCCCCCATCCCAGCCCATGCTCTCCTGCGGAAGTAGCTGTCCAGCAAAGGAACCCTCCCTTATTCCCCTGCCAGCTCTGCCCACTTCCTTGCTTGTTCTCAGGCTGGTTGGGCGCTGCGGTCCCTTCTGGTACAGGCAACCTCACCTCGGCATTCCATAATGTGCACTAGTCTTTGTTGCGACCGACCCTGGGTCGACCCACACTGGTGCCTGGATTTGCCAGTGGATGATGTGGACAGATTCAGCCTGGTCTTGCCCCCACGTCTGCCAAGTGTATGCCAGTGGGTAGGTTTCCATGGCCTTTTCTGGGCTGTTTCCTATCATGTTTCTTGCGTTTACCTGCTGGGTCTGTGTCCTGCCAGAGGAGTTGCCCAGGCTCCTCCATCAGAACCTCTCCCAATGCCAGGTTTCACGCTTACCAGTGGGTCCATGAGCCAACCCTACTCAGTCCACCTCCTGTCATAGCAGGAACTGTGGCTTTTCCTGACTGGCCTTCCACCCAATCTGGTTGTTGCTGTTGGATGTTCCAGCCCAGCCATGGTTTGTCCATACCCACGTATGGCTCACACATGGCTCAGTAGGGGTTTGAGACCCTGCCTAGTCCATCCCACATCTGCCCTGGTCCTCCAGAACACCAGGGGGAGTCGGGGTCCGGCCCAGTTCGGTGCATCCAATCCCAGTCCACACTTGTGCCAAGGGAGACTGCAACTGTATCCAGATCAGAACGCAGCCCCCTTCCAGGCCACGCGCCTCTTGGTGGGAACCTCAGCCCAGCTAGGGTTGTCCCCTTTGCTCCCCAACCGGGTCCGTTCCCAGGATAAATCACATGCCTGCCACTGGATGCTCTGACTCAGCTTGGCACAACCCCTCCCCTGTCCCGAACTCTGCCTTAGACACTGTGGCTTAGCGTCCCAGGCTCCCACAGACCAGCAGGTACAAGAGCCTAGCTCGGCATGACCTCTGCTCCCTCCTGGTTTCTAGTTTTACTTGTGGGCTAAGGTTTGCTCAGTCGTGCCTAATCTACTCTGTTCCATTACCAGTTGACACATTGGCCAACTGTTGGAGCTACTTGTGCAGGGCAAGCCCCAAGCCATAGCTTCTGCATGACTGGTATTTGGTGCTCAGAATTATTAGTGATTACAAGTTTTGCTAAGGAAGAGTTACTGCCTCTTTCAGGTCCAAGAAGCACAATGGGTTCAACCTGGAGCTAATTAAGCAGCAACTCAAAGAACCAAATCCCCAGAGCTCCCCAGCCGGGCGGCCAGCAGGCGGAGCCTGGCACCAATGGCGCACTGGCCGCCCGGGGAGGACGGCTCACCATGTGCCCATGGCGGCCGTCCGGGATCCAGGCATGAGACGCCCCGTCCTGAGACCCACCAGCTGCCAGGAGGCAGCTGGAGGTTTAAATAACCCAGGCCCAAGGTCGCGCCCCTCCCAAATCCCATTCACCGCCCCATGAAGGCGGCGGGTGGGCCCCGGACCTGCCCAGACCCGGAGGCCTCCCCCCCTCGGTCTACTCACCCCGAAGGAAGCGGCCCCCGAATCCCAGCAGGCCCGGGGAGGACGGCTCACCATGTGCCCATGGCGGCCGTCCGGGATCCAGGCATGAGACGCCCCGTCCTGAGACCCACCAGCTGCCAGGAGGCAGCTGGAGGTTTAAATAACCCAGGCCCAAGGTCGCGCCCCTCCCAAATCCCATTCACCGCCCCATGAAGGCGGCGGGTGGGCCCCGGACCTGCCCAGACCCGGAGGCCTCCCCCCCTCGGTCTACTCACCCCGAAGGAAGCGGCCCCCGAATCCCAGCAGGCCCGGGGAGGACGGCTCACCATGTGCCCATGGCGGCCGTCCGGGATCCAGGCATGAGACGCCCCGTCCTGAGACCCACCTTACTTTTCAAGAATTAGAATTTCTAAAAGTAATTTTATAATTATTTTGAGTATTACATGATTGTGTAAAGGAACTAGGACCTATGGTATTCTTACTATTTACATTAGAAATATTTTATGATAATATGTAAATATTTTGTGAGTATAAAAATCTAAATAATATACAAGTGCTAAAAAACAAGACATAGTCTTTGTACAAAGACAGATTTTAAAACCCATTACCAAATTTGTTTCTGATTGACTCCAGTAGAATCATTTAAGATGAAAATTTAGTTCTTCTAGTATTTTAAATTGTGGTTCTGTGCTCAGAAATCACTTAATACTCAAAATAGCAAAAGACTTCCAGAAATAATTTTTAAATAAAGACAGATTCTTATAGACATTGTATGTCCTTATAGACATTGACTAAAAGTTTTCTAAAATATGAAAATATAATAAAATTTGTGTCTATTCATTTTTGTGTCTATATAATATGTTAAACTTGAATTTGACATTTAAGATACAATTAAGGACATATATGTGTGAATTTACATGTGTGTGTGTTTTTCCTTGTCTTAGTATTTTGAATATGTTATATTTGAGTTCAATTTTACACAGCATGTAGTTGCATTTGGTCTATGTCTCGGGCTAAGAGCCTTTTATCATTTTAAAAATGAGTGTATTTTATTTTCAATTTCTGACAAGAATCCAAGTGTTTACTATTATGGAAGAACCTGGGGCCGCATGAATTCACAGACTTCCAGCTCTTTCTAGTCTGCCTACTACAGTCAGATTAGATTATTTATTCTTACATAAATTATTCTTCCCTTTTTTGTAGCAGTAGTAGCAGTTTGAATTATGACTTCGCAAGAGAAGACAGAAGAGTGTCCTTTCGCTGATATATTTAATGAAGATGAGACTGAAAGGAAGTTTTTATTGTCCAAACCTGTTTGCTTTATCATTTTTGGAAAACCAGTAAGTTATTCAACTTATTCCTTAGCATTTGATTTCTTTTTAAAAAATTATTATCTTAGAAGTTACCATATAAAAACAAAAGCTAGTTTTTGAATATATGACAGATTTTATTGTGTAACTTAAAATCTGATGCAGTATCTATTATAAACTTTTTTCTTATGCACTGTAATTGAAAAGGGACATAGGTTGTATGTTTTTATAAAACTGCAGAAAAAATTTTAACTCACCCAAATACTACCCCATCATTATTGTTAGCAGTAGGTGGTCTCAAATCATTTCATACCTGATTTGGCTGTGAAGCTTCCTTTGATGTGTGTTGTGAGGCTCTCTTGGTCTATGGAGACAGGCAGGGACTGTCCTGTGGACATCCAGCTTTACCTACAGCATGTTGGAGGATCTGAACAACACCCTATCAGCAGACTCCCAAAGTGACAGTCCTAGGAGTATGCCTTTGGGACAATTATAGCAAAGACCTCTAGACGGCGCTATTCTCAACCACTGCAGAGAGTAAGGGCTGAATCCCTTCCTCCACTTAATTTTGTATGGACTTTAGAACAAGTACCAAGAAACAGTTCCAACAACATTTGCTGTTTCTATGAAACAATCAGATGCAGATATTGCTTCACAGAAATGGCCTTGGATCTTAAAATTTCCCAAGGTATCAGTTCAACAAATTTTTTCTGCTGTCCAAGCGTTTGTTGTTATAAACTTTATGAGAAAAATAAATTGAAGAATGTCAATAGAATTTCGATGTTTTATAATAAAAGTCACAAAATTTTACAATCAAAGAATGTACCTCCAATAGTGACTTATCTTCCCAAGTTACTACATTTTGTTTAAGTCACTTCAGGACATGTGGCATGTACACGGGTGAGTAGAAGAAACAAAGCTGTGAATACCTAGGACCTATTCTTCATTTTCTTTACATGAAAAATACTTGGCAGCATTGATAGCATAGTAACTATAATAGTATCTCTTAAAACTTGATGTACTTCTTCAATTGGCAAATGACAGTGCTATTGGGTTTTGAATGGTATTTCTCTTTTGAAAGGGAGTTGGGAAGACAACATTAGCCCAGCAGATAGCACAAACATGGAAATGTGTTCGTATTGAAGGTAAATTTTATCTTTTCCCCAAAAATATTTTATTATGAAAGCATCCAAATATGTAGCACGGAAAAGAATCCTACAGTGAATCCCTATATGCCCGTGTTGTCCATCACCATCTCAAGTCTTGGTTGAAATAATATTGATCCATATTGCCTATCAAACTGACAGTGAATCCTTAAACTTACAAACGTTTGGTCGAGTGGTTAGTGTGGGAGCCCACAACCCATGTCAGGGAACCTGGGTTAGGGAACTGGCTGCATGTAACAGCTTCCTGTTAGCACATACTGTGGAGGTTCCCAGGGAGATGACTCAAGTGATTGGGTTCCTGGAGATACCTGGATCTAACTTTGGTCCATCCACAGCTATTGAAGAACCTTGGGAGTGAACCAGTCAGTGGTACATACACCTCTCTCTTTCTCTCTCCCTGTCAAAAAAATTATAAAATAAAAATCTTAAATGATTATAGTCATTATTGGAAAAGATGTTACGAAGTAGGAATTTTATGCTTCTAGTAACATTATGATCTGATATAGTCGGGTAGGAGAACAATTTGGTAATAACAGACACAGAGAACTCTAAAATTTTCTCTTTGCTTCATCAAACTATTTCTTCCTCTAGGAAATCTTAAATAATACCAGAGACACAGTGGCATAATCTAGTTCCTGGATATAACCCTTGATCTTGGCTGTATCTTTCCTGATGAAAGGTTGCATTTACCATCTCAAAAAAGAAACAAATAATTGGAATGTCAGCCCCAGGACTCTTCTAATGAGTATCCATGTTAAGATTTTTTGATGCATACTTTGATTTCATACAATCAATGGGCAAAGTTAATGCAAGGGGTGGGCTACCTCCAGATGGGCATAGCACCAACCAGAACAAACCAAATCTGGGGGCAGATTCTGTTAGGGAATTGTGGGCTCATCTCCGTGGACTGCAGCTTCCACTAATTTATGCGGAGTACTAGGAGTAGTGACAGGTCAAGCCAGGCTACACCACAGAACTGACAGAAACTGATAGGACACTGGTGGAAACCTGAGCCAGGGAAGAGTCCGGATGGGGAGAGGCTACATCAAATGCTGACACATGCAAAGGTTAGTACTGAAGGCAGACCATGCAAAGCAGAGCCACTGCTCCCGCTGGCACGCATGGGATCCAGGGCTGGGAGTAAGCCTGCTAGGGGAACACCCCTTCTTGGCAGCACCTCATGCTGCAACACAAAAGAGCCAAGACTGGGGGCAGGCCAGCCAAGGCAGAGTTGCAGCACTCATCAGCAATTGTGTGGGCCAGGTTTGGGAACAGGCTAGACTGGGGCAGGCAACAGCACCATTGGCACACTCAAAAGCTAGGACAGAGTGTGGGTCACACCCAGCTGGACTAGGCTACAACACCTGCCAATGAGAGCTGAGGGTGAGGTGGGCCATGCTAAGATGAGTCAAAGCAGCCAAAAGGATATGCAAGACCCAAGGCTGGGAACAGGCCTGGTAGGGAACTCTGGCGACCCCACCACCACCACCCGCTGGGCTACAGCTCCCTCTAGTGAGTGTGAGAGCTAGGGCTGTGGACACACCAGACTGGGCAATCCTGCACTATCCATTGGCATATATGTATGGTCTGGGTTCGGGGATGGGCCACACTGGTAGGTTCCATCACCCACTGGTGCTCACAAAAGCCAGAATGGGTGCAGGCCAGTTGTGCTAGGCTGCAGCATCAGCTGGCAAATGCTGGGACTGGGTACAAGTCATGTCAGGCTGGACCGTAGTACCCAGTGGCAGGTGCAAGATCTGGAGCTGGGAGCATGCCTGGCAGGGGAACTGTGGTCACTCCCCTCTAGGCTGTACCTATCATTGTGAGTCTAAGAACCAGGTCTAGGGTGTAGACCATGCTGGACAAGGCAGCAACATTTGTTGGTATATGTGAGGGCTGGGCCTGGGGGCAGGGTGGACAGAGAGAAGCCACTGCACCAATGGGTATGCACAAGTGCTGGAGGGGACTTAGGCTGGACTGTGCAAGGCCACAGCAGAGGCTGGCATGTGCAAAAACCTAGGTTTGAGGTGGGCCTGGTGGGGGTTATTGGAGGTTGCCCCAGCTGGGCCACAGAGCCCACTGGTATGCATGAGAACTAGGTCTTTGGTGGGCTGGTGGAGCTGGGTTGCAACACATATTGGCTTGCATGAGCTAGGGGTTGGGGTGGAACTAATCAGGCAGTTGCCAAGACAAGAATGTGTGTTGACTGGTGCAGGTGACAGACCAAATCTAACCTTACACTGGCTGGCATACAAAAGAGAAGAGTCTGGGGTCACCACAGGTGAGATTTCTTTTGGGACTCCCCAACTGGACCACTGGACTCAGACCCTGGCCACAGGGAAAATCACAAGCTGTGTGGTCTGACCTTGGAGTTCATATACTGACACTGGACCTCTTCAGTTGCTGATACCTGTCTGTGCAGTAGACAGTATGCCCAGATTCAAACACAGGGGACATAACAGCCACCTCATCTGGGCCAGCAGAGGATGCTGAGTTCATCATCAGAAAATGGAAAACAGAACCGATTGGACAATTCTTCTGGCCAAGTTTTGCAGCATGTTCCTGGGTCTGTTGATGCACAAAACCCTCAGAACATCCTCAGAACTTCTTCTCCACAACAGGGTCTCTACAGTGTCATCAAATGGCAGTCCCCTATCCCAAGGTGCTGACGTAGGTCAACAGCAAGGAGCCAAACCCTTGCCATCCTCCCCTGTGGACACAGGAGAAAAAAACTTGAAACATTTGTCCTACCCACTTTCTTCCATACTTTGACCCTCCCTACCTTAATCAGAGACCCACATGTGCATGCATCCCTTTCAACTATGTAAACAGTGTTTAAAAAAAAAAAAACTTTTTTTAAAGGATTGATTTATTTTTATTGGAAAGTCAGATTTACAGAAAGAAGGAGAGACAGAAAGATCTTCCATCCACTGGTTCACTCCCCGAAGTGGTTGCAACAGCCAGAACTGAGCCGAACCAAAGCCAGGAGCCAGGAGCTTCTTCTGGGTCCCAAGGCTTTGAGCCATCCTCCACTCTTTTCCCAGGCCACAAACAGGGAACTAGAAGGGAAGTAGAGCAGACAGGACATGAACTGGCACCCATGTGGGATCCTGGAACATGCAAGGCAAGGACTTTAGCATCTAGGCTACCACACTGGGCCCCATAAAATTTTTTAATGTTTTAAAAAAACATTTACTGGGCTCTGGATATAACTGTGTGGCTCTCAAAGTTTCTGGACAAACTACTTCTGTGTACTAATTTACATCTTACCAAAGCGCTGCCAATGCACCCCTCATTTCATCTCCCATCCTCTTTTGCACTGACTCCAGAGATGTGTAAGGGTTGTCTCCGCTACCGTCTCAGCACATGACAGAGACAAGTTCTCTATGAGCCTCATTCTTCTACGCTTCATCTATATAATGTGCATGAGCGTGTGTTGTATATGATAGTCACCTACAGATGATAACTTTGTTACCCCACAGGTTTAATGTGTCTCTTTGACCATCTTAGTTCCAGTTTGTGCTAATATTTTCCATATTTTTTTAGCCTTATCAATTTTGGAAGAACACATTGCTGCTGAAAATGAGACAGGAAATATGGTAAATAAATCTAACTTCCAAAGTTACTGTGATCATTTATAAAACCTATGTGACACCAGCTATATTGTACAGACACATGTACTATTTGCGTTTTAGCTACAGTCGATGCTGCTCAACGGTCAAAGCATTCCAGATGAACTTGTCCTCAAGCTAATCCTGGAAAAGATCAACTCCGCAGAAGTCTCTCACTTTGGTATGTGTGGTTTCCTGCACCTGTCGCCAGTAAAACGGTCTCAGCACCTAGGCTAAGCCTGAAGCACAGCTAGTTTCTGGGGTTGCTCTTGCTTTCATCTTAGCACAAACATCTCAAATTCGGTTGAACAGTTCAGATTATTTTGCTTGCTAATTTACTTGTTTTGATACACTTATAAGAAAAAAATAAGTTTATCCTCATATATTACTTAGCATTGGCATATTTACCAAAGGCATCAAGAACCTAGTCTTACAATAGCATCTACCTTGCAGTGTGGGTGGCTTCTGGCTACTGCCTCCACATTCATCCTGAGTTTTGTGAACAGATCCTGCCATTGGGTGGACTCTTTGCATACAGCAACACTTGCAAGGCAAGAATGAGGAGTGACACCAACTTGCCTTCAGGCTCCAGATATTGGCAGACATCAGCCTGTCTCTACAGTCAGTTCTCCAACTCTATTTATGAAAATTCTCCCAGTAGAAATGGAGTCTGAGCAAGGGTTTGTGGTCTGTAATTTCTCAAGACAAACAGCACTGATACTCAAGATGACTTAAAAGACCAAATTCCAAAATGTTTTGTAAAAAAAAGGGCAGGAAAAATGAAGATAAGCTTGGAAGAAAAATATCTAGCAGAAACAGACTTAGTAACTGGAAGAAGGAAATTTTAAAAAGCTGCTTAGGAGTCTCACTAAGTTAAGAGAGTACATTGCAACCATGAAGGACACCGATGAAAGGACTGTGAGCTAAAGCAAAGGCCACAACTGCCAAAGCATTTCTATAATGGAAGCAGCAGAAGCAGACTTACCAGTGCAGGCCATGTCTATACGGTTTCTCTTTGCAGACTTAAAGCTCACTCCCTACAGAAAGTTTCTGCTACACATATGATATACCCAGATTGAATTCTGGGATCCTGGTTTCAGCCCTGCGCAGTCTAGCTGTTGTGGGCATGTTGGGAATAAGCTGGCAGGTAGAAGCTCTCTCTCCCTCTCTCCTCTCTCTCTTCTCTTTCTCTCTCTCTCTCTATCTCTCTCTCACACACACACACACACCTTTCAAATAAAATGACAATTTAGTGCATATTACTTGAAATGGAAGCTTCTGTATAGGTAGGTAAGTAGGTGGCAGGGTTATCATTCCACTTCACTGAGACTGCCTGGGACTAAGTACTTTTGTAGAGAAGAGGCTTATTGAGTTCACAGTCTGGGGGCAGACCAGACATGATACTGGCTCTATCAGGGCCCCCTCAACTGCATCATATCATGGTGGGAGCACATGGGATGGGGAGGATGCATAGCAAGACAGGAAGACATGAAACAGGAGCAGTCTTACTCTTTTATAAGAGCCTTCTCATGAAACTAACCAGAGTCTCTCAAGAGTGACAATAATTCTTTCCTAAGGCAGTGCCCTGATGACTCAATCATCCCTGCCAGGCTCCACCTCATAAAGGTTTCACCACCTTCCAGCTCTGTCGGTGCCAGAGACTAAGCTTCCAATACATGAACCTTGGTAGGAAACACTCAAACTATATCCAAACCAAGGAGCGTGAAAATATCTGTTGATAATTTTCTTCACTGACCTTTTGAAAATTTAGGTAGGTATGCATGGCGACAAAAAGAAGTATATAAGTGCAGATAAAAGGAGAAAGAAAAAGAAAAGCAACTTGAAAAAAGAAACAGCTAAGTCAGTCACAGTGTTTGTAACTTTTTGAAATTCTTTTTAAAAGGCTTATTTTTATTTGAAAGGCAGTTACAAAAAGAAGTGGAGACAGAGGATGAGTGAAAGAGAGAGAGAAAGAGAGAGAGAGAGGTCTTCTATCTGCTGGTTCAATCCCCAAATAGCTGCAGTGGTTGGAGCTGAGCCAGTCTGAAGCTGGGAGCCAATAGTTTCTTCCAGTTTCCCTCATGGGTGCAGAGACCCAGGGACTTGAGTCATTCTCTACTGTTTTCCCTGCCCATAAACAGAGCTGGCTCAGAAGTGGAGCAGCCAGAACAGGAACCAATGCCCATAGGATGCAGTTCTACAGGCAGAGGGTTAACTTGCTATACTACTGTACTGCCTCCTTTTTGAAATTCTTATTAGGGGACAGCTCAAACGAAAATAATGGAGTGAATATAAAAATCCCCAGTACATGAGTGCATCACCAGACTTCTACAGTGACACCTCTGCCTACTCTCCCCTCACAATCTGTTTTATTTTTTTAATTTACTTATTTTATTATTTCATGATACAGTTCCATAGGCTCTGGAATTTCCAGGCTTTCCTTTCAAAGTCCCCTCCCCATTAATTCTCCTTGTTTTATTACTTTAGTATAGTCCTTCATAAACAGTCATATCTTCACCATTCTGCTATTTAAGTGTATCTTGATCTTGTGGGCATTGACAATGGCTGATTTGACAATTTCATTGGGAGTCCATCTTTGATCTGGAAATAGAGATGCATACTGCATTGTACCCTCACTTTTGGATGTGATAATCTCCACTACACAGTTAATATACTCCGCTTAAATGGAAAGCCATAAAACAAAATCAACAGGACCCGGCGGCATGGCCTAGCGGCTAAAGTCCTCTCATTGAACCCGCTGGGATCCCATATGGGCACTGATTCTAATCCCGGCAGCTCCACTTCCCATCCAGCTCCCTGCTTCTGGCCTGGGAAAGCAGTCAAGGACGGCCCAAAGCCCTGGGACCCTACACCCACGTGGGAAACCCGGAAGAAGTTCCTGGATCCTGGCTTCGGATCGGCATAGCATTGGCCATTGCGCTCACTTGGGGAGTAAATCATCGGACAGAAGATCTTCCTCTCTGTCTCTCCTCCTCTCTGTATATCTGACTTTCCAATAAATAAATAAATGTTTTAAAAAATCAACAACAGGAAGAAAAATAGAAAATTTACCTGATGTCTGTGATGTCTACCACTTGCATCTGAAAGCAGTAGCCTGCCACCATCAGCTTTATGGAAGGTGGAAATGCCTTCTCCTCTGCTCTGTGTCACCAGGTTTCCATCTCACATGTGTCTCTGGGAGGGGAAGAGATTGGACAGTGGGCTCAGAAACTCTGATTTGTTTGCTAAGCAATGGCCCTGAGATCTTTCTAGAATTGGGTGTAGAGTGCAAATTATTCCACTCCACATCTGCAATGGCAAGACTGTCAATCCCACACCTCCTCCCATAAACACATTGCTTCCATTGAAGCATATAAAGAAAACAGTTTCACACAGACATGGAGTTGGACAAAGGAGGTGTATTTTAATACACTTTTGAATAATAGTGCACATTCTTGATCCTACACTCAACAAATGAATGTTTTTCTTTGGTCACAGAATGGAGTGGACTAAATATTACTCATATAGTAGAAACTGCATTGGGGAACTTTTCAAAATCTTGCATTAAAACCCACTGGTCTGGAGCTAGAGCAAGATTAAAGCTGAATAAAACACTCCAGCAATAGTTTCTTCACAGACACCAACTTGAGCAGCTGTGCATATCTCATACCACCTGGACAAGAGCTAAGGAAAGCAGGTGCCTGGTTGTGATATAAGTAAATATGCACTGAACGAAACCGAGAATAAAAAATTGCCTGTATCACCCCGGCCCCAGCTCCAAGAAGCACAGCATGGAGAGTCATGCTTCCCACTTGGAGGGGGGAGAGGGAATAAACCCAGTAGCAAGCCAACCACAGTGAAATACAGCACCAGCCTGGACCTTCCTCCAGGCTAATACCCCTAGACAAAGTCAAAGTGCTTGCCCTGTCACCTGCATTTACCCACCCCTGAAAAAACACAACGCCCTGTAGCATAGAGTCTCAGGACAGTCTAGCTTAGTATCAACCTGGACAACCATGGATTTGTCTTCTCCATCCCTCCCCGAGCCTCGAATGGACAGAGTAAGGCTTCAGCCCACAGAGGATAGTAAGCCAAAGACTTAATTTTGAGGTTAGTGCAGGTCCCACCATGGTGACACGGCACCAGGTAAAATACAGAAGACCCTATCTACCCTCCAGAGTTCCCAGACAGAGCCTGCAGACCCACCCTGGCAGTAGGCAGAAGCATGCGCCTTAGTGAGACAGACTGGTGGTTCACATACATCAGCAGCAGCCACACGTAGGCCTGACATGCACCCCCAAGACTCTGATCACCAGGAATGGGATAGGCAAATGAGCACAGGAAAATCTTGTGTTAAAAATCAGTGCCAGCTGGCAAAGCATAACACTGAGTGAACTTAAGCAATGCCTGTGGACAGAGCCTCTAGTCCCATCCCAGTACCAGGAAGACACTTGTGACCCCAGTTGTTTGCAGCTCTGGCCCAACTAGCTTCACCTGTAGTAGAGATTGTGGCAGGCTGGGGTTGGAAATCCACCTAAGCAATAGGCAGCCCAGCCCAGTGTGCAGCTTGTCTAATCCCTGGGCTGGGCTCTGTGGGCTGTGCATTGTGCATTAGTGACTATGGGTCCACCCAACCATTCCTGTGGTACCCGTCCACACGCCTGTGACTGTGACCAAGAAATTTAAAACTGTGATGACTCCATATAGAAGCTTGCAGAGACAGTCTGCACTTTGAGACACTTCCTCAGTTCATTCTGAACTAAACACCAACTGCAAATTTGGGACAAACCTGGGCTTGGAGCAACCACTAGAACTCAAACAGCTCACCAACAGCAGACTTGCAGCAAATCCAGACTTAGAGTTCCACCAGTACTAAAATCCCACTGGATAGCACCAAAACCAGGACAGGCGCAAGGGTGGCTAGACAGAAGGCACCTGCCAGTATGTGTATGGGCTGGATAGTAGGTTGGTTGGGTTGAACTAGGCTTCAATGCCCATTGACAAGTATGAGAGGTAAATGGGATGTGGGACAGACTGAACAAGCCTGCAGTTCATATTGGCAAGCATGGGAACCAGGATAGGGAGCAGGCCTGGTAGGGGTTATGGGGAGTCACCCAACTAGGCTGCAGCTTCCTCTGCTTTGTGTGAGGACTGAGTATGAAGTTGGTAGGATCGAGCTGGACTGCAACACTCATTGGTTCAAGTCGAAGACAGGGCTGGAAACAGAACCTGACCCAGCAATTGCAACGACCAGCATGTGCATAAACTGATTGGGGCGACAGGCGGTGCCGGACCCTGTACTGGCAAATTCAAACAAGAATCAGGCTTGGGATCATCTCAGATGAAATTTCTTTGGAGATCCCTCCAACTGAGCTGCTGATTCAGAACCCCAGCCATGAAGAGTCTATGTCAACCAGTGGATTCTGAATAGGTTTCATCGAAATTGAAACTGCGAGATTGGCAGCAATTCAGACCTGTTGAACTGTCAAAACTGCTTGAGCAGGACCCTCGGAGCGTGCCTCACATCGGGGACATGGGATGGGTGGGAGTCTGGGTGGGGCTTTTCCCTTTGTTTCTCCCCTAAGCCCAGATACAGGGAAAAAAATAATTATATTAATGTGGAAACAATGGTATTACCCACTTTCCTGTAGCCCTTGACCCTTTGTACCCCAAGCAACTAAGTAAGATTATTAAAAAAAAATTGAAAACCTGACACACAGTTTTATTGACCTGCCTTCGTCATTAATAATCAATTTATTGACTCTTACAAAGTGATAACAAATCCATGTTAATTTTACTAAAGCTTTTAGAATTATGTTTTACTCTACAGGTTATATTATCACTGAAATCCCAACACTTTCACAGGATGCCATGACTACTTTGCAGCAAATAGAATTAATTAAAAATTTAAGGTTCAAGCCTGATGTCATAATCAATATTAAGGTAAGGCTATTGTTTGTTCTTTCTAATACAGTAAACCCTTGTTGTTGTTGTTTTATTTTTTTTATCTATATAAAGGGAACAAAGGTCCAGATAGTTCATATATACACTGTTAGCTGCATAACAATAGTTTTCACCCAATTCTTCCTCCCTCCCTTATTCCCACTCATCCTCCTCCTCTTATTCTTATTGTAAATTGAATTTCTATAATTGCTTAAATGACTTAATAATCACAAGCTTGCTTCTCCACTAAATTTAAAAATTTACAGTGTTCCCTAGGGGGATGGACAAGGCTATAAAAATAATCAATTCTCAAAATGTCAAAATCACTCATCTGCCTTTTTTTGTACTCTGTATATTAGTTACCACAAATCAGGGGCAATGTGTGAGATTTGTCTTTTGGAGACTGTCTTATTTCACTAGGCCTGATGGTCCCTAGTTGTATCCATTTTGTTGCAAAAGACGGGATTTCATTCCCTTTATTTTTGATAGTAGTTCCATTCAAGGAGTGTCCTCAGAATTGTTTAAGTGATGACATGCATCTGTGTCCTGCAAGCTCCTGCTTCTGTTCTTTCACACCTGCAGCTCCATCCACATGAAGCACTTCCTCGCCTCGTCACCAGGCTTTACACACGCATTCTTTGAAAGTTTGTTCAGGCATCATTTCCAGAAATTGGCCTGACAAGCTCAGTATCTGTCTCTCACGGTCACTCTTGCTCTCCTCCACTCTCCCTCCCTCTCTCTTGTTTCTCTCCATCATACTTCACTAACCACGGAACAGTTAAATGCTTCCCTGAAGACCACTCCTGTTGCTGTCTTCTATGATATTACTCATCTCTCTAGAAGACAGTCGTCCATTTTTCTCCTAGACTCTTCTGTCCTACCAGAAGGCAAAAAACATGTCTTACTTATCTAAACATCAACTAGCATACAAAACTGTCATTCGTGAGCACTAAGAAGTTTACCAATTAAATAAAAAGAAAGAACCAACAGTGCTCGCTTCAGCAGCACATATACTAAAATTGGAATGATACAGAGATTAGCATGGCCCCTGCACAAGGATGACATGCAAATTCGTGAAGCATTCCATATTTTTTAAAACTGTGTCACATAATGCAATGTAATCAATAAAAAAAACCAACAAAAGGACTCGGATAAATGGATAATAAAGAATACTCCTACTCCAATTAAGAGCTAATGCTGGAGTCCTATTCCTAATTCTCTCTTTTATTGACTATTACAATTTGGTTAAAACTTCAGTTTTCTCTTTACAAAGATGATTGTTGCTTTTTCTAAGAATGGGATAAGAATTTAGAGAGGTGATACCTACATTCACGTGAAAATCAATGTGGAACTTTTGTGTTCATCCCCTACCTGGATTCCCAAAGGGTTTATGACAACTGAGTAAATTAGACAGTTCTTCCCCTAAAGTGTTGGGACTCAGAGGAGCATCAGGGTCAGCTGAGACGGGTGGCCTTGAGGAGGTTAGCATGGTATGATCAGTAGTCCCCACCACAACTAATGGCCAGAGGCCTAAGTCCTCAGCAGAAGCAGACACTTCAAGTCACATGGATGCCTGAATCCCATCTCCTGCCGGGGTTTCAGTCCCAGCTCTGCTCTGCCAGTGTGCACCCCAGGAAGCAGCAGGTGACACTTCAAATGCTTGGGTTCCTATCCATACCACCTACATGGAGATCTGGGGTGTGTTCCCAGCTCCCGGCTTCAGCCTGGTCCAGCCCTGACTGTTGCAGGCATTTGGAAAATGAGCCAACAAGGTAAGATGTATCTCTCTTACACATGCACACACACACACACACACACACACACACACACACACACACACACACACAAAGAAATTAGAAAATGAGCAAGAGAGGTTCTCAAGATGCTTGCTTCCTTTGTTTCTCCAAGTGGGATATGTGAAGGGATCAGAATCCCTAGGATACTTCTTAAAGTGCCCAGTCCCCGCTTTCACCTGCATTTTGATTCCAGCTCAGTGGGACATTGACAGAACCTAAAAATCTCTTCGTTTTCCTCCCTGGGCGTGGAGTGAGACCTGACAACACCTGCCAGTCATCAAGTTGCACTTGTCTAAGCTTTTAAGAAGCCTTTTCTTTCATCTGTTTATATATTTCATGAACTTTGAACAGGAATTAGACACCTATTCAGAGTATTTAAAGTAATTTAATATTGTTGTTTTGTTTTGTTTTGTTTTGTTTTAGTGCCCTGACTATGATCTATGCCAAAGAATATCTGGGCAGAGACAGCACAGTGGTACAGGGTATGTGTACACTAGAGACCACTGGGATCCTGCAGTTATTGAGAGTCGCAGGAAAAAGAAGAAGGAATTACACAAAGAAGGAAAAACAGAAGATGAGGGCGAAGAGGAAGAGGAGCAAGAAGAAGAAGAGGTAACAGCCCACCAGGCCATTCCACATAAGGATCCCACATTCTCGTAATTTTCTTTAAATTTTTATTACACTTGGGGGAAATAAACAAACGAAAAAAATCCTGTCTCCAAAAACTATTAAGAGTACAATCTTGAGACGAGTTTAATTGTAGATTGTAGTCCCTCTACATTCCAGAAGCGATTATACCTCCTTCCATGGCAACAGCTTTTGGTGACCTACCATGTGTTGAACTCTACACAAGCTAGAATAAGAAGTTAGGGAAGAACAGTAAAAGACAAAGAGTGATACAGAGAGAAAGTAGCACCACCATAGTTCAACCTACAAAGCTAGCACATTCCTGAAGACCACATAAAAAACTAGATAGATAGATAGAATAATCCTAAAGTAAATCTAATAAACATGATACATGGAAAGAATCTTCTGCTGTGATATAAAGACAAAATAGTACCAACTCTGTTAACAAGTGATGGGCCACATTTGGTCCTCTGGGGTGCCCTGGCCACAGTTTACCAGTCCGTGCTCCAGTGAAATGTGTCTGTGATGGACTGTTTCTCTTAGGGCCTAGACTCCATAAAATTGAATATTAACTTACAGATGGAGGCATTGCAGATTATTTTTTCCAGTAGAAAAGACAACACTGCCCCAATAGGTCACAGTCTTATTGCCCTGTAAGGCAATAAATAGCCTTATTTCAGAGATTATAAATACTTTTATTTTACTAGCCTGCTTGTTCCCTCATTGATGGGTTATATATGTCTTTGACATGTGTCCTTTTATTTTAAAAGATATTACATATAAAATTCATTTTAGAAATATATAATAATTTTACCTACAGAAAGCGAACATTGGATAATAACCAGCATCAATTCTAGATATTTCTTTTAAGGAAACTCAGGATGGGCATTTGGTGCAGTGGTTAAGAGGCCATTTGGAATGATGGCCTGCCCTATCATGCTTGGTTTGCGTGCCAGGCTCTGCCCCAGACTCCAGCTCCCTGCCAGTGTACAGCCTATGAGGCAACAGGTGATGGCTCAAGTGATGGGAGTGTCTGCCGTGCAAATGGGAAGCCTAGAATGAGTTGCAAGTTCTGGCTTGGTCCTGACCCAGCCGTGGCTGTTGGGGACAACTGGGGAATGATGAAAATAGATTTCTCTCTGTCACTCAAATAAATAATACTTTTTTATTTTGAAAATGAAAGCCTCATAGAAAAAAAAATAAGGTATGTCCTCTTGGTGTATGAATAAAACAACCATCTCAAAGTCTATGCAGTCCTTTTAATGAAATGCTGTTTTAAAATTATGGCAAAAATGGAAGGTAAAATGTTTATTTTGGTATAAAATATTTGAGATTCATGCATAGTTGTTTTTATAGCACACAGTTTTTTTAAAGATTTGTTTTTACTAAAAGCATATTTTTACAGAGAGAGGAGAGATTAAAAAAAAAAAAAAAGTTCTTCCATCCTCTGGTTTACTCCTCAAATGGCCACAATGGCCAGAGCTGAACTGATCTGAAGCCAACAGCCAGGGACTCCATCGGGGTTTCCCACATGGGTGCAGGGTCCCTAGGACTTGAGCCATTCTTCATTGCTCTCCCAGGCCATAAGAAGAGAGCTGTATCGGAAGTGGATCAGCCAGAACAAGAACTGGCACCCATAGGAGATGTCCACCAGAGGCCAGTGGATTAGCTTGCTGGGCCACCACACACTGACCCCCATAGTGCATGATTTTCATGAACTTTTTGAAGACCCTTTGAATGCATGGACTTCAAAACATTTTTTGCACTAAGATTAACTTACCTTTAACTCAATTTTTCTACCAAGTTTTTGAAGAACCCTCCTCTGGTAAGATACAGGGGTCACAACTCACTTAATCCCAGGAGTCAGGTAAGGATGTAATCAAGAAGACTGAAGGACTTGGCATGAGAGCCTAGTGGCTAAAGCCTTGCCTTGAACATGTCGGGATCCCATACAGGCTGTGTTTTGTGTCCCAGCTGCTCCATTTCCCATCCAGCTCACTTGTGGTCTGGGAGAACAGCTGAAGACGACCCAAAGCCTTGGGACCCTGCACCCGCGTGACAGACATAGAAGAAGCTCCTGGCTTTGGCTCGGCTCAGCTCCAGCCATATCGGCCACCTGGGGAGTGAACAGCAGACAGAGCATCTTTCTCTCTGTCTCGCCTTCCCTCTGTAAATCTACCTTTCCAATAAATAAATAAACTATTAAAAAAAAAAGAGTGAGAATTACGCTAAAGCTACACTATAAAACATGAGGACCAATAGCAGTAAATGAGTAGCTAAATTTAAATCAATTGCAATTTAAAGTTCATTGCCCCAAAGCAGATTATTAAGTAGTTTATATAGATAAAATGGAACATTTTCAAATTTTATAAAATATATATCACACTGATAAAAACTAGAGAGAATGTATAAGGTAGTGTTAAACATGATTCAGAAAACCAGACCACTGGCCAAGAACCTTCACTTGACTGTCCTGTTCCTTCGGCCTGGCAGTGTGCTTTCTCTAGAACCTGGTATGGCTTTGCCCCCATTTCCTTCTGGGTTCCACTCACCTGCCACTTACACAGAGAGCCTGTTCATAACAGGAAGCAGCACCTTCCCCATCACTCTCCATCCCCTATCTCCTGCTTAATGTCTTCCTGTTTTTTGGTGCCACCTAATGTGTTTGTTTGTTTGTGTATCTGTTTAGGCTCTGTAAGGTGAGTTCTGGGGGGCCAGAGTGCTAGTCAGTTTGTTTCCTGTTGTATCTCAACTCCTTAAGACAGTGTTTCACACGTAGCAGGTGCTCAACGAGTCCATGCATGAACTAAGGGTGACCAAACAAGTGGCTAGAGAAAATCTGGTTTCTCTCTTCTACATCTACAAATGTGACATTCCTTCCCTGTTCTCCCCTCATTATTGGGAGCAAAAAGAAGTTGGTAATCGTCCAGGTCAGTTTGAAACTTTATTGATAAAAACTGCCTTATGAGTGTGTAATCTCTCACTCTTAAATAAGAAAGAAAGAAAAAAAACCTTCAGTCTCTAACCCCCTCCTCCCCTACTTCTCCTGCCAGAATGGCAAGTGTGTATAAGGAAGAATGTAAATTGAATAAAATCATTCACCTAAAATTATTTAAAATATCTTCCATGTAGGCCTTTATTGCTGAAATGCAGATGGTGGCTGAAATTCTTCAACACCTAGTGCAGAGGCCAGAGGATTATTTGGAAAATATTGAGAACACTGTTCAACTCTATAAGGAAATGATTCTTCAGCCTTTGGAAGTAAGAACGCGATGTGTTGCTGACAATGGAAATGCCTGTCTTTGTGTTTTGTTTACCATGATGACCTAATTCATGTGTCAGCATCTCTCTCTAATCCAATTCTCCTCTTGAGCATGGTGGGTAGTTGTTAGGAAGGTCTGCACCCCAAAGGCTGTTTTCTCCAGCCTCCATGTCATTGGATTCGGAAAAGGAACTCTCTAAAAAGTGACACATGAACTGAGTTTTTCAAAGAGCCATTGGAGCAATTCATTTATAGGGAGCAGTTGAAAGTTTTATGTTAAGAAATAATTTTTATTAAAGCCTTTACAGTCTCTAACTTAAGAAACTGTCCAAACAAAAATGCACTTCAGAAATTTAAAACCTGAAATTGTCTGTGGCGACAGGAAGAAATGAATGTTCTCCTCCACTGCTGCTAGGAGGTTTGCTAGAAAGTCAACCAGCAATGCTTGCTGATAGTAACACCTGCTCCTGGAAGTCTGGCCTGTGGGTCCGCTCTATCAGGATATAGCAAGAAAATGCTTACTCAGTGTTCTCTTGTATGTGTGCATACATTTGTATCAGTGAGGAGAGTGGTGAAGAAAGACACACCTGGCTGGAAGGGTGGAGGGGAAGGACAGGAAAGGGTCCTATTAACTGCTTCTATGCACGGTCTGCATTCACTCTCTGCTTGCAGTTAATACAAGTGACTTTAGTAATGACTGAAGAAGATAATTATTAAAAATATTTTTATAAAAATAAATGCTTGATAACAACTCACAAAATATTTTTAACTTACCTAAATGCCATACAATAGAGGAATGTACATCATACCATAACCACACTATGTAATTTTATCAAACCTTCAAAATGTCATACTGACAATGATCTTGTTAAAGTAAAGGATATGATGACTAATTACAATATTAAGTAACAACAAAAAAATTGGCTCAGTTGTTGTACAAGATGATCTTGAACATGTAAAAAAAATTCATGGAAATAATGATGAGAGGAAAACAAATAGCATTTTCTATTTTTTAGTTTTCTATAAGAAAAGTGTATCTTGAAATAATAAAAATATATATGTTTTTCTAAATGAAGGCCGTCTATGACTTAAGTGACAATCAAACTCTACTGTGATCTCAAACCAGATAGTAGAACTTATCAATAGAGACAGGTAGACAAATGCCCCGAAATATTGTGTACTGGAAAAGATTTTAAGACTTCAGTATATATAAAAAAATGAAAAAATCAGACTAGAATTCATAGTAAGAAGATGAGTGTGGGCTTTTGTCAGTCTCTTGAGCACTGAGAACAATATGTTGATCAGATAGGCAGCTGAACTTTAGATACTTCGTCAAGAATCTGATCTTGTGTTCGACTTTCTCAGTGATCCTGGATTAGAAGGCCTCTTTTCTATTCTCTGCAGGAAGTCATGGCTGAGCACAACCCGCAGTATCTCATTGAGCTTGAAGGAAACAAGCCCCCTGAGGAGCTCTTCATGGTGAGTGCAAGGCCATGATTGGCAGTGTCGTACTTGCATTGTATTTCCAAAATAGTTCCAAAACATTGATTGACATTTTGACATCCTTCATTTTGGAAAAAAAAAAATGAGTTCTGGCACTTAAAAATGTGGTCTATTTATTTGGTTCTTTCCATATTAAAACTGCATTTGAATTTGAAAATCTTCAGATAACAAGTATCTCAACAAAAAGTGAAAACAATCACCATCCTCTAAGCACATGGTAATACACTTAACACCGTTAACCAATAAGGAAACAAGAATGTAGACTGTCATGAGATACCATTTCACACCTGCTAAGATGGCCAAACCAAAATAATGACAAGGAAGATAAAAAACAACAGTGAAAGGCAATAATGTTGGTAAGGATGCAGAAAACTTAAACTCAAAGATACTTGGCAAGAATGAATAAGGTAACACAGAAGTGCAGTAACTCTTGCATAAGTATCTGACAGGTGTTGGGCATCATGACAAGCTCTGGGGTTATAGCCAGGAATAAGGCCAATACAGACTTGGATGCCTGCCTTCGTGTGGTCTTCAGATATAGAGAGGGATATAAATTAAAAAATAGATTGTGTTGTAGTCAGGAAGGGCTTACAAGATTAAAGGGATTTGGGCAAAAGGATAAAACCTAGTCTGGTTAGGAGGGCTAACTCTCTCAAACTATTTTTAAATAGGAACTTGAAGATTAAGCAATCAAAAACAAAAAGATTAAGCAATCGTTAGAAGAAGGGTTCAGTGTCCCATGTTGTAGGATTGGTCTGTGTATAAACAATGGTTCAGAGACAAGAAAATGCACAAGGATTTGTGGGATGGAATGTGAGACTTTAGTGCAGCAGGATGGGGGTAAGGGTGGTAGGGGGTGCAGACTATCACCCAGTTAGAGTTGTACCTCGTGTACTGAGGCCTCGTCAGTAGGGAGCAGGCAACAAACAGGACACAAGAATGATCATATTTCTGTTTAGGAAAGATTACTCAGTCTGCAGTGCAAAGAAAAGACAGAAGGAGAATCCAATTAGTAGCAGAACTAGTTATTGGCTTTTGGAGTTGATCAGGGCAGTGAGAGATGCCTCCACCCCAGGGTAGTGAGTATTAGAAGCCAATGGATGGCTCACTGTGAGTCAAAATGCGTCCGCAGAAGGTATGTTGAAGTCAAAGTGCCATACCTATGATAGTGAACTTCTGTGGGAATGGGATCTTAGCATGTATAGTCAAGCTGAAATGAGACCATGCTGGATTAAGGCGGGCAATAATCCAATGCAGATTAGAAGAAACTCAGATGCCAGTTGGGAAGGTTGCTGTGTGATCACAGAGCTTGGAGTGATGTGCTGATGTGAGGAATTCAGAGAAATCATGGGGGAAACACTGTGCCTGAACATCTAAATATTTTGCACAAACTAAGTTGTCCTGTCTTCCATTTTCCATGCGCTTTTTTTGAAAGACTGGCTTGCAAACCCAGAAATACAAAGAAGGTGCCGACATCCCACCAGAAGCTGGGGAGATTCAGGGGAAAAAAATCTCTGTCTAGGATCTGAGAAGACGCAGAAATCATGAGCCCATCATGTCTTGCGATTCTGTCATCACCTCAGACCTGTGTTGAAACGTCTTTCTTTTCCCTTTAGACCGTCTTGGAACGGCTTAAACATCTCAACCTAACAAGAGCAGCCATCATCACCAAGCTGCAGAGTGCAGAGGAAGAAGCTGACACAATAGAAAATGTGAGTGAGGGCTCACCTTCACAAAGCCCGCCTTTTCAGTCTATCTCGTGATCCTGACATCCTTTCAAGGTTTAAAAAGGCTTCCAGGACGCCTTCTATAAACATGGATATGTCTTTGGGAAGAAATTGTATGTATTGGCACAATCTCCTTTCAGACACTAAATACAACAAAAATATTGAGACAAGGAAAAAACAATGAACCATAGAATAAGGAAAACAAAAAAGAAACCCAAGATCTGTTTAAAATTTTCGTAGCCCCAATGAGAGCAAAACATAGAATTGTTCAACTTCATTAGACACTCATTCATTGCTTCAGTCATTCAACTAACTTTTAAAGTAACTACTGTGCTTCTGGCTCTGAGGTAAATGGATGTGATAACTGCTAGGGGAGCCCATGCCATGGTGTAGTAAGCTAATCCTCCACCTATTGTGCTGGCACACCCTGTGGTCGCCACTTGGCATCCCTGCTGCTCCACTTCTTCCCTCCCTCCTTCTCACCTCTGTCTCTCCGCCCCCCCTTTCCTCTATAACTCTGACATCCAAGTAAAATAAATAAATATTTTTTAAAAAGAAAATAAAATGCGGGCCCGGCGCGGTGGCGCAAGTGGTTAAAGGTCCTCGCCTTGCACGCCCGGGATCCCATATGGGCGCCGGTTCTAATCCCGGCAGCCCCACTTCCCTTCCAGCTCCCTGCTTCTGGCCCGGGAAAGCAGTCGAGGACGGCCCAAAGCTTTGGGAACCTGCACCCGCGTGGGAGACCCGGAAGAGGCTCCTGGCTTCGGATCGGCGTAGTATCGACCCGTTGTGCTCACTTGGGGAGTGAATCATCGGATGGAAGATCTTCCTCTCTGTCTCTCCTCTCTGTATATCCGCCTTTCCAATAACAAAATAATAAAAATAAAAATCTAAAAAAAAAAAAATAAAAAGAAAATAAAATGCCCAATAATTTTGGACAAAACTTTCTAATATCCATGGAAACCAGTCTTACCGTTTCTAGAACAAGACCACAGTGTTGCAATTGCAACACTTAAGCAGTGGGGCGGGGGGCAGGGGGGCGGAAACAAACGTTTACTTTTGAAATGGGTATTGAAGTGGTAAAAGCAGGTCAAGTAAGAAGTGAAATGTGTGAGCTTGTTCATCTCAGCCAGACCTTTGCGCAGCAGTTAACCGAGCATCTGTGACCCACAGGAGGAGCTGCTCCGCATCCTTGCCTCCTATAAAATGCTGGCACCGAGATACAGATGGCAGAGGAGCAGGTGGGGCCGGGCATGTCCCGTCGCTTTAAAGGAAGGAAACATATACCCAGGATTACCAGATTTTTCTGTAAGGTAAGTACGATTTTGGAACTTCATTGTAAAACGTCCCCTTCCATCTTGTCAGTTGTTCATTATTTTGGCACTTTTTCTTAAAGTTTTCTAGGTAAAATATACTGCCTTTCATCAGAAGAAGCATTGAAAGCATTTTCATTAAATCCACGGCCCTATCTTCTTCCACCCATGCCTACACCACCGTGCAAGGTGCTTTTGTATGGACCACAGTATTCTGGGAAGACCACACTTGGCAACTTGATTGCAGAACATTATAAAGGAAGGGTAACCACTTGCTTCTTAGCTGCCTTTCTTTTTTCTTTTTTCTTTTTTTTAAGATTTATTTATTTCTTGGAAAGTCAGATATTCAGAGAGGAGGAGAGGCAGAGAGGAAGATCTTCCGTCCGATGATTCACTCCCCAAGTGAGCGCAATGGCCAATGCTATGCCGATCCGAAGCCAGGAGCCAGGAACTTCTTCTGGGTATCCCACACAAGTGCAGGGTCCCAAGGCTTTGGGCCATCCTTGACTGCTTTCCCAGGCCAGAAGCAGGGAGCTGGATGGGAAGTGGAGCTGCCGGGATTAGAACCGGCACCCATATGGGATCCCAGTGGGTTCAAGGAGAGGACTTTAGCCACTAGGCCACGCCACTGGACCCCTTAGCTGCCTTTCTTTTCCTCCTTCCTGCTTTTCTTCCACGTCCCTTTTCTCTTAAGATTTGTTTATTTTTATTGGAAAGTCAGATCAGAATTTGCAAAGAGAAGGAAAGACAAAGATCTTCCAATTGCTGGTTCACTTCTCAAATGGCCACAACAGCCAATGCTGCACCAATCTGAAGCTAGCAGCCAGGAGCTAGCTGGGTCTCCCACACAGCTGCAGGGTCCCAAGGCTTTGGGCCATCCTCTGCTGCTTTCCCAGGCCACAAACAAGGAGGTTGGTAGGAATTAGAGCAGCTGGAACATGAATGCTTGCAAGGTGAGGATTTAGCTTTTGAGCCATGCACTGGGCCCTCTTCCTCCCTTTCATCTGTTGAGCTAGCTCTCCTTGCTTCTTACCTCTAGAGTGGTGTTGGTACTAAGTTTTGTTCAATTTACACTGTCAGTGGGATCATTGTTCCAATCAGCTTCCTTCTTGCTATCTCTGCTGCTTGCAGACCACACTACCCCCTGGATCTTGGATTTGAATGCCATGTCCACCCAACAGCAGCACCATATTACTTTCATGGTCTTGCTCATCTCCTGTTTCTTGAATCCCTTCCTCTCCTCTACATGCCTGATTTTATTCTTAGTGATCTTTTTTTTTTTATTACATTGCATTATGTGACAGTTTTTTAGGTACTGGGATTCCTCCTCTTAATGATTTTGATATCCACAAAGACTATCCTTGCATCACCCCAGCCTATAAGGTTTTTTTTTTTTACCTCTTCTCCTCCTCTGGTGACGATGGTCTCCATTCTCAGTAAGTAGAGATTATTTTGGACTTAGACCAGAATGAGAGCCATAAGGAAGCAGGTCTATTTAGGATATCATTTGAAGGCAGAGTCAAAGGCTTTGATGAAGAATTGGAAGACTGAGACATTAGGAGGCCACTGTGGCTCTCAAGTGTTGCATGTGAGTGGAGGAATGGCACAGGATGAGGGTTGCAGATGTAGTTGATGCAGTGCAGATGTGGGAAGCATGATTCCAAAGGTTACCTGGTTTTTTTGTAAGCACAGGAGTAGCATTTCTCTGTTTTCTCCTAATGTTTTATTGTGTGCTGTGACCTCTCAGGATCCTAGCAGCCCTCACAAGCCTCCTCCTAATGCCTCACCACCCCAGAGGCAGCCATTGTCCTGACTTGATGGCATTCGCTTCCATATTTTTCGTTTATGGCTTTCTCACTGGTGGCAGCCAACTTGTCATGATTCTCTATCATCATACAAGCAATGAATTACGACAAAAGACAGGACACTAAAGCAGGGTTTCTTAAAGTAGTTTCCAAGAGAGGAGGAAAAAACATGTAATATCCTTTCTTTCTACTCCAGGGCTTTTATCCCTGAAGCTGAAGACTGTGTGTTGGCAGTGTGGCTTTGATGCTCATGATTGGCATTTGTGATTGGCAGGTGTCAGTTGCATGCCCTAAAGAGTGGTTTTGTGGCCCCTCCCTGTCTAACTCTGTGCCTGACCATTTTTATCACAGGAGCATAATACCATACGTTAGTCTTGCACGTTTCTATTTTTTACCTTTATGGGCTTAAACAATGTATATACCTTGTGCCTATTTCTTTCACTTAACACTATGATTGTGCTGTCAGCCTATGTTGTTACATATAGCTGTCAATTATTTTGCTGTATTGCATTGGTTTGATCATGATTTATTTAGCTGCATTTGAGTGTTAATACAGCTTGGACTGATTTCAGATGGGAGTGTTATGAACAAGACTACTATAAACATACTTGCTAGTTGTTGGTGCACCCATACACATTTTTTTTGTGCATTTGGGAGATATATCAAGGGAAGCAATTCCTGGGACATAGTTGGTGTTGATTGTGCTAAATTGTTGCCCAAACTAGTTTTCTTGATTTGTAATCCTGTTCACAGTGTCTTAAGAATGTTATTGTTCCACATTCCTGCCAACTCCTTTTTCTTGTTGAAAATCTGATGTAAATCTCATAGGAGTTTCTTTAACAGTGACCCTGGCATTTTTCTATTATAAATTTTAGAATTATTTCTGTCTTGCATTTTTTAAATTTATAAAATAATAAAATTTATTAATAAAGAATGGAAACTACCAACAAGTTTCAATACCGTAGTCAGGATTTTGTGTAGAATAGTTTGGAAAACAGCAGGCATTTATTACATACATTTAAGCCACTTTGTTGAGTCATTTTATGGCTACCTTTCCACTTAGCGCTTGATTCTCTGTGTTCTCGATTTTGCTCATTCTTGAACTCTGTCTTTTAAAAGTTTGACTATGAAGTGTCCAAATGGGATTCATTTCTGATTGTGTCTACTTAGGGTTCTAGGGGTTCCTTGCATTTGGATTCCATCTCATATTTCAAATTGAAGCTTTTCAGCTCTTAGTTTATGGAATCATTTTTCTAAATCTTTCCTTTTTTCATTCTTTCTGGGCCTCCTTAAACTCAAATACTGGTTTGCTTAATGTTATCTCAGACCTCATGAATGTTGCTTCTGCCTTTTCAAGTTTTTTTATTCTGTTTAAGATATTTCAGAAGATCTGTCTTTAAAGTTGAATATTCTTTCTGCTTGATTTAGGCTTTGCACTGCATTTTTTTCTTAGTTTGACTTCTTGGATTCTTCATTTATAATATTTTTGTTGATTTCTTTTTCAATATCTCTTTTTGCTAACTTCAAAGCATAGATGAAGTGCAAGAACGGGAACAGGGTCTCTTTAAAAGTCAGGTGGTACCCTTGTAAAAGTGAACATGGGCATCCTCATGAGACAGAACTGCTCCCATCCCAGTTTGGTTGCCCCCTTTATCCTGTCAGGGATGGCACCACAGTTGAATACACAAATGGGGGCAGTTTGGATGAGATTTAGAGAGTATGGTAACCTCTGCAAAGGTTTCACAGCAATGCCACAGGGAGCTTGGCAGACACGTGCTCATCATGGCATCATCTGCCTAATGGAGCGTGTTCAGGTGCACCTGGAATGTGAGTATGCTGCATCTGCAGGGTGGGGGATGGAGTTGTAGCAGTACAAGGCTGGTGAACTCTTAGCTCCTTTGTTTATGAATGAGCTTCCTGACTGTCCCATATCAGTATTACCTGGTTACTCCATGTTTTTAAGTTTCTATACTGATTCTCACACTCTGGAGCATCAGTTGTTTCCTTCACCTTTAAGAGAAGGTTTTTGTAGAGTAGAAAGCTTTATCCTGAAGATACATTTTTTGGGTGCTGGCTGATAGGCTTCTTTGGCTTTCATTCCAGTTGGATACTTCTTTTTCTGAAGTTAATGGTATAGGTAGTGGAGCTGTGGTTGCTTCTGGAACCCACTGTGGTGGGTGAGATCCCTGAGTAAGGGGAAGAGGCCAGAACTTAGCAGATATTGTGAGCAGGTCATGCTGATGCTACAAGTGAGTCCAGCCCACAGACTTTCTGCCACCACCTAAGTCAGGAACTGGAACTATGAGGACAGGTGTGGCCAGGCTCCAACGGCCCCAAAGACCCAAGAGCAATGCCCTTGCTGGGCAGCACCAGCAGGGTCCCCAAATGCTATAGTGGGAATGACTGGACCCATGAAAGCAGGCCATAGCTTTAGTGGGGGCTAGGAGACTGTTCTGTAGGCTGCTTGCAGTTGCCTGGGGCACATCCCAGCCAGGGAGTTCCCAGCCCAATATGGGGTGGGGAAAGGATTCCTGGTGCAAGGGCAGGGGCCAGCATTAGAGCTCCCAGGCCACAATTGCAGGCCAGAGTGCAAGGACACAGCTTGGGCCACATGCATGTGAGAGGAGCTTGAGCTCAAAGCATTGCACTGAGTATGGCAGGGCCTAGAAACCATGAGCTAGATCCCTAAGCTGGTAATGTGCTGGATGAGCCAGGTACCATGGGAAGAAGGGCAGAAGCCACACATAGCAAACTGGGTGGGACCACAGGGTCCTTGACATTGACCTGGAGACCCAGTGGGTACAGGTGATAGCTCCAAGAGTGATGCAATGCATGGAAGGCAGAAAGAAGGCAGTAGGGAAGAGAATGATTCGCAAAGAGGTGGGGGAGAGGCTCCTCTATTTCTAGGATCTCTGAGGCCAAATCTCCCAGATGCTGTGCACCTGCTTGCCCTGCGGCATTGTGTAGGATGGGATGCTGCAATTACCCTGGCCCTATTGGTCCCCATTGGGCCTGTGAGGCTCAGCTTCCTTGCCAGAGAGTGCAGGAAAGTCCCTGCTTCCCCCAACCCCAAGAAGGAGAGACACCAGGGCTTCTTTCTCCCAGGCAACATGGACTCCAACACTGTCTCCTTTCCCAAGATGGCAGCACACTGGCACAGGCTATTCCCTGGGGGTGGTGCAGAGGAGATACTGAGAGTTCTTTCTCTGAAGCAGAATAACAGTGAGTTCTCCAGGGGACCATACCACAAGCTCCTGGTGAGTGGGGACTGGGTTCCCCTCTGATGAGGAATATCCATATCAGGTATTGGTCTAGCTCCACAGAGGCTCTTATGCAAACCCCTTCCCCTGCGCCAGGGATTCCCTCCCCACCCCTAAACAGAGCTGGTAGGCTTTGTGCCCCTCTCTCTGGTGCCATCCCTGGTGTCTGTGCCCTACAATGCTCACATTTTGCCCTTCTTGAGCTTGATGCCCTTCCCTGCAGCAATCACCTGCAGATGAAGTGATTCACCTGCTGCGTTGGGTCTTCTCTGGGTTGAAGACAGTGAATACTGGATGTTTCTATTTGGCCATCTTGAATTCATCATTCAAGTTTTAAAGGGAGTTGCTCATAAACACAAGATGATTAATGAGTAGGGAGATGTGAATTTCAACTATGATTAATTGTTTCTCCTTATCCACTAGAATGGTAAAAATTTAAGTTGGACAAAATCAGGTGTTGCTGGGAATAGAGATGTCCCATAAATTTCACACATTAGCAGTAGTGCTGTAGAATAGTCTCAACACTTTGAAAATAGTTGGAAGATTATTGTAAAGTAAAATATGTGTTTACCATATGCACAGTAGTTCCATCTCAGGTATTTACCCAAAATAAACAGAAACACACATTCACAGACTTCTGTACAGGATAAAAAGGGTTCATATTTTTAAAATTAGGAGAAGATTTGTGTGGCTCATTAACTATGATGAACATACTAACTTGAAATGTTAATAGTGGAAATGCAGATGGAGAGGGGTGAGGGGTATATAGAAACTATATTATGATCTCACAATTTTTGTTTTCAACATTGAAAACTACTCTGGGGTAAAATGTTGAAAGAAAAATAAAACATCTGTGCAAATGCACATCATTGTTTTATTCATAATGACCAAAACCCAGACCCAATTTAAATGTTCATCAATGGACAAAAACAATGCTATCGAGCTAGCTCTATGGCATTTGGGGTAAAGCTGCTGCCTGCCTTGCTAGCCACCCATATGAGTGTGCATCAGTTTAGGTTCTGACTACTTCACCCTTCCAAGCCAGCTCCCTGCAAATGTGCCTAGGAACACAGAGGATGGCCCAAGTGCTTGGAACCCTCCACCCACATGGGAGATTGGATGGAGTTCCCGAATCCTGACCTAAACCTGGCCTAGCTGTGGCCATTATGGCCACTCGAAGAGTGAGCCAGCAGATGAAAGGGCCTTCTTTCTCTCTGTATCTATCTTTCTATTGCTCCCCACCCCTCACCCCGTTAACATTGCCTTTCGAATGAATAATTAAATCCTAAATAAATTAATAAATAAAACAACTGTGGTATATCCATACAATGGACTGCTACTCAGCAGGTTACTTGAAATAACACTGATGAATTACAAAAGTGTTTTTGCTAAGGGAGGAGAGCTGAAAGAAAAGATTGCAAGGTGTTATTTCATCTGTATGAAATTCTAGAGAAGGCAAGACTAATCTAGAATGGCAGAAAGTAAAAATCAGTGACCAGGGACTAAGAACAAAAAGTGGGGAAGGGAAGAAAGAGAAAGAGATTGACTATGAGGAGAACAAAAGGGAACTTTTGAAGGTGATACAAAAATTACCTTTTTGGTCCAGCGGGTAGCCTAGCGGCTAAAGTCCTCACCTTGCATGTACGGGGATCCCATATTGGCACTGGTTCTAATCCCAGCAATCCCACTTCCCATCCAGCTCTCTGCTTGTGGCCTGGGAAAGCAGTCAAGGATAGCCCAAAGCCTTGGGACCCTGCACCCACATGGGAGACCCAGAAGAGGCTCTGGGCTCCTGGCTTCACATCAATATCCACTTGGAGAGTGAAGTGGATGGAAAACCTTCTTCTCTGTCTCTCCTCCTCTCTGTATTCTAATAAAAATAAAATAAATATTTTTTTAAAATTACCTTCTTGATTGTGTATTTATACATATTACATATTTATACATATTACATACATCAAACCATACACTTAAAATGCATGCCTTTATTATATGTAAAGTACACATACAAAATTGAATTAAAATGTATATAGTTATGTTTTTGTTTACTATTTTAGCCAAATATATATATACATAAATTATATATGTGTGTGTACATATATATGTGTGTGTGTATATAGCATGATAAACACATGAAAATATGGCTGAATGTATATTAAAGTATTTGAAAATTAGTGAGTTTGGAATCTAAAGACATTTCAAGCAAATGTTAATATTTTTGGAAGAGAGAGATGTTTAATACAGCACTGTGTGCTTAGGTTGACTTTCTCAAATGTTCTTTGCAGGTAATTGACTATGACAAACTTGTCCTACCACGTTTCGAAAAAGCCCGAGAATTATTAATAGAAAATGCTGTGACTGAAGCCACAGAAGCAGCCATTAGAGGTGTAAGGGAAAGATTTCAAGCTGAGCTACAAGCCAAAATCCAAGGTGAACCACCTTCTGCAAAATGTGTCTTCAGTCTGGGGGAGCCTTGAAGCCCAGCTCTCCATTGTTAAGGGTGGGATTCATTCTCTGCCTCCTGTCTTTCCTTCTTCATTTTATAATGGCTCAGGACAGTCCAGTGGCATATGCAAAATAACATGCACTTTTCAAAATGATGCTTCTTTTGAACTAAGATCATTGTAGTGCATTTTGTACAACATGGGTATCAAAATTATGTTTCTCCAAGGAGTGAACCAGCATTACAACACTCAACCACACTGGAAGTATCCATACTGGAGACTTGAAATGCCAGCTTTATCTTGATATTAAATTTGAGGGTGTGTATTTGCGCATGTGTGTGTGTAAGCTTTTGTGTGTATAAGCTTCTGAATGTCACATTCTTATCACATACAGTATAACTTGTAATTATCCAAGTTTGGTGATGCCTTTTAAGTCTGGTCACATAGCCTCCTGAAAATATTTTGTTTCCAAGTTTTTACTAGGTATTATTTTATATAGTCCATAAAATGAATGCTGTTGTACACCAGGAACTATTTGGGATGTTAGGAAACTTGCATCATTTTGTCACGTCCTACCATAAAATTCAGTGGAAGGATTGTGTTATTATGATAGAATAAGGTGGAAAGAAATTTCATTTGTATTATTAAATCAGGATTCCCTCCAGCTTTTAAAAATCGGATTCCTGTATCTTTTCCATAACATTTTGTAGCTCTCTTCAGAGTATCTACGTTTTTCTTCGTAATTACTTTCCTAGATGTGTTGTCTTTCTGTTACTGTTGAATAGGTTCATTTTACTTTAATATTCCCTCAGTAGTAATTACCAATATTTTGGAAAGCTGCTTGATTTTTATGTATTTACTTCTTTCTATCTACCTCATTAAACTTCCTAATTCTCATAGACTATTGTTACTTGATACTTCAGGGTTTTCTAGGTAGTCAGTGATACCATTTGACAAGAAGTATAGTTTCAACTCTTTTTTCCAATATTTATGCTTATTTCCTTTCTTTTTAAAGATTTATTTATTTTTATTGGAAAGTCAGATTTACAAAGAGAAGGAGATACAGAGCGAAAGATCTTCCATCTGCTAGTTTACTCTCCATGTGACTGCAACTCTCCATTGGCTAAAACTGAGCCAATCCAAAGCCAGGAACTTCCACGTCTCTCATGTGGCTAGGGTCCCAAGGCTTTGAACCACCCTCTGCTGCTTTTCCAAGCCATAAGCAGAAAACTGGTTGGGAAGTGGAACGGTCAGAACACAAATCAGCACCCATATGGATGCCAGTGCTTGGGGTAGAGGATAGCCAGTTGAGACACTATTACGATGTTGGTCTATTGAGTTTAGCCCAATGCATTTTTTTTCTTTTCTTTTTTGACATAAAGGGTCACACAATTTAGAAGATAGGAGCTGAGGTGGAGCAGGCTTCTTGCGTGCCCACCAACTTCTGAGCTAGAGGTCACATCCCTGTTCTCACAGGCTCCTTGCAGCAGTGCTCCAAGGCCAGTGACCCTCATGGAAGCTGGGACCGAGAAGTCAAGGAGTTTGCCAAAGTCACACAGCTCCTACGAGACGGAGCTCAAACCCAGGGCTCTCCGGCTTCAAAACAGTGACTTCTACATCACTAACCCCAAGTCTCCCTACCCCCACAACTACCTCTTCCTAACAGGACCCATTACTCTCTTTCAGCTGAGACAACTTTAAGAGAATTTCAAAGACACTTTGGAAGAAAAGAGTTTGGAGAGTTTGAAGAGTTGCCTTCCTCCTTTGGTGAAGAAGGTGAAGAGATATATTGCTAATGGTATTAGAGCCTCCCAATCTGTAAAGATCAGCCGGTACAGTGCATTCTTCTTTTACAGCAGCTACCACCCACGACATTACTGAGGACACTGAAGAAGCCAAAACAAAGTCGGAAAATATCCTCCATGACCAAGGTGCTAATATTGATTGCTTACAAGATGAACTGACACTGTTCTGCTTCCAGATCTTTTTTTCCCATTAAACAGAAGAGCTACTGGGGTGACATTTGACCTAGCAGGGAAAGTTGCCAGTAAAGATTCAGAGTCCCATATTGGAGTACCTGGGTTCAAGTACCAGCCCAGCTCCTGGTTCTGCTTCCTGCTGATGCAGACCTTGACAGCCAACAGATGCTGGCTCAAGAACTTGGATCCCCACCACCCATAGGAGAGACCTGGGTTGAGTTCCTGGCTCCTGGTTCAGGGTCATCACTGCCCTGGCCATTGCAAGGAAGTGAACCAGCAGATGTGAGCTTTCTATCGCTCTGCCTCTCAAATAAATACATAAGCAAATAAACAAGTTTAGAAAACTAAAAAGCAAATTGAACATCTATGGAACAGAAATTAATACACTAAAGAACAAAACATAGAAAATGAGGAATAAAATGCAAATAGAGCCCAAAGAAATTCTTTCATTTCCAAATATGATACAATCATTATCATATAATTAGCAATGCTTTTCTAAAAGCCCACTTCTGCCTTTAATGTATTCGAATCAGAGCTTCATAAATCCATAAATTTTAACTCTGAAATTTTATCATTTGCCTATCATGTTCTTTAAAATCTTTACAAAGTATTTCTATTTGTAACTTAACATAATTAAGGCAATAAGTACCTTATACAATATTATATAATTGTAATTATGCTGAGGTATTTCAGGAGGCTCATGGAAAGATAGAATTGAAAGGTGTGGATTTTGGAGCAAAAAATGTTATACATAGTTTTTCTATGATAGGCATTTTTCATGAACTTTTGGAAAACCCCTGTGATATATATAATTTAACATTACATGAAGGTTTGTATTATAATCTACTTTTACCTTTTCTGTAACGAGGGAGAGAGAGCACTCCCACAGTTCATTCATTCCCCAAATGCCCACCAGGAGCTCAATCCAAATCTCTCCCATGGATGCAGGAACTCAGTCACTTGAGCCATCACCAAAACCTGCTGCTCTAATACAGGATGCAGATTCCTGATAGGCCAAATGCCCACCCGTTTCTAACTTTGACTTACGATGTACCATAATTACTTTACTTTTTAGAAATTATTTTGCTAGAAACAGTTTAACCCTCATTTTAAGTTATTAATCAGTTTCTGTGCTTATAAACAGTAGTGGAGATTTGCATTTTTATTTATTCATTATTCCTTCACTGTTATTGTTATTTCCCATGACATGGTTTGGTAGGTACAGGGATTCTCCCCTTCTTCCTTCCCCATTTTCCCCCATATTATTGCAGTAGTATAGTCCTTCAGTGACAGTTAGAAACTTCACATTCTGCTGTTTAACCACATCTTGGCTTTGTAGGTATAGACAAAGATAGAAAATCTAGTATCATACTGGCAAGGTATATTTAACTGTTTCATTGGCAGTTCTCCTTTTATTCGGGAGTAGAGATGCATAATACAATGTGTCTTCTCTTCCCAGTATGTTAATCTCCATTATACAGTTCATCCATGAGAGTAAATGTACATACTTGTTCACTTTTATATCTATTTGCTGTACTTTGTATGTATAGCAGAGAGAACATAAGGTATTCATATGTCTGAGACTGACTTATTTCACTGTGAGCAATGGTCTCTAATTAAGACCATTTTGTTGCAAATGGTAGAATTTCATTCTTTTTAATATGTATGTAGTATTTCATGGAATGGATATACCACAGTTTCTTTAGTCATTACTCTTTTGACTGGCATCTGGCTTATTTTCATTATTATGGGTAGTGCTACACTCTCCCTCTCTCTTTCTCTGCTACTATAAATAAAGTCCAATGAATTTTTCTTCTGCCTTGACCTGTACGAAATGTCTAGATTAATGAATATAGAATTATACACAAAAGAAACTGTTCTCTACAAAAGTTATTCCAGGAGCTGGCATTGTGGCATAACAGGTTAAGGCAGCACCTAAAAGGCTGCGTCCCATATGGCCTCTGGTTCAAGTCCCAACTGCTCCACCTCTGAGTCAGCTCCCTGCTGATGGTCTGGAAAAGCAGCAGAGGATGGCCCAGGTGCCACCCACGTGGGAGGCCTAGATGGAATTCTAGGCATCGGGCTTCCTCCTGGTCTAGCCCTGGTCATTGCAAACATTTGGGAAGTGAACTGGAGATGGAAAATCTGTGTGTGGGTCTTTCTCACTCTCTGTAACGATGCCTTTTAATTAAATATATCCCTAAAATGCAAGAATGGTAAATCTCTTTTTTAAAAGATTTATTTTTATTTAAAATTCAGAGCTAAAGAAAGAGAAGAAAAAACAGATCTTTCATCTACTGGTTCACTCCCCACACGACTGCAACACTCAAATCTGGGCTGGTCCGAAGCTGGGAGCCAGGAGCTTCTTTTGAGTCTCAAGCACTTGGGCCATTCTCTGCTGCTTTCCCAGTCCATAAGCTGGGAGCTGAATCAGAAGTGGAGCAGCTGGGACTTGCACCGCTGGCCCTATGGGATGCTAGTGCCACAGGCAGACAATTAGGATGTTACACCATGCCGCTGGTCCTGGAATCGTAACTCCTTAAAGGTTGTTACAAATTATGTTCCCTTCTTTTACATGCAGGTCACATATCAGTATTTTCTGTCTTTTCTTTCAGTGTTATTACAATTTTTACTTCTGAAGTTTATTTAGTTAATATTTGTTAACTATTTACATTTCTTCTGAGATGACTTTTTTTTCTTTTACAGCTTTCCTAAATTGTATCAACTATGTGGTCTCTATATAGACCTTTTAGATTAATCTCTCATTTTTCATATTTTCCCCCAAACTAGGTGGCTTTTCTTCTTAAAAAAAGTTTTCCTCTAACCCAGATATTTGCCTCACACTCACACACACGTGCACACACACTCACACTCACATGCACACACACTCATACACACTCACACACACTCACACACATGCACACACATGTGCACACACGCACGCACACACACTCACACTCACATGCACACACTCACACACATGTGCACACACTCACACACACGTGCTCACACGCACGCACACACATGCTCACACTCACACGCACACTCACACACATGTGCACACACTCACACACACACACATGTGCACACACACGCGCACGCACACACTCACACACACACACATGCACACACACTCACACATGTGCACACACGCACGCACACACTCACGCACACTCACACACGCACACTCACACACTCACACACACACTCACGCACACTCACACACTCACACACGCACACTCACACACTCACACACACACACTCACACACACGCACGCACACACGTACACACATACATTCACACATTCTTACATTTTGTTCTTCTCCAGATTGGTTTAACTGTTTTGTGCCCATTTTCATGGGCTAGACATTACTTTGCTCATTTTGGGTTAGTTCCTCATCCCACTGCAGACAGATGTGTTTGCCTGCTGTTAGTCCAAGCCCAACATGTGACAGAACACAGTCAACAGCTCACAGACCGCTCCCCTGCTCCCCTGCACAACAGGTGACACTTCTTCGCAGAGCAGCCACACCCCATGCATTCAAATGCCGGCTGCCGATGGGGCGGCTGGGAGGCCCTCCTCTGCTGCACTAACCCACAAAGAGAGCCCCTCCCCTGCATGGTCTGACTCCCCCTCCCACGCTGGGGGTCATTCTGCGAGTGGAAAGCAGGAAGCTGTACCTTTCCCAGCCATCTGCTGGAACAGCACAAGGATGGCCGCTTCCTGGTGACAAAGCAGTCCCTGTGCCCTGCTGCACAGCCCTGCACAGTCCCTGGGCCCATTCTTCAATATCTCTTGGAAATGTCCCTACATTTTTCTTTAACGTCTTCAGGCATTAACACTGATTTATTTGCAGATGAAAAGGAAATTGGTGAAGCATCCACATTTAAAAGGAGTTCTCAAGACCCTGATGGAGATGAAAAAAAAGGCAAAGGTAAATTCATATCTGGGCTATCTGACTATAGTTCTGAAAAACACAAACAGTCCCCTCAGAATTTAGAAGCAGAAATGTGATGTATTTTTTTTTAGTCTTAATGTCCAATTATATCTGAAAAGCTACTCTATTACAAACAGGTAGATGCATAGGAACACAGAAAAAGTGACAGATGAATTATTTTTTTGATGAAGAAAGAAATAGGAGACAGGAAAACCATCTTTCTGCTTTGCCTTCCTTGGCAGGTGGCTACCATAATAACACACACATAACATAATAACGCTGGAGCCCTCAACCATCACATCCCAGAAAAGAGAAGAATCAAGGGGCTCATACCAGAGTTCTAAAACATTGACGGAAAGACTTGCTGAACAAAATGTGTTGGCAATTTTTCGGCCAAACAAGCTGTTCAAAGAAAGTTGAGTGATGTTACTTTTTTAGCTAGGCAACATTGCAGCCAAGGGGAGGCGGAACAGAATTCTGTTATTTAAAAAAGAAAAAAAAAAAAGAGGAGAGTGGCGATGGGATAACATGAACAACCTGAGCAGACGTTTCTAGAATGTTCGGGATCTTCCACTGACGATGTTGGTGTTAGATAATGTCCACCGACCGACCGCCTGCTTGGTGAAATAATATCGGCAAGTTGTTCAGAGTTGAGATGGAAGCTTTATTGGAAAATCCGCTCCTGGGCCCCCTTCGCGCAGAGGGGAAGGAAGAGGGAAGCGAAAAGGGCGTCTGAGATACGTGTGGAGGAGTTTTATACCCCTCTAGACACGTGGGGAGGCAAAGGGGCTGTCTGTGCCCCAACTATGCAAGGAATGTCCATTCAGGTGTGCCATTGGTCACCTGGAATCCCGCCAGGTAGGTGACGTAACTGGCTCCTGTGGCCCCTCCTCCTGTTACAGGCTGGAGCCTAGGAGATGTGGGGCGGGGCAGACCAGACCCTAGTCTCCAGTGCCCTGGGCAGCCATCATTTGGCTGCACCATGCCCCCCACACCTCTAAGAGAAGAACCCGAGCTCCTGACTCCCTGGACCTGAATCCTCTGCCACTCTCTGTCTTGCCTGACCTCCTTGGTTCTCCCTAATGTGACTTTTCTTCTTGCCTCATGTACTTCCTGACACATCTGTCTTTACACTGCTCCGCTGGCTTGTGATTCCCAGCCTAACAGTTCCCTTCTTGGACGGAATGTGTTGCAGTCACAAAAAGATGGTCTGCCTTGGGTCAGGAACTGACTGTCCACTGAAAGTACAGATGACATTGACTGATTAACTTCCTCTGCTTTAGCCTCAATAGAAGAGTCGATAGAGGAGATCACTGCGGATCACCCAGCAGTTGTTGCCATACTGGAGGACACTCTGAAAGCGGCCAAGGATATGAACTTTGACCAGCCATTCGAAAAGCATGCTGAAATCTTAGAGGAAGTCCTCAGAGAAGTAAGAATTTTTTTTAAAAGCCTGATTTCTGTCATTGAGTTAACTGTAACTAAGGAAACATTGTTACTGTGTGTATAATTATATCGGCTCCTTTTAGTGTTAAAATGCATAGCCTCAACATTGGCATGCATGCTGTAGTCAGCATGGTTATGTATAAAATAGCCCTGCGAACAGTGACCAATGCACATTGCTTTCAGTTACCAACAAAATGATGTTGTATAACTTCATGGCGATGAAGTTTGTCCATTGACTTATATTGTCTTCGATTCAGTTCCAATGGTTAGAAAAGGATGCCTATGAAAACAGCACCAAACTCAAATATTTCATCAGTGAGCTAGGTAGTCACAAATGGAGGCAAGTTTTGCTTCCCAGCTAATTCATCACCTCCAGTCTGTTTGGGTATGTATTCGTCGGGGAGAGGAGAGACCACACAAGTGAGCTGCCAGTCCAGGAGGGACATAGGAAAGCCACGGCTGGCAAAGCACAAGGCTTGCCTTTCGCAATGCGTACAACTCCAGGTCCCTTTGCAGCTCCCGTTTTTGCCACTCTCAAAAGTCAAAGGCAGATGGCATCAGCCATGGACTACCACTGAGCATCTGTGTTTCCTGTGCTGTAACTGAAGATCGTTCTGGAAGAGGGAAAAGCAATAGCCTGTGAGAGAACCTTTCTGTAAGACCAGGGCAAGTCTCCTTGAGCCCTGCCATCCCAGCCTCTCTCTGAGCCTCAGGTTGCCAGGGCTCCCTCTGAGTGTCCCATGTGGCCTTTCAGCTTCTGTAGCTCTGCAGGTTGTTCCCATGTTGATTTGCCCCTTCAGAAACACCAAGAACTCCTACTTCTTGCTCTGAACTGTGATCAATATCACACAACTGAAAGTGGACTAAACCTTCAAATGGGGTAAACCCACCTTTGAGGAGAGCATTGGTCAGCTTCTCATCCCTGCAGTAAAAACCTGAGAAAAGTCATCTTAAAAACAGTAAAGGTTCAATTAACAAGCTACAAAAATATATATAATCCCTCATTTATAAAATTATCAAAATATCTTTTAACCATCAATATTAATGAGACTATAATGATCCAGTCACTTTCAAACACTGTTAGGAAGAAAAAAATTATTTAGCAGCCAGCGGTGTAGTTGGTTAAACTGCTGCCTGTGACACTTGCATCCCATATGACACCTGTTCAAGTCCCAGCTGCTCCACTTCTGATCTACTTCCCTACTTAGGTGCCTGGGAAGGCAGGAAAGGATGGCTAAAGTCCTTGGGCCCCTGCACCCGCATTGGAGACCCAAAACGAGTTCCTGGCTCCTGGCTAATGACCAGCTCAGCTCCAACTGTTGTGACCATTTGGGGAGTGAACCAACAGATGGAAGATCTTTCTCTCTGTTTGTCTCCTCTCTCTCTCTCTCTCTCTCTCTTTTTTTCTCTCTCTCTCACTCTCCCTCTGTTCCTCTTTCTCTCTCTGTAACTCTGCCTTTCAAATAAACAAATAAATCCTTTAGAAATATGAAAAATTGATTTATATGCTTTTTGAAACAGTATAAAAATACTTATGAAAACCACTTAAAATGTTACTCCTTTTTCCTTTTGCCCTAAATACATATCTTGCATGAATCTGATCAAAGGAAATATAGAGTAACTTACACAATGCCATAGCAAAGTTATAATTCTTCAAACATTTAGCAGTAAAATGATGATTAAACAAATTAGCATTTACTCAAGAAAATATCATAAAAAACATGAAGTATTTTTCAAAAAAGGTTACATGAGATGGAGGAATTATCACTTATGTCACACTGTTTTAATTTTTCTATATTTCAAACTTGGACAATCAAGTTTTTATTAGTCATTTATGTTTCTTTCACATAACTTTACCTTCTCTGAGTTCCATTCATTGCAAAGTGTTTAAAATTCTTATTTTCCCCCGCCCAAAAAAATATATATTTATTCAGATAAAATTTCAGAAAGCAAATAAGGTTAAATCCTGCATATGGCAGAGAGCTACACAGATAGTGTTCCTCTTGACTTCTCGTCCCCTCTAACTTCCGACAGTTCGTGACCACCTGACAGCACAGAGACTTGGTCCAAGCCCTCAGAACTGCGCAATCGCAGACCCACACATTCAGGTCCCAGCATCTGACGAAGCTTTTGTTCTTTAAGAGTGGATGCAGGTTGAGAACTCAACCCCTGCAAGATTTCATTTGACCCATTCCTTCCCACTTTTGTTGGCAACATGCTGTTTCTTTCGGTTCTCACACTGAGAGATGAAAGGGAAAGCAAGCAAAGGGGTTCTCCGTCTGAAGGTGACCTTGACACTCAAAGGGGAGTCTCCTGGGAGTGTTTTGGAAAGGCACACTCCAAGACACCAACCCCACCCTGCACCAAACTTTCTGAATCAAGATGCACATTCTGTGATACCAAATCATTTACAGCAATAATGTACTGTTGTGGTGGTTTTAGAAAGGCCTTTCTTCCCATCCTAACTTTTAAAACTTAAAATGTTACTGCTTTTAAATCATTTCCTTTTTAAAAGTAAGTTTCTAAGGCTTTTTTTTTTCTTTCTGAAAGTCAAAAAAATTCAAAAGATATCCTAGATCTACAAAAAGAAAAAAAAAAAGGCAGATGAAAATAATTGCTTGGCTTGCCAAATTAAGATGGTAATATTAGGGTGCAATTTTTCACAGGTAATGGAGGAAAATCAGAACAGATTTGTTGGTGCCCCGAAGCAGGGAGGATGGATTCTGGACAATTGCCCTATGGCCAAAGATCTCTGGATGGTCTTACTAGACAAAGGACTGATACCTGATTTGGTCATCTATCTATCAGATTTCGAAAGCAATGGTTGGTAAATATTTATCACGTAAATTTGAAAGTGAAGCTTTCTCTTACTGCTGACAATATTTTCAGTTGAAATATAAAAACTCGTTACCTTCCCCAGATGTATGTCCCACCCCAGCAATCGCTGCAGGACCTAGAGACACACAGCAGGAGGCTCCATTTACCCAGGAGGTAGCCAGAGACAGTGTGCCACAGTCACTGATCTGTCCGGCACGCCCTTATAAGCGTTCATGGGAGCTGAGAACTGAACATCCCCTCCCAGTCAGTAGCTATGGCTTCTAAAGAAACAATAGATAAGACTTGGGGTGGAGAAGGAGCAAGGGCAGCATTTGGGCACAGCAAATTAAGCAATAGTTTGTGGCACCAACATGCCATGATAAAGTGCTTGTTCAAGTCCTGGCTGCTTCTTCTTAATGTCCCTGGAAAGGTAGTGGGTGATGACTTAAGCGCTTGGATCCCTGCCGCCCACAGGGCGCCAAGGTGGAGTTCCAGGCTCCTGAGTTCTGCCCTGCCCGACCCAACCCTGGCTATTGGAGGCATTTACAGAGTGAACTAAGACATGGAAGCTCTCTCCTCCCTCGTCCTCTTCCTCTCCTCCATCCCCACCCCTCTGTCTTTTTCAAATTAATCAATAGGTCATTTCTAAAAAACCAGATAAGACTGAGGCAAATACAATATCTTAGTTCTTTGTATCAAGTTGGACAAATCAAGAACAAAAGATAGCAGAACTAAATTTTAATTGTTCTGTCATCTCTTAGCAAATATATTTGAGATGAGGGTTTTCAGGGGAAAATATGTCATCTATTTTCATATTATATCCCATAATAATATGTACTTTTTAAATAATTAAAGATGGCCTATTGATATCTTTAAAAATCCAGACTTTATTTAGATAAATGCTTAAAAGAAAATATGTTTGGATGTTGGGTAGAAATAATTTCTGTTACTCACTTCTAAATACATTTGAATCTATAGCCTTTGAAAATAATATTTTTCTCTTTATTTCAGGAAAGGTTATACTTAATAGAATATATTTGAAGAATAAGCCTGAAATTGATGCTAAGATTTTAGAAAGATTAGTAGAAGACTTACAAAAGAAAAAAAGAGAAGAAGAAGAGGCAAGGTAAAATCTGCCTGGTGTAATAAACAGGCACTTGTATCTTTCATAGTTCTTAAACATGTACTTACAAATTTTACTATGAAGCTATGAAGTAACTTTAATATCAAAATGGTAGTCTATTAACTAAATCCAATCTAATTAAGAGAAACGGAAAATTCACAAGTACTTCTAGCATCTCTAAAATACACAGATGCTTTCACAGACCATATTAAACTTCTTCTAAAGATTTATTTTTTTTTATTGGAAAGGCAGATATATACAGAGAAGAGGAGAGGCAGAGAGGAAGATCTTCCGTCCAATGGTTCACTCCCCAACCGGCCGGAAAGACTGGAGCTGAGCCAATCCGAAGCCAGGAGCCTGGAGTCTCTTCCAGGTCTCCCACATGGGTGCAGGGTCCTAAGGCTTTGGGCCGTCCTCAACTGCTTTCCCAGATCATAAGCAGGGAGCTGGATGGGAAGTTGGGCCACTGGGATTAGAACTGGCACCCATATGGGATCCCGGTGCGTTCAAGGCGAGGTCTTTAACTACTATGCTATCACTCTGGGCCCTAAACTTCTTCCAAGTAAAACCAGGACACAAATCAGCAACCATGTGTGAAGCTGATGCTTCGAGGTGAGGTGGAGGATTAGCCTGCTGAGCTATTGCATGGGAGCACCTGGCTGCTGCCCAGAAGGGCTCCTCCAGTCACAAAGCAGGCAAAGCCCGCAGAGCTGCACCCCTACTGTGTGCCAAGATACTTATGGCAGAACGCACTCACAGGAAACTGCACTGGCACATGGAGCCAGGAGTCCAAGCCAGACACTCCAATATGATGCATTGGCATCCCAAATCAGTATCTTAAGAGCTAAGCCAATGCCCTCTCCCCTATCAAAGTTTTTTCTAATGTAATTTCCTTTCCACTGTTCAACTGTTCAACAGTTCAAGCTCTGTAAACTATAGAAATGATGAGTCATCAGTATCAGAACATGCCAGTCACATGGCAAGATAATTGCTGTCCTCATGGTTTGCCCTTGGATCTTCTATGTGGCTTATAAGAGGTTTTAATACCTAACAGCAATCCTCTGCGTTTGGACAGGTTTTCTGATTTGTACCCAGTTTTTCAAAGTGTCACATTCCATTTTTTTCCCCTTAGCCACAACAAACAAAGCCTGAAAATGAAGTAGCATAAGCATGAGTAATTTAAAATTTTGTTATAAAACATATAAGAAATTATAAGCTATTTACTCTTTATCACTGTAAATATTTAATCCTTTAGTGTTTATGAGATGCCTGCTTTCCAAAGAAAATTAAATTGTGGATCTTTTCATTTCAGAAAAGCCAAGGAAGAAGCACAGAGAATAGAGGAAGAAAATAGAAGACTGATTAATGCCATGAACCAAAAAGCAAAAGGCAAAGACACATTGATGTGACTTGTGATGTGCTATGTAATTGTGTCTTGTGACTGCACACTCCCAACAGCATCTCAGATGCACTGTAGATGGGGTCATACATCTCCCGGGTGGCTTGGGGGAGTCCAGTGTATGTCTATGACCTCCTCCCAAGTGTTCCAATTTATGCAATAAATTATTTGATCCCTAGAGTAATGGATTCAAGAGAAAAAGCCTCCAGACTCAATGCCAACATGTGCACACCCCGGGAGAGCTGGCTATGCAGGGTGTCTAGACAGTTGCTCTTATCACATGGTGACACATGGTGACATGTGATTCATGGAATCATTGCTCTAAAAAGGATTTTGCCAGGGTTGAGAGAACAAGGAGCCTTTGCTATAACCATTGTCATTGTGCTTTAGCAAAACTTCCCTTTGGAAGTTGGAAATTTCTTTCAAGATTTGAATTCCTAACCTGGAATTCATGGCTTTCAAACTCAGGGGCCTGTGAATTTCCATGAGAAAATGACTCCAACTTTATTTTCACTTGCTTTTAACTGAAACTTGGCATGATCTCCAACTAGTCACGAATGCTGCCAGCACTCCCCAATATGCCTGACTTTGACACCGGAGGAAATGAAGATAATTTTCATATGGTGCTATACAGTGGTATCCATCTTTCTTATGCTTATCACTTTTTCACAGCTGTGGTAGCTAGGTAGTCCCTAAGCCAGCCACTAGTCCGTGTTTAATATATTGCCAAAGATGCAAATGGTTCCTGTAGTTCAAACGCTTTCATACATCTTGGTAGATGGTTTCAGTGTCAGCTGTTTTTTGCTTTGGGAGCCTGAAGAATAAATTACTAAGCCCCAGCAGACAGCAGGAGTTATCCACACTATCTCATTCATGGGTTTTATGACCCTTAAAATCCTCCCAGAAAGATTCAGCACATCCCTGGCTCCTCACTTAGAAGCCATGCGCACCAGAGTCTGGACTTAGACCCAGCTAGAACACTTCGCTGTTCTTTTCTTTTGGGGTTTAACCATTCACATTTAGATTCCAACTCAGATGTTAGAGATATATCCTACCATGAGGGCATGATTCTTGGAGCTACTCAGTGGCAGATGAAATCTCCCACAAAAATCTAGGAAATAAGCTCATCTTGTCTCAGATTTTCTTTGCACAAAAATTGTTTTCCATTTTCATAATGTCAATTTTATAATTATATAACAGAAAAATGGGCAGATATTCCAGTACTACCATTCATGACATATTCTTCATAGAAGACTTAATACACCAAGTATTTTCAGCAATAAGAAATAAGAAACCCTATCATTACAGGGAACTCTAACCTGATGCTACCCAGTCGTAAGACAATGTGAGACGCCTATGTAGTTGCAATCTTTGAAATCCATTGTGTGTGTTTTGTGCTGACATTGATATCTCAATCTGTAGTAGCCTCACTTCAAGTGCTCAGTAGCCACATATGTCTAGTGGCTACTATGGTGGATAGTGGCTACTATAGTGGATGATGGATCTAGTGGCTACCATATTGGACAATGTAGCTCTAACCAGCCCCTTACTGAGTGGGCCTGGAGTTATTCTTTATTCTCTACCATTGCAGTATTTAGGAATACTGTAAATATTTCTTCTTTAGTCAGGGCCTCCCACAGCACTCTGAGCAGGAAGCTAGCATCCTCTATAACCACATTTTAATCCAGAGATCTTAATCTGTCTCCCCATTGTGCCACCTACCCCAGGAGAAAAGAACTTATCGGCACCCAGTAAATCTCTGTTGGCTTCAACGAAATGATCATTTCTTTTCTCCTGATTTTTTTTTTTTTTTTTTTAGAAATTGAGGAGGCTGAGAATGAGGAGGAAGACGAGGCTGAGAGTGAAGAGTTGGAAGCCCCGGAAGAGTCAGAGGGCCCTGAGGGCTCCAAGGAGATCCGAGAGTCCTTACCAGAAGGACCTGAGAGACCTGATGCCCCAGAAGTGGAACCTGAATCAGGTTAGACTTCAACAAAGGCCAAGCCCTCACTTGCACTCACGTCCACATGCCTGTGTGGGTGGGCATGTGTGGATATGTATGTGTCAACAACATGGAAGCCAACTGTGAAGGGGAGAGGGTAGCCCCAGAGACAAGCCACCTCGTCAGAATCACTTGGTGTGCAGTGTGGCAGGAAGCTAAGTCTGCAGTGGCCTAGGGTTGGCATTTTGAAATAAGACTTGACACTTTGTATATAATGAATCCTTCAAACTACAGGTCTTCGGATAGCTCTTCAAAAGCAAGAGTGAAAAATTACTATTAAAGGTACCAAAATATAAAGCTTTTTCCTTTCTTCCACGGTGTTTCTCACCTTGTCATGATGTTTTTGCTTTTGTTCTGCTACTTATGTTGTCCTAAGTAAAGAAAGGTTAGAATTTTAAATTATTAACATAGCATTTAAAGTTCTTATTACACAAAGTCATCTGAAATGCAAACATGAAAGTATATAATTCACATACAAAATCATCAAAAGTGCAAAATCATCAAAAATGCACAATCCTTATTTGCAACTCCTATTTACCTAGGTATTTCGTTCTCACCAGAATGTTTAGTTTCATTGCACATAACTCCACTGTCTGTTTCACTTCTCGGTTTTTACCTACTCTCCAATGTGCTCTACCTTTAATCGGCTAGTGATTAAAGAGAAGCTTAAAAGAAAAGAGACTCGGAGCTGTCCTGTTTCTTTCCTTCGGTGTCATTATTATATATTATATTGTATATATAAAATTTATATATATAAAGTCAACTAAAACATATCTGTTTACTTGTTTAAAGCTTTCTCATTGTACATAAAGCATTTCTTGTAGTTGACACCAAGTCTTCAGGGAGCTGTGTTTTGGTTTTCTATGCTTAACGTTTCTCCATTGCTGCTATTGCTGTTGGTTTGTTTTCTTTCAGGATCAGAGTGAGTACTTTCATATAAAATCACATTTTAAATTCCTTCTCTGGCAGTTCTCTCCAGGATTCTTTGCTTTGCATAATCGTACCTACAGTGGAACCAGCATCCTAAAGTCATCAAGATAAATCCTTCTACTCCAACATCACATGTTCTTCTAAGAAGGTTTAGTTAACACAGAAGTCCAAGGCCAGCTGCCTCAGATCCCGGGGACCCGTTCAGTATTGAGTCCCGTGCACAGAAGTGTTTTCGATATCTAAAATTCCTGGGTTTAAAAAGTCTTTCCCTTCCGGGCTCGCCACATTCTTATTTTAAAGCAGCTTCTGGCTTAAAACTGCCTAGGGGAGAAAAATGAACATAAACAAACGTTTTATAAATTGTCCCCTCTCGGCATGGGAAAAGCTCATGTTCATGCCTAGGAAAATCTGACCCTAAAGCCTAAACTCTGGGGTGACTTTGTTGTGCGGTCTGTCACTGCACAGATTGTAATGAACAGATGTCACATGTAGAATTCAAAACCACGTGAACTACTTAGAATTCAAAATAAAGTCCAGACAGTGGCCTCCGTGCTGGTGGAAGTGACATTGAGCTGTGTGTTTCAAAGGCACTCAGAGAGCCAGCCAAGTTTGATAAAACATGAAGGTCATTAAAAGTGTTCATGTGACTTCACTAATTCTACTGAGATTTTTCCAGATTTTACAGTTTCCCTATACTTGACATTTCCAATTTTGACTCATCTCTTTTTATCTGATCTACATTTTATTAAAGTGGTTTTTTAGATTTTTTTTATTTGAAAGGCAGATTTATAGAAAGAAGGAGAGACAGACAAAGATCTTCCATCTGCTGGTTGACGTCCCAAATGCCCGCAATGACCGTAGCTGAGCCAATCCAAAGCCAGAAGCCAGGAGCTTCTTCTGAGTCCCCCAAGCAGGTACAAAGTCTCAAAGACTTGTGCTATCTTCTGCTGTTTTTCCAGGCCATAAGCAGGGAGTTGGATCTGAAGTGGAGCAACCAGAACACAAACTGGAACCCACATAAAATGCTGGTACTTGCAAGATTAGGATTAGCCTGTTGAGCCACTGACTGATTCCTGAAAGTTTCTTTTTAAGCATACAGGGTGATCTGTTTTCTGAGCTCCTCCAGCTCTATTGCTTTCAAACATGAAAAAGAATTTAAATGCTATGAAATCTGGTCATCACCTCTTTTTTTTTCTCAAAATTTTGCATGGTAATACTGCTTCCTTGTCTTACACAAAGAAGTCTAATCTGACATTATTTGTGTATGTTGGATTTTTCCTGAAAGGATGCTAAAAGGTTTTTTTTTTTTAATGATTTGTTTGTTTATTTATTTGAGGGAGAGTAAATGAGAGAGAGAGAGGTCTTCCATCCACTGGTACAATCCCCAAGTGGTTGCAATAGCTGAGACTGGGCCAGGCCAAAACCAGGAGCTTCATCCAGATCCCCCATTAGGATGGCAGGGACCCAAGCCCATGAGTCATCTTCAGTTGTATTTCCCAGGTCCTTAGAAGGAGCTGTATCACAAGTGATGCAGCCGGGGTTAAAACTGGCACCCACATGGAAGGCTGGCATCGCAGGCAATGGCTTAATTTGCTATGCCACAACAGCAAAGGGTATTTTTCATCAGCATTATTTGTTGGATGTTTCTGTTATGTGAGCAAGTTTTCCTGGAATTCAGAGAGGTTTTTTTGATCTCTGATTACTCAATTATCGCTTCTGGTTGCTTTCTCTGTGTCACTTACTAAATTTTGGTCACCTGATGTTAGCTGCTCAGATACATTCCTGCTCTTTGCCCTTTCTCTCTGTACACTGGAGACTTGCCATCCTCCACATCTGCTGTTTATTGCTGCGTCCCAAATGCCCCAGCCTTTTCGGATTCACTGGCATATTTTGTTGTGTCAGGTAGCTTTCCTATTTTTCTGTCTTTAAATTGGTCTGCCTTTGTGCCTTATGATGCCCTTTTCACAAACTGTGCTGGTTGGGTTCTCCAAGCATCTACCGTGCAAAATTGGCTCCATCTTATGTAAGATATTGTTGTCAGAAGCAAAGCCTTCCTCTGAATCTGAGTCAACATTCGCTTTCCCTTCATGATGGCACTTTCCCATAGGTTTTATCTTGCTATTGGCTTATCCTCAAGTGAAGCAAAGTATATCCAACACTGGTGTTTACCAACAAGAAGGGAGAATAAAGTGTGTGCCATGTGCCCATACATGTGTGCACACACCTCTTTCAGTTAAACTTCTTCCTGGCACTATCAGTTACAGACTGATTGATCTGAACCCACGTGTCAACCTAGTTCAAATTGTACTCCGTGAATATTTACCTTGTACAACTCTTCTAGACTAATGACAGACATTCATCATCCCCAACTACTGCATTCTTGGATTAGATCAAAAAAGCTAAGTGATTCTGGAATGATCTGTGGCTGTTTGGTGTTCTTTACTCGATTGTGGTTTACACTGTTTTTCTTAGTAGAAAACTTGCAATTAAACCCCTTTTTATTTCATTTTTCCATGAACCTTTAAAGCTATCCTCACACTACATATAATTTAAACAGTGTTTGCAACTTTTGTTTGCAGCTAAATTATCATGGAATGATATTTTTAGGCATCCAAATATTAACCATTAGCTTTTCTTTCTTAAGTCTCTGAGCCTGTTGAAGATGCTGCAGATGGAAAACAAATTCCCAAAAGATCCAAAGAAGGTGTGGAAGCTGAAGACCTGGCTGAAACAGGTTAGACTCTTCAAAGTAGTTCATTGAATACTATCAAAAGAGGGAAATAGGAGATGTGGTTTACGTTGATTTGATTGGTGCATAGTATGTGCATATAAAGACTGCATCATGTCCCTCAAAATACACAATTACTGTTAATTTAAAAAATATTTTTAAAAAGTGATAGTATGGGCTCCAGTTTGAGTTCTGACTGCCCCATCTCTTTTTTTTTTTTTTTATTAATTACATTGCATTATGTGACACAGTTTTATAGGCTCTGGGATTCCCCAACCTCTCCCTGTACCCTCCCCCCATGGAGGATTCCTCCACCTTGTTGCAGTATTATATTTAAAATTCAGTCAAGATTCTTTTATCGCAAGCATATACCAAGCATAGAGTCCAGCATCTTATTGTCTGGATAAATTCAACAGTTTCTTGGCGAGACCATCTCTGGTCTGAAGGCAGAGCTGGCAAAATATCATCCTGATCAATTTAAAGCCACGACATAACATCAACGACAATTTACAACATTATGGAATTATTTGACATGATATTGAGTAACCAATATGTTTAAAAATGCAAGTTCTTAACCACATCCTATGACTACTTCATTGACATTTCAATTTTACTGACTGCCCCATTTCCAATCCAGCTCTCTGCTTGTGACCTGGGAGAGCGACAGAAGATGGCCCAAGGCCATTGGCCCTGCACCCATATGGGAGATCAAGAGGCATAAACTCCTACTTCATACTTATTTCTTTCCTACTTATTTCTTCAGTTGATGTACATTATATTCACATAACTTAACCCATTAAAAGTATATCTTGTCAGCTTGTAACACTGATTTTTATAAAATTTTATATCACACATTTTATTAACAGTTAAAGTTTTCATAGGAAATCCATTAATTAAATATCCAAAAACTTTGGGTTTAACTAATAATAATCTGTCAACAGCTAATTTAAGAAATCAAGCATATTTCTTCCAAGTGTTTTCCTATTGTTTATTCATTTGAGAGACAGACAGGCAGAACTCCTATTGGTTCAGTCGCAGAGATGCCCATAGTGACCAGGGATAGGCAGGACCAAAGCTGGAGGTGAAGCCCAGTCTACGTCTCCCTAGCATGGCAGGGGCCCAACTCCGTGAGGCCTCACTGCTGCTGGTCTGGGTGCACAGCAATAAGAGGCTGGAACCAGGAGGAGAGCCATGACTGACCCAGAAGCACTCCAGCAGCTAGCGTTGTGGCAACATAGCTGCCTGCTCTGCCAGCCTCTCACACGAGTGCCAGTTCGAGTCTGATCCAGCTGCCAACTAATGTCCTGCGGAAAGGAGCAGAGAATGGTCCCAAGGATTTGGGCACCTGCAAGTCACCTGGGAGACCCAGAGGGAGCTCCTGGCTTCGCTCTGGCCCAATCCCAGCCACTGTGGCCATCTGGGGAATGAACCTGCAAATCTGTGTGTGTGTGTGTCTCCTTCTACCTCTGTAACTCTGCCTTTGAAATCAGTTAATTGATTAAAAAAAGAAAGAAAAGAAAAGCTAAGAATATGGGCTTTGGATATTCCAACAGGCAGGTTACCTGAAAGCTCAGGTGTTTAAAAAATATTGTAGGGCCCGGCGCAATAGTGTAGTAGTTAAAGTCCTCACCTTGAATGCACCGGGATGCCATAAGGATGCCAGTTCCAATCCCAGCAGCCCCACTTCCCATCCAGCTCCTTGCCTGTGGCCTGGGAAAGCAGTTGGGGACACCCCAAAGCCTTGGGACCCTGTGCCTTCATGGAAGACTCAGAAGAAGCTCTTGGCTCCTGGCTCAGCTTCGGATTGGCTCAGCTCCAGCCACTGCGCTCACTTGGGGAGTGAATCAACGGATGGAAGATCTTCCTCTCTGTCTCTCCTCTCTGTGTGTCTGCCTTTCCAATAAAAATAAATAAATCTTTAAAAAATATATTGTAAAGTATAGATAATTTGGGCTGTAAAGCTAGAGCTCTGATTCTGACACCTCTGTTTTCTTACTCTTCCCTTGCCAGTGGTACTACCAGACTTCCCAGAAGGCTCTTACCCTGATGTTCCTGAAATGGAGCTGTTTAAAGACAAACTGAATTCCTATACCTTCTTGTGGAAACAGCTGGAAGCATTACTCCATGAATCTTTTATTCAAATTTTGTACGTAGACATCACCGACAAGACTCCAAAGGAACTGCTTCAAAAAGTAGTTGAGACCATGGAAAGTACGGGCTGACGTTATAAACTTCTTATCATGTCATGGTAGTAAAGCATTTGGAAATTCAGAAACCTTACCTCATAGTTTATGAAGTAAACATTCAATGGCCTCAGGATATCTTGAACATATAAATTATTGTATTAAAGACTCATTTATTTTAGGGGGCCAGCATAAAATGAATAAATAAAGGATCAATTAACTCATGCTCTGCCTACAAGTGCTAGAATCCCATATGACCTTGGTTCACGTCCCAGCTGCTCCACTTCCCATCCAGGTCCCTGCTTGTGGCCTGGGAAGGCAGTGGAAGATGGCCCAAAGCCTGCACTCATGTTGGAGACCTGGAAAAAAGCTGCTGGCTCCTAGCTTCAGATAGGCTCAGCTCCAGCTAATGGGCCACTTAGGGAGATTTATTTTTTTTAATAAAAGATTGATTATTTTTAAAAATTTATTTTTATTGTCAAGGCAGATTTACAAAAAGGAGGAGAAAAAGAGAGAGAAAGCTCTTCCATTCACTGGTTTACTTCCCAAACGGCCACAACAGCTGGGTCTGGGCCGTGCTGAAGCCAGGAGCCAGGAGCCTCTTTCAGGTCTCCCTCACAGGTACAGGGTCCCAAGATTTTGGGCCATCCTTCACTGCTTTCCCAGGCCACAAGCAGGGAGCTGGATAGGGAGTGAAGCAGCCAGGATACAAACCGGTGCCCATATGGATCCTGGCACTTATAGGTGGCAGATTGGCTTACTGAGCCACCGCACCGGCCACTGAATACATAAATTATTAAACCATGATGATAGTGCAGATTCTGACTGACCAGACGAGAGTAGTGAGGCACATATGGACCGGTGAGAGGGTCTGTGATGGTCCATCCTTATTTAACCCGAATCAATCATAGTAATCAATGTTCCTTACCTTTGTGTGCTGCGGTATGCTAATATCCTCTTCTGAAACGATCTCCTCCGATAACTTTTGTTATTTCTGTGATAGAACCTTTCCAATACACTGGCTGGGAATTAACTGTGGATGACTACGACGAAGAAGCGGATGACTATCAGGCAGAAGCCGAAGCTGAGGAGGAGCTGGAGGAAGAGGAGGAAGAAGAGGAGGAGGTGGGATTCCTCGGTTCTTATTCATCCTCATTTGGCAAGTCATTGAAAAGATACAACTGTAGAGGGCAACTGTCACATGTGACCCTGGCAAAAACAAATCCAGCTTTTCCATCTCGGAAATCCGCATTGTCACCCACACTCTCCCCGCTCCTCAGGCTCTGCTTGACCCACTGAAATGCCAAGGCTACGTGGTGTGATGAAAACAAGAGAGAGTGAGAAATCCCTTCATTGTTTTCCCCTTGAAATAATACAGAAATTAACCCCAGGTTAATATTTCCTCAACATAACCACTCAGAAATTTTAAACTGCACACATTTTCTTTCCAATTGCTAAAGGGTTACGAAATTAATAATGAAATCGCAGACCCAAATGATAATTTTTAAACCCCACGTAAAAGCTTTGTGGTATATAGCAGAAATCGAAACTTAGAATCACCAGATAGGGCCCAACATGGTAGGCTAGTGTTATAGTCCTCTCCTTGCATGCACCAGGATCCCACATGGGCACCAGTTCATGTCCCGGCTGCTCCATTTCCCATTCAGCTCCCTGCTTGTGGCCTGGAAAAACAGTGGAGGATGGCCTAGAACCTGGTGACCCTGCAACCATGTGGGAGACCTGGAGGAAGCTCCTGGCTCCTGACTTTGGATAGAACCAACTCTGGCTTTTCAGGCCACTTGGGGAGTGAAACAGCAGATGGAGGAACTCTCTCCCTCTCTCTTTCTCTCTCATAAATCCGTCTTTCCAACAAAAATAAATAAATCTTTTTTAAAAATCACCAGATAACACTTAATGTCCAGTTAAATTTGAATTGTAGATAAATGAGTATTTTTACACATAGCATTACTAAGAGATTTTTTTGTCTGAAATTCAGATATAACTGGGGAAAGCTATGTTTTTAGTTGCCAAATGGCAGCCCTACTTTATGTGCATATATTGAAAAACAAGAAAGATTTGTAAAAATCATAATAATAATAATAAGCATTTGACTCACAAACATGAAAAATGTATAACAAAACAAAAAGTTAAAAAGTGGGTAAGAGAGGGCCAAAATAATGGAGAAGCAGACAAAGTTATCACCTACGTGGCTTAAGTTCTCTATCAGAACATCAATTCGAGTCCCAGATGCTCCACTTCCAGTCTAACTCCCTGTTACTGCACCTGAGAAAGCAACAGAGGATGGTCTGGGTCTTTGGGCCCCTACCACCCATGTGGAGACCGAGATGGAGTTCTGGGCTCCTGGCTTCAAGCTGAGCCAACCCTGGCTATTACAGCAATTGGGAGAATAAACCATTGTACAGGAGAACTCTACCCCTGGCCCCATAGTTCTCCCTTTCATATAAATAAAATTAATCCTGCTTTTGCTTAAGTAGGTAAAGGAGAAAAATAATGTAAGGCATAGTAGACCTAATTCTATAAAAGGAAAAAAATTATTTTCTGACAGGAGAAATAGACAAACTTCTAACAAGTTGAATCAGGTAAAAAGAAGAAGTAATAAATCACATTTGAAACAAAAATGGTAATATATTCAGATTCTTTTAAATTATAGAGAAAGCCAGGATAAAAAGGACTTTGCCCCAAAACGGCAATTACTGAAATTAGCACTTCATGTCTGTATATTGGAATATTACATAGTAGCCATACAGGTGTAAAAGGATTATATGTTAATCCAAAATTTTTAAAAATACATTTTTTAAAGAAATGAAAACTGAAGATGTGACCATAAAGAGATATAAGAAACTGAGTTTTAATTAATTAACATAGTGTAAGAACTGATTTTTTGCATATGATGTTGTATTGTTAGAAATTAAATATTACTCCGGAGAGTTTTTTTTTAATTCCTCTGTAATATTGCATGAAAATACCTTGTCATAATATTCCCTAAACTGAATGCTATTTCCAGAATGAAGACAGAATCAAAGAGAAAAGGAGGCATTTGGGAGATACAAAGCACTTCTGTCCTGTGGTCCTCAAAGAAAACTTCATCCTGCAGCCAGGCAACACAGAAGAAGCAGTGAGGTATCGAGAGAAGATCTACTACTTCTCAAGTGTGGAGGCGAAAGACAAGTTCCTGGAACATCCCAACGACTACGTGGCTCATGAAGAACCGCTAAAGGTGGGCGCAGCCCTCCCCCACCAACTGTTGCCCCTGAGTGCTTATAAAGGAGCCTGCTGGTGCCTGCATTGTGGAGCCCAAGGTGAAGTCACTGCTTGAAACGCCAGCAGCCCCTGTGAGCACCAGTTGGAGTCCCTGCTGCTCCACTTCTGAGCCAGCTCCCTGCTAATGTACCTGGGAAAACAGTGGAGGATGGCCCAAGTGCTTAGGCCCCTGTACCCACGTGGGAGAGCAGGATAGAGTTCTTGGTTCCTGGCTTCAAGAAAATGAATCAGGAAATGGAAGATTCTCTCTCTCTCTTATCCATGTTGGACCCATACATGAAATACTTTTCTACCTTGATTTCTTCAGGAAAGCCTTGTAGCAAACCAGGCCTAAGTATCAGTCTGTTTATCAGAACTAGAAAGACATACTGTATTTGTTGCATAAGCAGCTTCCTCAGTTTCAACTGGCCTGATCCACTAAAGAATTGCAGCCATTCAGGGGAGACTGTTGTTGATTGGTTCATAACCAGAGGCAGCTCTCAGGCCACGCCTGACTGGTTGATTTGCAACAGAAAGGGCCAACACTGATTGGCTGAGCTAGGGAACAGATTCTGTGGGGTGAGCTATCCGTGATCAGATGAACACATTTAGAACTGCTGGGGTGAGTGGCTCCTGATATATGGCTATGTACAGAACTATCTTCTGTCTGTGATATATTGGTGAAGCCATTGCTAATTTTCACTTGTTCATCATCTTGGAGCAGTTCTTTGTCTTCTTTTTTAAAATATTTATTAAAGTCAGGCCCAAAGGGGAGATGCAGCTCTAGGAGGTATCTAAAATAGGCAAAATCTTAGAAATTGAAAATGGAGTAGTCATTACCAGGAGCCAAGTAGAATGGGAGTAGGAGTTATTACTTTTTCTTTTAGATGTATTTATTTGAAAGTCAGAGTTACAGAAAAACATTGATCTTCCATCTGCTGGTCTACTCCCAGGTGGCTACAGTGGCCAAGGCTGGGCCACGTTGAAGCCAGGAGCTTCATCCAGGCCTCCCACCTGAGTGCAGCGGCACAAGCACTTGGTCCAACCCTACTGTTTTTGCCAGGTCATTAGCAGGGAGCTGGCTCAGAAACGGAGCAGCTGGGACAGGAACCTGCACCCCCACCACTACCATCACCATTGGGAGAGATTTTACCCGCTCCACCACAACTGGACCTGGGAGTTTCTGTTTAATGAGTCCCAGACTGGGCTGCTGCTGATGGATAATGGTGAAGGGTGCACAACATTCTGAAGTTACTTAATACCACTGGGTCCTACCCTCAAAAATGACTTTGATGGTAAATTGAATGCTGTATCTTTCTAGAATTTGCGAAAGAGTGTTTTATTCAATCCAGGGGATGAAACACAGCACAGATACCACGTACAACAAATGCTCCGTATAGCACGGGTCCCTGCTGGCCTCTGGATGTCCTGTCTCCCATGTGGAGAGGACAGAATCCGTGGCAGCAGAATCTGGGGTGTCACCACAAACGGGCTTTCTGTCTGCTGGATTACTTAAATCAAGCTTAAGAATGTCTCCCCCGGCTCCGTTAACCGCAGCTCTTTGGAAAGAGTTCAACGCAACGGACACCATTGGCCACGGTGACTGTGTCAAGCTGATCCTGGGTTATGGGTACTCCCTGAGACTGCAGCAGGTGCGGTGGAGTGTGTTTCCCGACTTCTTCCTGTCTACACCGTCTTGGGTGACTGACGTGAGCACTCCTCCCAGCCACAGGGAGAAGGTGTTCTAATAATTCACCCCTTCTCTCCTGCCCTCTCCCTCCTCCCACTCTGGCCCTCCCTTCCTTTCCCCACCACAACAGGCCCCTCCATTGAGAATCTGCCTCCTGGGCCCCCGGGGCGCTGGCAAAACCGTGTGTGGAAGACAGGCAGCTGAGAAATTCGGCCTTTTCCACATTCAGTTTGATGAGGTTCTGCAAGAGAAACTGCTGCTCAAAACTGAAAAACGAGTGGGGCCCGAACTTGAGGAAGACTCTGAGGAGGAACAAGCAGCCAAGCAAGAGCTTGAAGAGCTTGCAATGCAGGCCAACGTGACAGTCGAGGAAGAAAAGGCAAAGAAGCAGGTGATGGCACTCGGCCCTCGGCAGGTAGCTGGGCCGACTGGTGTGAGTGGGGAAGGTCCAACAGAGGTGACCTGAAGCTCCAAGAAGCTCCTAGGAAGAGAAAGCCATTGGCCATTTCATCAATCATTATCCCCACGTGCTAAATATGGATCTCCTTGCTCATTCGAAATACAAAAACATTGAGCTTCATGTGGCTCCATTAAAAACCAGGCCAGCCATCCCTGCTGAGACTGTGGCTCAGCAGCTGTTTGGGACGGGGCCCACTATTATGTCTGACCCAGATTCTAAATTTTGTTATTATTTTTATATTCTCTGCTTTCTACCAGAGAATATAAAAATATCATCCCTGGATCTCAAAATATTAATTATGAGAAAGTCTGTATCTCTTAAATGTTTCTATGTGGAGTTGTTTTTTCAAAAGTTATTGATTCTTACTTTTTAACAATTTCTGAGGTGGGAAAACCATTGTGTTCTCAAGTGACCCCAAGTCAGGGACCCTAGTAAAGTGTGATCAAAGCTGAGCTGCATTGGGCAGAGACACGCGGTATCCCAGCAAGTAAGGCAGCACCCCTGCAAACACACTCTTTAAATATTTCCCCTCACATTTCATAGAGATGGGGAGAAGCTCGTGGTCTGTTAACCAAAAAGCACACGTTAGTCCAGATTGCTAAATTCAACAGGTCCAGATTTTCTAATGCAACAAGATGCTCCCTGCTTTGGGCTGTAGTTTGGTATTCTTTGGCTGTTTTGTGGATTGCTTGGTTTCTTGGGAAGCCCATGAAAGGATTTTAATATTTCTATGTAATTAAATCCCACTTACTCAAAAGCAACAGTGTGCCAGCCCTTATTTATTTGCAGAATTTCAGATGAAAAAGGGGCTGGACTAAAATGTCATGTCATTCTAGAAAGAACTGTGACATTTTACCATCAGTCTAAAGTAACCCTACTTTAGAAAGACTTGATGGGACTTCATGATGAGCATGTTTTCTGTTTGTTGTTGTGACCTGAGAATGTCCTGGGGAGGGTATTTCAGAAGCCTGCCCGCACTCACCCATCCCCTAATCAGCCTGTAGGTTGGAGAGATAGTTGTGTGGATCCGTAGGATAGATAGATTGTAGCGAAAAGTCAGCTAAGCCTTGTGATCCCATGGGACAAAGCAGCAAGGTTGTGGCAGGGAGTGATGAGACACAGCCTGACCACAAGGCCGTGTACAGATGCCTCATGTTGTCACAGCTAACTTGTCTTAGCTCTAGGGACATTGTTTACTGTTTATAACTATAGGAGCTCATGGTTTAAAGAAAAGACTTCAAAACCCTAGCATTAAAACAAAACAAAACAAAAAAGATCTTAGAGGAAAAAATTTTAAAAAATAGAGATGCCATCCTAACCACCCACATACTATAGCATGATTTATTAGCATAGAGTTTTAAAATTCATTTGGCTTTTCTGATGTTTGCTTCCAGCCAGTAGACATACAGCTTACAGAAGAAGAAGAAGCCATCAAGACAAGTCTGATGGAGAGCGAGCCATTGCCTCCTGAGATTCTTGAAGCACTTCTTTCTGAGTGGTGGTTTAAGGAACCCATCCGGTAACTTAATTTACTATGTACATGGATGGCCCACTATTTGTGCCTACTATTTGCTTTATTCTGTTTTTTTGTAGATCTATTTTTTTTTTATTTGAAAGGCAGATCTATAAAGAAAAGGAGAGACAGAGACATCGTCCATCAGCTGGTTCACTCCCCAAATGGCCTCAATGGCCACAGCCAAGCCAATCTGAAACTAGGAACCTGAAGCTTTTTCTGGCTCGGAACCAAATGGGTGCAGGGGCCCAATGACTTGGGCCACCCTCCGTTGTCTTCTCAAACCACAATTAGGGAACTGGATTGGAATTGGAGCCACCAAAACTGGAACCAGCGCCCATATGAGATGCTGACATTGCAGGCAAAGGCTTGCCATGATACATCATGGCGTCAGCCCCTCTTCCTTTATTATTAAAGACAAAAATATTATTTCAGTTTTGCAGTTTTTCCTTAGTGCTCATGTAAATTAGTGATTCTCATTTGAACTACATATTAAAAACATCTGTGGAGTTTTAAAAATATTAATATCAGAATCTCATCCCAGAACAACTAAATCAGAAAATCGAGGGGGAGCAGACTTTTAGCCAAGAAGTTAAGATACCCACAACCCATATAAGAGACCCAGGGTTTAAGTCCAAGCTCTGGCTCCTGCCTTCAACTTGCCTCCAGCGTGCATGCTGGGAGGCAGCAGTGACGGCTCCAGCAGTTGTTTCTGTCACCCACTGGAGAGATGTGGCTTGAGTTCCTGACTCCCTAGCTCCATTCCAGCCCCAACTAATAGGATCTCTCTCTCTCTCTCACTCTTTCTCCATCTCAAGTAAAAACAAAACAAAGTTCACTAGGGATGTGGGCCTAGGACTCTACACTGGTATTTGGGCATTGCCCAGGTGATCTTGATACATAGCCATATTGGAGAACCTGAGTTCTAAAGGACTCTTTTACCCTGCAAGCCACTTAACAATTATATTTTAATTTCATGACTTACTAACTGTCCAAACTGTTATCCCTTTCCCAAATACTAAGAACAATCCTGACCACAAACCAATCCATTCTCTAAGTCTCCAAGAGTTTAAATTTCACTTCAGGCTGGTGCTATGGTGCAACAAGTAAAGCCAGCACCTGCAGTACCAGCCTTCCTTAGCAGCACCAATTTGAGTCCAGCTGCTCCACTTCCCATCCAGCTCCCTGCTTATGGCCTGGGAAAGCAGTCAAGGACGGCCCAAGTGCTTGGGACCCTGTACCCCCATGTGAGAGACCTGGAAGATGCTCCCAGCTCCTGGCTTCAGATAAGCTCAGCTCCAGCCATTGCAGCCATCTGCGGAGTGAACCAATGGAGAGAAGATCTTTCTCTCTCCCTTCTGTCACTCTAACTCTGCCTTTCAAATAAATAAATCTTAAAAAAAACAAACTTCACCTCAGGGTCCTAACCGTAATTTCTTGCCTTGATATCTCTCCCCCCAGAAATAAAATGGAATTTACAATATTGATTTTAGTCCACACATATAGAACTTTTTAGATGCCAAGTACTTTTCAACTGTGTTTGTTCTGACACATTTCCTTAATCCTTTTTTTTTAAAGATTGATTTTTATTATTTTTTATTGGAAAGGCGGATATACAGAAAGGAGAGACAGAGAGGAAGATCTTCCATCCGATGATTCACTCCCCAAGTGACCACAACGGCCGATGCTATGCCGATCTGAAGCCAGGAGCCTCTTCTGGGTCTCCCACGCGGGTGCAGGGTCCCAAAACCCTGGGCCATCCTGGACTGCTTTCCCGGGCCACAAGCAGGGAGCTGGAAGGGAAGTGGGGCTGCCAGGATAGAACCGGCGCCCTTATGAGATCCAGGGCATGCAAGGAGAGGACCTTAACCACTGTGCCACCGCGCCGGGCCCCACATTTCCTTAATCCTTATAACAAGCCTATGGGATAAAAACCTTTGTATTCTTATTTTGGGATTCGGAATCTGAACCATAGAGAAGCTAGCTAACTAGCCACTGCTTCCAGGGACCTCTTGGAGTCTGGGCACGCTGTTATCTAGGCAATGACTGAAACAGGAAAGTGGCCTTGTTAGTCATCAACTTGGATTTGCTTTTTTTAAATTCTTGTTTCCTAAATGAGATTAACAGTGGTGAGAGACTTAGGTGACCTGCAGCTACATCATTAATTTAGTTCTTGACTTCACATTCTATGAAAATATGCTTCTAGATGGACACATATAAGTATATATGCAAATCAACACAGATGGGAATTGAAGTTGAAGTGAAAACTGAATCTGTACAATCTTTAATCAGGCCAGCATTGTAGTATAGTACATTAAGCCTTGGCCTGGGACTCTGGCATCCTATGTAGACACTGGTTTGAATCTTAGTTGCTCCACTTCCCATCTGGCTCCCTGCTAATACACCTGGGAAACAGCAAAAAACGGTCCAAGTACTTGTGCCCCTGCACCCATGTGGGAGACCCAGTGGAAGCTCTAGGCTCCTGGCTTCAGCCTGGACTAGTCCTGGCTATTACGGCCATTTGGAAAGTGAAGACAAATGGAAGATTGTCTCTCCTCTCTCTTTCTCTCTGTCTCTCTTTCTCCCACATCTCTTGTAACTCCTCCTTTTAAATCAATAAAAAAAAAATTAATTCTAAAGAAAATAGCTGAATATTATAAAATCATTAAATTTTATGATAATGAAGAATTTATAATGGCATGAAAATGCTACCGTACAGTGTTAAATCTAAAAAGAAGTTGCAGGTTATTTAACCAGTACTGAATTATCGTTAGTTAGTGAAAAGTTGTAAGGTTTTATCATGTAGCAGGCTAAGTATAGATAATGATAATGTGCTGCAAATTTTTCCAAATAAGCAAAAAGAATGGATTTACCATAAAGAAATTATAAATGAGGAAATAAGTATATGTCTACTGTGCCTGGACATCATGTAATATATACATATACTAAAATATTGCATGATATCACATAAATATTTACAACATTTATATGCCAGTTAAAATTTTTGAAGTTATTTTTTTAAAGTTGCAAACTATTTACAACATGACAAAGAAGTGGGCACATAAAGAATCAACTAGAAAGAAATAAACATCAGTCATCTCTAGGTTGTGAGATTATGGATAATTTTTGCCCTTTCATGACTTTTCTCTATTTTTGGCTTTCTCTATAGTGACATACATATAGTATCTTATGATGGGGGAAACATAACAGATTTTTTTTTAAGATTTATTTATTCTCATTGGAAAGGCAGATTTACAGAGAGCAGGAGAGACAGAAAGATCTTCCGTCCAATGGTTCACTCCCCAAGTGACCACAACGGCTGGAGCTGAGCCAATCCGAAGCTGAGCCAGGAGCTCTTCCACGTCTCCCACACAGGTGCAGGGTCCCAAAGCTTTGGGCCGTCCTTGACTGCTTTCCAAGGCCATGAGCAGGGAGCTGGATGGGGGCCAGGGCCGCCGGGATTAGAACTGGCGCCCATATGGGATCCCAGCACGTGCAAGGCAAGGATCTTAACCACTACGCTATTGTGCCGGTCCCAACAAGAGATTTTAAAAAGACTAGTGCGTTAGTGGTACAGAAGAATGGGCAGGGCTAAGCTAAGGGCCAGTGGTGGAAACACATGAGTCCAGGGAAGTTCAGGCAGGGAGAAGGGGTATGGCACTTGAGCATGGGTGAGTGAGAAGGGACAGCATTGGAAGGGTCGCTGCATGGGGGAGTCCCACCGGGACAGTGCCCCCATGAATCCGATGATGGAAATATGCGTCCTCTGGAAAGTCTAAATGAGAACTCAGAAGAGAGGTGGGGGGGTAAAGACTTGCAAGTCATCAACCAAAGCCACAGCCGTGACAGAAGAAATGAAACCATTCCTCCCATAACTGTAATGATATCCTTCCTTGGCAGGTAATTCAAGAAGTTTCTGGAAAACACAGTTGAAAGATAGACTTACCATGCACTATTGTTATCTTGTATTTTTTCCATGATACACATTTTCCATGAACTTTGTGGGGAAAAAAATGTTAGGCTTGGTGCAATGCTTCAAAGGCTAAATCCTCACCTTGCATGCACTGGGATCCAACATGGGCACCAGTTTATATCCTGGCTGCTCTACTTCCCATCCAGCTCCCTGCTTCTGGCCTGAGAAAGCAGTCGAGGGCAATCCAAGGATTTGGGACCCTGCACCCATGTGGGAGACCCAGAGGAAAATCCTGGCTCCTGGCTTCAGGATCAGTTCAGCTCTGGCTACTGCAGCCATTTGGGAAATGAACCAATGAATGGAAGATCTTTCTCTCTGTCTCTCTCTGTCTCCATAAATCTTTTTTTTTTTTAATAAAATTTATTTTGACATTCTTTACATACTTAGTTAGAGTAAGAAGGTTCAAGGGCTACAGGAAAGTGGATAATACTAGTATGTTTTCCATATTGTTACCTTCATGTTTAAAAGGGGGGTATTAAGGGAGAAGGCCCACCCAATTTCCCACCCTCCCCAAGTCCCGGGTGTAGGGCATGCTCTGAGGTTCTTGCTCGAGTGGTTTTGATATTGCAACAGTTATGAATCGCTGTCAATCTTGCCACTCCAAGCACTATGAGGTCTTTGAAAAATCCACTGATTGACATAGTCCATCATAGCTGAGATGGTTGGTTGACCTGTTCTGTCTTCTCTCTTTTCTTCGTTAGGGTTCTGAGTCCAGCATTTAGATTAGGAAGATCTCCAAAGAAACTTCTTGTATGTGCTAACAAGTACAGGGCCAGGCACCGTCCATCGCTCCAATCAGCTGGTGGTTGTAATTGCTGGGTTGGTTCTGTTTTCACTCCCGACTTCCACTGGAACCAATGGGTGTTGCGGTCCAGCCTGGTTCTGCCCCGCACATATTTGGCCCTCACCTAAACCAGTGGGAGCTGCAGCCTAGTTGGAGCGACCCACAATAACCCCCACCAGGACCGCCCCTACCCTGGTTTGCCAGTAAGTGTAGCAGTAATCCAGTCTGTCCCACACCCCATTCCACCCCAGCCACTGTTTAGTTTTATGTCCTCCCGTGGAAGTGGTAACCCAAGAGGGATGAGCCCACTATTACCCTCCCAGGCCTCTTCCACTCCCAGATTCCAGTTGATGCTGCCCAACCAAACCTCGCCCACTTTAATTCTGTTTGCACCAGTAGGAATAATCCGCCGAGCCCGGCTTTTCCCTGATCTAGTCCACATGAGGCACACAGGTGTGGTAGCTCTGCCTAGTCGGGTCTGCCCCCATCCCAGCCCATGCTCTCCTGCGGAAGTAGCTATCCTGCAAAGGAACCCTCCCTTATTCCCCTGCTGGCTCTGCCTACTTCCTTTCTTGTTCTCAGGCTGGTTGGACGCTGCGGTCCCCTCCGGTACAGGCAACCTCACCTCGGCATTCCATATTGTGCACTAGTCTTTGTTGCGACCGAACCTGGGTCAACCCACACTGGTGCCTGGATTTGCCAGTGGATGACGTGGACAGATTCAGCCTGGTCTTGCCCCCACGTCTGCCAAGTGTATGCCAGTGGGTAGCTTTCCATGGCCTTTTCTGGGCTGTTTCCTATCATGTTTCTTGCGCTGACCTGTCGGGTCTGTGTCCTGCCAGAGGAGTTGCCCAGGCTCCTCCATCAGAACCTCTCCCAATGCCAGGTTACACGCTTACCAGTGGGTCCATGAGCCAACCCTACTCAGTCCACCTCCTGTCATAGCAGGAACTGTGGCTTTTCCTGACTGGCCTTCCACCCAATCTGGTTGTTGCTGTTGGATGTTCCAGCCCAGCCATGGTTTGTCCATACCTACGTATGGCTCACACACGGCTCAGTAGGGGTTTGAGACCTTGCCTTGTCTATCACACATCTGCCCTGGTCCTCCAGAACACCAGGGGGAGTCGGGGTCCAGCCCGGTTCGGTGCATCCAATCCCAGTCCACACTTGTGCCAAGGGAGACTACAACTGTATCCAGATCAGAACGCAGCCCCCCTTCCAGGCCACGCGCCTCTTTGTGGGAACCTCAGCCCAGCTAGGGTTGTCCCCTTTGCTCCCCAACCGGGTCTGTTCCCAGCCATAGATCACTCGCATGCCAGTGGTTGCTCTGACTCAGCTTGGCACAGCTCCTCACCTGTCCCGACCTCTGCCTTAGACACTGTGGCTTCGTGTCCCTGGCTCCTGCAGACCAGTAGGTACAAGAGCCTAGCTTGGCATGACCTTTGCTCCCTCCTGGTTTCTAGTTTTACTTGTGGGCTAAGGTTTGCTCATTCGTACCAGATCTACTCTGTTCCCTACCAGTTGACACATTGGCCAGCCATTGGAGCTACTTTTGCAGGACAAGCCCCAGGCCCAGGCTTCTGCATGGACTGGTGTTTGGTGCCCAGCATTATTAGTGATTACAACTTTTACAAAGAAAGAGTTACTGCCTGTTTGAGGTCCGAGAATCACAATGGGTTCAACCTGGAGCTAATTAAGCAGCGAATCAAAGAACCAAATACCCAGAGCTCCCCAGCCGGGCGGCCAGCAGGCGGAGCCTGGCACCAATGGCGCACTGGCCGCCCAGGAACGGCTCACCATATGCCCATGGCGGCCGTCCGGAATCCAGGCATGAGACGCCCCGTCCTGAGACCCACCAGCCGCCGGGAGGCTGCTGGTGTCTCCATAAATCTAATCTGCCTTTCCAATAAAAATAAATAAATCTTTAAAAAAGGAAAAGGAAGAAAACAATGTCACTTGGTGACTATTTTTGCACCCAAATCAATTTACCTTGTAATTCCATTTTCCAATATTTTGAATTGCCTTTGTGTTATCAATATAGATGTAAAATGTTATACTTTTGATTCAATCTGATATGCCTAAGAGGAGAATTATCAGCTGAACAAGTGGAAAAATAGAAGACAACACAGTCAACCTCTAAAACCATTATTGAAATGCATCAACTTTTAGATTCTTAGCCCTAATAATCACATGGTGTAAAATGAACAGTAAAATGTTCCCCCTAGTTCCACAGGTTTCATACTGGACGGTTTCCCACGCTATCCAGAAGAGGCCCTGTTCTTGGGGGAACATGGATTTTTCCCAGACGCTGCAATTTTCATCCAGGTCGATGAGCAAGATGTCTCCGATCGCCTTCTCCCTTCCCAGATCAAGAAGTGGAAGCTGAAACAGCAGAAGAAATTTGAAAGGAAGAAACTCATCAAAGACATGAAGGCAAAAATCAGGGTGTGTATCATGACAGACCCTGGACATGCGTGGAAGTGCCAAAGCGGTCCTCACCAACACGTGGCTTTCCAGTTTTCAGGCCACAGTTAAGAATGAGGATACTGATCCTCCAATTTGTAAGCCTGCTTATAATGAAAGCTAAGAATGACTCGAGACTTTAGTAATGAATTGTACCCATGTCTCCGGGAGATGAGGCCGTGGTGGTGCCCCGCCTCCCCATGCCAGGCACAGAGCAGAGGAGGAGAACATCTTGGGCTCCACATGCTCTGACCACCTCAGAGGCCATGGGCAGGTGGGCAGCAGGTTTTAGGAGCCAACACATAGCATTGTGCACCTGCTCCTTGCATCTCACACCCTCCCACCACAGCTTCTTCCTTAGGCCTTCAGCCCATCCTAGCAGCTTTCCGGCTGGTTTCCCAAGTCAGCACAATGAAATCTGAGCTCTCTATTCTGCTCCTATCTGAATCTCTCACTTCACACGGCCATGTCTGCAGCAGCCAGCACACCATACACCTTTACCGGGGAGCTTGGTGTACCAGCCTCACACCAGCTTCGTGATGTTCTAGGAACTGAGCCCTCTGAATTTCTCCTAACCCACCTGTTGAGTGGGATAATACCACCTGCCTTGCAAGTATTTTTCTCAGCATAAAACAAACAGGTAAACAAATATACACATACACACATATATAACATGTACATATATTACATTATATATACATATATGTATGTACACTACCATACACTACATTGCATGTAGTACATATTATATATATGCAATGTAGTGTATATTATATATAATGTATACAATACTATGTCTATATACATAGATATACGTATTGCTTCCTTGATTTGGACATTTGAGGAGTAAGTGGGAGATATGGGAGAAGTGGGATATCTCTCTCACACACTTGCTAGCTCTCTTCCTTCCTCTCCATTTTCCTCTCTCTGCCTTTCAAATAAAAAGAAGTTGAAAAGAAGGATACTTAGAAGCTCCATTTACCACCGCTGTGTCCATCTCCCACGTGCATATGCTGGGACCAGCACTGTGGCCCAGCAGCAAGTTAGCCTGCTGCCTGTGACACCAGCATCCTGTGCGAGAGTGCTGGTTCTAATCCTGGTTGTTCCTCTTCCAATCCAGCTCCCTATCACCACACCTGAGAAGACCACAAATGATGGCTCAAGCGCTCGGACCCGCGCCGCCCACATGGAGGATGTGCACGGAGCTCTGGGTGCCTGGCTTTGGCCTGGTCTACTCCTGGCTCTCGCGGCCATGTGGGGAGCAAACCAGGAGTTGAAAAATCTCTCCCCATCATTCTGACTTTCAGATTAATCTTTACAACAAAAGTACATATGCTTCTAAATTTCTAAATTTGTATCCTGGAATACATAAAGTTTATTCATTATATACAAATATAATTCATTTTAAAAGGCACACATGCTATGCTCATATGCCCAAATGTATTTTTTTACTTATTATGTTTAAATGGCCTGATAAAATACTACCCAACATTTTCAACAAATAAACCTCCAAATAGAAATCTATCACCACAAATAAAATCCACCTGTCATCACAAGCAAATACATGATGTAACTGACCAGCAGTTGAGGGTGTGGGGCAGAGGATGCAGCCGAGCAAGAGGTCTCCCTCGCAAGACTCTCCACCGCCACAGGCTTCCCTGGCACACCCACCTGTCTTCCTCCCAAACATGACTTCCACTTTGGAAAAAAAAGTTACTAGAAAGTAATTTTTATCAGAAAAAAACAATAGTACTTTTTATATTATCTCTTCAATGTTAAAGAAATGTCTCCTTCTTTAACAGACAGATATGATCGCTAAAAGACGGGCTGAACTTGTGTCAGACAGAGACAAAAGGCGGAGAGGCGAGGTGAGTCAACACGGGCGGACACCCATTGCCCAAGCTCCAACCGCATGAAATCAAAAGGTGCATTTTAAAGCCTTGTGGGAGGGGCAGGCAAAGCCTGCCGTCCCAAGGTCCTGGGTCCAAGTTAAGGCTCTGCTGAGGCTTGCCCCCTTACCCTCTTGCCCTCAACTCCCACCCCACAAGGCAGCAGGTGGAGGCTCAACAGTGAGTCCCAGAGCTTCTGGCTTTCAGCCCAGCCCGGCCTTGGATGTTACATGCAACTGGGGAGTGAACCAACAGATCAAAGATCTGTCTCTTTAGTGTTCTTTCAAATAAATACACTAAAAAAAAAAAAGAAAAAAAAAAAAGAAAAAAAAACTAAAGAGCTGAAATACTTTAACTTAGCAGCCAAGATATATGCATCCCATCTCAGACTGCCTGGGTTCGATTCCTGGCACTGCCTCTGATTCCTGTTTCTGGCTGATGTGAATCCCTCAGGTAGAAGTCTGGACATCCTAGGGCCCCAGCTCAGTCGAGGCGTGTACTGTCGTCTCCTTGCTTGGATGCCAGACGGTTGAGCGGCGGACTATTTGCATTTTTAGGAAACAGCGCCATCTTGTGGGCGTTTGCTCTCAAAGTGCACTTCGAGAGACCCTGCTTCTGTCCTTAGACCTCTGGCTCCAGTTTCTGCTATACCAGGGTCTGTTCTATGGAGTGATGAGCAGCTCAGCAGCCACTAGAAGCAGAAAATCAGGAAAACACAGGGCAAGGAGCCAGGACGGGAAGAATGGTAAACAGAGATGCGGATCCTAAATCCTGGGCAGAAGCCAAAGTCGTGGTTTGAATGAGGTTGAAACAAAGGTCAGGACTGAGTCCCGGGCAAGACATCTTGGATCTGCTATGGAGAAGGCAGGGGAGTCTGGATGCTTGGGTCCATGTTTTATGAGGCTGGGGCAGGGGGTGTGGGTGCATTTGAGATGACACAGCAAGCTGAACACGTGTGCGGGCATGCAGACTGAAGTTCAAGGCATCAGAAAGCAAATATTCAGGACGGTATCACACAGTCCAGCCTGGAAGGTTTTTAGCCTCTGCCTGGATTCTGTCTGGACACAGGTGCTTGTCCTAGAAGTTAAGGCACCTGCAGCATGTGCCATGACACTGTTAGTACAGGGATTCACAGGGATGACAGGAGCTGTCGTCACATGATAATAGCCACTGCACACTTACTATGTGATACTATATGATACTCTTCTAAAATTTAGTACTCCCAACAACCCAGTGAAAGAAATGCTTTTTATTATTCCCATTTTACAGGTAAGGAGACTAACTCTATCCAAGTTAGCATAGCTAGTAAGTTTTTTATCCTGCTTAGACTGTATTAAATGTTATTCTGAAAACCACCGTAAATATATAATGATCCGACAATGATATAGCTAAACAGCATTTATTATCTTGTCCATATGTGAGATCATTGTAATGTCAGAGCCTTGAGGGTGTTAGGTGTCAGGCATCTAAAATGTTAAATTTTGGCCCAGTGTAGTAGCTTAGTGGCTAAAGTCCTCTCCTTGCATATGCTGGAATCCTATATGGGCATGGGTTTGTGTTCCTGTAGCCCCGCTTTCCATCCAGCTCCCTGTTTGTGGCCTGGGAAAGCAGTTAAGGATGGTCCAAAGCCTTGGAACCCTGCATCCATGTGGGAAGCCCAGAGGAAGCTCCTGGCTCCTGGCTTCAGATCACCTCAGCTCCAGCTGTGGGGGCCACTTAGGGAGTGAATAAGCAGATGGAAGATCTTTCTCTGTGTCTCTCCTCCTCTCTGTATATCTGACTTTCCAATAAAAATAAATAAATATTTTTAAATGTTAAATTTTAAATTTAAAATGGTGGGTAAAGCCTCCTCTTGCAATGCCAACATCCCATTTGAGCAAGAATTCATGTCCCGGATGCTACACATCTGACCCAGTTCCCTACTTTCCTTTGGAAAGCAGCAAAAATGATGCAAGTCCTTTGTCCCCTGTACCCACCCATGTGGGAGACCCGGAAGTTCCTGGTGCCTGGCTTCAGTCCGACACAGCACTGGCCAGTGAGGCCATCTGGGAAATAAATCAACAAATGGAAAATTGATCTCTCTCTCTCTCTCTCTCCTTTCTGCTCATAACTCTCTCAAAATAGATAAATCTCTAAAAAATAAAATGAAATGGAATCTTACTGTATTGCTACCTGAATGTTGCTGTGTACTAGCAACCAGAACATAATCACCACAGAAGATTCCAGATGACTTCTCACCTGGTTTTTATGCCTGGTAACATGGAGTATTTTCTTCCGTAGATGGCTCTGAGAGAAGAGGAGGAGGTTAGTGAGGAAGACCTGGAGGAAGAGGAAGACGACATTGACAACATCCTGGAAGAGGAGTTTCCAAGGGACGAGGAAGAGATGAGTGAGGAAGATGAGGAGCAAGAATCCGAAGCCATGGAGCGTCTCAAGAGTGAACTGGGAGAAAAATTTGAAACGGATATAAATAATTTACAAATAATACAGGTTATCCCTTTTCCTGAAGTTGTCAAAATTCAGGACATGACATTTGGAGAATTGGAGCGAAAGCAGTTGGGTTCCAGCCTTTTTTTTTTTTTTTTTTTTTGATGTATTGTTTCCTAAGGAAATGCATGTTGTAGGGCTGGAATCCCTGCCGTCTGTACCACCTAACCATGGTGAACAGTAAGCCTGGCCAATCCTGGGCACCAGGAAAGCCACCTAGAAGCTGAACACAGACGCCCACAGTGGTCACATGCTACAACTATATGCAAACTGTTTCTCCCTCCCCCACTAAATGTATTTGGCTTTTATCGTTTCTCTCGTCAGGAGGAATTTGAGAAGTTTTTGATCCCCGTCATTCTCATCAATGGATCTCGGAAGATGCACATTGTCCAGTATATACTGAACACGAAGCTAAAGCCGCTGGTGGAAAACCGCGAGAGCATCTTTGAGAAATGCTACCCCATCCCGCTGCAGCTTGCACAGAAGATGCTCACACACACCTACAAGTACATGAGCTCCTTTGGTTACTGGGACCCAGTAAAGGTAATTTCAGCTCATGTCTCAGAGAGCTGGCTTGCCTGCCTGCCTGCCTGCTTAAGGTCTGTCTAGGAAAAAAGAATGGCTAATTTCCAAAAACATAAACATTGTGGAACAGTCTTAACCCAGCTACAAAAATCTTGGGGAAATGGGAAATTAAATTAAAATGCTTGTCTTTTCTCACCAAACACATACCGTGGAGCAGACAGCAGCCCCCATTCCCCCTGTGAGTCCCATTCACGCCCAGCCATAAACACCCCCATCCCATCCTAGTCCTAGAATGATGCTGTTAATCATACCACTGGCCATCAATGTTGGAAGGAGCGGTACAGCCACCACACGGTGTCACAGCTGTCCACCACACGCAGCGACAGCTGATACTCTTAACCTGGTGTTAATGAATGTGCCCGGTGCAAATAGGTGGGCCCCCATTCTCTGCCCCATCCCACACCCGTGCCTTTGGGGGTTTGGCTGCCTTTCCTGATGGCTACTGATGCTCAGGTGGGTGGAACTGCATCCGAACCAAGATGTGGGACAGAACTCAGTGGGATTTACACCACCAGTAGACCCCAAAAGACAACCCTGGAACCTGCTTTGCATGAGTCTGCTCTGGCCACCACACAGGGCACCATGGGTAAGATAGAACTTGACCTTGTCATGGTGCTGGAGGCTAGAAGTCAAGGTCAAGGTGACAGCAGGTTTGACTTCTCCTGAGGCCTCCCCACCGGCTTGCAGACAGCCATTTTCTACATGGACTTGCCTGGCCTGTCCCTCAGTCAGGTCCCCTGCAGCTGCTTCCTCTTCTTAGAAGGATGTGGTCCTGCTTGGGGCCCCATCCTCCTGTCCTCACTTCATCTTCAAATAGAAGGCATTAGGATTTCTGGTGCGCATCACTGGGAGGGAGGGAACAATTTGTTTCCTGACACCAAATTTTAAGAACCAACCTACTCATGAGGAATAAACATAGACTTTAACCTCTTGGCTGAAACAATTAACATATACATTAAAGCCATCAGGGAAAAATTGAAAGAACTTCCTGTAGTTGAAGCACATTGAAAGTCAACTAGGAAGTGTTACACTGATCATGTGTTTATATCATCTGTACTTTTTAGTTACGTCGTGTTGGTATTTGATTATAATCGGTTTTCTTCTGCTGTAAGGAAGACACTTTTCTGATTTTCCCACTTGGCTTCCCTCCACTGTATTTGGGAGAAATGCACAGATGGAAACAAACTTACAACTCCACCTGTGTTGCAGCTAAACGAAGGAGACACTATCAAGGCAGTGGACAACGCAGACACTCCGATTTACCCTGTCATCCATCGGCAGTACATCTATTTTTTATCTAGTAAGGAAACTAAAGAGAAATTCATGAAAAACCCAATCAAATACATCCGCCAACCCAAACCCAAGCCCACGGTGCCAATTCGGATTTTCATCGTGGGGCCTCCAAAATCCGGGAAAACCACAGGTGAGAAAGGGTAGACTTTTGCCTTCCCAAGCAAAAAGGGATCCCCAGTGCCACTGGGACCCCAACTCCCACAACTGACCCAAAATGAAAGAAAACCAAAATGGATCCATAACGATTGGAGAGTCAGTATTCACCAGGAGAACCCTGGGTGAGGGTCTGACTTAACGGTTAAGATTGCCAGGGTTGTTCAGGTCCCACAGCAAAGTGACATCCACTGAAAATGTTGCTGCTCGTGCCAGCATGGTGTTAAAACAGGCTAATCCTCCGCCTGCATTGCCAGCATCCCATTTAGGTACTGGTTAATATCCCAGCTGTTCTACCTCTGATTCAGCTCTCTGCCTCTGATCTGGGAGGGTAGTGGAGGATGGCTTAAGTCCTTGAGCCCTGCATCCAGGTGGAAGACCCAGAAAGAAACTCCTGGCTCCTGGTTTCAGATCAACTCAACTCTGACTGTTGCAGCCATTTGGGGAGTGAACCAGTGCGTGAAAGACCTTTTCCTGTGTCTCTTTCTGTGAAATCTGTCTTTTCAATCAAAATAAATCTTCTTTTAAAAAAAATGTTATTGTCTCATGCAGAAGAAAGGAAACACTTAAACTTTGGTTTGGTTGCTTAAAAAAAAAAAAAAACAGTACAGAATTGGCTCTTTAGCCACATCCTTTTAGTCACATACCAGGAGGATTTTATGTGGTGAAATGTGGCAGTCTGCTCTGGCATGTCCCTCAAGTGATGTGAAGATGGATTTTGCTGCTGATGTCATTAGCCAGCGTCTCACAGGGGAGCATTTGAGAGGGGGATTTGTGAAACAAAGCGTTGTTATGTCTTGTGTTTTCCAGTGGCCAACAAACTAGCAAGCAAATATGGCTTGAAACGTTTGTCCGTAGGAGACGCGCTGAGGACTGTGCTAAACCACTACCAAGAAACAGAACTAGCACTTATGTTGAACTGGCGTCTTCACAAAGGGATGACGGCGCCGGATGAACTGACCATCCAAGCCCTGGAACTGGCTCTGATGGAAAGCGCCTGCAACACTGCGGGGTTTGTAATGAAAGGGTGGGTGGGAGGGGAGGACCCAGGGAGTGAAAACCTTTGAGAAACTTCTTCCCAGTGTCTTAAAGCATTGGTCGCTCACCAGCTTGGAAACCCTTGACAAGGGTGCTATCTACTCTGAGATTCTGTCAAGCTGATACCTGGCTGCACACTCCCCTGCCCAAGGAGCAGGCAGCTTCAGAGTCCATCCCAGCAGCAACCCCAGAGCTGCCCAAAAGCCAGCAGGCCCACCTTGTCCCCCAGAGAGGGATCCTGCAGTGCTTCCCACTGTAATCCCCCCACCCCAACCCCATGAAATAACGGAGGGGCAGGTGTCTGGCCCAGCAACCCATCTCGGAGTCACTGGGTCCTTAACCAATCCCAGCTCTCCGCTAATGAGCACCCTGGGAGGCAACACTGATAGTTCAAGTAGTTGGGTCCCTACCACCTACAGGGAAGGTCCCCATGGGAGCTTCAGCCAGCACTGCCCCAGTATCATAGTCATTGAGGAGTGGGCTAATGGATGGAAGATTCTCTCCTTCCTCCCAAATCAATTAATCCATAATGGAGGAAGAATGTCTTCCTATGGGCCTGGTCTCTCCCTGGCCTTGCTCTCTGCCCAAGTAACAATGCCTCTCCATCAGTGTGGCTTCTAGAAAACAGCCACATGCTTGAATTCTCCCTCTCTTGCTAGTCCTATACTTGACCATTGCGCCCCTAGCCCTGGGCACATCCAGGAGGAAATGCCCTTCCAGGCAAAAGCAAAGGCCTTGGTCTTGCACACGGTTCACTGACCTAGTTCCTCCCTAAACACCCCCGCTCAATCCCATCACCATCCCAAGTCAGTGTCCTTGAAGTTGTTGTATGTTAGAAGCCCCCTTGCCCTTCCTCACTGCTAACCATATTCAGGTCCGTGAATATTTCTATGACATTGGGCAGGCAGGGCATTAGCTGTTTGCCTCAGAAAGGCACTGGGACTCACCCAGAGGGAGTTGCTGCTGCAAATGTTGAGCAGAGATGTTCACCAAGACAGTTGCAGTAGACCCATCTTAACTCAGAATGACTGCTCACCCACTCTGAGTTATGCTCATCCCCAGAACCAGGAAGTTGAGTTGCTCTAGCCTCCTCGAATAGACAGGCTTACCCATGCCAACTTGCAGTCACCTCCACCATGGAATTTAGACCTCAAGACAATCAGGGAGCGCTGGGCAAGGCGAGGTGGCCCACACCAACCCATACTGGTGACCAAGGCCCAGTGGTCCCAGATTGCTCCCACCTGGCCATGGGCCTTCATGCACTTCAGCCTCTAGCCCCACCTCTCAGCTTGACAGCCAGGGTCTTACTCTCCCCCTGGCTGTAGCACTTCAACACAGCCCAGGGCCATGCATGCTGGGTCTGAAGTGGAACAGCCAGGACACAAACAGGGGCCCATATAGGATGCTGGTGCTGCAGGCAGAAAGAGCCTGCTACACTATGGCAGCTGTAGAATGTGGAATTCTTTTATTCTTTTACCTTCCCCTACAAAGAGCCAACATTAGGCCAGGCTGAGGTTAGGTCTTCCACAGGGTGGCAGGGACCCCCATTCCCTGAACTATCACGTGCTGCCTTCCAGGGTATGCACTGGCAGGAGGCTGGAGTGGGGAAGGAAGCTGGGTTCCCAGACCTCCCAGTGTGGGGTGGGGGTGTCCCACACAGCATCTTAACTGGTTTCCAGATCTCCCAGTGTGGGATGGGGGTGTCCCACAGCATCTTAACTGGTTTCCAGATCTCCCAGTGTGGGATGGGGGTGTCCCACAGCATCTTAACTGCTGCATCAAGTCTGCGCCCTAGAAGTGCTCTTCTCACCATTGTCTCGCTCAGTGTTGTCATCGATGGATACCCTGTGACTACGTATCAAATGACTCTCTTGGAAGCCAGGTCAATCATTCCCATGATCGTCTTCGAGTTGGATGTGCCTTCCAAGGAGATTTTCAAAAGGTTGATCCTGGCTAAGAAAAATGAGCAGAGGTAATATACACAGTGAGAAAAAAAAATGAACTTTAATTAGTGAAGGAAAAAAATGTTTAACAGCCTTTTCTATTCCTTTTGTTTCCCTGTTAGCTTCCCATTGCCCTTGCACAATAGCGCACAAATTATAGCTGTCAAAAATGCAAAGTACCGCAAAAATATCGCTGGGATTAGGCAGTATTACCAAGAGCAGCATCAGAACTGGTACGTGATTGACGGCTTTCACAGCAAATGGTGGGTGTGGAATGAAGTCATGAAGAATGTCCAGATGGTGAATAATTACATGCAAACATACCTGGAAAGAATCAAAGAAGGTAAAAAAAAAATTTAAAGGTAGAGCAAAATATGAGCTTGAAGTTCAAATGCGTCTAACTCTTGTTCCTGTAATTCATTCCATTTCCACATTTGTCCCAATGATCTTAACTGGTATTTTTGAAAAGTAAAGTGCTATCCAATTACTCTAGTGCTACGCTCTGAGCATGCCGTATCCCCCTAGAACTATTATGTTGAAACAAAATCCCCAGTGCAGTAGTGTTAAGACATGGGGTGTTTTAGGGGTGACTAGGGGTGACTAATGCCAAGAGAGTTGTGCTGTTTTGAAATGGATTAGTGCTGTCAAGAAAAGAGATAAGCAGCAGACTGCCCCTGTGACGATGGCAGGTTGCAGCAGCAGGAAAACGCACCCTCCACCGTGCAGTCTTCTCAGCAGCTGGAGAAGGCCGCCGGGGCTCTGCACAGGAGCCTGGATGGGCACCACAGCACCCCGCACAGTATGCCAGGGCCTGTCCTCAGCTGCTTTAACCCAACCCACATCTGCACTGTTCTCTGCTTCCACCCCGCCTGATCGCCTAGGCTGCATCTGACAGATTTTTAATTGAGTTTTGATGTGTGTGGGTTTTTTTTTGGGGGGGGGGTATGTTATTCAAGCCATGCTTGCCTATCAGGATCCAAGCTTTATTCTACCCGGTGAGTCCGTGCAAGGCCGGAGCTGGAAAATTAGATTCCTTGTCACTCTGCCATGTTGCAGAATAAGATGTGAACACTGTCAGATGTGGTTAAGGATATGCCAAGACTTTGAAAAAGATGTTTAAGTGCTTTCATGACTTGAAGCCACACAACTCTAAATGACTAAAGCTGTGATTTAAATCACTAAACCTGCTTAAGATTGGTGAAGTTCAGCATGGTAGAGCGAAAGGATAACATCAGAATATACAAAATGATAGTACCATAAAGGATGGCATTAGGACATTATACATTATGGTAGTATCTACTTTACAGTACAATATGCTATATTACTGTATTTTAGAGGAACAATGCCATAGACTGTAGCACCATCTTGTTGTTGTTATTACAGTGGAGTGATATTTTAAGATTTTTTTTCACTTATTTGCAAGACAGAGTTACAGAGACAGAAAGGAGGAAGAGAGAGGTTCTTCCATCTACTGGTTCACTCTAAAATAACCATGATGACCAGGGCTGAGCCAGGCTAATGCTCAGAGCCAGGAGCTCCATCTGGATCTCTCATGTGGATGGCAGGGGCTCTAGCACGTGGGTCATCTTCCACTGTCTCCCCAGCTGCATTAGCAGGGAGTTGGATCAGAGGTGGAGCATCTGGGACTCAAGCACGTGCCCACATGGAATCCCTGCACTGCAGGCCACGGCTTAACCTACTATATAACAACACTGACCCCCTGGGGTAATTTTTTTTTTTTTGTAGAAGAGGAGTATTAGTGCTCCTTAGCCTTCTCTGTGTCGTAAACAAATAGAATACTAGCTATCTATTGGTGCACAGCAACAACCCAAAACTTAAAAACCTAAAACAACAGAGAAGAGATAGAGCAGGAATCAGATACAGTTTAACCGGGGGACTCTCTCAAGGCCACAATCAGACTCTCTCACAAGCCTACCAGCCAAGGCGTCAGCAAGGGTGATGGTCTCCTCTGAAAACCCACCTTGGAACAAACCTGTCCCCAGGCTCACTCATCTTAACAAGCCTCAGTTCCCCCAGAACTGCTGGACTGGGTCTCTTGGGTCCTTGCCAGCCGTTGCCAACGTAGCAGCCAGTTCATCAGAAGAATAAGCTGAAAAGGCAACCAACAGAAGTTGTAGCCTCTTGTCATTGTTCCTGTACCCTCGGGCTACTCTAACACACAAACTGGGTGGCTCGATCAACATAAAATTGTTTGTGTCATCCCGCAACTGCAAAGGCTGGAGAAGCAAAACCAGGGTGCTGGTGGGGCGTGCTCCCACTGGAGATGCAGTGTGAGCAAGGGAATCTGTGCCCCCCATCCACACCTTTCTCTTGGGGTCCAGTGCTGCCAGCGACCCCTGGTGTTCCTGGTTTGTGTAGGTGTCTCTCCCATCTCTGCCTCTGACTCATGTCATTTCTCTGTGTGTCTGTCAGTCTCCAAGTCTTCACACATCGTTCTCTGAGTCTATCTGGCCCTATGTGCGATCCAGGTCACCTTTGTGGGCATTAGGGGTAGGGGAGAATTATCAACATATCTTTTGGGGAGACATGATTCAGCCCATTACAGCAAACTAATCATAGAAGTGACATCAGCATGCCTCAACAGGCTAATCTTCCACCTGTAAGTGGCAGAATCCCACATGGCCGCAAGTTTGTGCCCTGGCTGCCTCACTTCCCATTCAGCTCCCTGTTTGTGACCTGGAAAGGCAACAGATGATGGCTCAAAGTCTTGGGCCCCCGCATCCATCTGGAAAACCCAGAAGAAGCTCTTAGTCCTGACTTCAGATAGGCTCAGCTCTGGCCATTATAGCCATTTAAGGAGTGAACCAGGGGATGGAAGACCTTTCCCTCTCTGTTTTTCTTTCTCTCTCTCTCTCTAACTCTGCCTTTCAAATAAAAAAATAATAAACATTTTTTTAAAAAAGAAGTGGCATCCATTCTTCTGTATCTTTCTGTATCTTACTTATTTTTATAAGTAAACCTTTCTATATCACTGTTTCTATATCTTACTTATTAATAGCGAATTACTATGTCCAGCCCACACACACCATGAGACCAAGCAGTTCACACGCTAGCTAAGACACTGCATACCACGTCGGAGAACATGGCTTCCATGTCTGAGTGCAGCTTCCTGCTGACCCTGGGAGGCGACGGGGATGGCTCAAGCGCTCAGGCCTCTGCCTCCCACTTGGCAGACCTGGGATTGAGCTGCCAGCTCCCAGCTTTGGCCAGGCTCGCCTCTGGCCATCGTGGGCATTTGGGAAGTGAACCAGCAAGTGGGAGATATCTCTCTCTCTTTCTCTCTCTCTCTTCCCTCTCACTTGCTCACTTTTTCTCTGTGCCTTTCAAATAAATACATTAAAATTTGAAAATACATTTCAATACAAAAATTTTGCAATCCTTTCAGTTTTTTCATAAAATGTGTTTTCCATGGACTCTATAAGGACTCCTTATATGTATGTACATATGCATCCATTCTCGTTCATATACATATTCAGTTACATATATGTATATATGCAAATATTATTATAGCATATACATATGCCAAGAATTAAAACAACCCAAACACTTATCCACAGATTAAGGGCTGAGTGAACTATATGCATACAGTGGAATACAGTGCACAGTTGCATAAACTGATATGACCAGATGTCAATAATACTAAATAACTGATCAAAGTAAGTTGTAGAATAAAGTTTACAGTGCAGTGGCAAAAGCCTATTCACATGCAGTCTCTGTATGCAAATATACAGAAAAAGGACACCCACCCACCAGCGGTCACCTCTCAGGAGGACTGTTCAACTGAGAGGAAGGGGGTGTGGGTTATACCTCTACTTTGTATTCTACTGTTTGGAACTTTCCAGTGAGTATGGATTTATATAGTACTACTCCATTGTTAACTTTTAAAATTATAATGTGTTTCTGGAAAAAAGCAAAAGCCCTAATCCCGGTCACCTGTTACTAACAGGAAAAGCTGCCTGTGTTGAGAAGTTATGTATCACACCTGAAGACCTGCTCTCCCGCCTCGGGGAGTTTGGGCAGTTCTGCCCTGTCAGCCTGGCTGAAGCCAATGAACTGTATGACTGCTCACTGAACGACTCCCTGGAACTTGTGGCAGAATTCCGGGGCCACTATTATAAAATGCATTCTCAAGAAAAGCTACAGGTACGTTTGTCCCCAATGCTGCGATTTGTCCAATAGGAAAGAATGGGCACAGCTAGGAAATGCCCTGAAAATCAAGGCTGGGAGCCCTCCAGTTGGTTTGTGACTATTTAGGAACACAAAATGAGCCATCAGTGATGGCGCATGCATCTGGGCTAGCCCAACAGATGGACTAGCCAGCCATGGGTGCCCCTTAGTGGAGCTGGCACTGAGTGTGAAGGATTCTGCCCAAGGGTGGGGATCCAAGGGATTCGGCTCCAGAGGCTGTGGAGGGAATGTCAGAAGCATCCTCAGGCAGTAGGAGCTGACAGAGGCCTTCTGTGCCTTCAAGTTCCCATCACTACAGTTCCCAGGATATCTGTACAGCCATCCCTTGGTGTTCAGGAGAGTTCCAGATAGCAAAATCTGGGAACGTTCATTCAGCTACTTTATAAAACAGCCTTGTGTGTGCACATCATGTGTTCACATCCTTCTTGATACTTCAGACCATCTCCAGATTACTCAGAATGACTGATACAACCTCGATGCAATGAGAACAGCATTTTCCCCAGTAGTTTCTGATCTTCTCTAGTTGGTCTAATCTGCAGGTGCAGAACCTGCAGACACACAGGGCTGAGTGTGCTGTTAATACCCAAGATTTTATGGCATGTAGTAAAGCAACACACATTTGGCACAGCAGGGAAGGCTCAGCTTGCCTGGGGTTTCAGTCCCAGTTCCACTTCCCACTCCTGCGAATGCACACTCAGGTAAGATGGCTACTGTCTCTCTCTCTTTTTTTTTTAAATATAGAAATTCTTGGCGAACCCCGAATTGTACGTGCCTCCCTTAGCGCCGCATCCCCTCCCATCGGCGGACATGATCCCCAAAAGGCTGACCCTGCACGAGCTGAAGCGCAGGTTCCCCAAGTGTGCTGAGCTCCAGGGCTACTGTCCAGTGACCTATCAGGATGGAAAACAGAGGCAGGTGCTCACCCGGGGTGCAGGTGGGGGCATGGGGCGTGTAGCATGGCCTCCCCCAGGAACTGCTCACTCTGAACAGTCTTAGTGTTTGACCAGCCACCGCCACCGTAGTTTCCTTGGCTGAAACAAGGGCAGGGGGAACCACCTGCTGCTTCCTTGATCTGGCTATGTGGGAACATGACACTCTTTGGACAGTAATACTGCTTTCCAGGAGGGTGACTTTTTTGTTATTTGTTTGTTTGGGATCTTACAGATATGAAGCGCTCGTTCCTGGTAACATCAACCATGCAGTGGAATACCGTGATCGCATCTATATTTTTGAGACTAAAGAAAAGCTTGAGAAATTTCTGAGGTGAGATCGGTGCTTACTGAAGAGGGGGGCGCCTGTGGTCCCTTACTGGGGACTGGAGAAGGAGAGGAAGATCCATGCGAGATGATGATGACAAGGAGAAGTTTAGGCCCCCTACATCCTACAGCTTCAGTCCCAGAGGAAGGCTTTTAAGTTGGAGGGTGACATAGTTGGGGCACTGCGGGAGATCCTGGCAAAGGAAAACCACACCAGCATAATGGAAGTGGCAGGACTAGGCCCAGAGAAGCAGCAAGAAATGGGCTAGATGCAGATGCAGAGCAGAGAGTCCTGCAGGATGACCTAACTACAGGAAACTCAAGCCTAGCTGGATGCAGAGTCAGGGGAGAGGAGGGCGAGAGGCAAGTCAGGGTTGGTGTTGGAGTTGATACAAAGAGCAGTGTGAGGACACTGACAGACCTGGATCCCATCCGGGTCTGCAGTGAACTTCCCCACTGGAGTATTGGCAGCAGGCTGCCGCAAACCACACCCCCCTGTTTTTGAGCTGATCTGTAGCCCTGAGCTCAAGCCCTGAGAAACACTCAGCTAACAGGGAAGACTGCAAGGGGAAATTTAAAACTATATGGAGAGTAGGGCTGGCCATGGATTAGAGAGGAAGGCTCCAGGTAGGTGCCTGCAGGCAGCAAGCTTGGCTGCTGCCTAGGGGTCAAACAAGACCAGGACTGTAAAAGTGTGAAGGTGAGGTTGTAGCAGGCTACTTGGTGATATCAACACGAATGAGTGCACAGAGCGAGGCAAAGTGGAAGTCCTGTCTGCAGTCTAGAGGGTACATTCACAGATGCCCTCAGCAGCTGGGGAGTGAAGAACCTGGGAAAGCAGGTGTATAGCATAGCACCTGCCCAGGTCATGGAGGGCACTACTTAGAGAGTCAGCAGAAAGTTGAAGAGAATATATAAACTTTGAAAATAATTGCTGTGAAAAGCCAGGAAACTGAGAGCAGGTGAGCAGAACTGGAGGACTTGTATCGTTTTCCGGGGTGGAGAGAAACAGGTGGTCAACTTGGCATTCCCCTGGTCTCTGGTGCGGGTACCCATGCCACGAGCTTTGTGTCCTCAGGTCACCACAGAGATACTGGGACCAGAAGCTTCCACACAAGCTGCCCCCGCTGAAGCAACCCATCTCGCTCACCAGCCTCCCTCTGCCAGGATACCTGGAGCAGGTGCTGTTGCTGGGTTGTCCCGGGATGCCCATTCAAAATGCACCTTGCTCCCTTCTCTTTCAAAACAGGTTTTTTGTTTTGCTTTAGCAATGCAGGCAATTTAAGGCAGCATTTTTTTTTTTTATCTTAAGCTGCCAACCCACTCTTCCCTTCTTTGGATCTGAAAACAAAATATGTTGCAAGCCCTCACTTCCGTAGCTCATTCCCAAATAGAGCTGCACTCACGAGACAAGGGAGATCGTCCTTACCTTGGACCTGGCTACGTGGTGTGGTCCTTACTTTGGAAAGTGTGTGTCTGTAGAACTTTCCCAGGATCTGAAATAATGCAGGTTGAGTTGGAGGACGGTGCACTGGCACTGCACACACATGTTGAGTTGTAATGCCAGGTCAAGTGAACCCCAGGGCTGAGCATGCTCTGCAAATCCCCATGAAGCAACTTACTCATTTACCCAAACAGAACTTTTTTTTTTCTAAATAGGCTTCCCACTAAAGCCAACTACTGTTTTTAAAGCTAATTTTTATTTTTTTTAAATAATTCTACAAAATCAATGTCTAAGGTCCACTGGCATACCGTATTCACAAAACCTGAACCACGTTGTCTTTTTCAGCTTACCTAGAAAGTAAGCCCTCCGTCTGATTTAACATCGAAATGCCAGGTGCAGCTCACCCAGAGGAGGCCCCATCTATCAGTGCAGAATTACAGGGCAGGAGGGGGGTGGGGTGAAGAGGATGCTTCTAGCTTCTTTTCAGTTCCAGAATTCTCATTACCTTCCTGACCGCCAAGCTCAAGCCCACTGACGGTGTGGGGACAATCCAGCCAGTTCTGGGAAAGGAAGCAGAACTGGGCCAAAGCAATTCGCAGCCTGAATCCCCAGCTCCCCTCCCTCCTTCTTCCCTGGTTGCTACGAAAACATGGCCCGAGTGAAAGGAATGAAGAGGCTTTTGTGATAAAGCACAGGCCGGTGCCCTCCCACCCCACCCCCAGCACTGAGCCAATGTATAATTTCCAGGATTCCCAACCAAATGTAGCTTATGTTTCCCTCCTATTGGCTGTCACCTAATCATCTTCAGAAGCCCCATCCCCAAGCTCAGAGCCTTTCACTCTGTTTACACCAAGAAACTAAGCTCAGACACTCACGTGATTCAAATGGCTCCCTCCTGCAGGGCATCGCTACGTCTCTAATTAAAGCAATGAATGCAGCAGGGTGCTTAAAGCCCAAGTTCCCCTTCTTGAGTGTAAGGAGATCCGCACTGCTCTACATAGCATTTCATCTGAAAGGTATGTCTTTGTTTTAAAGATTGATTTATATGAAAGTAAAAGGCTTAGTTACACTGAGAGAAGGCAAGTATGTGGGGGGCGGGCGGCGGGGAGAGGAGGGGTCCTTCCATATGCTGATCACCTCCCAAATGTCCACAATACCCAAGGCTGGGGGACACAAACACTTGAGCCACCTTCCACTGCTTTCCCAGGCTCATTAGCAGAGAGCTGGTGGCTTAACCCCCGAGTCACAACACCACCCCTGAGATGTATATTTTTATTGATGTGCTACTCAGAATTAATTCCATTCATTGTAGCATGCAAAAAAATATACAAAAAGTTTATTAAAATGTTAGTATTTTAAAAATTGCATGAATTTCACACATTGTTAAAAGTTACTCTTTTAATAGCATTTTCCAAAAGTTTTACAAAGTATGTGACTATACGTTTTTCATGGACTCTTTGAAGAACTTTCAAATATTAAAAGGATTGTCAAGTTGGGGTGGTTGGTTGGTTGGTTGGAGTGTGTATATACATGTTGGTAGAAGATACAGCAGATTATGGGGGCAGTCATTTTAACAAAAACATCAAAACTGAATTTCTAGCTTTAAAAGCAGAACTGGGAGCAAAAGGTCAATTCTGAATTATCCATGCTATAGAAAAAAGGTGAATACCAGCAGTTATAACCCACATGAGAATAATCAGCACATCTTCTTAGGAATCTGGATGCATTATCAGCCAGAGCTGTCCGACTCAGCCACACAGCCAGCCCCTGCCTCTCCCAGGTCCACCAGCCTGAGAGCAGGCAGTCACAGTTCTCTGTCGTTTCCTACAGCCTTTAACCCCAAAGGGTCTGAATACACAAGAAAGAAGTACAAGAAGAAGATGGAGCAGTTTATAGAAAGATGTGAACTCATCACATACTTGGGTGCCAAGATGACCAAAAAATACAAGGAACCGCAGTTCAGAGCCGTCGACTTTGATTACAAATTACAGACTTTCCTCTCACTCAGAAATATAGACCCTGTGAACCAATAGTTGATTACAAGAGTGATCGCAAAAATGCTGGAAGGCGGGGGGTGGGCAGGTAGGGTGCACATCTGGGCTGCTCTAAAAGTGCTTTTCGCTCTGGAGGAGCGATGCCCCCTACTGGCCACAAGTCACAGGTCTCCTAGCCTGCAAGGAGTACTTTTGGTTTGGTTTGGTTTGGTTTGGTTTGGTTTGGTTTGGTTTGGTTTGGTTTGGTTTGGTTTGGTTTTCATACAGTTATAAAGTTTCCTGCACTTCACCTGAACTTTAATGCTGACGAAGCAGTTGTTGCATTTAGAATGCTATCAAGGATATTTAAATAACTTGTGTAATAAATCCACTGTTTGTTTTCCTTTCTAACATTGTCAGTAGAAAAGTTGGTCTCTGTTGCAGAAAATGACTCACCAGGTGCGGAAAAGCTTTCAGAGGCCAGGCTAACATGGATATGAACGCAGCTGAAACACTAAGCTTTCTGCATAAGGAATTGCTTGTGAGCTTTATGAACATAAACCACTCCTGTTTTCTCAACAAAATAAATGTGCATTGCTTCAACTATCTGACTGCTTCTTTTTGTATTTTGAACATTCCCTGAAACATGCTCTAAAATGCTAGCATGTTATTAGAAATCACCTGCCACTTTATAAGGGTGAACTTTATGTTTAAAGAATTGTTTATTTACTTATTTTTATTGGAAAGGCAATTTTACAGGGAGAAGGAGAGGAAAAGATCTTCCATCTGATGGTTGATTCCCTAAATGGCTACAGCAGCCAGAACTGAACCTATCTGAAGCTGGGAGCCAGGAGTTTTCTTCGCGTCTCCCACATATATATACAATATACAGGCTGGCATGGTGACTTAGCACACCTCCACCTTATGATGCCAACATCCCATACAGATGCTGGTTTATGTCCTGGCTGCTCCACTTCCCATCTAGCTCCTTGCTTGTGACCTGGGAACTCAGTGGAGGACTACCCAAAGCCTTGGTACCCTGCCTGTGTGTGGGAGACCCAGAAGAAGCTCCATGCTCCTGGCTTCAAATTGCCTCAGCTCCAGAGAATGTGGCCACATTGGGAGTGAACCAGCAGATAGAAACTCTTTCTCTGTGTTTTTCCTTCTCTCTGCAAATCTGCATAATAGAGATAAATAAATCCTTTAAAAAAAAAGTGGGGGGAGAAAGGAAGGAAGGAAGGAAGGAAGGAAGGAAGGAAGGAAGGAAGGAAGGAAGGAAGGAAGGAAGGAAGGAAGGAAGGAAAAAGAAAGAAAGAAAGACAGACACGATAGCGTAATGGTTAAGGTCCTCGCTTTGAATGCGCCAGGATCCCATATGAGCACTGGTTCTGATCCTGCCAGCCCCACTTCCCATCCAGCTCCATGCTTCTGGCCTGGGAAAGCAATCGAAGGCAGGTCAGAGCCTTGGGCCCCTGCACCCGTGTGGGAGACCCGGAAGAAGTTCCTGGATCCCGGCTTCGGATCAGCGCAGCACCAGCCGTTGCACTCACTTGGGGAGTGAATCACTGGCCGGAAGATCTTCCTCTCTGTCTCTCCTCCTCTCTGTACATCTGCCTTTCCAATAAAGTAAATAAATCTTTTAAAAAGAGAGAGGGAGGGAGGAAAAGGAAAAGGAAGAAATAGCAAGATTGGATCTTTAAAAAAAAATTAAAAGGACTGGGCTGACATGTCAAGTCCCTGCCCGTGACACTGCCATCCCCAGTAAGTGCTGCTGTGAAGTTCCAGCTCTGCCAATGCACCTGGGAAAGCAGCAGAAGATGGCCCAAATGCTTGGACTCCTGTCACGCATGGAGGAGACCCGGACGGAGTTCAGGTTCCTTGCTTTGTCCTGGCCAGGCTCAGCCCAGGCTAGACTATTGTGGCCATTTAGGAAATGAACCAGCAGATGTAAAATAGCTCACTTACTCACTCAATCTCTCTCTCTCTCTCTCTCCCCCCTGTTTCTTTCTCTCAACATAACTCAGGCTTTCACTTTTTAAAGGAATTATTTATTTGTTTGAAAGGCAGAGTTACATAGAAAGAGGAAGAGACAGTAAGATCGTCCCTCTATTGGTTCACTCCCAGACGGCTTCAACAGCAGTGGCTGAGCTGGGCCAAAGTCAGAGCCAGGAGCTTCAACTGGGTCTCAAATGCTGATGGTAAAGCACACTAGCAGGGAGCTGAATGGAAAATGGGAACAACTGGGACATGAACTGAACTCACATGGGATGCCGGAGCTACAGATGATAGCTTTACCTGCTAGGCCACAATACCAACCTCTCTGCCTTTCAAATCAACAAATCTTAAAAAAAAAAAAAAATCAGTGCCAGGACCAAGAGCCCTGGAGGTGAGGGAGGCGGTGTTCAGCGGGGTGGGTATGCAGCAAAGTCTGGGTGCCTGGCCTGGGTCCCTAGGCCCACCTGCAAGAACAGATCCTCAGTGGAAAAGACAGAGAAGTGGATGCCTGTCCTGATGTGCATGAAGGATGCTGCAGGCCATTAGGGCCTACAGAGGACATCTGGGTACCACAGCAGAGGAAAGAGAACAGAAAAAACTGGACAACTACCCAAGCCAAATAATAACAGCAAAAATCCAGGTAAATGAAGTCTGTACCATGGACATTGGAAGGATTTCCTCATCTTGGATCAACGCTATCGACAGCGTTTCAGAACTATCCATACCACTTGGACAGAACTCTGGGAGCATGTGCCACATCAGGATATCAGGTGGCCATTGATATCAGGTGGCCGTTCCCCATCCCCAGGTACTGGAGCAGTTGGGAGGCTGGACATGGCTTCTCCTCTTATCTCTCCCTTTCTCCCAAAAACAGGGAGAAATGGAAAATTTGGAAATAATGATCACACCCACTTTCCCCTAACCCTCGATCCTTCCCACCTTGACCAACTAGGTAAACATCAAAAGTAAAACAATCAAAAGTGTAGCCATCAGCTGTGTAACCTCCAGCAAATCTCAACTTCTCTGAGCCTTCAAGGCCTCACCTCTACAATGAATGGTTTCACTCTTTGATCCTATAGCTTCACTAATTAAAAACTAGAAGCCTGTTTTACATAACTGTTTATGATATTCATAATAAAATAATCCTTAAACACAGGCTAGAAACCTATCATTAAAGATAGGATTAAAAGGTTCTTGTGGGTTTTGTTGTTCATTTTTTTCCAGGAGACTGGGAATTGCCATAGCTATGGAGTTTTGCTAGCAAGTTTAGCCACCCCATAATCTCACACTACTCTCTGACTACACTGTATCTGAGTGTGATTTTTCTAACTAAGCCATCCTTTTGGAATTTATTAAGCTTCCCAAATCTGTGAATTTTTTTTTTTTTGCACCAATTCTAGAAAGTTCTCATCAATGTCTTTCAATGGTATTGCCTTCGTATTCTTCCTAGTGTGTCTATCAGGAATTACAATAGGTTTAGATCCTAAATCATCCTCATGCTGGCTTTCATCTCTCTCTGTAAGATTTACTTATTTATGTTTACTTGAAAAGCAAAGCAACAGGAAATCGGGTAGGGCTTCTCCCTCAGTATCCCCCTTTACCTCAGATACATGAAGGGAACAATATGGAAATAATAATCTTACCCACTTCCCTGTAAAGAAAAATAGGTGGAAGAAAAATATTTGAATAAAAATACAAACAGGTAAAAAAAAAAGAAAGCTCTGTCCTTCTCTGTAAAATTTTCCCAGTCTTAAATATGTAACCCCTTAGCAATAATACTTTAGAGCTGAAATTCTGACCCAGAAATTTTAGCTTTTATAATGTGATAATTTGCACCTTGTGTGATTGGACTATACTATCCTAAGAAAATAAGATAAAGACAAAACCAAAGAAAATGCATAGTTAGTGAGAATATTTTGGTGTTCAGTTCAGGATTCATTTTTCTTGCTTAAAATACTTGTTATGTTTAAGTGAATAAAATGTTCAAATATAAAAAAAAAAGCTCTGTCCTTCTCTGTAAAACCTGCCAAATAAATAAATCATATATATATATATATATATAAAGCAAAGCAACAGATAAAAAGAGAGAGAGTTCTTCCATCTACCAGTTAACTCCCTAGATGTCCACAACAACCAGGATGGGCAGGCTGAAGAAGCCAGGAACCAGGGACTCTGTTCCAGTGTCTCTCAAAGACGACAGGGGCACAAGCACCAAGACCATCCTCCTGCCTTCACAGGCATGTTTGCAGGGACACAGATGGGAAGCAGAGCAACCAGGACTCACACCTGCACTCTGAACCCACCACGTCACGCCAGCGCCTGTTCATGTTGCTTCATACCACTCGCTGCAGTGTCATCTATTTATTTCAGACTAGCCTTCTGGGCAGATCCCACAGCTCTCCTCGCTTTCCAGAACATATTGTCCTTCAACTGTTTGAGTCGGCTCATGGAGGTATGTATGCGTGTGTGTGTGTCTGTGTCTGTAAATTTTTTTTTTATTGTTGCTTACATTATATTATGTAGTACAGTTTTATAGGCGCTGGGGATCCCCCCTGTGTCTGTAAATTTTATGGAGGTATTATTTCCCATTGAGCTTTAAATCTAACAGATCACATTTCCATGTCTAGAAGACTCTTTAAGCAGGTGTTATTTTGAAAATTCGGACTGTTCCCAGTTTTTTGAAGTTTCCCCCTCAGCAGGAGCCAAGACCAAGACAGACACATGGTCTTGCTGCCTCCCGCTAGGAAATAGATGTTCCTGTCTGGCTCACTCTGGGATGGAGGTTGGAGTAGCTCTGAGCGGGTTGCCTCACATAGGAATTAGGAAGGTCTCCATTCCTATTCACATCCACCAAGAATGAAAACATGGGCCTGTAGATTCCAGTACATGCCCCTTGCATCTCCATGTTACCAAGACCAAAGGACCACTCCAGGTTCAGTTCCCTCTGCTTTCAGGTCCCTGGAATTTCCTTTAAGCTTAGTGCTGCACTTACTCCATTCCAAAAGACCTCTCATATGTATCACCATAGCAACCCACTCATCACAGCTCCAAATCATCCAAATGAGGGTGACATCTTCAGCTTGCTACAGTTAAAGAGGGTGAGCTGGATGCAAAGTAATGATGCATACTCAAGTGCAGCTCCTTCCAGAACCAACTGTGTTCTTAACTGCTCTTCTTGTGTTAGGTCCAGAAGATCCCCAGACTGTGGACAGACAAGTTCCACACACAACAATGCAAAAAGCAAAGAAACTTTATTGCTAGCTCAAGCTAGGGTCTGAGTCTCACCCAACGTAGTGGAGCCTTGACAAGGACCCTGCGTTTCTCCTAAGCAGCTTCTATATCTTCCTAGTCACATACACCGCATACATTATCTCTTCTTAGTTACGTACTGCGTGTCCACATACTGCAGATCAAATCACACAAAGGACTGTGAGAGCTGACAGTGACTGGTCTGTTGCCTTCATCCAAGGTAAGGGCCTTTTTATCTCTTTTCTGTTGGTCACATTTTTCCAGGGTGGTCTCTAAGAGCCCTTGCTGTCACCTTTGGGAAATGAGAGTTAGGCCTACTCTCTTACTTCATGCCTATCATGGTGTTAGTCTTGCCTCTTAACTTAAAGTAGAAGCTATCAGTACAGAAGCAAAATTAGCAGTTAGATTATCAACATTCCATTACTACCACTCTAATGTTGCCTAGTATTCAAACACCTTTTTATGACTCAATACTTGTTCCTCATCTACTTCACACTAATTTATTAAGATTCCTAATTAGTCCTTATCATCACTTAAAACTATATTCAGTAAGATAATCTTACACTTGAAGTGATGCCTGATCTCATTGCCAGTTTTCACTGGCTGATTGGGGAATGGGATGGCATTGGTGTAGGTTTTGGTTTGGGGCCAGAAATATCTTGATTCTGAAGAGCAACGAGAAGGGTCAGGAGCAGAAACAGGAAGCACGCCTCAGCTGAGCATCTTCTGCTGGATGTGAGAGTTGGGACGTTGTCTTCCCATGTTGCCAAAATCAGCTCCGAATGAGAGTCGCTAGATAGAACTCAGGGTCCCCAGTTATACAGGACTTAGACCATCACATGAACTTTTTAAATATAAGATGTCCCATGTTAGTTACACTGGTCATTGCTTCTGAAATTCCTGCTGTATGGGGTGGGGGAAGTCCTTTATTTCCATTTGTAAAATCCAGCCTCTCTACCTCCAATCCATCAAAAGCTGTCATTCTTCCTCTTAGCCATGTGCTCCAGCCACAGGGGCCTTCCTGTCCTCAGGTACCCAGCTCATTCTCAGCCTTAGGGCTCTCACGCTGGCTCTTCCCTTGTCTAGGACACCCTTATTCCAGATTGTCACACATTGGTGTGAGTTAGATCTCAGTTCAGAAGGTATCAAAGCCAAGAACTCCATCCACTGCTTTCCCAGTCTGGGAGCTGGATTAATCAGGGAGCTGGATGAGAAATAGAGCAGCCAGGACTTGAACCTGTGCCCCTATGGGATGCTACTTCACAGTGGCTGCTTAACCTGCTGCCTGATGTTCCCTGGTATTTTGTCTCCCTTTAGTGGAATAAGAGCTTCATGTACCAAGCGGGTATTATTGGATCATTAAGCTGAGGGAGGGGGATACTGGAAGAAACAATTGAAAGTTACAGGAGAAGAGGGCTTGGGGCTGGGTCATAGAGCTGACGAAGAGGTTTAGAATGTATGCAGGGAGCACATTACTGAAGCCACTTTGTGGTCTAAGAGGGGTGTGAAGGTAGGCTCTGGGTCTTCCTTGCGCCTGGAAAGAGCTCCCATGTTCTTGTTAACTGGAGGGAACAGTATTGCAGCGAAGGCTGGAGAAACCCTGAAGAGCCTATGGCAGAAAAACAAAATACTAAATCACGTGATCTGAATCATAGCAGACATTAATCAAACCATGGACTGTTCCCGCTCATTTCATAATCTTGTTGGACACTGACCATAATTTTCTAAGGAGACATTAATAGTAGCCCCACCCCCCGCATTTCACAAATAAGGTAAAGCTAAGTCCAAATCTAGAACACTCTTTTCAGACCCTGAAACTTTTAAAGCATTGGAAGTGTAAAGGAAAAGGAGACAGATGTGAAAAATATTTAGAAGGAAAATAATATTTAGCGGGTGGTAATGATGATGAAGGTAAAGGCGACTTCATCCGTTCATCACACATTCGGATTTCGAGTCCACCAAAGTATGTGCAGAGCTCACAGTATAGCATAACACAGACCTTCTCAAGTCGGACTGCCACGCTGTGCCCTAGCCACAATTCACACCTGCCGGGGTTCTCGGGGGCGGGCCCTCCGCGCAGGCCCCGCCCTCCGCTCCGCCCACGACACGCCCCGGCTCCACCCCTTCGCGCGTACCACGTGGTGCTGCGCCCGCGCAATGGCTGGGCCCGGCGCAGCGCTTCCGGGTTGGCCGCGGCGGCCGCGGGGCTGGGGCCGAGGCCGGGCGGTGTGAGCCCAGCGAGTGGGCTCCCGCCAGGTGGGCCCCAGGGCCCCGACGCGGGTCGGGCCGGGCGCCCCGGAAAGGTAGGTGCTCCCTCGCGCGCACCCGCCGCCCCGGTGCCCGGTGGCGGCGGGCCGGAGGGGCCCAGGTCGCGGGGAATCGCTGCTCGGCGCCCGGCCTCAGTGGGGGGAATGGAGCACCAGGGGCCTGGCTGCCCTCCAAAGGGAGGCCTCGCGCGGCTTGCTTGCTTATGATTTCATCTTACGGCTTTCTCAGAGTCAGCTTGCATTGGCCGCTTTTTCCCACCCGCTCTCTCGTACGTAAACCGCCGCCTTCCTCCCTTGGCTGGTCTTTTGAGAGAAGCGAGGGTCTCTGCAGGGTTTGTACAACCATAGAAAAGTTAGCGCCGAGAAGGACTTGAGAGATGCTTGATTCTGCCCTTTGCTCTAGTTTTCAGAGGAGAAAACAGACCCTGAGAGGTACCCTGGATACTGAAGGCAGAGAAGATGTTTCAGTAGACTCTTGAATACAACGGTGAAATTTCAGATTGCAGGTGCTGGCTCCTGTAAGATTGCCGGTTAGTCCTCCTGCAGCCCAGCATCCCATACTCGTGCCGGTTGGAGTCCCAGCTACTCCACCTCTGATCTAACTGCCTGCTACTATGCCTGGCAAAACAGCAGAGGATGGCCCAGTACCTTAGGAGCCTGCACCCCGTGGGAGACTGGGAAGAAGCTCCTGGCTGCCGGCTTCAGAACAGCGTGACTGTCTACTTGAGCTATTTAGGGAGTGAACCAGTGGATGGAAGTTCTCTCTCTCTCTCCTTCTCTGTTTGTGAATCTCTGCCTTTCCAAGAAAAACAAATAAATAAGGACCGACACAATGGCTAAATTGACTAATTCTAAAAGTGCCAGGATTCCATATGGGCACCAATTCACGTCACAGCTGCTCCACTTCCGATCCAGCTTGTGGCCTGGGAAAGCAGTAAAGGATGGCCCAAAGTCTTGGGACTCTGCGCCCATGTGGGAGACCCAGAAGAAGCTCCTGGCTCCTAGTTCTGGCCATTGTGACCATTTGGGGAGTGAACCCACAGAGGAAGATCCTTTTCTCTGTAATTCTGCCTTTCCATTGAGAAGAAATCTTTTTACAAATCAAATAAAGATCTTTTGCTTTGAGAAGCATGGGTTCATGCAGGCTCTTCCTATTCACAGACATGATTTTTCTCATTTCAGATCTCAGCCTTCCTGGCCTCCGAAGAAGATGGCAGACCCGGCCCCTGCGCCCCCAGCGCAGCTCGTGGTGGTACACTCGGACACTCACAGTGACACCGTGCTGGCCAGTTTCGAGGCCCAGAGAAAGAAGGGCTTTCTCTGTGATATCACCCTGATTGTGGAGAGCGTGCACTTCCGGGCCCACAAGGCTCTACTGGCTGCCAGCAGCGAGTACTTCTCCATGATGTTCGCACAAGAGGGGGACGTGGGCCAGTCCATCTACGTGCTGGAAGGCCTGGTGGCCGACACCTTCCGGATCCTGCTGGAGTTCATCTACACGGGTCGCCTGCATGCCAGCGAGAAGAGCACCGAACAGATTCTGGCCACTGCTCAATTCTTGAGGGTCTCTGATCTGGTCAAGGCCTACACAGACTTCCAGAATGACCAAAGGAGCCCCGAGGAGGCCACATCCGGGACCCCTGCAGGTGCCTCTGTGGTGGCGATTTCCAACAAGAAGAATGAGCCATCCAAGCGCAAGAGGGGAAGGCCAAGGAAGGTCAACAACAGCTCGCAGGAGGGAGAGACGCTGCTCCAGTCACACAGCCCAGCTCAGAACGGATCACACCTTGGGAGTGTGCCAGAGGAGAGAGCCAAGGAAGATTCGGAACCCACCAGTGAGCTGTGCAGCACCGTGGGGCAGGTGCCCACCAGAAAAGATGAGAACTGCGATGCCAGGCCCCAGGAGGGGCATGAACGCCAAAGTCGCCACAGCAAGCGCAGGATTCGGAGATCAGTAAAACTGAAAGATTACAAGCTCGTCGGGGACGAAGACGGGGACCAGGGTGCAGCCAAGAGGGTTTGCGGGAGGAGGCGGCGGCCCCGCAACTCCGAGGCCCGCTGCAAAGACTGTGGCAAGGTCTTTAAGTACCATCACTTCCTGGCCATCCACCAGAGGAGCCACACGGGTAATGACCCCACCGTGGCTGGTTGGCAGTGGGTCTCTGGCAGAGGGTGATGAGAGATGAGCGCTTTGGTCTGTGTACTAATGGCACTCCTATTTGTGTGCCGGCTTTGTCATGAAACTTTCCCAGATGTTACTGTGTTGCATTCTCAAACACAGTCAGTACCAGCCAGGTGAATCCAAGAGATCTTGCCCACTGGCTCCCAGGGCCGTCCACTCGGTGACAGAGCTGCCCGCCCCCCAGGTGGAGTCCAGTTCCTGGAGTTCTTGGTCCAAGGCTTTGATTCTGGTCTGATGCCTGAGCTTTGCCCATCTGCACCGTAGCTGTGCTGCTCCCTCCGGTGGACAGCTTACGTGCTGGTCTGGCCACTCCCCCTTGTACTCCCTGCTGCCCCAGCGCTGGCTGCTAGGCCCCTCCACAGTGGTGGAAGTGTGTGGATCTGGGTTGTCCCAGCTGAGGGCCACTAGCCTTGGATGGATTTTGAGCATTTAAATCAGCGTTAGCTGGGAAGCCAGCTCTTTGGTCTGGTCTTGGTTCGTGTGGCTGATGACTGGCATGTGGATCCGTGTGTGTGTGATATGCTGCCTTTCAGTTCTCTCCTCTGGGCTCTGTCTCAGGTGCTTAACTCACTCAGCTTGAAATCAGTACATCCATATCCCTCATCCTAATCGTAAGTTCCAAGTTAATAGGCTGGTGCTGAAGGCATCTGTCATCCAGCGGTTGCTGCTTTTTTTTTTTTTTTAAATAAGAATATTAGTTTGGGCCCGGCGCGGTGGCGCAAGTGGCTAAGTCCTCGCCTAGCACGCCCGGGATCCCATATGGGCGCCGGTTCTAATCCCGGCAGCCCCGCTTCCCTTCCAGCTCCCTGCCTGTGGCCTGGGAAAGCAGTCGAGGACGGCCCAAAGCTTTGGGACCCTGCACCCACGTGGGAGACCCGGAAGAGGCTCCTGGCTTCGGATCGGCATAGTATCGGCCCGTTGCGCTCACTTGGGGAGTGAATCATCGGACGGAAGATCTTCCTCTCTGTCTCTCCTCTCTGTATATCCGCCTTTCCAATGAAAAAAATGATAAAAATAAATCTTTAAAAAAAAAAAAAAGAATATTAGTTTATCTGAAAGAGTTTCGGAGATCTTCCATCCACTAGCTCAGTTCACTCCCCAGACGGCTGCTACAGCTGGGCTTGGGCCAGACCAATGTCAGGAGCTTCATCTGAGTCTCCCCATGGGTGTCAGAGACCAGAGCACTTAGGCCATCTTCCGCTGCTTTTCCGGGCACATCAACAGGGAGCTGGATGGGAAGTGGAGCAGCCAGAACACAAACAAGCACCTATATGGGCTTAATGTGCTAGGCCACAATACTGCCCCCTGCCTCCCACCCCAACCTCAAAACTTCACATTGATCACCTGAGGCCAGGAATTTTTAAGGACAGAAAGGCGAAAAAGTCTGTATTCCAGTGACTTGGACACAGCGAATGCTTGAGAAAAGATGTGTTGAACTAGAGCAGACTGTCTGGGTTCCTGCTGTTGGTGCAAGGTGCCTATGCACCTGGCGTAAGAAATTAAATCCTCCTGTGGGGCTAGTTAGGGAAGACCAACTGGTACGTCTTCTCTCTCAACCGCCAGGATTGTGGAATGTGACGGTGGCTTTAGTTTGGGTCTCTGTTCTTGTATTTGTGTAATGCCAGTTGGAGCTGCCGTTTAGAAACGCTGGTGCCACTTCTGTTCCAGAACGTTCTCTTCCATGATTTCATAGATGACCGCAGTGTAACGTTTTCTGTGAAAATGTTTGTGTGCTAATACAGAGTTTGTTGGTATATAACGCTTTCTTTTCCCTTGGACGGTCTGCTCTGGAAAACGTTATACTTCTCGTCTATTGCCAACAACTCAGGGGCTGTCCTCAAATGTAGTGATTTGTTAAAGCATCTTGCTGAATCATATATCAGTGAGTTAGTTAAAAAAAAAAAACAAAAGCTACTCACAGCCCTGCAGGTAGAAGAAGAACCTGGAAAGCAGGGTCACGGCAGGACGCCACTTCCTGGCCGAGGCCTGGCTTCCACAGCTTGGGCTGCCTCGGCCCAGGCCTTTTCACCCTCCAAGGGGAATAAGCTTTTCACATCTCACTGTGAGAAGCCAGGCTGCAGGATCTAAGCAGGAGGAGGGGAGTCCCATAAGCTCCCCAAGAACACCAGCTTCTCCTCCTGAGGGAGTTGGAGCAACCCCTAACCCAGGGACCCTTCGTTTCTCCCCAAATGGCCACAACAGCCAGAGCTGCAGCAGGCCGAAGCCAGAAGCCACAGACTTCATCTGTCTCCCACCCGCATTGCTGGGGTGCGAGCCCTTGGGCTATCCTGTACTGCCTTCCCAGGTACATTAGCAGGGAGCTGGATGAGAATTGGAGCAGTTGCGACTCGAACCTACATGTGCCCCTAGTTTCAGTTCTTCAGAGAGCAGTCACCCTTAGCTGGGGAGAAGGCCCATGTCCTGGTCCCATGAGGCAGGAGATTGGCTCTGGGGCCCAGAACCCTTTCCAAGAGGTGTTCATGTAATCCTCCCTCGCCCCTGTTTGTGGAGAGCCCAAGCCTAGCAGTGAGGCTGCCTCTCCATGCCCCTCACTGCTGAGGTAGGCTCCATCTGTTCCAACCTGAAGAGACTCATTGCCTCTGCCTCCTCTCATCTCTCGTTCCAGGTGAGCGACCTTTCAAATGTAATGAATGCGGGAAAGGCTTTGCCCAGAAGCACTCACTGCAGGTGCACACCAGGATGCACACAGGCGAGCGGCCATATACCTGCACCGTGTGTGGCAAGGCCCTCACCACCAAGCACTCGCTGGTGGAGCACATGAGCCTGCACTCAGGTAGCCTGGCTCGCGGATGCCCCATTCTGGGGGGAGGGGAGGGGTGGAGAGTCCTGTTGGAGTCACGTGACTGGATGTCCCCAAAAGGGCCGTGTGCATGTCAGAATTTCAGGGGTATTTGACACAACACTAAATCGTAAGCTGCAGCTCCCAAGCTGACTGCTGTGAGTTGAATGTGCAGATGTCTTATTGAAGCCCCAGAGTTTCGAATCATTTTACTCTGGATGCCTTTAGGAGGCTGCCTGTTCTCTACCTCCATCCCCAGCGCCCACCACCTCCTGCCACCTTACAGTCCTCTGCACATATGTGTTTTCTGTGGCTGACTGAGGGCTTTGGGGCTCATAGACATCTGGAAGACGGGGACCCAGGCCCACGGTGTAGTTGCCTTGTTAGTGGGCATTCTGGTTAGCTCTGTGTGTGTGTGTGTGTGTGTGTGTGTGTGTGTGTGTGTGTGTGTGTGTGTGTGAGCATTTTGTTTTTTCATCTGGCAGGACAGAAGTCTTTCACCTGTGATCAGTGTGGAAAATATTTCAGCCAGAAAAGACAGCTCAAGAGCCATTACCGAGTTCACACAGGTACAGTACAAGGGAGGCGAGGTTAGCGTGGGTGGAGGGGAAGGAAGGCGGGGTGCATTTCTGAAACTGTTAGGTCTTTCATATAGGAAACCAAGCGGTGTCTGGGGGGCTTGAAAATCATCGTGCATTTCAGTTGTTCCGCTGTGGGATCTCTTCCCAAAGCACCACTTGCCCACGAGGGTGACAATGGAATGATTGTCCCTTAGTGAGGCTCCGAGGTGGCCTTACCCACCCTAGGCAGTCAGTCCATACTGCCTCCCATCAACCTCCACCCTGGGTCCTTTTTTCTTTCCTGCCAGCAGGTAAGACGAATAGGGGTCAGAGGCGGGATGATCCTCTCAATCAGTGGGCCCTGCTCACAGCAGGACTTCCAGGGGAGAAAGAGTAACACTGGGCAGGATTGAAGGGGTCCAGCCCTGTAGTCAGGTGCCTAGAGAGATCGTTACTGTTACCAGATGATGAAGAGAACTCTGCCTGTGAAAGCACCATATTGAAAATGATTGTTTTTCAGGGAAGAGCTTTAACACAGATGACTGAAGAAATGCAGGGAGAGCGAGCGTATATGCACTCACACTTTTTTTATTGTTGCGACAAGGCCACTCGTTGCCGGAATGCAACCACTGCCACCGCAAATTCATGGATGTATCTCAGCTGAAGAAACACCTGCGCACACACACAGGTACAGCCTGCACCACCCTCCTCCCCAGGGCCAGTGATGTCTTCCTCCTTCCTCCAAGCCTGTGTCTGGAATGTTCCTTATGCAGTGGGCGGGGTTTCATAAGGAGATCCTTAAAAAGTCTGAGGCAGAAACTGGGGGAAAGTCGTCACTTGGTAGTTTAGCAAGACGAAATCACTGAGCGAGCCCCGTTGCTCCGTGGAGACTTACCTCGTGCCACAAGATACTCTGGTCTGGCAACTTTTAGGGAAAAAAACGAAAAATGAAACTCAGGAAAGATAGCATGGGCACTAAGAATTTTTTTTTAACTTTCTCCCCAGAGCCAGCACCTACAACTTAAGCTTGCACTCCACCTCCTTCCGCCCAGCTGGGACAGGGGAGGAGGAAGCAGGTTAATTAGAATAATCCAGACTTTCAGGGAAGAACAGAGAAGGAAGCAAGTGAACCTTTTATAATCTCTTCTGGCAAGGATCACGGGTTGAAAACACACCCGTCAGGTTTTTTGTTTTTTTTTTTTTTAAGATTTATTTTATTTTTATTGGAAAGGCGGATATACAGAGAGGAAGATCTTCCGATGATTCACTCCCCAAGTGAGCGCAACGGCTGATGCTATGCCGATCCGAAGCCAGGATCCAGGAACTTCCTCCGGGTCTCCCACGCAGGTGCAGGGTCCCAAGGCTTTGGGCCATCCTCGACTGCCTTCCTGGGCCACAGGCAGGTAGCTGGATGGGAAGAGGGGCCGCCGAGATTAGAACCGGCGCCCATATGGGATCCCGGGTGTGCAAGGCGAGGACCTTAACCACTGCGCCGCCGCGCTGGGCCCACTCGTCAGGTTTTCTAGGAGGAGGTTTTGCGTTGTGGCTAGGCTATTGAATGATTGTGTTAAACTGTCAACTTGAATTGCATATTGCATTGGTTTATGGTACTTTAGACATGGTTGTTATAGACAGATGGAGTATCCCTAATCCCAAATCCACACTGCTCCAAAATTTGCAACTTTTTGAGCACTAATCTAATGCCCAGTGGAAAATTCCATGGCTGAGCTAATATCCTCAAGTCACACACAGGTATGCTGAAATTACTGCATCAGGCTACCCTCAGTCTGTATGTATGCTGTGTTTATGAAACGAATGAATTCCAAATGTAGATGTGGGTCACATCCCCAGGATATGTCATGGTATAGTGACAGACTTTCCAACACGCAAAACATTTCTGGTCCTAAGCAATTTCCAGTATGGGACATTCAACCTAAGAGTCCATGCATTTCTGATAAAGTGTGAATTCTGTGCAAATGGTCTCTCTGCAGTCTTACTACAGCCACTGTCACCAGGAAATGTCACTCAGCTGTTTAGCATATTTACTGAGCAGTTACTAAGGACCTGGCCCCCTCTTGGGCTCAGGGCACACCACAGTGACCAGGAAGGACAGAAAGAGGCTGGCTGGTGAGAAGCCAGCCTCTGAACAGAGAGGTAGAGCAGGCACGCACTGTGTGCTAGATGGCAGTGGGCTCAGAGGCTGGGACGTGGGAAGGGGAGTTGCCCTCCTCTCCGGACACTGGTTTGGGAAGACCCCACCAATGAAATGGCTTTCTGGCTGGAGGTGAGAATGCTCGGGATGTGGAGGGGAGCGAGCTGGTCTTCTTGGACAGAGGAGCATACATCCTGGGTGGGGCACAGCAGGTGCAGAGCCCTGAGCCCTAAGTGCAGTGTGTTTTTGACACAGAGAATAGGAGGGAGGTGAAGGTGGGCGACAGCAGGGACAGCTGGAGTCCAGGGCGCCTGGTGACTGTCGTTTCAGCTGCACACTGCAGTCATGTCATGGGCTTTGTGAAAACAGCCCGCCCCCAACCCAGAGGCTCTGAGGTCACCTGGCCTTGGTATGAGTATAATTTATGTTTTTCTTTTAAAGATTTATTTTTATTATTTTTTTATTGGAAAGGCGGATATACAGAGAGGAGAGACAGAGAGGAAGATCTTCCGTCCGATGATTCACTCCCCAAGTGAGCGCAACGGCCGATACTATGCTGATCCGAAGCCAGGAGCCTCTTCCGGGTCTCCCACGTGGGTGCAGGTTCCCAAAGCTTTGGGCCGTCCTCGACTGCTTTCCCGGGCCACAGGCAGGGAGCTGGAAGGGAAGCGGGGCTGCCGGGATCAGAACCGGCACCCATATGGGATCCCGGGCGTGCAAGGCGAGGACCTTTAACCACTTGCGCCACCACGCCGGGCCCTATAATTTATGTTTTAAAAATTTATTTATTTACTTGAAAGGAAGAATGAAGGCGCAGCACAATAACATAGCGGTTAAAGTCCTCACCTTGAATGCTCTGAGATTCCATATGGGTGCCAATTCTAATCCCAGCAACTGCACTTCCCATCCAGCTCCCTGCCTGTGGCCTGGGAAAGCAGTTGAGGATGGCCCAAACCTTTGGGACCCTGCACCCTCATGAGCAACCCAGAAGAAGCTCCTGGCTCCTGGCTTCAGATTGGCTCAGCAACAGCCTTTGCGGCTGCTTGGGGAGTGAACCATAGGTTGGAATTCTTCCTCTCTTTCTTTTCTCTGTATATCTGCCTTTCCAATAAAAATAAATACATCTTTGAAAAAGAAAAGAAAAAAAGGAAGAATGAGGGGCTGTCTTCTACCCACTGGGTCATTCTCTAAATAACCCCCAACAACCTGGGCTGGGCCAGGCTGAAACCAGGAGCCAAGAACTTCATGCAGCTCTCCCACAGGGGTGCAGGAGCCCAAATACTTGGACATCTTCAGCTGCTAATGTGCCAGCTGAGTAAAACAGCGGGATTTGGAACTGGTACCCATATGAGATGCCAGCATTTCAGGCAGTGGCTTAATCCACAGTGCCATTCTTCGAAGTGTTTTATACTTCTTTTTTTTTTTTTTTTTTGGACAATCTTTACATAGTTAATATGGGTAAAAAGGTTCAAGGGCTACAGGAAAGTGGGTAAGATTATTATTTTTTCCATATTGTTTCCTTCATGTTTAAAGGTGGGTATTAAGGGAGAAGGCCCACCCAATTCCCCACCCTCCCCAGGTCCCGGATGTAGGGTATGCTCTGAGGTTCTTGCGCAAGTGCTTTTGATATTTCAACAGTTATGAATCGCTGCCAATCTTGCCACTCCAAGCGCTATGAGGTCCTTGAAGAATCCACTGATTGACATAGTCCATCATATAGCTGAGATGGTTGGTTGACCTGTTCTGTCTTCTCTCTTTTCTTGGTTAGGATTCTGAGTCCAGCATTTTGATTGGGGAGATCTCCAAAGAAACTTTGTCTGAGGTGTGGTCAAACCAGATTCTTGTATGTACTAGCAAGTACAGGGCCCAGCAGAGTCCATCGCTCCGATCAGCTGGTGGTTGCAATTGCTGGATTGGTTCTGTCTTCACCCCCGACTTCCACTGGAACCAATGGGTGTTGCAGTCCAGCCTGGTTCTGCCCAGCACATACTTGGCCCTCGCATAAACCAGTGGGAGCTGCAGCCTAGTTGCAGCGACCCGCAATAACCTCCACCAGGCCCGTCCCCTACCCTGGTTTGCCAGTATGTGTAGCAGTAGTCCAGTCTGTCCCACACCCCATTCCACCCCAGTCGCTGTCCTGGTTTTTGTGCCCTCCCGTGGAAGTGGTAACCCAAGAGAGATGAGCCCACTACTTCTCTCCCAGTCCTCTCCCACTCCCAGATTATGCACTCTCCAGATGGTTCTGTGGTTGGACTTGACAGAACTAGCCCCCATTGCCAGCCTGTGCCAGCTGATGCTATGGCAAAACCCAAAAAACCCTCACCCACTCTAATTATGTTTGCACCAATTGGAATAATCAGCCCAGCCCGGCTTTTCCCTGATCTAATCCACATGAGGTGCACAGGTATTGTAGCCCTGCCTAGTCTGGTCTGCCCCCATCCCAGCCCACGTTCTCCTGTGGGAGTAGCTGTCCAGCAAAAGAACCCTCCCTTTTTCCCCTGCCAGCTCTGCCCCCTCCCTTCCTTGTCCTCACGCTTGCTGGTTGGGCGCTGTGGTCCCTTCCCGTACAGGCAACCTCACCTTGGCATTCAGTATTGTGCACTAGTCTTTGTTGCGACCGAACCTGGCTCGACCTACACTGTTCTGGTGCTTGGATTTGCCAGTAGATGACGTGGACAGATTCAGCCTGGTCTTCCCCCGGCCCCTGCCAATTGTATGCCAGTGGGTAACTTTCCATGGCCTGTTCTGGGCTGTTTCCTATCATGTTTCTTGCGCTTACCTGCTGGGTCTGTGTCCTGCCAGAGGAGTTGCCCAGGCTTTTCCATCAGAACCCCTCCCAATGCCAGGTTTCAAGCTTACCAGTGGGTCCATGAGCCAACCCTACTCGGTCTACCTCCTGTCATAGCAGGAACAGTGGCTTTTCCTGCCTGGCCTCCGACCCAAACTGGTTCTTGCTGTTGGATGTTTCAGCCCAGCCATGGTTTGTCCATACCCACATATGGCCCACACATGGCTCTTTGAGACCTTGCCTAGTCCATCCCACATCTATCCTGGTCCTCCAGGACACCAGAGGGTGTTGGGGTCTGGCCCAGCTCGGTGCATCCAATCCCAGTCCACACTTGTGCCAAGGGAGCCTACAACCATTTCCAGATCAGAACACAGCCCCCATTCCAGGTCACATGCCCCTTGGTGGGAACCTCAACCCAGCTAGGGTTGTCTCCTTAGCTCCCCAACCGGGCCTGTTCCCAGCCATAGATCACACACATGCCAGTGGTTGCTCTAGACTCAGCTTGGCACAGCCCCTCACCTGTCCTGACCTCTGCCTTAGACACTGTGGCTTAGTGTTCCTGGCTCATGCAGACCAGTAGGTGCAAGAGCTCGGCATGACCCGTGCTCCATCCTGGTCTCTAGTTTTGCTTGTGGGCTACCCTGTCCCATGACCAATTGACACATTTGCCAGCTGTTGGAGCTACTTTGACCAGCTTGTCTGACCCCCAGGTCTGGACAACATGTTCACCAGCGGGAGCTATGACTCGCCAGGGGAGCTTCCCAAGTTCCTCCACTTGATCCACTCCCAGACCCAGTTCTCATACATGCCATTGGCTTTAGGTCAGTGCCCGGCACAGTCTGGCCTTCCATTTGGCCTTGTATGAGCTGGTTCTGTTGTTGTTTTGAAGATTCTATTCCCCACCCTCAAAAGGCAGTTAAGAGGAAGAGAGAATTTTCCAACTGGTGCTTCACTCCCTAAATGGCCATTATGGCCACAGCTGAGCTGGTTCAAAACAGAACCAGGAGCTTCTTCAGGGTCTCCCACACGGGTGCAGGATCCCAAGGCTTTGGTCCATTCTCTACTGCTTTCCCAGGCTTTAAACAGAAAACTGGATCAGAAGTGGAGCAACTGGGGCTCTAACCAGTACCCATATGGATTACCAGCATTTGCAGGCAGAAGCTTAATGAGCTACACTAGCATCCCAGCCTCATAACATTTTTTAAAGTTCCCCTGGTGTGTATTCAGGCTTATTAAGAATTTGGAAGCCACCTCGTAAGGACAGAATTGTGCCCAGGTGAGATGGCTTACCCAGAGGGTAGACATGGCATGACATGCCATGGAACTTGGAACATGACAAAATCTGTAGCCCTTGTGTGGGTGGGCAGAGGGCAGGTCCAGCAGGACTGGAGAATAAGAGCACTGTGGGAGACTGTAGTAGTGTTGGGGTGTGGTGCAGTAGAAGTGGTGGCAAGTGACCAGAAGGAGGAGCACATAAGATAGTTCACATTTGCATGTTGCGGTACAAGAAGGGAGACCAAGGCAATCAGAGGAAGAAAAGCTGGGGATGGATGCGCCAGCAGTTGCAAGGGTTTGGGCACTCTGGGCATGGAGTGGACAGTTACACACTGAGTCTGGAGCTCAGGAGGATGTGTGGGCAAAGGCGGCAGCTTACATGTAGACACACAGGCCTGGAGGTCAGGTTGTGGTGGAGCCCGGGTTGACATGGGGTAGAACAGAGTGGGGGGTAGTTGGGCCACATCAGCAGAACCAGAGAGGAGACACCTCACCCTGGCTCTGTCACCTCAAGGACAGCCCAAGGGGAAAGTGGACTGCACATGTTTGGCTGACAGGAGATAAGATAAGCAGGGCCATGTAAAGGCATCAGTGCACTGTGGAAGAGGAAAGAGCAGGCCCAGGTGGAAACCAGGGAGGGCCAAAGGCCGTGGGCTTGGTGTTGGTGTTAGAAGTCACCACCCTTGCCCCACTGTGGGCACCAGAAGGCCAGGTCCAAAAGCACCGACTGTGCCAACACCTTGGGTTTTCACTCACAGACCCTACCAGGTGAGACAGTCAGGGAAGTTCTCTTGCTGGAGGGATTAGGGACATGTGGGCGATACAGGCAAAGAGTCAGGTAGGCAGGAATCCCAGACCCTGAGGGCAGCCCTTGTCCTGAGGCGGAAGCTGCTCGGGCATGCCGGACCAGGCTGTGCCTGGCTGATTGAAAGAGCTGATAGATCAGCAGAGAGTTCACTTACCAATGGGGTCCCCTCTCCTGATATTAGTGTACCCAGAAAACTGAAGTCTGAGCTAGGTGAGCTGAGGCCAAGGCAGGGAAGTTACCCCACCATGGAGAAGCTGCTCACATGCAGGCCCCTGCCTCTGGCGTCTCTGACCCTTGGCTGGCGGTAGGTAAACAGTAGTTGTGCCCAGCATGCCCTGGCCTGTCCAGGGCCTTGTGGTAAGGTTCATTAAGCCGTTCTTTGATCCCCTGTCTTGGTTGTGTTGGGAGCGTCCTATGTCTCCTTGTCTGTTGAGCCCTTCCAAACAGCTGATTCTCATCTTCCTGAAGGTCTGGGCACCACTTACCCTCACAGGCCCGCTCCGGGGCTCACACCAGGAAAGCCCAGCTCAACTCAGAGCCTCCTGCTGTTGGCTCACAAAGGGTTGCAGACTCCTGTTCACCAGCAGCAGCAAGCAGTGCTGCAGGGTGGCAGACCCCAGGCTGTTCTTTTTTCTTTTCTTTGTTTCTTTTTTTTTTTTTTCAAGTGTATTCATTTATTTGAAAGAGTTAAAGAGAGAGATCATCCATCCACTGGTTTACTCCCTAAGAATCCTCAGTGACCAAAGCCACACCTATCTGAAGCCCGGAGCCAAGAGCTTCTTGTTCTCCCACATAAGTGGCAGGGGCCCAAGCGCTTAGTTCATCCTCTTCTGCTTCCCTAGTCACATTATAGGGAGCTGGATCAAATGCACTACAGTTAGGACTCGAACCGGCACCCATAGCAGATGCCAGTGTTGCACACAGCAACTTTGCCCATCACAGTGCCAGCCCCCAGTTTTGTTCCTACACTGTCCATCCTGAATTAGCTTCACATCCCACTGGCTGAGGGCCCACCCCCCCAATCAGTCTTGCGCCTCAGTTCTGCCTCAAGGGTCCCCATGGCCCCCTCCTTGACTTCCTTTAATTTGCTCGAGCAGCTTATGGAACTCAGAGAAACATCTCCCTTAGGGTTACTGGGTTTGTTACAGAGGATAAGATAAGGAGATGTGTGGGCTGAGGGACGCAGAGCCTCCTGGCTATGTCAGGTTGTCCCTCCCCCTTGAGCCTCCTGAGTTGATGTATCCAGAAGCTCCCTACCCTGCCCTCTAGGGCTTCCATGGAGAGCCACTTGCAGAAACCTGCCCAGAGTGCAGACAAGCAGGGTGGAATGGCTGTCATCGGATGCCTATGACAGCTCGAGCCGGCCAGACCTTTCCAGGAGCTTCCTTCCTCCCAGCACAGGACAACTCTCCTCCTGACCTGGGGTCTCCGTGGCCACTGTCATATAGGACTAGCCAAGTAAAGGCAGAGCTCCTGTGACTCTGCCTTGCTGGAGGGGGAGGGAAATTCCAGTTTCTGTGGACATGAGAAGGAAGGGAACTGTGGACAGAACCCAAAATAGACCTAGTCTCACACCAGCATAAGTGACAGAACATGAATATCCTAAGGAAGAAAACATGAGTGCCCCAAACAGAAGCCATGGGACACCTGAAGGGTATGTCACGGAAGATACAGGAAGATGTGAGGGCCAGGAAAGCATCCCTGGTAGCTGTGCTCATCATCCGAGAGAAGGAACATGCACTCTGCCTGTTGGGTCGGTGAGTCGGGGAGGAAATGGCTTCTTTGTGCTGGTGGTAGGAATATAATTTGGAAATGAAGGCAATGTAGGCTGAGGCCTACTCTTACCTTGGTGGCTTCCTCTCTCTACAGACTCAGAGTTCTCTGGAGGAAACTCCAATGACAATATTAATATGGCCAGGTCGAAGCATGCAGCCAGGAACTCCCACCTGGTCCCCCTAACAGGGGGCAGGAGCCCAAGTACTGAAGCCTTCCCTGGTGTCAGGAAGCTGGAGCAACTGGGACTTTAATGGATACTCTGATATGGGGAGGCACACCTTGCAAGCAGTGGCTGAATCCACTGTGCCACAAGGCTCACCCTCCAACAAGGTTTTGTGAGGATGCACAAGAATGATGGGTACCCTTGTTCTTGGCCAAGGAGGAATCTGGGGCAGGTTTGCAAGGCCCTAGTTTCTGATTGGTTCTAGTAACAGGACTGCTCCCCTGTCAGTGCCCATTTCTCTCTGAGCTGACTTGGTTCTGAATTGCTGACAGGCTGGCGGTAGAGTACAGAGCCATAAACCAGATTAGGAACGAGAGATAGAGAGAGCACTGGTCTGACATGGGGTGGTGAGCAGCAGCAGCCAGGTGCAGACAGGAAGGAGACTGTGGAAAGAAGCAGACAGCAGCCTCGATCAGGGCACTGGGTAAATGGTACGGCTGAAAAGGTGGTGCCAGTCATGTGGTATGCACCAGGAGGTGGGAGGAGCCATGCTGAGGAGAGTGGGAGCTGAAAGGCTAGTGAGAGAAGGCCTGGCATTGCAGACCAAGGAATGGGGAGGGTTTGAAGGTCATAGCCGGGCTGAGGAAGGGCCAAAGTACTGAGCAAATAAATACTCCTGGGAGTGAAGGCGAAGCTGGGCTAGAGGGGCGGGGGGGGGGGGGGCAGTAGAGGAGCTCTAGTAAGTGTTTGTGCACAGGTGCCAGGCCTGGCCCCTGGGAGGCAGCAGGAGGCAGGAGGATGGAAGGCGGTGCTAGGGTCATAAGGAAGTTTTACAAGAGTGCGTTACACAACGGCAATGAAAGCAAAGGGCAAAGGTGTAGGTATGAGTGGAGTCACCCCAGGGTGCCTCTGCAGAGCCCCTGCAGCTGGCCTTGCTTTCACCTGTGTGCTGGGAAGATCAGAGAGGTAGATTTCTAGGGTATTGGGGACCTTCTGCCTGCATGAGCCCCCACCTCACATCGCAGCTAGCCCCTGCTCTCCCCTCTAGTTAATGGGGATTTTGTTGCGTGCTTCTGATCTACATTAAGATGTCCTGATTCTGTTTCTGGAAGACAACAAAACAGCCCCTCACTCTGTGTGTAGACTGGCATCGCTGTGCAAACTCTGCAAACACTGAATAAGTACCAGTTGATATGAATGAGGGTAGTAGGGTCCAGAGCAGTCACATTCTGGGATCCATCATTAAACAAGGGGTTGTGGGACTGCATGCCAAGCCGGATTCCAGACACGAGGTGCTAGGAGTGGGTGATCTTACAGGTGCTTGGTGTTGTGAGTGGTTGTTCTTCCTGCAGAGGGGACAGATGATGAAATATAATCTGTGGGAGGTAACTGCGCTGTTTAATTAGAAAGCAGGCAGTGTACTTGGATGGGCTGTGGGGCTGCTAGGAAAACCTGCGGTGAGACGACACCTGGAGAAGGAGCTGAGGCAGGTGAGCCTCTGTGAGATAAGGTCATGGGGATTGAGCTAAGGACTATTGAACTAGGGGTCACTGAAAACAATTCAACTTTTCTTTTTATAAAAGATTGATATTTGTTTGGAATGCAGAGTTACAGAAAGAGATAGATCTTCCATCTGCTGGCTCACTGCCCAAATGGCCTTGATAGTCAGAACTGAGCCTGGCCAGTTCTGCATGTGGGTGCAGAGGCCCAAATAGTCGGGTCCTCTTCTGTTACATTTCCAAATGCCCTAGCAGGTAGCCAGACCAGAAGTGGAACAGCCAGAACTTGAACCTGCACTCATAGGGTATGCCAGCATCACAAGCAGCAGCTTCATCTGCTTTTCTTTGTTTGTTTGTTTGTTTTTACTAATCTTAAATGCAGAGCAACAGAGACAGATCAGTCTTCCACCCATTGGCTCACTCCCCACATGCACAAAACAGCTGAGACTGAGCTGTGCAGAACCAGGAGCTCCCATCTGGGTCTCACACATGGGTAACAGGGGCTCAAACACTTGAGCTGTCATCTGCTGCCTCCCAGGCCCATTGGTGGGGAGCTAAATCTGAAGCAGAATAGCCAGGCCCGCATTCTAAGCACTCTGATGAGAGATACTGGCGTCCACACTGGTTGAGCCCAACTGAGGCATAGCGGCCACCCCAAGCTTTACTGTTTCTTTCTGCGAGTCCAGAGCCCCCAGAGCCTTTTCCACGGAAGCAGAGAACGGCTGGACCCTGTGTCTAGGCTCACCCTGTTCACTGAGTAGAGTGTAGGTGATCCCAGAGTGGGAGCAGGGGCTGCAATCAGTGCCCCAGGTGAGGGCTGGCGGTGATGTGCATTGCAGGTGGCATTGGAGGCGGTGAGGACAAGAAAGACTGTGGAAGTGTTTGGAAGGCAAATAGGAATGGAAACCATAGGCACATCCCCCTGGGATGCAGAAGCCCTCTGAAGAGTTGGGCAGGCCACCTCACAGGCCATCAGTGCTCAGGGTAGAAGACATAGGAGTGAATGTCTTGTGTTCCTTATTTCCCATGAACGCTTACTCCAGGAATGAAAAGGGACAGGCAGGTAGCCATACATCCCCCACCCTATAGAATACTGTGTATTTACCTGTCAACCAAATGACCCTTTCCCAAGCATGTCCTCCCTCACACCCAGAACTTGGGGTGGCATCCTGTAACCCCTCCCCTTTCCAGGCTCATGGAAAGCCAGGCAAGGGGAGGGAACCTCTCTCTCCCCCAGCAGTCACAAAATGAAAATGGAAACATCTCTCAGCTAGTCTCCCTCTAACCACCCTTCCCTTTTCTCAGTTTAAATGTTTTGAAGGTGAAAGCTCAGACCTGACACTTTGTCCACGATCCTCTTGGTGCATCGCACACCATGCACGGGGACAGAGCAGGTGCTTGACCACAGAGGGTGTGACTGCCGCTGTTTGCCCTATGACGGAGGCGTGTTCTGACTTTTTGGTTTCCCTGATCTCTTTTGCTTGTCTTAGGCGAGAAGCCATTTACGTGTGAGATCTGCGGCAAATCTTTCACAGCAAAGAGCTCTCTGCAGACCCACATCCGGATCCACCGGTAACGTTGCGGATGTCTTCTGGCCGGGCCTCCTGTGAGCGCTCGGCGGGGTGGGTGCAGGCTAGACTTTCCCACATCGTTTATTACTGTGTTTGATCTTTTTAAGAATGAAATTCCTGACCTAGGCAAAATTGGCAGGAGCAATTCTAAACTATAAAAGTTCTCATGACTGATGTCATGTATCAGATTTTGATTGGGGGTCAAGACTGGCCCAGTGCTTAAGCCTTCAGTCAAAAGTAGAACTTTTACATTTGACATTTTTCAGATGTTTTGGGGTCACAAAAGTTACTCTCAAGTTGTATTTAGGAGTTTCTTCTAACTGCATCCCAAATAATTGGGTACTTACTGCTCCAGATTTTGCATCTTGATATTAGTCATATAGACTTATTTGGCATGAGCATCCAAGAATTGGCTGTGAGAGCTAACAAGAAATGAAAGACTTCTGGGTCATCTCTTTACTTTTGCGCCTGAAACACACACTGTGAAACCATAGACTCTTAACGTCTAATGAAGCCGTGGATGTAACCTATGCCATATCCAGAGGTTAGTAAGGGAGCCTAGGACTCATGACTCATAGGCTGGTTCTTGTTCCTCAGTTATCAATCACTTCCCCCTGCTTATAGTCAGGAAGAAGTAGAAAATGAGTGTCCCAGCTTTTCCAACCCACCGTGTCTCTGCTCATAGGGGAGAGAAGCCGTACTCCTGTGGCATCTGCGGCAAGTCCTTTTCAGACTCCAGCGCCAAGAGGAGGCACTGCATCCTGCACACAGGCAAGAAGCCCTTCTCATGTCCCGAGTGCAGCCTGCAATTTGCTCGCCTCGACAACCTGAAGGCCCACTTGAAAATTCACAGCAAAGAGAAACAGGCATTGGAGGCCAGCAGCGCTCCTGGGGCTGGTGGCAACAGCGGTAGCAATGCCAGTAGCACCGAAGAGGTCCGGAACATCCTCCAGCTGCAGCCGTATCAGCTCTCGACCTCAGGGGAGCAGGAAATCCAGCTCCTCGTCACCGACTCCGTGCATAACATCAATTTCATGTCAGGGCCCACCCAAGGCATCAGCCTCGTCACTGCCGAGAGCACCCAGAACCTGAGTGCAGACCCTGCTGCCAACCTGACCCTGCTCACGCAGCAGCCGGAGGAGCAGCTGCAGAATCTGATTCTGTCGGCCCAGCAGGAGCAGACAGAACACATGCAGGGCCTCAACATGATTGGAAGCCAGATGGAGCCCTCTGCAACAGAGCCCTTGCACGTCATCACGCTGTCCAAGGAAACCCTGCAGCACTTGCATGCCCAGCAGGAACACAGCGAGGGGCTGCATTTAGCAGCCAGCGCTTCAGACCCGGCACAGCACCTGCAGCTGACCCAGGAGCCAGATCCACCGCCTCCCCCTCACCATGTGCCCCAGCCCACCCCGCTAGGCCAGGAACAGAGCTGACCTGAGAACACTCAGACCAGATCCCCACAAGCTGCCATCGCCAGGTCATGAACGCATGTGGTCAGGCTCAGGGAGACTGTGACTACGAGACAGCCAGATGGCCAGACAACAGGGAGGACGTGCTGCTTCCAGGCAGCAAAGCCTGTGTGTGTGTGCACGCGCGTGGGAATGTGTGTGCCTGTGAGGATGATGTCCCATCCGTAGTACCTGTTTGGATTTAGGGTTTCATAGCTGACGAACGCTTTTCATTTTCATCTCCTACACGTTCTAAAGACTGGCTCTTTGGGGGCATTGATGGAGACATTTTTTTCTATTAAATATTCACAGCCACAGGTTATGGTCTTACTGACCTTCCCAGTCATATCTGTAAATTTTTTTTGCAACCCAGAAAAGTCAGTCATAGGTTAAATTGGGTAGAGTGCTTGGTTCTCCTTCCTCATTTCGATTAGGCAAAACAGTTGCCACCCTAGCTCGTGACATGATGTCAGAATAGGAGGTTTGCAGAAATTATCCTTTTAGCGCTCTAACCATCATTGTGTGTTCAGTACAATGGGCCCATCAGGTCATGCTGAAGGTGGATTAAACCCATAGGCTGTGTTTATAGCTAAAAAGTTCATATAGCAAAGCTAAGCCTATATGGACTATTTTAATTCTACATTCAACTTTTCTGAAAAATGCGGGTTTATTTATTTCTTAAAAAGGGTATTAAATTTTTAACTTAAAAATCTAATTTAAGTATGAAACTGAATCATGGCATCCACCCAAAATAATTTCAGAATCTCAGTCAAAAATAACACTGGACTTTCATGATGAAGACCGCTTAATTATCCTAGGATGTAATGTTTTAATTCAGTGTAATTTTAAGTACTAAATATGCCCTACAGAATTCAAATTGACTTCTGAAAACATTGATCTGTGTGTGGTGTTTAATATGTTGCTGGAGATGGAAACGTATTACATGTTTTTATTCCAGACTGGGTTATGTCCAAAAAGTAGGTGCATGCAGCTTAAAATTATTTCGGGGTGGGCATTGTGACCTCAAACCACTATTCACTGCTTTTCCCACTCTGCATCCCATGTGTGGGTGCCTGGCTGAGTCCTGGCTCCACGTCCTGTTCTGGCTTCCCGCTAACACGTACTGTGGAAGGGAGCAGCTCATGACTCAGGTCCTTGGAACCCTGCCACCCACACGTGAGCTGGCCTAAGTTCCCAGCCCTTAGCCTGTCCCAATCCTTCCTTTTTGCTTTTCAGTACAGAGGAAAATTTAAAACATGCGTATACGTTAATGTGCCAATCTGCTGGTTCACTCCCAAAATGGTGCAGTATCCAGGACTGGACCTGGCCAAAACTAGGAGCTTGGAGTTCAACCCAGACCTTAGAGGAACCCATGTACCTAAACTATCACCCAAGCACTCCCAGGGGCACTTTGGTTAGCTGGAACTGGAAGTGCAGCTGGGACTCAAAGCAGGCTGTCTTGAGACTGGGCTACAGACATTCCCTTGTGTTCTTTTCAGTTATCAGTCGATTAAAAGGCAGAATTAGAGACCACGTGAGAGAATCTTCCATCCCCAGGTTCACTCCCCAAATAGCTACAGTGGTCAGAGCTAGGCCAGTCCAAAGCCATGAGCTTCTTTCCAGGTGTTCCAAGTGGGTGCAGGGGCCCAAGGACTTGGGCCATCTGCTGCTTTCCCAGGCACGTTGGCAAGGAATTGGATCCAAAAAGGAGTAAACTGGGTCAGCAGTTTTACCTGTTACATCACAGCTCCAACCCCCAGACATTCCCTTAATTATTACACCAAATGCCTGCCGAAGCCCCACACCGACCAGCCTTGCTAGGTCAGAACTGGGCTCTGGGAACCCAATCTGAGTTTCCCAGTGAGTAGCTGAGCCATCACTACTGCTCCCGTTCCAGGTTCTCTTTGAAGAGGAAGCTGGAGTCAGGAGCAGAACCAAGATTCAAACACAGATACTGTGACATGGAATTCTGGGGCCTTAACTGCTGGGCTGAATGCCTGCCCCTGATAAGGTATTCTGTATCCTCATTTACATACCACGTCTGCAAAATCTGGAGTACATGTAATGCTTCCTGTCCATTTCAGTGAAATGCCAGTGTTCGTAGAATAGTGCCTGCTCTATACAATTTACAGTTGGAAATCCAGGTGTCAGGTAGCTGCAGACAGACTTAATTTCTTTTTCAAGGACTGAAGCAAGTTAGCAGCTTTCACATTTTTATTAATTAAAATCTGGTTGTATAGCCCCTCTTGCAAGTGCTCCCTCACATGTGGCTGTTGGCTCTCCCCCTGTACTGGATAACTTGATATCCAGTCCCAGCCGTAACTGGATTGTATGACCAAAGGGGAACAAAAAATCGATAGTTTTACCCATCGAACCCCTCTCTGTGTCCCACATACCCATTCTGCCCTCTGAAGGAAGTCCCTCTTTTTGAAAGTACAATGAATTCTGTCCCAAAAGGAAATGCATCTTGTGCGTGGAAATGCTTCCAGTTAGACCGCCAGTGTAGCGTTTCACAAGACATATTGTACTGCATGTGCAGTTTTTAAAGTGATCTCAACTAGTGCAGAGTCACCACTAGTGTGTGTCCGGCAATAGTAGAAAGCCTTTTGGCTGCTGAAACACAGCCTGTTTGCGCAGGAGACTTGGTTTGCTCTTAGGAGAGGGCAAACCTTGGGATGACTGGAACTCTGAGGTGCGATTAAGGTGTCCCCATGCTTCTTACCTGCACCCCTTTGCGGCCACTTCCTGTGTCGCACCTGCTGTGAGCCGCAGGTTGAGCCATGCCGGGACACAGGAGGTTCCCGTTGTAATGCTTTACACTTTGGTCTTCCCAGGCGGCATGGGAGTGAAACGGACCTGTACCCTACCTGAATGCTGCCCAGGCCCTCGTTCTGCATTACTCTAGAGCCTGGGACTCGTGAGGCACCCTGAGGTTGGAGCCAGAGCTGATGACATACAACTGCTGTAACAGCACAGACCAGTGGTTTAAGCTACAAGATCTACTTTCTTGATGATTCTGGAGGTTAGAAGTCAGATCAAGGTGTCATCAGATTGGTTTCTTCTGAGGCCTCACTCCTTGGTGCCCCCTTGCTGTGTCCTCATGTACATCTTTCTTCCAACCTTGTGAGGAAACTGGTTGTGTTGTGTTAGGACCCACCCAAATGACCTCATGTAAAGGCTCCATCCCCACCTGCACACCCATTCTGAAACGCTGGGGATTAAGATATTCACGTATTGACTTGGAGGGAGGGAGGGCACCACATCAGCAGTAACCTCCAGAGTGTGAAGTGAGGAAGGGGGCAGGGCGTGGGACACACCACTTACACCTACTTGAGACATTCCTAGGAAGTAAGTGGGTATCATTATACCTGTTTCACAGATGAAAACATCAAGGCCCAAGAGTTGCAGGGCATTGCCTGAGGTCCTACAAGGAACAGCAGAGCCAGACGTGGGACGCAGAGCTGCCATGGCATTCTGCCATGCCCACAGGATGGGTTCCATCAAAAGGACCTACTAAAGGAAAAGAGAAATCAAAAAATGGGGAGCTGTGCCTGCAGTTGTAACAGGCTTTTTACATAAAATAGTAAAAAATTAGAATAACTACCATTTTAATCATTTGAGAGAGGAGCAAGCAAGCAGGAAGAGATTGAGATCTTTCATCTACTGTCCCACTCCCCAGATGCCTACAGCCACCAGGGCTAGTGCAGGTGACAGGAACTCTACCCAGGTCTTCCATGTTGGTGGCAGGAACCCAAGTAACTTGGGCCAGCATCCCCTGCCTCCCTGGTGCATTAGCAGAAAGCTGGATCTTAAGTGCTGAGTGGCCAGGACTTGAACCAGGCATGCGAAATGAACTGGGGGTGTACCAAGCAGACACTAAGCGCACTGCACCCCAGTGCATGCCTCAGTAAATGCCAGTTTAATATATCAGGAATTCACTACTCTTGACTTAACCCTTAATCAAAATTTACCAAGTGGGTGAAAGTTACTACTAAGGTCAAAGTGTCTTAGCTGACATAAATCTAGACCTCTCTTGGAGCTTTGAGAGCAGATTTGATCCAGTAAGTACTAAGGTACAGCCATATCTTACATCTCCAAATTTGTGTCCAAATTCTTGGGAGTCAAAAGAAAGCCTTTATTTCTTTGCTTTTTGTAATAGCAGTGTTGCATCCACTCGACCACTAAAACAGAATGATACATTCACCGGTGACCGTCACAATTATATTACAATGAGAGGCAAGGCAACCAACTGAGCCCTTTACCCGAGTGTGGCCCCGAACAGCACTTTTATTGGGGCAGTTTACAAAAGCTTGTTGTGGCTGGACCTCCTGTACCCATGTCTTCTCTGGTCCGTAGTTAAGATAACCAGACTCAGACCTTGGAGCCACCTGTGAGATAACCAGGTCTTCTGGGAACTGAGAATTATCTGTGATACAGGGTCATAGCCGCTCGGCCTGCGAGCTCAATCTCACAGTTTCATACTCAAGCAAGCAAAGCAGAAATTACAAAAGTGAAAAATACTGCAGTTAGTAATGAACTATGTTAACTCCGTTTTGTTTTCAACTCTACAGCAGAAACAGAGGAATGTCCCCTAAGAAAAATTCTCCCTTACCTTTCTTTTGTAAATAGCAAGTAGTAAGGCATGACATCTAAGAGAAACTGGAATGTCACTGTGATAGTTTATCTTGCTTTCAAATTCTATGCATAGAAAATAAGTAGCAATGACTTCAGTTGATTGCAGTGTATGTACAATTCTCGCCTGAAACGTACCACATTGGAAAAATGTGTGAACTAAAGCTCATTCAGTCACATTTTTTTTTAAGATTTATTTATTTTTATTGGAAAGGCAGATATAAGAGAGAGGGGAGAGACAAAGAGGAAGATCTTCCACCCGATGATTCACTCCACAAGTGACTGCAACGGCCAGTACTATGCCAATCCAAAGCTAGGAGCCAGGAGTCTCTTCCAGGTCTCCCATGCGGGTGCAGGGTCGCAAGGCCGTCCTCGACTGCATTACCAGGCCACAAGCAGGGAGCTGGATGGGAAGCAGGGCTGCCCGGATTAGAACCGGTGTCCATATGGGATCTTGGCATGTTCAAGGCAAGGACTTCAGCCGCTAGACCACAGTGCTGGGCCCTCAATCACATTTCAAAACAAAAAACATAGGAACTAGAAAATATTTAGACAACATTAGAAAGGAATCTTGATTTTTTTTTTCCACAACTCTGAAAAATACTACATTCAATGTGAAATGTAGAAAGGGGAAATTAGGGGTTGGCATGTTGGCTCAACAGGCTAATTCTCCACCTGCAAGTACTGGTGGTATACCATATGGGTACTGGTTCACGTCCTGGCTATTCCATTTCCCATCCAGCTGCCTGCTTATGGCCTGGGAAAACAACGGAAATTGTCCCAAAACCTTGAGATCCTATACCCACATGGAAAACCCAGAAGCTCCTGGCTCCAGATCAGCTCAGCTTTGGCCATTGTGACATTTGGGGAGTGAACCAGCAGATAGAGGATCTTCCTCTCTGTCTCTTTCTATAAATTTACCTTTCCAATAATTTTTTTTTATAAAAAAAAGAATCGAGTAAGGGTTAGGACAATTTTCTGAGACTTGGAGCGTGGATTTATTATTTTAAATTTTTTAAATTGAAAGGTAGAGAGAGATATCCTCCATCTGTTGAATCACAAATACCTACGATAATAGTCTTAGCCACTTTCCTGTAGCCCTTGAAACTTTTTACCCTAATTAACTATGTAAAGATTGTCAAAATATAATTTAAAAAAATTTTTTAAAGAAAATAACTCTTAAAAAAAATACATATGGGCCTGGCGCGGTGGCGCAAGTGGTTAAAGGTCCTCGCCTTGCACGCCCGGGATCCCATATGGGCCGGTTCTATCCCAGCAGCCCCGCTTCCCTTCCAGCTCCCTGCCTGTGGCCCGGGAAAGCAGTCGAGGATGGCCCAAAGCTTTGGGAACCTGCACCCGCGTGGGAGACCCGGAAGAGGCTCCTGGCTTCGGATCGGCATAGTATCGACCCGTTGCGCTCACTTGGGGAGTGAATCATCGGACGGAAGATCTTCCTCTCTGTCTCTCCTCTGTATATCCGCCTTTCCAATGAAAAAATAATAATAATAATAAAAAAATACCTATGACAGCTGGGACTGAGCCAGACCAAAGAGCCAGGAAGTGCATCTAGGTCTCCTAGCAGAGCTGTCACCTGCTGCTTCCCAGGTGTAGCAGGAAACTTGATCAGAAGTGAAGGCAGGACTTGAACTCTAGTATGAGATTGGAGCAGCCCAAAAGCAGCAGCTTAAGCCACTGTATCCATAGCATCTGCCCCTTCAAAAATTTTTTTCAATCAAAATAAATTTGCTGGTCCTGGCATGATAGCACAAAGGCTAAATCCTTACTTTGCAAGGGCTGGGATCCCATATGGGTACTGGTTTCATGTCCTAGCTGTTCCACTTCCCATCCAGCTCCCTTCTTATGGCCTAGAAAAAATGATACAGGATGGCCCAAAGCCTTGGCACCCTGTACCCACATGGAAGACCCAAAAGAGGCTCCTGGCTCCCGATTTTGGACTGGCTCAGTTCCAACTGTTGCAGCCATTTGGGGATTGAACCAGCAAATGGAAGATCTTTCTCTGTCTCTCATTTCTGTGAATCTCCTTTCCAATGAAAATAAAAAATCTTTTTTTTAAAGTTTTCTTTATTTGAGAAGCAGATGGAGAAAGATGGAGATTGTGTATGTGCTGGTTCACTCTCCAAATGTCCACAATAGTTAGAGGTAGGCCAGGCCAAAGCCAGGATCCTAGAACTCCATCCAGATGTCTCACAGGGTGGCAAGGTACCCACAGGGTACGTTAGCAGGAGATAGAATAGGAAGCAGCTTTGTGACCTAATCCCAGTCACTTTGATACGGGATGTGTGTCCCAAGCAACATCATGATGCATAACCATATGCCCAATGCCTCAAAATATCTTAAGCGTGCCACCTTCTCCCATTCTCATGGTGCCACATGTCCTTTGGACTCCTGCTAGGAATCGCAACTTTGTCTTCCTACCCCTCCCATACCTTTCTATTTACAGGAAGTGGTGAACTTGAGCTTAGTATGAAGTAAGATGTCTTGATTAATGGTTTTATTATTCAAGAAGGCAAATATGGTCATGTCTCTGCTTAAAACCCTGCAGTTTATAACTACCTAGAACACCATCTCCAACCCAGCTTCCTCCTGGCCACCCTCCTGCCTCCTTCCACATTTTCACTTCCAGCAGCCACTCAACTCTTCCCTACCTCTGAGGGCCTCGGGGTGGTGATTATTCAGCTTTGGAAATTGCCTGCATCCATCTGAGTCATGGTAGCTCGTGTCAGAATTCAGAGAGATCTCCTGGCCCTCTAACCTAAATCACACCATCACTCGCTACACCTTTGGTAGGCTTATAATTATACATATGTTAGATGCCCTGATTGCTCCTGGCCCTGGACAAGGGTCTGTTGTTTAAAGATGCTGGGCTGTAGGTGCAAGGAATGAAGGCAGGAGGTAGGTAGTGAGCAAAAAGGAATTGAGGATTGCCAGCATATGCCCACAGCCACTTCTCCACTGCACTAGCGCCACTCAAAGTTTGTATCACCTGCCATGCAGACTGTCTGAGTCTCACCACCTGAAAACCCATGGCTGGCTATAAGGAACCAATGTGACAACTGCAGGCTGGGTTCCTATAGTGACCCATAGGCTGTTACAATGTCACTGCAATGAATTGGCCATGGTTCATAGAGCCACCCCACTGTGCCCATGACATCTTCACACTTCTGAGATTTTAAAAATAAATAAATAAAAGGGCATAAAAATGGGCAACATTCAAATCCACCCCCAAATTCTGCCTCCCTGGAATATTCTCTGTCCCAGACACCACCTTTAATAATGTTAAGAAGTCAGCTGCAAACTTTGTTAAAGGTGATTCTCTCTCGCTCGCTCTCTCTTTCTCTCTCTAAGTGTGTACATGCCCTCTGCCTGTACACAAATCTGGCTTCCCTTGCTGGCACATCTCTTTCTTGAATTCATTCTTGTGCAGAATGAACTTGAACCAATTCTGGCCATGGGCCACCTGTACAATACAAGTTCATCTACAGGAAACCAAGATATGTCACCAATGTGTTAGGGATCTCATTTCTGGCTCCAGGCCCAGGAGATGAGCAGTTAGGAGGTGAGGTAAGGATGACCTTGCAGGGTGTGGGTCAGAGGTAAAGGGATCCTAATTGTCTTAATGGCTTAAGTTTTTAATGTAGGCCATGGCTGCTGTGATTATTTGCAATCACATGAGAGTGAGACTGTTTTAATCTGACTTTTCATGTGTTAACTAGTTAGCTGATCTGATACAGAATGATAATGTTATTGACAATGTTTTACTCCTTTTTTTTTAAGATGGATTTATTTATTCATCTAAAAGGCAGAGTAACAGAGTGTAAAAGAGAAAGATATCTCTCATCCTTCAGTTTACTTCCCAATGGCCACAATGATAGAGGAGCCAGGAACTGGGAGCTTCATCCAGGTCTCCTATATGGGTTTGCGGGAGCCTAAGCTCTTGGGCCATCTTCTGCTGCTTTCCCAGGCATATTAGCAGGCAGTTGGATGGGAACTGGAGCAGCCAGGACTCAAATCGTGCCTAAATGAGATGCTAGCTGTGCAAGCGGTGGCATAACAAGCTATTGAATGTGAGGACTTTAGAATTGCAGTGAGCTGAGGCGATTGAGTCAGTAACTGCTTCTATTTATGGATGAGAAGTCAAGCATGGTGGTTGGTGACTTTTCCAAGGTCACACTGAGCTAGTGTGCAGCTGGCTGCTGCTTCCCAGGGAGCAGAATAACAAGAAGCTGGATCAAAAGCAGGGACAGGACTTGAATCAGCACTCTGCTATGAGATGGGGGCATCCCCAGCAGCAACCTATTCCACAGTGCCACCGCATCTGCCACTCAAACAAATCTTGCAAGTTCACTTGAACTTATTTTTTTAATTCCACTTTTCTTTAATTCTTTGAAGTATCCTCCTATTCAAACCAGTCCCTGGTGCAGTCTGTGTTGGCAGCCTCTCAAGGTAGCATCCCTGCTTTCTCTTCAAGTGAGTGAAATCATGACGCTTCGACGTCCAGGAAGATAGGAAGTGAAGAGCAGCATTCAGAGAGGCAAGCCTGGACAGAAGAAGAGGAAAGACGAGCTTCGTTTCAAAATAGCTTTCCTAAAAGTTTTGTCTTTGGTCCATTGCAATGGCTTGGTGGCTAAATCTTCACCTCATATGCCCCGGGATCCCATATAGATGCCAGTTCATGTCCCAGATATTCCACTTTCCATCCAACTCCCTCCTTGTGACCTAGGAAAGCTATCAAAGATGGCCCAAAGCCTTGGGACACTGCACCTGAGTAGGAGACCCAGAAGCAGCTCCTGGCTTCTGGCTTTGGATTGGCTCAGCTCCAGCTAATGCATCCACTTGGGGAGTAAACTAGCAGACAGAAGTTCTTTCTCTTTGTCTCTCCTTCTCTCTGTAAATCTTCCAATAAAAAAATGAATATTAAAAAAAGTTTTGTCTCGTTTATTTGAAAAGCAGCGATGGACAGAGCTGGAGATTGTGCATTTTACTTGCTCATCCACTCCCCAAATATCCACAACAGCTGGGCCAGGCTGAAGCCAGGAGCCTAGAACTCAATCCAGGTCTCTCATCTGGGATCTGACCAAACCTGGACTAATGCATTCACACAGCTTTATGCTGAGTCACTAATTAGCATAAAGCAAAACTCCAACTGAGCAGGTTATTTTTAGCATTGGTAAACTCAATGTTCCAGTATCTGTGTTTTTTTAATCATTTATCTGAAAAGCAGAGTTAGAGAAGGAGATATCTCATCTGTTGATACACTCCCCAAATGACCAAAACTTTCAGAGCTGGGCTAGGCTGAAGCCAGGAGCCCATTGGTCCATTATGTGGGTGTCAGAGCCACAAGCGCCTGGGTCATCTGCTGTGGCTTTTCCCAGGTGTGTTAGCAGGGGGCTGAATGGGAAGTGGAGCAGCATGGTAGGAACAACGTGCCTATATATTCACAAGCAGCAGCTTAGCTGGGTCAGGTGTGCCACTAGAGCTGCCCCCTTTTTATTGGAAAGGCAGATATACAGAAAGGAGAGACAGAGAGGAAGATCTTCCATCCAATGACTCACTCCCCATGTGAGTGCAACGGCTGGAGCTGAGCCAATCCGAAGCCAGGAGCCTCTTCCGGGTCTCCCACTCGGGTGCAGGGTCCCAAAGCTTTGGGCCGTCCTCAACTGCTTTCCCGGGCCACAAGCAGGGAGCTGGAAGGGAAGCGGGGCTGCCGGGATAGAACCGGCGTCCATATGGGATCCTGGGCGTGCAAGGCGAGGACCTTAACCACTGCGCCACCGCGCCGGGCCCTCCTTGATCTTTTTTAATGGAGCTGTGTAGTCCTAATCAGTTGCAACTATATGTCACCAATCAAGCCAGGCCCCACTGGACTATTGTAAACACAGGAAGTTGTGAAGCTTCTTGTTTGCCATCTGTTGATGAAAGGCACACAGGATTATCATCAAAGCTTAGGTGCCTGCTTCTAGTGGTCTTTAGAACTTCGTCTCCATATCATTGTTTAAATACGGGGTGAGGGCCCAGCATGATAGGGTAGCGGTTAAAGTCCTCGCTTTGAACATGCCAGGATCCCATATGGATGCTGATTCTAATCCTGGCAGCCCCGGTTCTCATCCAGCTTCCTGCCTGTGGTCTGGGAAGCAGTGATGCCCCCAAAGCTTTGGGACCCTGCACCCACGTGGGAGACCCTGAAAAAGCTCCTGGCTCCTGGCTTTGGATTGGCTCAGCAACAGCCTGGGGAGTGAACCATCAGGTGGAAGATTTTCCTCTCTGTCTCTCCTCCTCTCTGTATATCTACTTTTCCAATAAAAATAAATAAATCTTAAAAAAAATATGGGCGTTATTCAGCAGTCTCATTTCAGCCAAATGATGTGTCACACTCAGGAGTTAGATAGGCTCAGCAGCTGGGAGGCGGCCTTAGTCAGTCAGTCCAGCATGACCCCATGTGGCCTCCTGCTGCTGCCTGTTTTTCAGGCCTAGCTGGACAGAAACAGTGACTGTTCAGCTCTTTTGGGACCTCAGAAGGCCTCCAGACAAAATGCAAAGTGAGGGGCTGAGCTGTGGATTAACCTTCACTGACATCCCATATGGGCATTGGTTTGTGTCCCTGTTGCTCCACTTCTGATCCAGCTCCCTGCTTATGACCTGGAAAAGCAATGGAGGATGGCCCAAAGCCTTGGGCCCCCTACTCCTGCATGGGAGATCAGGAAGAAGCTCCCGGTTTCTGGCTTTGGATCAGTTCAGTTCTGGCCATTGCAAACATTTGGGGACTGAATCAGTGGATGGAAGAGCTTTCTGTCTCTCCTTCTCTGTAAATCTGCGTTTCCAATATAAATAAATAAAATTTTTAAAAACGTTAAGTGAAAACAAAGTCCTGGAACAACTTCCCACTGCCAGTGCTTTCTGAGCCCTGCAGCTCAACCAGAGTGACCCCTGGCATTTGTTTCTTGGTTTTATTAGTGTTCTGCTGTTACAGGGTCATTCCCTCCACACCCCATTCTGGGGTGCCAGTCTTGACCACTGTTGGACTATTGGACCACTGTTGGATGGACACTAGTGTGGTGTAGCTTGGACAGACAGGGGAGGGTGGGATACCAGTGCTGCCACCTGCTGCCTAACTTGTATAGGGAACAGCACCTATTGCCCATTAGTTTCTTTTAAGGTATGAATTCAAGACATGCCCACTTGTCTATGGGTCTGAAGCAGCTAAATGACCTTGACCCACTTCTTCCACCAATGGTGCAGTTTCCCAATTGGGAGTAGGAAGAAGCTGACCCCACAGCTCTGTCAAGTTCCGGTCCTGCTTTGGCAACCTGGAAGGTGAGGGGGAGGGCAGAGCTCGCTTCTCTTTGACAGCTTCTCCCATCCCGCTTTCTCAGTGTTGCTCCCTTAGACTGCAGGGGTTCCAGAACTCTAATCCGCAGCTTCTGGCCTCAGCTCGGGACCAGGCACCCTTGTGTCTGGCTCCATCGCGCGGGGCCCAGGATTGTGGCTCCCGCAGGCGTCTCCAAACTTCTGGAGGCCAGGAACGCCCTCTCCGCTCGCCAGGGAGAATCGAGGCAGGGGTCCTCCCTCCCGTCTCCTAAAATGCATGAGAGCGCCACGAGGCACCCCGGATGGCGGGGAGCTGGAGGTGTTCCTAGATCCTCCCAGGCGTCTGACCCACTCGGAGGCCCCGAAGCGGAACCGGGTGTCTTGCAGGGCCCCGCCCTTGGGCGCCACCCGGCAAGGAGTGGGCGGGTCCCGGGGCCGTCCCGAGCTGGGGTACTTGGGGAGATAATCAGATGCTAAGGAGGTGCGAGTCTACCCTTCCGGGGCGCAGCGCTCCCCCACACTCCCGCGCCACCCTGGGCCGGGCGCGCCCCGCATCCCAGCTAAACCCGGCGTGTCTCCGGCATTGCCTCCGCCCCTGGTCCCGCTCCACTCCTCTTCCTCCACTCCTCCTCCTCCGCCCTCCCACCGCCCTCCTGGGCTGGTTCGCCTGCAGGAAGCGGCCCCTCCCGGTCTCGAGCCGCAGGGTAAGTCACCCTGTAGCGACCGGTGCGGGCCGAGCTGTGTTGGAGTAGGGGGGTGGTGGTGGCGCCTCCGGGGAACTGCGGCCCCGGACGCCGCGGGCCGGTTCTGCCCTGCCCTGCCTTGCTGGCTCTCCCCGACCCAGCCGCCCAGTGGTGCAGCTGTACATCCTCCGTGACCACGGCCGCGCCTCTCCACCCATCCTCTGTCCGGCCCTTCCAGGCTGGGTCTCCCCTTCCCTTCCCTTCCCTCCTCCTCGGAGAAGGACTTTCCCTTTCCACCCCGACCCTCACCCCAAGAGGGGCATTTGTCTGTCCAAGCTTTAGCCTCCTGCCGCTACTGCAGCTGCCTGAAAACACGGAGGGCAGCGAGTAGGGGACGGGGTGGGGTTTGGGGGACTGCTTGTGGGAGGTGTGCAGAGAGGACTCCTTTCGCACCAACTTGCCCCCATCCCCTGTTGTCTCCTGAACTCCCTCGTGGACAGCTGCTCTGCACGCCGCGCCCTGCCTGGCCTCCGTGTGGGAAAGTTCTCCCAACAACCTTCAAGTTGCGTGGGGGCCGGAGCGAAGGGACAAAGCAGGCCTTGTCCGCTCGGGGAGATGCCTGGGAGAGCATTCCGGGGTATCCAAGGGAAGGAGGGGAGAGGGAGGCGGGCTGGCAGTTGCGGTGGTAGAAACCTGGGAGGGGCAAACCTCGCCGGGTTGTCTGGCCAGGGTCCCCCCTTTTACTCTCTCTTTCTCTCTCTCTTCACACACACACACACACACACACACACACACACACACACACACACACACACACACACACACACATCATGCAGGAGTCCCGCCCTCTTCCCCCTCCCCTCCCCGAGCAGCCAGATCAGGGGGAAGTGCTTCTGGGCCACAGTGAGTCAGAAATAGATTTGGGGGCCATCTCAGTCAGTCACAACATTCTCAGGCTCCTGTTGGTGTCAGGAAGTGGAACTGAGGCAGGCAGAAGTTCAGCGCTCCTCCCCCCAACCCCCATCCCCTATTGGGAGGCAAACAGACTGCTGAGCAGGAGGACAGAACCCCTAATGCCAGCGTGGTGGAGGAAAAGGATGTGTGTGTGTGTGTGTGTGAGAGAGAGAGAGAGAGAGAGAGACCAAGTGCTATGTGCCCAGCAGCCAGGGCCGCTGGTTTTAAGGGGGCTGCAGAGCCAGGGACACCACCTGTTTTGGCAGCTGTGGTACCCCTCCCCCACACCCAGCCAGTAGGGCCCTGGGGAAGGCAGGTCAAGAATCCCTGCCTCCCAGGGGTTGCAGGGGTCCTGCACAGCGCTGAGATCCCTGAACCAGCAGGCTGAGCTGGAGGCTCCCACAGCTTCCCATGTGGCCCTGTGTTCCCCAGGATCTGCTGAAGCCGCATCTCCAGATTTGGCAGATTTCACTTGGAATGGATGGGGGGTAGCAGCTGTCCTTGGCTGGCTGGAGCAAATCCCAGTCAGGGCAGTGGGCTGGGAAGGTGGAGCTAAGCCAGTTGAGGGCGGGCCTCCTCCCTCTTCTCACCTCCCTCTGGTCTCCAGCATTCTTTTCTCTTCCTGCCTTTTTGTCTCCAGCGGCTGCAGGCCTCTCAGCTCAACCTAAACTCCCTCTTCCTTGGGAACACAAGAGGGACATGGCTTCACCCACCTCCAGCAACCCAGCACACGCCCACTTCGAGAGCTTCCTGCAGGCCCAGCAGTGCCGGGATGTTCTGACCAGCTTCCAGGGGCTATGTGAGGCCCTGGGGCTACAGCCTGGCGGAGGGCTATCCCAGTACCACAAGATCAAGGCCCAACTCAACTACTGGAGTGCCAAGTCGCTGTGGGCCAAGCTGGACAAGCGAGCGAGTCACTCTGTCTACCAGCAGGGCCGGGCCTGCCTCAACATCAAGGTGGACATGTGGAGTGGGGCAGGGGGCACAAAGGGCAGGGGAGGAGAAGAGGGAGGGGGGCATGCCACACCTGCCTTCTGCCTGTGTGTGTTCGCAGTGCCTGGTGGTGGGTGCTGGACCTTGCGGGCTGCGGGCAGCTGTGGAGCTGGCCATGCTGGGGGCACGTGTGGTGCTGGTGGAAAAGCGCACCAAGTTCTCGCGTCACAATGTGCTCCACCTCTGGCCCTTCACCATCCATGACCTTCGGGCGCTCGGCGCCAAGAAGTTCTACGGGCGTTTCTGCACTGGCACCCTGGACCACATCAGTGAGCACCCCTTGCTGACCTGGGAGGACGGGTGCCCCTGGGCCTGGAGGCAGCCAGCTGGGGTCCATGTTGAGGTGGGGGAAGCTGGAACTAAGCTCTGGGGTCCCTGCGCCTAACATCCTCTTTCTTCCAGGCATCCGACAGCTGCAGCTGCTTCTGCTGAAGGTGGCATTGCTGCTAGGGGTAGAAGTTCACTGGGGGGTCACTTTCACTGGCCTCCAGCCCCCGCCTAGAAAGGGTAAGGACACTGTGTTTCTGGGAGCCCCTGTCTACCCAGGAGGCCTTGGCTAGTGGGTGATCAAGGGCAGAGTTGGGAGGCAACTGAGCAAACCCACTCAGAGCAAGCACAGACTGGAACTAGCATTTCCATTCTCCACCTTCTGTGGCCGCTGAGAAGGTGTAATCTGATAGCGCATCACTGCTTTCTAAGCACAGAACACTTGTCCCCTTAAGTTATTTTGCTGGTCTTGGGGGCGTGGGGTCCCTCTGAATTATCTTCCTTGAGCCCTTCCTACTCTTGTGCTCTAGGGTGTGGCTGGCGGGCCCAGCTCCAGCCCAGTGTCCCAGCCCAGCTCGCCAACTATGAGTTTGACGTTTTAATCTCGGCTGCAGGAGGTAAATTCGTCCCTGAAGGTGAGTGTGAGCCCTTTTCTAAAGGGGGGTCATCATCTAGGGCTTCCCTTGGGCCTCTTGAAGTCACTGATAACCCACTTCCACTCACCCACCCCGCCACACTGCCAGGTTTCACGGTCCGAGAAATGCGTGGCAAACTGGCCATTGGCATCACGGCCAACTTTGTGAATGGACGTACTGTAGAGGAGACGCAGGTGCCTGAGATCAGCGGCGTGGCCAGAATCTACAATCAGAGCTTCTTCCAGAGCCTGCTCAAAGCCACAGGTCAGGAGCTCCCTGTCCCTGGCTTTCCCTTCCCCTTCCCTTCTGGCCATGGGCAGCCAGACTCTTGCCTCTCCCACCACCTGTTCTCAATGCAAGGAATTCCACCCTTTTCCATCTTGATGTTGCTGACATCCTTCAGGGATTAAGCAGACATTGCCCCATTTGGCCACCTAGCAAAGGGACAACAACAAAATACCCAAAAGCATCACCATCTCTCACAACTTGCATGGGAATTTTACTTTGTGGTCCCTTTTTGTGAAAAATATGATGAAAATTTAAAATGGAAACGGCATTTTAAGAAGATGCCCTTTGTTTACCTTGGCTTCCTGCTTCCATGGGCCACCATGGGGCAGGCCTGCCAGCTGCCACCCTACCCAGGCTTTCTTCTTTGCTCCAAGCCATCAAATATCCTAAGGCCTGATGCTTTTTGCTGCCACGGGACTCTGCATCCTTACTGTGTGAGCCTAGCCCTCAGAGGTCAGGACAGGATTGGGTGTTGGATAAGACGGTGGCTGCATCGCCAGATGGAGACCCAGTGCCTGCCCCCTGGTTCTGTCTACATAGGCATTGATCTGGAGAACATCGTGTACTACAAGGATGACACCCACTACTTTGTGATGACAGCCAAGAAGCAGTGCTTGCTGCGGCTAGGTGTGCTGCGCCAGGTGGGGGCTACAGGCAGGGAGGGCCTGGGTGGTGGGCCCTGGGAGGTGCAGGCTGGTCCTGGACAAGTCCACCTCTGGTGGGTGTGGAAGGACCCCATCCTTTCCTGTCTATCCCGGCATGAACTCCCCTCTGCATAAGCTCTTCTCCCCTGATGCCATGAGCCTGCACACCACACACAGTATTACAGTTGGGAGTTCCCATGCAAGTCAGGAATTCTGTGTTTCTTGCTGGCTCCTTCCCGGTACCTCTGGGGTACCTAGGAGCTAGCAAGCACACAGTAGTGTGTTTGCTAAATGCAGGGACTAGATGAGTGTGACGGCAGTTGTGACTGGTCAGCAGTTATGCTGCATTCATTCTCATATGATTGCCCTGGGTAATGGTATGTGTACCTGCTGCACCTTACCAGGCTTGGCCAGGTCGACTGTGTTCTTGGTGGTCTCAGGGGCTCTGATCTGTTGGCTCTGTAGGACTGGCCAGAGACCGATCGTCTGCTGAGCAGTGCCAATATAGTGCCCGAGGCTCTGCAGCGCTTTGCCCGGGCAGCTGCTGACTTCGCCACCCATGGCAAGCTCGGGAAGCTGGAGTTTGCCCAGGATGCTCATGGACAGCCTGATGTCTCTGCCTTCGACTTCACGAGCATGATGCGTGCGGAGAGTTCTGCTCGGGTGCAGGAGAAGCATGGCGCCCGCCTGCTGCTGGGGCTGGTGGGGGACTGCCTTGTGGAGGTGAGGGCTCCACAGAGTGTGCTGCCATGGGAAGAAGAGAAGGCAGAAGAACCTTACTTGTTGGATGGGGGAGGGGCATTGACTACTGCTTGGTGGTAACTAGTGTGGAGTGGGTTGGGAGTTGGGGAATATCTGGGTTTGAGATTCTCTGACTGCATTCTCACTGAGCTGTTTCTCTTCCTCTAACCATGGAGCCTTTCTGGCCCCTGGGCACTGGAGTGGCCCGGGGCTTCTTGGCAGCATTGGATGCAGCCTGGATGGTGAAGCGGTGGGCAGAAGGCGCTGGACCCCTAGAGGTGCTAGCAGAGCGGTGAGGCCTGAGTTGAGGGATGGTGTTAAGGGATGGAGGGATGAAGGGGACCGGTGATGAGGGTCAGAAAGCGGCCAGGAGGGCTGAGTGAATAGCTGGGGCATGGGCAAGGGGAATGCAAGGCAGATTGGGCAGTGGGAGGTGGGGGTTGGCTGCTGACAGGGGCCTTCCCAATGTGTCTTTGCCCCCACCCCCTCACCCCTCAGTGAGAGCTTATACCAGCTCCTGTCTCAGACGTCCCCAGACAACATGCACCGCAACGTGGCTCAGTATGGACTCGACCCAGCCAGCCGCTACCCCAACCTGAACCTCCAGGCTGTGACCCCCAATCAGGTGAGACCCTTCTGCCAACCCCCATCCCCCTGTCAACACCCCGCTCCCGGGCAGACCCCTTCCCCTGGCTTCAGCTCACCTGGAGCTCTGGTATGGGCTGCCTTAGGTCCGAGACCTGTACGATGTGGCGGCCAAGGAGCCTGTGCAGAGGAGTGACAAGATAGACACGGGGAAGACCAGTCTTGGTGAGCAGACCTCCCTCCAGGGGGACACAGGGTAGAGGCTGGGCAGGGGGCGGGAACACTGCTTGGATAAGAGCCTCTAGGGTGGGGGTGGGAACTGCATCACAGAGTAGCCACTACAGGTGCACCTCCAACCTGGGCTGTTTTGCCAGCCCAACTCTACTTTCCTTAGAGCCCCAGCCTTCCTTCTGCTCTAGATGGTGCACTATTAGCCATTTCCTTTGTCACTCCTGGACATTAAATGAGAATGGGGGAGAAGGAAATGTTACTGACGGTGGTGCCCCCGGGAGGGGAGTGTGTGTGCCTGACTCCACCTCTCATGCAGGATTCCCCTCCTTCCCTCGCTGCTCTGTCTCTAATCAACTGGGCTGTGAGCCAGTGGGCAACAGAGACAACCTTGGGCAAGCCCAGCCTTTTCTTCCAGGGGCAGCTGGCACCCAGGAGGAGCTGCTACGCTGGTGCCAGGAGCAGACGGCTGGATACCCGGGAGTCCGTGTCACAGACCTATCTTCTTCCTGGGCAGATGGGTTGGCTCTGTGTGCCCTGGTGCACCGTCTGCGGCCTGACTTACTGTGAGCCGGGGTGGGGCCCATGAGGTGGGGATAAGAAGGGGAGGTCCCTGGCAGGCCTCAGTAAGGGGTTTACTGGGAGGAGTTAGTATGCCCCGTTGAGTCCCAGCTCCATGTTTTTGTTCCAGTCATTTAGCCACCCTAGAGACAGTGTCCCTGCCTGCACACCCACACCCTTTGAGAATCACATGCAGAGAACAGCCACCCTCACCTCCCCTGGCTCTCCCCTCCTGGTTCTTCTCATCTCTCATTGGCTCCTTTCCCACACTACACAGGGAACCCTCGGACCTGCAGGGCCTGGGGGCTCTGGAGGCAGCTACCTGGGCGCTGAGGGTGGCAGAGCATGAGCTGGGCATCGCGCCCGTGCTGTCGGCTCAGGCGGTGGTGGCAGGGAGTGACCCGCTGGGCCTCATTGCCTACCTCAGCCACTTCCACAGTGCCTTCAAGAGCATGCCCCCCAGACCAGGTGAACTGGAGGGCAGGTGTTGGGAGGTGGAAGTGGAGAGGTGTCCAGGGGGCATGGAGCCATCGCCCCTTCTGCCCTGACCCCCTGCCCTAACTCTCTTTGCAGGCCTGACCAGTCAGATCTCCCCAGGGACTCCCAATGCTGTTCTATTCCTTGGCAAGCTCCAGAGGACGCTGCAGCGCACCCGGGCTAAGGTAGAGGAGAGTGGGTAGGGTTGGGTGCCCAGTGGAGGTGCCTGGGGTGGCTGGAGCAGGCTATTCACAAGGAGCCTGTGTGTGTGTGTGGGGGGGCACTGGAAGCTTAAAGTTGCATGCTCAGGTTTGCACAACCTTGTTGCAGGAAAATGGGGAGGAAGCTGGTGGCAAGAAGCCTCGCCTGGAGGTAAAAGCTGTCCCAAATGACCCACCCCCTGCTCCCCTGTTGGCCCCCTCAGCCTATCTCCTCACCTGACTCTACTCCCTTCCCACCTTTCTGTGCATTTGCACCTGACCACTCTTCTTCTGCCCTCCTGGCCTGACCATCTATCTCCACAGGCAGAGGCTGAGACTCCAAAGACAGAGGAAGCACCTGCCCCAGAACCCATAGTACCCCAGCCACCCCCATCCCATCAGCCGGAGGAGGTGAGAGCCCGGGCCCCTGTCTGCAGGCCAAGGGCCAGGGTTGTTGGGGGATGGATGCTTCAGGGGAAGGAGGAACTTGGCAACTGCCTGAAGCCCTCACTGATCATGTCCTGGGGGTGGGGGCTCTGCAGGCTGGTGCCGGGGACTTGTGTGCGCTTTGTGGAGAACGCCTCTATGTCCTGGAGCGCCTCTGTGCTGACGGCCGCTTCTTCCACCGAAGCTGCTTCCGCTGCCACACCTGTGAAGCCACACTGTGGCCGGGCAGCTACGGGCAGCACCCTGGAGACAGTAAGTGGGTTGGAGACCTCCAGGACATGAAGGAGGGGGAGAATGTGCTGGCCTCCAGACAGCACTTTTCTTCCCCTGAACTCAGGGACTTCCATGTCCCCTGGGGGGCCTTCAGATGGTCACCTGCATACCCCACTGTCCCTGAGAAACCCTGGAATGTCTGGGCACTAGGCTGCCCCTACATGATACCTTTACATCCTCTCCATCTTCCCCAGAACATTTCTACTGCCTCCAGCACCTGCCCCAGCCAGACCACAAAGAGGACATCAGAGATGGGGCCTCGGAGAATCCGGTAAAGACAGAGTGTGTGTGTGTGTACGCCTCTGTGGTGCTGGTGGGTAGGGAGCTGCAGGAGAGGAAAAAGGTGTCCGGCCCCACACACATTGCTGGGGGTAGCTGTGTGCTGCAGGTGCAGAGCAAAAGATGTTTTGCTTTACTTATTGCAGTATCCCAAGCATCTAGAACCTTGCCTTTTTAGTCAGTGGGGGTAAATGATTGACTACCAGGGCCCATAGGTGCTCCAAGCATGGCAGGCAAGGAGCCATGAGCCAGAGCACATGGTGGCTTTTTTCAGGAACTCCCTACAGGTGATGACAGCACGCCATCAGGCCCCTTGGCTCCCACAGACCCACAGGAGGGAGCCAATCCCCTCCCAAGGCCCACCCGTCGGTTGATCCGCCTCTCCAGCCCTGAACGCCAGCGCCTGTCCTGCCTTAACATCACCCCTGATGTGGAAATGGAGGCTCCACCCAAGCCGCCACGGAGCTGTGCTGCCTTGGCCCGCCAGGCCCTGGAGGGCAGCTTTATGGGGTGGGGTGTGCCCGCCCAGAGACCTCAAGGTAACTGCTCTCCCCACCAACCTGCTGCTGACCCAGAGTGGGGGAGGGGATGGGAACATGGGGATTCCCACAAGGGATTCTGGGGAATCGAAAGTGGGGGTCACGGGGATCCCAAGTCACATCTGCCGCTCATCTGCTCAGATCTGGTGACCTTGGAGAAGGAGGAAGAGAGTATATCATCCAGTGAAGAGGAAGAGGAAGAAGATGATGGTGTGCCAGTTGACTTGGAGCTGGAGCAGGTGAGTGGGAGGAACCAGCCACCTGTTGGGCTCAAGCCGACATGACACATCCACAAAATGCTTCCCACCCCAGACCTCAGGAAAACCCCATACTGTGTGCCATCCCCTAGGCCCCTGGGGACTCTCACCTGGCTGCCCCCTTCTCTGCCAGGACTTTCTTGCTGTCTCCTCTTTCAAGCAGACCTTCCCCCACTCCTCCTCCCACAGGCCTTGATGACTTTGGCGAAAAATTCAGGCACCATGGCCAAGTACCCGACGTGGCGCCGGACTCTGCTGCGCCGAGCTAAGGAGGAGGAGATGAAGAGGTTCCGCAAGGCTCAGGTGAAGTGTGGAGGTCCCAGGAGTACTAATGGGGGGAGGGGAGGGGGAGGTAAGAGCCCTGAGCTGCTTAGGTGCTCCTGTTCCGGAGCAATCTGGATGCCTGAGCCTCCCGTTTTGCACTCCTCAGGCTGTCCAGCGGCGACTCAACGAGATCGAGGCTTCTCTGAGGGAGCTGGAGGCCGAGGGTGTGCAGCTGGAGCTCGCCCTCAGAAGCCAGGGCAGTGAGTGCAGGTTCAGAGGGGAGGGAAAAGCTGGGATGGCTCTCTGCTTGTGGCAGGGTTCAGTCCTTGGCCATCCCTTAAGCCACCAGGCTATGGGGCCCAGCCACCCAGCTCTAACACTTGTAATCAGTGGTGCCTTTCTTTCAGTCCTGTCATCCCTAGGACTGACCCCAACCCCTTCTGACCTTGGCCAGAGGTGTCCTAACCACTGTCTCCCTTCTTTCCTTCTCAGGCACCCCAGAACAGCAAAAGAAACTATGGTTGGAGCAGCTGCTACAGCTCGTTCAGAAGAAAAACAGCCTAGTGGCTGAGGAGGCCGAGCTCATGATCACGTGCGGAGTGGGGCGTGCTGGGGGATGGTGTGTAGAGTTGGGGAGCCTTTGGGTAACCCGGACAGCTGCACCCTAACTCCTGACCTCCACAGGGTGCAGGAGCTGAACCTGGAGGAGAAGCAGTGGCAGCTGGACCAGGAGCTACGAGGCTACATGAACCTGGAAGGTGAGCAGGTGTGATGGGAGCTGGGCTGGTGCTGATCAAGCCACAGGTCCTCAGCACTGTGGGCTTCTGATGTGGCTCAGGAGGCAGCTGGGGAATGCACCCTTCAGTCGGCCTTCCCTAGGGGTGCCTCGCCTGCCTACCCAGTTGGTATCTCTCTCTTCAGAAAGCCTCAAGACAGCTGCTGACCGACAGGCTGAGGACCGGGTCCTGAAGAAGCTGGTGGATGTGGTGAACCAACGAGATGCCCTCATCCGCTTCCAGGAGGAGTGCAGGCTCAGCGAGCTGGCCTTTAGGCCAGAGACCCAGGGCTAGACGAGGAGGCTTCCCAGCAGATACAGTGACACACTCATCCGTTCAACTGGACTGCCTAGGGGAGGGCTTCACTGTTGACAATAAAAAACGCTTCTGCCACCAACAGGCCTTGGCATGCTCGCAGGAGGGATGGAAGACGCACAGGAGCCTGAAGGTGTGCCCTGTGTGAAGCGGGCCGAGCTTTTGGCTCCCATGGGCCCGTCTGCCAAGGAAGAAGGTGATGAGCCTCTCAATTGTTCAACTTTATTGCTCTTTCAGTCCTTCCCCCTCCCGTAGCCCCTGGAGTGGAGCTGCCTCACGCTCTTGGTCCGGCTCCTGGGCCTCTTTTGCCTGTCCCAGCACGTGCTGGAGCTCAGCCTGGGCCCTACATAAGCCTTTGGCCTCCTGGATGTGGAAGAGGTAGACAACTCCTGCCCCCAGCACCAGTCCTACATTGGGGGTCCATAGCAGTATGGCCACTTCTTTAGCCCCTTCTCTGGCTGCCAGTGCACACAGCAACGCCAGGAGAAGCAGCCCCAGACCAATCACATAGCTAGCAAAGGTGGCCCACCAGCGAGCCTGGGCCATTCCCTGCCCCAGCTCGCTCCACGCCTCCCTTAACACACCGGTCAGCGGAGACTTCTCTCCTGGTCCTGGAATGAGAGGGACAGAGGTCAGGGCAGAGGGTCTGTCTGGAGGTGAGGAAGGAGCAATGGGAGAGCGGGGCAGGGTGGTACACACCAGAGGTGGGGCTGGGATCTTGCTGTGGAGGGCTGTGCCTCACACACAGAGTGGCCATCAGGGCCTCATGATCGGAGAGAGGGCCGCCGTGGTTCGGGTCATGGCCCGTGGTGGTTTTGAAAGTCTTGCAGGAGATGCAGAGTCCGGAAACAGCCTAGGGCAAGTCAAGGGCACAGAGAGGCTTCTGTGGCAGGTTCTCTTCTTTCAGGAGAACCTGCTCCCAGTCCTCCCATTCTCCACCTATCCTATCCATGGTCCAGCGCCAGCTGAGGCCCATCACAGGGGATAGATGAAGAGGCCAGTAGGGTTAGGATGTCTTGGGCATGGGAGCCTGACCTTGTAGAGCACGTAATCGATGCGAATGCCACAGGGAAACAGCTCCAGGTCCTGCTGGCTGACATAGCAGTTCCCAGGTACCATGGTACAGCCATCTTCAGCACCCTAAAGGGCACGAACGGCTCAGACTAAGATAGGCAAGGAAAGAGGGAAAAGGGCTGGGGCATAGGCAGGAAGATGGGCTCTCACCTGGAAGTCCTGGGCCTCAAGGTAGGCATCGCATAGCCCCGTCCACTCCTTCAGCAGGCGGCAGCCCAGGTCTTTGGGGTGCATGTTGAGGTCTCCACACAACAAGACCACGTCTGCCTTCTTGGACGTGTGGCTGGGGGAGGAAGGCATTCTTCCCTCACCGTTTTTGCCCTGTTTAAGTGGGGTCCCAACATTCCTTGTGGCCCCTGGCCCCCCATCCCACTTCCCCTGTAAGCCCAGGCTCACACACTGGATGAAATGGGCCAGTTCCCAGGCTTGGGCCACGCGATGTGCTAGGTAGATGTCCCTCTGGCGACTGTACTCGGCATGGAGCTGAGTGAGAAAGGAGAGGACCCCAGGTAAGCTGGGGGGCCTGCGATCGGACGTGCTGTGGAAGGGTGAACTCTGCCCGCTGCTATCCTAAGAAGTCCTATGCTACCACCTCAAAGACTCTGCCAGCTACTCGAAACTGCCAAGCTTCTGAACAACTCCCAGAACCCACGGCAGATGGCAAAGTGGCACATTTCTGCCAGGCCAAGCAGAACTGCTGGTGGAATTCTGTTCACTGTGGTTTCTTTATAGAGACATCAAAGGACAAAACTACGCCAGACACTGTAAACCATGAAATGAACAAGACTACACCAGGCACAACAACAGCATCAAAGAAGTGACCAAGAGGCCCCAGCGTTTCTGAAGACTTTGCTATTCTGAATTCTGAACAAGATTGCTCGATGTGTCCTTTCTAGAATCAAAATTTGCTGTTGAACAGTTTTGTGGGGCATGCCCTCCATTTCCTGTCAATTCTGTGTGAGAGTCCATCCTAACAAACTCTGTGTAGGGGGCTTGCACGCATGCCTCATTCATTCTAGCGTCACCTAAAAGCATGAAGACATGAACCCTCACTGTCGGTTGGCACCTAGTGGCGAACCGCCTCTCCCGCCCGCGGCGCTGCCGGCCTCCCCACTCACTCACGTGGGTCACATAGGCGTTGACCACCAGTCCGTTCAGATGCAGCACCAGCAAGCCCACGGCCTTGCCACAGAACCAGTCTCCATGATGGATCTGCAGGGGAGGGTGAGGCAGCGGGAGCTCAGGGTCACATTGCCCCGCTGCAGCCGGGGCAGGAGGTGGAAGAGGTGGAGAAGGCCTTGCTTACCATATACGGGTAGCCATTGAGCGTGTAGACGTGCTGCGTGAGTTCCTGGATTGGGTGTTTGGAGAAGACACAGAGGCCACTGCCAATGATGCCGCTGAAAGCCAAGTCCTGCTTAATAACCAGAAAAGTAGGCAGGGAAACACCCGGCCCTTCACCTGCCTGGTCTGACCAGCCCCTTTTTTGTTTTTCTGCCTCTCTCTACTTCTGGGACTAGCCCCACCGGCCAACAAAAGTTCAAGGCAACAACAGTTGCAGGAGGATTGACCCGGACAGATGGGAGATAATAAGCCTGAGATAGGCAGAAGTGATAAGATCTTCCCAGGTCACCCTCTGAATGAAGATGAAGAGGCCAGGAGTTCGCTGGCAGGTGCAGGAACGGCTGGCACGGCCAAGTGCCTCACCTCCGGAAGTAGTGTGCGGCTGGGTAGGTAGGCGACAGCTTCTGTTTCAGGTACTGGAAGTCGTACTCGCTCCACACCTGAAGAAAGGGTTATGAGGATGGCAGCCTGGCGCCTCCCGCCCTGCTCGCCCGTCCTCCCTCCCGGGGGTAGCCGAGTCCCGCACCCCAGCCTGCACACCTCCTGCAGCAGGGCCAGGTCGAAGCTCTCCATGTTGAGAAAGTCCCCGAGGCGCGTCAGCCGCTCGGCCCGGTGCTTGCTCAGGTAAGGAATGCCCCTGAGGAAGAGAAGGGGCCAGGCAGGGGAGAGACGTGGTTGCTGGCACCCGGGAGCGACGCTCTCCGGTCGGGTCCGATGGAGTCGCGGCCCCGGAGCGGCAAGAAAGCCTCGCTGTTTCCCTTCCCGGGCCGCAGCGTGGGTGCGGGTGGAAAGTGGGGTCCCCACCTGCCCTCGGAGGGGCACACGCACCAGTAGTTGAGGTTAAAGACCCTCAGTCGTAGCGAGAAGTTGGGCTTCATGGCGGAGATGCTCCGACGCCGGCCGGCCGGCTCCGGCTCCCGGCGACTCCGCGGCGGGGGCGGGCGGGCCGCGCCTTCTTACCCGGCGGCGCGCACAAGGGTGGGCGGCCCCCCACGACCCAAGCGGCGCCCGCGGCCGCCCGGCTCCCGCGTTGCCCGGACGACCGGCGCGCTGACCCAGATCGCGCGGCCCGCCACCCCGGAAGGCCACTCGGTTGCGACAGCTGGGCGCGCACCGGCCGGCGACGGCGCTGTGGGCCGGGCGGAGGCGGGGTGGCGTTCCCGAGTGGGCGCCCCGGGCGGGCGGGCGGGCAGGCAGGCGGGCGCGCGTCGGCTCGCTCCGGGTCCCGGAAGTTTGCCTCGGGCCCGGGCCGCACGCGCGCGCGCTCTCGCCGGCCCCCTGACTGCCTTCCTCCCACCCCCCCAGCAACAGGCGCCAAGTTGAAGGAAGGCCCCGCCTGTTCGGGGAGGAGCGCGCAGGGGGCGGGGCCGCGCGGTTGCCATAGCGACTTGTTTGTGTTGGCGCGCCCGAGTCCAGCCGGACGGCTCGAGGCGCGGCCATGGCCAGCAGGCCGCCGGGAGGGACCCGGGCTGGCGCCGGGTGCGTTTCCAAGTCGTTGCCCGCGCGGCCGCTGCAGGTGAAGGTGGTGGGGCTTTTCAAAAGTTCCAGCTTCCAGACTGCGAAAAGTACTGCTGAGGTAACCGCGAGGAACCCCTCAGGCGCTCGCGGCCGCCTCGCGCTCCCGGCTCTGGTTGGCTGGGTAGGGGGTCGGCGTTGAGGACGCGGAGGAGCAGGCAGGGGAGGGTCCCCAGCGGGCACGGCGAGTCCAGAGCGAGAGCTGAGCGAGGGAGCCTTCAGAAGTGCAGGGGGAAAGGTGGTGCTCTCCTACGTGCCCACACATCTTATTCCACAATATTTTAAAAATGATTTGTACGTTTAAAAAATCATGCAGAATGATTTTTGGAGGAAAGTGATACCATCTCACCAACTGTTTTTTAATGCATGTTTTCTTCACAACTGATTTCTTTTCTTTAATTTAAAAAATATTTATTTACTTTTATTGGAAAGGCAAATATACAGAGAGAAAGGGATACAGAAAGATCTTTTGTCTCCTGGTTCACTCCCCAAGTGTCCACGTTGGCCAGAGCTGAGCTGATCCAAAGGCAGCAGCCCAGAGCGGCTGGGTATCTTCCGGGTATCCCACACAGGTGCAGGGTCCCATGGCTTTGGATTGTCCTCAACTGCTTTCCCAGGCCGCAAGCAGGGAGCTGGATGGGAAGTGAAGCAGCTGGGACACAAACCAGCACCCGTAGAATATTGCTGCGCATACAAGATGAGGATTTACCCATTAGTCTATCACACCTGGCCCCCACCCAACTGACTTTTTTTAAATTTTAAAGATCTATTTATTTTTATTGGAAAGCTGAATATACAGAGAGGAGGAGAGATAAAGAGAAAGATCTTCAGTTCACTCCCCAAGTGGCCACAGCGGCCGGAACTGTGCCAGTCCGAAGTCAGGAGACAGGAGCATCTTCCAGGTCTCCCACATGGGTTCAGGGCCAAGGCAGTCCTTAACTGCTTTCCCAGGCCACAGGCAGGGAGCTGGATGGGAAGTGGGGCTACTGGGATTAGAACCGGTGTCCATATGGGATCCCAGCGTGTTCAAGGTGAGGACTTTAGCCACTATGCTGTGGCGCTGGGCCCACTCAACTGATTTTTGAAAAGTATTCAGGAATGTTCTTCCCTCCAAGATTGAATAAATATTGAGTTTCTTTTGTCTTCTGTGATTTTTTTTAATAGAAAGGCAGATCTAAAGAGAGAAGGAGAGATAAAGATCTGCCAGCTGGTTCACTCCCTAAATGGCAGCAAAAGTGAGAACGGAGCCAGTCCAAAGCCAGGAGCCTGGAGCTTCTTCCATGTCTCCTACATGGGTGCAGGGTCCTAAGGCTTTGTGCCATCCTTTGCTGCTCTTCCAGGCCAGGCAGAGAGCTGGAATGGAAATAGAACAGCCAGAATTCAAACTGGCATCTGTATGGATGCTGGTGCCAGATGCCAGAGGATTAGCTTGTTAAGCCAGAACACTCGCTCATAAATAAATATTATTTTTTAAAAGATTTATTTTATTTTTTTAAAGATTTATTTTTATTATTTTTTATTGGAAAGGCGGATATACAGAGAGGAGAGACAGAGAGGAAGATCTTCCGTCCGATGATTCATTCCCCAAGTGAGCGCAACGGCCGATGCTATGCTGATCTGAAGCCAGGAGCCTCTTCCGGGTCTCCCACGCGGGTGCAGGTTCCCAAAGCTTTGGGCCGTCCTCGACTGCTTTCCCAGGCCACAGGCAGGGAGCTGGAAGGGAAGCAGGGCTGCCGGGATAGAACCGGCGCCCATATGGGATCCCGGGCGTGCAAGGCGAGGACCTTAACCACTGCACCACCATGCCTGGCCCTAGCCAATGACTTCTTGATAGACATTTCATTTTTTGGTTTATATTCAACTGGGTTCCATACACCTCAAAATGGCTATAGATTACTATTCAGCTGTTTCGTCTATTTTTATTTTAGTATTTAGCTGTTTATAGTGTTGAAGCATGATTTTGCTGAACTTAGTTGTTTTTCGGATGGTCTGAACTGGTTTATAACTCTAGCAAGACATGTGTCATCAGTTTAGGTGCAGAACATTTTTTTTTTTGAGGGGTGTGCAGAGAAATCCCCAATACCCCAATGAGGCATAACTAATCTTTGTGTTCCACCTAGTGAGGTGTAAGTGAATCCACGCTAGGTGTCACAGATTTCTTTGAGTGCATGGCTCACAAGTACTTTTTCATGCATTTCTTGGCAAACGTGCATAAACAGAGAGCTCCTGGAGATAGTGGCAGGACTCAGCTGGATCAGTCAGGCCACGGCACACCAACCTGAAAGGCAGGAGAAATGTAGAGTTCAGCCCATCATTGGGGTTTCTTCCAGAACAGTTATCCATGCCAAACGCCTGTCCACAACTCACCAGACACCAGGACCATGCTGATGCACCTGTATCTTTAAAAAAAAAAAAAGTATTTATTTCAAAGGCAGAGTTACCTAAGCAATCTACGGCGGTAGCCCAGTGCACTTGTGTCTCCCATAGCACCTCACTGGATGCTGGGCAGCAAAATGTTCCTAAGTAGAAATCGTCTTAAAAAATTCCCTTCGAGGGGCCCGACGCGGTGTGACCTAGCAGCTAAAGTCCTCGCCTTGAACACTCCGGGATCCCATGTGGGTGCCAGTTCTAATCCTGGCAGCTCCACTTCCCATCCAGCTCCCTGCTTGTGGTCTGGGAAAGCAGTTGAGGACGGCCCAAAGCCTTTGGGACCCTGAACCCCCATGCGAGACCCGGAAGAAGGTCCTGGCTCCTGGCACTGCACTGGCTATTGCGATCACTTGGGGAGTGAATCATTGGACAGAAGATTTTCTTCTCTGTCTCTCCTCCTCTTTGTATATCTGATTTTACAATAAAAATAAATAAATCTTAAAAAAAAAAATCCCTTCCATCTTGTAGGTTCCAAGATCCACAGAGCTAAAGAAAAGTTACAGATTAACCAAATCAACAGATAACTAATTTGCAAAATAGGTCAAGTTTATATAGAGTTGAAGAAACTGACAAGGAGCTGGGTCATTAGTATATCAAGCTAATCCTCAGCCTATAAGCATTGGCATTCCAAAGGAGAGACCTGGTTCGTGTCTTGGCTGCTCCACTTCTGATCCAGCTCCCTGCTTGCGGCCTGAGAAGGCAGTGGAGTTTGGCTGAGTCCTTCGGCACGTGGACCCACATGGGATGCCTGAAAGATGCAAGGTCCTGGCTCCTGGCTTCCAGTCGACCCAGCTCTGGCCATTGCAGCCATTTGAGGTGTGAACCAGTAGATGGAGAACTCTGTCCTTCCTTCTCTTTCTGTAAAAACAAACAAAAAACTGCCTTTCAAATAAAAATATAATAAAAAATAAACAACCTGAAGTCTGTGAAAAAAGACACGGCTCATCTAAAGAAGCAGATGTCCTGGCCTATGTTGGTTAGACATGTGTTTTATGGCCGAAGGTGTATTTAAGGAATTTGAGGGATTCTGCGTAACTCCTTTTCTAAAAGAATTTGTTTTCTCTGCCTGCCCCACACTATAGAGAAGGTGTTGGCAAGCATGTTTCCTGTGAGGTCCCCATAAAAAGATGAGGTGTTTTGGTCATAGGGTCTCAGTCACAGCCATTCGGGTTGGTCCCTCTGTTACAAAGGCAGAAATGGAAGTGTAAAGGAATAACAGTGTTTCAATAAAATTTTATTATGGCTACTTGCATATAGTTATTTAAAATTTTTTTTTAAGATATATTTATTTTTTTATTACAAAGTCAGATATACAGAGAGGAGGAGATATAGAGAAAGAGGTCTTCCATCCACTGGTTCACTCCCCAGATGGCCGCAATGGGCCTGATCTGAGCTGATCCAAACTTAGAAGCCAGGAGTTTCTTCTAGGTCCCGAGAACTTGGGCCATCCTCTGTTGGCTTCCCAGGCCACAAGTAGGGAGCTGGATTGGAAATGGAGCAGCCAGGGCTTGAACCAGTATCCGTATGGGATGCTAGTACTCCAGGTGGAGATTAGCTTAACATGTCATGGTGTTGGCCCCTGTTGACGACTCTTAAAACAGTGTATTGTATTGAAAATTCTAACACCCCGCCTCCCGCGCTTTTTAAGCTTTTGCTTACTGTAGCTCTGTTCAACTACAAAAACGAACCAGTGTATAGTTGGAGGCCTAGAGGTAGGCCAGAGGCATCCCAGTCACAGCCTGTGCCCTGGGTGGATACGGTATGAAACTCCCCCAGAGCTCCTGCAAATGGGAGGAAATGATGAAGAAACTCATTCAGATTATTCTCTTTTGAAACCTAGAGTCTGAAGAAGAGTTATCCAGCCAGATTTGAAGATCCTATAATAGTTCCTCTTCAAGAATTTGCATGGAATCAATACCTGCAAGAGAAAAAACGGGTAAAAGACACTTTGGGCAATGAGGGGGATTCAGAAGACAAGCAGCTTTTGCCTACGCACTGTTTTGGAAAAAGTGGAAGAGTTACTTCTTGTGCAACTAGACGTTACTTCTCAGATTCATGTAGTTTTCCTAAATAATTATAGTCATTTTTTCCAAGCTTAGTTTTGTTTTTTTTTTAAGAGTAGCGTGTTTGTAGACTTTCTTTGGAGCATGTGATAAAGGGGAGATTTAATCTCTCAGTGGGACTGCATACCTCTGAGGAGGGGTGCTCGCTCTCTCTGCCCACACATCCCTTGTGGCTGGACATTGACGGTAGTGAATTACAAGGTAACAGCAGGGGCTTTTTGTCAAGGGGAGCTCTGATGACCTGGCTCCAGGCTTGTCCTAATTGGCACTTCCTTCTCTAACATTGACCTTAGCCCTGGGGACTGGCACAGCTTATTGGGGATGATAGCAAGGTTTCCTGTTAGGTGCAGTTGGTCTCTGCACCTAACAGGATGTGTGTTAGGGAGGAGTCAACTGTGGTGTCTGGCTGTTGGGGCGTGTGGAGTGGCGTATGCCTCTGGCTCATCATTGCTGACCTACTGGTGGAGTGGGTCCTTGTATTGGTCCTACCCTTCTTCATTCTCCTAGCCCAGGCACAGTTTCATTGTCAGGCTGGGTTGCACAGCAGTGGCCTTTACTGGTCATATTGATAGCATGGCTTTGTGAGGCTATTTCACTGTCCACTTGGTCACCGGAATGGTGCAGGACCAGGGCCAGGACACTGTTTATTGGGGCTCCTGCCTTCAGAGTCATACTGTGTTTTCACACACGGTGTGCAGTGTGCCAGACACTTTCAGTCTTTCTCATGGACACTTCCAGAGGTACGCCAGTGAGACTGGAAAAGGGAACTCAAAGATGGTATGAATTTTCCACAAACTTTCCCTAGTGCGTGTGTGTGATTTCTTGTAACAACTAGGGTAATCAGTGGTCTTGCTTTGCTGGCAACAGGCAGGCAGGCTGGGATGTTGGCATTTCATTGCTAAAACTGTGGCAGTCCTGGGCAAACTGGGACAGTTGATCCCTTGAACAGTATTTTTTTACTTTTTAAAATCGTCAGACTTATCCCACTGCTCACCAGTATTATGATCTCCACCTGCCCAACAACACCCGTGGCGTATTTCCGCTGCGTTCTTAATGACAGGCAGCAGGTCTATCCCCGTCTCCCTCCATTTTCTGCATGTGTTACTGTTCACTTTTTCCACAAGCTCAAGCAAGATGCCAGAAGCGAGCCACACGAGAGGTCTTTGTTTCTGTAGAGAAAGTAACTGTGGGGCAGGGAGAAAGCTGGAGCAGAGAGAGAGAGAGAGAGAGAGAGAGAAGAGAGAGACAGAAGAGCATGAGGAGGAGAGAGAAAGAGAACAAAGGGAAGAGGCACCTGTTCATAGCCTGGAAATAGGTATGGGGAGTGCAGGGTCAGGGATTGGAAGATGTGGCTGTAGGTGAACACCAGGGATAAACGCCTCAGGGGATTGGTGGATTGCACAGCTTTGAACCTGGGAAGGTCACGAAGCTCACTTAGGCAAGTGGGCTGTAAGAGGGTTGGGACCTAGGGGATTTAAGGTAGTGCTGGGTAAGCAGGTGTTCAAGGTGGCCACTGGGTCCAGGCTAGCGGGGTCAGTCTTGGGGTCCCTGTTTGAGTTGCTCATTACAGTTACTGTCAGGTGTTTTATGTCCTGTCTCATGAGAGCTGTTTGATCGCTGCTGCATCTTCCCACCTGTAATTCATTATACCTAGGGCTTCCTCACTACCCTGGTAAAGTGGTCTCTAGGACTCTTTTGCTAGGCCTGGTTGGCCTCGTGCAGCAGCAAAGCCAATACCCCTTTAAGGGTTTTTGGGGGGTCCACAGGATCCAACCTGTTGGTGCTGGAAGTGCCTGAAAGCATCGTCAAGTCCAGACCACAGGTGAGCAGATATTATTGGATGTGGCAGAGACCGAGAACAAGGCCATGTCAGCCCCTGGGCGTAGTTTACCTTCTGCTGCATTTCTGCATCAGGCTGACTGTCAAATCAAACACCTGTAATGGAGTTCCTTTCGTTTTGGGAAGTTTGGGGGTTTCTAGAAAATAGGACACAGGTTCAGTTAAAACCCTCTGGGAGTACTGGTGCCTGGGTTCCCTCGATGGTTTGCGGCTCAGCGTGAATACATTACTTCCTGGAAGCAGGATTCAGTAAGGGGACAGGAAGCAAGTACCAGGGTATTAAATCTTTGGAGAGAGGAGCAAGTTGGCAGATAGAGAGCACTCTGATCCCCTAGCTGATTCTTCTCCAAATGCAGGCTCTAGACCAGCAGTGCTGGAATTGCTGATTGTCAGGCTGCTGAAAATGCTGATGGACAGGCCTACCCAGAATCAGAAAATCAGGCAACCCATGATTTCTTTTTTGAAGGTTTATTTGTTTAACTGAAGTGCAGAGGTACAGAGAGAGACAGAAATCTATCTGCTGCTGGTTCGTTCTCCAGATGGACACGATAGCTAGGGTCAAGTGACGCCGAAGCCAGGATCCTGGAACTCTCCATCCAAGGCTCCCAGAGGAGTGGCCAGAGCCCATGTAACTTGGGGCCACCTGCTAATGCCTTCCTAGGCATGTTAGCAGAGAGCTGCATTGGAAGTGGAACAGCAAGGATTTGAACCAGTATTCCTGGAGTGCTGGCATCACAGGCAGCAACTTTTTTTTTCTTTTTTTAAGATTTATTTTATTTTTATTGGAAAGTCAGATATATAGAGAGGAGGAGAGACAGAGAGGAAGATCTTCCATCCAATGACTCACTCCCCAAGTGGGTGCAACAGCCGGTGCTGTGCCTATCCAAGGCCAGGATCCAGGAACTTCTTTCCAGGTCTCCCACACGCGTGCAGAGTCCCAAGGCTTTAGGCTGTCCTTGACTGCTTTCCCAGGCCAGAAGCAGAGAGCTGGATGGAAAGTAGAGCTGCCAGGATTAGAACTGGCGACCATATGGGATCCTGGCGCGTTCATGGTGAGGACTTTAGCCGTTAGGCCATGCTGCCGGGCCCCACAGGCAGCAACTTAACTGGCTGTACCACAAGGCCAGTCTTCATGCAGTGATTTTAATTGTCAAATTGACACCTGTTTCATACAAAAATCATGTATTTTACTTCTCTGAAAGAGAGAGAGAGAGAAGACAGACAAGTAGAGGGAGTGATTCTCAGTCCACTGATTCCCTCCCCAAGTCCTAACAACCAGGGCTGGGCAAAACTAAGAGCAGGAGATGGGGAGTCCATTCACGTCTTTTGTGTGACCAGACTCAAGCACTGCATGTGGCAGACGAGCGTCCCAAGCAGTATCTTAACCCCTGGACCAAACACACACCCGTGACTGCAGCATTTTTAAGAGCACTCTAGATCATTCTGAACCTCCACTAATGTCAGATTCTTTTTTTTAAATTATTTACTTTTATTGGAAAGTCAGATTTATGAGAGAATGAGACAGAAAGAGCTTTCATTCATTGGTTCATTCCCCCAAGTAGCCACAATGGCCTATGCAAAGCCAGGAACTTCTTCTGAGTCTCCCACATGGGTGCAGGGTCCCAAGGCTTTGAGCCATCCTCAACTGCTTTCCCATGCTACAAGCATGGAGCTAGATGGGAAGCGGGGCTACTGGGACTCGGACCAGCACCCATATGGGATTCTAGCACAGATTCTTTAAAAAGTTCTTAAATAATATTTGAAAACAAAATTCAGAAAGGTGGGAAAAACAAATCATTTTTATTTATTGAAAAGTTTTTTTTTGTTTGTTTGGTTTTAATTTTTACGTAGTTGAGAGGAGTACTCTCATGAGGTAGTGAGAGTGGGGTCAGGTACGGAGCAAGGTAGGTAGGACAAATGTTTCTGTTTTATTTTTTCCTCTCCTGTGTGCGCAGGAGAGGGGTGGAAGGGGCCACTGCTTGCTGTCAAACTACATCAGCAATGGAGGATGATGGGAGATGGTACTTTGATGATGCTTTACAGATGCCAATGTGGGGAAGAGTGTTCTGAAGGTGTTACTTGAGTGGTTTTGATAGATAAGTTGCTGGTTTTGTTGCTCCAAGGTTGAGAAAATCTTTCCAAGTGACCTGTGGTGCACTATGTCCACCTTGGTGCATCCACAAATCCAGGAAAATGCCGCTAGCTTAGCCAAAACAGTTGTCTAACATGTTCCACTTTCCGTTCTCTGATGATGCAGTTGTCACTTTTTGCTTGATTAGTTGAGCTGGCGCTCATGTCCTGCATGTGCATCTGAACAGACAGGTATCAGTAACTGAGGAGGCCCAGTCCCAATACATGGACTCCAAGGTCATACCACACATCCTGTGATTTTCCAGAGTGACCAGGGTCTGAGTCCAGTGATATAGTCTGGGAGTCCCCGAAAACCTTGCAGTGGGTGACTTCAGACTTAACTCTTTTGTGCACCAGATAAGAGTCGGTCAGGTGCAGTCTGCCATCTGCACCAGCCAATGCACATACTGGTGGATGCAGCTGCCTGCGGTTTTTCCCTGAGCTCCATTATCTCAAACAAACCAGTGAGTGCTATGGCCCAGCCAAGGCAGCTTGCCACAGACTCAATCCTCACACATATTAGTGGGTGCCATGACCAAGTTGAAGGGACCTCCAACAACCCTCACCAGACCCACCCTCAGTCCCCACTTTTGTGCATGCCAGCCTTTGTTGTGGTCAGTCTATAAACCCTCTGGCTTTCATGCATACCCGTAGACACTGCAGCCTTATTCAGCCTGACCTGCTATAGCTTAGCAGGGGAGTTCCCCACATTCCCCTCTGAAGCCCACTCCTGGAAATGGATCTCACATGTGCTGGCAGTTGCTGCGGCCCAGCCTTACATGGCCAGCTTCCACACCTGGCACTAACCAGCAGGTACTGCAGCCTGGTTGGACTGGCCTGCCCCCATTCTAGCTCTGACCGATGGATGCTACAGTCTTGCCCAGCCTGGTGCACCCCTAGATCTGGCTCTCATGTGGCCTGGCGGGTGCTGCAACCTAGCCCAACCCATCCTACACACTTTCTGGCTCTTATGAGTAGTAGTGGGTGCTGGGGCCTAGGCCAATCTGGCCTGTTCCCAGACCCAACTCACACAAATGCTGATGGGTACTGCAACTGTACCTGACCTGGCCTGCCCCCAGACCTGGCTTTTGTGCTCACTAGTAGGAGCTGAGGCCTAGTAGGAGAGTTCCTCAACTGTGCTGGCACACTGGTATACTTAACATAAATTCGGCATTAAGTAGGCCCAGAATGCCCACCAGCTGTTGACTGCTTTTCTCCTAGTAGTATAGCACTTGTCTAAGTACGAGGCAACCCAGGCAGTTGCCTACAGCTGGGAAAAAATAATCTTTTTATAAAAGACTCACCTTAGAGTTGACAAATTTGGTTCTGGAATTGACTCTATTCTCTTGGTTTATGGGTTTGGCAAGGTTTTGTTTTTTTTTTTTTTTCCTTCTTTGTCTTGTTTTGTGCTTTACAGGAACTCAAAGGTGAAACCTGGGAATATTCTTCCTTGGTGATGTGTTTTATTAACGACCGACTCCTTGGTGATGCATTGGACCTGCAGAAATGGGCCCAGAAGGTGTGGGACGTTGTGGACGTGAAGCCCTCAGCACTCTATGAGGCACTTACTGTGGAGTATTCCATTGAATTCTTAAGAGACACCAAGGCAAGTTACATTAATTTTTAAAGATAAATAAATAATGGGTTTTTTGATCATGTGTACTGATTCAGCATTCATTGTTGATGACATAACAAAAGGGATCGAAAAGTATAGAAGAGATTTTATTTTTAAAATATTTATTTTTACTGGAAAGGCAGATTTACAGAAAAGAGAAGAGTCAGAGAGAAAGATCTTCTGTCTGTTGGTTCACTCTCCAAATGGCTGCAATGGCTGGAACTGAGATGATCCAAAGCCAGGAGCCAGGAGCTTTTTTCGGGTCTCTCATGCTGATGCAAGGTGTTAAGGCTTTAGGCCATCCTCTACTGCTTTCGCAGGCCATAAGCAGGGAGCTAGATGGGAAATGGAGCAGCTAAGACATGAACTGGTGCCCATATGGAATCCTGATGGTATTTGTAAGTGGGAAGGTTATCCAGTTGATCCATCTCACCTGGCCCGTAATTCTTTCCATTCTCATTTAACCCTGCCTAGCACAAAAATGAAATAGTGGGGGGCCTCACATGGTAGGTAGCCTAGTGACTAAAGTCCTTGCCTTACACATGTTGGGATCCCATATGGGTGCCTGTTCATATTCCGGCAGTCCTACTTCCCATCCAGCTCCCTGCTTGTGGCCTGGGAAAGCAGTTGAGGACGGCCCAAAGGCTTGGGACCCTGCACCTGTGTGGGAGACCAGGAAGAGTCCTGGCTTTGGATTGTCTCAGCTCTGTACATTGCGGCCACTTGGTGAGTAAATCAATGGATGGAAGATCCTCCTCTCTGTCTCTCCTCTTCTCTGTGTGTCTGATTTTCCAATGAAAGTAAATAGATCTTTTTTAAAAATTAAAAAATGAAAAAGTTGAGTGACAGGGGCTCGGGCAGTTGGGCCATCTTCCACTGTTTTTCCAGGTGCATTTGCAGAAACCTGGGTCTGTAATGGAGTAGACGGGACTAAAACCAGTGCTGTGACAGGAGAGGCTGGCATCGCCAGCTGAGGTTCAACTTGCTACACCACAACACGAATTCTTTTTTTTTTTTTAAGATTTATTTATTTTTATTGAAAGTCAGGTATACATAGAAAGGAGGGGAGACAAAGAGGAAGATCTTCCATCTGATGATTCACTCCCCAAGTGACCATAACGGCCAGTGCTGCGCCGATCCAAAGCCAGGAGCCAGGAACTTGGCAGGGTCCCAAGGCTTTGGGTCATCCTCGACTGCTTTCCCAAGCCACAAGCAGGGAGCTGGATGGGAAGTGGGGCTGCCAGGATTAGAACCAGCGTCCATATGGGATCCCAGCATGCTCAGGGTGAGGACTTTGGCCGCTAGGCCACGCCACCAGGCCCCACATAACATGAATTCTAATACATATTTAAAATGGTTTCAGATGTGACTGACAGAGTCTAATCCTCTGCCTGCCATACTGGCATTTCAAATTGGCATTAATTCAAGCCCCAGTTGTTCCACTTCTTACCAAGTGCCCTGCTTATGACCTGAGAAAGTAGCACAGGATTGGCCAAATGCTTGGGACTCTGCATCCATATGGGAGATCTGGAAGAAACTCCTGGTTTTGGATTGGCCCAGTTCTGGCCGTTGCAGCTATTCGGGGAGTGAACCAGTGGATGTAAGATCTTTCTCTCATTCTCTCTTTCTTTGTAAAATTTGCCTTTCAAGTAAAAATGCATCTTATTTTTCAAAAGGTGATTCCACTTACAGTTCTCGGGTTCCTATGGATAGTGAGGCGATATTTTCACGTGTGAAGATGATGTCTGGGATTTGAAACATTTTCCATTAAATGGCTCTGGCCCCCGATGGATACAGCTGTGACGAAGACTGGTGTTTTCATTTCGGAGATGTCTTTATAGGGCTGGGCAGGGAATCACAAGTGCTTGTCCCTGCCAGAAAGGATATCAAGTGAAGACAAGTGCACACGTGGGTAGTGCTGAGAATGACTCGGAAGCTCAGCATCTCTCTTCCCTGCCCAAGGTACCACACTGCCTGTGGGTCTGCTGGCTGTGAGTTCCCACCTCGGGAAGGAGACAGCTTGTTCCTGCTTATATCCGCTGTCTCCAAAAACAGGACACCCAGTAACCAAACCTAGGGTGCCCTCCAATGGACTGTTTGCCATTTTTACTCAGAAGACAAAAAAAAAAAAAAAAAGAATTCCCAAGAGGACTGGCCAGTGCTTCTTCCCACTGCAGGTTGCGATACAGTGGCTATGAAGGCCAAGCATTCTCAGCCCTGCATGGGAGGTTAATGTTTTCCTGAGCTTTTAAAAATGATTGGTGTAAAGAGTGAACTAAACTCCTTAGGTTACTCATTTATTTTAGCTGCTTTGTTATCCATTGGCAATGCTGTTGAAGTGTTATTGCAGAGAACATTATGTCTGGGGCCTGTGTTGTGATGCAGCTGATGAAATCACTACCTGTAACAATGGCATCCTTTTTGGGCAACACCATTTGGAGTCCTGGATGCTCTGCTTCTGATCCAGCTCCCTGCTCGTGCACCTTAAAAGTCAGCTGGGCAATACTTAACCTGGCAGGGGAGACACCATGATCAAGCAGGGCGAGGCTCATCCATGGTGCTGACCCCTGCGGTTTCTCCAAATGTGGGAAACTCGACTGCATAATGTATGGTAGTGAGGAACTGTGTTTGCGCTTTCCCTTAAAAAAGTCAGCTGGGGACCTGAATGCTTGGGCCCTGGCCACCCATGTGGGAGATGTAGATGGAGTTCCTGATGCTTGGCTTTGGCCTGGCACTGCTATTGCATGCATTTGGAGAGTTAGTCAGCAGACAGAAGATCTATCCCTGCCCCCATCACTTTGCCTTTCAAATAGATAAAATATCTTTCTTTGAAGATTTATTTTTAGTGCTTGGCACAGTAACTTAGTGGCAAAAGTCCGCACCTTGCATGTGCCAGGATCCCATATGGGTGCCAGTTCATATCCTGGCTGCACCATTTCCTTTCCACCTCCCTGCTTGTGATCTGGGAAAGCAGTAAAGGACAGCCCAAAGCCTTGGAACCCTGCATCTGTGTCGGAGACCCAAAAGAAGCTCCTGGTATCTGGCTTTGGATCAGCTTAGCTCCGGTCACTGCAGCCACTTGGGGAGCTAACCAGTGGATAGAAGATCTTTCTCTCTGTCTCTCCTTCTTCTGCTTTCCCAGGCCTTTGACAAGGAGCTGGATCAGAAGTGAAGCAGCTTGGACTAGAACCAGAATTCATATGGGATACCAGTGCTGCAAGCAGAGGCTTAGCTTGCTACACTACAGTGCCAGCCTTTTAAAATTAATCTTTTTAAAAGATTACACTGGGTCCGGAACGGTAGCCTAGGCTTCTCCACTTCCTTTCCAGCTTGTGGTCTGGGAAAGCAGTCAAGGATGGCCCCAATCCTTGAGACCCTGAACCCATATGGGAGACCTGGAAAAAGCTCCTAACTCATGTCTTCAGATAGGCCATTACGGCCACTTGAGAAGTGAATCAGCAGATGGAAGATCTTGCTGTCTCTCCTTCTCTTTGTAAATCCGACTTTGCAATAAACATAAATGAATCTTAAAAAAAAAAAAAGCATTGTGTCTGTTGTACCGCAGTCGTTTCTAAAGCATCCTTGTGAGAAGTTGATCGTGTGGTCTTTCTCTGCTTTTGCACAGCACAGTTTTGTGTTCTTGGACATCAGCGTCGACTCTAATCCAATCGGCAGACTGATTTTTGAAGTAAGAAATTATTTTTTCTTTGCTAGTTGGGGTAGGCTGGGATCTATGTCTGTTGGAAGGGTAAATAGTTATTTTTTTAAAAACATTTTATCTTTATTTTGTAGCTATACTCTGATATATGTCCTAAAACGTGCAAAAATTTCCAGTTGTTGTGCACAGGAAAAGCTGGGTTTTCTGAAAGAGGCATAAAACTACATTACAAAAATTCAATTCTCCATCAAATAGTACCAAATGGTTGGATACAAGGAGGAGGTGAGTTCAGAATCTTAAACACAACTTTACTGGCAGCATCAGATTAGAATATCCAAAATTTTATCTCTGTGTTTTTATAAAATGCATACACAGTTAGATATGTTTAATGTTATATATGCACATTTATATCTCTTGTATGAGCAATTGATGAATTAAATTTTAATCTTTGTATTTTTAAAAACACTAATAAAATAAGCAAATCTAAATGATGTTAATCAGGAAAATTCTAAATTAAGAAGTTGTACAGGAGGGGCCAATGTTATTTTACAACAGGTAAAGCCACAGCCTGCAACGCCAGCAACCCGTGTGGGCACCAGTTCATAACCCATATACTGCATTTCTGATCTAGTTCCCTGCTAATGATGTGAGAAAAGCAGTAGAAGATGAACTGGTGCTTGCATCCCTGACGCCCGCAGGGGAGACCTAGATGAGGCTTCTGGCTCCAGACTGCTGCCTGGTCCAGCACTGGCCTTTGTAGTCGTAGGAGGAGTGAAATAATGGATAGAAGATCTCTTTCTGTCTGCCCCCATCCCTATCTGTAACTCTGCATTTCAAATAAATAATTTAAAAAACTCATAGGGGGCCCGGCATGATAGTGTAGTGGCTAAAGCCCTCATCTGGCACATGCTGGGGTCCCCTGTGGGCGCCGGTTCTAATCCTGGCAGCCCCGCTTCCCATCCAGCTTCCTGCTTGTGGCCTGGGAAAGCAATCTAGGATGGCCCAAAGCCTTGGGACCCTGAATCTACACAGGAGACCCGGAAGAAGCTCCTGGCTCCTGGCTTCAGATTGGCTCAGCTCCAGCCAGTGCGGCTGCTTGGGGAGTGAACCATCGGATGGAAGATCTTCCTCTGTGTCTCTCCTCCTCTCTGTATATCTGCCTTTCCAATAAAAATAAATAAATCTCAAAAAAAACCTCATATAGGAATATAGGGTAGCATTTTTAGAAATCAAAATATAGTTTTGGATGCTCCCCTAAAAATATGAAACAGCATAGAAATATAGAGCATATATCGTAAGGGTGGGAATTTGAGGGTAGAATAAAGGGCAAACCATTCCTCACCCAAAATGTTATACTGTTAACTGTGAAAAGGAGTGTCTAGAGCATTTGAATCTCCGTTATTGTTTTCTTTTCCCATCAGCCCTTTGGTATTACACAGATAAGATGCCTGGTTGGCAGTATAAAATTAAAAAATATTTTAAAGGTTTATTTCATTTCTTTGAAATGAAATAGAGTAACAGAGAGTAACAGAGAGAAGGCAGGGAGAGAGAGATAGAGAGAGATCTTTCATCTGCTGGTTTACTCCTTGAATGGTTGTAATGGACAGGGCTGTGTCAGACTGAAACCAGAGTTCATCTAGGTCTCTCCAATGGCTGTGCCCCATGCTCTCGGACCATCTTTCGTTGCTTTCCCCAGGGTGTTAGCAGGAAACTGGATCAGATGTGGATCAGCTGCAGCCTGAGTGCCTGAAGCTGCCAGGGTCACATGGAGAGGTCTACTTCCCAGGGAAGTGCTTCTGGGGACATATTGAAATAGGGGCCTCTATAGAAGTGTTTGAAAGGTGTGAAATGACTTCTGGAAACTTCAACGGACCATGCACTAAACTCACAGGTAATGGAGGGAGCTGAGACAGGGAAAAAAAGAAAAAAAGAATCTGGAGGGCATATGTGGGTCAGACCAAGGCACTGCCCGTGTGAGAGAGTTAGGCTGGGCCAGGTAACAATGCTTGCCAGTGGACACAAAAGGCAGTGCTGTGGGGCAGACCAGGCAGGGCTGGGCCACAGCACCTGCTGGCAAGTGTCAGGGCAGAATTGGGCCACATTAGGCCGGACTGCAGCACCTATTGGCACTCTGAAGAAGTGATATTGGGGTGGATCTAAAAGGGGGATTTGAGTGCTCATCCTTGCTGGGTTGCAGCACCCACAGGTAGGCCCGGGAGCTGAAGTTGCTGGTAGTTTGGGCCAGGCAAGCCATGGCACCCACTGGGACCCATGAGAGGTGGGAGGATCCAGGATGGGCCAGGCTGCAGGTCCAGGTGGGGGCTGGGCTGCAGCACCGGCTGGAATGTGCAAAAACCAGAGTGGGGGTGGGCCAGCCTGGATTAGTCTGTAGTTTCCCCCGACAAGTACCAGGACTCTGGCATGGGCCATGCCAGGCTGTGTTGTAGCACCTGGCAGTGCACATGAGATATGGGGCTGGGAGTGAGCCTAGTAGGGGAACTTTGAACACTCCACTACTAGGCTGCAGCCCTCCTTGATGGGCACAAGAGCCAGGGCCAAGAGCTGCTGTGTCAGGCCACACAAGGCTGTAACACCTGTCAGCATATGTGTGGTCTGCATCTGGGGATGGACCAGGCTGGGCCAAGTCACAGCACCCAACGTGTGTGAGAGCCAGAACAGGATGTAGGCTGGGCCAAGCTAAGCTGCAGCAGCATCCACTAATTCACGTGAGTGCTGGGGCTGGAAACAGGCTGTGCTGGGCTGGGCTGCAACACCCACATGAGCTCTGGGGCTGGAAGTGGGCCAGGGAAGGGAACTTAGGGAACTCCTGTGCAGATCCCACTTATGAGCACAAGAGCTGGGGTGGAGGTGGTGTGTGGACTGGGCTGGGTAAGGCTGCAATACCTTTTAGCATGAATGTGTGCTTGGGCATGGAGTGGGTCAGGCTGGGCTGGGTCGTAGCACCCCCAGTTCACATGGGAGCTGAGGCTGGGGTGGTCTAGGCTGGGCTAGACTGCCGACTGGCATGTGTGAGAGCCAAGCAGAATATGGGTTGGATTAGCCCAGACCTCACCACCTATTGGTTAACATGAGACCCAGGGCTGGGAGCTGATCAGGCTGGGCTAGACCATAGCACCTGCTGACACACTCAAAAACTGTGGCTGGGAGTAGCCCTGGTAAGGATTATCGGGGATTGCTCTGACTATGTTCCAGCACCCGCCAGTGTGTGTGAGCCAGACTTAGGGTGGATTGAGCTGGGTTAGACCATAGCACTCACTGGTTTACATGAGAGATACTCTGGAGGTGGATCTGACCAGGCATCTGCTCCTGCACTAACAAACACACACAAGTCAAGTCTGAGGATTTCCCAGGCAAGGTTCCTTGGGTGACTCCCAAACAGCATGTCCAGGTACACACGAGGAACATGAAAGCCAGCTCATCTAGGCCAGGAGAGGATGGAAAGCAGAGCAGGTTGGACTACTCTCCTGGCAAAGCCTTGCAACATGTTCCTTGGCCTTTGGATGCACTAAGGTAAACTTGTTCAGCCAATAGACGTTGGCAAATTTTTCCCAACCCTGTTCAATGAAGCTGAGACTGTCTCAGAACTATCAAAGCCATGCAGGCATTCTTTGAACACATCGAATATTCTCCACATCAGGATCTCTAAGGTGTTATCAAATAACTGTCCCCTATCCCTGGGTGCTGATGTCATTTGACAGCAAGGAGTGGCTTCCTCTCTTTCCTCCTGTGGACATGTGAGGAAAAACAATTGAAATGTTTGTTCTGTTCATCTTTCTTTATACCTCGACTCTCTCAACCCTAATAGGAGACCACATGGATATGCATACCTCTCAATTATGTAATCAATATTAAAAACTTTTTTAGGGCCCGGCGCGGTGGTGCAAGTGGTTAAAGGTCCTCGCCTTGCACGCCCGGGATCCCATATGGGCGCCGGTTCTAATCCCGGCAGCCCCGCTTCCCTTCCAGCTCCCTGCCTGTGGCCTGGGAAAGCAGTCGAGGACGGCCCAAGGCTTTGGGACCCTGCACTCACTTGGGAGACCTGGAAAGAAGTTCCTGGATCCTGGCTTCGGATCGGCATAGTATCGGTTCGTTGCGCTCACTTGGGGAGTGAATCACCAGACGGAAGATCTTCCTCTCTGTCTCTCCTCTCTGTATATCTGCCTTTCCAATGAAAAATAATAAAAATAAATCTTTAAAAAAAAAACTTTTTTAAAAAGAAGGAAGTTGGACAACCAAGACTTGAATGGGTACCCTTATGTCATACTGGCATCTCAAGCAGTAATTTTACTTGCTACGCCACAGTGCCAGCCCCAACAAAATTAGATTTGGGAAGCCCTTTGGAAGATACTCCATAGGGAGCAATACAGCAGCAAAATAAAGTGACTGCTTAGAATGGAAAGAGATTTTCCAGAACTCAACATACACAGAAACGTAAGTTGATTTTGTTCTTTTGTGTGGTCTGGAATAGTCTCCAAGCAGCTTGCATGTGAGCAGCTCTTTTTCCCTCTGTTTCTCCAAAATGAGATCTTATTGTAAGTGGTATTATGCAACTTCTTATTTTTTCCACTTAAAATGTGGCATTTAGCTTTCCATGCAAATAGACATAAACAAAAATCGTAGTCTTAGTTTTTTAATAATGCCATACCAATTTAATTAACTCTCCTGTGGTGAACATTTTGACAGTTTTTTATTTTTTCGCTAGTTTAAAGCCATCCTCCATGGAGCCAATATCAGAATCTCCTATACCCAATTTTGTTTGCTTTTTCTCCTAGGCAAGATTTGGGGAAAGTAGGTTATATTATCTGCATTTTTTTATTTGAATAAAAACTTTCCAATAATAAGGTATACAGGTAAGACAATATGTCATTGGCATTCAAGATGCTTTGGTAAAAAGTGAGATTGTAAGGATTAAGCGTTTGGTAGAATGATTAAGACACTGCTTAACCGCAGCTACCGGTAACTGCCTAGGTTGCCTTGTACCTAGGCAAATGCTACACTGCTGGGAGAAAAGCTGGCAGTGGCTGGCAGGTATTTGGGGCCTGGTTGATGCAAAACTTGTTAATACTATCAGTGTGCTATCACAGTTAACTAATTTTTTTATTGTTTCTTTCTCTTTTTGTTTGTTTGTTTTAAGATATCTGAGAAAAGTGGGGAACACTGGGTCGGGATATGCCAGCCTCACCCCCAGGTGGAGGAGGAGAGACTGTAGATTACCTGGGGAGGGGGTCTGGGGACATGGAATAGGAACAGCTGAGGGCATGTTTCATAGAGGAGGGATGGCTCCTCTGGGCTTCCAGAGACCCAAGCACCGCACTCGGAGGTAGGAGAGGAAACTCAGGCCAAGGCATGTGCCCGTGGGAGAGACCTGGATTGGGCTAAGTAATATCACCTAATACCTGCCAGCACACACAAAAACTGGGACTGGGGGTCATGCCTGACTGCACTAGGCCTCAGTACCTGCCTGCAAGTGTTGGGGCCACTTCAGGCTATGCTGCAGCACCCACCAGATCACAGAAGAACCAGATTTAGGAACAGATTCTGTAGGGGATGTGTGGGACTGTAGTGCCTGCTGGTTTGCACAAGAGATGGTGTTGGTGACAGGTCAAACCAGGCATGACTGCAGAACTCTTCTGACCTCCTGATGCTCACTGGAGCCAGAGATGGGAGGAAGCTGGGCTGGGGCAGGCTGTAACTCCTGCCAGCACATGTAAAAGCTAAGACTGAGGGCTGTACCCACAGGCACACATGAGATCCAGGTCTGGGGATGGGCCTGTTGGGGTACCTGGGGAAACTACTAGGTTGCAGTTGCTGCTGGTGAGCATGAGGGCTGGGGCCGGGCCAGGCCAGGCAGGGCAACACTCAAGTATGTGTGGGCTGGCTTGTTGGGCAGGTCAGGCCAAGCCTTGGCATTCATTGGTATGCCTGGGAGCCAGGACAGGGTGTAGGCAGCTACTTCACTGGGCTAGACTACTTCACCTGCCAGATCACATAAGAGCTGAAGATGGGGACAGGCTGGGGAGGGGTGGGCTGCAGCACCACCAATGAGAGTTGGGACTTGGGGAGTGTCAGGCCAGATCAGGTCAGGCTGCAACATCTGATGGCAAGTGCTATGACTGCAGTGGGCCATGCCAGGCTGGGTCAGAGGCTCACCAGCATGAGCAAGATCTGGACTAGGCACAGGCCTGATAGGGGAACTAGGGGTTTCCCATGCTAGGCTTTGGTTCCTGCCGTGAGTACAAAAGCCAGGGCTGGGGGCAAACTGAGCTGAACATGGCTGTAGCACCCCTCAGCATGAGTGTGGGCTAGGTCTGGGAGTGGGTACTGGATTAAGCTGGAACCCAGTACCCACAGTCACCCTCAAGAGCTAGAATGGGTGTAGGACAGATTCAGCTAGGTTGTGTCACCTGCCAGTCCACATGACAGCTTTGTCTGGGGGTGGGACAGGCAGGACTTGGCTGTAGTACCTGTTGGTGAGAGTTGGAGTGATTCTGGATGGTCAGGCAATGAGGTGGTGCCTGCCAGTAAATGTCAGTACTGGAGATGGGCCATATCAGGCTGGGATGAGCACCCACACCTCAGCTGCAAGATCCAGGACTGGTAGCTGATCTAATAGAGGAACCTGGGATAACTCCCCTGTTAGGTCCCAGCTCCCACTGGTGAGTGTAAGAGCTGGGACTGGGGCAGGCTAAGCTAGGCTACACCATCTGTAGGCATATGTTGGGTCTTGGGTAAGCCAGTCTAGGCCAGTCCACAGCACCCTCTGGAAGGTGCAAGAGCCAGGATGCAATGCAGCTAGGTCAGGTTGTGCCACAACACCTGCCAGTTCACACAAAGGCCAGGCCTGGGTTGGCCAGGCTGGGCTAGGCTACAGCACCTGCCAACATAAGCTGAGATTGGGGGCAGGCTGCACAGAGTCAGGCTACGATACCTGCTGCCAAATGCCAGGGCAAGATGGGCCATGCCATACTGGGCCACAGAATTCACCAGTAGGCCTGGTAGGAGGAACTTCAGGGACTTCTCTGCTAGGCCACTGACCTCACTGTTGGGCATGATAATTGGGACTGGGAGTGGGCCTGGCAGGGCAGGGCTACAACACTTGTTGGCCCAAATGTGAGCTGAGTTTGGGAGAGGACTGAGTCAGGCAAGGCCACCATATCCACTGTCACATACAAGAACCAGAGTAAGTGTAGGCCAGTCTCACTTTGCTGCAGTATCTGCTGGCAAGTGCTGGGCCTGGGTACAAGTCATGTCAGGCTAGACCACAGTATGTCCTGGCAAGTGCAAGATCTGGGACTGGAAGTGGGCCTAATAGGGAAACTAAAGGCATTCCTCTGCTGGGCTGTAGCTTCTCCTCGTGAGCATGAGAGCTGCAGTATCCATGGGTGTGTATGAGATTTGCATGGGATGTAGGACAGGAAATACTAGACTGCTGCACGTGCTGATCCATGTAGGAACTGGAGCTAGAGGCAGGCTTGGTGAGGGTTATTGGGGGTTACCTTGCCTAGGCTGCAGTTCCTGCTGGTGTGTGTAAGGGCTCACTTTGTGGTGGGTTGGGTTGGGTTAGACCACAGCACCCATTGGTTTGGTTGGGAGATGGTGCTGGGGGCAGAACTGACCAGACAACTGTATTTACTTTACGGGTATGTGCGTAGGCTGATGCAGGCTTTGGGCTGAACTGAACCCTGGACTAACTGGCACTGACAAGAGTCAGGTCTGAGGTCACCCCAGGCAAAGTTTCTTGGGGAGACTCCCCAGCTAGGCCATTTGACTCAAACTCCAGCCACAAGGAAAATCACAGGATATGTAGTCCAACCACAGGATGTGTAGTCCATCAGTCCAGTTGCTGATTCCCGTGTAGTAGACAGCGTGCCCAGATGCACACTGAAGATACAACGGCCAGCTCATCTAGACCAGCATAGGATGATGAGTGCCTTGTCAGAGGATGGAAATCAGAACAGTTTGGCCAAACTCTGCAGCAAGTGTCTGAGTCTGTGGATGCACTGAGGTGGACTTGGTCAGCCAATAGACCTTGGAAAGATTTTCTCTTCCCTCATGCCAGAAAGCTGACAATGTCTTACAGTTGCCAAAACCACTCAAATAATACTCTCGGAACATTCTTCCCACATCAGGATCTCCAAGGTATCATCAAATGACCGTCTCCATCCCTGGGTGCTGATGTTTTTTTGGCAGTAATGAGCAGATTTCTACCCCCTCTTCCCCAGAGATGGAAAATAAGAAAAAAATTAGAACCATTTGTCCCAACTCCTTCTTTCATACCTTGACCCTCCCTATCCTAATCAGTGGCCCATGTGGGCATACATCCTTCTCAACTATGTAAAAGCATAAAAAATAAAATATTAAAAAAAGTCCCATGGGCAAATGTAGTGTTTTGGATGCAAAAACTCAAGGTGGTTTTGTGCTATACCTTAGCATGCTGCTCTGGGCTCCTGTTGGCCTTTGGGACCAGGGGGCCCTGCACAGTTTATATCGCATGCCCCTTACTTTCCGTTTCTCATCTGACATCTTCCTTCAGCTTACTCGGTGCCGCATGCTGGCTTCCTTGGGGTGTTTGTTTTGCCATGGACACACTCCTCCTCAGATGGCCTTGCAGATATTCGTTTGCTTCCTCCCTGTGTCTGCTTTTCATCTTTGTCCAGAGTTCATCTCAGCAAGGATCTTCCTGATCACAGTCTAAATCTGCCATTCCCCTGTCACATAACCTGTCTCACCCCTCCCTGATACTCTGCCATCCCTTGACCCCATTTTTAATTTTCTTCATACCACAACCCCTACCTTCCTAAGGACTGCCAAGGGCCACAGGGTGAACCCTGGGCAGACATAAGGGGAGTAGAGTGGCCACTTAACCCTTCTCATTGAACTTCTTCAACCAGCTGGCCCAACAGTGTGATTCAAGTGATCTAAACCTTTTCTTAGATAAATGTCTCCGGGTTTGCTGTGACATCAGAACTTTTTTTTAATAGCACAAGCACTTTTATATTATAAATTAAGTGCTGAGGGGCTGGTGTTGTGGCTCTAGCTACAGATTAAGCCACCACTTGCAACACCAGCATGCCATATGGTTGCTAGTCCAAGCCCAGTTGCTCTACTTCCAATCCAGAAGATGGCCTAAGTTCCACCTGGTCCAGCTCCAGCAACCAGTCATCTGGGGAGTGAACCAGCAGACAGAAGATCTCCCTGTGTGTCTGCCTCCTCTCCGTAACTCTGCCTTTCAATACAAATAGATAAATATATTAAAAAAAAAAAAAAACTGCTCCTAGTGAGTGAATCTAAGAGACTCCTTCAACAGAGAATATCAATCCTGTGTCTCAGGTGGGGGTAAGACTGAGCTGGGAAATGTAGAGGGCGGCTGATGGGGAGGTGGGGCACAACAGGCAGACTCAAGACTGCCACTCCACGGGCATCAGCATTGCTTCCTTTCTGACAGTGGCTGGGTTTAACAATTATTTGTGCATGGCATCTTTTTACTGTGGAGGAGGAGCATGACTTAGACCAGAACATGTGTTTTAGCTTAATCACCCAAAAAATCCACCTCATTCCATCACAAGGAGTTTCCATTTCCAAAATAATGGGTAAATGAATTATTTATAGGATGACTTTGGAAATGAAAATTGGGACAGAAATCTTTTTTTTTTAAGATTTATTTTATTATTTTTATTGCAAAGTCAGATATACAGAGAGGAGGAGAGACAGAGAGGAAGATCTTCCGTCCGATGACTCACTCCCCAAGTGACTGCAATGGCCGGCGCTGAGCCAATCTGAAGCCAGGGGGCATGAACTTCTTCTGGGTTTACCTTGTAGGTGCAGGGTCCCAAAGCTTTGGGCCATCTTGGACTGCTCTCCCAGGCCACAAGCAGGGAGCTGGATGGGAAGTGGGGCTGCCAGGATTAGAACCGGTGCCCGTATAGGATCTCGGCGCGTTCAAGGTGAGGGCTTGAACTAGGCCATCATGCCAGACCCAGGAATCTTCCTCCCCCCCCCGCTTCATGTTCTAAAAAGAATTTACCAATGTAGTTTGATCTTTGCACTTTTCTGACAAGCAAGAATGAACTCTGGAATGATGTGTGGAAGTAAGCAGACTCTGTGCAAACAGAACTTCCTGAAATCATGAGTACAAATCACAATGTAATGCTTCATTATCTTAAAGGTTTTATTTTTAATTAGAGCTAACTTGGTTGTCCTTCAGGGAGATGGGGAAGGGGAAGGAGATGTGAGAGTAAAAATGCCTGGAAAACATGAGTGAAATCATTATGGAAATTTTTCCCCGGTGTAGATGTGAACACCCAGCTGACTTGCTCCGGGATATGGAGAATCATATTTGAAAGCATTGTTTTTTTCCCCCTCTTGTGACTCTGCTTTTTCAGTTTCAGAATTCTGATGTGTATTTATTGTCACTTCTCAGATATAGTTGCGGGAAGAGGAGATGATGGAGAGTCGATTTATGGACCGACATTTGAAGGTATTACTCAGTTGTGTCAGCCGCGTGTTAGTCGATTATTTATGTGTCTGGTTAGCGTTACAGCTCCAAAGGAGACAGTGTTGGTGGGGTCGAAGTGGGAGTGACCAGTGGGGAGCAGAATCTGTACATACATTTTTTTTCTACTTGTTTAATTATATTATTTCTTTAGGAGAAACCCAGAGTTATGCTTGTTGGGTTGAAAGGAATTTATACACACACGCATATAAATGTATAAAAGATTTATTCATGTATTTGAAAAGTGGAGTTCGAGGGAAAAGGAGACAGACAGAATTTCTGTCTGCTGGTTCACTCCCTAATTGGCCACAACAGCCAGGGTTGGACCTTGTCGAAGCTGACAGCTTAATCCACTGCACCACAACAGTAAATAGCAATGTTAAGATAAAGGAAGGAAGATAAAAAAGAATTTACAAGAAAGTGATCGAGAGCCTGGCGCGATAGCATATTGGTTAAAGTCCTCGATTGTATGCACTGGGATCCCATAAGGGCACTGGTTCATATCCCAGTGGTCCCGCTTCCCATCCAGCTCCCTGTTTGTGGCCTGGGAATGCAGTCAAGGACAGCCCAAAGCCTTGGGACCCTGCACCTGCATAGGAGACCCTGAAGAAGCTCCTGGCTCCTGGCTTCAGATTGGCTCAGCTCCAGCCGTTGCCGTCGCTTGGGGAGTGAACCATCAGATGAAAGATCTTCCTCTGTATCTCTCATTTTTGTATATCTGACTTTCCAATAAAAATAAATAAATGTTTTTAAAAAATAACAAGAAAGTGATCAATATTAAAGCTGGACAGAGAAGATCATACTATGGAAGATAAGTATCCTGAAGAACTAAATTACTACAAGGAAACAGAATGAATACCACCCACTATAATGAAAAGAAATATCCCTGAAATACATAGAAAATGAAACGTTTTATGGTTATACAACATCATACTGAAATAGCTGAAAATATGTATTTTTTTTTAAAGATTTATTTCTTTATTGGAAAGTCAGATATACAGAGAGGAGAAGAGACAGAGAGGAAGATCTTCCATCCGATGATTCACTCTCCAAGTGAGCGCACTAGCTGGAGCTGAGCCAATCCGAAGCCAGGATCCAGGAACTTCTTCCGAGTATCCCACACGGGTACAGGGTCCCAAGGCTTTGGGCTGTCCTCGACTGCTTTCCCAGGCCACAAGCAGGGAGCTGGATGGGAAGTGGAGCTGCTGGGATTAGAACCGGCACCCATATGGGATCCCGGGGTGTTCAAGGCGAGGACTTTAGCCGCTAGGCCATGCTGCCGGGCCCAGAACAAACTAGTTCTTGAGAGGGCCCACCAATATTGCCCAGTAATATTGAAGCAGAACAACCAACCCCAAAACATACTTCAGTAGCATTTATGAGACGCAGAAGAAAAAGAAAAAAAAATACTTGGACACTTAGACAAAAGGAGTAAGTGACTTATAGAGGAAAGAAAAGAAATTTTATTGTATTTTCTGACAGCAACATACCAGAAGAAAATGGAGGAGCCTGTTTCTGATGCTCCCGGAAGGAGAACGTGAACTATGGATTCTGTATCCAGCCTAAGTGATCTTGAATTACAGACGGCACAGAGAGCTCTTAGCATGCAGAGCTCCAGGGAATGCTGTCACCTAAGCCTTCCTGAGGAATCAGAGCAATGACTTTGACACAGCCAATTTTAAGTGAGACCTTGGTATAGGACCAGCGGCAAGCATTTATCCCATAGCAATTTGGACAACTAAAATTCATTGCAGAAACAGGAGGTATAAAATGTAATTACTGTATGCTTGAGCAATAGAGATGGCTTTTTTTAAAAAAATAAAAGCACATGGAAAATGGCTAAAACAAATATTTGGAAAGTATTCTCAATCATAATGCAGACCATGGCATTTTTATTAGCATTGTTATTCTGAAATTGATGAGGATATACTGTAAGATCCAGGAGTAATTCTTGAATATTCTGATATCATCATCTGTGTGCTTTAAACTCAGGACTTTCAATGTGAAAGAAGATACTGATGAAATAGAATATACAGACTGAGCGTTCACAAATGGGAATTGGAAATGTTCCTTTAAATTCAAGAGGTATGCTGTCCGTACACTATAGCTCCGCCCACAGAAGAGATTCACAAAGAGGGACTGAACCAGTGGCCACGAGCACCCATAACATTGTCCTTGTTGTTTTGAAATATCACTTCTCACTCCAAACAACAATAACAATGGTAGCAAAGTCCAGGGCTGCTAGGAGGAATGATGGCATCCAGGTCTCAGACAAGAAGTGTGCAAAATGAGCCTGGAACCCCATGTTCCATCAGCCAGAGTTCTCTTAAGGACTGCGGGCGTCACATCTAAAGGCCTTGGGAGCCAACTGCAAGAGGCACTTACTGGCCAAAGAGGGAGTAATCTGAGCTTCATAAAGAATAGTAATTGTATTGCTTGAAAGTCAACAAGTACTTTAAATACATGAGTTCATAATGATATTGTGTTATAAAATAAAGCCCGACACAAGCAATCAAACATTTAAGTGCTGGCACCTGGGTGCCTTCCTTGTGGTGCCGCCTAGGCAGCATTGGGGGCCTGGGAACTTGCTCATGTGCTTGGGTCCCAGGCAGGCTTGGGGCAGTAGGGAAGGGATGTTAGGCCCCCAGGCTGGCGTGCTGGACCGGGCTTAGGGACTCGTTAACATGCTCAAGTCCCAGATGGGCAGAGGAGTGGGGTTCTAGGCTGGCACATGTGCCAGAGGATTGGATCTGGGGTCCCAGGTAGGCAGGCAGGGCTTCAGGTCAGCATGCCACTCTGCTAGAAGTCCAGGCTGGAGAACCCATGAGTTTGTGGGTGTGGGAATATGGATTGCTCAGGGGTATGTGTGTGTGTGTGTGTGTGTGTGTGTGGCAGGGGGGACCACTGAGGGAGTAATGACTTGCTGTTGAATAATGACTTCTAGGAGACTTCCATTGACAATGCCACTTTACTTGCAAGTAAGCAAGGGGGCTGAGACCAAGAGAGGGAAACTGGAGGACCTTTCTGGGTTAGACCATTAATGGACCTACCCATGTGGGAGACCTGAACTAGGCTAGTTAGCATTGACCACTACTGCCCACCACTCACCAATACACACTAAAACTAGGGCTGAAGGACCTATCTGGCAGGACTAGATCATAATACCTGCCAATGAGTGCCACGGTAAGCTGGGTCATGACACGGACCAGCACATGAGAGAACCATGTCTGGGGGCAGATTCTGTGGGGTAATATGTATGTTCCTCCTGTGTGACTGCAATATCTGCCTGCTTGCTCCAGAGCCAGTGGTGGTGACAGACTAAACTAGGTATGACCATGGAACCCTCTGATGCTCATGGATACTGAGGTTGGGTACAGGCCAGGTTGTTCCAGGCTGCAGCACCCACAGGTACACCCAAGAATTGGGTGTGGGGTGGGCTGACCTGCAGCATCCACCAGCACACACAAATGCCAAGACTGGGCGGTGGGTAAGGGTAATGGCCTAGCACCCACTAGCAGGTGTGAGATCCAGGTCTGGGAGTGGCCTGGTGGGAGAACTTGGGGAACTCCCTTGGTGCATTGTAGCTCCCACTGGTGAGCATGTGAGTTAGGACTGAGTGTTTGTCAGGCCAGGCAAGGCTGCTTAATTTGTCAGCAAGTGTGTGGGTTGGCCCTGTGGGGAGGTGGGGTGTGTGTGGGTATGGACCAGGTAGGGCTGGGCCAAACTGTAGCACACTGACATATGCAGGAGCCAGAATGGAGTGCGGGCCCTGCTGGGTTAGGATTTGCATGAAAACTATGGGTGGGCACAGACTGGGCAGACTGGGCAGGGCGAGGCTGTAGCAATCACCAGCGACAGTTGGGACAGAAGATGGGCTGGGCCAGACCATGATGCAGTATCCAGTGGCTAAAGCCAAGACAGGGGATGGGTGATGCTGGGCTGGGTCAGAACATCCACTGTCAGGTTGGGAGTGGGCCTGTAAAGGGGGCTAAAGAGATGCTCCTGCCAGACTGCAGTTGCAAATGAGTAGCAAAGCCAAATAGAAATGATGAACTGGGCTGGACCTGGCTGCAGCATGTCTCCGCATGGGTATGGAATGGGTCTAGGGTGTGCCACACTGGGCTAGGCTCTAGTACTCACCGGTGCTCATGAGAGCCAGAGTGGTTATAGGACAGACTGGGTTAGGTCTTGGTACCTGCTGGGTCTGAGGTGGGCCACATGGGGCTAGGCTGTAGCACCCAATGGTAAGAGCCATGATGGATGTGAGCTGATTGGACAAGTCCAGGCTGGGCCAAGAACCCACTGATGTGTGTAAAATCTGTGACTAGGAGGTGACCTGGTAGAGGAGCTTGGAGAACTCCTCTGTCAGGGTGTAGTCCCTATAGGTGAGCACAAGAACCAAGGCTAGAACCCAGCCCAGATCAGGCCAGGTTATAGAACCTGCTGGTATAAATACATGTGGGTCAGGTCTAGGGGCAGACCAGGTGGGCCAGTTCACATACTTACTGGCAAATGTGAGGATCAGTACAAGGTATGGGACAGGCCAGGTTGAACTATAACACCAGCCAGTTCAGAGTAGGGCCAGGACTAGGGGCAGTCCAGCTGGGCTGGGCTATAGCACTTGCCAGCATGAGCTAGAACTTGGGGCAGACTGGGCAAGGCCAGGCTGTAGCATCTGCTGGTGAATGCCGAAGCAAAACAAGCCATGCCAGCCTGGGCCACAGCACCCCACCAGCACACGTAACAACCAGGGTGGGGCATGTGGGGACATTTGGCCTGCATGTGAGCTGGGTTATGGGAAGAGCCAGGCTGGGTGTGGCTCCTGACTAGAAGAGGCAGCTGGGAGTGTTATATGGGGGCTCTGTGCAGTTGGATACAACAAGTTACTGCTCAAGTTGCTCGCTAATGTGTAACTCAGGGTGAAACAAATTTGCATTGTAAAAGAGATATTCTAGCAGGGCTGAAGGGACAAAGGACAGAGAAACAAGAAGAAAGTGCACTTTGTGTGCAGAGTCAGCAAACAGGGAAATTCTAGCATGTGAATAGCTCAGGTTCATTAACAAATGAAGCATGTGTATTTAAAGAAAAATCCATGTGAGCACAACCAGGTCTGGGCTGGCTTCGTGGTACAGTGAGTTAAGCCACTGTCTGTGATGCTGGTGTTCCTTCTGAGCGCCCATTTGGCTGCTCCACTTCCCATCCAGCTCCATGTTAATGGCCTGGAAAAGCAGTGAAGGGTGATGCAAGTGCTTGGGCCGATGTCACCCCCATGGCAGGCCTGGATGGAATTCCAGGCTCATGACTTTGGCCTGGCCCTGTCCCAGTTGTTGCAGCCATTCGGGCAGTGGACATGCAGATGGAAGAGTTTCTCTCTCTCTCTCTAATTCTGCCCTTCATATAAGCAAATGAATATTTAAAAATAGTTTTATTTTGGTGCAAACATTTTTGAAATCCATCTGTAGTTTTCTTATGGTGTACATCTTCCATGAACTTTTTGAAGTGTCCTTGCACAAGGAAAAAGACAGGGATGGACATAGAACCTGCCAATTAAAGAGACTTCAAAAGGTATAGCCAGAATTTTCAAATAGCAAACAGAAGCCCCTACTGCCTAGGGATGGCTGTGTGGATAACTGAAACCACCGTACGGAAACGTTGAGCGTATGGTTATATGGAAAGGGAACGGCTTCTTTCAGGTTAGAGAAGGAGGGATTGGGTAATGAACTTTGGGGGGCTCTGACCGAGTTCTTTTTCATAGGCTGCAGTGATGTTTGCCTTATACTGACTTTACGCATCAGTTTCCTGTGACCTTTTGTGTTGAAAAGAGTTAAACGTAGAACTTCAGGCTCTGATGATCAAGGTGTTAGTAGTTTCTTGTTCCATTTGTGCGGAAGTAGCCTTATCGAATGGTGCCATTTTTTAATCGGTTCACCTAGTTAAGTGCCTACCCAGGGCTGAGACCTAAGGTAACCAGAAGGCACAGGTGCCTACCCTGAAGCATTTTCACGTAGACGGATACCCAGCTAGACCACAACCACTGCATCAATCCCTGTCACCGAGGAGTGAGCTCAATGCTGCGTGACAAGAAAGAGCAGCTGCCTCAGAGAGTTGCGGTCAGCCTCACTGGGACTGAAAGGCATCGCAGATTGGAAAAGGACTCTCCCGGAGGACCCTTTGGCCTTCATCCCTGCTGAGACTGTACCATCTTTCTCTACCCCCACAGCCACCATAAGAATGCCCTAGTTGTGTTGGGTAGAAGGCAGGCCTTGGGCCCAGGAAGAGGCTGGTTTGGCTGCTGTCCTCACCTGGCCCTCTAGACCTCCCTGTGCCTTCACTAATCCTGAGGCTGTTGTATGGTTTCGTCTCCAGAGGGAGACGTTCTTGACCTTGCTGATGTGGGTGGAGCCTGGTGTGTTCAGTTTGCCTGACAGCGTTGGATGAGTACACATACGGTGTACATTGAAAAGGCAAGCAGAGTCAGGTCAGTTTGCACACAGGTCTCTTTTTTAGAGATTTATTAATTTTTATTTGAAAAGCAGAATTCCAGAAGGAGAGACAGAGATCTTCCATCTGCTGCTAGTTCATTTCCCAAATGCCCACAGTGACTAGAACTGAGCCAATCTGAAGCCAAGAGCCGGGAGCCACTTCTAGGACTCCCACATTAGTGCAGGGTCCTGAGGCTTTGGACCATCCTCTGATCCTTTCCCAGCCATAAGCAAAGAGCCAGATCAGAAGTGGAGCAGCTGGGACACAAACTGGTGTCCACATAAGATGCCAGTGCCGGCAGGTGGAGGGTTAGCCTGGTATGCCAGTCCTACAGGTCTCCCTTCACCTACATAGACACCAAGACCTTCTTTGGTATTCCTGCCTGTACTGGATCCTGCACCCGTGAGATGCAGAATCAAAATGCAGGGCTTTTGGAAAAAAAAAAAACCACAAAACACTTTTATTAAACTTAACAGCAAATTTAAAAACGATGAACTATGGGGTCAATTGTTGTGGCACATTGAGTTGAGCTCCCAACTGTGGATGCCAGTATCACATACAAACCCTGATTCATTCACTTCCTATCCAGGTCATTGCTGATGCATCAGTGAAGGCAACAGATCATGGCCCAAGTGCTTGGGCCCGTGCTGTTCACATGGGAGATCCTGATGAAGTCCCTGACTTCAGCTTGGCCCAGTGGCCATCGGGGCCTTCTCAGGAGTGAATCAGAAGATGGAAGAGATCGCTCTCTGCCTCTGTATTCTCTCCCTCTTTGCCTGCAACTCTGCCTTTCCAATAAATGAATAAATCATTGTTCAAAAAGGAAAAAAAGAATATAATTCAATGTGATGATTACTTTACAAGCTGGTTAAGCTTTTTACCCCCACTTAGTTTTGCTTTGATATGAATCACAACTTTGAAATCCCAATTAAATCACCTCTCTTTTTATTTGAGTAAATTTCATCTATTGATTTATTGTGCAGATAGTTCCCACTGCACATTTCATTGCTGGCAGAAACTCAGTAAAGGCTGGGTTCAGATCAAATGAAAGTACCATTTGGTCTTCTTCCTCACCAAAGAAAAGTCCCTCTCCACTGGCTTCCGTCCTATTGAAATAAACCTGATGCAGTTCACCCCCCTTCCACAATGCTGCTTACTGCCATGGGGTATAGTTTCCTGTGTCCACGAGTGCAGAGCACCCTAATTTTGTGTTTTAATTGATACATGAAATATACCCACTACTTCTTATTTATATTAGGGAGAAAAAAATCCAAGGAACTTCATATCAATAAATACGTATTTTTTAAAACATGTAGCTTTTTTTTTAAAGATTTATTTATTTTTATTGGAAAGGCAGATATACAGAGAGGAGGAGAGACAGAGAGGAAGATCTTCCATCTGATGATTCATTCTCCAAGTGACCGCAACAGCCAGGCCGATCTGAAGCCGGGAACCAGGAACCTCTTCCAGGTCTCCCACACAGGTGCAGGGTCCCAAAGCTTTGGGCTGTCCTCAACCGTTTTCCCAGGCCACAAGCAGGGAGCTGGATGGGAAGTGGAGCTGGGGGATTAAAACCGGCGCCCATATGGGATCCTGGCACGTTCAAGGTGAGGACTTTAGCCGCTAGGCAACGCCGCTGGGCCCAAAAACATGTAGCTTTTTGACATCTACAGCTTCATGGAGATTGGAGAGAACCGTAAGGTAGGAGGAGGGATTGAAGGACAGAGCATACAAAGAGCAGGCAGAGACCTGGGCAAGCTGACTGTGCTGTCTCTGACTTGGCATACTCAGTCTGTTCAGAGTGCTTACGTTGCTGGCTATGCATCATCTCGTGGGTCATTGCCCAGCACCCGGAGTACGGCCGGCTGTGGCATGCCCACCGAGCAGTCTGGACTTCTTAGGACAGCAGAGCCTCACGCCCTCCCAGTCCACAGCAGCATTCTGGACACACACAGGTCATCTCTTGGTCATTTAGCTGGCATGCATTTGTCCCCATGTCCGTACATTTTACATTTATAGGTCATGAACCACCTACAACCTCTTAGGAAAAAAAAATCCCTGTGGGGCAGGGTTTTGGTGCAGCAATTAAAAGACCGCTTGGGATACCTGCACCCACATCTGGAGTGCCTGCCTTAGGACCTGCCTCCATTCCCTGATTCCAGGTGCCTGCCAGTGCACACCCTAGGAGGCGGCAGATGAGGACAGAAATAGTTGATGTCTCTGCTACCCATATGGGACATCCCAAATCAGTACCCATTTTCTTGGTTTCTGCCCGGCCCAGCTTCCGCTGTTGGAGGCATTTGGGGAGTGAACTGGTGGCTGAGACTTCTTGTCTATGTCTCTCTCTTTCAAATAAATAAAAATTAAAAATTATTCTATATTAAAAAAAGAGACAGGGTCTAGTGTCATGGCATAGTAGGTTGAGTTTCCACCTAGAGCATCAACATTCTATATGGGCACAGATTCATGTCTTGGCTGCTCCACTTCTGATCCAGCTTCCTGGTTATAGAGCTGGGAAAGCAGAGGAGGATGGTTCAAGTCCTTGGGCCCCTACACCCATGAGGGATCCCGGAGGAAGTCCCTGGCTCCTGATGAGTGTAGCTGTGGCCTTTTGGCCATTTGGAGAGTGAGCCAGTTATCTGTCCCTCCCTGTAATTCTGTCTTTCTTGGAATGGTGAGATCAGCAGCATTTCAGAACTGTCCAAACCACTTAGACAGAACCCTTGGAATATGTACACATTGAGACTCTGGGCTAAGGTGGCGGTTCCTCATCCCTGGGTACTGGGAAAGGCATGAGTGGTTTCCCCTTTTGTCTCTCCCCTTCCCCCAGGAACAACAAGAAGAAATAGCAAATTTGGAAGCAATGAATTCACCCAATTTTCCCTAAACCTCAATCCTTCCTACTCTGATCAATCATGTAATCATTATTTAAAAATAAAATTTATTTTAAAAAGCAAATAAAATTTAAAAATCAACGAACCATATTTTGTCTTCCCTAACAGTATTTTTTCCAGGGGAGCTGAGGAGTTATCTGAGATGATAAGAAGTCTACAGGCTCTTTTTAAAGGCCTCTTTTAAACATAGGCTTTCACAAAGTTGCCATTTTCTGGATAGCTATCATGACTGATTACTTTGAAAGTTCTCCCAGAATCAGAATTTTTGGTAAAAATGTTGCAACTCTATAAATTTTCTTTCCTGTTGGTTTCAGGACTTAAGTAAAATCCATCCTAATATCTGGAAGGGCTGACATGTGCCATTTTGCTAAAATGCTGAATCTTGGGTTGAGCAGATGAGCATTGCGTATGATTTGCTGTGAGATCCGTGAGTTCTCTGTAGCGTCCACTGGAATGGCTGACTGTGGAGCACAAAGGATAACAGGCGAATTCATTTCTTCAATGCACGCCTTCATCTGCACGTTATGAGCCTTCAGAGGGCTTCATTTAGTTTGCAAAGGAATAGCCTGCAAGTAACCACCACGAAGACTGCGTAATTGTGTTGTTTTCAGATTGAATAAGAACAGTCAGCAAAAACAGTTTCATAAAATCCTGATGGTTAATATTCATATCTCCCAACTATTCCCAGATGGTTGCTAGGCAAAAACTTCTGTTGAGTTCCCCCATCTTTAACTTCTTTCTCATATTGGAACTTGAAGGCAAAACTGGAATTGGTATTCCTGAAAGTGGTAGTCATTGGTAACCATTGTATACCATTCTCTAACCTGTTCTTTTTTTAAAGCTTTACTTGAAAAACTGATTTTACAGAGAGAGAGAAGTTGAGGTAGAAGAGGTCTTCCTTCTGCTGGTTCACTCCCCAAATGACTGCAATAGCCAGAGCTGAGCTGATCCAAGCTTGGACCAGGAGCTTCCTCTTCTGGGTCTCACATGGGTGCAGGGTCCTGAAGTTTTGGGCTATTCTCTGCTGCTTTCCCAAGCCATAACAGGGAGCTGGATTGGTAGTGGAACAGCTGGGACACAAACCAGTGCCAATATGGGATGTCAGCACCACAGGGCAGGGGATTAGCCTGATGCGCCAGCCATTCTTGCATTGCTTCCCACACAATCTTGGTCTACTCATATGAGGATTAAAGTTAATATGTACTTGGAGATCACTAGAATTAACTAGACTCCTGAACTAGTTAGTCCCATAGACTAGCCTCCTTTCACCATCATTTAGGGGCACACCTGTTCATGTGCTGGGAGGCCTACACTGACACATATATCCCATACAGGAAAGGAAACACCACTCAGAGCAGTAGTTTCATAGAGTGCTGTGAGGACTGTCAGGGAACTGTGACTACGATGCTGCAAGGGAGGAGTGAGGTGCACAGAAGACCAGAGGAGGTATTTACGCTGATCACATTGGTCATTTGAATGAGATACCACTGCCCAAACAGCACAGAAACATGTGCAACCCTGTACTGTCAAGCAAAGTATATGCTTCCTTTTACATGGATGATTTTCTTAGCATACTTGCTTTAGCTACAGCAAAGATAAACCTAATGTTTAAGTAGTTTCTAAGATTTAATTTCTCATCTCTTTTTTAACAGTCCTTTTGGATGTCTGCAAATAATAGGTCACAAAGAGAATAGGGTACTGACATTTTGGAGTGTGTTGCTACAGGAGATTGAGATGATCAGGCAGAGCTCTGTTTCCTGTCAAAGTTCAGTGGAAGTAGCGAGTGACCTGCTGATTGTTGTCTGTCCTAGATGAAAACTTTGCAATTCCTCATGATAAGAGGGGAGTTCTCGGAATGGTCAACAAAGGCCGTCACAGCAACGGGTCACAGTTCTACATCACGCTACAAGCAACTCCCTACCTGGATAGGAAATATGTGGCTTTTGGGTATGTACCTCAGGGGTTTATATAATATTTACATACATAAAAATATTGTTCCAAAAGATCTGGTTAAGTGTTATGTGAAGCATATAGATAGCTGCAGATAGGGCCTAAAAGAAAGGTAATATAAATTTAAGTAAGTGCTCTTGGAAGTATTTCATAAGACTCTGGCCATCTCTAAGAATACAGATGCTGGGGCAGGCCCAGTGGTTAAGACAACCAGCATGTCTGGGTTCTATACCCAGCTCTGCTCTTGACTCCAGCTTCCTGCTCGTGCAGACCCGAGGAGGCATCAGTGATGCTCAAGTGACTGGTTCCAGCCACCTCTGTGGGAGAGCAGGATGGAGGTCGTGCGACTTTGCCTTGGCTTCAGCTGGGGGAATCTTTGTTTGCTTGTAAGAGTAGACCAGTGGTTGTGGGTGCTCTCATTTACTTTCTTTTCTCTCCCTGGTAAGTAATGAAACAAAACAGAGATGATTTAGGCCCGGCCCTGCTGACCTCTGTGTCTCAGTTTGTGCACGCATCCATCCAGTGCTCTGTCTAGGGATCTTCAGCCTCAAGGCTGTTGTCAGTTCTGCATTTTTATAAATAGCCTCATGGAGCTTTAGAATGTGGATGTATTTATATGAGTAAGTTAGGAAACAGTCGTTTGTATAACTGTCCATGAACACTGTGAAAAGACAGATGAAAATCCAATGTACCTGTAGCTTTAAAATACGGAAACATCCCGGGTAATAATTATTACTAGAGTGTTGCTGATGCATGTGGGTATGTGAACCTACAATGGGAGATGTATACACTTGGCGTCAACCTAGTACTTTTTACCCCCCTCTGATTATTGAAGAGAATAGGAGGTGGAGCTTATTTTATCTTCCCTGAAGTGAAGAAACATTAGGCTTTTTTCCTTGAATAACTGTTAGATTATTCCAGCTACCTCAACAGGGAGAATTACTAACAATTCAGTTCATCAAGAGTTTTTTTTTAAAAAGATAAAAAAAAAAAAATATTTGAAAGGCAGAGTTGACAGGGAGCGAAGGAAAGACAGATCCACCATCCACTGGTTCACTCCCCAAATGGCTACAGCCTCCAGGGATGGGCTGGTCCACAACTAGGAGGCAAGAGTTTCTGGCAGGTCCCATGTGGGTACAGGGGCCCAAGGATTTGGGCCATGTTTTGCTGCTTTTCCAGACACATTAGCAGTGGTGAGTTGGATCAGAAGTGGAACAGCAGGAATGTGAACTGGCACCCACATGGGATGCCATGCCACAGGTGGAAGCTCTATTGTTATGCCACAGCACTGGTCCCTCATAATGGAGTTTTATGCCAGTGTTAACGTTAATTCCTTCATAATTACCTTTCTGCATTGTTTCTCAGTTGAAAACAGTAGAAAGCATATTTTCACCCAAATCTCTTTAAAGAAATGGCTTTACATTGATTGGTACATTTTTTTTCCCTTGGGCCTGCAAAAACTGTATTTGATTGTTGCAAGTGTGTTCGTGAATTCGTTTTAAATCCAAGCAGTCCTTGCTTTCCTTTTGGGACACTGACACCTGTGCGCCATCACGTGGATGTCTCTGTGTCCCCTCTCAGCTGCTTGGTGACCACCCATGTCTCAGCTAAAGGCGCCTCTCTCAGCTCCAGGCAGGACTCCTGTCATCTGGTCTCCATCCCCCACCTCAGCCCGCAGAGGCAGACAGAGGGCGGGAGGTCTCCAGTCCTGCTCCAGGGCCTTCCCCGCTGCTCCACACTTCTTCCTCACCTTGTATCAGGGGAATCTGCGGTTGGCCAGCCGGGGACTCAGCACTGGGGAGAATAAGCAGATACAATTCCTGCTCTTTTGTGGGGAACTTAAAAATATAAAGGAAAGATTCATAGACACAACACAACAACAAACCCGTAAGTAGAGAAAAATGCAATGATACAGGCTGTGTCCATCCACGGTGTGCAGGGAATACAGGAGACTGGGCTCAGACGACACCCCTAAACCCTGTAGCAAATGCAGCTCCCCGCAGGGGTGGTAGTGGCCTACAGTTTCTGATCTTTTTCTTTTTTACAGTATCTGGTCTGATTTTACTTTGCTCTTTGGGAAATTTGACGTTTTGTTGTCATTACCATTCTAGCCACAGGGAGGCACTGCATCCCTTTTATTCTCTGGCTCAACTGTGCGTTCAGTTCATCCCTTAATATCTCCAAATTACACTTTAGGCCCTGCTGGACTATTGGAATGAGACCTTACAGAGCACTCAGGGAGAGGCGACAAGGAGATATCACAGTAGGGAACTAGGTAACCTAGCTAAGCTGGATGTAACTCCTTCAGGAGCACCTGCCTTTGCAGTTGTAGCAATTTGCCTACCACCCCTTTGCATCCCAGGTATTTCTGGGCTTCTGGAAACTAGCAGAAGTTTTCTGTCTGAGAAAGATCCTTTTTCCAAGCTCTGATCTCAGTACATGAACCTGTCCTCTCTCCAGATGGGTGACACTGGGAACGCTAGGGAAGTTCCAAGGCATGTTTGGTGCTCGCACAGAAAGGAGGACATCAACATACAAGTCTGTAAGATCCTGCTTCACATTCACCCAGGAGGGAAGAGGGGTTTATAAGCAGGGGGAACTGCTTTCACTTCAAGAGCCCCTTATGGCAGTGGAAGGGGTGGGACATGGAAAGCTGAGGAGGTTGAGTAGAGATGTGAGAGAAACAGAGAGAAGTCTAGGAGTCACAGGAAGGACAGAGCATCTTGGCCCAGGTCAGCTGGGCTAGCTGGAGCTTGGTTCCCGGGGAAAATGGAGAGAATGGGGGCTGGCAAAGAGGAACAGCAGCGGGGCCTTACTGCCGAACAGAATACCTCACCCAAAGGGCATGGCAGGCTCATGGAAGAATTGTTAAATTGTGAGCAATAGGACCAACTTCTCATTCTGTGGAAAAACCAATCAGAAAAAAAGACCCCAATCGCTTTAGCAGTATTAAGGGACAAATTGGCAAAGGGTAAAGAATCAAAGTGGAGAGGCCTGTTCAGAAGCTTTGGCCATCACATAAATACACGAGCACAAATAAATGGCCATAGGTGACGTCCTGACAAGCTAGGTGCTAGTAGACAAATCCAAGCAATACTGAGAAGTCAGACTTGCAGTGCTTGATAACTGTGAGACGCTGAGGGTGAGGGCCTGGCAGCAGTCCTGAGCGGCGCTATGCACAAGAACATTCCATGAGAATTTACATGTCCTGTCACTTGCACTGCCCAGGATGGCAGCCACAGGCCACACGTGGCCATGGAGTCCTTGTAATGTGGCCCCAGCAATGGAAGAACTCTATTTTGTGTAATCCTGATGAAATCCAAATGGCTACATGTGGCCAGTGAGCTCCCATTCTGGACCATTCAGACCTGAAGTGACTCCTAGGGTTGGGTGACTGAGTAGACAGTTGGCACCACTCACCAACACAGAGAACACTGGGAGGAAGAGAGCAGCTGGTGAGTTCAGGCTGGCCACGCTATGCTTTACACTTAGATTAAGACACCTGCAGGACTGCCAGTTGGCCGCATCCCAGGAGGCAGACATCTGAGCTGGTCAGGGCCAGAAAGGGACACTTGGAAACAGCCCACAGACCAGGTGGACGAACTACAACTATGCCTTATCTCCTGGCCTTTACTCAACTTGTTTCTTTCTGCCTCCCTATCGTTTGCTGAATCTTGTTACAGCTTAGATCAGAAATCTCCCTGATGATGCTATTTTGGTTCTCCCATGCACACTGTTTAACAAGTTAAGGCAGGGTCTAGGTCTCCCTGTCCCCATGGAGGAATGCACCTGCTGAGTGCCCTTTCTGAATCCAAAAATCCCACTGGGAAAATAGGCTTTGCACCTGCCCATCTGTGCACTGCTATTCATCCTCTTGAGGGACTCAGCACTGCCCAGTGTCTGCATTTCTCTCTTCTGTTGCTGTGACTGAATCCCACAGATGGGGCAATTTATTGTTTTAAAGATTTGTCTATTTTTATTGGAAAGGCAGATCAGATTTTATGGAGAGAAGGAGAGACAGAGAGAAAGATCTTCCATGTGCTGGTTCACTCCTCAAATGTCCACAATGGCTGGAGCTAAACAAATCAAGCCAGCAAAAGCTTCTTCCGGGTCAAGGCATTGGGCCAGCTACCACTTTCTCAGGCTACAAGCAGGAAAATGGATCAGAAGTGGAGCAGCTGGGACATGAATCAGCGTCCATTTGAGATACTGGCCCTTGTAAGGCGAGGATTTAGCCACTGAGCCATTGCATTAGGCCCAGAGTGGGCCACCTGTAAGCAGTGGAAGTGAGTTTTGTTCCTGATTCTGGAGACTGGGGAGGCAAAGGGCAGGATGCCAGCACTTGCTGAGGACCTTGTTACTGAGCATTGCCTGACCAGTGAGCACATGGGAAGAGATTAAGAGCAAGCAGGAGGGTAGAGGACTGGGACTCAGCCTTCCATCAGGAGCGCCTCTTCCCCCACGATGGCATGAATGCCCTCAGTGACCTAGCCACCTCCCAGTACCATCACAGTGGGAATAATCATTCCACATGAATCTTAGAAGGGACATTCAAACTGTAGCATAATCCTCTATTATCATTTCTCATGGGGATGACAAAAATGGAGTCCAGAGATCAAGAGATGGCTGGAGTGTAAGCACTGGCCAGGCCTCTGCAAATGCTCCTGAGATGAGAACTGTACCCTTACCTGCAGCCAGTGCCCCAGTCCAAGTGTAAACAGAGCACACCAGGCCTATATGTCCAGACCTGACTCTACCCATGCCATCGTCTTGTGATTGAAAGACCCCTCAGATACCTAGCTGCATGCCTCGGAGTTCTAGCTTCTGGTCAGCCAAACAGCCAAACATGCTGCAAACCAGCATGGCACTGAATCACCTCTCTCTCTCTCTCTCTCTCTCTCAAGGTTTCTTTTTATTGGAAAGGCAGATCGACAGAGAGAAGGAGCAATAGAGAGAAAGATCCTTTGTCTACTATTGTTCACTCCCCAAGTGGGCACAACGGCTGAGCTGATCCGAAGCCAGGAGCTTCTTCTGTGGCTCCTACACGGGTGCAGGGTCCCAAGGCTTTGGGCCTTTGTCTGCTGCTCTCCCAGTCCACAAGCAGGGAGCTGGAAGGGAAGTGGAGCAGCCAGGGTGTGAACCAGGGCCCACTTGGGATCCCGGTGCATGCAAGCCAAGGATCCAGCCACTGGGCTGTCATACTAGGCTCTGAACCACGTCTTGTTCACATTCCCAATGAGTACTGGTTTGGGTGCCTGGGACCTGCCAGGTATTGTGATGAGCACTGCACAAATGTGAAATCCTCTACTCCAATGGGGAATCAGAAATGAGCCCAAAAGCATTCAAATGAATGTTAAAGTTTCAGTCCCTAGGCAATGAGAGTTGGGTTGGGAGTAAAAGGAAGGTGAGGCAGTGATGAGGCAAAGTGGTGGGGTTAAAAGCAGAAGCAAGGCAGCTGGTCTGGCTGAGAAAGAGCAGGAGGACGCCTGGGGCCAGTGGGCTAGCCTGTGCAGGCTCTGGTCTTTCCTAGAGGATAGTGGGAAATCATGGGAGTGTTCTAAGAGGGGAGAGGGAAAGTGACATCTGATCTGTCAAGAATTCCTCTGCAGTGGTGGTGGGGGGTGGGAGGGTACAGACCATGCCAGAGGAGGAGTGGGCAGTCTGTAACCCGGATCCGGGTGCTGCTTGTGGACGTGGCCCAGCAGACACATTGTGAGGCGTCTAAGGTAGTTATGACGAAGGTCAACCTAACCCGTAGAAATGGCCTTGGCTGTAGCTTTTGTGGGACTGCATTTGGGAATCTAAGCTAAACATGGGAACTTAGCACTAAACCATATTTTTCTTTTTTCTCCTATGTAGGCAACTGATTGAAGGGACAGAAGTGCTTAAACAACTGGAGTTAGTTCCAACGCAGAATGAAAGACCGACACAGCTGTGTACCATTATCGACAGTGGAGATCTTTATACTTGAAGTTCCCACCCACATTTTCTAGGGTGACCTTTCACACCGCATCTAAGCGGCTGTTTCTAGATAGAATTAAATGGCACTTGCTATGATTTCATTGCAAAGCTGAGGCAGACACTGCAAGCTGGCTGGTCTAATCCCCACCCCACCCCACCTGCCTCCACTGTGCAGACTGTTAAAGTGAAATCCTGCACTTCCCAGGCTGTTTGCAGCCAGCAGTAGCCCTCAGATGCCCTTGGGCCCTTCCCCTCCTTCCACTGGAGCACCAGCTGTCTCCTGGTGATCTACAGGGAAAGGTAAGTAGCCTGGCAGAGATGTCCGCAGGTGTACTTGGTGGGCAGCCATCCACCTCTGGACACAGACCCTGCGTTGTCCACATTACTGTTAGTGATTGTGTTACTTGTCCCCGAGCACGCTCTTCCCTCAGCAGTTTACCCAACGGCCTTTGACTCCCAGAGCGTTTGTAGGGAATGCTGTTGATGGTATGCACATCTCCATGAGCTACCTGGTAAACAATTGGACAGGAGTGACTCAGTGTAATATTTCATGGTTGCATAAAGCACTCAGAATAGACAGTCTGGATGTTTTATTGACAGACATAATCCTTGTTTTTCTGAGCTCAACCAGCCACATAGCAAGGTAGATCAAATTAAGGACAACTGCTCTGAAAGCGATGTTCCCGGTTGAAGCCTGGGAACCCTCAACAAATGCCTCCAAATGCAAAATGCAAGACATCCAAATGAGACGAACATTTCATCATCCATCCTCGTTGCAGTGTCACCAATAAGAATCTCAACACAGTTTCAATGCAGTGTAACTTTTGATTGATCCTTTGTTGAAACTGATTTAGGGGCCAGTGCCGTGGCATAGTGGGTTGAGCTTATACCTGCAGCACTGGCATTGCATATGGGCACTGACTCAAGTCCTGGCTGCTCCACTTCTGATCCAGCTCCCTGGGAGTGCAACGAAGGATGGCCCAAGTCCTTTGGCCTCTGTGCCCATGTGGGGGACCCAGAGGAAGCTCCTGGATTTGGATCAGCCCAGCTCTGGCCCCTGTAGCCATCAGAAGAGTGAACCAGTGGATGGAATCTCTCTCTGAATCCCCTTCGCTCTGTAACTCTACTTTCAAATAAAGAAATTGATTTAGATATGACACAAGGTTGCATATTGTAACTGTATTAGAGATGCCTCACACTCATCCCTTCTAAGTGAATCTGCCCTGACCCTTGGTTGAAGAGGGACTGGGTTCCAGGAGCCATGTTTGGTAGCTGCCCTCCCATGCTCTTGACCAGGTCTTTTTGGATGACCCACGGAATCCTACCAGTGTGTTCTTTTACGTCCTCCCCCACCAAATCCTACTAAGCACCTACTGTGTGCTAGGTGTCATGACTATAGCAGGGAACAGATTGGTGAGCACTGTCCCCATTGTGAGAGTTGGCAGTGCAGTGAAACATGGCACCCGCTTTGCCATACAAGGTGCTGTGACGCACAAGCAGGAGCACTTCTGGCCTGGAGATGGGGAGGAAGGGGTAATTTCAGATTTTACAACAATGTTCTAAAATTTATTTATTTACATTTTTTTAAATGTGAAAAGCAGAGACAGATCTGTCTGGTTTCCTTCCCAAATGACTCTATACTTAGGGGTTGGGGCAGGCCCAAGCCAGAGGCAGGAATGCCATCCCAGTCTCCCATGTGGACAGCAGGGATGCAAGTACTTGAGCCATGCCATGCTGCTCTCCCCTGCCCCCACCACGCCGCACATGAGCACAAACCTAGAGTCTGTGCAGAAGCAAGACTCAGTCCCAAGCACTGTTACCTGGGATGCCTGTGCTCCCAAACAGTCTTTTATTTCTCTCTCTTTTTTTTTTTTGGAAATCTGAAAAGCAATTAGAGACTGATAAGAGATCTTCCATTGCTTGTTCACTCCCTGAATGGCCACAGTGGCAGGGGCTGGGTCAGGCTGAAGCCAGGAGCCTGTAACTCCATCCACACCAATGCCCAAAGCAGCCTTAAGAGGCTGTGCCAAACCACCAGCATGAGTGTTTTGGAATTTTTTTTAAAAAAATGTATGTATTTATTTGAAAGGCAGAATTAGAGAGAGAGAGGACAAGAGATTTTTCCATCTACTGGTTCACTCCCCAAATGGCTGCTAACAGCCAGAGCTGGGCCCGTTGGAAGCTGGGAGCCAGGTCTGCTACATGGGTGCAGGGACCCAAGCATTTGCACTACTCCCTGCTGCATTCCCAGGTGCATTAGTATGGAGGTGGCTCTGGTGGAATAGCTGGGTCTCAAGCCTGCCCCCGGATGGAATGGTGGCTTTACATGCTACACCATGCACCCTTGTTCAGGATTTTAAGGATGGCTTTCCAAGAGTGACAACCATTTTGAGAGACTTGAATGCAGAAGTAGAAACTGACCAGGTGCCAGAAGGGGCTGTGTCGTCTAAGAGGAAACCACATGTGAAGATCCGGCCACAAAAGAAAAAATGAGTGGTTAAAAGAACTGAAGACAGCTCATGGAGCTCTGGCGAAGAGCTCGTTGAACTAGGGGCCAGAGACAAGGACGGGGGGAGAAGCTCTTGTAGGTCAGTCATGTTTTCTCATCTAGGAACTATACCTGGAACACTGGACAAGACAGGACTAGCTTTGAAGACTGGACTTGCAAGATCTGGGGTCATGGGGTAGTATTGGTGTTGGGCCTAAAATGACATCCTATTTTTTTTAATAAAGACTTTTATTTATTTTTATTGCAAAGTCAGATATACAGAGAGGAGGAGAGATAGAGAGGAATATATTCTGTCCAGTGATTCACTCCCCAAGTGACTGCAACTGCCAGTGCTGAGCCGATCCGAAACCAGGAACCTCTTCCAGGTCTCCCACACAGGTGCAGGGTCCCAAGGCTTTGGGCCGTCCTCGACTGCTTTCCCAGGTCACAAGTAGGGAGCTGGATGGGAAGCTGGGCCGCCAGGATTAGAACTGGCCCCCATATATGGGATCTCGGTGCGCGCAAGGGAGGACTTTAGCTGCTAGACCACAGTGCTGGGCCCTAAAATGACATCCTATTAAACCAGGCCCATGTGCCAGGCATAAATTTCTCTTGGCCACATTCTTGGTTTCCCTGATCCTTACTGCTGTACTGATGGCCTCCCCGTTAAAACAGGTTACTTCAGGAGGCTTTCTGTACCTGATCCTTCAGTCTGTCTGCAGGTAGGCTCCTGTTTGGAGTGTTGGGGAGTGTGTGTGTGGTTGGGAGGAGCTGACAATTCAGTTTGATTTTGTTTGAAAATGTAGAAGGAACTCTCCCTGCCAGGAGTGGCTGCAGCCTTCTGCCCATGGCTTTCCATCAACAGTTAACAAAGAAGCAGGCCGCAGCAGCCCACCAACCATTGGATGGCTGAGAAGGCAGCTGACCCTGCCAACAGAAGCCTCCTCGAGGATGGTGGTTCATGACTGCACATGAGTCTCTCCCAGAGGGCATGTGGTCATGTTGTGACTGACGGGTAGGATGTTTCTGGCATCTTTTGGCTATAGATCACGGTTGCTAAGCATGCTCTAGTGCACAAGGCAGAGACAAAAAAAACAGCCAACCTGAACACTCAACCCTGGCAAGGCTGAGCAGTCCCACTCCTTCGGGAAATGAAAGTAAAGCTGTTTCTCTTTCCTCTGGACCGTGAGAAGGGCTGTGGTATTCTTCCTTGTTCTGGTTCTACAGCTCCTATGCAAATAAAATAAGCCAACAGTTTTCCAGTCTTAAAAGGAAATGGAATGAGTGTCTCCTTATCAGGAGTAAGGAAAATCCAAGGATTAGAGGTGAACATGCAGGTGATATATTGTTTAAACAATGGGGTGGGTGTGTTCATCCTAGGAGGAAAAGCAAGATAATCCACTGAGGAATGCAGAGGAAACAGAACTTTTCCGATATATACACACACTTTCAATGATTCTTTCTTCATTTTATTTGAAAAGCAGAGAAACAAAGATCCACTTGTGGGCTGCTCAAATACCTTAACCAGCCAAAGCTGAGTCCGGCTGCAGCGGGGGGCCTGGACCTCAATGCAGGTCATCCCCGTGGGCATCAAGAAGCCAAGTCCCCGGGTCACTTGCCTGCTCTCTGCAACCAGTCTGCAGAAACAGGAAACTGGAATGACTGGGACTGAAACCAGCTCACTCCAGCATGGGAGGTGTCTTAACCGCTGTGCCCAACACCCACCTCTATTATAATTTTAATGTTTAAAACAGTTGACTGGTGCCTTCATTTAGTCGAGGGGGGGTGGGTCACAGGGTCATGTGCTAAAGATAGTGTGTGCGGCCTCTTGCGAAGCAGGTGTTGCTGGCTGAAAAGGCTGGCCACGGAAACATCTCATTTCTGCGCTTGACGGCGCTTTCATGCTTCCTGTCCCACAGCTCGGTCAGCGTCAAACCATCCCTTTCCTGTTTACCTCCCAGCCAGGGTGGCCAGCAGAATACGTGTCCACGGTTAAGAGGGTCCACAGGACCCGAACCTGGTGGTGGGGGGGGTTATAAGAGCTTTCAAAGGCCACAAACCGGGATCGCCCTCCTGCTGCCAGGACAGCAGAAAGAGACAAGCGCCTGCTTCGGGGAAATACGCACTGGTAAAACTCCATAATAAATATGCAACTGCTGAAACAGAAGGCACGAAATCCAGCTACCCAAGTCTTTAAAAAATTTTTTTAAAAATCATTGCATAGCAGCATTTTAAATCCCGCAGTGGTTTTGAGAAATTGGCCAATCGCTTCTCGGCCTTGTGGCTAAGATCAAATGAGAAACTGGCCATCAGATGGCGCTCAACCTTGCTGGAAGGGTCAGCGGCATCTCAGCCTCATCACAGGTACTTAAAAAAATATCCAGGTCACTTTTCTGAGTCTCGATTTCCTCACCTAGTCATGGGGTGTGTGAGTCGGGGAGGGGAGACGGACCCGATGACCGTCCAACTCCACCGCCGCCTCGGGACTCGGTGACTGCAGCGGTGTGGGACAGAGCGGCCGGGGAGAGCCAGGCGGGGCGAAGCGGGAGGAGAGAGGCGGACAGTGGGCGGCTCACGGCTCCCGGTGCCTCAGCGGCTCTCGCCGCGTGGGCGGCAAAAACCCCGACTCCGTGGGGAGGGCTGCCTCCACCGCCCCGAGGGAGTCCCAGGCGCAGTGACTTCCAAGAAAGTCAGCCTTTCCAAGCGAGGACAGAGCAAGCCCTCTGGGGCCGCGGCCGCGCTCAACAAACTCCTGCCCCAACGTGGGCCAAGGTTGCTCAGAAACAACTTCCGCCCCGGTGGCCCGCGGGTCCGGGAGACGCGTCGGCCCGGGGGTCACGTGGGGGCGCGGGCACGCGCGCACGCACACACAGCCTGTTGGGGCGCTCAGGTGGCGGCCTTACGTGACGTGTCGTGTGGATTGTTCCATGCAAGTCAGAGTAGGGGTCCTTCACATTTACGAGAAAAAGAAATCCAGTCATCCTGCGTGATCCCATGAGCTCAAGAAAAGAAAAACCTGACTTATCGCTCTATGACGGTCGCTCTGACGAACAGCCTGCCTCGGCTTCTTCCGGACGGCCCTTGCTCCACCCCGCAGAGCTCCCCTTGGTATCGCCCGGAGCCCCGCCCGGAGCCCCGCCCCTCCACGCCGCGGGCCGCAGCCCTCACGTGACCTAGGCGCGCTCCCGGCGGGGAGCCGAGTCTTGGAGGTGGCGCCGCAGGGCACGGAGCGACGGCCGGAGCGTGGTGAGCCGCAGCCTTCTCCCCGGACGCCAGCGCTGAGGACACGATGTCGGGCCTTTGCCGCCGGCTGCTTTGGGCCGCCATCTGCCTGGCCGCGCTCTGCATCCTGTGCGTGGACTCGAACAGCACCTTGGCCCCGACCCCAACTTCGACTGGGAGTAACGCCTCGTCTGTAACGCCCACCACAATAGTGCCGACGTCCAGGACGTCTGCCCCGCTGACCACCACTCCAGCACTAGGTGGGCGCCCGCCCTCAGGCGCCCCCCGCGCGCTCTGCTGCGCTCCGCTCCGCCCGGCCGCACTCCCTCACCCGGGCGCGCGGGTCCGGAGCGGCGGACCGCACTCCGACAACATGGCGGCCCGCCCGGAGTCCACCCTCGGGGCGGCGGGGCAGGGAAGGGGACCTGTGGGAAGGGGGCGGCGGCTTGGCGACCCCTCGGGGAATCGCAGGCTGGGGTGGTCTTGGCGGCTGCTGGACCTCAGGCGCGGCCCGAGGGGACGTGGCTTCCTTCTGCGGGGGCAGCTGCATAGGGGTGGTCGGGCATGGGGCGAGGCTAGGCAACGCTTCTGGAGTTTGGCGGGGAGGCCGAACTTCCCCGGGGCCGTGTCCCGGGAGAGGTTTCTCTGCGGAAGTGGGCGAGAAGAGGGGAAAGAGAAAGTTCAGAAGATGCGCTCTCGTTCGTGCACGGAGTGAGACCGGGGCGAGTCGCCTGTAGTGTGGTCCTAGTGATTTAGGAAAAGGGCTGCTCCTGTGTCCACGCTGGCTCCGCGGGCAGCCCCAGAGGAGGGGTGTGTGTGTGGTCAGTCAGTTGTGGAGTAAGCGTTTTCTGGAACACACCTTTGTTCCACCCTGTGGGCAGCAGGAAGGAGAGGTTTAGCCATACCCAAATTTTGGCATGTTTTTTCTGGCAACGCGAAAGAGGGAGGGAAAGTACACTGGAAGTGTTAAGGAGAAGCAGCTGGCTGTTTTAAAACCTGCAGTCTCGATGTGCTTGGGTGTGCTAGCCCCGAGCCGCTTGTCTGGCTTGACAAGGCTTGCCGAGGGGTGACGATTGGACCAAAGCATTCCTTTGCCGATCGTGTTCTGCCCCTAGCATTTCACGGATGTTTCGTTTCAAAGTCAGGAGTCGCAACCTCTTGGCTTTTGTTTGTTGTTCTGCTTAGGAAGATTAAATGGTAGGAATCGAAAATTGAAAAGTGAGGGACGTAAATTGCCGCTGGACAGTGCCACAGTGCCAGAAATTGTCCCGGTTCTGCTCTGCTCTTAGGATGATAGAGCAAAAATATTTTTGTTCCCTGTTTGGCAATTTGTGAGTTGTGTGGGTCCCCCCCCCCCCCCCCCCCCGTTTTTTTTTCCCCCTTAAAGAATGGCTTGGAAACCAAGCTAATTGCTTTAGTGTAATTGAAATGCATGCAGAGGAGATAATTTGTGTTTGTGTTTTCTGGAAATTATAGTCCGGTAAGCCGCAGTCTGAAAAGTAGCAGGTTTAGTGAATTGCAAATAGTGTTTGCCCCGCTGTACTGTCACCCAGCAGTAAGGATTTGAAACAGCTAGGGAGAGTTGTGCGGAACCTAAGGGGGTACTCCTAAGAGCTTGTGAAAAATGGAATTAAAGGAGAATGTGTGTTGTCCAAGAATTTTTTGAGGTAGCCTCCGTTTTCTGCTTTGGCAGTCCTCCACTGCAGGCACCTTAGCTGGCCCAGTGCTGTAACTATCAGGGGTGAGATATTACAGTGCCGTGATTCTGCAGAAGTTTTGTTGTTGTTGGCGGGGTTGGAGGGTGGCAGAGAGCAGATGAGATTGTGTGTGGGAATTCTTCCTTGGGTTCTTGTTGCTCAGGGATTTGGGTTAAATTCGCTTTGGAGCATCACCTTTTTAGTAGTGGTTTGTTGAAGGGTCTTGATTCTTCCAGAAAGGAGCTTGTTTTCAGAATGACAGTATCAAACTTTAAACTCCAACTGTAATAGCCTATTTATTGCCATTAAGAACCCAAGGGTTCACCCACCCCCACGGTTTGGGGCAGGGCTTTTCCCATGTGTCCTTTTGGTCTTGTAACAGCTTTTTTTCCCCCAAGGATCCTTTCCAGTGCCCCGTGACCCCTAAGTAGCCCTCAGCCTGGGAATGTTTGGGTAGTTGCAGGTGTTCAGTGCGCTTACTGCTGGTTGGTTTTCCTGTTGAGTTTGTTTATGGCTCTGTTATGCATGATGACAATAGTTTCTTACTAAACAATTTAAACAATTTTACTATTTCTCTGAATTTATTAACTCTGGTGTCATATATGATGTTTTTCAAAAAGGATAGGTAAAACAAACCCAAATGAGATACTAATTGATTTCATGCATTTTTCCTCCTAGAAACGTGTGCCAGCTATGGCAGTTGTGCTTCCTGTGTTAATAGTACTGTTGATAATGTAACCTGCATTTGGTTAGATTGCAAAGGTAAGAGGTTGTGGGGGTTGCCCTAATTTTGAGAGTATCAGACTGTTTTAACAATCACATTTTGAAATAATTACAAATAAAATCATAAGTTGAGAAAATATACAGTATCTTCTTGGAAATCTAAAAATGTCTTTAGCAGGCAAGTGTGCACTCTGTTTTAGAATCATTGTTCTTTTAAAATGCCAGGTGATTGGTACATTGAAAAATGTCATTGCCCATGTTCAGACTTGATAGGTAAGGGTCAGTCAGTTTTAAAGGAGGAGCGATTGTTTTACACTCATGTGTCAGAATTAGCTGTGGGAAGAAAGTTCTGTGCTTTTCCCCTGGAAACAGACCCTGTCTGCTGCGGCCTGCTGGACCAGCTGGGACGAGGCCTTCACAGCTGATTTCAGTGGACGCCTCCATACCAGGGAGGAATGAATTGGAGAGAATGGGGACGCCTTCCTATGCTGTGTGAAATTTTAGCGAATTAAATTTATCAGCATTGGTAGGATTAAAAGCTAGATGAAAGTATCCTGAAATGAGGATGAGATGAAATTTTTGTTGGTTTATGGGATGACAACATAAAAAATTTTCAGATTTTTTCATGAATGATTCAGGTTTTCTTTGCCCTCTTTTCAGTGATAAGCAACGTAGCAGGGTTTACTGAGGTGGGGCATCCGTGAGAACAGACAGGCACCTCCCCAGACGGGTCTGAGACAGTGCCCTGTCACTGAGACGGGCGGAAGCCACGTTAGAAAGTTTGATAGGCCAAGCTAAGTCAGTTTCCTTAATGTAATGTGATAATGTGTTGATTTTTTTTCCCTACTAGCAAAATAATGTTGGGTTTTTAAAAATAATTTAAAGCTGCATGTAATTTTCTCAGTTTTTTGGTGAAAATTGAATAGCTGTAGACATTACAATGCTGCATAAAGGTCACAGTGTTCTTACAAGTTGGAATGTATGCTCACAGATACATGGCCAGTGTACAAAGGCGGTAGAGACTGAATGCTGTCCTTTAAGAGTTGCTGGGGAAGGCTTCTTTCTTCTTGCTGCAAGTCTAGCAGTCCACGAAGCCTAAGAAATTGGGAGGACTCAGGCAGGCTGGACCAGATTGCACTGCTGGCCTCTGCAGGCTCCACCTCTGTTTACCAAGCCTGCTGGCTCCCGCCCTCTGGGTAGGTTTCTGGTGGCCTTCCTTGAGTCTACAGCAGTCTGTCACACCACCATTTTGAGATCTGGATTTTCACATTTGTCTGTTGAATATATTGACTTGAATTTTAAAAGAGCAAAATGTGGAGGGAATCCCAGGAATAAGGGGAAAGGAGAATAATAGTGTTTATTGGGCTGTGTGACTCTTAAAGTGGTTCTGTGTGGGTGTTTTTGTTTTTGAAAGATAGAATTACAGAGAAGGAGAGATGGAGAATGGTCTTCTGTCCATTGGTTCACTTCCCAAGTGACTGGAGCTTAGCCATTCTGAAGCCAGGAGTTTCTTCAGCGTCTTCTACATGGTGCAGGCTCCCAAGGCTTTGGGCCATCCTTCACTGCTTTCCCAGGCCACAAGCAGACAGCTGGATGGGAGGTGGAGCAGCTGGTACACCAGCCAGTGCTCATATGGGATTGCAACAGGTACAGGATGAGGATTCAGCTGCTGAGCCATCATGCTGGGCCTGTGTGTGTGGTTTTTTAAGAAGCTGCTCCAGATCATGGTAGTGCCATTGCAGTAGTACTCGTGAATGATTGGTGGTGTTCGTTTCTTCGAATGATTGGTGGTGTTTGTTTCTTCTCGTCTCCATAACAGAAAAGAGCTACTGTTCACATAATTCATCAGCAGAGTGCAAAGAGGCGAACAGCACAAAGTTCTGTTCTGGTGAGTATTTACAGTCTTGACTGGGGAAAACAGCGGAGGAAGGGGAGGACCCTCCTGGCCGCAGATCACTTTGTTTTACTGGTGTTTGAAGCTGTGCCTTGTTTGTTTGCTTTTTCTGTTTTCTGTTTAACTTTTTTGGAAATTCACTGCTATTTAGACCCTAACTGCGTTAGTTGTATTTTACAGGACTGGACAACTTTGTTCTGGCACTTTTGGGGTCTTGGTAATTATCAAATTTGTTGTCCAGTATAGTTTGTGCTATGACTAAGTGACCCTCCTGTATATTCAATCCTCTTTTTATACTAGTTTGAGGAACTTTATTATCTTCAGCCTTTACTCTTTGCCCAGCAGAATTGTTAAAATTTGTAATTGAGATTGCTGATTTTTCTTACAAGATTACAAGTAACTGGGAAAGTCCAGTTCCCAATTAGGTGTGTAGGTAGCTGTTGAGTAGAAAAGGGGTTTTGTGGAATGTGTGAGTAATCTTTGAGTGACCCTGGTGGGGTTTTCCCATCTTGGCAGGGATGTGGGCACCACAGATCTGGTTGGCATTAGATCAGTTACACCTTACATGAGATGCATAGTATGGATTATGAGATGGCACGTGGAGAGACACTCTTCAACCTCACTTCATTGCACGTGTGTTAGTAAGAGCTCTCAGACCTGTGATTTCATGTTATTTAGAGACATGATTAGGTACAGCATTTTAAAAAATACTGGTATAAATAAAAATTGAGTAATGCCACTTATTTGATGATGTACCAGTTAGAGTTAGGTTTGATTGTTAGTCATGACCAAATCCTGTCATGACCAAATCCTGTGATCCCAATTATAGTGGTTGAAACAGTGAGTGGGTTGACTCTGTGCTCTATAAAGGAAGTTGGGTCTATGTAGCGCTCCACAGTCCTTAGGGCCTTGGGTTTCTCTCAGGTTTTCACCCTTAGCATCCCTCCAACTGGCTGTGCTCCTCCTGTCTGAGGTGTGCACTCATGTTTGAGCCATCCCGTTGATTTTTCCTGCTGATATGAAGACGAAGGCAGAGAAAGAGCCCTGTCTGTCTGCAGGGTGCTTCCTGGAAGTCAAGCAGGACTGTGATGGGAGGCTGAGCTGGGTCTTTCCTGTGGGGAACAGAGGCTCTGATTCTAAGGGGAGATCTGTTTTGGGACAGCTGTGAGTAGTCTGCAAGTGGCACAAAATGTTGTCTAAATTGTGAGGATGATATTCAGATGCTTGCAGGCTGGGAAGTAGTGCTGTATTGTAATATTTTGGACAGCTTTGATGTGTATGGTTTCTGTTTTCTTTATAGTGCCCACCACTGCTCCAGTGCCAACTGCTTCTACAGGTAAACAAGATAATTGAATTTTTTCTCTATCTTTCTTGATTTTTATGCTCTGAAGTGCCTAAAAGTCGGTATAATTTTGAAAATTGGTTAGGACTGACTTCATCTTGGGCTACAATAATTGCATGAGCATGTACTGTATGTGACAGAGATAACTGCTCAGGCAATTTCAACAGATCCTGCATAGGTCTGTGTGGTGTCTGCAGACTTCTTACAGATGCTGTGGAGTCTGTTCAGTATTCTAGAAATTGTAAGACTGGAAAGAACCCTTGGCTAGAAGTATAGATTTTCAGCCAGCATACTCTGTAAAAGTAGAGTGGGGGAAAGGATTGGGCTGGAGAACCAAACTTAAACGTAAGTCTCAGGAGTGAGAGGAAACTCAGTAGGGGCAGGCCTAGAAGAAGGGCTAGAGAAAGGTGTCTGAAAATGCTGTCAACATGTGTAAATATAGGATTTCAAAGACAAGAACAGCTGGGTGGTTCTACACAGCTCCTCCCAGTGCCAGACCCTAGTGTGGTGTGTCAGTATCACCTGCCACACTTAAGAGCGTGGCAAGTCTGTAAATGACTGCGCAACTAACCCTGAGCCAATTGTTCCCACAGTGATGGGCTCCTTAGTTTGCAGTGTCTGTTAGAGGTCATTGTGTTTTTTTTTTTTTAAGATTTATTTATTTATTGGAAAGTCAGATATACAGAGAGGAGGAGAGACAGAGAGGAAGATATTCCGTCCGATGATTCACTCCCCAAGTGAGCGCAATGGCCGATGCTATGCCGATCCGAAGCCAGGATCCAGGAACTTCTTCCTGGTATCCCACACAGGTGCAGGGTCCCAAGGCTTTGGGCCGTCCTCGACTGCTTTCCCAGGCCCCAAGCAGGGAGCTGGATGGGAAGTGGAGCTGGGGGATTAGAACCAGCACCCATATGGGATCCTGGCGTGTTCAAGGCAAGGACTTTTAGCCACTAGGCCACGCCGCCGGGCCCTAGAGGTCATTGTTGATGAGGATGTGAAAGCTGATGGCAGTACTGATGTCAGGAGAAAACTAGTTTCCAGAAAGTGGGATGTGAACAAAAAGAGTTGCAGACATGTCCCCAAAACTGTTGTGGGTCCCCTCTTGTTACAGTTCTCTCTGGTTCCTTCCTGGAAACTACCACGGGTTTCTTATCTGTCTTTGGTTCTGCCAAGGGGAAGGAAGTCAGGGCCTGCACCAGTTAACTGGCAGTTAGTAACTGAAAAACGACCCTTTAGGTGATTGTTTTCTTGGCATGTGTAAGTTGCTTCTGTTAAAGAGAGCAAGTGGGAAATTATGGGATGGCCTAGGAAGCAATGCAGACAGGATCTGATTTATGTTAAAAAGGTATGCCATATGGTTAATTTATAATAGCCCTCCCCAGTAAAAATAAATAAAATAGAGATGCATAATAACAGAGTGACCAAATTATGTTAGAGGTAAAAATGCTCCTGATACATTAAGTGAAGATAAACTGTAACAGTTGTAGAAAGCAATTTCGGTACTGTTTCAGTTTTTATTATCATAGGTGTAAAGAGAAACCTTGTGGGAAAAAATTGTGAGTGATGGCATTAATTAAATAGTTTGGTATCATCCATTTCTTTTATAACTTAGGAATTTTTTATCGTACGCAGAACATATAATAGATCAGTAGATGAGTGTTCCTAATATAGAGCCCTATTTTGAGCATGTTGTCTGTGTAACACATTTTTCAGTAGTAAAAATGTGTAAATGTTTGTGCCTATTGGTGAAGAAGAAGAGTTTCATTCTCCCATGTTTTGAGGGTGCAGGTTGAGAGCCGAAAATCGAGAGGGGTCAGAAAATTGGTGTTTGTGTTTTAAAAACTGAGAATTTTATATGCGTTGAATTTGAAAGGCTTCCCCCTCACCTCCCATTAACATAAACAGCAAAAACCTTGCAGAGAAGTGGGCGCCCTGAAGAAGTGATTCCCTCCAACTCTGGGCTCCTGTGGGAGGCTGCTGCTGTTGGGGGGCAGGTGAGAGCAGTGGGGTGACATGCAGGAGAGATGGACATGTACCACAGCCCGAAGCAGCAGAGGAAGGAGCCAGCTTGCAGGGGTGCAGGGACACATGTATCCATCAGTAGTGTTCGCAAACCCCAGGTGCTTAGTTTCTGTTAGTAGCAGTACTGATAGGAGAAAACAGTTTTTAATTCTCTAGCCTTTAAATCCTGTTTTTCTGAAATAGCGTAAAAGCTAATGTTGTATAACACTTTGCATTTTTCCTAATGATACAAACTCCGTGGACTTAATTTCCCCCACTGTGCCCATGCAAGTCTTTGCCTGCTGCCCACTGTAATAAGTACCCCTCTGTGTTGAAGGTCCTGTGTTACAATGTTTGAGGAACCCGCTTTCCGGGGCCCTGCTGTGAGGAGCAATTTCCAGCTAGTGATTGCTGGAGAGCCTTGCCTCTGCAGTGCCCTCTTCCTAAAAAACTCAACCCTGACTAAGGAACCTAGCTAAGTGAAAACTTCTCAGGTGTTCCAGTAGCACTGGGTGGCCCAGTGGTTGAGTGACAGTAGAACAGTGTTACTTTGTTCAGACTGTCCAGGTCCTTCCTTTCTCGTAGAGATTCGAGAATCCTTAGAGATCACACCTGGGACTTTCCTGTCTTAATAGTGTTTCAGTTCCCACAGTTATTTTACATTCAGAGGTTCTTGGAGCATGTGTTTCTTTAGAGTAATTATACAGTTCAAGTGTTTTGGCCTCATGCACAGTGATCTACTAGATCTTACTTGTGGGCTCCAAATTGATGAATGAATCTTTACTGGAACACAGTTGCCTATTTTCATGTTTTTGGCTGCTTTTGCTTTATATAGTGCACCGAATCAAACATACTCTACCCTTTTTCTTTTTTTGAAAAGTCTTAGTTACAGAGAGGGGCAAGAGCTCTCCCATCCACTAGTTTATTCGCAATAGTTAAAACATTCCAGGAGCCTGGAAGTTCCAGACATCCTGCACTCCCGTGTGGGTAGCTGGAGTTCATGCCCTTGGGCTGTTTTTCACTGCTTTCCTGGGCATATCAGCAGGGAGCTGGATCAGAAATAAAGCAGCTGAGACCCAGGCAGCGGCCTAACCGGCCATGACAGACCCTGCCTTCTGTGCTTTTAAGAAAAGTTTACCAGCCCCTAAGTTAAGGAGAGTCTGTAGTCCTTTCATCTAAATATTCTTGCCCCTCTCTGGATATTTCTTGAAGACTTTATCCAGATACATATGCATAGAATATATACTTATACAAATAGATCTTAACATGGAGAGAATTTTGTGATTACATCTTCATGTTATAAAATAAATTTAGATGGAATATTCCTCAGCGTGGACATGTTAGTGAACCATTAACTGAAATATAGCTTTTATTCAGAAATTTGAAAGCATGTTAATGTTAAGTATCATTCATTTTCATAAAGTAGATGCTAGATAACAGAAATGAATAATTTAAGAATTTAAAATGTATTTTGCTTCATTGCAGCTAAAACCACAACTCGGCCTGCCGCTTCTACCACAGCTACCACATCAGGTAATTGGTTTTTTTTCTTTAAGATGTGTGCCTTTTACTGTTCCACCTACATTTTCCAGTTTGATTCATGAATTGTAATGGACTGAAATTCAGGGGGTCCAAACAGTGTGTTCTTGCAGTAGTCATGGAACACCCCTCAGAACCCTCTGGCAGTTCTTTTTTTTTTTTTTTTTTAGATTTATTTTTTTTATTATTTTTTCATTGGAAAGGCGGATATACAGAGAGGAGAGACAGAGAGGAAGATCTTCCGTCCGATGATTCACTCCCCAAGTGAGCGCAACGGGCCGATACTATGCCGATCCGAAGCCAGGAGCCTCTTCCGGGTCTCCCACACGGGTGCAGGGTCCCAAAGCTTTGGGCTGTCCTCGACTGCTTTCCCAGGCCACAGGCAGGGAGCTGGAAGGGAAGCGGGGCTGCCGGGATTAGAACCGGCGCCCATATGGGATCCCGGGCGTGCAAGGCGAGGACCTTTAACCACTTGCGCCACCGCGCCGGGCCCCCTCTGGCAGTTCTTAATGTGAAATCACGTGTAGCATGACCCAGTAGAACGCAATGATAATGGTTTTCAAACTTTTACAGCTTGTGAATGAAGTCTGCTCATTCCTCTCATGATTAGGGATTGGTTGTGTTTTGAGACAATGGCAATTTGAGTGAATATAACCTAAACAAGTCTGTAATCATTTTTTCTTGCCGTATTTAAAATAAACTTAGCCAGTTGTCACAACAACCATATCCAGTGTTCTTTGATATTCTGTTGAGAAAAAAAAAAAAACGAAATAATTATCATTTGAAAGAGTACAGAGAAAGAGGCTAGTTCACTCCCCAAGTTGCTGCAATAGCTAGGGCTGAGCCAGGCCAGAGTTGGCAGCCGGGAGTGTTGTCTGGGTCTTCCACGTGGGAGGCAGGGACGGGGATGGAAAGAGCAGCAAGGACACCAACTGGTACCCAGATGGGGTGCTGGCATTGCAGGTTGCAGTGTTACCCTCTACGCCACAGAATTTAAGCATGGAATTACTTTTTCTTAAAAAAGATCATGCTTTTGTAGTCTTTTTGTTCCTCTTAAAACATTTTTGCACTGAAAAAAATTCTAATGTTTATGTTCTTTTTCCATATCATTTGGTAATGCCTTCTCAACATGTAAAATTTGATGTTTAAATATTATTTAATTACACATTGTTCTGTTCATTGAAATTGTAAGTTGTAGAAAAGGTTCTTTTAATTTTAAATTTGTAACTGATTTTTTTTAAAAAAAGATTCATTTATTTGAAAGGCAAGGTCAGATTGATTTTCCTCTGTTGGTTCGCCTCCCAGATAGCCACAGAAACTATTAGGCCAAAGGCAGGAAGGAAGAATGTTCTGCTGGTCTCCCACATGGTGGCAGAGCCTCAAGTACTTGGGCCGTCTCCCCTGCCTTCTCAGGTGCACTAGTGGAAAGCTGGATTGGAAGTGGTGCATTTGGGATGCTGCGATTACTAGTGATTCCTTACCCCCTGGACCACAACACCAGTTACTACAACTAAATTTTATCAACCCTGTGACACCTGCTGCAATTTAAATCTCATGAATTTTGAATGCAAATACTGATATGTACTCAAGTAATTAACCAATAACTTGTAGTCTAAAGAAATTATTATGTGTCTTAAAAATGCTTGATGAATTGCCAGAACACAATTTACATGTTAAAATTTTTGTCTCTGAAATATAATACTTTTTTTTTCTTTTAAAGATTGATTTATTTATTTATTGGAAAGTCAGATATACAGAGAGGAGGAGAGACAGAGAGGAAGATATTCCGTCCGATGATTCACTCCCCAAGTGAGCGCAATGGCCGATGCTATGCCGATCCGAAGCCGGGAACCAGGAACCTCTTCCAGGTCTCCCACACAGGTGCAGGGTCCCAAAGCTTTGGGCCGTCCTCGACTGCTTTCCCAGGCCACAAGCAGGGAGCTGGATGGGAAGTGGAGCTGGGGGATTAGAACCGGCGCCCATATGGGATCCCGGGGGTTCAAAACGAGGACTTTTAGCCGCTAGGCCACGCCGCCGGGCCCTGAAATATAATAGTCTCGTTCCCTTTTGTCCCTGGGAGAAATGAAGAGTGATGCTTTTGAAAGCTTATTGTCTGTATTAGTGGTGAAGTCTAGCCATCAAGATTTGGCTAGAGGAAATACTGTGTGAGTTTTAATATGTGACAAAAAAGCTCAGGTCGGTTCTTGAATTATTATAGAGGGTTGGCAGATTTAGTAAAAATTGTTATTTCTTATTTTATGTTTAATAGGTGCAGCAAATACCACTTTCACCCCAACCTTATCACCCGGGCGGAAGTCCACCTTTGATGCAGCCAGTTTCATTGGAGGAATTGTCCTTGTCTTGGGTGTGCAGGCTGTAATTTTCTTTCTCTATAAATTCTGCAAATCTAAAGAACGAAATTACCACACTCTGTAAACAGACCCATTAAATTAACAAGGACTGGCGAATCGTTTGAGTAACTCACTGAAACCAAGATACTCTTTCTGAAGAAGTCCCACATGGAAGACACTATTCCAGGATCTTTACATTTCCACAGGATGCATACAGGATGCGCTGAAACATCGATCTGGAAGAAAAATAGGTTAAACCATTTTGCTCAACAGGAATATTTACGATATTCTGCATGAATCCTTGTGGCTGTCTTCTTTTATTTTAAATGGCTGCTGCTGTGGGATTGTTTCTTTTCTTGACATGCCAAATGTAACTTTTTCTAAGTGGTGGAAAATGTTGTCATATATAGACAACCTCATGAGTCTTTGCAGGTTAGTCATTTAAAGCCTCAGAGCCGCATTATTTTCATGCAAGCCCAAGATACAATTTAGTGACCAGAATTGAGAAGAGTGTGTGCCAAATGAGTGTCAGGTGGATTATGGTCATTTCAAAAGTGGAATACATTTATACATTCAGTAGTATAAACTGTATCCTCAAACTCAAAATTTTGTGCTTGATAAGTTAAATTTTTCTACATTAGAAATAAGGTGCCACACAGGGAATTACATTCCAGAGTTAAAGAAATGAAAGGATCCAAAGTGTTAGGGTATAGGTGTGACAGGTTATTGTTCATAAATATATAAAGCACCTTACATCATTGAGAAAGAACCGTGCCTTAAAGGACAGAGAGGTGACGAACTGCTTGGGACTTCTTTGTTCATGTTAAGAAAGGTAGATGGTCTCCGACTGTCATTGGAAGTGAACAGTAGTAAACTGCTTTTAGACATCACACTGTTGAATTTAAGGGAAAGCTTCTAGGGTGGATAAAATATTTCACAGCTGAGAAACTTGAGCTAAAGGATCTTACAGAAAGTTGGAAGCCCTCCCGTACTGAACCTGCCACTGTTACTGTTAATGGCTGTTGAAAAGTACCGGAGTGAACATAGATTTAACAGTTCCCTTTGTGCTTCAACAAAGTGCACCTTGAAAGGATTTCCACCAAGCTTTCTTGAAAAGTCACTTCTTTAGTTAGGCAGGAAGGAAGTAAATCTCAGAATTACTTAGTCTTTAGGTAAGGCAATCATTTTAGGTTTTCAGACAGCACATGTAACCGATGTAATTTCAGAAACCCGAGGGGTTTTTAGTTGATCAGATTGTATATTTTAATGATGTTTTTTCTGAATGAACATGTTTTTTCTTTTTTCTAATCTCCCTTCTTGGTTTTGATTCCTGTTATGTAATAGGCATGCATAGTTCAATTTCTGTAGCTGCCTTGTACTAGAGTTTTTCTAGTTTCCTCCCTCCCCTCCCAGTGGGTCACTTCTTCCTTGGCCTTTGACACACTGGATGAGCTCAGAGGCTTTTCTTAGTTTAAAATGGACTTTTCTTGTCTAGGTCATAAAAGTTTTTGTTGTTGTTGTTGTCGTTTCTTTAGCCTTCTTGGCTGAATGTAGCACTTAGTTTTCAATATTTTATAACAGGGAATGACAAATTGCTTTGGTTTGTTTCCTAAAATGAAACTCCTTGCATTTAGCGGATGGTATTAAAGGTTCTTGGGTGAAGATTTACTGTTTCCTTTGTTACTTACTGGTACAGCTGAAGTTTGTTTTACTTGCACATTGTACATACACCTAATATTTTCAAGTGCCTTAATTGTTTAAAATCTCTGGCTTCAAAGGTTTTTGGGGAAAGGTAGGTTTACCTCACATTTTCAGTTTCCCATTGGTAGTACTATTCTAGGTACCTCAGAAGTTTATTATGGTGCCATGGCTGTTAGCTTTTATAGAGTGCCACAAGATTCATTTGAAAATTGCAAAAAGTTTCCATTCTTCTTAAGGTGGCAAAATTAGCTACAGTGTAGTTACTTCGTTTAGTATGTGTTCCTTGCCACATGTTAGTGTCCAGCAGGAAGCAAATGTGAAAATGCAGCTTGAGTTGAGGCTTCCTCGTTTTCCAGCACACTCTGACAGCAAAAACATTCTGTTGAAATCCCTGAGATTTTGCAGATCTGCAAGTGAGCTCTTGTAACAGAACTCAACAGCCTTTTCCTGACTCCCCCACCATCTCCTGCTCCCCTTTAGCAGTGTGGTATCTTGAGCCATTAATAATTTTGGATTGTTTTTTTAAATCCTGAAAATATATGGAAACCTCTTCAGATTTTTCATCTGATTTGTCCATGCAGATGTAGTTCTGTCAAGTACCTTATTTTACCTTACAGATACTTGTTGCACAGGCAGACACTGCTGTGTTTAGAAATTTATATTTTAGTTTGGCAAAACCAATCTGTATCATGTACCAAACTGATTTAAAATAAATCTACATGTTTATTGAATTAAACTCTTATTGTCTGAAGTATGTTGTTTTATTTTGATACAAAATGTCATGCTAGTAGATTTACCTTAGTTCATTTGGTGGTGGTGTAGGGAGTGGCTTTTTATGATTTAGTAAGATAACAGATGATAACTAATGTATATATTCTTCAGTGAAGAAGATGAGCTTCAGGAGGAATAGTTGGAGGCATGCCTATGGGAAGGACATGCAAATTGATCTAACCCAAATGAATACACACCCTGCCATGGGTTACCAAGAATTAATAGGAAAAACATATTCTTTTATATTTCTGAAAATCTTATTGTTTTGTGACCTTGGCTTCTTTTTAGTTTGTATACAAAGTAAAATTGGGCTTCTGTTTACATGGTGCAAGTATTCATTACCATGCTACACAGCAACATGGGCAGTCTGGTTCTCTTCATGTCACTTTGAATTTTTTTTTCTGCCCAACAGTGGCTGTATTTTCCCATTTCTCTCCATGGTTATTTGTGTTTTTATTATTTGAGAGGTAGAAGTGTGCCCTCATCTGCTGGGTCATATCCCAGTTGTCAGCAGTGGCTAGCTGGGTCTGGCCAGATCGGAGCTGAGATCTGGAAGCAGTCCAGGTTGCCCAGGTGGTGGTACTCGACAATTACTCAAATCATCACCTGTTGCTTGAGTCAGGCACCAGAGCCAAGTTTCAAAACCACATACTTTGCTATGGGACATGGGCGGGTTAAACACAAACATGTGCTCCATTGGTGTTTTCTTTTCCTATTGAATGCCCTACGTTGTAAATTTAATTTTGCTGGACAAACTATTTCTGTAACAATTTTATGCCTGATCTGGAACGTGGTTGAAAGCAGCTGCCTTTTTTTTGGGGGGGTGGGGTCTGTGGAGTGGGTTTCTCTTATGCACTATGCATTGAGTGAGAGCAGCAGCGTCTGTATTAGCATTGGTGGCTCTCCCAGTATTGAGGAAAGACCCTGCTAAGTACCCAGTGCTCTAGAGATTTTGTGGTGTGTGAATCAGAATCGGCTCCAGCTCAGGCATGGTAGAGTTCTAGAAACTGCTTCTGAGCCTTTGCCCCAACAGGAAGATTTCCTTCCCCAGTGTGTGTGTGTGTTGGCCTGCTGCAATCCTGGGGTACACTTGGTGTGGGTTTCTGGGATCATCTCTTCTCTCTGGCCAGGGAAACTGGTTGCCTTCAGCTCATGATTTCTCAGTTCCATCTCCTGAACTCTGACACTTCGTCAGGCTGTGTCTAGATTGGCCTTCCCAGTAACCTAAGGCACTCCATTAGGTCAGTAGTTTCTTTTAGGTTTTACTGACCTTTGCCTATTATTCAATGTATTGAAAACTTGTGTTTTACATTTTAAAAAAGGTTTTACTTGAAAGAACTGCAGCTGCACAGATAGGGCCATGCACTGGTTCTTTTCCCCAACTAGACTTGATGGCTGAGGCTGGACCCAGGCCAAAGGCAGGAGCCTGAATCTCCCTCCAGGTTTCTCGCCTAGTGGCAGTAGTCCAAGCACTTGGGCCATCTTTGCTTTCCTAGACATATGAATGGAGAGCTGGGACTCAATGTTGGCACTGGTTGTGATGTCTTACCCAATGCAGCACAACACCAGCTCTGATGTGTTGAAATGAAATGTTCTGTTTGATGTATTTTGACTAATAATAGTTGCTTCAGAATAAATCGACTCACATTTCATATAGGCCAGAAGAAAAAGATCAAGATAGAGTTTTCATGTCTTCATTTTTGTCTGTCCTGCGTCATCCTTATAGTTCTAGCAGGGAGAGAGCTTCTGTCTGCTGGTCTACTCCCCAAATACTTCTACCACCAGGACTGGACCAGGCTGAAGCCAGAGACCAGAAACTCCCTCTGGGTCTCATACGTGGGTGGCAGGAACCCAAGTATTTAGGACATCCAATGCTGCTGCTCAAGCAGGAAACTGGATTGAAAGGACAGAGTAGCTGGAAATAGAAGAACATACTCCACTAGAAAATGTGTCCCAAGCAGCAGCTTTATGTGCCACAACAACCAATTCTTCCTTTCTCTGTTGGAATATATATGGGGGGGGGAGGGTTCAAAATGTTAATGGAAAATGTGCATTATCCTAAAACTTTAAATTTTGAGAGGGTTCTACAATGGTCAGGGAGTGGCTATACCAATACCAAGAGAGCCAGGAATTCAATCTTGACCTCGCCGGTGCTTGGCAGGGACCCGATGGCTTTAACCATCACCTGCCATGTCCCAGAGAGCACATTAGGAGGAAGTAGGCCCAGGACTAGAATAGAGGTACTACACAAGCTGTGGGTGTCCCACTTGGAGGGACACCAGGCTCCCATGCTGTGTTGTCTTTCATTTTTCCTCAGCTTTTTGAAGTATCTTCATAATACCAGTACCCTAGCTAATGTGGGTACTTACGAATTGAATGATTTTTTACCACCTTTGCAGCAGCACAATCGGGGTAGGAAAGGGGGTGATGTGCGATTGAGAAAAGAAGAGACAACAAAGACTACAGAAGCAGGTGGTCAGAGGGACACCCTCTTCTCTGAGGAAGGAGGTTGACCTGGAAGGCTCGCTGCCTCAATCTTAGTGAACTGCTTGGGGAATCAAATTACAGGATTTGATGTGGCACAAACATTGATGGCCGCGTTCCATGTTGATGTTAACCCGCCAATGCTTGATCAGGAAGCAACAGCGTGATCCCACGAACAGAAGTCAGCACGTGACTGGCTCAGGATATCGTAAAGCATACAGTCCTGTGGCCTTGGACCATTGCCCAACTGCAGAGCCTTGCCCACAGACCTCGACCCTGGTCTCAGGCTTGCTCACTCGCAGACTGTCGCCTGCAGAGTTTGACTTCAGTCTCCTGCATGGGGCAGTCTGTGAACTCAAGATTCCGGTCTGTCCTGCTCTTCCTTATCAAGTCTTGCTTTAAGTTTTTTTTTTTTTTTTTTTAAGGTTTCCTTTTTTTAAAATTGGAAAGTCATATTCAGAGAGAAGGAGAGACAGAAAGATCTTCCGTGTGGATGATTCACTCCCCAAGTGGCTGCAATGACTGGAGCTGCACTGATCTGAAACCAGGAGCCTCTTCTCCATGCAGGGTCCCAAGACTTTGGACCATCCTCCACTGCTTTCCTAGGTCACATGCAGGGAGCTGAATGGGAAGCAGGGTTGCCGGCATTAGAACCGGTACCCATATGGGATCTTGTGCATGCAAGGCGAGAACTTTAGCTGCTAAGCTACCACAACAGACCCAACACTTTCATTTTTTATAAGCTGCCTGCAGCGTGATTGCTTCCAATTTTAAATTTTGACCAATAATTTTTTTTAAAGATTTTTATTTATTTTTTACAAAGATATACAGAGAGGAAGATCTTCCATCCAATGATTCACTCCCCAAGTGACCGCAATGGCTGGTGCTGCGCCGATCTGAAGCCAGGAGCCAGGAACCTCCTCCAGGTCTCCCACTTGGGTGCAGGGTCCCAAGGCTTTGGGTCTTCCTCAACTGCTTTCCTAGGCCACAAGCAGGGAGCTGGATGGGAAGTGGAGCTGCCAGGATTAGAACCGGCGCCCATATGGGATAGGTGCGTTCAAAGTGAGGACTTTAGCTGCTAGGCTACCATGCAGCTGGGCCCCTTAACCAACAATTTTACAGAGACTGTATGTGACCCAGTGTTTCTGTGACTTTTTCTAGGGTGAATAGAGGCAAATGGAAAGCTGCATCTGAAGAGTCCCACACTGAGTATTTTGACAGACTGAGATTGCCATCTAATTGACACCAACAGGCTTTCAGGGTGATTTGATTGCCCTTTGCACTTGGTGTTAACCAATTTAAAAAGATTTATTGTACTTGAAAGAGAAGGAAGAGCAGAGATTCTCTGGTGCTGATTCACTCCCCAAATGGCTGCAATAGCCAGAGGTGGGCTAGGCAAAACTGGGCGCCAGTAAAATTTTTCCAAGTCTCCCATGTGGGTGCAAGGGCCCAAAGCCTTGGGCCCATCTGCTGCTGCTTTTCCACACCATTAGTGATCAGAAGTAGAGGAACCAGGATTTTAGGTTGTTGGCAACACAGGGAGAGAGTTAAGCTGACATGCCACTACTCCGGTTTCTATATACCAGCCTTAAATTTGAATATTTTGGTGAGTATTACTATCATTAATTCTGCTTCCTTTATAAATTGTCAGGTTTAATTTTTTTCAATGTTCTGAGTTTTTGATATTAAAATCTTAAATATATGCTGGATGCTAATCCATTCTTAATAAATCTTTTCTTCAAGTCTTTAGTGTTAGTGCCTAACCAGGATTTAATTAGGGACTGCACAATATGAACAGTAAATGTTTGACGTAATTAAACATGAACTATAATACTAATGGATTGGCATGAGAGGCTTATTGGTAGAATTTCAAGGTCTGAGAATCGGCAGGGCAGTAAAGAGATCTCTAAAGAATAAGGGGTGTTAAGAGAGAAGGGGTCACTACCCATTTCTTCAGGCTGCAGGCCAGACCTCATTTATACATGTTCCAACCATGGCGCTCTGCAGGCTGAAGTTTATGATGGGTGTAGATCCTGAGAGCGGGGCTGGGGCGACCATCCCTGGGGCACCTGTTAGCTGTGACAGTCTTCAGGGAAGTCGTTCAGGGGGAATGTGGGGAAGCCTAGGAGGTGCCTTATTAGTGGATGTATTACAAAGCTATGGAAGTGACTACAGCTGGGCATGGAGGGAGTATGCCTGGAGAACATACTGATGCCCAGAAAAGAAATCTGCCTCAAGCCACCCCAGTACACTCTAGTGCACGTAGGGCCCAGCGTGATGACTTAACTGGCTAATGATCTACCTTCAAGTGCAGCATCCCATATGGGCCCAGGTTCTAATCCCGGCAGCACCACTTCCCAATCCAGCTCCCTGCCTGTGGCCTGGGGAAGCAGACGAAGATGGCCTAAAGCCTTAGGACCCTGCACCTGTGTGGGAGACCTGGAAGAGGCTCTTGGTTCCTGGTTTCGGATCGACTCAGCTCCGGTCGTTGTGGCCGCTTGGGGAGTGAAGCATCAGATGGAACATCTTCCTCTCTGTCTCTCCTCCTCTCTTTATATCTGGCTTTGCAATAAAAATAAATCTTAAAACAAAAACAAAAACACCACAGTCATTCCATGGAGGTACTATCGCTGACCTGTCTTCGTGCCAAGATCACAAAGGCTTCTCTCCTACTTGAAATGTCTTGCTTTCAGCCTATTTGTAATTCATCCCCTTGTTTCCACTGTGTAGTCTGGAGAGAAATGTTGGAAATAGATGGAGAGAATCATAATTAGAGTTAAAATGCCCAAGTGCCTTGCAGTCATAAATTCCCTCAGGTATTCAGAAAGATAATGGGTTGCCATTGATTAGTTCGTCTCAAATGGAACAATCTTCAGGAGTGAGACAAATTCAGCAGCACTTGCACAGATTTGGGAGAGTCAGATTACTTAGAGGTTCCGTTTCTGACAGATTATCTTGCAGACCAGTGATTTTTGCCAACGGCAGCTTATAGCGCTGTGATGAAACAGCTCCTATTATTGCTTGGCTTCCACATGTGCCCTTCTGCATGCTTTGGAACTTGTGAATGACAAGGAAACAAATCCAGGAAGGATCTTCAAAAAAGTTCATAGAAAGTTCATGTTATCAAAGAAAGCTGTGTGGATTTCATGGGTTTGGTGCACCAAAGCCAACTCATGCTGACTTTTTAAAACATATTGGAGGGCCCGGCGCAGTGGCACAAGTGGTTAAAGGTCCTCGCCTTGCACGCCCAGGATCCCATATGGGCGCCGGTTCTAATCCTGGCAGCCCCGCTTCCCTTCCAGCTCCCTGCCTGTGGCCTGGGAAAGCAGTCGAGGACGGCCCAAAGCTTTGGGACCCTGCACCCGTGTGGGAGACCCGGAAGAGGCTCCTGGCTTCGGATCGGCATGGTACCGGCCCGTTGCGCTCACTTGGGGAGTGAATCATCGGACGGAAGATCTTCCTCTCTGTCTCTCCTCTCTGTACATCCGCCTTTCCAATAAAAAAAATAATAAAAATAAATCTTTAAAAAAAAAAAACATATTGGAACAGGCTGTAGTTTGAGACACTTAAAAGGATATCCATCAGTTTGAAAAAATGCCCCTATCCGCAACTGGGATTCTGTGTGGACAACTGAAGCGAGCATAAACATTAGGCTTATGAAGCTCAGGTGGAGTAATGATAAAATCATGACACTTTTTACACTGGGCCAGGCTGAGGCCAGGAGCTTGATTGGGATTTCCCATGGGTGACAGGGATACAAACACTTGGGTCATCGGCTGCTGCTTTCCCCAGGCTGTTAGCAGGGAGCTGGATTGGATGTGAGGTAGCTGGGGCATGAACCACTGCCCATATGGGATGTTAGAATCACTGATGGCAGGTTTACCCAGTACACCACAATGCTGGCCCCTATTTCCCAATATTAAAAAATCTGTAAAGGGCACCCGTCTCTCTAATTAACAATGTGAAAGGGACTGCACAGAAATGGTTGAATTCCTACAACTCTCAGTTTTTTAGAGATAGACTAACCACTTTTAAAAAGTGTCTTGAGTTTGATGGAATATAGATTTTATATATTTTACTTTTTAATTGTATTTTTCTACAGACTTTGTGATGTGCCCTGGTACATTTCTATGTAACAAGATGCAGTTATCATTTTTATAAGCTAGCTTTATTTGCTTGCTCCAAAATGCCCAGGACCAAGAGTCAGCATCCATTATGGGCTGTAACAATTACTTCTCAAATGTTGTCACCATTCATTAAATATTCTGAAACTGAAATTGTAAACTTAACCTCTAAAATGTAAAAGTCAGATGGAAAGAGAAAGTAAAAATGCATGGAATATGCAAATGAATGCAAATGAGAGGAACTGTTCCAAGTTAAGATAATTTTGATTTCTGTAAATACAGGACCTTCCTCTTCCACTACTGATTTTGTAGGTTTTTTTCATTCAACTAGAACCCTGGCTGGTCAGGTTTATTACCAAAGTGTGTGAGTCCTTCAACTGTCCTAGCTGTTTTCGGTGCTGCAGTTTTTCATTAACCTTGATTTACTATTGGGTATGAAAGCAATCAAACGCTCAAGGAATGTTCCAGGAAGTCCTTTTTGCTTCCTTTGTATTCCAGCAATACAATATCCCATTGGTAATGAGGATTGGACATTCCAAGCAGCAGTTACATCTTTTGTTGCTCAATTGATTCAGGGGCATAAGAAGCCCAGGCATTGGTCTTGGGTTACACAACAGTGGAGCCATGGTTGTGTCCCTGGTTGAAGCATCTTCAAGACTGCTAGGATGAAAATCGTTGCTCCCGTGGCCATTCTGTGGTCCTGGGGGTCATATATCCTGGCTCAAAACATAAGCCATTAGCCAGGAGTCTAACCTTTCTGGTGAGTCTGCCAACTGTCATCGTCACAAAGTAGTCACCAAACCAGTGCATAGCTCAATTAGACTATGTTAGTTTCATGTGCGTGAGCTTACTTTACCATTTCCTTTGCTATGAAACCAACTCCTGGCTTAGAAGCGAAGCAGTGGGAAATGTTATGATGGAGAAAACAATCTATGAACATGTGTACGGGATGGTGGGGCTGACCTGAGCATTGTGGGTAGGGAAGGCATTCCCTGTCTAACATATGTGTCTCTTTCAGTGAAGATAAATCAATGCCCTTCATGATGGAAGAGATCTGATCTAATCAACCTGTCACCAGGGAAGTGGTTGCTAACCTTAGTATTGGTGCCATATTGCAGTTTCAGGATTAGTCTTGGTTCTTGGCAGATTAGGCACTTGGCAATGGTACATGTCAGCCTTGCAAGGATAAGTCTAATGTTGCTTAGCTCACACGTGGCCTCTATCTCTGCCTCGGTGGCTATGTTATTCATTGACCTACTGTACAAGCAATGGAGTAGTTGCAGGATGAGGCCATAGACCTCTTCAGAGTGTATTATGTTACAAATTTGACTAATAAGAACATCCTATGCTGTTGATGTCCTTTGGTGGGCATTAAAAGGGGACACAAGTATCTTGACGATCTGCATATCCTGAGAGACCATCCACAGATTGCTTTCAGACCCCCTTGTCACCTGCCTTCCAACCTTGGTTATTCCAAAACCCTCATTATGAAGCCAAACATTGGCAACTAGCCACAGACTATGGTAGATCTGGCCATTTCTTGGTTTAGACACACTGGGTAACCCAAAGTGGTACTGAAAATTTCTTTTGACACTGTCCTTCAGGGTCACCGTTGGATAGCGCTGTAAAGTTCTTCATTTTTTTAGTAGAGTTAACATGTCATTTAGACCCATCAATAAACCAGACTTGTTTTCTTTTCTTAGCCAATTGGTTTTTGATAACACTCCAGAAGGCCAGAACTACAGGTTTAGGTAAAAGGAGGCCAGGTTGTACAAGAGTTGGTTCACATAAGCTGTGCATTACTTCTGCCTTAAGACCTACCCCAGCTTGCCAAATCAATCATATACTATTTCCATCTCTTGAGAGATTGTTGTTATCACACCCAGGCTAATCTAACCCAAATGACCAGGGGAAGTGCAAGACTATGGCTAGGCACTCAGTCTCTACCAAGGCAGTTAGGAACTATTCCTGATAAGAAGAGCAGGACATAAATTTGCTCCAAACTACTGAAAGTCTGTCTTGAAATTCTCCTACCTAGGTTCAACAGAGACTCCACATAGCATTCTTTTATACCACATTTTGAAAATCAGTGGATCTCCTGGTGATACACCTGATGTGGGACAGCAGCCTTCACTCTAAGTAAAACTAGTTACAGGCCTTTTCTTTCTTTGCTTCCTACTAAAAATGGTGATTTTAAGGGTGGTTTGAGATCACACAGTCATATGAGATAGATATTGCTTTCAGAACCCACAAGTGCCTACTAAGCACCATGTCTCTCTTATCATGGTACATAGTAAGAGGTGCAACAACTACCTCTCATTGGAGAGTGGGATATTTTAATGTACTCCAAATCATTGAACCCCCTAAAAACTTCATTGAAGTTAACAGCTCAAGATTTTTTTTTCAAATTTGACTCTCCTTCTCTAGTTCTTATCTGTTCTCTTAGACCTATCACTTCTACACTTGATCTTAGCCAAAAGGCCAAGAAGTGATAAACCCATCACTTCTGAGTTCTTTATGTCAACAGTGTCATGAGCAATGTGACTTTTTGTGGACTATCATGATGGTCAAGGTCTGTGGGCTCTATGCTGGCAGAGGACAGGAGAAACGACACAGACTTGAGGCAAGAGTGAAGATATATTTTGGCTTGCCAGGTCAAAGCAAATTTCTTAAGGTCTTTGCAAATTTAGGCCAATAATTTGTAGGGCAAGTTCCAAAAGGCAGATTGATTTATTCCAGTTAAGACAGTACACCTGTCTTATCTGGGGTAGCAGCTGCAGTTCTAGTTACCAGTTCGTTGTGGTTCAATACTCGCTAGCCATGTTTTAATCTCTTTTTGACCCCTAGGGCAAGTCCCTCAGGGTTGTGATATTGCTTCTGGTGTATTTTATTGACAAGGAGCAGGGATGTTTTCGGGGTTTCCAGTTATCCATTCTTATCATGTTGGCCCTCAAGTAAGGGTCAGAGAACTAATATCAAGAATTCTTCCAATAGCCAATTATGCTTTTTTTAATGACACATTCAGGAATCAGTGCAAGAGCTAGAATGTGGTCTACTGTGTTTCAGACTTAAGCTAAGAGTTTCCTTTGTCAGCTCACCCCTGTAAGACTTTATTTTGGTTGGTGAACAGTAATGATGTTTTGGATGACCTGGAATTTGCACTCATTCAGAACCAGTGTGTAGAAATCACAAAGATAAGTCTTTTTGCTGAAAAGCAGCCACTGTAGTTAAGGGAACCCTTAAGGGAAAATTTGGATGAATTACAGTGTGTATTGGGGGCAGCAGTGTCAAGTGTTCTCTGAATTGACACAGGTCTGGGGTCAGGTTGGAGGCTGTGACTCTTATCTCCACTGGGGCAGCTCAAGTCTGAGTTTGGCTCCCAGTCGTAAATATTTTCATGCTATCTACATGAAGTGACATCTTAGTAGGTCCCATAAATGAGCCTGCCCGGGAACACACTGACTACTGAAGATCTCTGCCTGTCACCACACTTGACTACTGACATCCCCTTCCACCTTTTCTAATGGAGCCAACCTGGACATTTGGCTCAGCCACCCTGGGAGTGCAACATCATGACTCAGATTGTCACCCATCTCAATGGCAGGGAGAAATAAGATGAGTTCATGACTATCATGATCACTATAATTTAACATTCCCACAGTCAGAATGTATGCCTGGTGCTTAGCTGTGTTCATCCCTGCGACTACAAGAAGTGAAAGAAGTCTTGTCAGGCTGTCACAGAAGCTGTCTAGTTTTCAGACCATGATTTGAACTAGGACCCGAGCTTGTCATCTTCTATGACTGCTGAAGTGCATTTTGGAACATTTGTTTTAAAATATAGTCTTCACAGTCATCAATATGGTATCAGTATAGGTCCTCAGGACACACACTAGATCAGTGTCTACCAAAGGTGATAATGTGTTCGATTGCACTGCCACTGCATGCGATGGCTTACTAGTGTTCTTATTGGCAAGGAACTCTGCAATGTGCTCATGCCTGAGTGCAAGCAAATCTTCCACTCCTATCTTTATGGAACTATTTTGGGGGTGACACCCTACTCCTGGTATCAGTTCTATAATAGTCATGGACTCATCAAGAGACTGAAGCCACATAGGAGACTTTAAAAGAAAATGTTTACTATAGAGGATTGTTAACTTTAACAAGGGACTGGCATGCTGGAGGACTGGCTGGTGAGCAATGGGGAAACTGCTGAAGCATACTGGAGAGATAACAGGTGTAAGAAAGTGCCATGAAATCCAGACTACATTGACAAAGACTTGCTCAAGGCTTTCTGGATGGCAGGGAAGTTCCCCCCAAAGGAACTCTGGTTGTGAGGAGCCCTACTTAAGAGGTGCCATGCCAGAGGAACACCACTCTAAGGTGCAGACATTGCAGCAGCCAGACTAGAGAAGCACACAATATCAGATCAGAATTGTTTCTTCTAGGTAGTAATTGCCCAGCATCCTCCACTGGCAGAGCTCCATCTCTTACCAGTTGGTGAAAGGAAACTTCTGTCACAGCCTGATTCATACTATAGGACAGCCGATGGAAGGTTAATGTGGAGCTGAGACAGAACAAAGCAATCAACAGCACTGAAACTTGTCAAAGTGAAGTTTTACTTTTGATATCAGAATTGCCACTCTTTCTTTGGCTTTATTTTTAAAATGCTATTTCAGAAATAAATGTGTGTGTGTTTATGTATGTATACATTTAGATCTTTAATTCATCGGAAGTTCATTGTGTATAGTGCATGGTGATGATTCAACTCTGAATAGACTAAACTTTTTCTTTAATTTGCCAAGACACACATCATATATAAGTTGATGTTTATAAATACATTTTCTTGATCTATTTCAGTCATTTACTTATTGTTTTGTCAAAGAGAGATTTTCTTACACAAACAAAAACACTTGTATTAGGACATTTTTAAAAAAAGGCTTATTTATTTTTATTGGAAAGTCAGATATACAGAGAGGAGGAGAGACAGAAAGGAAGATCTTCCTTCCAATGATTCACTCACCAAGTGACCACAATGGCCAGAGCTGAGCCAAACTGAAGCCAGCAGCCAGGAGCTCTTCCAGGTCTCTCACACGGGTGCATAGTCCCAAGGCTTTGGGCCGTTCTCAACTGCTTTCCCAGGCACAAGCAGGGAGCTGGATGGGAAGCAGGGCATCCGGGATACCACATGGGATCCTAGCGCATGCAAGGTGAGGATTTTAACCACTACGTTATCGTACTGGGCCCCATTAAGGCTTTTTAAAAAGGATATATTTATTTGAGAGAGAGAGAGAGAGAGAGAGAGAGAGAGAGACAGAAAGAGAGACTGAGATCCTCCGTCTGCTGGCTTACCTTCCAGATGTCTGCAACAGCTAGCACTAGGCCAGACTGAAATGAAGATCCAGGAGTTTGATCTGGATCTCCTGTGTGGGTGGCAGGAGCCCAAACATCTGGGCCATCTTCCACTGCTTTCCTAGACAGGAGAGAGCTGGATTGAAAAAGAGCAGCTGGGATACTAACTGGTGTCCATAAGGGATGCTGGCACAGCAGGCAATGAGTCTGCCTGCTTTGCCACAACATTGATCCCAGATCTTCTTCTTATTAAAGATTTATTTAGTCATTTGAGAGTAGTGACAGAGGGGGAGAGACAAAGAGAGATCTCCCATCTACAGGCTTCCTTCCCAAATGACTGCAACAGCTAGCACTCAGCCAGGATGAAAGCAGGAGCCCAGAGTTCTACCTAGGTATTCTTCATGGGTGGACCAAGCACTCAGACTTTCCCAGGTGCATTAATAAGGACTTAGATGAGAAGCAGAGCAGTTGAAATTCAAACCATCACACGGATATGGGATGCTGGCATTGCAGGTGGTGGCTGAGCCCACGGCACAACAATGCCAGCTCTACATTAGGATTTTACTGAAGACCTTTGGCTTTTGTAGGAAGAATGCAAAGATAGCAGAGACAGGATTATGTTCGTGAGTGAAACCAATAAGAACAAATACCTTGAGCTTATTTTAGGTGAGTCTGTATTCAAACACTGGGGTTTTTCACTTATTAATAAATATTGATTGATAGTAGGGTCCTCTGCTTTGGCTATCTCACCTCTTTAGTCACTTTAGAACCCATATTGGGAGGCTTCTGGTCGACCAGAAACAGGGATATACTGTAGGAACACAAGCCAACAATTGTGGGTTTATTTGGGTTTATTTTTAAATTTTCGTTCACGCACGCACATGCACAGACACTCATGGCTGCCAGCCACTGGTTTGTTTTCCCAAATGCTGGGAGCCAGGAACTCAATGCCAGGTCCCCCACACTGGTGGCAGAAGCTTTCCCAGCTGTGCACCAGCAGGAAGCTGGAATTGGGGCAGAAAGGTCTTGACTCCAGGCATATGCTTTGGGATGCAGGTGCCTTGACCAGCATCCTAATTGTTAGACCCAACACCTGCCTCTAATATCTAAACTTTAAAATCTAGGACCAAATCCCAGTTCACTTAGGAAACATTAGCCACAATCATCTCAGTCCTTCAGCAGTATATCCCAAGTACTGATTAAAAACAAATAGGCAAACGGTTTAGTGGAATTTCAAGCCAATTTTATTCATATGAATGCTCCAGAAATGAAACTTGGAAAAAGGAGATATGATTACCAACGGGGTCTGACTGGGTTCCTGGAGGGAGCCGTTTGAACTTGAATAGTTGTAAGTGAAACATTTTCTGCCACGTTGGGTAAGACAATATCATCAATCCTTTTTCGATGTTTGATAGGCACCTGAAAAATTAAGTAGACATTGATCATTTTTAAGGAAAGGATGAATAAGTTTTGTTGCAGCATCACAAAATTTCACTGTTACACCCAAGACCATGATCAGTGGTTCCTTCTAGGTTAGGCCATTTGCTGGGGCTGCTTCTACCGTCTGCTATTTGTCAGAAGAAGAATCAGTAAGAGATTCATCTGTGCTGATGTCATGGCGTAAGATGCCAGCATCCCACATGGGTGCTGGTTCAGTTGCCGGCTGCTCCACTTCCCATCTAGCTTTCTGCTAATTTGCCTGGGAAAATAGCAGAAGATGACCCGAGTGCTTGGGCCTCTTTCACCCAAAGGGGTGACTCAGAGTTCTCGGCTCCTCATTTCATCCTGACCCAGCGTTTGCCATTTGGGGAAGATTTTTTCTATCCCTCCTCTGTCTCTCCCTTTCTTTCAGTCACTTAAATACGCCTTTAAATAACCCATCAATGAAAAATGCCCTTCATCTAAGGAAGCAAAAGCATTTCATACTTGAAATGGCTAAACCAATTCATTAAGACTTCTAATTAGCTAGGACACTGCTATTTGTAGAAAACCACTTGTGTTATTACAACCTTGCCAGCTGTAAATTCTTCTTTAGTGAGTATTGACCTGACTGCGCTCAGAGGTTTGCTGCAGAACTTAGATTGAAAGAGGTTCTAAGTAGCTTTGCATCTGTCTTAACCCTTAGGATTTCTTATTCTTTTTTTTTTTAATTTAAAGATTTATTTATTTATTGGAAAGTCAGATATACAGAGAGGAGGAGAGACAGAGCGGAAGATCTTCTGTCCGTTGATTCACTCCCCAAGTCAGCGCAATGGCCGATGCTATGCCGATCCGAAGCCAGGATCCAGGAACTTCTTTCTGGTATCCCACACAGGTGCAGGGTCCCAAGGTTGGGCTATCCTCAACTGCTTTCCCAGGCCACAGGCAGGGAGCTGGATGGGAAATGGAGCTGCCAGGATTAGAACCAGTGCCCATATGGGATCCCAGCATGTGCAAGGCCAGGACTTTAGCCACTAGGCCATGCCGCCGGGCCCAGGATTTCTTGCTTGGGTTCCTACTTTATATACAAGCCAGTGAGCCCACAGGACACTTCATTATGGGGCTTACTTAGTCATTTGAGCAGCTGCCAATGAACAATTAGCCTTAAACAGTCACCCTTCTCCTTTTTTTCCCCTTGTCTTAAAGATTTATTTATTTTTATTGAAAAGGTGGATTTACAGAGAGGAGAGGCAGAAAGATCTTTCATCCTCTGGTTACCTCTCCAAATGGCCACAACAGCTGGAGCTGAACCAATCTGGAGCCAGAAACCTCTTCCAGGTCTCCCATGTGGGTGCAGGGTCCCAAGGCCTTGGACCATTCTTTACTGCTTCCCAGGCCACAAGTAGGGAGCTGGATCGGAAGTGGAGCATCCAGTACTCAAACCAGTGCCTAAAGGGGATGCTGTGCTTGGAGGTGGAGGATTAGCTAGATGAACCATTGCAGACTGTAGAATCACTCCCAGCAGGTGAGTTGGAATGGCAGAGGCCTATGGGAATCTGTTGATCAGAGACTCCAGGAGAGAGCAGAAACCTGTTGAGCAGAGGCCCAAGAAAGAAGCAAGCACAGGCCCCCTCATCCAGAGTGTTATTTTGCCCCCAGTGACTCCTTGGATGTGCTTTTGTGCTTCCCAACAAGCATTGTTGTTCTAGTTGATTGACTTGCCAAGAACAAAGCTATACCCCAGATCAAAATAGCTTTGTTAGCTTTCCTGAAACTCCCTGTCCATATGAAAAATACAAATCACTAATCAATTAAGTCTTTTTAAAAAATTTATTTTATTGTTGATGATGTTTGCATAGTTGATTAAGGTGGGAAAGGTCCAGGATTCAGAAAAAAATGAGTGATACCATTGTTGGCAAATTTTCTTTTTCTTCTGTTTATATCTGAAGGAAGAGAGGAGAAAAGGGGAGAAATTGCACCCAGCCTCCCAACTGGCTCAGTACCTGAGGGATGGGGAACGGTCACCTGATGTCATACCAGGGTCCCCAATGTGGAGCTTGCTTTGAGGGCTCTGCTCAAGTGGTTTCAATAGTTCTGAAATGCTGTCGCTCTCATTGATCCGAGGATGAGGAAATCCTTCCAAGGTCCATTGGCTGACATAACCTACCTTAGAGTCTCCATTAGCCCAGATATTTGCTGTCAACATTTGGCTGGGGGTAGTTGACCAATTTGTTCTGTCCTCTTTCCTCTGTTATAGTATCAGATGTCCTCTGCAGGTCCCAGTGGATGACCATATTCTCCTTTCCATTGCTCTGTCTTAGCCTCGGAGGCCCAGCTCTGACATATGTACTCATGGTCAGCCCACAGATCCTCTGATTATCTCCATGGTTGGAGTTCTGAATCCAGTGGAGTGGTTCAGTTGAGAGTATTCCCAAAGAAACCTTGTCTGAGGTGATCTCAGACCTGACTCTGTGTATGCTTGCCAGTATGTGGTCCAGCTCATGCCATCAAACACATTCGCCAGTGCACACACTGGTAGTTGCAGTTACTGGATTTGTCTCCAGCCCCGTCTCTTAGATGAACCAATGGATGCTGTGGACCAGCCCAGTCCTGCCCACCACACACTCAGCCCTCACATATACCAGTGGGAACTGCAGCCTAGATGGAGCAATCCCCAAAAACCCCCACCAGGTCACACTTAGCCCTGGTTCCCATGCTTGCCAGTATGTGCAGCAGACTGGTCCGGTCTATCCCGTATCCCATTCAGCTCTAGTACACATCAACGGTCATTGAAACCTAGCTCAACCCAATCAACCCCATTATTCAGCCCACACTCATGCTGGCAGGTGCCACTGCTTGTCTAGCCAGGCCTACCCCCAGACTTGGTTCTCATGCTCACCAGTGGGAGCAGTAGCCCAACAGAGAGGTGTCCATTATTTCCCTACTAGGTCCACTCCCAGTCCCAGATCTTGTACTTTTCAGGTGGCATTTGCCATCAGAGGTTACAGCCTGGTCTGGCCTGCCCCCAGTCCCAAGTATTGCTGGTGGGTGCTATAGCCTATCCCTGTCCAGTCTGCTCCCATCCCTGGCTCGCTCATGCAAAATGTGAACTGGTAGGTGTGATAGCCCAGCCTGGCATTTCCCGCACTGCAGCCTGGCTCTTGTACTTGCCAGTGGCTAAGGTTGGCTAAGGTTGGCCTGCCACCTCCATTCAGAACTAACCCATACACTTGCTGACAGGTGGAGCTACTTTTCCCGGCCTCACATGCTCACCAGTGGGAGCTACAACCCAACAGGGGAATTTTCCAAGGTCTCTTACCAACTCCACTCCCAGATCCAGATCTTACATGTGCCAGTGGATGCTAGACCCCTACCCAGCACAGTCCACCCCCAAGCCTCAGCCTTTGTATGAGCTGGTAGATGTTGATGCCCAGTCTGCCCCATTCCCTGCTTTGGGGTGTCCCTGTAGGTGTGCAGCCTTGACCTGCCTGATGTCTTCCTAATCCAAGTACTCAGGTGTGTGTGTGTCAGGAAGATGGGGGTTCTATGGTCATGCCTAACTCAGCCCATCATCACCCCTAGCTCTTAAGCAAACCAGCAGAATTTACAGTTCCATAGGGGTAGGCCCACATATACCCCCAACAGAATCTGCCCTCAGATATGGTTGTCTTATGTGCTGGCTAGTGTCATGGCCCAGCTTAACAATACTCATCCCCTGTTCTGACTCTGACTGCTGTGTACTATGATCTAGCCCTGCCAGGTAAGCCCCCGGCCCCAGTTATAGTCTGTGTCAGTGAATAGCAGTCAGCAGTGACCCACACTAACTATCCCAGCTCAGGTCTCCCATTTGGGATGGTGAATCAGTCTGATCCATAAAGCTCTTCCAGCTTTACCCTTTCAAACTACTCGGTCTCAGCCCCCTTGCTTACCTACAAGTATAGTGGCCTTGTCGATGGAAGTCCCTCAGAATTTGTTCCTTACCTGCAACATACTCCCTCTGCCATCTCTCTTACCCCCTTCTCGGATTGAGCCAATATTCCTGGCACCTGGGAGTGCATGGGCTCTTCAGTTCAGCCTTCCTAAGTCCAGTCTTCTGGTGGGGTGGTGTGCTGACCCGGAGCTCTGCCAGCCCACAAGGGTCCCAAGCTCCTGGCATGTGTGCTGACCAGGGACCTTACTCCTGGATCCCAAGATCCAGGTCTATTCAAAGTTCCCCAAGCCCAATCTACCAGCACACCAGGTCAGCATAGTAACCTTGGGCTCTCCTCTCACCTTCCCCCACCCCACCCAGGACCAAGCACCTGGGGAAACACCCAGGCTTGCTCTGCCTGCCTGAACAGAAGCCCCCAGATCTCTACACACCCCCGCTGGCATTATCCCCAGAAGCCTTTCAAGCCACAAAATGCAAAGACCACCAATTAAGTCTTGCAACAGTATTCTGAGTTTGAACTATTTCGACTAATCCTAGTGATAAAGCCTAAGTTTGAACTAATGTAATTAAACCTGGTGAAGGTAACTAATGTTTTGCTGAAGCTTAAGCTGTCTGAAATAACTGTTGTTCTGCTCAATATATAAAACTAAAACCCAAGAAATAAACTTTGTCAGCTGCCTACGAGAGCGCTACTTGCCCCATTCAGGTCAATCCCCTCCCCAGTACCTGCAAGGAAAACTTGCAGAGGACAGACACCTTTCTAAACACCTCCGGTACAGAAGGTTTCCAGTCACGGGCTTGGCTACTCAGCAGCCTTTTCAGCCACAGGAATTGTGACCTCCAACATGCGCCCAGGATCCTCAGAGCTTCCAGATGTGAGACAGAGATGGAGGGAAACTTGAAATTCCTTGAGGACAAGCACTTACCCAAGGGACCTTGCTTTCTTTGGAAAAAGGTTTTGGAAGCAACAGATAGACATACATACTTGACCTCTGTATGCTGGTACTTCATTCCTGGATTCAAACAACTACAAAGTAGCCATAAAGAAGCATGTGCTAAACATATAAAACTTTTCATTTTTCCTAAACAACACTGTGTAACAACAATTTACACAGCATTTCTCTATTTTATTTGACACAGTTTTATAGGTATAGGGATTTTTCACTCCCAGTCCCCTTTCTTCTCCATATCTCCCAGCCATTATTTCTGAAATGATTATGATAGTATAGTCCCTTAGTAACAGTTACAAATTTAATTTTTGCTATTTTACTATTTTATTGTGTCATGATGTGCTAGGTGTAGGTAGAGGTAGAATATCTAGTATTATGGTGTAGGGAAATATTTACATGTTCTATAATGGGAGGCATTCTTTAGGAGTACAGACTGTCATACAATGCTATATTTATAGCAGCACAATTCATAATAGCAAAGACATGGAAACAACCCCAAATGCCCACCGATGGATAAATGGAGAAAGAAACTGGTACGTCTACTCTATCAGTCACAAATAAGGAATAAAATCCTACAGACTGCAACAAAACAGTTCCAATTGAGGACCATTATGCTTAGTGAAATAAGCCAGTTGCAAAAGGACAAATACATGTTCTTTCTGATGTAAGAGAGCCTTTAGGCAAGCTACAGATTAAATAGATATAGGTAATCAAATACAAACCTATACTCTCACAGATGGACAGTATAACAGATTAACATACTGGCATAGTGGACATGATTTGTATTCTGAGATACCGTAAGCAATCTATATATGGTATAAAACATAGAGCAGATTTCCACTGATGACAGGCAAATACTGCACCATTTTGTATTGATTTATATTATTTGCTTGAAAAGTGGAGAGATAGAGGAGTGGGAACATGGGCAGATGGAGGTCCTCCATCTGCAGGTTTACTCCTTAAATGCCTGCAACAGTCAGAGCCTGTAACACAATGCAGATCTGTCATGTGGATGGCAGGAACCCAACCACTTGAAACGCCATCACCCCTGCTTCCCAGAATGTGCACTGGCAGGAAGGTAAAACCAGAAGTGGAGCAAGAGGCCTGGTGCTGTAGTCTAGTGGCTAAAGTCCTTGTCTTTAATGCACCAGGATCCCATATGGGTGCCAGTTTGTATCCCGGCTGCTTCACTTCCCATCCAGCTCCCTCTCCCTGCTTGTGGCCTGGGAAAGTAGTTGAGGATGGCCAAAAGCCTTGGGACCCTGCACCCGCATGGAAGACTGAAGAAGGTCCTGGCTCCTGGCTTCGGATCGGCTCAGCTCCAGCCTTTGGGACCACTTGTAGAGTGAAGCAGTGGATAGATCTTTTTCTCTGTCTCTCTTCTCTTTGTAAATCTGCCTTTCTGATTAAAAATAAATAAATAAATCTTTTAAAAAAAAAGAAGCGGAGCAAGGTATTGAGCCCAGGCATGCTGCTTCAGGATGCAGGCCTCTCAGTTGCATCTTAACTCCCAAACCAAACACATCTGTTTTAATAAGTTGTCATTTTCCATAAGGGAGTTCAGTTTCTGGATGTTGGTGGAAGATCGGTCTTGAGACCTCTACTCCATGGATACTGAAGAGTGACTGTACTAGAATTTCAGGTTTGAGGAAGATGGGGGGGGGAAATGGCCTTACAGAGCTTGGTGAGTCAAGCAAACGGTAGATGTTAAGAATGTGGCCCTTGCCTGGTCAAGACTGAGATTAGATGCTTTATCGTCTGGCTTGCTCCTTCTCTTAATAGCAGGTTTAAAAATGTTAGAACAGGCCCAGCACAATGGCTAAATTGGCTACTTCTCCACCTCCAAGCTCTGGGATTCCATATGGGTATCCGTTTGTGTCTATTTCCCATTCAGTTCCCTGCCTGTGGACTGAGAAAATGGTGTAGGATGGCCCAAAGCATTCAGACCCTGCACCTGTGAGGGAGACCCAGAAGAAACTCCTGGCTCCTGGCTTTGGGTTGGCTCAGTTCCAGCTGTTGCGGCCACTTGGAGAGCGAACCAGCAGATGGAAGACCTTTTTCTCTGTCTCTCCTTCTCTCCATTCTCTCCAGTAAGTTTTTATTTCCAATGGAAATAAATATAAACTCCCCCCGTCCCCCCAAAACCCAACCCTGCAACAGGGCAGGCCATTTGATGTAGTGGGTAAGACACTGATTGGGATGCCTGCATCCTGCACTGAAGTGTGTGAGTTCAAATCCTAGGCCTGCTCCCAAGGTTAGCTTTTTGTTAATGTCAGACCCTGGGAGGCACTGGTATGGCTCAAGTGGTTGAGTCTCTGCCACCCACATACATTGTAGCTAAGATCAAATGAATTCCTGGTCCCTGGCCTTAGTTCTAGCTATGACAGGATGAGCTTTTTGTTTTTCTTTCAAACAAAATAAAAAAGAAGTATTACAACAAATAACCAGGCTATTAGCTGCAGATGGACCCTTGAAATGACTTAGAATGGCATCGTTTTCTCTGTGGGAGTGACTGCATCTTTTTCTCCCTGATTTTTCTGAAGGCAAGAGGGAGAGAACTCTCTGACGTGCTGATAAGACCTGAAATGGAGATTCTAAAAGATAAGGAACCAAACAGTGAAATACTGAATCAAGTCGTACAGAGAAAGCAGAGGAAGAGGATTTGGGGTTTGGTTTATATAAATTGAAAGTTGAACTATTTCCCCAAATCCTCCAAATAGGTGCTAATCTGCCTTCCAAGAAGTTCTTGGAAAGTAAATTTATCACCTATTTTTTTTAAAAGATTTATTTTTTTTTTTATTATTTTAAAAGGCGGAAAGGCGGATGTACAGAGAGGAGAGACAGAGAGGAAGATCTTCCGTCCGATGATTCACTCCCCAAGTGAGCTGCAACGGGCCGATACTATGCCGATCCGAAGCCAGGAGCCTCTTCCGGGTCTCCCACGTGGGTGCAGGGTCCCAAAGCTTTGGGCCGTCCTCGACTGCCTTCCCGGGCCACAGGCAGGGAGCTGGAAGGGAAGCGGGGCTGCCGGGATCAGAACCGGCGCCCATATGGGATCCTGGGCGTGCAAGGCGAGGACCTTTAACCACTTGCGCCACCGCGCCGGGCCCCACCTATTTATTTTTTAACACTATTCATTGTACTTATTTGAAAAGCAATTATATATATATATATAACTATATATATAACTGTTAAATATATCTATATATAGATATAGATAGATAGAGAGAGAGAATGGTCTTTTGTTTACTGGTTCACTCTCCAAATGGCTGCAATGGCTGAATCCAAGAGCCAAGAACTCCATCCTGGTCTGTTATGTGGAGGCAAGGGTCCAAGTGCTTGGGCCATCTTCCATTGTCGTTTTCCAGGCATATCAACAGTCACTGGATCAGAAGTGGGACAGCCAAGATTTGACCTGGCACTCAGATGGGGTGCTGCTCTGTAGGTGTCATCTTAATCCACCATGCCACGACACCAGCTCCTCACATGTTGTAAAATGGTTTCTGAAGTTGTTTATTTCTGCTCTGTCCTGGGACTCAGTACAGCAAACTGATGTTGCCAATTAATTATTGTAGACAGTTGTGAAAAACATGAAGAGAGGAAGATACAAGGTGTTGGTAGCTGCCTTCTATACCCACTGATCGAGTCAGGGTGGAGAAGGTGCCATTAGCCCAGTGATTTCAATGTCAGGATTTTGTTATCTAGGTAAGACTCTGATGTATAAGTTTTCTAACATAAATATGAAGTGACTGTAAAGTCACAACATTAGGGCTAAATTTGTCCTTGGTTCACGCAAAATAATCAAGCTCATTGTCACTTACAGTCTTAGGCCTCTGTGTCCTTCTTGTTATCTGACTGTCTGTAAGATTTGTCTTTAAAACACGGAGCTGGAAGTGTCTGGATGACGTAGAAGCAGAGCACAGGGAGCCATGAGCCTGGGATAGAAGGCCTAGAATTAAAAAGAAAAATATAAAATTATATCTGTGATATTGTGTCCAAAGTTTAGAGCTTAAAATGGGCATCTAATTAATCTTCACTAAGTTTTTCCTTCCTGTTTTATAAATCTTTTTTAAAGATTTATCTTATTTTGATTGCAAAATCAGATATACAGAGAGGAAAATCTTCCTTCTGATGATTCACTCCGCATGTGACTGCAATGGCTGGTGCTCCCTCGATCCGAAGCCGGGAACCAGGAACCTCTTCCAGGTCTCCCACACAGGTGCAGGATCCCAAGACTTTGGACCGTCCTTGACTGCTTTCCCAGGTCACAAGCAGGGAGCTGCGTGGGAAGCGGGGCTGCCAAGATTAGAACTGGCGCTCATATGGGATCCCGGTGCGTTCAAGGTGAGGACTTTAGCCTCTAGGCCACACTGCTGGGCCCTTCATAAATTTTTAAAAAGATTCATTTATTTGTATTTGAAAGGCAGAGTTACAGAGAGAAGGAGAGAAAGAGAGATCTCTTCTATACTCTTCAAATGACCACCATGACCAGAGCTGGGTGGTCCAAAACTAGAACTAGAATCTTCTTGGTCTTCCTAATGGATGCAAGGTCCCAAGTTCTTGAGCCATCTTCTACTGCTTTCACAGACATATTAGCTGAAAGTTGGATCAGAAATGGAATAGCCAGGACTCCAGGATTAATCTATTACACCATGACACCTGCCCCTATCTTATCAATCTTGAGGAAAACAGAATCTGGATGGAGTTTTCTGCCCGAGGAGCCCATGACCAAGTCAAAGGGTGGCAGCCAATGGAAGATGTGGACTCCGGGAGGCACAAGCAGATGGATGGAGAGACACAGATGCAGAATGAGGAAAAGAGCTTCCAAATTTCTGGCTGAAGCACCTGTGGATGTGACAACATGATTGGCTGTGATGGTGCCTGCTTGCCCCCACAAGACGTGGGCGTGGGAGGAGCACAGGGAGTTTTACCCGTTGAACTTGGGAGCCTGAGAGACAGGAGTTGTAGACACCAATAGTCATTAACTATATGGGTCTGGAGCTCAGAGGAGAGTTTCGAGCTGCAGGTGTAGACTCGGTCAATAGTGACTCAAACCGTGGGAACAAGTGCAATTATCCAGAAACAGGGCAAGGTGAGACGGAAGGAGGCCCAACAGAAACCTGAATGACAGCCATGTTTAGAGGTGGGAGAGAGGAGGAGCTGGAAAAAGGGACTTGGACGAAGCAGCCAGCCAAAGAGGGGGCACTGTTTCTCAGATAAATTATTTGAGTAGGGAGTGGGTGTTTGGTCTAGAGGTTAATTTTTGTTGATTTTTTCCCAATAGTTTTAAAAGATCTATTTTGTTTATTTGAAAGATAGAGTGACAGAGAGAAGAAAGAGCTGTTTTACCCATGATTCACTGGCTGGGCCAGGCCAAAGACATCTAGACTGCCAGAAAGTGTGGATTCCTAGAGACTCCTTGGTCAAGTCAAGGAAAGTGCTCATCCCTTGCCTGTGCCTGTGGTCCATGGAGCCAGGGTGCTGTTGTCATGGCAGCTGCTGCAGATGGGGTAGGCCTGGTTCATTGCAGAGCCCCACTGGTCCACGGTGGGGAAGCAAGGTGTGGTGATATGGCTTGAGTTTACTCGTCCACACTAATGACAGAGTCGAGAGGAGAGAAGTCTGTTTTCTCTGAGTGGAGGTGGCAACAGGGGAGCCATGACTCCACCTACCCTGTTAGGGAAGTCCTCTCCAGGCATCCCCTCTTGTTGCAGAGGGGAGCCAAGTCTTGGCTATACCTGCTGCCTGGAAAACGGGCTCTTTCTCAACCCAGGCCTCTCCCTCCACCCTGGGAGTCCGGGTTGCCCCCACCTGCCTCATGACTCCCTCTTGTTCTCTTTCATAAATGCACAGGTGTCGGAGAACAGGGTCGCAGGCAGTTTTGGGTCACGGGGACAAGGAAGGAGAAAAATTGCAGCAGACATAGAAGGGACAGAAAGAGAGCAATGTAGAGAAAAACTCAGGGTCAGGGCTCATGGGACCAGCACTCTGGCATTGTAGGTGAAGTCTCTGCCTGTCACGGTGTCCCATGTGGGTGCCGAATCCACTCTTGGCTGTTCCATTTCTGATCCAGCTCCCAACTTATGGCCTGGGAAGGCAGCGGAAGATGTTCCAAGTTCCTTGAAATCCTGCAACCATGTGGGAAACTTGGAAGAGGATCCTGGATTCTGGCTTCAGATAACCCAGCTCCAATCATGTGGCCACTTGGGGAATGAACCAGCAGATAGAAAATCTCTCTGTGTATTCTTTCTCTATAACTGCCTTTCAAATCAATCAATCAATCAAATAAATCTTTTGAAAGGGTTCACATGTGTTTCTCAACTTTCAGTTCCCGGGTTGGGGTCACGATGACGGAAGTGTAGGACAGCAGTGGTAGGTGGTCAGGGCTGCCTGCCCCCACCCAGTGTCAGGGTCAGTGCTAAGAGTGGGGCGGGGGGTATGTGGACTGAATGCCAAGTCCAGCTCTGCTTGGGGTAAACAAAATCACTTGGCCCTTGACATACCTCTGAAAGGCTGTTGTCAGCTCCTTCCCATTGAGAAATAGGCCAAAGGAAACATAGAGGAGGACTAAGCTTAGAAATACACGGTGCCCATGGGTTACCATGGTTTTCAGAGCAGCAGCCCCACAAAGCTTCTTTGAATCCTCAGTGTGATGGGTGTTGCCGTTTCGGGGACAGGTTAAGTTAACCAAAGGCTGCACAACTAGCAGAGAATGCCACAACCAGGGTCATTGAACCTGGCTGCTTTATTCCAAGACCCAGCCCACTCTGCTCCAGGACAGGGAAACAAGCGGCGTGGCTGAGCCTAACAGCCAGCCAATTTCAGCTGTGGATGCTGAGTGATGTTTCTGAGAGTCAGATTAGTAGTAAACTTAGAATTTACTTAGTAGGCTTCATCCTAAGGGGGAAGCAGCTGATTTAGGGACGTGCTGGGGTCTGACACCGGCTCCATGCTGCCTGTTTAGAATCACCAGGACTGCTTGGTTTCCCAGTACTCAAGAATAACTGTATCTTCTACAAACAGCATCAGAGAAATGTGGTCATGGGTGTCCCAGGCCATCATACTGTTCCCAAATCCTGGGAATATTCAGTGTTCTTTAGGTGACACGTGTCACACACTCCTGGGACCTGTTGTTCTTGTTGAACCCTTTCAGTGTAGGTGAACTAAAAGCAGGCAGGTTACTCCTGCCCATGTCATTCATTCATTCATTCATTCATTCATTCATTCATTCATTCAGGGAAGGGGTCCCTCAGTCACAGTTGAGCTGTCACAGACAGCTGCTGGCATCTTCTGCCAGCCTAGATCCCGAGCTCCACTGACTCGGCAGCAGGAAGAGGTGGTCTTTACCTCGCGCTGAGCCCAGCGCGGCGTCCTGAAGCTGGCTTCGCAGCTCCTCCACGCGCTGGAAGGCTTCCAGTTTCACACTGCGCTCCCGAGCCAGCGCACTTCTCACCTATGGGGACAGTAATCGGCTGGCTGCTGGGGCAGCACGGAGGCAGCGAGGCAACGCCAGGGCTTCGAGCAGCCTGCTGCAGTTCCCTCAGCTCCCAGCAGGGCAGGATGAGGGAGAGGGTCCTAGAGAGAACGTGGGCCCCAGGGGACATCAAGAGCTCTCCACCCATCCCTTGGCTGAGGCCTGTGCCCCCAAGGAAGCCCCGTGGAGCCTGTCTGTCCCTGGTTCCAGGGCGTAGAGCCTCTGCCACAAGGACGCTGGATTCAAAGCAGGTGCCGTCTGCACAGATCAGGGGCATTTCTAATTTGTGAATGTATCATCTCAAAAGTATTTTTCAGTATATACTCTGGAGGGTCAAATGGTACTTCCTGTGCCAAGACACATGTCCAAATTAGCTCTCAGAATGTGACCTGAATGATCAGACCACTACAAATATAATGACACCAGGCTGAAGTCACAGGTATCAGGGCAATGGTGAGTGTCATTCAGGAGAGCAGAGGATAGGATAAGGGGGCAGAGTGGAATGCTGAAACCACAAGTCGAGAGACACCGAGGAGGGCCAGAAGCTTCCAGAAGGTAAGAGCTGATCCCTCTTCGGTGCCTTTCTAAAGGAATCAGCCTTGCCAAGACCTCTAGTCCAGACTCCTGGCTTTCTGAACTTGCAAAAGAACACAAATTCTGTTGCTTTAAGCTCTCCTGCTTGTGGTTATCTGTTACGGCAGCCCAGGAAGTGACTACACATGCTGGTCTGCAAAATGCAGCAACAGATGTTTTAAATCCTTCGCATGTTGTGTAGACCCAAATAGAAGCTCCCTCCACACTCACAGCTGTGACCACAGCCTTGTGGGTGGGTGGGTCGGGGGTGCTTTCCGTCAGTGTAGCTTACATTTCAACACCCTGTGTCCAGGTCCGGAGTTCGGGCCCAGAGTGATTTGTATAGAACTCTCATTTCCCATGGATGGGAGCCAGCGACCTGCCTAAGATTACACAACCAGATGGTGGCCGAGCCAGGATTCCAGTTCACGTCTATTTGTCTTCCTGTTTCCAAGGCTTGGCTTCCTTTATTCCTGGAAGTCCACGTTAATTGGGAGCTATTGATCAGGCCCATCATAAATGCTTTATTCTAATTGCCTCATTCAACGAAGCAGTTTCATTGTCTCCATGGCACTGACAAGGAAAATAAAGACCAGAGGGGCCATGGTCTTGGCCCAAGGTCACACAATGAGAGGGGCAGGAAAGGACACCACAGAGGCTGCCTCAGGTCAGATAGTACTCTTCCAGGAATGAATTAGGACTGATTTTTAGAAAGCAATACCAGCATCTCATATTAAAGTGGCAATTGGAGTTGGGTCCACTTCGTACTCAGCTTCCTGCTAATGTGCCTAGGAAAATGGCACACATAAGAGGATCCAAGAACTTGGTTTCCTACCATCTATGTGGGAGACCCAGATGGAGTTTCCTGGATCCTGGTTATTGCAGACATTTAGGGAATGAACCAGCAGATGGAAGATCTCTCTCCTCTTTCTGTCTCTCTGCCTTTCAAATAAACAAATATGTAAGTCTTAGAATTCAGTTGGCATTGGAAGCTGTTGTTGGCAGCATAGATGTTGGGGACAGGTAAGCCAAGCTACACAGTTTTTTTTTTCACTTTGATTTAATTTATCACTTTACCAATGGAAAGTACATTGTTTACAAAATGTTTCCTTCCTCTGAGATTTCTTTTTTTTTTTTTTTGTCATTCTGCGTTTATTTTTTTTCAGTTTTTTTTTTATTGACAATCTTTACATAGTTAATTAGGGTAAAAAGGTTCAAGGGCTACAGGAAAGTGGGTAAGACTATTCAAGCTACATAGTTGTCAAGAGAGCTGGAGGGGTAATTTAGAAAGAGCCAATGTTTTTATTTTTTATTTTTATTTTTTGAGCCAGTGTTTTTAAACACACAGTAGAAAACTAAACGTGATATCGCAGCATATTTGTTGTACTACCACGACAATTTCTACCACTAAATAAATAATCAACTGTTAACTGGAGAAAACTTTGGAGAGGCACAGCTGCCGACCTCCCTCTTCATTGTAGTTTTAGAAAAGTCAAATTACAGACCGGGTGTCAGTGTCAAGTTCGCCTTGCAGTTTCAGGGATACTGTATTTGGCTTTTCAGGCAATATATGTGGAATTTGAATTTTGTTTTAAAGTTACTCATGTACTTTGTTTCTCCAGAAATCTTTTCTTTGCAGTCCTTCAGTCTAACCTTATTTCATGATTTGTTTTTTGCATAAGTCTTCCTATTGATCTCCTTGAGCACTTGCAGCACTTAATCAATAATTTCACTTCACTTTCCAATCACTTTTCAGTCTCTATCTGGAGAATAAAGCAGATGATTTTTTCACCCAAGGCGTATGTGTGAAGTGCCTGCTTTGTAAAGCACTGTTTTTAATTTTTTTTACAGTTTATTTGCTTATGCATTAATAATTTATTTATTGTATTAAGGTTTAATTATCATTTATGGGTCTGGACCACATTAAAACCACGCGTCTGTAACTCCACCGGGGTCCCCCACGTAGATGGCAGGGCCCCAAACACATAATCCTTCCCTCCCCCCATTGCTTTCTTAGGCATGATAACAGGAAGTTAGATCAGAAGTGGAGCAGCCAGGATTCAAACAGGTGAACTAGTAATGTATCAGAAGGCGGTTTAAACTGTGTGCCACGGTGCTCTCTGGCTCCTTCCTTTCTCATTGAATTACATTCTGTGCTCTGCTCTATTGGCATCTATATCTACATTAGAATAGTTCATCTCTTTCACTTTTGTTGTAAAGCCTATTTAACAAAAAATAGACCTTTTGTGTTTTGTTTTTGCCTCTGCAGTTCTCAGCATAAAATCCTCTTACAACAGGCGTTACATTGGCTATTTCCACAGATTACTGCGAGGATTTCCTAAAGGATCCTGGACAGAGATGGGAGCTGGATGGAAACAAGGCTTTCAAGTGGGTGAGAAGCAGGGGAACATTTGAGCTTTCAGGGGGATGAGCTGTCCTGGAGCAGCCATTTCCCAGTGCACCTGCAGGCCCTGGGAGTGACAGGAAAGAGGCAGGGGCAGCCCAGCTGGCCAGTGTTTACCTGGTAGAGTTCTCGCTTCATCTCCTTCTGCTGCAGCTGGCCCAGTCTCCGGGTCCTCTCTGCCTCGTGGGTGAGAAGCTGTACCTGCTGTTCCTTGCGCCCTACATCTTCCAGGAGCTTCTGCATGCTGCCAGCTTTTGTGGTCTCTAGCTGCTGCTGACTGAGAGCTTCTTGGGTCACTCGGTGTTCCTGCTCCTTCAGCAAGCGAGCCTGTGCAGGGAAAGGTGTGTGTGTGTGAGAGAGGGAGAGAGAGAGAGAGAGAGTGATTGTGTGCTCATGCTCCAGTGTTTCCTCTCTGCATAGAGCAGGAGAGGAAGTTGCCATCCTCCAGCAGGGCTCAGGCATGGCATGAGATGGTCTCTGAACTCCACATTGAGTTGACTCTCTGTCTCCCAGGAGCTCACAGCAAGACCATCACAAGGCCATGCCCATGCACCTTTACTTTGTTGCCATTCCCTATTGAGCAGTAACTAAGTGTTACTTAGCAGGGATCATCAGGGAAAAGACCCCAAGATCCCACTTGGGGATTCCTTCCCACTGCTAGGAAACACTGCACCGATGGCAGCTGTCCCTGGAAAGCGTGCATGCACCATGAGGGGGCCTGTGTATAAGCTACAGAGTTAGATCCTAAGATAGCTTTGGTCAAAAGACACACACATGCACACATACACACAGTGATTCATAGTGGTTTTGCTGATGAATAATGTTTATCATCTTATTTAAATAAAGGAAGGAGCAACCAGCTTTTGAGCCACTGCCCTAGGCATCTGCTGCAAAGGCCAGAGCAGGGATGCTGAAGTCAGCGCTGTCTTTTCTTGGCTGGACTACGCGCCTCCCAGGACAGTATCTCAAGCAGCCACAGCACCACTCCTAGCAGCTGCCCTCAGCTTTGCAGGGCTCTGCAGAATATGTTCTTGATGAGGAAGCTGAGGCTCTGAGGCCTGAGTACCTGCTTGTCCTGCTGTTTGCACATCCTGGTGTTGTCATCCTGAGCCCTGGCCAGGGCCTGCCTGAGACCCTGTAACTCTTGACGAAACAAAGCTGCTTCTTGTTCTGCCATCAGTTTGGTGTTCAGACACTCTTTCTTACTTTGCACAGATTCCTGTAAGTATCCAAAGCATAGGAAGAGAGGCATTGAGTGTCCTTCCCGTGGGTTCCATATTTTCACAGGTAGTGTCTAAGCCATTGCTTTATCCATTCTGCTTGATATATATTTTAAAAACATGTATTTCTTTGAAAGACAGTAGGTAAGAGATATTTTCTATCTACTGGTTCACTCTCCAAATATGTCCAACAATGGGGGTCAGGCCAAACTAAAACCAGGAACCAGGAACTCTATCTGGGCTTCCCCATTGAATGCCAGAAACTTGTGTTTTGGAGCTGCCTCATCTGCTGCCTCCTGGGTATGCATTAGTGGGCAGGTTGATCAGGAGCATCAAGTAGTCAATATTTAAATAGGAAATTCAGACACCCCAGACAACAGATGAGCCACAGGGCCTAACCCCATTTCCTTCATAGCTTTTGGTAGAACAGTGCACCTGCTGGTCAGTGCTTCCTTGATTTTAAGAGCAGCATGACAGGGCAGGGTGTTCAGACTCTGTATCCCATGTTGAAGCACCTGCATGTGTAGCCTATGTTTGGCTCCTGGCTTCAGCTTCCTCCCACATATAACTTGAGAAGGCCATGGTGATGACTCAAGTACTTGGGTTCCTGCCAGTAAGCTAGGTTTCAGCTTTTGGCTTCAGCCTGGCCCAGTCCTGTCCTTCTATAGGCTTTTGTGAGGAGAGTGAACCAGGGAATGGGAGCTCTCTATCTGCCTATCTCACTGTGTCTGATTTCCAAACCATAAATATATATATTTTATTCTATTGGACAAAAGAAAAATGCAAAGGATCTGAGTAAGTAAAGATGTTTTACAAACAGTAAGTGAAAGTTGCCAAGCCACTTTCAGTGTGGGCTCTTGTTTCGTTTTTGCTTTGCAGCAGACTTTTCACCTGTTTTGTTACTTCCCTTTCTTCATATCATTTAGTGCAAGATGCAAAAGCATCTGACAAAAGCATCCTCAAGCACTTCACATCCATTTCCTCACTTCTCTAATGCTCCATGCTCTGATCTCCCTGACCAGATGTTTCTGCCTTTTTTTTCCCTTGTTTTCTCCTCAGGCCCTGCCATTGCCTGCTTCCAGGAAGATGCCAGATCAGGATCAGATGCTTGATCCTACCACCTGTCACTGGACAGTCACCAGTGTTAGCAGCTGCAGGCAACCATGAGGTCCCTCCCAACCCAGCCTCATGCTCACCTTCTCCGCCCAGCTCAGCTGGCCCTGGAAGCGTGCCTGCTGCCCGGCCAGCCTCCAGCGATCCAGGTTCCTCACTTTGCACACCAACGCGGCCAAGCGGCAGTTGTCCTGCTCAGAGGCTAGCAGCTGCTCCTGACAAGAAGGTTTGACTTTCAGAAGAGGCCACCCCACCCCATGCTTCTGCCAGGGTGGGTGCAAATCCCAACGGCAGAGGACACGGTTGAACAGTGACTCCCAGCATCCCTTCCACATGCTTGTGGCCAGGCTTTCTAAGGGGAATGCCAACTGGAATGTTCAAGGGGTGCCTAGAGAGGGTAGCGCTGGCCTAACCCCATGGCACTGTCAAGTCCTGTACTTGGGCTGCATTCTCTTTCATGCCTTCATCTGTCCTGGTGGAGCCCCAGTTTTTCTTGAGTTCCTTCAGCCTGTCGATCCTTTCTGCTCTCACTTGGCTGATGAGCTTGTACACTTCCTGGATCAGATGAAACTGATTCTTATCCAGTGTCTCCTGCAAAGCACAGATTCAAGTCATCTGGCTGGCGTGAAAGACCACAATCAGGGTGGGGGTTGGGGGACAAAAAACCTCTTAGCAGAGATTTTTACATTAAAATATCATTCTCCCCACCCCCAGATAAATGACTATGACACAAATTGTTTGGAAACCCCACTAGGAACCCCTTGATCATTGTCTTGAGTCCAGGGAGTCTCCTTTATCTTTGGGAACCCCTCCATCCCAGATGAAGCCTTGCTTGCCAATAGCCAGGGGAGTCCATTCACTGTTAGAGCAGTGAGTAGGGCGGTGAAGAGATTATAGGCAGAGATGTCCCCTGGCGAGGATCACTGAAAGCTAATTCAAGAATTATTCTTGCCAGCTTAAATCCAAGCAGAATCAGGCCAGACCAGACACTATGGATGAACCACTACCAAGAGCCCAATAAACAGAGATAAAGCACAGGAAGGATTCAGGTTGGCTGTCTTTTTCCATGGGCTATAGCAAAACACTCACCAGGAAACATCCTGTCCTCCATAGCTTTTGGCTAATGGCTGATAATGACAGGTATAATAGTGGATCCAGTGCTATGCACTGTGCCATCTCTGCCCACCCCCAAATCCATATGTCCACACTGTGACAGTAACCAGGGACACAGGATCTCCAGCAGGTAATTGAAATAAAGGCATAAGGGTAGGTTCTATGCCACTGAGATTGGACATATACGAATGGGTAAAGAGGTGGGGTGGCTTGTGGCACTGGCATCTCATTTAGGTGTCAGTTTGTATCCCAGCTGCTTCACTTTGATCCAGCTCCCTGCTTGTGGCCTGTGAGGGCAGTGGAAGATGGCTCTGGCCCTTGGGCTCCTTCACCTATGGGGAGACCAGGAAGAAGCTCCTGGCTCCTAGCGTTAGATCAGCTCGACTCTGATTACTTTGGTCCTTTGGGGATGAACTAGAGGACAGAAGATCCTCTTTCTTTGTCTCGCCTCCCTGTGAATCTTTCAAATAAAATAAATAAATAAATACATCTTTTAAAAAGTAAGAGGCAAAAGGCCTGACGGTGTGGCCTAGCAGCTAAAGTCCTCGCCTTGAACGCTCCAGGATCCCATATGGGCGCTGGTTTTAGTCCCGGCAGCTCCACTTCCCATCCAGCTCCCTGCTTATGGCCTGGGAAAGTGGTTGAGGGCGGCCCAAAGCCTTGGGACCCTGCACTCACGTGGGAGACCTAGAGACCTAGAGGAAGTTCCTGGCTCCTGGCTTCGGACTGGTGCAGCACTGGCTGTTGTGGTCACTTGGGGAGTGAATCACCAGATGGGAGATCTTCCTCTCTGTCTCTCCTCCTCTCTCTATATCTGACTTTGTAATGAAAATAAAATAAATCTTTAAAAAAGAGAGCTATTCTTTTTTCCTCTGCCATATGTAATGACATAGCAAGAAGGTGGCCACTTGCAATGGACCATGGCATGGGCACCTCGGTCTCAGACTTGCAGCATCTGGAACCAGGAGAAAATGTCTGCCGTTTAAGCTACCCAGGATATGGTAGTAGTTCAGGGAGCCTGAGCTAAGATGCTCAGGGTCCTTGAGGTGAGAGGCAGGCACCACTGCGGGAAGATAGTGCCATAGCAGGAAGCCAGCTGCTGCCACTCAGCACCTGACAGGGGCCCTGGAGGAGAACGCGGATCCCCTACCTTAAGAGTCTTGGTGGGATTCTGTTAGCCAGGGAAGTTGAGCATCTACTTATTTACCTAGGAACCCAACAGAAGCTAAAAGGAACTTTATACATTTCTCAATTACCTCATGCCCAATTGCTTGCCAAAATCTTTTTCGTTCTCTGTTCGCCCCTCTCCTGCAACACTAGGCTGAGTGAGTGGATTTTTGGCTTTGATCTTTTACATTTGCAAACACTTGTGCTTGGCAAGTAAGAGGAAATCTCCAATTCCATCTGGAATGACCATGCCCAAGGCATGGGAATAGGGAATAGCAGAATGTGCCTAACTCTAGAGACTACTGTGGAGCTCTCAAGGGTGAAATAAGGAGGTACTTAGAGATAGGCTCTGGGGTGTATCCTACCATAGCAGGGAAGAGGAGGCAGAGGTGGGAAAAGCTACAATCTTGCATGGTAGGTTAGTGCTGAAATTCACACCAGCAGGGCAATTGGACCAGGCTTTCCCAAAGCCTGTCATTGGCCTGGGGAATCTAACATTCATTGTTGGTGTCATCATCATTCATTGTCACTTTGCTTTCTGAGGGATCTGCATGCATAGGCCAGCTGCTCCCTAGCACTCAATGTGAGCCCAAATCTGGTGGGTATTACAAAAATGTCTGAGAACAGATTCATGCTCAGAGCCTGCCCAGCAAGCTCTCAGCTGGTGCCTGCCACTTCCTACCCCATTTGGAGAGTCACATTCAGACAAAACAGGGACAACAGCTGTGGGGAATTTTGAGCACAAACCCCCTTTCTCTCAACATAAAGGAGCTGGCTACAATGCCATCTGGTAGTAGAGCATTAAACATAAACTTCTCACGTGGTCCAAAAGTCAAAGTCCTCTAGGGGAAAGTCATAGCAGCAAGCCGTGGCTGAGGCTCCCACTGCAGTGAAAGCTGATCTGAAAATCCTGGGGCCCAAGCACCTTGGGTTACCAAGTGTGGTGTGTCCACTGATCCCTGGGGGCCCAGCCACCAGGCTGCCCACATGACTGGCACAGGACACTTACTTTGATATGTAAACAGGTCACAAACAAAGCGTGGACCAAGGCTCCGTACTCTTCCTGGACTTCTTTTCTAATCCGTGTATTGAGATTCAGATTCTCTTCTTCCATGTCTGTGAGTTGGGCTCTCAGAGCAGTGAGTTCCATGATGATCTCATGACTGAGTTCAGCCAGCTGGCAGCAGAAATCAATCAATCAATACAAACACACCAGGGGACTTCAGAATGTTCATGGAAATTGTATATTTAGCAAGAAAAAAGTTGGATTTCAGAAAAACTCTTTCGAACCAGAATAAATTTAGTTTTAAAATGTATCACTGATTTTGAATTTATTTGATAAAGCAGAGAGACAGAAAGAGAGGGAGAAAGGAGAGAGAGGGAGATTACACACTGATTCACTCCTCAGATCCCAGCCATAGCTAGAGATGGGCCAGACAAAGTCGGGAGCCAGGAGCTCAACTCAGGTTTCCCATGTGGATGGCAAGGACCCAACTACTTGAGCCATTGCCTGTTGCTCCCAAGGGTGTTTCGTTAGCATGAGGCTGGAATTGGGAGTGGACCTGGGACTCCAGCCCAAGCATTCTGATATGGGATGTGGGTATGCCAAGTGCTTGTCTGTAAACTTCCCTCTTAACTCTATTCCAGGAGCTTTTGGAAGTAGGCTCGTTCATTTGTATATATGTATTTCTATTTCTATATATACATAAAACAAATTAGGAATTCCTACATGCATGTCAACTGGCCTCCAAAGAAAACAACCACACTCCCCTTCCAAAATAACCAAAAACAAAAACAGCAAACACCCCAATACTAGGAAATCGTAGAAAAACAAAAGACAATTGAAGACAGAAAAACCTGGTAAGGAGACCACTCACAGGAACTCACAGAAAGTGGTCACTGCTCCCAGGAAATGAACATTGTTCACCAGAAGTGGAGGAATGGAACTCCTAGGGAATGGAAGCACAGCCCTGGGGGGTTTCAGCAAGAAGACTTTCCTGGACTTTGTCAGGTAGCATGAGCAGATAACGCTCAGCGCCAGTGGTCATGGACCTACCTGAGCGGCTCTGTCTTTGGGTGGATGTTGTCTTCTCTGCAGGACATCTAACTCCTGGGGAGGACAAGGCATGGAATGTAAGTGCGTCCTCTTCCAAAGGTGGCTCAGCTGCATGTGCTCAAGTGGAGGACTCAGTGACAGGTGTGTGTGGTGGGGGGAGTCAGGAGGGGCAGACCCAAGCCTCACTCACTACTTGATGCATTCATGCATCATTTGATCTTTTTGACTAGTTCTTTCTCAGGTATAAACTACAGTGACATAGAACCTCTGATGCAGTCTGTTTCAAAGCAGAGTGTGACCCAGGGTCCCTGTAGCAACTCCTAGATTCCCCTCTACCTTCCCTGGCCCTGGCAGGGGATGTCAATTTCAGGAAGTGTTACCTGGGAGACTTACCTACAAGTGCATCCCAAAGGTAATGTTTACTCAAAGATTCTGGATTCTGTGTTGGACCAGGAGCAGCATAAGGTGCCCAGGGCATGAAAGTCAGCTACAACAAGGCTTTCCTGCATGGCCCAGCCTCTCAGCTGCTCATCTCTGGCATGGTTAAACTGCAGGACCCAATTGAGGATGAGCCTTTTGCAGCTGGGACTTCCAGAGCCCAGAAAGGGAGCCAATGGGAAGAGCAGTTTGGAATGTATCAGTCCATGTCAAGTCTGGCTTAAGTACTGCCTTTCTTGACTCCTCTGAGCAGACCCTAGGGCCTCCCTGTGTACCTGCAGGCCCCCCTGCGATTCTCTTCTCTGTGATCCCACCTGTTCCTTCTGGTGCAGCCTCTGCCTTGTGTGCTGTAGCAGCTGCTCGCAGCACATGGAGTAGGTCTCGAAGCTGCTGCGCTCTCTCACCATCACGTCACAACCCAGGGAAAGGAGGCAGGCCTTGAGGTGGTCCTTTCTGAACGTGATCTGAAAAGACAGAGGCCTGACTCCCAGCAGGTTCAGCCCAGTAGCCCCGCCAGGCCAGGCTACAGGACACATGGAGCCTTGGCTCACAAACATGCTTCCGTGTCCTGTCCACCCAGTGAGGTCAGCTCTGGCCTCGCAAGCCCCACCCCTCCTTCAGCTCTGCTTTGCACATTTACAAGGCCAGGGGTCAGAACACTTGTGGAGACCTGTGGACAAGGTATAAATATTTAAACATTATACATCCACTGACCTAGCCATTGAAATTCAAGCCTTGATTCTTCTATCTTGAGAGATGGACCTTCAAAGTAACCTGGTTTGAACTTGTTATTCTATTCTTTTTAAAGAAAGATTTCCTTTTATTTATTTGAAAAGCAAAGTTACACAGAGAGAAAAAGAGTGAAAATAAAGAGAGAGTGAGAGAGAGAGAGATCTTCCTACCACTGGTTCATTCCCCAAATGGCCACAATTACCATGGCTGGGTCAGGTCAAAGCCAGGAGTCAGGAGATTTTCCTGGTCTCCATTGTGAGTACAGGGGCTCAAGCACTGGTCTCCACTGCTTTCCCAGGAGCATTAACAGGGAGCTGGCACAACTCAAGCTGGCACCCATGCAGGATACCAGCTCTGCTAGTGGCAGCTCTACCTGCTTCACCACAACACTGTCCCGTGAATTCATCCCTCCTAAGTGTACTCTGAGTTCTACCCCGTGGTGTGGTGACCTGCACAGAGCTGGTCCTGGAGCCAGAATTTACTATGTGATCCCCTTATCTTCCCACCTCTGGGTCCTGTCCAACTTCAGTTACACCCACATGGTAGCCTGGGAGGTCAGCTCGTGGTCTGGTAGACTCAGAATTCCAGGCTCCTACACACCTGGAGCATGTTCTGGAAGGTGGGTCAGATCTGAGAGGACACATCTTGCAGGGCAGGGCAGGGCAGTGCTGGAGGAGGGCTTGAGAGGAGTAATCCGAAATCTGGGAGGCCATCCTGCAGGGGCCCCTCTTCAAGCTCCTCCTCTACTCCCAGTAGCAATGAATGAATTCTCCCGGCTCTGTCTCCAATCACCACATACCTCACTCAGGCAATATCACTCTCTCTAGACACTGAGCCTACCCTGGGAACAGGTGATCCTTAAAGCACAGGGAAGACCATTCCTTCAAGGCTGGGCAGTTCTACCCAACAAGGACCCGTGCACTTCTGGATCAGGAACCATATCTGGGATTGCACATTGCCAAGTCCAAGATTAGGCCTGCACTCTGGCATCAACTATGTGATACTTTCTTCCAGGGCTGGGCAGTTTCCGGGTCACTTGCAACCCTGCTGGAGAGGTCAGGCTGTGCTTGTCAGCTGAGGTGGAACTCCCAGGAAGACCACAGTCCTGTCTGTGCAACCTCAGCACCTCGCTGACCACAGGGCATGCTGACAATGGGTTTCCAGGCAAGTGAGGGAGGCCAAGTGAGTGAGATGGTGAGCAGCAGCAGGACTGGGTGCAGCTGCCAATGGAATGACAGTGCTGAGTCACCCACTGTGGCTGGGGGTGAGGGGGAGGATTCTGGGGAGAGGAAGGGCTAGGGAAGCCATTGCAAGCATTCTACACTTTCGTGCTTTTTGCCCCAGTTAATTGTACTTCCAGGAATTTATTTTTAGCAAATATTAAAAACTGTATGCAAGGGCCAGTGCTGTGGCTCAGCTGGCTTATCCTACATCTTTAAGCACCAGCATCCCATATGCGCTCCAGTTTGTGTCCTGGCTACTCCACTTCCCATTAGCTCTCTGCTTGTGACCTGGGAAGGTACAGGAGGATGGCCGAAGTCCTTGGGACCTTGCACACTCACAAAAGAGACCCAGAGGAAGTTCTTGACTCCTGGATTGGCCCAGCTCTGGCTGTTGCGACCATTTAGGAAGTGAACCAGCACATGGGAGATCTTTTTCTCCTTCTCTCTGTAAATATGCCTTTCAGTTAAAAATAAAATCAGCAATTTTAAAAACAGGTGATAAAATTTGTGAGGAACTATGTTGAAATGACAGCAGTGTTTATTCATGAGTGGTAAGAGTATGGGTGTGGGACCTGGTGTGATTACCTAATGGCTAAATCCTTGCTTTGCATCTGCTGGGATCCCATATGGGGGCTGGTTCATGTCCAGCTACTCCACTTCCCATCCAGCAACCTGCTGTGGCCTGGGAAGGCAATCCAAAGATGGCTTAAAGCCTTAGGATCCTGTACCTAAGTGGGAGACCCAAAAGAAGCTCCTGGCTCCTGGCTTTGGATTGGCTCAGCTCTGGCTGTTGTGGCCACTTAGGAAGTGAAGCAGTGCACAGGAGATCTTTCTCTCTGTATCTCCTTTTCTCTGTATATCTGGATTTACAATAAAAATAAACAAAGCTAAAAAAAATCATATGAGTCTGTTTTTTCTAGAATGTCATTTTCTTTTCTGGTACAGAATCATCATGGGGGTGAGGGGATGTTTCCAAAAGATCATAGAACATTTGTGTTATTCCTTTACGAAGTTATTTGAAAGTCGTGTTTATTTGGAACAGAGAGAGAGAGCAAGCGAGCAGCTATTGGTTCGCTCCCCAAATGCCCATGGCAGCCAGGGCTAGGGAAGGCTGTAACTAGGAACCAGGAGCTCCCTAAGGCATCAGAGGAGGCTGGACTCACAGATAGAGCCAAGAGGCAAACCCAGACACTTCCACCTGGGACACACATGTCTCGAGTGATGGCTTCACAGCCACACCAAATGCCTTCTGCACCTCGTGTTATCTTTGTAATGCTATTTTCCACCACCTTTTTTGACTGTCCCCCTCAGTAGGATTCAAATAATTACCTACAAACATATAAAAATAAGTGCATCTTTTCATTAAAAGATTGTCCTGCTTTTTATAAAGTCATCAACAAGATCAGCTTGGCAGGCTGTAATTCTGCCTCAAGCCCCACAATCAGCAAGGAGATACTTCTGCTCCAGTGGCATCTTCCATGCACACGGCAGCTAGGCAGACAGCTCAGCCTTCTGCAGCTTCCACACCCAGGGCCTTCTTCAAGGGACCCCTTCAGTGGGAGTGGGATTAGGGCAGAGCCCCCAGATCCTGAAAAGTGAGCCAATGTCAGCCGTAATTCAGCTGCTACTGACCCAAGGCCAAGAATCACAGAGCTCTTGCTGCCTGACCTTGACTCTTATGTAGTCACAGGGCCAGGCCATGTGGATTTAGTGATAACCAACACAACCCATCCTGATCTGGCTGTGATGAAAGCTTGAAGTCAGGAGAAGTCACAACATCATATCAGAGGCCAGCAAGGTGTGACCCATGACCTTTGTCTTGGGCCCAGCACCCTCCCAGAGTCAGCCAGCCCACCTCAGTCCCCTGACTGCACCCAGTCCTGGCCTCAAGTGCCTCCTAACATCCTACCAGAAGGGTCAGCACTTCCCACACCGAGGTCACCATGGACCCCTTGAATCTACAGGAGCTACACAGAGGCTTTCTGCTTGCTGCCTGAGCCAAGGTGACTCTGGTGTGTCTGTGTGACAGCAGGAGGAAGAAGTGGTCAACCTTCTCCCCAAGCACCTCTGCTGAGGCTCCCCGAATGGAGACTGCATATGAGATGGAGGGAACGGGAGAGGGTGAGCAAAGCAGGTACAGGAGGCTAGGGTGGAGTGATGGGAAGCTGTGCTTGATTAGTGAGGGGGCAGGGGGCTTTAAGCAGCTTTCCCACGACCTTTCCGCACACCCTCCCTGCCCTCATGCCCCCTTGCCCCGCCCAGATGAGTTTGGGTCTTGGAAGCGGCACCTTTGGCCTCTTGGAAGCAGCATCTGGAGTAACCCATCGTTGCCTATTGCTCATTCAAGCCCTAGTGGCTTCTGCCAGCACAAACCTGCCACGGGCTCTCCCACAGTATTTTATTTCATGAAGATCACTTGACCACTTGCTGCTGCCTTCTCCAGTCACTACAAATGTCATCTCTGCCTGTGTCAGGTGCAGCGTGAATGTACTTCCTCTGCCTGGGTCTCCAGCCCAACCCCAAAGTCAAACCCCGACCTGGTTTTGTCTGGCAACAGCACTGCCTTGCACTGCCTCAAGTCCATCACCAAGCCCAACCTGGATGTGATGGGCAGCTATGGCCAGAAGAGCCCCAGAAGGCCAGAGTTGGGAACAACATAAGCACCAGACCTTGTTCTGGCAGAAGTCAGCTCTGTGGCCTGCTGGGAGCAAGCGTGCACTTGCATGTATGTTCTACTTGATATCCCCAGGATCACATGTGTGTACACGAGTGTTTGAGGATGCAGCCTGTGCAGATAACAACATTCCAGTGACTTCCTACGGAGGCTGGGATATAATGCCTTATGCCACCATTCATTCAGCATCTAGCCCAGCATGTCAACCTCCTTTACAGGGTCCTGCTGTGAACCCTACTTACTCTGCCAGCTCTCCCTTGCCTCTTGTCACCTGGTCAACTCTTGGGATTTGCGACCAGGCTCCAAAAACACCTCCTCCAGGAAACCCTCCCTATTTCCTGACCTCTACCTGGGTTGTGTCTCACATGCTCTGGGCGTGCTCCTTGAGCATGCCAACTGCCTGTTTTCTGACATGGCAGGTTCACTTAACTGTCTCCAGGAGTTGAGGGCAAGGACTGTTTATTCTTATTGTCTTTAGTAAAGTGCTGGGGGGGGGGAGCAGGAAATCTGTAAACACTCACTGGATGAAGGAAAAGGGTCCTGCAACTCACAGTATAAATGATTAAGGTTCTAATTTGTAAGAGCAGTCTCTAATTTCAGGCTAGTGTGTTTGGCAAGAAATTTTCAGCAAGGTTTTAGCACTGATTAGGAAAGGCTGAACCTAGAACCAAGCAAAATTCCTAGAACCAAGCAAAATCACTGGAAACCAACATGGGGCCAAGGAGAATTGGGTTGGTATCAGTGTTGTGGCACAGTAAGTGAAACTAGCATCCCTTATAAGCTCTACTTCAAGGCTGGCTGCTCCACTTTGGATCCAGCTCCCTGCTAACGCACCTGGGAAGGCAGCAGAGGACAGCTCAGGTGCTTGGGTCCCTGTACCCACATGGAAACCCAGATGGAGTTCTGCACTCCTGGTTTTGGGTTCACCCAGCCTTGGTGGTTGTGACCATTTGGGGAGTGAACCAGTGCATAGAAGATTTCTGTCACTTTTTCTGAACAATTAATAAATCTTTCACAAATTTTATTTGAAAAGAATTTTTATTTCCCCACAATGAGTCAAAGAATTCTAATCCTACCAAGGAGCCACTGGCTAGGAAGAAAGTCTATGAACTATCTATCCCATCACATTCACATGTGTGTCCCATCCACATTGGTGGAGCATCCTGAGGAAGCTCTATAGTTCTTTCTGGGTGTTTCATGCCTGGTCTATTAGTGTTAGCAGCATTAACTAGATAATAGGCTTTTGGTACACTCACATTAAAAAGTGATTTATTTGGAGCAGGTGTTGGACACAGTGGTAAGGACGCTGCTTTGGATGCCTACATTCCATGTCTGAGAGCCTGCATTCGAGGCCTATATCCACTTCCAATTCCAACCTCACTTGCCACCTGAGGGTGTGCATTAGCAGGAAGCTTCATCAGAAGCACAGGCAAGAGTGAATCCCAGGCACCCAGATTTAGCACGCAGGTGTCTGGTGTGTTGGATTAACCTGCTGCACCATAGTGCCTGCCCTTAAACCACTTAGTGATCCTAAAAGCTCTGTTTTGTCAAAATAGTCACATCTACCAATCTTCCTGCCTTTCCAGCAAATTCCTTTTGGCAAGGACTGGGGGCCTGTGCAGCCAGGAAAGCTACCACCTGCAATGCCAGCATCCTATCTGGGCACCAGTTCATGTCCTGGTTGCTCCACTCCCAGTCCGGCTCCCTGCTAATGCAGAAGATGACTCAAGTACTTGGGCCCCTGCCACCTATATGGAAGAACTGGAAGAAGCTCCTAGCTCCTCACTTTGGCTTAGTACAGCCCTGGCTGTTGTAGCCATCTGGGGAGTGAACCAGTGGATGGAAGATTTCTCTCTCTCCTCTCTCACTGTCTCTTTCATTCTTCCTCAACTTCTGCTTGCAAACAAATGGAAATAAATCTTAAAAAATTCCAAGGACTGTGTATATGTATGTGTTCATGTATGATATACGTACTATTGCTACATATATTATTATAAGGAATTGATGTAGATTTTAAATTTTTTTTTCTGAAAGATCACACTCAGAAAAACTGTTTTGCTGGTTTCCTTGCTGAAGACAACTTGACTTATAGAAGGGAGAGAATGTTATCTTTCTGTGCTTTTCTTTCTTTCTTTCTTTCTTTCTTTCTTTCTTTCTTTCTTTCTTTCTTCCTTTCTTCCTTTCTTCCTTTCTTCCTTTCTTATTTTTTTTCTTACCATATTGGATACTTAGAGAATATTTTATAGGTAGTGATATTATAGGCTTTTAGGTTTTTGTTTTGTCAATGTTTTATACTAATAAATCAACAACAGGAAATTTTTCTAAAAACTGACTTCCTCAGTAATACTCTCTAGGGTGACTTTAAAACACTAACCACATTTGTAATCAGTCAACAAAGGTGTGCTGCTTACTCAGATCCTTACAAGGAGTCAGTCTTTTTCCAAAAAGAAAAGAACAAATCATTACTTGTTGGGGTTCGGCCTCAGTATTCCCCTCATCATTCTTGGGGAGTAAGGGAAGTATTAGGAGATAGGTTAAACACAAAAGTAGTCTTTATTTGGATTGCTGTGAAGAAATGAAAAGCAAAACCGGCTTGACAAATGGCTCATACCTACCTCTGGCCCACTGTCTTTGCAGTTCTGCATTAATCGCTGTACAAATTTTTCAACTATTTGTGGTCTGGAGATGGGAAAGTGTTCTCTCATGCCTTGGTGTTTCCAGAGATCTAGGGAGAAAAGCCATACTAGCACCACAAAAGTACAGAACAATCACTGGTAGATGGGGAATGGCAGCTCCTCGGGACGCAGCACAAGTGTTACTTTAAAGGCACAATGGACTCAGGGAGGGAGCTGAGGATCCAGAAGCCGACTGAACACGCAGCAATCTCCAATGAGATGTCATCGCTAAAACCCCCCCAAACTGAATGTTAGTATTGAGCCTACACAACATCTATTTTCCTTAAGCCTACGCATGCGTCTGAATAATTATTTTGGTTTAACACAGCTTTCCAAAATAAATGAAGATATATTTGTCTACAAATGCCACAGGGAAAAAAAATCATGTAAATATTTAGTAATTTTAAGTAGAGGGGAAAATCTGGAAGTGAGAAGATGGCGTCACGTGTTAGAAATGTTAACAGGAGCTGACATGGGGGGTGAGACCGGCAGTCACTGCTTGCAGGGCTGGCATCCCGCACGGGCGCTGGTCTGTGTTCTGGCTGCTCCACTTCCAATCCAGCTCCCTGCTGATACACCTGGAAAAAGGTGGAGGATGGTTCAAGTTTGCATCCATGTGGGAGAATCAGAAGAAGCTCCTGGTTTCAGTTTGACTCAGATCTGGTCACTGTAAGAAGTGAATCAACAGATGGCAGGTCTCTCACTGTCACTCTTTCTTTCTTTAAGATTTATTATTTATTTTTATTTCAAAATCAGATATACAGAGAGGAGGTGTTGTGGGCTAAGGAGCTGATTAGTGTTCCTTGGACTGAGCAGGAACAAGAACTGGGCTTGTGACTAAAAACACCTAGATTAACTAGACTGAGCAGTATCCAATTTCCTGGCTAAATGAGGATGTGTGTGTTGGGGGGAAGAGTATATAAGCAGAGGTGAGGGAGCAATAAAGGGAGACTTCCCAGAGACTTCTACCATCATTGGTCCCCTGTCGGTGCTTTATCCCCAGACCCTCTCCCTGTCCATGTTACTGGCTTTGCTGGTCGGAGCGAGAAGGAGAAACAGAGGAAGATCTTGCTTCTGATGATTTACTCCCCAAGTGACTGCAACAGCCGGTGCTGATCCAATCTGAAGCCAGGAGCCAGGAATTTCCTCTAGGTTTCCCACGTGAGTGCAGGGTCCCAAGGCTTTGGGCTGTCCTCGATTGCCTTTCTAGGCCACAAGCAGGGAGCTGGATGGGAAGTGGAGCTGCTGGGATTAGAACTGGCTCCCATAATGGGATCCCGACACATTCAACACGAGGATTTTGGCACTCGGGCCCCACTCTGCCTTTCAAATACATTTAAAAAAATAATTTTTTAAAAATAAATGTTAAGAACTGAGAGGTGGCCTATGAATTTTTAACTCAAAACAAAGATAGAGCAAAACATAACAGACATGGGAAAGAGTCATCTGTAACTTTGCTTATGGCAGCAACAGCTGTGTGTCTGCTGCTTAGCATCTGGCCATATAACCAACACAAGAGCATGCAGCTGGAAGAAAGAGAAGAAGGATTCCTCCGGCTGCTGGTAGGAAAAAAGCTGTCGATTGCTAAGTATAAAAGAGACAAGGGAAAAAACAGTGGGTATTCAATGATATATTTTATACAAATATGGTCAAGAGGGAGGCTCTCAAGTCCACTCACAGTCATGGTTCCAAAACTTCCTCTTTCTTCGATGTCATTATTCCCACCTACCCTCCTAAGCCTTTATTTTTTTGTTATATTTTTATTTTGAATTTTTGAATTTTGTGGTACAGTTTCATATACACCTAAGGCTTTCACAACGCACCTGTTATTTTTCTCAGAACCCCCTCCCCCACCACCTGCGGCCTCGTGTGCTTTCATTTTTTAAAAGCTCAACTCCCAGGAAGAGACATCTACAATTACACTGTCTTCAACTTATCTCAGATTCCTTCTTTGATTTTTTTTAAAGAGATTTATTTATATTATTCGAAAGGCAAAGTTACAGAGAGGCAGAGACTGAAAGAGGAGAGATCTTCCATCAGTCGGTTCATTCCATAAATGGCTACAACCATTTGCACAAGCCATGTCAAGAGCCTTGGGGCTTCATCTGGGTCTCCCGCATGGGTAGCTGGGACCCCAAGTACTTGGGTCTTCTGCTGCTTTCTCAGGTGCACTGGAATAAGGATTGAAGGTAGAGCAGCTGAGGCGGGAACAGAGCTCATGTGCAATGCTGGCTCAGGAACACTCAGATGCCTTCTTAAACCCACTCACCTTATATTCACCCCCTCCACTCTACTGAAGCGAGTTTTGTCATAAATATCAGCAATTTCCACACGATGACAAGTAATTACACTTGCTAACAGCGTTTCACATTCATTTGTCACTTTCTCCAGTAGACTTGAGACATCACCATGTCCTGGTTGTCCTCCCACCTCAGTGTCTGCTTCTTCTGGGTCTCTTCTGCTGGTTCCCCCTTGCCCCTCCTCCAGCTTTTGTCATCAGACTGTCCCAGAGCTCACTTCTTGCCCCACCTCCTTGGTCTGTCTATTCTCTTCCCTCACTTCCCTTCCTGTCACAGCTAGACACAAGGGGACTTTGAAATGTTCTTGGAAAGGGGGAACTAAAACACTAGCTTATTCAGGTACAAAAAAAGTTAATCTTTTTTAAGTCTTTTTGGTAACATGCATCTTTCATGGACACTTTAGAGTCCTTTTATCCCATTTGTGTACTGACCACATCTCTTAGATGTCTAGATGGCATGTAAGTCTTTACCTGTGCATAATCAAATGGCCACTTTCTGCCTCCTCCCAACCCCCTGCATTGCAACTGGCTTTACCTACAGGCCATCCATCTCAGCTGATGGGAGTTTTCTTCTCCTATTGGTGCAGGTAAAAAAATATATATATACATATAAAATATGTGTATATATATACTTACACACACACACACGTAAATCTGTATCTTGATCCCTCTCTTCTTCAACACCCATTAGTGCCTCCTTCAGAATACACCTGGAAGCTGGCCAATGCTAGTTTCTTCTACTGCTAATCTTGTCTACATCACCATCTTTACTCGGATCACTGCACAGCCTCCAAAGCATCCTGTCCATCCTTGCTCTCGTCTTTGCTCATGGCCCACTCTCAACCCAGCAGCCAGAAAATGTCACTCTGTCTAAACTGGGCTCCCCATTGCTTTCAGTGCCTTGCGTGGTCTGTTCTCCCTCCACCCCACTCTCCCTGACCTCACCTTCTGCCCTTCCCCACACTCTTTCTCTATCAGCTGTGCCTGAGTCTTTGCTGTTTCTTAAACATGGCAGGCATGCTATCTGGTCATGGCCTTTAGACAGGCTCTTATTCTTTCTAGAATACCCCATATGGCCTCACGGCTAAATTTCTCCTCTTCTTCAAACCTTTGTTGGAAACATTGCTAACTCTGTGGCTTAACCTCCTCACTCTAATTAAACTATGGTGTGTGCCACATCAACCTCCTTACTCCATTGTTTTCCTATTTATGTTAAGTGCCCATTATTTATCACCTGCTAAAGATAGTCATCTGACATAGTAGGTGCTTAGTAGTTACTAAGTGAACTACTATATGATAAAGAATATACGTAACAAATAAAATCTTTCCATATTCATACATGCAACTAATACATAAAAGAGGCGATAGATAGGTGGCAAAACAGTGGGCAAGAGAGCCCATGGTGGCAACATTATACATTGTATACAAAAATGGCTGCATATGTTTTGTCTGAAAACACTGGAATTAAAAGTTTGACGCGTCCGTGGAGCAGCTGTACAGCATCTTCACTGTGAAGGAATTGGTGCAAAAGTTTTCTAAATCTTCTGCTGTATTAGAAGCTGAAAAGGGAGGTAAATTCCAAATGTTTGATGGGAACATCACTGGTGAATATGTAGGACTGTTAACACATAAAAAGATCATCATGAAATGGAGATGTAGGAACTGGCCAGAAGAACACTAGGCAACAGTTGCCCTGAATTTTGTGCCTATTCTGGGGCAAACAGAACTGCAATTGGACTGTAAAGGAGTTCCTGTCTGTAAGGAAGAGAACATGAAGTTCTGTTGGGAGAAGCAGCATTTTGAAGAAATAAAAGGTTTACTGCAGCTGGCCACCCTGCATGGTTGACGACCTTGTAGGAGGGCACTTTTTGTAAGCAGAACAGTGTCCTATCAGCTTTACCTCTTCCTTTCTAACTTACTTTATATTGGATGAAACCCATGAACCTGCATAGTATCAGGGCCCTGCAGGCAGTGTGCAGCAGTGAGCTGCAACTGGGGTGGCGGGAACCTCCCCTTCCTCCCCAGCATCAAACCCCTCCCGAGCACAGTGTCAAGCCCGCATGTTGCAATGAAAAGCATGTTGATGTGAGGGGCCAGCTGGCTGTACTGCTGGGGCAGCCCTACAGCAGTTACGCACCCTGCGGTGGACAGGACTGAGAAGTCAGTGGGGTAAGTGACTATTTTTGGAGTTGTCATGAAATAGGTCAGTGGACCAATGCTTCCCCCTCCAGTTTTCTCATTACCTTCCTCTGAGAAGACTGAAGCAACATATGTAAACAAATGAAAAGTCATCACAATCAGTTTTAATTAAGTGCACAGAATAGCAATCAGTCATGTCAATAAAAATAAAACAATTAAAAAAAGTTTATTTTAGTGCAACAAGATTTGGAAATCCATGCATCTTGTTGTCATGGTACACAATTTTCACAAAGTTTTTGCATGGGTTCCAAATTTTTTGTTGCCTTTCAAATAAATGAATAATCAGTATTTTAAATTTTTTACTTATTATTTACTAAAATCAAACTTAAAAACAATGTGGCCATGCAGGACAGTGCACTGTTTTAGATACTCCCTGTCTGCAGCAGGGAACAGCTGAAGCACGTGAGAGTGTACATCACGTTGGGAAGAACTAGGTGAATCAGGCTTACTCCCCAGGAAAGTCTTGAAAAGCAGAGTGCTATGACCGGGGAAGTAGGGGTCAAGCCCCATCTAGCTCCCTCTCCTGCGATGGGGCAGCTAGCCAAAAGCCAGAACACCTGCTAGCTGATTCCCCATCCCAGCAGCTTCTCATTTTGGAGAGACTTCCTACTCAGTGTGCTCTGGTTTTTGAGTAGACATTCAGCAAGCACACAAGAGGAAGCCGAGGCACCACCGACAGCCTAGCCACGCGGCTATGATGGAGCTGGAGCCACATCGTACGCACTCTTCCGTTGCATCAGCTGGCATTGGAGACTCCACATTTGTAGGATTGGTTGCTCTCTGTAATAGACTCATGAGTCTGGTTTTGTTTTCTCTTTAGGAAATCAATGTGGGAAGACCCACAGCCACCGTCACAGCTGGGTGAAGGGGAAAGCAGCCAGAAGCCCACACTTCTTCAGATGTTTAATCTTACAGACTCCCACAAGCAGTTTTCTGAAGAAGAAGCTTTATGCCTTTCCCAGGGCTCGATAGGAGATGGTGTCTGACTCACAGAGGGGCCTAATGAGGCCCACGTCTGTCACATATCTCCAGTGCAGGGCCCCTAACCTGGCAATACTCCCCGGATCCAGTTTGGGGGTTAGCTCCAGGCCAAGCCAAAAGGGAAAATGTTTCATCAGAGCACTGGGCAGATTCTTCACTGGCTCAGGTGCAGACAGGTGCATCTGCAAGCAGCTGCTGGGAGAGCCTGGGAGAATGGGATTCTCAGTTGTCCCTTAATGTGGCTGGTGTGTGTGATTCTTGGCTGTTCCCAGATGTGACCATTGTGTGTGTGTGTGTGTGTGTGTGTGTGTGTGTGTGTGTGTGTGTGTGTGTGTGTAGAGGCAGGATGGGAGCAGGTAGTGGGTATGGCTCCTTTAACGTGAAGCTGTGGCTTTGTTGGAAACAAGGGGCAGGCAGCACACTGGAGGTTGCCTGAGGATTCTGCTCTCACCCTCACGGTTTGCAGGCCACTTGACTTTTCCTCCCTTCTGCCGTGAGCAGCCTGCCCCCAATCCAACCTCCTCCCTCTAGGAAGGATCTCTGGGCTGGGTAACATCTCATTTCCCTAACAAGCACTTGCTCTCCGTGCCTGAGGGGTCCCTGGGTTCCAAGCCACAGCAGAACTGAAACCTGAAGGCAGCCAACTGCCAATCAAGGTTGCTCACCACAGCAACCAGAACCCCAACCAGTGTACGTCAGTGTCTTGCACTCCTGGGTTTTCAGATGCCTCCCCAAGACACAAGTTTCTTGAGTTCATAATAAATGTCCCCCCAAGGGAGCGAGGGGTTGTGTAGTCAAATTACTGCAAGAAACATGACTTATTCTTTTCACCTTGGAGATACATCATACACAGTAAGTTACAGCTCTGAAGTTCACCTCAAGGGAGGGCCTAAATGTTACCTAAGTTGGCCAAACTTATTTTTACAAAAACAAAACCTTTCTCGAGTGGGCAGTGCCTTGGTACAGCAAGTTATGTCACCCACTGCAACACTGCTACCCCACGCAGCACCAGTTTTGAGTCCTGTCTGCTCCACTTCTGATCCAGTTCCCTGCTAATACACCTAGAAAGGCAGTAGAGGATGGTCCAAGTGCTTGGGCCCCCACATCCATGTGGGAAACACAGATGCGGTTCCAGGCTACTGGTTTCAGTCTAGGCCAGCCCCCAGCCAATTGCAGTCATTTGGGAAGTGAACCAGTGGATAGAGTTTTCTCCTTCTTCTTGTTTATATAATTCTTTCAAATAAATAAACTTTTCTTAAAAAAAAAATACTAAAACTCCATTACACCTAGAAATGCATTATAAAAATTCTCCCAAGTCTATCAAGATTGAGATTTAGTTTATGAGTCCAAAAAGTCAGTTAAAGTAGGGCCTGGCATGGTAGCCTAGTGGCTGAAGTCCTTGCCTTGCTCCTGGCTTCAGATCAGCACAGCTCCAGCCGTTGCGGTCACTTGGGGAGTGAATCATCGGATGAAAGATCTTCCTCTCTGTCTTTCATCCTCTCTGTATATCTGACTTTCCAATAAACAAATTAAAAAGAAAAGTCAGTTAAACTAGAGAATGCTCTGTAAGGGACCTGTATTATCTTAACCATTTAACTTAATGTCAAAGCACCCAATTTTCCAGACACTTGCCAATCATGTTTTCTTTGGATATATCTGCTAACAGAAGTCTGGACCATTTTTCATAAACCATGATATGGTGTGCATGCGCAACCAATTCTAGTTGTGTTTGTTTTTAGAGAGAATTTAAGGAACATGAAAACGCAAAATCAGTATTTCTTTTTTTTTCACTTTTATCCGATCTTTTCAAAATTACCTTTTTCATACACAATTTAGCAATTTTTTTCTAGACAGTTTGCTTCTTATTTTTTCCATAGCTTTATTTTTAAAAAACATTAAAATTTTTTTTTACAGTAGTGTTAGGTTCACAGCAATACTGAGGGGGTAAAGCAGAGAATTTCCTGAAACCATTGGGCACTCATACACAGGGTCTCCTCTGTCAACATCACCACCAGAATGGGGCATTTGTCACAGTCAAGGAGCTTACATGGGTGCTAATCGTCTCCCCAAATTCATGGTTTGCACTCTTGCAGTTGTACATTCTAGGGTTTTTTTTTTAAACAAAGACAAGTAGTTTATTATTTTGTTGGTTTTTAAAAAAACCAAAATTTATTTTGTCTTTATTTGAAAGACAAAGTTACAGAGAGAGGTAGAAAGATACACACACAGAGAATCTATTTGCTGGTTCACTCCCTAAATGGCCACAACAGCCAGAGCTGGGGCAGGCCAAAACCAGGAATCAGGAGCTTCTTCTGGGTCTCCCATGTGGGTATGTTGGCCCAAGGACTTGGGCCCTCCTCTGCTGCTCTCCTAGATACTTCAGCAGGGAACTGGATCAGAAGTCGAACAGCAGAGACTTGAACCAGTGCCCATATAGAATGTTGGTATGGCAGGCAGCAGGTTAATTCACTTTGCCACAGTAGTGGCCTTCTCAGCTTAGATTTACAGGCCCATCAGATCTCTTTCTAGCTGTATTCCTATTTCACTGGTGTATGCCATTTTTAATTAAATCATTGCAAACACAGTGACCTTAAAGCCAGTACAAGCAGGTTTGGAGCAAATAAGGATCAACAAGGTTAGGCAAACAGAAACAAATTAGAGACTGGAATTAGTGAGTGCATGGCCGAGCTAGTGTTACCAGAGCAGCAGAAAGCAGGGGGCAACCCAGAGACTGTTAGCAGTGTGTAGCTGGAAGATAGACTCCATCAATGTCTCCCCAAGCTTGTATTCCACAGCACACTCCTAAAGAAGGGCCAGCTGATAGAAAGGGAGGGAAGGAGAGAGGGAGGGAGAGAGAGAGAGATCTGATGGAGAGAGTGAGATCTTCCATTAGCTGGTTCACTCCCAAATGGCTACAAGAGCCCAGAATGGCCCTGACAGAAGCCAGGAGCCAGGAGCTTCTTCCAAGTCTCCCACTCAGGTGCAGGGTCCTAAGGTCTTTTTTTTTGGTGGCAGGGAGGGTTTATCCTGTTGCTTTTCCAGGCCATAGGTAAGGAGTTGGATGGAAAGTAGAGCTGCCAGGACACAAACCATTTGGGATCCCACCACATGCAAGGCAAGCACTTCGTCCCTGAGCCATCACAGCAGGCCCGATCATACTTCCTTTCTTAACCACATAATGTGGGTGAGGATAAGCATGTGCCAGTATCACAAGTGTCATTTCTACTAGTTTCTTCTTCATTTCCGGCCACCTTGATATGGAGTGTGATGTGGGCCTCATTCTGTGCAGCCGTCATCTATGTGGGAGTTTGAGTGTTTTCTTTTCACCCTCCCCAGATGTACATATTTCCCTTTGGAAATTGTTGGTCTTGTTATTGCTCAGAGACCACTTGCAAGCCAATTCAGAGTCACTGCCGTGGCAATGTTGATAAAGTTAGAAGCTGGCAGAGGCTTTTTGAGCTAATGGAGCCCATTTCCTAGCGTAGCTCAAGTTCATCTTCTATGGCTCTCACCCTGAGGGCAGGTCTGCATGCCACGGCTTTGGTGGCTTGGTGACAACCTGGAAACCCATTCAGAAACCATTGGCATAGACTAGGCCCCAGTACAAGGCAATAGGAGGGAAGGAAATTGAGGGACAGAAGACTCCAGAAGTCTCCTTTATGGTAGCTATAAATGTGGACAGCTGGGTTGGCCAGAAGACAGAGGAGACCTTGAGGAGGACAAAAGCCTCTACTAGCCTCCTGGTTCCTAGCATTCCTCTTTCCCAGTGACCCCTGGGGAATCTCCCAGTTCCCCAGCTAACTTTGACCATGAAGGGGATGCTCTGAACAAAAACAGAGACGCTCCAAGCACCACAGTCCCTTTTTGTTGCTGAGATGGACACAAAATGGATGGAGGGCCCAAAGGTTTCCTTGGCTCCTTCGAGGGAATCCAGCCCACAGACGTCTTGAAAGGACAAAAATGCATGAGATGGGCCCAAAGTTATGGAGGGTATCAGTGGGCACCCAGTCCCTGGCACTGGGAGCCAAGTAGAGCAGGAATCCCAGGGCTCTGCATAAACTCACACACGACAGACCCAGAGAACAAAAATGCAATACCAAGAGCATGCCCTGCCCGTCTAAAGCGGCATTTCTTTTAAAAGTCTCATAAGTGGCTGGCATTGTGGCACAGCAAATTAGGCTTCTGCTTGGGAAGCCAGCATCCCTAATCAGCAGTGTTGGTTCAAGTCCCAGCTGCTTTGCTTTCAATCCAGCTTCTTGCAAATGTACCTGAGAAGATGATGATGACAGCCCAAGTGATTGGATCCCTGCACCCATGTGGGAGATCCGAATGGAGTTCTAGGTTACTGATTGTGACCATGCAGGGACTGAACCAGGTGATGGAAGATCTATTTCTCTTTCACTCTGCTCTTTTCAAATAGATGGTTGTTTTTTTTTTTTTAAGTCTTCTAAGTTATAAAATCCAATCTTGGGTTTAGACTTGGACAGAATACTGTAACCAAAGCAAGTTGGAATGATTGACCTACCCACGCCAGTAACAACCCTGCCTTGTGCCCAACCCCCATCGCTCTTAGCAAGGGTGCCCCACTGAGGCAGCCTCCTGCCCCACCCCCATTTGGGTATTACCTCAGCACTCTAGCCCTGAGAAGCCCAGATGGCCACACCTGCCTTGTGCCTGTGGCTGGCCTCCAAGGGCACACATAGTGCAGACAATGGGTGCTTTGTGCCTTGCTAAGTGGCCGGTCCCTGGAGCCCAGCCATCCTCAGGGTAACAGGGAGAGCTCCCCAGCTGAACAGTGGTCTGTCTGCTGTCTACATAGCATTTCCCCCAAGCCCAGCTGACAGCCCTCAGCTGTTGACCATGAAATGACGATGCTTTGGGCAAGTACCAGGTTACTAATTAACATAACAATGTCTGTGGACTTTGTCCATTTGCAGCACCTCCTTCACTTCCTTAGTCCTGAGGCTCAAAGGTTACGGTTTTCCTCCAGGATTATTATAATCTGTAGGGCCTGGTGCAAAATACCTCTTGCACAAACAGAAGGCAAAGGTGTCGCCAGCAGCACTAATGCACCATCTCTCTTTCTCTCAACCTGTGTGTCTTTGATTTGTGTTAATGTTACACACACTTGGGCATGGGAACATACACCCCGTGAGCACCCCGTGGCCCTGCCCAAGACGCAATGCATGAAGGCCCGGGACTTGCAGGCTGTTAGGCTGGGACACTGAGCTAGACATCTCTACTTTTGAAAAGCCTCCACTCCCATCCACCATGGACAGGCAAGCGCCAAGGGTCTGACAACCTCTGTCCTGGAATAGTCAAGGTAGCCATGGCAGGTAGAAGACTGATCCCTTGAACACACCATGGTGCTGCCTGCCTGCAGTCCTGACCTTGCTGCTAGGGGCATGCACCTGACCCTGAGCGTTCCAGTCCTCACCTGGGCTGGAGGACAGCAGTGATTGCTTAGGGCCAGGGAGTGTGAGATTCAGAATGCCCATGAAGCCGGAAAGCTGAGGAAGAGGTGAAGGCAGAACCCCTGGGGAGTAGGGCGTGGCAAGAGGTGGGAGTGGGTATTAGCCAAGCCTGCATACTCCTTGCACATATTCCACGGATTCATTGGATTTCAATGATTAAACAATACTATGATGATCATCAAGTTCAAATCGATCGCCACAGAATGTAAGTTCTGTTGGGGCTCTGCACTGGTCACATGAGGTGGGCCTGAGTGTAGATCTCAAGTGAAAGGAACAGTGTCATGGCCTCCCCACCTTAAGTCTACGTCTACAAGATTTTGACATCTATAACGTGCAAGCGTTCTTCAAAAAGGTCATGGGAAAAGGAATTTAATGATATGTTTTCTTTGGTGCAAAATATTTTAAATCTGCATATATTTTTTTATAATATGTATTTCTATGAACTTGTGCCCCTCATATTATATATATTTAAAATATATAATATACAATATAGATTATAAAGTTTTCATATAATTTCCTTATTGCAACTTAGTTCAGTTACAAGTTAATCAGCAGAGTTAAAGTATACTTCTTACTTTTTCTTATTTGAAAGGCAGAGCAACTGAGAAAGTAGGAGAGTGAGTGAGTGAGAGACCTTCCATCCATTGATTCACTCCCTGCACATTGCTACAACAGCCAGAGCTGAACCAGGCTGAGGCCAGGAGCCTGAAACTCCACACTGGTCTCCCCTAGGGGTGACAGGAGCCTTCGTCCCCAGGCCATCCTCCACCACTTTCCCAGGCACATTAACAGGGATTTGGATCAGAAGTAAGGCAGCTGGGACTCTAATGGGATTCTAGCATTGCAAGAAGTGACTTAATGTGCTGTGCCACCTGTTTCCTATTTCATAGCCTGTTCGTTCTCTAGGAAAATAAATAAATAAATAAATAAATAAGCAAGCAAGCTTTACCTGTAGGGAGAGTACATTCTTTCTTGGACTTCTCAGACAAAACCAGTGTCATCTCTCTGTTAACTTTGCTTAATACCTCCTGGATCATGTGAATTTCAAAATCTTCCAGAAGTTTCTGAAGCTAGAACAAGCACAGGTTCAAGAGTCAGGTTCCATATTCAGTAATTTCTGTAGAAAGTCTTGGATCTGGGTCTATCCCTTACTCATTCCCGCCCTTGGAAAAGAGGGGCTTCCTTTCTGGGGCTTCCATGTGCTGTGAGGAGGTACATTCACCTGCTTGGAGACCCATGCCGGCCTGCCCCAACTCCTGACAGCCAGCATGCCACCCTCATCACCATGGTCTGCAAAATGACCAAGTTCTCAGTGATCCAAGTGCCTCCTGTCCTTCAGGGTCCTGATGGCAGCCAGGATTGTGCGATCTGTTATTATCAAACAAGCCCCCAGGTTTGCAGCTCCACTGCAATACCAAGGATGATTTTACACAAAGACTCAAAACTCCATCCAGGACCCAGAGAAGACTGTTCCAATTGCAGTGAGCCTCCACTCTACCTTTTCTGCTTACACAGCCCATGTTTCTCCCTTTTGGAGGGACCCAGGTGCTGGGAGGGTCAGCCTTGCTCCGGGGGCAGGAGTCAGGGCTCAGCTCTCCTGTCACTTTGTGGGTATCCCTCTGTGCACTGACAGCCAGCCTGGGCTTTGCCTGCATGTCACAGTCAGTTCAGTCTCACAGAGCTTGCATCTGAGATAAAGTCAAGCAGAGTAGAAAATGGCTCCTCCATGCCCATCATCAACACCCACCAAATGCACCTGTGTATAAATTGTCTCTTTGTTGTCTCAGAGGAACAATTACAAGGAGTTATTTTAAATATCTCCTTTCCAAGTAGGTCCTTCTGTACTGGATCTTGCATTTAAGTTAGAAGTCGCTATGCCTTCTATCATCTTTCTCGTGGCAGTGTACCCCAACGAAAGGAAAATCGAAATAACAAATGTCTAGACGTAGAGAATTGAGAGAAAAAGTGTTGGTTCTTGGATTCATAGAAGCTTCCTATGTTTTCAAGCACTCAGTCCTCACTCTCCCAGCCTGTCCAAGGACTTGCAGCTCTTCACTTTACACTGAGAGAAAAACACTAATGGATGGTCCTGAAGTTGGGCACAGCAACGCCTCAGAGCTAGTTACCAAAGGCAAATTCAACATAGTTCTTGCATACCTGCTGAGTTTTAATTTCCATTTCTGAGGCTCCTTGAGGGGGGAATATAGACTGACAGTTGATGGTAAGTCCCTCAAATTCATCTTCCTTCCCCATCTGCTTAGCTATGGCTTTCATGCTGGGGTAGAGAATGGCAGTTCTGTCAAAGAAGAGAGCTAGAAATTAGCAAATGCTGCTTCCCTCATCCTGAGGTCCTGACAATTCTTTTCATTCACTTTCTGTTTCTTATCCTGGATGAATCTCCCAGCCCTCCCTCTCCCTCCCTGCTCCCCTGTGACACACTCCCATCTCGGTACTCCACTCTGTGAGTCAATATGAAATGCCAGTGTCTTTTCCTCTATCACCAAATCTTCTCATTCCTTACTTTCCAGGGACACTGACTCGGACCCCTTCACTAGACAGTTCTGATGATCTCTATGTGAACTTGTTCAAGTCCTGGAAGGGTCCAGCTGGTGGGTGATGGGCACAGGGCAGAAGCTATGTGTCCTTCCTGTAGGCCAGGTCATCTGTAGCCAAGGCCTTTGCAGCTGCCAGCAGTCTGCCATCCTGCAGATCCCAGGCCTCCTACTGTACCTGCTATGTGCAGCCTCTCTGACTGCCATGCCCATGGCTCTCACCAACTCTATACTTGCTTCCACCTCTCCAGAGAGAGAATTTTGCAGCTCTGCGGTATTCGGCCCCAGCCCTGTAACTAACACAGCTCAGCTCTTCTCTGAAAGCTGTGTTCATAGAGAATGATGCTGACTGTCGCTGAATGCAGTGGAGCTGGGCTCATCCAGACCCAAGGACTGAAGCTGCTTGTGATCAAGGGGGCAGGAGTCTATCAACCCCGAGAGGATTTCTGCCCCAGCAACACTCACTCATAGAGCTCCGACAACTGCTTGTGGAGGGAGATGGAGTTCATGTCCCCGCCTTGCAGCTGCAGTCGGCCCCAGTGCTCCTTGAGTACTTCCAGTTGCTTCCACAGGACCAGGAATGATCTCAGCAAAGTCAGGGAGGCAACCACATCATGTGGAGCCTCTGGCAGCAAGGAGGTCTTGGTGCTGCTTTCCATTCGGCTTGGCTGAAAGCATTGCAGAAATACCTCCTTATGGGACTTGGAAAATACAGGATAATATTTATCACACAGCATCTACAAAGTGAAATCTGGATCAGGGAGATTTCTCCTCAGGAATAATGGCTGCAGCACACACAGAGATTAGAGAGGTGATGCATCCTAAACAGGCAGTGTACAGAAAGGATGGGAATGGTTCCACTGCAGGTATTGTCCAGATCTTGAGTGTCTATTTTTTAAAAAGATTTATGTATTAAAAGGTATAGCATTTTGGGGTGAGGGTGGACATCCCAAATGGCCACCACAGCCAGAACTAAATTAGACCCAAACCAGAAGCTAGAAACCACATCAAGGCCTCCTACATAATATGAGAGGGGCCCAAGCACTTGGACCATCCTTCGATGCTTTCCCAGACACATTAGCAGGGAGCTGGATTATAAGTGAAGCAGCCAAGATTGGAACTCAGGCTTCAAGATAGGATGTCAGTGTTGTAAGTGGCACCATAGCCTACTATGCCATAATGCTGCCCACCTGACCCATTCATTTGTAAAATTCACCTACTGGTATACTACATTTTACCTACCTTTACAAAATTTAGCCTTTTGGGGAAAGTGTTGTGGTACATCAGGTTAGGCTGCTGTCTGCTTGCACTTATATCAAAGTGTTGGTTCAAGTCCCAGCTGCACATGAGATCTGGATGGAGCTCCTGGCTCTGGGCTTGTGGCATTACCTTGGTCTAGATGCCTGCAATTACAGCCATTTGGGTACCTCTCCCTCCCTCTTTCTCCTGTATGTGTCTCCCCCTCTCTTCCTCTTTCAAATAAACAAATAAATACATCTTTAATATTTTTAAAAGGTTATGTGGTGGCATGCAGGTAGAGCTGCCACTTGTAGCGCCAATAGCATCTCATAGAGGCTCCTGGCTTCAGATAAACTCAGCTCCAGCCACTGTAGCCATGTGGGGAATAAACCAGTGGATAGAAACATCTCTCTCTCTCTCTCTCTCTCTGTAACTCTACTTTAGAAAAATATTTTAAATACTCAGCCTTGGGCATTTAGCATCTATATTGTACATAGTGTACAATACTCAAGTTTAAGTTTCCATCTGAGTGCAGCTACTACAATATAACTTTTCATTGGGGGATTTTACCCATTTTATGGATAAGGAAATAGCAGTCTAAATTTATCCTAGCTCTTGATACTTCTCTTATCTTTTAAGACAGGCAGAGGGGCTTGGTATGGTAACCTTTAGCGTTGACTAAAGGCCCTGCTTCCCATCCAGTTCCCTGCTTGTGGCCTGGGAAAGCAGTCGAGGACAGCTCGAAGCCTGCACCCTTGTGGGAGACCCAGAAGAAGCTCTAGGCTCCTGGCTTTGGATCGGCTCAGCTCTGGCCATTGCGGCCACTTGGGGAGTGACTGATTGGATGGAAGATCTTCCTCTCTGTCTCTCTCCTCTTCTCTGTAAATCTGATTTTACAATAAAAAAAAAAAAGCAAATAAATCTTTTTTAAAAAGGCAGAGAACATTTCTCTTCATTTGAATTTGTTTTTCAATAGGAAACTTTACTTTAAAATGATGATTTGGTCATTGATCATTTTTCTTAAATAAATACTTGCTGAGGTGCTGTCTTGAGCCTGGGAGGATCTGGAGGAAAAAGCGTCAGCTCCATGCTCTCAAAGAGTCAGGGGTATAAGTGGTAGTGCCACCAACAGAGTGACAGAGGACCTGCATCTAGGCCCTTAGACTGGCTGCAGTGTCTGTCACAGGAGACAGGTATGACGTCACCACAAGGGCCGCAGAGAACCTTCCATGGGCAGTATCTTAAACACTCAAGTTTCCTGGTTAGAACCAGGAAGAACAACCAGGTGTAATCAGATCCCAGATCAGTGCTATTAACATAGTTTAAGAAAGGTGTGTCTGCCTGGAAGAGCCCAGCTGAATGTTCAAGCAATCAGTAACAAGCAAGTCCCAGGGGACGGTGAGTGATAGGCAGCTGGCCGCCCCGCCACTTTGCAGTTGATCTGTTAACAGCAAGTTCACAGGTTTTCAAATTTTATTTTATGTCCTAATTGCTTCCATTGAATGAAACTGTAAGCAGAGGCCCCAATTACCTATTAGACTAAGGTCAAGCATGGTGGCACGGTGGGTGGTGGGATAGCCCAGAGGCCATGTAACTGGCACCCCGTGTTCAAGAGGCCCTGTGGTAACCCTGAGGAGCAACAGGCTTCTTGGAATATTAAGTGGACCCAAGTTGGCTTATCATCTTCACATTGACCTTTTGGGGACTGAAGCCTAGAGTGACAACAGAGCTTACAGCACAGCTGAGATAGGAACACACATAGCAGTTTAGACTAGTACTTCCATTGTTTATGAATAGTTAAATGCCTCTACATCAGCATACATCATAAAACAAAGCCACTTACAATTAGACACAACACTGCTGATGTGTCATACATGCTACAAAGCAACTGAAAAGGAACAGATTAAAAAATCAGGTAGAGGAGGGTAGTGTTAGGAAAAGAGGGGAGTCCATCCAGTATGGACCAAGAAAAAGACAAAGGAAGGAGCCAAACCCCAACAAACATCTTGACCTTATTGAGGCTCTCTCTTCATGCTGGCTGTAGTGGAAAATCTCTCTCGCCTCCCCATCTTTCCTTCTTCACCGGACTCCTATTTGTTTCTTATTTTCAACCTTCAAACACTCTCCTTAGGAAACGCTTTCTGAGCTTCTACTGTTGAGCCAGTTTCTCCTTTTCTACTGCCAGGAGTAACAGGCTACCTCATTTCCCATTAGCCATGACTTCATTTGGAGAAGACTGCCCACCATCCACCGGGGAATTCTAGAAGGAGACACTTCTAAGTCACCTCAAAGACTCAAGTTCAGATCTGGGTTGTCAGTAAAATCTTCCCTGCACCCTGGTCCAATCAAAACAGGAGCACTAATGCCTTCTTATTGAGGGGCTCTTTTTTGTCTAGGAGGAAAACAATCTTTTCCAGAAGGTTCTTAATACATTTTATCATTTTGGCTAAAATGAACTCACAAGTTCACTTAAGGCCCATCCGTGGGTGAAGAAGTGGGTTTATACAGGGCATATAAATTCTGCAACAGAATCTGATGACTTACCCAGAGGGCTCTTCCCATCAAAGTAAGTTTACCTTTTCATTCCATTCTTCATAAACTGCACATAGAGAAGTCAATAATATTACCTGGGCTTTTTGACTTGGGTTTCTGGGCAGGTGGTGATGGACTGATGGGAAATACAGCAGGAAGGCAAAGCTTTGGAGGAGTGAAATGAACTCAGTGTGGGCAAAGCGGTCACTGGGATGGAACAGAGATGTCCAGGAGGCAGCTGAACAGATGAATGTGTTAGGGTCAAACCTGAGACAGACCTGTGGACTTCGGAGCAGTCACCTGTAAATGGCATTGAAGTTCTAACAGCAGATGGATTGGCCTGGGCAGAGGGAGGATTGGAGAGGCAATTAGGGTGAGGGGATTCCGGATCAAGCATGCTGGGTTGGAATTAGGCTTCTCTTTTCCCTAGTTACATAAATTAACCTTTCTGCATCTTGGTATTCTGGAAAATTACAATAATGAAAGTACTTACCCCATGGATTCCTCCCAGGGATTCCACACATCGACATTTCATGCACTAGGAACCGGTTCAACTCCTAACCAATCATGGTTGTAAGCAAGCCAATGGGGCTTAATTACAGCTTGGGCAGAGAAGGCGCTGTGCCTGGGGCCCATGGAATGTTTTAATTTCTTTGAGAGTTAGGAAAAGAGAGCTTCTGCAGTAAATTAAGTGCTTTCACCTATGATATGGAGGCAGCTGTCAGTTCTAACTCCTGAGGGTTTTGTGGTGGAGGGAGGGGTCCACAAAGACTAAAGTGTCAGGGCCTGTGGAAGTCTAAGGGGGGCAAAGGAAGTAGCAGTGGGGCAGGGCCCAAGGGATAGGGGCCTGACAGAGGCAGAGGGCTCCATGGCGGCACCTGCGAGTGGGTCAGGGAGGGCAGAGGAAAGCTGAGCAAGTCAGGCCCAGGGGAGGTGAGGGCACAAGGATAGTGTTGAGGCCCCAATGGGGTCACTGAGGTAGGAAGGTGACTAGAGTGTGTCTGGGGGTTAGTGACTCTCAATGAGGGTGGCTTCAGTGGTGACGAGAGGACAGAGCAGGTGGCAGGGTTTGGAAAGGGAATGGAAGATGAGGAAATGGACATAATAGATTTAGGTGTATCTCAGAAGTTTTTTTTTTTTTTTTTTTTTTTTACTTTGTTTTAAAGACTTATTTATTTGAAAGAGAGAAAGAGAGGGAGGGAGGGAGAAAGAATAAGATCTTCTATCTGGTGACTCATTCTACAGATGACCATAATAGTTAGGGCTGGACTAGGCCAAAACTAGCAGCCAGGAGCTTCTTTCTTACAGATCTCTCACATTGATGCAGGCATCCAAATATTTGGACTATCTGCCCTTGCTTTCCCAGGCACCCACCTGGGAGACCAGATGGAGTTCTGACCTCCTGGATTGGCCTGGTCTAGCCATTGCTGGGTGCTTTTTTGTTGTTTTGTTTTGTTTTGTTTTGTTTTGTTTTGTTTTGTTTTAAGATGTGTTTATTTTCATTTGAAAGGGAGATTTACAGAGAGAAGGAGAGACAGAAAGATCTTCCATCTGCTGGTTCATGCCCCAAAAGGCTACAATGGCTAGAGCTGCGCCATTCCAAAGCCAGGAGCCTCTCCTGGGTCTCCCACATGGGTACTGGGAAGACTTGGGCTTCCCTCCGTTGCTCTCCCAAGCCATAAACAGGGAGATTACACATATATGCACACAGAGGGCTGGGGGGGGGGGGCGGGGGATTTTATATATAGAGAGTGATAGAGAGATAAAGAGAGAGACATTGCTATTCACTGCTTCACTTCCAAATGATCAACAGCTGGGCTGGCCTGACAGTCTAGTTCCCTGACAGGGATACCCAACATATTGAGTTCTCACTGCTGGGTCTGCCATGGTGAGAAGCCAGGATCAGGAGCCAGAGTCAGTTCCCTGACCCAGTCATGTCTGGGTGGGAGGCAGCAATCCTCAGTGCTGAGCCCTTTAACTGTAAGCACCAGCCAGCACCCAGCTCACCTTCATCTACTTCCCAAATACATGCAGATTTGTTCAAAGGTATGAGATCCGTGGGACAATGTGCTTGAGAGTCTGTGAGGGGCATATGCAAAGGCGGGAGTGCTTACCTGGGTGTCAGAGAGACTAGCTGAGTGAGGAGGATGGCCTGACCTGAGCTGCTCACCTGGGGCCTTTATCACACCCTCTGACCCTTTGAACTGCCTGTGGCCAGGAAGGCGTGATTCACAAGGAAAGTATCTGGTTGGAGTATCACTTTCTCTGGATGCTCATTCTCTTTCTAAAGTGAAAACAAAAACAAAAACAAGGATAGACCACTTGCCCTGGGTCTTATCACACGGGAAAATGCTTGGGAGTGGCTTTCTCAGGCTACCTCTTCCTCTTCGTTGCTGCCTTAGGGAATTAGCCTGTGGGGAAACTTGTGGGTCTCTAGTTGGGTCTCTCCAACAGGGATGGCCTATGGCAGTGGCTGAGGGCTTTAGTTGTGTGAGTGTGAGCAGAGGCTGGAATACCTGTGGATGTCTGTCCGGAGTGGCTTGGTGATCTGGGGGAGCCCCAGGGACCGCAGGCTCACTGTTCAGAAGCACACCCACCAGCTCTCTGCAAGCTACCTTGCGGTCGCTGTCACTCAGCCCGCAGAGGCACAGCTGAAAGAACCGAAGACAGTGCTCACTCGGGAGACTTCTCTGCATCCTCTGCATGTGGTCCTGGGGAAGGAAAACCAGGAGCCACTATGTGTTCCAGCCCCGCTCTCACTATTACTAGAAAACCAATAAAAGGAGAAATAGCAGTTCTTGCCAAAAGTCGCTCCTGCACTTGTCAGAACGTTGGCTCTGTGTGGAAGAGCTGTTTCCCACCCTTCTGACAAACCTGTACATGGCAAAAGTACAAGGCGACATCAGCTTTCTTTTAGAAGTGCAGATATAAACATACACATGCCCTGGGAAAAACATCACACCCAAAACATCACACCCAAAACACAGTCTGTGAATGTCTCTTGGTGGTAGAATTATAATTTAAAAAAATGTTTCTTACATATTTTTTAAAAAAATTATTCACTTATGGAGAATTTTGAACATATACCAAAGCGAACAGGGTAGTTTCCATCACAGAATGGCAACAACCAGCAGTCCTATGCCCTCCTCCACTTACAGAGCTCTGGAAGCAAATTTATGGCTGATTTTCACATGGAATTTTCTACATTTTCTATTTTTAGAAAAAAATGCAGTATTTACTTAGCCAGTCAAAGGAAAACACATGCTAATTAAAAGAAGCTAATAATTTAAATGAATTAAAAGAAACTGGCAATTCTGGCAGAGTGAGTTAAGCCACTATCTGCAATGTTAGCATGCCATACGAGTGCCAGTTCGAATCCTGGCCACTCCACTTTCAATCCAGCACCCATTCACAAGCCTGGAAAGCAGTGAACAGGGGAACAGCACAGCTGCCTGAAGAACCAAAGAACACCCATTGTCATACTGTGTGGTGTGCATTCGTAACTGATGTCTGTACAGAACTAAGCTATTTGTGCCTGCGCTCCTTAACACAGTTGCATGAGTTGTTTTTGGGTTTTTAGAAATACTTCTTAATGGATAGTTTAGGGGACAGTATAATAACTCATCTCAGTGTTTTTTGGTTTTTGGGAAAGGAATCAGCCCTCATATTCATAAGTTCCAGAGTAGAGTAATACTGATGGGGCATACTCATAATTAGCAAAAGTAAACTTACTCAGATGTTGTCAACATTAGGAACCTCAAAAAGGTGTCCTTCACCACCATGGGACTTTGATTCAGGTGACAACACTAGAGCATCATTGTCGAACAGCCGGTGTATCTCATGTCCTTTATGGCACCATGTGCTGTCCTGGAGCTAGTGGGCCTGCCCAACAGGTTCCATTCTACATCTCCAGACCTGGAGTTGGAGTTGTTTTTGGTAGCAGGGAGTCAGGACCCCAGCATCCACTGCATCCAAGGCAACAACAAAGCCAGCAGGGCAGGCAAGAGTCACAGTCCAGTTCTGTATTCTGGGTCCCAATGGTGGCCAGACACCGGCCAAGAATCACTCTGTGTAGCCATGGAAGGTGTAAAATGGGATTTGCTTGGGTTCGATGCTGGTGCCAGTTGGCTTAGTTGGGTAACATTAGACCATTAAGTTAGGGAATTTGGAGTCAGAATACCTGGGCTAGTGAGGTTCTTTTTTAAAGAGAAGTCCACAGAATCTTCAATAACTTCCCTTACCCACCTTAACACCTTGCATATGAGCTAGATTTAGTGATATGCTTCCAGTGAATAGAATATGACAGAAGTGAGAGGACATTTCTAAAAGGGCGATACAAGATTGGGGCTTCCATTGTGGGTTCTCTAGATTTTTGTTGTTGTTACTCTGGGAAAGCCAAGCATGTTTTGAAGAAGCCCTATAGACACGTGCACAAGAGCTTGGAAGTGGATCTTCTGACTCCAACCAAAAGCCACATGATGAACCTGGAAACAGTGGAAGCTAGGCTCTTCCAGTCAACTGCTACAGTGACTGAAGCCCCAGCAACGTTCAAACAGCAGCCTTGTAGGAGACCATGAGCCAGAATCATCCACTTAAGCTTCTCCTGGTTTCCATATCTCCAGAAACCACGTGAGATTAAGAATGTTTATATCTTAATTTGCTAGGTATGAGGGGAATTAGTTATGTGGCAATAGGGTCAAACATGGTCGGTGCCCTGGTGCTGCTATGACTTCCTGAGACCTTGATCTTGTTTGTAGCAGGTGGCTACCCTGTGCCTGCCCAGGTTTATGCCGGAGAGCACCTGTTGTAACCATGGCTGTTCAACCCTCACTGGCTGACCTAATTTATTTGTCATAATCGCTATTGTTATTTATTCAGTAGAAAAGATGAGGAGCTTGTTTTGCTACCAGTTCAGGGATCAGCTAGCTGAAACTTTGAAGACAAGACCCTCATCCCGGGAGACCAGACTGCTCCAAGGCAGGAAGTAAGGGAGTCCCCAGGCACTGGAGGATAACACAGACTGTGCTGGGTGCATCTCATGGGGGATGTAGAAACACTTCTACTACGCACCTGGGGGCTCCGGGGATCCAGAGGCGGGGGCAGACCAAGCTGGGAAGCGAAGATGCTCCTTGTGAGAGAGCTGCTCAGGGGTGGCAGCCCATGGTGCATGCCAGCTGTGATGGACTGGTAGGCAGGCAGATTTCCAGCTGCCAAAAATGTGTTTCTATGAAGTATGGGGAGGAGGGAAATGTCAGTAAAAATTGTTATTTCAGGAGCTAAGATTCAAAATTTTCTTCATTGTTATGGTAGCAAGATAATATTTTGAGTTTTTTAACATGATGTATTTATCATTTGAAAGGTAGAAATATACACACTTGTGTATATCTCTATATCTATATTATAGATATAGATATAGAGAGAATCTATCTTCTGCTGCCTTCCCAGGTATCAGCAGGGAGCGTGAATAATGCTTCCATATGGGATGCCATCAAAAAGATTTAGTTGTCTGCATCACGATGCTGGTCCTCATTTTGAAATATCAACAGTTACTTCCTCAGCCATATCACCTCTCACACTGCCTTATGCACTGCCCTTCATTCTGCAAGGCTGATGTACTCCATTTGTGTAATGCCCATTAGAACCTTCAGTAGGTAGGGAAGTTCAGTATCTTCACTGTCCACTATGTTATCACTGGCACCATGTGACTGTTGAGTACTTGGAATGTGACTACCATGACTGAGGAACTGAATTTTTAACCTTATTTCATTTAACTTAATATTAACTTAATACAGCATTGGGCAATACTGTTGTAGCTCTAGAACAAAGATATCGACTGTAGAATGGACTATTTTAAGGTCAATAGCAGAAACAATTGTTCTTATTACGTAAAGGCAATTTAAACTTAAATCACAACAGCCCAGGTTTTGAAAGGGAAAGATTTTTGTATTAAACAAAGTTGTGCTTTGTTTATCAAGAGCCACAAATCCTGAAGACTAGAGCGTGAAATGTATACCATAAGTTGGGGATGAGATGGTATGCATGATAAATTAGGATGACTTTCTTGCCCAAAAGGAAATGAGAGCTTAACAAGCCAAGAAAGATGATTTCTAGAGCTTAGTTCTAGTGGATGTCTCAGAAAAGATGCTGACAGAGGATATTTTGTGGGGTGGAGGAGAGGTCCCAGAGCCGAAGGGACCTATTGCGTGGATACTCAATGGGTGTGCCCCAAGTCCATGCTTACAGTGAAGAACAGAGAGAAGTTAGCAATGGCTGGGACCAATGTCCACACTACTGGGAAGGAGCTGACCTCTGGAGACCAGCTGACCCTCGAAGTGTGAAAGGCAGTCCTGGAAGTGTCCTGGACTCCACAGGTAGGTGTCCAGGAGGAGTACTGAAGAATAGGACCACCAGAGGAGGCCTGCGGGTGGCCCTGCTAACCCACAGCAGCTCCCAGCTAATGGTCAGGATGGTTCACAAACACCTATAGAAGACCTAGATGACCTTTGAGAAGGTCATCTTCAAAACCAAGAGGGCCATGAATGGTCCAAATGCAAGTTCCCCTCCTGACTTGGTTTCTTTATCCACAGTCGAGGTGCAAGTCCTGCTTACTCTCAACGGCGAGATTGGCAGCAATTCAGAACTGTTGAACTATCAAAACTGCTTGAGCAGGACCCTTGGAGCTTGTCCCACATCGGGGACCTGGGATGGGTGGGAGGCTGGGTGGGGCTTTTCCCTTTGTTTCTCTTTTTACCACGGACACAGGGGGAAAAAATGATGATATTAGTGTGGAAATAATGGTCTTACCCACTTTCCTATAGCCCTTGACCCTTTGTACCTTAATCAATTATGTAAGATTATCAAAAATAAATATTTAAAAAAGAGAAAAAAAGAAATAATAATCTTCAGAATGATAAAAACATTCCTCTCAACAAAGCAATCTGAAGAGTGAAAGTAGCAGGTGCAATAGAACAACAGATCAGGAATGACATTGGACAAGGTTAAGGCTGTTGGGCCTGGCTCGGTGACCGAGCAGCTAAAGTCCTTGCCTTCAAACACATCAGGATCCCATGTGGGCGCTGGTTCTAGTCCTGGCGGCCCTGTTTCCCATCTAGTTCCCTGCTTGTGGCCTGGGGGTTGGCCTAGGATGGCCCAGGGCCTTGGGACCCTGCACCCATGTGAGAGACCCAGAAGAGGATCTGTGCTCCTGGCTTAAGATCGGCGCAGTACTGGCCACTGCGATCACTTGGGGAGTGAATCATTGGATGGAAGATATTTCTCTGTCTCTCCTCCTCTCTGTATATATCTGACTTTGCAATAAAAATAAATAAATCTTTTTTTCTTTTAAGGCTATTATTCCCTGGCAAGAACCCCCACCATGTGGGCTGCAGGGTTTGTGGCAGGCACAGGGTTCTCAATTGTGTCATGGCCCTATTTTTTTTTTTTAAAGATTTATTAATCTATTATTGGAAAGGCAAAGTTAGTAGAGAGAGAATCTTTTCTTCTGCTGGTTCATTTCCCAAATGGCCTCAATGACTGGAACTGGACCAGTCCAAAGCCAGGAATCAGGAACTTCTTCAGAGTCTCCCAGGAGGATGCAGGAGCCCAAGCACTTAGGCCATCCTCTGCTGCTTCCCCAGGCCATTAGCGGGGAGGTAGATTGGAAGTGGACCAGCCAAGACTCAAACTGTTATCCATATGGGATGTTGACACAGGAAGTAGAAGCTTAGCTTGCTATGTCATGGTGCAGGCTGCGCCCCTATTTTAAGCTCTGTTACTTAAGGTTCTTGTCAAGAGTGGCCTCCCCTGATGGAGGCTCAGCAAACACCTGTGCAGCAGCCTTTGGTGCCAATGCTTACCGGATGCGGTGCCGTACGGCAGCATCAAACTGCAGCAATAAGATCTCCCTCTGGAGGAGCAGGGCCTGGGAAACCTGGACCGGGTCCTGGGGGCTTGGGAGGCTGTCAATCATTTTCTGCAGCTCCCGCAGCTCAGACCCTATGAGAGGGACAGCATGTTCATCACAGTGAGACATCCAGACAAGTGGAGCTAAGCTGACAGCATCATCATTCCTCTTCAAAGCTGGCTTATCACCCAGGTGGATTTCCCTGCCTCTTGCGGCTGTGCTGAGGCCAGCAAAGCCCTCTGCTTTGAATCATGAAGTCTGCTTTCTCTCCCCTTTTTTTCTTTCTTCTTTTTCCTTCCTTCTTTCTTTCTTTCTTTCCTTCCTCCCTCCCTTTCTCCCTTCCTCCCTTCCTTCCTTCCACCCTCGAGAGAAGACACAAATTTACTTTACTTTTGGCACAAGAGAGCATGCTTTTTAAAGTGAGTTCTAAACTTGGCAGGGACACAGTCTCAAAATAGAAGGCAAAAGAGAAATGACAAAGGGCAGGGAGGTGGACTCATCAGGAGACCCACTAGGGACTGCAAAGGATTCTGGACCGTGAGCAGTACTCGCCATGCTCACGGGTGCAGGCAGTCCAGAGGAAAAGCACGCATGCATCCATGTATCCACATAACAGGGTGTGCATACTGCTACTCATCCTTCTAGGAGTCTGCTCACCTTGGGGGTGTCAGACAGAAATCTATTTAGCTTATTTCTTGTATCCTTTCTGCAGATAAGAGTAGACTGGATGTAAGTGAATTTACACATCTTTTTTTTTTAACTTTTATTTATTTGAAAGGCAGGTAGTCAGCACACACAAACATAAACTCACACACAGGGAAAGTCTTTTGCCTGTTGGTTTGTTCTCCAAATGCCTGCAACAGCTGAGGCCGAGCTAAGCAGAAGCCAGGAGTCAGGAACTGAGTCTGAGTCTCCCAGGTAGGTGGCAGGGACCCAACTGCTGGAGCCAACACCTGCTGCCTCCCAGGGTGCACTTTAGCAGCAGCTGGAGCTGATAGCAGAGCCGGCACCTGGTGATCAGATGGACACATCCCTGGGAGCATCTTAACTGCTGCCCCAAACATCCTTCTTGTGCTTGTCTCAGGTGGAAATTTCACCTTGAGGCCTTCGGAGGCATTCCTTGCCAGGTTGAGGAATGGATGGCTGTCCCAGCATCTCTGTTAGTGGCATAGAGAAGGGGCTGCTCACAATGGGAGGACACAGAAAACCATCACATATCTTTTGGGAGAGAGCACTGATGGCTCCATGCTCACAGGGAGACCAAATGGCAGCCTGCCTGAACCTCTATCAAACAACATGACAGGAAGACCATCCTGATTTAGGACACAGGACCATACCCAAGGCAACAACAGTGGGATGAGGGACCCTCTAGGCATTTCCAGGAGTTTCTCTGATTCTACAGCCTCTCCAGTGCCCAGTCACTGGACCTCCCTCTAGCATGCCCCAGCTAGGAGAGCCCAGGATAGTGGGTCCCTGAGACCTTGATCAGGATGGAACCACGCTGAGAAGGGTTGCAGTACTTGCAGGCTATTTTTTTCACTTCAGAAAAAGATGTCTAAATTTTGTCTCCTTTTGAGATTATAGGACATTAATGGTTTTACCACAGAAGTTTTTGGCTCTAGCACCCCAAAACACTTCCCAACATCAAACATTTTTTATAACTCCTCTAAAATATGGTTATTTTACTGTGCTACAAATATATTCTTACACACACACACACACACACACACACAGATACTCTCTGCAGAGGAGTGGTGTTAGAGCAAACTGGACAAGACATTTAAGGCAGTGGTGGTCAGTGAGCCTCATTCAACCAAGGCCTAGTGTTTGGTCAACAAGCAAAGTGTTTCATCAAGTGAAGAAACAACCATGGGGAAATGTTTTTTATTTTATATATATATTATATATATATCATGTATATATATATATATACACACAAATACAGTTAGGTTTATTTATTTTAATTTGAGAGCAGAGTTACAGAGAGGGGGAGAGACAGAGAGCGATCTTCCATCCACTACTTTACTCCTCAAATGGCTGAGACTGTGCCAAGTCAAGGCCAGGGTCTCCTATGAGGAGGCAGAGGCCCAAGCACTTGGCTCATCCTCCACTGCTTTCCCAGGTGTTAGCAGGGGGGCAGAGCAACTGGGACTTAAATGGGTGCTCTGACACAGCGTGCCAGTGTGCAGGCAGTGGCTTAACCCATTGTATCACAATGCCAGCCCTGAAAATGGTCTTTGATCCTCTCCAAACACACTGAAACAGGGAGAATGTCAAATCACACAGTATTCCCCTCGAACTCTGTGAAATCAGAGTGAGAAACATGTTTGGGCAAGGGCCCGAGGGGAGCAAAGATGAACGCAAATGTTTCCACATAAGAGTGCTGGGATTATAACTGATTCTAATAATTTTTTTTTCTGGTTCTACAGTGTTGCTTGCATACTTTTGCATACAATCACTTCTCGGCAAAAGTGTTAGGTGCTGATTTCAATTTACCATTAGCACACAGATGCAGAAGTCGGATGACTCTGTCTTGGGCTGCCCTTTCATGGTAGGGTCATGGTGCCATGGAGCGGAGGGGACAAATTGAAGTAGGATCAGGAGCCCCTTCACCTCCTGGGGCAGCTGTGGTGAGGTGGTGGTAGTGGGGGCTATGGAGGATGACCCAAACTGGAAAATGTAAGGAAAGGGATCTTTTTTCCATGATTCTGGGAAGTCAGAGAGAGATAGGAGACACAGAGCCCGTGTCAGGTGGATACTCAGAGCCTGGGGGTTTGTTGAGTTCCTCAAATGCTTAGTGCCTAGGATGTGGGCTTAGGTTAACCTCCAGCTTCCACATTCCAATGACACCCTCTGCTCGCACGCACTTGAAGGGGAGTCACTGGGTTTGGGGGTAGAAGAGATTTGGGTGAACCCCCCAGAGCCTGGCCACAGTGTCGCTGAGCTGCTTGCCTTAGTGGAGTGGGAAGACCAAAAGCTGAAACCCTGAGAGTTTCCCTTTGTAAAATGCCTCAAATGGCCATCATAGTCATTTTCTCCATCTCCAAAGAGCTCTGAGATTCTTAAAGGGACAGACTCAGGATTCCTGACTCACCTAGTTCTCCTCTGCTGGGAGCAAGGCCCTGAATGAGAACCTTTTGGAAAAAAGTGATGGTCTTAGACTGGATCTTCTTTTATTCACTCTTTCTATGCATAGCAAAACAGAACATGCAACATGAGCACATTCTGCTGGTGCACCTGGGATTTCTGCAGCATGACAAGGCACTTGCCCTGGTTGTGGGCCTCACACAACTCTGTGGTTTTCATAAATAGCAAGAACCAATTCCTTCACCCAGAATTCTAGGTACTCAGGCAGGGCCCACAGCTCTGGCTCCTCAGCATCATCCGGTGGGTTCCAGCCTCTGGATGGACCCTTTGCAATCCTGCCTGCCAGGACTGTCCCTCATATAGCCTCCTCTAATCCAAGCTGGTCGGTGCTTCAGTCTGAGCAGCTGCTGCCAGACCCAGCCCTTGCAATTCTGCCCCCTCCACCCTGCAGGCACCCACTGTCTGCTCCCAGCTATGACATGCCTTCTCTGCAGGGACTTGGTTCCCACACAGAGTTGGAGCTGTGACTCTTGGGACTTCTCTCACCTTTAGGCAGCACCTGCCTTGTCATCCCAATGGGCTGTGCTTCTCTCTCTTGTGCCTGTGGGGAACTCAGCCTTTGGGAGCATCCTAGCTCGTTGTGTGAGCAATGACCCAGTGCTAACCATCCCTCACATTAAACAAAGAAAAGGACGACAAGTGCCTGGGACCTCTTGCAACTTTATGCTTCTCTAGAATACTTACTGATATTTGGAGAGTTTGTGGCTCATAGCTCAACCAGAATTCTCTGCTTTCTGCCAAGGTGGCTGCAACCTGCTCCTTCAGTGTTACCTGTCCTCATTTGGGCATCAACTTTTTTCCCCACTGACCACTGTATGCTCCTTAACAGAATAATCACAGATGCTACCATTGACTGCTATGGGAATCTACTGCCACCAGTCTCAGGGTTTTCCACAAACCTGTTTCTTATATGCAGCAGCCAAAGGTGAAGAGATTCAATTACACCACATTTGTTTTTAATACTCTCAGGTTTAAGTCTGACTATGAACTTATTTCTCAGGCTCTTCTCATTCTTTTTTATTTTGTTTTGAGTTATTTTTTATTTTTATTACAAAGGCAGATTTAGAGAGGAGATAGAGAAAGATGTTCCATCCACTTGGTCACTCCCGAAGAGGCCGCAATGGCCAGAGCTCAGCCGAGCAGAAGCCAGGAGTTTTTCTTTTTTCAGGTCTCCCTTGGGGTACAGGGTCATAAGACTTTGGGTTATTCTCTACTGCTTTTCCAGGTCACAAGCAGGAAGCTAGATGGGAAGTGGAACAGCCGGGTCACAAACAAGTGTCCATGTGGGATCCTGGCACACTCAAGGCAAGGTTTTAGCCACTGAGCCTTTCTTTAAACTACATGACTGTTAGGTTATCTTATTTTGCTACTCATAAATATTGAAATGATGAGTGACATCATCTAGATGTGACTTTAATGATCCAAGTAAGATCGGTTTCTCAGCATCTGATAAGCCTATTATTCAATCACACACATAAGAAATAAAAAAAAAACCAGTATCTTATTAATACTATAAGATATTAAAATTCTACATTTTATCTTATAATCTGGTACAGTCAGAATATTTTGAATGATACTGGATGGTTAAAACAAAAGCCTTGGGTTTGGCAGAGTAGACTAGCGGCTAAAATCCTTTCCCTGCACGTGCCAGGACCCCATATAGGCACCAGTTCTAATTTCTGGCAGCCCTGCTTCCCTTCCAGCTCCCTGCTTGTGGCCTGGAAAGTAGTCGAGGACAGCCCAAAGCTTTGGGTCCCTGCACCTGAGTGGGATACCTGGAAGAGGCTCCTGGTTCCTAGCTTCAGATTGGCTCAGCTCCAGCCATTGAGGCCACTTTGGGAGTGAATCATCTGACAGAAGATCTTCCTCTCTATCTCTCATCCTTTGTGTCTATCTAACTTTGCAATAAAAATAAACAAAACAAAACAAAAGCCTTGGTCGTCCTTACTATCAGACTAAATCAGGTTGTTGTTGGTTGCACTTTTGTTTTTGTTGTTGTTGTTAACTGATTTAAGAGACAAAGAGAGAGATCTCCCATAACTGGTTCATACACCTAAATTCCCAGTGGGCCAATCCAAAGCCCAGAGCCTGTAACTCAAGCTGGATATCCTACTTGATGGCAGGAACCTTGTGCCATCACCTCCTACCTCCCAGAGTGTGCATGAGCAAGAAGCTGGAATCAGCAATGGAGCTGGGACTTGAGCCCTTATCACCCAATATAGGATGTGGGAGCCCAAGTGGAGTCCTAATGCCTGTGTCAAATGCCCACCCTGGCTGTGACTTCTTAATATCAGCTTCCTGGCCCCAGCCTTGCCATGTAAATTCACAAAGGCCAGCAAGGAAATGGGCAGGAAATAAAATCTATCCTTAGCAGGGTATTACACTTTTTCCTGAATATTTACGTAGATTTTAACCTACAGAACATTTCTCTAAGATAGCGATTATTACTCCTATTTCACAGATGCACGGAGGGCTCACCTTCCAATAATCAAGTGGAAAACAAGGATGAAAATTTGACTCCTGACTTAGTGTACTATGTGGTTTAGCCAAGACATGTGAGTCAGATAAACATATTTCAGAGACAGTGCATAATGGGACGTTTCTTCCCTTCTCATCACTGTCTAATAGAGAAGACATAGTGTAGTTTTGCTTTCCAAAATAGAAAGGGCTTCACAGAATTGCAATTGAATAATAAAGGTAATTTTCATTCTCCTTAATCACTTACCAATGCCCTCCAGTCCTCCCCAGTCACCTCTCCAAGGGCTTGGACTCAGAGGAAGCTCAAAAGAAGTTGGACAGTTGCCCAGTTTAGCGAAACTGAAAAGGTAGGCCACAATGTCATGCAGAGAAGCCACCAGCTGTAGAGTTAGCCGTAAGGCTCTGAAGGCTGCCTTGGGTAAAATCAATACAAGGAAATGAGTCTGAGAGCGCTTCCAACACAGACGAAAATATGCAAGCATCAATTAGAAACAAGATCTTTTTACAAGAACATTAAATATTATCTGAGGTAAATAGTGTCTGAGAAAGAAAATAGCAAATGGAGTCATGAACCAGGGTTCTAAGCCCTTGGACGAGGAACTCCTGTGGATGGTGTTAAAGCCCGTGAATATATAGAAATGTGCCTGTAGGACCATCAGTGCATCGCAGGTGGCATTGCAGTGACTCCTATTCAGACAATACCGTCCTGAGTGAGCACTTTCAGAAACAAAGCATAGATATTTATCAATGTGTCTGAAACTAACACATGACTCAGTGCCAAACACTGGTGCTCAAATATCAAAACCCAAGGGAAGGAAAGTGTAGTCATGCTCTAATTATAGAAGAGAGTTTTTGTTTTTCAAAAACAGAACATTCTTCCATGAAAGGGTGAGAAACTCAGGTTGCTAAGCAGCTTTCTGTTTAGAAAGAAAAATTAGAAGATCCTCAAAATGTCATTTTTCAACATTGCACTTGTATGTACTTAACAGACATAATGTGTTCTCCATGTCTACAGGATTCACGTCCACAGATTCAACCAATTGTAGATCAAAAATGTCTTGGGGGGAAAATGAATCCATAGTGAAGACATTAATTTTTTGGTCTTTATCCTCTAAAATATAGAATGTAGTATCTGTTTACATAGCACTCGCATTGTAGTATTCATGATAAATATTCTAGAGTTGATTTATACATCACAGAAGGATGTGCATGGGCTATATGCAGATTTATCTGATTTCTGCAGGTTTTTGTGTCTGGAGGAATCCTAGAACCAATGCCCCATGGACACCAAGGGATGGTTGAGCTTAGGTGAGGATTTTACATGTTTCTATATCCCTTAAAAAAAACCTTGATGATTATTTTTTATTTTATTTGGTTCACTCCACAAATGCCTGGAACAACCAGGGCTGGAATAGACTGAAGTCAGGAGCCGGGAGCTCCATCCAGGTCTCAAGTGGTGGCAGAACACAAGAGCTTGAGCTGGTTCCTGCTGCCTCCCACAATGTGCATTAGCAGAAAGCTGAATGGGAAGGGGAGGAAAGAGTAGAAAAAGAGGCACTCTGATATGGAATTCAGGTATCTCAAGTGAGGTCTTAGCCACAGCCCAAAAACCCATCAACCATTCCTTCTGTGCGTGGTTACCAATATTACTCGCTCGGTGAAACAGGTACACTGAACAACCCCGGAGAGTTAACTGGATAGCTCAAAAGTGGTATCCCAACCTCTTATTGACTTCAGGACATTGGGCTGGAGTTTTCCTGAAGGGTTTGGGAGGAAATCGGGAACTAATAAGGGCTGTAAAAAGCTGGAATTGGTGTTTCTTAATAATCAGGGGAAAACAGAACTCAAGAAATAATGAGACCTTAGAGAAATTATAATGGAGCAGGCAGAAGTTTCAGCTGCTGGGAAAAGATTTTAGTTATTAGACCAAAGAAAGAAAGAGGAAAGAGAGAATTTCTCTGAAATAATAGTTCAGTTGTGGTAGAAAGTACGATCCAAAAAGAGCTTATGTGGAAAAAGACATGCCTACCAAAGGCGAGGTAGGGTGACTAATGAGGTGGGAAAAATGAAGGATAAGGATTGGAGACTGGAGACTAATGAGATGGGAGTAATAAGAGATGAGGGAGCAGGACGAGCCCACAGCAGGCTGGGGAGAATATAAGGACACTACACAACCTGCTTAAAGGCCTCTGTGTAAAACTTTCCCAAAGCTCCAAAGAATGAAAGTTCTCAGACCCCCTCCTGCCAGCAGCCTTCCTGCTCAGGAACCTCACCCCACCTTTTTTTTTTTTTTGCTCTGTGGGAACTTTTCCTTCATTTGAGTCAGCATTGCACAGCTTCCTTGTCTGTGTCCTCATCATTCCTGGGCATGAGATGCAAACGCCACCAGCTAGAACCACAGGTGCCTGCATCATTGTGAGACCCAAAGACCAGCCAGTGTCCGTTCTGGCACACACACACACACACACACACACACACACACACACACACACACAGGGAAAATACCAACCTTTTCTGGCAGAGTTCTAAACATAACCAGCACTTCAGAAGGGTGTGCTAGGAACCACAAATTGAGGAATAATTTTCCATCAGGGGACAGCAAACCCCGGGATCGGGGTTGAAAACTTCTGCAAATTAAAAGAAAACACTCATAGCACTTGGCATTTCTCTGTAGGTGAAAGGCAGGGCAGGCTGCACCATGTACGCTGTCATCCTCTGGGCATACAGGCCTGACTGTCATCAGGACTCAGCAGCCAAAGCCAAGGACAAGAGAGAGCCTCCTTTCCAAGCTGGCTCCTGGGTGGGTGGCCAGAGTTGGGTATAAATAACTCAAGGGATCTGGACAGTTAGGCTAATTTTAGACTGGGCTGCCTGGGTGTGGAGGGCGGAAAGGTGTGGTGAGAAAGACAAGAGCAAGGGCAGGAACGAGATGGCTGGCTCCTATCCTGGCTGCTGCCATTTCATTGTGGTAGGTTGATCTGTAAGCCCACAACCCATGCATTCCTGGTGTGAGAGTTCTCACTAGCCCAGGCACCAGCAGTTGGATTGAGTGTTTGAATGCCACATGCATGCTTGAAGTGTAAGTGAAGTACACCTCACTGGCCTGGCCTGCACCACATCCTGACTCTTGCACCTGCCAGCAGGTATTACAGACTGGCCCAGTCTGGGTCACCTGCATATTTGATCCACATGTATATTGATGGGTACTGTAGCCCAGCCCAGCCTGTACTGCCCCCAGCCTAAGTTCTTGCACTCACCACCAGGGTTGCCTCTCAACAGGGGAGTTCCCCAAGTGCCCCTAACAGGTCAGTTCTCAGTTGCAGATCTCGCACACCAGTGGGAATTTTGGTTCAGATTGATTGGCCCACCTCTATTCCCAACATTCACTGGTGGGTAGTGCAATCTTACCAGACCAGTCCATACCCATCCCAGCTCTCACAGGTGGGTATTATAGCCCAGTCCTGCCTGGCCAACACCCTAGATATGACTCTTATGTGGGTCAGTGGGTACAGTGACCTAGTGTAGTCCATCCTACACCCACTCTGGCTTTTCACAAGCAATAGCAGGTGCTGGAGCCTGGTCCAGTATGGGCAAACCCCCAGACCAAGCCACACACACACACACACACACACACACACACACACACACACACATGCCGAAGGAGGTTGCAGCCATGTGTGTTCTACTCCAATTCTTGGTTCTTATGTTCACCAGTGGGAACCTCAGCCCACTTTGGTAGGGAGTAGCCTTAACTCCCCTACCAAACCTACTCCTAGCCACAGTTCTTGTGTGTGCTGGTAGTTGCTTTGACCTAGCCTGGCATGCCCTATTTCTCAGGCGTGGCCCTTTCCATTAGAAATTGCAACCAGCCTGGCCCAGCCTGGCCCAGCCTGCCCCTACCCCTGGCTTTCATGCAAACTGGTAGGTGTGATAGTTTGATCTGGCATGCCTATACTCCTACACTTGTCACTGTGCTACATTTTGGTCCTGTTTTACCTGGTTTGGCCTACACCCAACCTTGACTCTTGTGCTCACCAGCAGGCATTATAGCCCAGTAGGAGAATTCCCCAAATTCTACCAGGCCCACTCCCAGACCTGGATTTCACACATGGTATAGGGGGTGCTAAGCTCCTACCAGGCACAATCCAACCCACGTCTCAGCCTTTGTGTGTGCTAGTGGATGTTGAGACCTGGCCTGCCCCACACCCATTCTTGGGTGTGCCTGCAGGTATTGCAGCCTGGACCCACCTGGCCTCTTCCCAACTGCAGTACCCATGAGTGTCAGTGGATTTCGTGGTTACACCTAGCTTGGCCCCTTACCACTCGCAGCCCTCAAGTGAACCAGCTGGTATGGCAGTTTCACAAGGATGAGCCCACAATCCGCCAGAGTCTATCCCCATACCATGTTCTCTCACATGCTAGTTAATGTCATGAGTGGCCTAATGTGCTCCACTCCTGCCCTAACATTCACTGGTGGGTACTATGTTCTAGCCCTGCAGCAGCCTTCCCCTCCAAGCCCTAGCTTTCATGTGTACCAGTGGGTGGTGGTTGATACTGACTAGTCCAGCTCAGGTCTCCCACATGGGTGGGTGCATTGGTCCAACTCTGAAAAGTCTTCTGGTTTCCCTCCTCCAAACCGCGTGGTCCCAGCCACCTCATTTACCTCTAAGTGCAGTGGTCTGGTCGGTGAAAGTTTCCCATCAGTCATTCCATTCCTCACTTGTAACATACTCCCTCAGCAACCCTGCATCCCATACATTCCCATACCCATTTCTCTGAGCAATCCACAGCCTCTGTGCCCATAAGTGTATAGGTCTCTGAACTCAGTATTGCTGCAGTATGGTGTGCAGGCCTGAGCCGCTGACCACCTGCCTGGTGCCTGCACATGCTCCTGCATTGCTTCTTCTGCTTTATAATGGACTATTGCAAACTGGTCACCTCATTATACCAATGTGGAATCCTAGAACTTGTAGCTGCTATTTAAGCCACATTTGGGGGCCCATTATCCAACCTCCCTCTGCCTTACCCCTCTCCTTCCCTGCCTCTGATCATCATTATTCTACATTCAAATGGACTTTTTAAAACAAATTTTTTGACTAACATGTAACACTTGAACACTTTTACAGAACATAATTTTTAGCAAAGCAAGCTGTGGAAATACTTCATAAATTGTGAGTTGTCTTCCAAAGTTTGTCACTGTTGTTACCAAGATGTCTGGCATCTGCCTGCATCAAAGTGGTAAGGGTGGGTAGGAGCCTAGGGATGCAGGTGGTACTATCTGAGCAATTGGTTAGGAATTGGAGACTTGGGGCTGCCTTTTGGTACAGTGCATTAGCTGCTGCAGGTGATGCCTATTATGACATTCAACATCTCATCTCAGAGTGTCTGCTTTTAGTACCAAATTCTAACAGTTGACCCCTGCCAGTATAGTCCCTAGGGGGAACAGTGATGACTCAAGAAATTGGGTTCCCATCAACCTCTCAGGACCTGGACTGAGTTCCTATCTCCTGACTTTGGTCTAGCCCAGCCCCAGCCATGAGGAACACTTTGGGGGGAGTGAACCAGTAGATGGAAGTGCTCTATTTCCTTCTTATCTTCTGCTTCTCAAATGAATAATTCTTTTGGAAGTTTCAAGGTATGCCTCTGAAAGCCTGAGTCTGCTATCCATCAGCTGGCCAAGGGTGCCCCCGTAGCCTGGCTGAATCCAGTCATGGGCCTCTGAGAAACATACATGTCCCTGGAGGTCCAGAACCTTCTAGCAGATGCTCAGCTATAATTTACTGCTTTTTATACTCCAACATCAAGTAAGCAGTCCACAGCAGAGTTTTCTCTGCTCTGTATAGAGAATGGGCAGGGAGTGTAGCCTGGTTCTCAACCCTTTCTCGGTGGATGGTCCATCAGCTGCACTTGGCCAACCAGTTCCATGAGCTGCTCACCACTCCTCCAGCCCTACCTTTACTTCAATTCTCCTTGAACAGCCCACTCCTGAGTCACACCCCTGCAACCATGTCACCTGCAGTCTTCACTTTCCCCCTGCCAACTTCTATTCCCTCTGTTTTCTTACTCACTCCCAAGAAACCTCCTTTGTCCCACCAAATACATTCCTTGCCTTCACCCTGCCTTCTGCTGTCCCCTTCCACTTGGTGGTGTCTTTCTGGCCTCCTGCCCCACCCTACCCAGGCCAGAACTCTTACCAAGCACAAGAACCACCTTCTCTCCAGCAACCCAACCTCCCCCTCGACCCTGCTGCCATCCCATGCTCTCCTTCTTTGTACTCATGACCTACAGCCAGCTCCGACTCTGCATGCCCCCAACTACTCAGCTTCCTGTCTTGAGCTGCACGCTGCTGGGCACAGCTGGAAGAAATCACCCTGATTATATTGATGCAACAGCACACACATGGTTTCCAGCCCAAGCTATGTTATCCTGGGATCATCCCTTCTCTTGCTACTCATCAGTTCTGAGGTCCATGTCCTGGTTCAACAATCCCAAGCCTTCTTTAAGGCCCACACCACATTCCTGTGCACAGATGATAACATGGTCTGTTAGCACATGATTCAAGACTCCTGGCTGACATTCAAACAACTCAAAATCTGCATACCATATGACCCAGCAATTGCACTCCTAGGAATATATCCAAAACACCTGTTTCACGACAAACCAACATGCATCCCTATGTTCATAGCTGCACAATCAGTAATTGCAAAAACATGGAAGCAACGAAATGGCCCATCAGCAGAAGATTGGATAAGAATGCTATGGTTATCTACTCCATGGAATACTACTCAGCTATTAAAAAAACAAAATGCAGTTCTTTGTGGCTAAATGGGCCCAATGGAAACTATAATGCTAAGGGAATAGAGCGATTCCCAAAAGGTTAGATACACATGTTTTGCCTTGATTTAACTGTAATTTTGTTTGGTTGTTTGTTATTTTTTGACTGTCATATGATAACTGTCTCAAACCCAGATGATTTGAAAGAATTGAAATTGCATTATTTTTAAATATTGTTAATCAATACTATGTCAATTAATTCAATAAACGTTTGGTATATTGATGTGATGCTTTGTTGGGGCTTTTAACTGACCAGAACTTACTCTGTTAGCTATACCTTCAGACCAAAGAAGGTTCCAAGAGGCCATGAACTTATTGGACAATAAGGATGTGGACTTTATGTAGGTATATGCTTGCAATGAAGGATCTCAACTGAACTTAACTGTGGCTATGCAGCAAGGTGGAGGAATCCATTTGGAGGGGAGGGGTGTTGGGGGGGTGGGGGGAATCCCAGTGCCTATAAAACTGTATCACATAATACAATGTTAATAACAATAATAATTTAAAAAGACTCCTGCCTCGAATTTCATCCAGATCCTATTGGATCCTTCCTTCCTCTTCTCACTTTCAGTCAGGGTCAGAGGGCTACACCAGAAACACAAAGCAAAGATGGCACCTGGGTTCCAGGATCTCGGCTTGCAAGGTATGTGGTGCTGGAAGCCTGATGCAAAGAAAATGCAGAAAACACTTGGAATAAGAAGTCCCTAAAAGTCGCTGGGAGAATGGAGGCACAAACTCACAGCATGGTCATCTCCCTCCGCACTTCTTTCTAATGGCACTACCATCTTTTTTCCCACTGAAAAACAAACTGAGATGAAATATACGTAATGCAGACTCAGCATGTTAAGCATTAAATGCATAGTTGAGGGCATTTGCAACTGCAGCCATCACCATGTATCTCCAGAATGTTTTCTCATCTTCCCAAACCAAACCTCCACACTCACTAAACAATAATAGTGTTGCTGCCTTTTAGTCTTCTGAAGCCACATATTGGTTGGGATCTCCACATTAAATTTGGTGCCTAAATGGGCTTGCCCCCTATGCATCTGTGATCTGTATAATCATAATAGTCTCCCACATGGTGTCACTGATAACCATCTTGCTCCCCTTCTCTCCGTGACCTGGGTATTACCCCAATCCTCCCAACAATTTTCTTCCCATTGTCCTCACAGGCTGGACACAAGTCCACCTGTTGTGTTACATTTCCATGCCTTCAAACAGGTGGGTGTTCCTTATCTACCAGGAGCAGGAATTGTCACTCCAAATCCATTCTGGAAGCCTTTCTTGCTCATAACCACATTCCTTTAGACTTTCAGCTAATTCTGAGCAATTTTTAGCGTTTCCACTTATTTCTCATTTTGCCATAATTGTAACCCTTGCATATTTTCCCTTGCTTGGAAAGGATTATAGGTTTTGCCTCTTTCTCCACTACATAGCACAGCACTTGGCACCAATGCTGCCAAGCACTGCTGATCAGGTTGTGCTCTGAGGCAATGAGCAGTGGCCAGTACCAGCCTGCACTGTAGTTGCCGTGCATGGTACCTGCCTTGAAAAAGGGATGCCCATCTCTAATATGCACTAGCTCTATGGAATGATGACAACTCTGCTTATCACATAATAGGAGCTCAAGTAAAGTTGATTTCCTCTCTCTCTGTCCTCACTTCACTCCTCCATCAGCTAGTGCTGCTCCTGGCAATAAAGTCAGATGTCATCCTAGTCTCTGGATGATGTCAGTCTTCTCTGGAGCTATATAGGGAAGAACCCGTGAAGCTTTCTTCTTGGGAGGAGAGAGTCCCTGGGCTCCTCTTTTATAAGTTCTGGTGTGTAGGGGCAAAGTTGTGTTGTGGGAGGATCTCCCCTGAATGAAAGACAATACCTTACATACCTTTAAGCCTTAAGGAGCACCCCAGAATGATCAGATTCACAGGGCTCTTCTAGTCCAAGGATGGTAAACATCACAGGAAGGACACTTTTCTCCCTAACTTGTTCAGAGTGATACTGGGAAAAGAAACTTCGCTTTCAGCCTCAGTATACCCCCCACTGTCACTTCAGGAATGAGATGAGGACCACTTTCCCCCACAACCCTCACTCATCAGCTCCTCCCCTTCATCCCTAGTTAACTTCCACCTTACAGGATTCCCACTCATCATTCATTGAGCAGTCTTAAAATGGCCCTGCTCTGAAAAATCTTTCCTTATAGCCATAGTTCTTGGAATCCAGTCCTATATGCTACAATGCTAGGCATCACAGTATGCTAACTTCAGAAAGCTGGTTCAATTAACTCATTCATGAGATGAAGAGAATGAGGTCCAACGATGGAAGACAAGTGGCTTGCACATAGTCTCAGGCCAACAGTAGATTCAGCTGGGTGAAGTCCAATCATTCTGAGAACTAGGCCAGGGTTCTTTCCACTACATCTTTTCTTAGCTGGCATTTAGTGCTGATTAGTGGGCAACTCAGTGTGTAGGACCACAGACATGGGAGTCAGAAAGAACCTTAAGCAGTATTTCCACACAAAACAAAAGTTATTTTCTCTATAATCCCTTTTATTTATTTAAAGAATTAATTCACTTAATTGACTACCTTCTATTTAGTTGGATAAATGAAAGAGCAACAGACAGAGGAGAGATGGAGGGAAGGAATGTGATCTTCTGTGTACTGGTTCACCTCTCAAATGACTGCAAGAGCTGGAACTGGGCCAGCTGAAGCCAGGAGCCAGGAACTACTTTTAGGTTTCACACACGTTCTCAGAGAACTCAAGCAACTGGTCATCTTCTGCTGCTTTCCCAGGTACATTGGCAGGGAGTTGAATTAGAAGTAGAGCAGTCCAGCCCTGACCCCCGCCAGCCAAAAGCTGGCGGCAGGGCAGGTAGGGTGGGTTCCGGTCTCAGGGCAAGGGGCAGGCTTAACCCCTCTCAAGGTGGCTCTTGTTGGGGGCGCCCCTGCCAGATGGAACTCTGCTGGGGTTTTGGCCACAGCCCCCGCCACAAGGCGGGGGCAGAGACCTCGGTCTTGGGTGGCCAGTGCACCAAGTGGTGCTGGCCGCCCAGTGGTGAGCTCTGGAGTTTTTATGATATGAAATAGCTGCTTACGGACACCCATAAATAAAACCAGCGCTAGTGTAGGCGAGTCACGAATTTCTAGTTATTTCCAGGAACGGAGACATGAATCCTTAATGCAAGTGTGGGGCTGAGACCTGAAGGTTTGGACTAAGCAAACCTTAGCCCAGAAGCATGATTGGAACACAGGGTGGAGCTCAGGACATGCCCAGCAAGGTTTTGGCTCCAACTGGTCCACATTAACCACAGAGTTGAGCCACGGTATCTAAGGCAAGGGTGGATGGGGCTGCGGCAGGGTCTGGATACAATTGTCATCTCCCTTGGCACAAGTGTGGACTGGAATAAGACGTACCGGGCTGGGCCAGACCACAACACCTTCTGGTGCTTTGGAGGACCAGGGTAGATGTGGGACAGACTAGGCTAGGTCTCAACCCCAACTGAGCCATATACGAGCTATATGGAGGTGTGGACAAGCAGTGGCTGGGCTGAAACATCCTACAGCAAGAACCAGAATGGGATGAAGGCCAGTTAGGAAAGGCCACTGTTCCTGCTAGGACAGGAGGCGAACTGGCACATGGACCCACTGGTATGCACGAAACCTGACACCTGGAGGGGTTCTGATGGAGGAGCCTCCTCTGGCAGGACACAGATCCTGCAGGTCAGTGCAAGAAACATGGAAGGCAACAGCCAAGAGGCCATGGAAAGTGTCCCACTGGCATGCATTTGGCATGGGTCGGGGGCAGACCAGGCTGAATCTGTTCATGTCGTCCACTGGTAAATCCAAGCGCCAGAACAGAGTATGGGTCAAACCAGGTCCGGTCGTGACAAAAGCAATACACAATTTGGAATGCCAAGGTGAGGTAGCCTGAGCTAGATGCGACCGCAGTGCCCAGCCAGCACACGTGAGAACCAGGAAGGGAGGAGGCAGAGCTGACCGGGGAATAAGGGGTGGTTCCCTAGCTGAACAGCTACTTCCACTGAGGAGTGTGAGCTGGGTAGGGGGTAGACCAGACCAGGCAGGGTCACAGCACCTGCACACCTCATGTGGACCAGATTGGGTGAAAACCTGGCTGGGTTGACTATTCCCACTGGTGCAATCTATAATCATAGTGGGTGAGGGCTGTTGGGGCTTGGTCGTAGCATCTGCTGGCAGAAGCTGGTACAGGGGGCTAGTCATGTCGAGTTGAGCCACAGGGCCAACTGGAGAGGGCACAACTGGAATGGGAGTGACCTGGGAGGGAAATAGTGCGCTCCTCCCTCTTGGGTCATCACCTTCCACGGGAGGGCACGGGAACTAGGACAGGGGCTGGGGTGGCTAGACAGTCACCCAACAACATCAGCTAGGGCTGGTTGGATGAGATGGTTGGACGGAATTAGGTCACAACAGCCGTTGGCAAGTATACGAGCAGAGGGGAATATGGGACAGACTAGACTAGTCTGTCATACATACTGGCAAGCCAGGGTAGGGGGTGGGCCCGGTTGGGGCTACTGTGGGCCGCCTTTACTGGGCTGCAGCTCCTACTGGTTTTTGGGAGGGCCAAGTGTGTCCAGGGCGGAACCAGGCCGGACTGTAACACTCATCGGTTCCAGTGGAGGACATGGATGGAGACAGAACCAACCCAGCAACTATAACCACCAGCTGATCGAGGTGATGGACTGTGCAGGGTCCTATGCTTGCTAGAACACGCAGGAATCTGGACTGGGAATACATCAAAACTTCTTTGAGGATCTCCCCAGTCGAGACACTGGACTCAGAGTCCTAACCAAGAAAAGAGAACTAGTCAATCAACAACCTCAGCTATCTGTGGGCAGCAAAATGCTGGGCAAAAGGAGACTCTAGAAGGGCCTGTCAATCAATGGATTCTTCAACGACCACACTGTGCTTGGAGTGGCGAGACTGGTAGCGATCCATGAATGGGGAACTACTGGAACCACTTGATCGAGTATCTCAGAGCATGCCCCACATCCGGGACTTGGGGTGGGCGGGAAACTGGATGGGGCTTCTCCCTCTATATCCCCTTTTACCTCAGTTGAATATGTAAGGATTGTCAAAATAAAAAATTAAAAAAAAAAAGTAGAGCAGTCAGAACTCAATGCAGCACTCCAAATTAAGATGACAGTGTCCTTAGCAATGGATTAAGCCTCTATACCATGGCACAGCTGCCTACGCTCCCTTTAAAGTGAATGGATGCCCAAGGACACATTCATGAGCTTGGGAGCTTATCGATGCAGTAGGTGTCTGAGGTGCCAACATCCCATAAGGGCACTGGTTTGAGCCCTTTCTGCTCCAAAAAGCAGTAGAGGGTGACCCAAAGGGCCTTGGGCCCCTGCACTTACATGGAAGACCCAGATGAAGCTCCTGGCTCCTAACTTTGGACTGGCCCAGCTGAGGCAATTGTAGCTATTCGGGAAGTGAATCAGTATATGGAAGCTCTCTGTCTCTCCTTCTCTCTGTAACTCTGCCTTTCAAATAATAATAATAATAACAACAACAACAATAATCCTGTACCTTGGAATTCTCACACACACACCAATGGCCCAGGTGTCAGGGTGCCCTAACTTAACTGATTTTTTTCCATTGCCTGCAGTAAATATGTAGTCATCTATGAGAAACAAAGGACTTGAACAAGGCCTGTCTATTAGAAAGCAAACTCCCATCCTCATATTCTGACCATCTTTGTTGGTTGACCAGATAGAAAAATCCTGAACAAATTTCATTCTAAAAACAAAGGCAGAGAACTCACAGAAAACCTTCTGGAAACTAATGTGAAAATTGATGCCAAACATAGATTTGGTTTCCAAATGGTAGACTTGAGCAGCAGATAATGAAATAACATGAGAAATCTTAGAGGATTTCATCCCATGATGTTTCATGTGAGAGAAAGAGACACTGCAGTTTCTCTCAGCAAAGGGAGTCAGCAAAATTGTCTGGGAAGGTAACTTGGCCCATCATCTCTGAAATACATCTTCTGTCAGGAAAATCCTAAAGTCTTCCCAGGTGCATGCATTGGCTGAGCTCACAAATCTCAGCATTGCTGGCCACATGATGCCTGTGAAGTATTGGTGTTACTGGCTGTATGCTGACAGTGGCCAACAGTCAGACAAGAGCAGGAGCAGGTCAACTTCTTTTACGCTCCCATATTCTCTTGCTACTATCATTCTTGTTTCTTTGATGGGATCTGACTTCCTTGTCACCTGCTCTTTGAATTCCTCCCTGGGGTCTTGGGGGAGACTTAAAACTCCCCTTTGGGGGCCAGTGCTGTGGTGTAGCAAGCAAAGCTGTTGCATGAGATGCCAGCAGCCCATATAGGCACTGGCTGTGTCCTAACTGCTTCACTTGTGATACAGCTCCCTGCTAATGCACCTGGAAAAGCAGCAGAAGATGGTCCAAGTCATTGGGCCCCTGCACCCACATGGGAGACACAGATGAAGCTCTGATGTATGGAATGGCCCAGTCCTAGCCATTGTGGTCATCTGAGGAGTAAACTAGCAGATGAAGATCTCCCTCTATTTCTCTCTCTCCACCTCTATCCCTCCCTCTGTCATTCTTCCCTTTGAATAAATAAATCTCTTAAAAATGATAAGCAATTATGGAAACAGCTTTGTTCTTATCAACTAATATCTGCATATCTATATTCTCACTATCAAGTAACGACAGGAAAATACTCATTTATCCAAGACACTGTTTTTTCTTTTTAGGCATATTTCTTCTTCTTCATTGAGTATATCTGAAGCCCAGATGGCTCCAGATCAAGTTTACTTATTTATGTGTTTATTTCAGATGCTGACTTAGGTAAAAAGTTGTGACCCTCCAGGGAAAAACAAAGTACAGGCTAGAAAAACAGTCCCAACTAGCCTAAATTTTACGTAGTTCAGTAGAAACCACGCTTGAATACTTTAAGCTGCTAAATATATAAATGAAAATAGACACGAGACAGCTGAATAGCACCAAATAACTATTTTAAGGTATATAGCAGCTGGTACAGGAAAACTATAATTAAGATGTCAATGAAGTAGTTACAGGATGTGGTTAAGAACTTGCATTTTCTAACATACTGGTCACTCAATACCATGTCAATTAACTACATCATGTTGTAAATTGTTGTTGAAGTTGTGTAGTGGCTTTTCATTGGTGCGGGGGATGATATTCTGCCAGCCCTACTTTCAGACCAGGGATGGTTTTTCAATGAAACTGTTGAATTTATCTGGACAATAAGATGCTGGACTCTCTGTATGGTCTATGCTCACAATGAAGGAATCATGACTGGTTATGATCTGTACTACTGCAACAATGTGGAGGAATTCAATGTGGAAGGAGGGTTTAGGAAGGGGTTGGGGGAATCCCAGAGCCTATGAATCTAATCTGTGTCATAAAATGAAATAAATGTAGTTAAAAAAAATTTAAATTATCTGAAATTTAAGAAAGAGAAAAACAGTCCCAAAACATAGAGTGTTTCCTAAATTGCAGTACGAAGATGGTCTTATTTTGGGATGTTGATTCCCTTTTTTTTTTTTTTTGCACTTTCAAGACCAGAAGACCAAGCTGAAGTGCAGTGAAGGGCATGAGGATTTCCATGGTCAACTGAACATGCCTCCTCTCAAAGAGAGGTGGGGTTTGGGAAAGAGAGGATCAAGGTCAGAAAGGACTTACACACCTGGGGTCAACCTTGAGGTCTTCCTGGGAGTCCCTCAGCCCTTTCTTCTCCTGCGGCTGTCCCATCATGAAGAAGGTGTCCCTGATGGTGGGGAACTCGTCCAGTAGTGCTCTCAGGCTGTTGCAGTATGCCATGATCTGACCCCGGAGAGCATAGTGAGACATGCGGCGGTTCAACCTGAGTCAGCAGAAAGGATGATGTCCCCACGGAGGACCCAGCTTGCCCGCTCCCCTCCCAGGACTTCCAGGATCAACTGCCCCAGAGGAATTGTCAAAGAGGTCAGAGCACCTCCAGGTCCATCTGGGTCAGGTGGGCACTGCCAGGTGAACACCTGCTGGTACTTCCTGTTCTCCACTTGTGATGTTCCTCACTATGTCAGGGGGACATTTAACCTGTTTCTATCCAGTAGAATTGTACTTTACTTAAACACTGACCACCTAGATCTCTATGTATCATTGCTGGTTATTCCATTCAGGGTGGGAGACATTGGCAGGCATTATTTACAAAAAATGTACTTACTTCTGACAATATTCAACTATAAGATCCCTCTTGACTTTTCCAATTTCATCCTGTGATAAAAGAGAATGATAACTCCTGTGTTGGATAGATGACTAGAAGAACTTAGCCATCCTAGTATATGAGTGTAATAGGTGCAGAGCTACAGTCAAGCTTAAGCAGGGGGAAAAAAAGTTATGCAATTGAGACATTTTCAGCAGGCCAGTTTGAATACAGTCTTTTCGGTCTCTCTTGACCCTGCACATCTTTCTCAGCATGCTTAAAATGCAGGGCCTTGACTACTTTTTGGGGTGCTGAGAACAATCCTGAGTCTCAGGGTGAGGTTTTCTAATAGGAGAAAGAGCAGGCTTGCTATAACAAGGTTGGGTTCCCAAGCCTGATGTGTCTCAGCTGTGGCAGGCACGCAGGCTCCTCCACATGATCCTCCGAGTAGGTGGGAGGCAAACTCACAGTGCCTGCTCCGCTGTAACTCGGCTCTTTCTCTGACTTCAGAGTCTTTGTCTTCTGCTAGCATCCACAGAGCAGTTACAGGCTAACTTATTTTCCAGTCTCTCCTTTCTGTAACTCTGCCTTTCAAATAAGATAATAAAATAAATCTTTAAAACCCCAGATCCTGATGCAAATGACAATGATGTTGTCTGAGTGCTTTGTGAGATGGTGGTTGTTGGATGATCCTGACAGGCAGCTGATGAATGGTTGTATTTTTCCATTTGGTTACTGTTTTTTGAGAAGCAGTCCCTTAGGAGGGACTCTTTGCTTGGATTACTGCTTGGCAATAATTAGAAGGCCTCCCTTCCATCATCATAGCCCCTTTTGTAGAACTGGTTGAGGCCAGTTGAAGTCGTTCTTTTTTGATCACAAGTAAGGACAAAACCTAGAAAAATAAGCCTGGTTGTCTTCCTCCCCGAGAACTATGCATCAGAATTTCCTCATTCAAAAACAAAAACCTAATAGATAATGAAATGAAATTCATAAGGGTAACAATAATGTGAACTAAGTGAAAATTGGAGTTTTATAGTATTTTTCTAATAAATTAGGGTAATATAAAAACTCAAAAGCAATGTGATAGCTTCTAGAAAAACAAGATAGCAGGTGACCAGTTGGAAAGATGTTCACCTTGTCTAAATCATCTGAATCCCCAATGGATCCACTGAAGGATAAGCTAATGTTTCATGGCAGGTGCTAAAACACGATCATGTAGAAAATGACCCCAATAAAAGTGGTCTTGGAAAAGCATACACTTTTAGAAACTCAACTGTCATCTGCTATTGATTTTTTTCTAAATTTTTCTTCCTTTGTTTTATATGTTACTTGAAAGACAGAGTCAGAAGGATTTATCAATGCTGTAACAGCCAGAACTGGACAAGGCAGAAGTCAGGAGCTCAAAACTCAGTCTGAGTCTTCCACAAGGATGGCAGGGACCCAAGTGTTTGAATGGTCACCTAATGTATCCCAGGGTCCACCTTCGCAGGAAGCTAGAATTGGGAGTTTCACACTCAGGTCTTCCAACATGGAATGTGAGTACCCCAAGTGACATCTCAACAGCTGTTCTAAACACCTGCCCCCCAGTTTTCCCTAATCTATATATATAGTAATAATATATATTTGTATATATATTATATATACATTATGTCCCCTGCTTTACAGTCTATTTTCAGAGGTCCTGCCAAAAGAAAGTGAAAGCAACAAACACTTAATTTGCTCAAACATAAAAGAGGACCTGAGCTTTGGGAGCCTTTGCCCTACATACTCACGGGGTTCTCCATCTTATCGCCCAGAGTCTGTTTCCTAAGGAGGAAGTCATTCAGCATCATGTCCCGCAGTCCTGCCTTTTCCAGTTGAATTGACACAAAAGCCTCAGGAACTCTGCCAAGAGAACAGGATGCTGAGCCCCAGGCAGGAGGTCAGCGGACATGCAGTGTCAGGACAGCTGATGGGTTGGTTGGGAGTCACAAAAGCAACGACCCCATCTGTGCAGCTGTCTCCTGCTTCAAGCATTTCTGAAGATTCAACAGGGCTGGGACTAGGACGCCATCTTCCTCTGGGATCTCCATGTACCCTTCCCAATCCCAGACATCAGAGCTGGGACCTTCTGAAAGAAACTGTACATGTACCTAGGCTGCACTTACCTCACAAGGGTGTTCTCAGCCAGTTTTGAATCTTGGCCATGTGTCAGATTCAAGGCATTTTTTTTAAAAAAAAACATTATTTTGTTTGAGAAATAGTAATTCAGACAGAAAAAAGGAGAAATTTTATATACTGGTTCATTTCCCCAAATTTTTTGCTTGACTAATAGATTGATTTGAAAAACAGAGTGAAAAAAAAAAAAAGAAAAGAAAAGCAGAGTAACAGGGGGCGGTAAGAAGGAAGGACAGAGAGAAAGGGAAGGCAAAGATGGGGAAGGGGAGGAGTAAGAGAGAGAAAGAGAGAGAATCTTTCACCCATTGGCTCATTCCCCAAATGTCTGCAATGGCTAGGACTAGGCCAGACCTTTCACATGGTTAGCTGGGGCCAAAGCATTTGGACCATCTTTCATTGTTACTAAGAGTCTTAGTGAAAACTGGATTGGTAACGCAGATTAGCACAACTAGAGCTGGCATGCTGATATGGGATACCTACATTGCAAGTGGGGGCCTTAACCTTCCAGTTAACAACGCTGGCCCCACCTGCAAGGTTGGTGATGGCCAGGCCTGGGCCTCGATAAAGCTGGAGATTCAGTCTGGGTCCCAAGTGGGTGGGTGGAGTCCGATTGTTTCAGCCATGACTTTTGCCTTCTAGGGTCTGTACTGGCAGGAAGCTGGAGTCAAGAGCTGGGAGATGTGGGCATTTTAACCAGTATCTGAACAGCTAGGCTAAATGCTGGCCCTAGTTGTATCGTAAGTAGAAGTGTTTCTTTACATGTTATTGTTTTTCATTCTTGTCAGAATTGAATCAGAGTAATATTGATATGCCCCAATAAGATATACTGAGAGCAATCACAATTATTACAGGCTTTACATATCTCTTATTCTAAAAAAGGTTGCAATATAACGAGGCATCCCTAATTTATACTTGTATCTCTATAGAAATCATGACTTTCTGCCAACTCACCATCCTATTATTCTCCAAATTTTTGCTAGACTAGTGAGGGCAGTTTTGTGCCTCTCAAGATAAATATGGGAAATTTGCACACACCTATAACTCTTCTTCCTTGTGCTCTATCATGTTTGGCGTTTGAAAAATTATGCAGAGAGGAGAACAAATGAAGCAAGGGAAGAGAAGGAGAAAAAGGAGAGACGAGAAGAGAGAAGGGAGGTGGTGAAGTTAGGAACAGCTGGTTTCTCTCTGGAGTCTGTCGAAAGGAGTTGAGCCTTCTCTCTGTTTCTACAGGATCTTCATGTAAGATCTTAAATAGATGCCAGACACTCAGAGTCTAGGCTCCTTCTACAATTCCCCTATAAGCACTGTGTAACTGCTTGGCTTAAAATATGACATTCCTGGGACCAGTGCCACGGCATAGTAGACTAAGGCTCCACCTGCAAAACTGGCATTCCATATGGGTGTTTGTGTCCAGGCTGCTCCACTTTTGATCCAGCTCCCTGTTTATGATCTCGGAAAGCAGTGGATGACTCAAGATCTTGGGCCCCTGTTTCCATGTGGGAAAGTCAGAAGCTCCTGGTTCCTGCCTTTTGATTGGTTCAGCTTTGGTCATTGCGGCCGTTTGAGTGAGCAAGCAGATGGAAGATTCTCTCTCTCTTACTCTCTCTGTTTCTTCTCTGTAACTATGCTTTCAAGTAAAAATAAACTAAATCTTTAAAAAATAGAGGACAATTACACTATTTTAAGCAGAACCCCTTATCCCCAAGTACAGTACCTTTTAGAAGTCTGGAATGTTTCTGAAGAATGAGTGGGTGCATCTGGGGCTCTTGGGGTTGGAGGTATCAACGGACTTTCCATGTCATTAACAATCCTAGAATTTCTTCTTCTGGACTGACCCATTTTACCAGGATTCTGCATATCTGAACTTCTTTCCTAAAACATTTGAAACCACAATGAATAGAATTTGTTAGATGTAGAAGTCTTAAAATATTAGATATAAAATTATTTCATAACCACGGTTGACCCAAAAATCACTGTAAATGGCCAGATACTTGGGAGGGGAAGAATGAAAATAAGAAAAGGGGAGGGAAATGGAGGGAGAAAAGGGAAAGGCTAATGCTTTGCACAATGCAGGGTGGGGCTCCAAGTACAGTGCTTTTCAGAATAGAGTGCAGTTGTCTCAAGTTCTGACACAAATTGTGTGTTCTATCAAGTGGCTAGGTGGAGTGCTCTCTAGAACACGACCTCTCCAAAGTATTGTTGATAGATTGCATAGCTACAAGGTCTGGAAAACTCTCTCAAGATGCTCAGACAGTTGGAGGGCCACCGTGTGCTGTCATTCCAAATGTAATGATGAATGAGGAGGAGGAAGGGAAGAGGGGAAGGGTGGACAAAGGGCGAGTTGGTGCCTTCTAATATCCCACCTCCATTGCTCATGGAACTGCAAGACATGGTGGATGGGAGCCTTACCTGTTTCCCTAAACTGCTAGCTGAAAAATACAGTCTTCCAAGGATAAAACGTTTTTATCAATGATAGAATTACTGAAGCAGACATAAGGTAAGTAAGGCAAAGCGAAAAAGCTCCTGAATAAAAAGTTAAAGATCTAAACCTTATTTTTTCTGAATGCCCTTGAGATTTGATAGACTTCTGCAAATAGGAGCAACTGCTGGTTCCAGAGAGCTGGGGTGTGAGGCGAAGAGGGCCAGGTGCTGTTTCACCAGGCCCCAAGTGAGGTGAGAAGGCAGGAAAGCACACACTCTTGTCACTTCCTTAACCTTCCAGAGTGTTTCCTCTCCTAGAAAAAGGGTGGTAACGCACCCTCCGTGAGGCTGTGAGAAGAAGCCATGAGCTCAGGTTTTCTCCCAACACTTTGCTCCCTGCCAATCTGAACTTGAAAGCTCATGAATTGAAATGTTGACTCCTTGGGCTGTGTTTTTGGCATAGTGCTGAAGACGTTGCTTGGGATACCTGTACCCCATACTGGGGGCAACTTATGGCTGTGCTTCTGATTCCTGCTTCTTGCTAATGTAGCCTCTGGGAGTCAACAGGCGATGGCTCAAGTGCTTGAGTCCCTGCTATTCATGTGGGAGACCAAGACTGAATTCTGAAATCCTGGCTTTGGCCTGCTCCAACCTTGGCTGTTGAGGGCGTGTGGGAATAAGTCAGCAGATAGAAGATCCTTGTCTATCTTTTCAATTAAAATAAATATTCAAAATGTAAACTCCCTAGCTCCTCCTCTGTACTTCCCATCCCAATTCTGCTGAACTTCCATTTCTGTCCTCAATTGCTTCTTTTTCCAACCCCTTCCTGCTATTCTCTTTTTAGTTATCTGTCACTCCATTTTTCAAATAAATAAATCTTTGTGGGGAGAGGAGAATCTTCCCAAGAAGGATATGTAAAGCTCATCTAAGAAACCTAGACAAACATCTTTGGGAAGATAACATCAGATCCCATTTTCCAGATATTCATATTACAATCCCAGTCCACCTGTCCAGGCTGTTATCTTAATGACACCCACCTGCTCCCTAGACTCCAAGTCCTTCTAAATATTACCCCAGGGCCTCCCCACAGTGTCTTCTGCCCAGTGTCTTTCAACACGTGAACCTATACCTTAGATAGATATCAAGTGGTGAATTGCAAGCCCTCAACTTTCACTCTCACCAAGACACGCCACTTACATCTGTTTTCTATATTAGACTTCAATAAATTGACTAAAGGATTCTATATGTCAACTGTACATGAAAATCACAGACAGTGGTCAAACTGGGCTCCCCATTTCTTCCTGGTCCCTACCTACCCTTTGTTAATCCCATGCTGTACTCACTACTCAGCCTGATTGACCGTAGGTCCTCTTTGTCAGGTTCTCCCAAGGTCCCTTTCCTGTGCTGCCCATCCAGGATCCCCTGCTGCAGTCTTTCACTTTTGTCTGTAGCTGTAAGCCTCTCGGAGCCAGTTGGGGTTGGGCCTCTCACCCTTTTACACACTGAACCTTGAGTTCCATGGGATCTGGTGGCTCTAACTGCTTGAAGGAACCCAGTTAAGATCAGGGAGTTGATGGTCTATACCTACAATGTCAAGATACACTTAAATAACAGAATCATGGACCCGTGACAGTTGCCAAAACACTGTACTATTGTAATAATTTGGAAAAACAAGTGTGGGGGAAGGAAAATTGGGAGGGTGGAAAGGGCCATCCCTGAGCCTATGGAACTGTATTGGGAAAAATCTTTTTTTTAAAGATTGGGGAGTTGGATTTTTAATAATCAATGTAATTATTCAACCCTAATTTTCCACTGAAGTGTCTGATTGCTGTGGGACATAGTATTTGGAAGAACAAGGGAAGACACTGTTTTTGCCATCTGCATGTTTGCACTCTCCTGTGATTGTAAAGAGGATAAATGGATAAGCCTAGGGGCGGAAGGGAGAGGGTAAAAATGTGCTAAGAGAAGAATATAGTGAACTGCCCAGAATCCACGGAGCCTAGAAATGAAGACCATCTGGAAGGTAGATTTCTGCAAATTTAATTTTAAACCTAAGTTGCATTCCCTGGCATACACACAGGAGGGAAATATATAGCTGTGAGAAAAAAAAAATAAAATGGAGAAAAAGCTCAATAAACTATTGGGACTGATTTGCAGGATATATAAGTGAGAGAATACAAAAGAATATATCCAGACCCCAAACCAATTCATGTTAAGAGAAAAAAATTCAACATACTAGGAACATAACATAAGGTGCTCAAGCTGGGAAAAGGGAGTTATACAAAACTTATAGCTATCATCATATTTAATGGTAAAAGTTGGGCATTTTTATTCCTAAAATCAGGGATAAGATAATAATATCCACTCCCATTACTTCTATTCAGCCTTGTCCCGGAAGGCTCAGCCAAGGCAATAAGTGGGGTACAAAAAAGAAAAGGGATCCATATGGGAAAGCAAGGGGTGAAAGCATCCTTACTTGTGAATGATCTGATCTTATGTAATGAAAGATGGAGAAATGCATGCAAGCATGAACATGCCCACACATACCAACTATTAGAATAAATACGCCAATCATATAAGGTTACAGAATCACCCTGTAAATATCAATTACATGTCTATATACAAATAATAAATGTTCAGAAAATGAAATTAAGAAAATAATTCCATTTATAGTTACATCAGAAAGATAAACTATTTGGGATTAATATAACAGAAGTAGAAGAGTGGACACTGAAAACTATGAAATATGATTGAGAAAAGTTAAAGAAGACCCAAACTATTGGAAATATGTCCAGTGTTCATGAATCAGGAGGCTGAAGACAATGATATCACTAACTGCTCCACAGGTGCAGCACAATTCCTATCAAAACACCAAATGGCTTTTTCTTTTAACAGAAACTGACAAGCTAATGCTACGACTCACATGAAAACTTGAGACCCAAATTAGCTACAGCAATCTTTAAAAAGAAGAATGAGGTGGGAAGGCGTATATTTCCTCATTTCAAAAATAGCTATCAAGCCACAGTAATCAAAAGGCTGTGATACTGACATAAAAAGACATTTACATCAAACAGAATTGACAGCCCTAAAAAGAAATTCTTTCATTTACAGCCAATTGATTCTTGACAAGAGTTCTGGGACAATTCTATGGAGAAAGATGAGTCTTTTCAACAAATTGTGCTGGACAGCTGGATAACCACATGCAAAAGAATAGAGTTGGACTCATATCCTATTATAGATAAAATGTAAGCATAAATGGGCCATGGACCTAAATGCAAGAGCTCAAACTAGAAAACACTTAGGAAAAAAGCATAGGAATAAATCTTTATAACTTTGTATTCAGCAATGGTTTCTACACATGACCCCAAAAGAATAAGTGACAAAAGAAAGAGTAACAAATGGAACTCACAAGACAATTCGCAGACCTGAGGAAAATCTTTACCAAGAACATGGCTTCTAAGGGACATGTACTGATCAAACTTACAACTTGTTAAAAACTGAAGAAAGCCCACTCAATTTTATAAAACAGAAGAGGCTAAAATAGATATTTCTCTAAAGAACTTACAGAGATGGCCAAATAAACACATGACAGCATGTTCTGTGTCTTAGTAATTCAGCCATTTTACCTCTAACAGGACAGCTGGGGAAAAAAAAGAACCAGACAAAAGTAACAGATATTGGCCAAAATGTGGAGTTGATGGAGCACTCAAACATTGCTGGTGAAAATGCAAAATGGTGCAACCACTATGGAAATTTTGATCACTCCTTAAAGGGTGAAACATGTGGTTACTACATAGTCTACCTATTCCATTTCTAAATATATGGCCAAGAAAGAATTAAAACATAGGTCCTCACAAAAACCTGTATGTAAAAATTCCTAGCATTACTCCTAATAGCTAAAAAAAATTTTTTAAAAAGTGGGTGAACAGGGCCCGGCGCGGTGGCGCAAGTGGTTAAAGGTCCTCGCCTTGCACGCCCGGGATCCCATACGGGCGCCGGTTCTGATCCCAGCAGCCCCGCTTCCCTTCCAGCTCCCTGCCTGTGGCCTGGGAAAGCAGTCGAGGACGGCCCAAAGCTTTGGGAACCTGCACCCGCGTGGGAGACCCGGAAGAGGCTCCTGGCTTCGGATCGGCATAGTATCGGCCCGTTGCGCTCACTTGGGGAGTGAATCATCGGACGGAAGATCTTCCTCTCTGTCTCTCCTCTCTGTATATCCGCCTTTCCAATGAAAAAAATAATAAAAATAAATCTTTAAAAAAAAAAAAAAAGTGGGTGAACAAAAGGTTGTGTAACTGAACCTGACTCAACACTCAACAATAGAAAGTGCTGATTCTTGCCTCAACACATAGACTTTGGGGACATTGTGTTAAGTGAGAAAGCTAGACACAAACCTGTGATGCTGTGTGATTTTCTTTATGTAAGATGTGTAGAGTAGGCAGATCTATAGTGACAGAAGGTAGGAGAGCAAATCTTCAGGCTGAAGGAAGCAGGGCATGAGGCCGTACTGCCATTGCTGCAGGGTTTTCTGGGGGCTCCAGGACAGTGATTTGGAATGAGACAGTGATAGCAGTTACACAACCTTGTGAATATACCAAATCTGCCTAGTTTTTACATTAAAGGGATATATCATTTTATGTTAAATGAGTTACACTTCATAACCAAAAAATTTAAAATCTTGGGAGGTGGTGGGGAGAGAGCATATAGTTGCATAGCATGGTTCCTTTTGACACACAAAAAAAGCATTGAATTCATCTGATAACTTAAGTAGCAGTAAAAATAAGGTCTAGAAATGATAAAGCAGAAACCAAAAGGTTGAGGGTGAGGAACAAAAAACTTTCTGCTGGCTGATTCTAGCTAGTAAACATTATAGGGTTACATGCAAAGGAAAAATTGCTAGTACATCCCTGAAATCATGCATTGATTCACAAATGTGGAAGAAAGAGGGATGGGGAAGGGAGAGAAAAACAAAAAGACGGGGCCTGATGCAATAGTGTATCAAGCTAGTTCTCCTCCTACAAGTGCTGGCATCCCATATGAATGCCAGTGTATATGTGACCTGGCTGTTCCACTTCTAGGCCAGCTCTCTTATTTTTTTTTTGTTTTATTATTATTATTACTATTTATTACATTTATTGTTTCATTATCATATATTTGTAAGTATTACTACTTTTCTTATTGCATTAATATTTATATTAGTTTTTATGACATTAATTATTTACATTTATTATTACATTTATTATTACTATCATTTTATGATACAGTTCCATGGGCTCTAGGATTTCCCTTACCCTCCTCCCAAGTTCCCTTCCTTTGCCAATGAGTTCCCCTATATTATTACTATAGTATAGTTCTTCCTAAACAGTCATATATCCATTGTTGCAGGCATGGACAATGGCAAAGAGTCCAGCATCCTATTGTTAAGATATAGTTAACAGTTTCATTGGAAGTCCATCTTTGGAAGTAGAGATGCATACTGCATTGTATCCTCACATCTGGATATGATAGTCTCCATTACACAGTTACTCTACACCCCCTTAGAGAAAAAACCACAAAACAAAATCAATAACAGAAAGAAAAGAAATTTAAAATGCTATGACATTTTTAATGCCAATAACCTGCTATTGAATGCCTAATGTGTCACTGAAGAAATGAAAATCAAGAAACTACTTGGAGAAAATAATGCTACTGTATGATCTATGAGTGAAGAATTTAATCAGAAGAAAGTGTTTTGAAGAGATGAAACTAATAAAAAAAATCAAAATCCATGACATAGTTTCTGCTGATCTTTGTTGGCAAGATATGTCTCCTTTCGGCAACAAATAGATGCATTTTGCTTTATAAATCCAGTCTACTATTCTATGGCATTTGATTGATGAGTAAGCCATTTATATTCAGGGTTAATATATATGGGTGGTAATTTGGTCCTGTCATTTAGCAATGGGTTGTTCATTGATTTAGTCTTCTGTTGTTATTTTACTGGGATGTTCTTTGCATTTGCCTTTGGTTTGGTAGGTGCTATTCCTTTTCTCTGTCAAGGGAACATCTTAAAGTAACATTTGTAGAGCAGGTTTGGAAGAGGCATATTCTTTTAACTTTTCTTTACTGTGGAATAATTTTATTTCATTTTTAAGACAAAGGAAAGTTTTGCCGGGTATGCCACCCTGGGCCAATAATTTTTTGCTTTTAGAATCTGGAATGTGTTACTCTATTTTCTTTCTTGTAGAGCTTCCTGTGAGCGGTCTCCTGTGAATTGAATTGGCATTCCTTTATATGTCAGTTGATTTTTTTCACATGCACATTTAAGGATCTTTTCCTTATGTTCAATTGAAGAGAGCTTGATTATCATGTGTCATGATGAAGATCGCTTTTGGTCAACCCTGTTGGGAGTTCTGTGCCTCTCCTGGATCTTGTTTCCCAATTATTTCTCTAGGTTAGGGAAATTTTCCCTTATTACGTCACTGAATACTTTTGTAAACTCAGCTTCTCTTTCTGCACCTTCTGGGACACCCATAACTCTTATATTTGGCCTTTTAATAGCGTCTCTCAATTCTTGAAATTTTTTTTAGCTTGACCCAGCTCTGCTTCCAGCTTTTTTTTTTTTGTTCCCTCCTGGTAACAGGAAATATCTTCTTCCAACTCTGAGATTCTTTCTTCTACCTCCTTCATTCTATTTTGGAGAGAGACTCTCCAATGTACTTTTAATTTGTGCCATTGTATTCTTAATTTTTGATATATCAGCTTTCATTTGATTCATTTCCTATGTGACATATTTCTTGAACTGCTGTATTATGTGTTTCTTGTTGTTGATAACAAGCTTTACAACAAGTGTTTTGAATTCTGTATCCCCCATTTTCTCAATGTATTTCTCAGTTAACTCTGAGTTTGGCAAAGGCTTTTGTATCTTCAATACTATTCATTGTGTCATTGTCTCTTTTGCTCTTGGTCATTGTACTTCTGCTTATCAGACTCTTCTCCTTAAGGCAGGTTAGAAGTCGTGTCACTGGTCTACAATTCGATTTTACCTATTGTGGTTGGCAAATGGCTCTTTGTTTGCAGTCCTTGTGCCACTCCCTCCAGCAAATTCCAGGTCTGGGTTCTTATGTCAGACTTCCACCATGGGCTCCATAGTCCCAACTCCTTGCTCACAATTCTTCACTTCCTGCGATACCATGCTGGGGCTGCACCATTGTCTGTACTACCTTTTCCCCACTTCCTGTTAGAGTAGTACTCAGGATTAGGGAGACAAAATGTGTCCTCTTTATAGCTAGGATGTTAGTGGTATTGATCTTGCTGGAACCTGTTGGCTGTTAGGTTTGAAGTCCACATTGACTTTTTTTTTTTTTTTTTTATAAAATTTTATTTTGACATTCTTTACATAGTTAATTAGGGTAAGAAGGTTCAAGGGCTACAGGAAAGTGGATAATACTAGTATGTTTTCCATATTGTTACCTTCATGTTTAAAGGGGGTTATTTAAGGGAGAAGGCCCACCCATTTTCCCACCCTCCCCAGATCCCGGATGTAGGGCATGCGCTGAGGTTCTTGCTCAAGTGGTTTTGATATTGCAACAGTTATGAATCGTTGTCAATCTTGCCACTCCAAGCACTATGAGGGCTTTGAAAAATCCACTGATTGACATAGTCCATCATAGCTGAGATGGTTGGTTGACCCGTTCTGTCTTCTCTCTTTTCTTCGTTAGGGTTTTGAGTCCAGCATTTAGATTAGGAAGATCTCCAAAGAAACTTCTTGTATGTGCTAACAAGTACAGGGCCCGGCACCGTCCATCGCTCCAATCAGCTGGTGGTTGCAGTTGCTGGGTTGGTTCTGTTTTCACTCCCGACTTCCACTGGAACCAATGGGTGTTGCAGTCCAGCCTAGTTCTGCCCAGCACATACTTGGCCCTCACATAAACCAGCGGGAGCTGCAGCCAAGGTTGGAGCGACCCACAATAACCCCCACCAGGCCCACCCCCTACCCTGGTTTGCCAGTAAGTGTAGCAGTAATCCAGTCTGTCCCACACCCCATTCCACCCCAGCCGCTATCTTAGTTATCTTAGTTTTATGTCCTGTGGAACTGTAACCCAAGAGGGATGAGCCCACTATTTCCCTCCCAGGCCTCTCCCACTCCCAGATTCCAGTTGATGCTGCATCTAAGCCCAAACAACCCTCGCCCACTTTAATTTTGTTTGCACCAGTAGGAATAATCCACCCAGCCCGGCTTTTCCCTGATCTGGTCCGCACGAAGCCCACAGGTGTGGTAGCTCTGCCTAGTCTGGTCTGCCCCCATCCCAGCCCATGTTCTCCTGCGGAAGTAGCTGTCCTGCAAAGGAACCCTCCCTTATTCCCCTGCCGGCTCTGCCCACTTCCTTTCTTGTTCTCAGGCTGGTAGGGCGCTGCGGTCCCTTCCGGTACAGGCCACCTCATCTCAGCATTCCATAATGTGCACTAGTCTTTGTTGTGACCAACCCTAGGTCGACCCACACTGGTGCCTGGATTTGCCAGTGGATGATGTGGACAGATTCAGCCTGGTCTTGCCCCCATGTCAGCCAATTGTATGCCAGTGGGTAGCTTTCCATGGCCTTTTCTGGGCTGTTTCCTATCATGTTTCTTGCGTTTACCTGCCGGGTCTGTGTCCTGCCAGAGGAGTTGCCCAGGCTCCTCCATCAGAACCTCTCCCAATGCCAGGTTTCACGCTTACCAGTGGGTCCATGAGCCAACCTTACTCAGTCCACCTCCTGTAATAACAGGAACTGTGGCTTTTCCTGACTGGCCTTCCACCCAATCTGGTTCTTGCTGTTGGATGTTCCAGCCCAGCCATGGTTTGTCTATACCCACATATGGCTCACACATGGCTCTGTAGGGGTTTGAGACCCTGCCTAGTCCATCCCACATCTGCCCTGGTCCTCCAGAACACCAGGGGGAGTCGGGGTCCGGCCCGGTTCGGTGCATCCAATCCCAGTCCACACTTGTGCCAAGGGAGACTACAACTGTTTCCAGATCAGAACGCAGCTCCCCTTCCAGGCCATGTGCCTCTTGGTGGGAACTTCAGCCCAGCTAGGGTTGTCCCCTTTGCTCCCCAACTGGGTCTGTTCCCAGCCATAGATCACTTGCCTGCCAATGGATGCTCTGACTCAGCTTGGCACAACTCCTCACCTGTCCCGACCTCTGCCTTAGACACTGTGGCTTAGCGTCCCTGGCTCCAACAGACCAGCAGGTACAAGAACCTAGCTCGGCAAGACCTCTGCTCCCTCCTGGTTTCTAGTTTTACTTGTGGGCTAAGGTTTGTTCAGTCGTGCCTAATCTACTCTGTTCCATTACCAGTTGACACATTGGCCAACTGTTGGAGCTACTTTTGCAGGACAGGCCCCAAGCCCTAGCTTCTGCATGACTGCTATTTGGTGCTCAGAATTATTAGTGACTGAAAGTTTTGCTAAGGAAGAGTTACTGCCTGTTTCAGGTCCAAGAAACACAATGGGTTCAACCTGGAGCGAATTAAGCAGCAACTCAAAGAACCAAATCCCCAGAGCTCCCCAGCCGGGCGGCCAGCAGGCAGAGCCTGGCACCAAATGGCGCACTGGCCGCCCGGGGACAGCTCAGCACATGGCGGCTGTGCCCATGGCGGCTGTCCGGGATCCAGGCATGAGACGCCCCGTCCTGAGACCCACCCCACATTGACTTATTTTGACCCGTACGATGCTAAAGTCAGTATATTTTCCCTGTGGGACCAGTGCAATGCACTGAGCTCAGTAAGTACATTCCCAGCTCAGTGCACACACAGCTCACTGTTGTCCTGCAGTCTTAAAGCTTTTCCACAAAATGGCACCTGATGGGCCAATGCTACAGTTTTTGGTCTGCTGGCCATCAGGTCTGAAGGCTACTAGGACCTATCTTGGTTGGAAGCTGTAGAATGCCACGTTGTTGCAGTTCACTGAGTCAGATATGAGTTCACTCCCGGCTCCCTGAATGTGCAGTACTGTCCCATAGTCTTTGTCTCCCTATATAAAATGGTGCCCATTTCAGCTCTAAGGGGTGGATTGGGCTGTGAAGTCTACCCTGTTCTTGTACTGCCTGTCTGGGACTTGTCACACTATTTCTGCTCCTGGTCAAATCAAACAGACTAGCAGGATGGGCAGTTCTTTGGGTTTACCTCCTGAGTGCCTGGTGAATGCCCCTTCCCATCTTGTTGCTGGTGGAGTTCCAGCTGCTGATGCAGTTCAGATTACTGTGAGCCGAATGCTGCTGGGGTATCAGTCACTGCAACACCACACCCATGTCTTTGCTGCTTTCCTGTGTCTGTCAGTCTTCAGGTGTCCCTTTGCTGTTGTTCTGTCCTGATTTCTTGGAATGTGCCCTTTCTGCTTCACACTGGTTAATGTTTCTCTGTTTAAATGTGTGTTTATCCTATTCTGCCATCTTGATTCGCTAAGCCAGCTCTCTTCTTATGGTCTGGGAGCAAAGGATGACCCAAGTCCCTTGGACTCTGCAACCACGTGGGAGACCTGGAAGAAGCTCCTGGCTTTGGTATCAGCTCAGCTGCAGCCATTGCAGTCACTTAGAGAGTGAACGTCTCTCCTTCTCTCTGTAAAAATCTTCCTTTCAAATTACAAATAAACAAATCTTAAAAAGAGAGGGAGAAAAAGAAAAGAGGAAGAAGAGGAGAGGGCCAAGGAAAGAAAAAACAGAAAGAAGGGGGTGGGGAGAAGGCCCGGAGGAAGAGCTGAAGGAAGGGAGCAAGGAGAGGGCAGCTTTGTGTTTTCTGGGAGTCTTGGTGGCTTGCCTGAGGCTTCTGCATCTTCCCGCTCCCCCGAGGGGTATGGTAGAAGAACATCTGCTGGGCAGCCACCATCAGAGCATTTTTCTGAGCCGTTTGGCACGCAAGAGTCACTTGCAAATTTTCCACTCCAGAATGAAGCAAGAGCTAAAAAAAGAAAATGTGAAGGGATTTTTAAAACACTTCTTTTTTAGTTAAGGGTTGATGACACCATTTATTCAATGTACAAATACACAAGTCAAACTGCAGGGTACAATGGGGTCCTAACAGCTCAGCCCTTAGCCTGAATCTCACTTCTCCTTATGCAGCAACTTATCCTGGGGAAGCAGCTGCCAGGTAGGCTTTGCTGCATCCAGTTTCCCTAGTTATCAGGATCTTACCCTCACTAGTCAACAGGTGCTTTGTAGCCAAGACCACATCAGTGTTTAAAAAAAGGAAGCCACACATGAAAGCAAAGAGATCTCCGGGGGAAGGGCAGCGGGGTGGGGGAATAGCAGCAGGGTTAAAAAGGTTCAGCTCAACAGCCCCCATCACAAGTGCATGTTTTCAAAATGTGCTGCAAGGATGACTTAATGCACATGCTTCTTGGACTATTGTGAGGTCAGCTAAGGCCAGGCCATCACCATCGTTACACAGTGAAGCAGTTCTTAAATACGGAATCAAATTTCTATGAATTAAATATGAGGTTTTTAAGACTATCTGAAAAAAAAGTTGTTGTTTTTTTTTTAAAGAGAAAAAATAACTCAGTACCTGAAGGACGGCTTCCTTAGTATAAAAAACTAAATTTGCCGACTTGGTTGTCATCCACCTCAGAGATGGCTAAGATGAAAGCAGGAGAGGAATACCTATAGGGAGAGAAAAGGCCATGGCAGCAATGTGCCATTCTGGTGGTGCCCCAGGAGTTAAGCCATGGCAGCCGTCTCAGCAAGGGCAGGGGCATCCATAGGAAGAGCAGGTGCAGGTTTCATACAAAACTTGGAATTTCCACCTGGAGACTGTGCAGACTCTGTAGTCCCTTCGCTCCTTCCTGCACTCTCCCTGAACTTGTTCTCTCTGCTGTTGGGTGGGGTGATAGTCCCTGAGCACTTGACATTCTTTCCTTTCACTGCTCTCTCTCGTTTGTCCACTTATCTTCATGACCACACCTGTTCAGCATCCATCTCTGATCTCCTCCTTTGAGCACGCCCTAAATACTGTCCAAATCCTTGCCCTTTCTTCTGCTTGGTAAGAATCATCTAACCTCTTACTGGCAGCCACATTCTCTCAATGGGACACAGTCCTCTGCCTCCACTCTTGAAAAATCGTGCCGGATATTCTGATCTCTAGGAAGCTTTCTTCTTCATCTGAAAATGGAGAGAACACCTGTCTCGTAGGTTATGCAAGCATGAAGTGGGATCCTATACTTGAAGGAGCTTTTGAAGTGTTAAGCACCTGTGCTCGTGGTTGGTAAATGCTATTGCTATAATGCTACTGAAGAGTGGCAAATTTAGGGACTGAACACACAAGCAGTAAACGTGAACTCAAAATTCCAGTTTTTTTTGTTGTTGTTGTTTTTTTTTTTTTTTTTGGTTGCAGCAGTCTGCCCCTGCCCTCCAACCCTCCCCTTAGTTTGCAACATTTCTGACTCATCTCTGGGAGGACCAATCACTGCTTGGCCAGCACACAGGGCTCTGTGCTGATTTGTAGATGGGCCTGGACAGAAGCGTATCCCATTTTCACAACCATATGTGACCCAAGGCCAGAGGCTTTTGAAGAGCTGGAGAACTACTTGCTTTGGGATGTTTTTGTGCCAGTGGGAGTTCCTAAGGTGGCCTTGGCTTCTTGCCTTGGCTGTTGTGAGAGCTCTCTGTCATCCTGCTTTAGGTGTAGCCTGGGCGACAGAACAGAACACAGGAGAGCATTCCTCCTAAGTTGCAGGTGATAATATCTGAAACACCGCCCATCACTGGAATGACAGGGGTGGCAGGGATGCGGTGTGTAACACACATAGGACTCACCGGTAGAAGTCAGGTGTGTAACACATAGTGCTGTCTCATCCCCAACACATCATTAAGACTTCCTATCTCCAAATTCCAATTGTGTCCAGTTCAAGAATCCAAAGAACTGAATTCGCTCCGCCTTTCTCTTTCATCCCAGACCATGCTCCAAGGAGTCTCCCTGGGAGGAAGGGGGCAGAGAAGGAGAGAAGGGGGCAAGAAGTTTTTCTTTCCCACACCATGTAGTGTAACAGTCCTGGTCACCATGAGCAGCTTGGTGATCTGCTACCAGTAAAGGAGCTTCCTTTTAAGTGGGGGCTGAACCCACAGAGAAAGAGATAGAGGTTTCACTGGTTTGAGTTGGTTTCTGTTAAAAGCCAGAGAAACAGCCTGACCCAAATCTTGGCTTATAGCACCAAGAAAACAGCTGCTAAAAAAATGTAAGTGAAAAAGAAAGGAAAAAAAAAAAGAAAATGTGATTATTTAAAAAGATAAGTTCATTTAGTTTTATTTAAAAAGTGGTGCAACCAAGAAAGTGAAAGTGAGAATGAGAGAAAGAATTTCAATCTGCTGGTTTACTCCCACAAATACTTAAAGCAGCAAGATCTGAGGCTGGCTCCATGGGTCAACAGGCTAATCTTCTACCTGCAAGTGCTTGGATCCCATATGGCCATCAGATCATGTCCTGGCTGCCCCATTTCCGATCCAGCCCCCTGCTTGTGGCCTAGAAAAGCAACAGAGGATGGCCCAGGTCCTTGGGCACTAGCACCCACATGGGAAACCCAGAGGAGGTGCCTGACTTAGGATCAGCTCAGCTCTAGCCATTGTGCTCGTTTGGCAAATGAATTAGCAGATGGAAGATCATTCTCTCAATCTCTCCTCTCTGTAAATTTCCCTTTCAAATAAAAAGAAAAAACATCTTTAAAAAGAAAGAGGGAAGAAAGAAAAGAAAAAAGGGAGGAAGGAAGGAAGGAAGGAAGGAAGGAAGGAAGGAAAGAAGGAAAGAAGAGTGAAAGAGCAGGCATGTGGTCTCACCAAAGCCAGGAGCTCAGAAGTTCATCTGGGTCTTTCATGTGGATGGCAAAGACCTTAAGTACTTGAGTCTTCACCTTCTGCCTCCCAGTGTACGTATAAGCAAGAGCGGGATCCAAAGCAGAGCCGCAAAGCCAGGACTTGGTCTCAGGCACTTCAATATGGGTTGCAGGCCTCCCAAGTGTGTGTGGGGGGGTGAGGTTGGGGGTGCGTAACCGCTGTGCCAAACACCTGCCCCAACAGAAAGGACTTCTTGCTAGGCCCCAGGCGGAAGTGAGAAAACAACTTTGGAGGTTTCAGCCTTGTTCTTCTTCCCCTTCCGGCCCAGCCCTAACCCTTTCCTGCCTGGAAGTTAACCTGTTCTACTTAGAAGACTGTTTCGCCTGGCAATTTCATCCAAGCTGAGCTCTCCCAACAGTTGTTTAGCTTCTCAGTTAGTCTGTGTTTGCAAATTCAATTATCCCCTTTGTTCACTTTTACTTTATTTTTGCATAATACTATTTTTTATTCAGGCTTTTTTTTTTTCACTTCTTACATGAAAAAGAAAAGAACTAGCTACATAGTAGTAGAATATAAGAGAGAATTTTCTAAGGCAATGGTCCTGGGGTACCCAATGGGGATAGAACTAGTCTCCCACTTGTTATGTATGCTATCATTATGTTCATTATTCTCACACTGACCCTCTCAAGTCTCACCTGTCTACGTGACCACTGTCTTCCAGCATGGAGGTTAAAAGGATGGGTGGTGATTGGTCTACCTTATCCTGGTGTGATACGGATGCGAATGCAACAGGCCTCAGATACAAATGGAACTCTCCAAAACCCATTTCCTGTGCCAACTCCTTATAGAGCCTAAAAGAAAAGAACCAAGGACACTTATTAGTGTTTTTAATCCTGAAAGAAAAATAAATGGGCAAAAAACTAAGACACCTGAATAAGCCCCAAAAGAGCAAAGGTCAAGCATGAGCAAGCCATGAAGGTCATGTAATCTGCTCTGGCTAGGAGGGCTGCAGAGCTGGAGCCGAAGTCAGACTCAGGTGCTTCTGGCTTTGGTCCCCAGAGGCCTCCTGGGTGCTGTCCTCAGTACTGTGCCCATCACCTTTCAGAGCCTTTTGCAGCTGGCCTCTTTGTTTCCCCAAACAGCATCTTGTCCTGCAGGACCCAGGATCTCTATCCTGTTGCCTCAGTTCTTCCTCCTGCCTTTATAATTCAGGTGCTTCCTGAGGTCCTAAACCTAGTGGTCTTCTCATCTACTGGAGACCTTCTTGGAGGGTTTATCTGACCTAAACCAACATTCCTCGAATGCCTAGAGTCGCTCAGGGCCCATATCAGGCAAACGAACATAAACAACATGAATAGGGCTTTGGCATTCATGGAGCTTCATGCTAGCAGAATAACTTAATATTAAGCAAATGGCCCAAGTTCTTAGACCTCTGCTACCCATATGTGAGACCTGGCTAGAGCCCCAGGCTCCATAGCTTCAGTCTGGCCCAGCCTTGACCATTGTGAACATTTAGAAAGTAAACTAATTAAGCCCCTCGTTGTCTCTGTAACTCTGCCTTTCAAATAAATAAATAGATCTAAAGTAATATTAAGCATCCAATTAAAAATAAATATGCTAAATGGAGTGAAAAGTCCAGATGCCTATAAGAGGATCTAGCCAGATTGAGTGATCAGGATACATGGTTGGGATGGGGGGAGGATGCTCAGAAGAAGGAAAACCCATTCAGAAAATTCATTTTCTCCCAATACAAACTTTACAGATCAAGAGAGGATAAAACGCTATATTCAAAACCCTGAGAAAGAAAAAATTTGCCAGTCAAGAATATTATACCCAACAAAGGTGTCTTTCAGACATGAAGGAAAAGTAATGATTGGCCACCACAAGCAAAACAGGGAATTCATCACTACCTGGCCAGTCCTATAGGAGATGCATAAGGGAGTGAAAAGTTATGACTACCACTGTGAAAGCATGTGAACACACAAAACTCAACAGCAGAACAGATACACGGATGAGAAACAGAAGAACATGAAACCATGTCGACACAGAAAACCAGCAAGACACAAAGATGAGAAACGAGACAGGAAGAAACAGGACATACGAAATGACAACATAGCTAGACCATATAGTATGCCTATGCATTTTTCATTCATTTTCTCCTTTTCTCTCTGGCTGCCAAACAAAAATTATAAAAAGGAATACGATTTAAAGAAATAAAATCAGAGATAACAAAGAAAACATTACAACTGATACCATAAAAACATAGAAAGTCATTAGAGAAGGTGATGAACAACTTTACACCGAAAATTTGGAAACTCCAGAGAAATGGATTCATTCTGGACACAAATAACCTGCTGCAAATTGAAAATGAACCTTTGAGGCACAGAAAACCCAAACAGACCAGTAACAAGTAACAAGCTTAAATTAGTAATAAAAAGAACCAAATGGAAACACTGCTGACTCTTCCCAGATCTTGAAAGAGCTAATGCTAATTTTCCTGAAACCATTCCCAAGTATTTAAAGGGTAGAAATCATTCCAGGCTCATGCTATGAGACTAGCATTACGCTGATTGCAAATCAGACAAAAACCCAACAAAGAAAACTCTAGACTAAAATCCTGAATGAATACAATTGTAACAATTCTCAAGAAAACACTAGCAAGTGAAATTTGTTAACACAAAAAGATTATATGTCATAATCAAGTGCAAATTATTCTAGGGAAATGGAAATTGTTCAATATATGTAAATAGATAAATATAATACACAACCAAAACAGGATGGTTTAAAAAAAACATGGTTACCTCAATAGATGGAGAAGTATTCAATAAGATTCAATATCTATTCAGGACAGATATCCTAAAATATTAGGTATAGAGGAAGACACCTAAAAACAGCAGGTATTATGAGAAATCCACAATGTACATCATACACTATGTGGAAAAGCCTCAATCATTCCCTCCAAGAACAAGACAAATAAGTCTACTTTCAATGTTGTATTAAATACAGCATTAGAAATTTTAGCTAGAATAGTAAGATTTTTTAGAAAGAACATTCAAATAGGAAAGGGGGCCAAATTTAGAAATAAACCTATGTGTTTTCAGCAAGCAAGAGAATATGTTAAGAAAGTCTCTTTAAAATGGTGCTGAGAAAACTGTATATTCACAGAGAAAAAAAAATCCAACTGGACCCCTATCTGTCATCATGAACCCAAATTAGCACAATCTAAATCAAAGACTTTAACGTAAGACCCCCCAAAACTATAAATCTACTTGAATGAAACAGAGAAAATGCTTTTGGAGATTACACCGGGGATAAATAATTTTTTTCCATACAATTCCAAAAACACAGGTAACAAAATCAAAAACTGACAAATGGAATTAACATCAAACTAGAAAGCTTTTGTATATCACAAGAGACAGAAAAGTAAAGACAAACTATACAATGGGAGACAATATTTGCAAACTATTCATCCAACAAGGGTTTCATATCTGAAATATGTAATGCACTCAACAGAAAAGCCAATGATAATTTAAAAATGGGTGAACTTGGACTCGCCTGCAAGGTGGAATGGACACATGCCCTGTTGTAAAAGGAGAATATGGCAGCACATTTTTTGCTGTATCAGAAGAACAGAACAAACTGCACAACTATCCCAAACGATAACAGCAAAAAATCTTTATGAATGGAAACAATGGATGTTGGGAGGATGACATTATCCTTGGATCAGTAAAACTGGCAGCATTTCAGAACTATCCAAATACTTGGGCAGAATTCAGAATATGTACACTTTGAGACTCTGGGTTGATAGGAGGTGGCAGTTCCTCATCCTTGGGTACTGGGATGTGTAGAAAGGCATGAGTGGTTTTCCCCTTTGTCTCTCTCCTTCCCCCAGGAACAACAAGAAATAGCAAATTTGGAAGCAATGAGTTCACCAAATTTCCCCTATACCTCAATCCTTCCCACCCTGATCAATCTTATAATCATTATTAAAAAACAAAATTTACAATTAAAAAATGGGTTAAGGACCTAAATAGACATTTTTCTAAAGAGGATATGCACATGGCCACATGAAAAAATATCCAGCATTTCTAATCGTCAGGGGACATCCAGAAGGGGACATCATCTATCTATAGTTAGAATGGGAATTATACAAATGATCAAAGATGAATGCTGGGCAGGATGTAGATGAAGAAAAAGGAAACTTTCATAGTCTTGTTGCAAATAAAGATTAGTACATTACAAAGTTAACCATCATAGAAAAAGAAACAATAAAATAATGGATCAGCTGTTGTAGGAAATAATATGAAGTTTGTACAAGAAGCTAGAAGTAGAACTACCATATAAGACAGGCATTTAGAGCCACTGCTAAGATGATGCTTGGAATACCCACATCCCATATCAGAGGTCTGGGTTCAAGCCCCAGCTCCACTTCCAATTCTGGGTTTCTATTATTATGCACCCTGGAAAGCATTAGGTGATGAGTCAAATACTTGGGTCTCAGTCACCCACACAGGAGACCTAGACTGAATTCCAGGCTTTTAGCTTCAGCCTTGCCCAGCTCAAGATATTGTGGGCATTTGGGGAGTGACCAAGTTACAGAAATTTCTGACATGATCTTTTTGATGTTCAAATACATAAAATAAACACATTAAAATGTAAAAAAAAAAAAAAAAAAAAAAAGAGGGGGAATATCTTTTGGGCCTACTGCAATGGTTCAGTTGGCTAAATTCTCACCTTGCAAGTGCCGGGATCTCATATGGGCACCAGTTTGTGTCCCAGGTGCTCCAGTTCCCATTCAGCTCCCTATTTGTAGCCTGGGAAAGCAGTAGAGGACAGCTCAAAGTCTTGGGATCCTACACCCACAAGGGAGATCCAGAGAAAGCTCCTGGTTCCTGACTTCTGAATAGCTCAGCTCTGGCCATTGTAGCCATTTGGAGAGTGAACCAGTAGATAAAAAGCTCTTTTTCTCTGTCTCTCCTTTTCTCTGTAAATCTGACCCACCTTTACAAAAGTGGGTTATCTTTCAAAATCCAAAACTACCATATGATCCAGCGATCCCACTTCTGGACACATATTTAGAGGAATTGAAACAGTATTTCAAAGAGACATCTGCACTTGCACGTTTACTGCGACACTATTCACAGTAGCCAAAACATGGAATCAACTGAAGAGTCCTTTGCCAGATGAATAGACACAGAAAAATGTGGTTTTTATTCCCAATGCAATATCATGCATCCAGAAAAAAAGAATGAAACCATCATTTGCAGCAGTCCAGGCTAGGACTGGATATTATGTTATGTTAAGGCAAACAAACCAGACACAGAAAGACAAACACCGCATGTTCTCACTTATATGCAGAAGCTAAAATGTTGATCTCAAAAAAATAGAGTAGATGAGTGATTAAAGATGCTGGGAAGGGGCTGGGGATGGGCAGAAGATGGTTAACAGGTATAGCTGGATGGGAAGAGTAACTCCTAATGTCCCAGAGCCCAGAAGGATATTTATGGTAGATGGAGATTCACTGAATATTATCAAATAGCTGTAAGAGAATTTTGAATATTTCCAACATACAAAACATACGTTTAGGGCATCAGACATGCCAATGACCCTCACTGGGTTATTATACACTGAATACGGTATTGAAACATCACTGTACCCATTAATACATGCAATCTCTATGTACCAAACTATAAATAAGTAAACAATTCACTCTCCTTGCTCTGGGGCAGCAAGGAAAGGGGTTTGCAGGCAGTGAGTTCCATGCTCTATAATTCCTCATACCTTACCAAACAGCTTCTGCTACCGCACAGGGCATCCCCACAGGGCCCCAGGACTGACCTAGCTAAGTGCGCACTTGCCATGCTCATCTCAATCAACCGGTGGCGGAGGGTCAGGAGTTCCAACAGTCTGGCGAACATGTCCAGTAGCAGCCCAGAAGCCCCTTGCCCTTGAACATGTTCCTCTGCTACTGCTGCAGACTGCAGGGCCAGCAGGCCTATCTCTTCCACCAGCCGGGGGTCGTCCATCACGTTAGCCAAAAACAGCTGGAAGAACACATACTCTTGAACACCAAAAAGACAAAATTTTGCATGTTGAAAACAAGTACCTTTGCTGGCACAGACTCTGGATCCAGAATGCCTGAGCTCACTTTCTAGCTCTGCCACTTACGTGCTGTGAGATTTGGGGCAATGTACTCAATAGAATGATTTTTCAGTTTCTTCATCTAAAAAGAAGGTATCGCAATAATCATCACATCTACTAAAGATTCATAGACAAGCTTTACCCATGCAGGGTGTGAAGATGGTTCCGTGCCCTAGTGTGGTGGCCTAATCGCTAAAGTCCTCACCTTTAACTCGCTGGGATCCCATATGGGCACCAGTTCATGTCCTGGCAGCCCCACTTCCCATTCAGCTTCCTGCTTGTGGCCTGGGAGAGCAGTCGAGGACGGCTTGGGACCCTGCACCCATGTGGGAGACCAGAAAGAAGCTCCTGACTCTTGGCTTCAGAAAGGCACAGCTCCAGCCACTGCTGTCACTTGGGGTGTGAAATATTGGAGATCTTCCTGTCTCTCCTCCTCTCTGTATACTCAACTTTACAATAAAAATAAAATCTTGAAAAAAAAAAAAAAAGAGTACCATGAGTAATCGACATCCTTGTTGATATTGTTGTTACAGAGTTTAAAAGAACAAGAGACATGACCAAAGCAACCTAAATAAAAATGGACATCCCAGACTTGAGGAAGTATTTTGCTGTTTGTTTTTTAAAAATGTATTTATTTTTTATTAGAAAGGCAGACTTAGAGAGAGAAGGAGAGACAGAGAAAGATCTTCCATCCAGGGTTTACTCCCTAACTAATGGCCAATCTGAAGCCAGCAGCTTTCTCCGGGTCTCCTACATGAATGCACAGGGTTCCAAGAATCTGGGCCAGCCTCTATGGTTTTCCCAGGCCATGAGCAGAGAGTTGGATCAGAAGATAGCTGCTGGAACACAATCATGTATAGGTTACTGGCATTTGAAGGCAGAGAATTAGCCTGTTGAGCCACAGTACCAGCTACTTGGGAAGTATTTTGGTAGCCAACAGCAACAACATTTTTTTTTTTTAATCAACCTCTCTAATTGTAGTTTCAAAAAGTCCAAGTCTTCACATCTATGAACTCTGTTTAGCTGCCATTATAGAAACCATTTACCCGTACTTAGCAAGGCGGAGTCTGACTCAACACAGAACCCTCCTGGGAATATATGTGACAGTGTCAGGTTCCCTAACCCCAGGTTCAGAAGTGACATGGCACCTCACACTGCCATCACAGCATGGCCTCACTCTGCACTCTGGACTGGCAGACTTGGGACATGACCACATGTCCTTTAACGGCTTGTTGGGACCTTAACAGGCTACCTTCAGTAGGAACCCCATCTGCTTGCCTGTTCCGATTTTCTCTCAAGGTGGGACAAGCCTTCATCACCCCATTTCTCCATCTGAGTACTAGCCAGGCTAGACCCTGATTAGTTTCACCATCCATTTCTTAACCAAAGAACCTGCCTACTCAAAGATACAATGTCTTTTTTTTTTTTTAAAGATTTATTTGTATTGGAAAGTCAGACATACAGAGGAGAGAGATAGAGAGGAAGATAGGGAATGAATCAACACACAGACTAAGTGGCCACAACAGTCAGAGCTAAGTTGATCTGAAGCTAGGAGCCAGGATCCAGAAGCTTCTTCTGGGTCACCCACACAGGTATAGGATCCCAAGGCTTTGGGGTGTCCTTGACTGCTTTCCTAGGCAACAGGCAGGGTACTGGATGCGAAGTGGGACTGCCTGGATTAGAACTGGTGCCAATATGGGATTCCATGGCACCAGCCCCACAAAGATGCAATTTCTAGACTCCCACCATCTTCAGAGTGGTGGCCCATAAGCACTATGTAATGAATTCCTGACAGCCAACTGAGCACAGCACCTGCTCGTTCTCTGTCCTAAAGCAAAATTTTGGCCACTTACTTGTTTCCAGGTCCAAATCAACACACATTTCAAAACTAACTAACACTGTGTGGCATCAATGATAGATTAAACAGGTATCCCTGAGATTCACCATAAATACCTAAGACAACTTGAAATATGTTTGCAAAATGTGGTACCATAAGACAAGAAAAAAAAATCAATTTTGACTTCTATCTCCCATACATTACTCATATATGTACAAACACACCATTCCAGGGAAATAATGAGAGTTAAATATTTAAATATAAAACCAAACTCCTCTTAAAACATTAGAATAGAATGAGATGATTATATCTGGGGAAGACTTTCCATTTGAAGTTAGGATAGAATTTAGACAGTGACCAAAGACAGATTATATAATAGCACAAAATCTCTGTTAAAAATCAGACAAAGGGGTGGCGTGGGGAGTACAAGCAGAAAGCAAGATAGACAAGCAGGTTAAAGTCACTATTTAAGAAAAACTCACGTAAGTAGATATGAATAAGGTTAGGATTTACCAATATACAAAAGAAAACAAGGAAAAAAAAAGTCAGAAACCATGAGCAAATAACAGGATATCTGAGAGAATTTTTTTTCTCAGTAAATAGCAAAAAAAGTAATTGGTAAATTCACAGTGTAAGACCACCCTGTAGTCCGTGAGTGCACCAGCACGTGTGAGATCCACTTTCCCCAGTTTTGCATGAAGCACACTGACATAGCTGGCGTTAGAAGTTGGCACAACTCCTTTGGAAAGCAATCTGCCAGTATGCTTCCAAAAGATTTCAATTTCACTTTAGTCATTCTGGCTTCCAAGAACCTACCAAAAGGAATCAATCCAAAATATAGGAAAATATTCTGTAAGGCATCAAGAGGTAGCTTACAGCATTTTAAATAATACAGCAAAAACTTGAAACTACTTCGATGCTCATCAAAAGGAAAATGGTTAGAGAAGTAATGATTCATCCTGCAAGGGAATTATGTCATAGCAGTACATTTAAAGATTTGTGAGTAATAAAAAATACATGATATTAACACTAAATGGATAAAAATTGAAGATAACAGTATATTAAGGATGAAATCAGAACCATGTAAAAATTGCCTATGGATAATACTTGAATTCAGCAAAAGGATGATCATGAAGACCTGAGTGGTTATACTCAGATTAAGCTATTTTCTTTCCTCTCTCATTCTCTGTAATTTTATATCATTTTCATCTACTTAAAATCTATCTGAAATAAGACAGAATTTGGGTTTGGGTAGGACAGAGTAGGAGGCTGGAGCAGACCCATAGAGCAGATGTCTCTGACAACGGCAACCTCTGAAAGTGACCTCAACCCACAGCAAACGCTACTGCAGAGCTAGGTCCTTGGGAAATGCAGGCTCAACCTTCCCAGTCACCCGGGACAAAGAAAGGGATTCAAATTCAATTGCAGACACTACTGAAACCCCATTCACTTGAACCAGTTTGAACCATCAGACCTGAAAGAGGCTGCAGAGTTCACCTCCCCACTTGCCCCCAGAGACACAAACACAATTTTACAATAAAAGCAAAGAGACTAAGACACTTGCCCAGAGTCACCCAGCATGCCCATGGCAGCCCTGAACTTGAGCCCTTCCATGACTCTTCCCTCAGCTTTTCCTGCCCTCCATAAGATCTTGACTCAAGACTAAAGAGAAACAGCAAATTTTCCGAAGAGTCTTAGCACAAAGAAAAGGTCTTGTTGTTCATTTAAAAGGGACACTATTAACATTTACATCAATAATGATCCAGGAAAAAAAAAACTGTCTCCAAACTTACATCCCACTGTCCATCTTCACTGTAGCAACAGGAATATTGACCCAAGGCGAGGAGAGGAGGAGCAGAACTCACATAAAAACCCTGGCAAAGCCCGAGACGATGAATCCTCCCTGGCCAGAGAGAGAAACAGAGCCAAACAGAAAGCAGAGCTAAATAGTAACATCTGGAGGAAAGCGCCCTTTCTGACAAAGACCCACCGAGAAAGAACTTACATCTGTCTGGAGTCGTGCACTGTACCAAGTCTCAGGCTGGGCTGGGGAGAGGCACAGGTCCAGTGCCAGCCGCAGGATGCATTGCTCCAGCAGGGCCAGGCTGCTGGCTGATGGGGGTCCACAGGCACGATGGGCCTCCAGGAGGAGCTGGTCCAGGGCTTTGGGGATGCGTGTGACCAGGCCAAGGGAAGGGTGGAACTCCAGCAGGTAAATGTTTTGCAAACCTGGGCTTAGAAGAAGAGGAACCACAAATGAGTCTCACACGAGGAAGATTTGAATTTGGTCTAAAGATAATTTCAGATTTGTCAAGACCAGTGAAACAGTTCCTCTAGGTCAAGAGCATTAGAAAAAGCTGGCATCCTCAAAGGACCTGATAAGCGATGCAGGGAACCCTCGGGTTTATACACATTCTGTACATATTGTTTGCTTTCATTTGAATCCTTTTAAAACTGAAAGACACACAGGCTTGTAGTTTTATAATCCAGTGACATGCTGGGCCTAACTCTCGACTCTAGCTCTTTAAAAAAAAAATCCCCTTTATTTGAAAGGCAGAGTTTCTGGGAAAGAGAGAGAGAAAGAAAGATCTTTCATCTGTTGATTCACTACCCAAATGGCCACAAGGGGTTATGCTGGAACTGGCCAAAGCCAGGAACCTCTTCTGGGTCTCCCCACATTTGTGCAAGGGGCGCAAGTACTTGAACTATCCTCCATTGCTTTCCTAGGCTATAAGCAGGGAGCTGGATAGAAAGTGGAGCAGCTGGGAATCTAACCAGCACCCATATGGGATGCTGGTGCCACAGGTGGTGTCTTTACCCTCCATGCCAGAGTGCCAGCCCATTGACTCTAGCTCTTACCTCCAGCTTCCTACCAAGGCACACTAACAGGTCAGAGCGATGGCTCGGGTGGTTGGGCTCCTGCCACCCATGTGGGAGAACTGGATTGAGTCACCAGCTGCCGGCTTCTATCCTGCCTAACCCTGACTATTGTAGGCATGTGGCAAGTGAATCAGCAAATAAGAGAGCTCTCTCTCTCTCCTTTGTTCTCTCAAATCAATAAAGAAACTTTGGAACATTTTCTTAAACCAAGAAAAGTAATATTAACATCACAGACAGCAATAAGGTCAACTTTCTAGTAACCAAAGTTGAATGTGGAATACATGGTGGTCTTTGTGTTACTTCATTTTCACTTTAAAATTTGAAACTCTTTGGCAATGAAAAGATTATTTAGATAACCAGCCAACTTCCCAAAACAAAGTAACTTAAAATAAGAAATAAACTGAACAACAAATAATTTCCATTGCTATTGAATTGTTTTTCACTTGAATCTATCTCCCTCCACCCCCACACATCTAAAGAAAAAGACAACTGGGAGCCAGCATGATGGCTCAAATTTGACTAATCCTTTGCTCTCAAGCACCAACATCCCATATAGATGCCAGTTCATGTCCTGGCTGCTTTTCTTCCCATCCAGTTCCCTGCTTATAGCCTGGGAAAGCTGTAGAGGATGGCCGAAGTCCTTGGGCCCCTGCACCCGTGTGCTCCTAGCTCCTGGTATCGGTTTGGTTCCGTTCCAGCCATTGCAGATAGAAGATCTTTTTCTGTTTCTCCTCTCTGCAAATCTGCCTTTCCAATAAAAACAAAGAAATATTTAAAAATAAAAAAGATGACGACAATATTTAGATTCTGTACATATCTAAGTTTGCTGTGAGACTGTTTTGTCTGTGTTATTGCCTGCCTGAGGCTCCAGATCCTAGCACACCTCCTGTTACATGTGGGTGTTCACCCAGTATGTGTTGGGTGTTGAAAAGAGCTGAACAATTTATCCACCCGTTTGGAAGCAATGGATGGTCATCTAGAGCAACACAGTGCAATCGGGCCTTGCCATTCGCTTGCCAGTTTCCTCTCTCCTCAGTGGCAGGAATGGGGGTGACAAAGGGTGTCACCTTTCTGAAATATAATCCTGCCCCTTTAAGGGGAGGCGGGTCACTAGATAAGTCTGCAGGTACCTTTTTAGTGATGCTTGCTAAAATAAGAATAATAATAAAAAGAAATTTGCTTATTTTATTTTTATTGGAAAGGTGGATATACAGAGAGGAGAGACAGAGAGGAAGATCTTCCGTCCGATGATTTACTCCCCAAGTGAGCGCAACGGACGACGCTATGCCGATCCAAAGCCAGGATCCAGGAACTTCTTTCCAGGTCCACGTGGGTGCAGGGTCCCAAAGCCTTGGGCCATCCTGGACTGCTTTCCCGGGCCACAGGCAGGGAGCTGGATGGGAAGTGGAGCTGCTGGGATAGAACCGGCGCCCATATGGGATCCTGGGCATGCAAGGTGAGGACCTTAACCACTGCGTCATCGCGCCAGGCCCAAAATAAGCAAATTTCTTCTTGAGAAACTTTCAAACACATATATATTCCATGTATAGGAGCCTTCAGAATGTTCACATATTATTATGTGGGCCAGCATAGTGGCTTACCAAGCTAATTCTCTACCTGCAAGCACCAGCACCTTATATGGGTGCCAGTTCAAATCCCAGCCTTTCCACTTCAAATCCAGCTCTCTTTTTCTGGCTTGGGAAAACAATGGAGGATGGCCCAAAGCCTTGGGACCTTGTACCCAAAATGTGGGAGACCCAGAAGACGTTCCTGGCTTTGGATTGGCCTGGCTCCAGCCCTTATGGTCATTTGGGGAGTGAAACCAGTAGTTGGAAACTCGTTCTCTCTGTAAGTCTACCTTTGTAATAAAAATAAATCTTTTAGAAAAAAATTGTGTATTATGAGAAAAAGTATGGATTTCAATGTTTTGTGGACTAAAATAAGGTCACTATTTAATTCTATTTTTAAAACATTTTTAAAATCTTACTTATCTTTTTTTATTTGAAAAGTACACACACACACACACACACACACACACACACACACACACACACACACACACATCTTTATTTTTATGGTCATTTCTCAAGTGCCCATAAACAGCCAGGGCTGAGCCAGGCCAAAGTCAGGAGCCTGGAGCTTAGTCTAGGTCTGCAGATGGGAGACCAACTCATTGAGCCATCATCTGCTACTTCCCGGAGTGTGCATCAACAAGAAGCTGGAACTGGAAGCGGAGCTGAGACTTGAACCTTGGCACTGTGATGCAGGAGGTGAGTGTGCCATGGGGTACCTTAACCCCCATGACAAATGTCTGCCCCACCACCATTTTTCCTATAACCTGTTTGAAGATCCATCATATGGGGGCTTGTGTGGTCTCTCTGATTGAAACCCCTGATGATGCTTTAAGAGCATCTGCTTTTTTCCCCCCAGAGCTTTCCAAGGGAGTGAAAATTTGCACATAGTGGCACAAATTTAAATCCTAGCTTCCCAATCTTTTTTTTTACTTACAAAACATTTCCCCAGATACTTTTAAAGATGCTGGAGTCAAATTTATGTTGTTGCTTTCTTTTTTTAAGAATATTAGTTTATGTGGAAGGCAGTGTTACAGGGAGAAGTAGAGAAAGAGCTATTCTTTGGCTGGTCCACACCCCAAAAAGCCACAGCAGCCAGGATTGGGCCATGCTGAGCTTCATCCAGGTCCCCACATGGGTACAGAGTCCCAAGGCTATGGGCCATCTGCTGCTGCTTTCCCAGGCACATTAGCTGGGAACTGGACGGTAAGTGGAGTAGCCAGGACTCTAACCAGCACCTAAAGGAGATGCCATCATCACAGGTGGTGGCTTAATCTGGACGCCACAACCAGACCCTAAAATCCTATTTAGATTGAACACTGCACCCTCAAATTATTCTATCTAGAAGGAAAAAGGTAAAACATTTAAGGTAACACCAACTTACCAGCTCTTGTTGATGGAAATCAGTTGCTCGCAAATGATGCTGAGGGGAAGGCCGAACTTGTTCTTATCATCCAGACGATCTTCTTGCCAAAGGCTCTGGACATACTCGCGCTGATGCTCTATCTAGAAATGTAGCAGAAGCATCAACATGAGAAACAAGTCCAGGTTTCCCAGGGATGTGACTAATGAGGCTTGACACAAGAAGGCTATCTCCCTCTGCGTGTCTACATCAGACACTGCTTGGAAGGTCACATGCCATACACCTGCTGGACTCTAGTCTGAGCTCATGGTCAGCTGGAAGAAGCAACAGCAACCAATGTAGAGAGCTAAAGAAAATGGTTTTCTGTAACAGAATTCACTGAAAAAAATTCTTAGCAGCTTGTAATATCCTTTGTCTCCTGTTTGCTACCCATCACTGCCATTTTTTTTAGATTTATTTATTTATTGGAGAGTCAGATATACAGAGAGGAGGAGAGACAGAGAGGAAAATCTTCCATCGGATGACTCACTCCCCAAGTGAGCGCAACAGACGATGGTATGCCGATCCAAAGCCAGGATCCAGGAACTTCTTTCCAGGTCTCCCACACGGGTGCAGGGTCCCAAAGCTTTGTGCCATCCTTGACTGCTTTCCCAGGCCACAAGCAGGGAGCAGAATGGGAAGTGGAGCTGCCGGGATTAGAACCGGTGCCCATATGGAATCCCGGCACATTCAAGGTGAGGACTTTAGCCACTAGGCCACACCGCCGGGCCCCATCACTGCCTTTTCTGTAGAGGACACCCAAGGGATCATTCCTTTCAAATTTGAAAAAAAAAAACTGTCTCACACACACATAAACACCTTAAAAATAAGCACCATTTTGGCCTGGTGCAATAAATTAATGGCTAAAGTCCTCACCTTGTATGCAGTGCAATCTCCTATGACACCAGGTTATATCCTGGCTGCTCCACTTCCCTTCCAGCTCCTGGTTATGACCTGAGAAAGCAGTCGAGGATGGCACAAAGCCTTGGGACCCTGCACCTGTGTGGGAGACCCTGAGGAAGTTTCTGGCTCCTGACTCAGCTCCTGCTGTTGTGGCCGCTTGGGAAGTGAATCAGCAGATGAAGATTCTCTCTCCCTCTCTCCCCTCTTTGAAAAAAAATCTGACTTTCCAATAAAAAAGTAAATCTTTAAAAAAAAAATAAGCACCATTTATAAGCACCATTTGTACAATAAGGTCTTGAAAAGATTTACCACTAGATTTTCTTCCACTACTGGAAAAGCTCTGTAACCTAATTTCCCAAGGTCCATTAACTAATTAGGGTTGTAAACCCTTCTTGAAGGGTGGAGTTTGTCTAGAATTTGACTATACAAATGAGCCTATATACAAACATGCTGTACCTGTTACCTGGAAAACAGATTCTGCAGCTGCCCTGGAAGGAGGGCTCTCTTCATTTCTGGGCTGTTTCCCAACCTTCTCACACACAGAAAACTGAAGACCCAACTGTACTTACGTGCTGGTTGAGCATGCCTGTCACAAGTTGCCGGTGAAGCCTCAGGCAGGTGCATTCATCCTGGTAGGCCTTAATGAAATACAGGTGGCCAAGATCAAACCTGGGGCGGCGATGCATAATGTCCGTCATCACTTGAGCTAAGGCAAACCTCTCTTCAGCGTCCAACGTGTGCTGGTAGGCTTCGAAGTAGCAAGCAAGAAGCTGCAAGTCAAGTGGATAGCCAGGGATGAGCAGAGGCAGCTCTGGGGTCCCACCAAGGAAGCCAGGGAGAACCCAGCCTTTGCTTTGGAAAGCTGAGGGATGGGGTGGGAGAGACACAGCTCTGGGTAGTGGCCCTGGTGCAGGCAAATGCACCAGCAGCAGCACCCCTGGTGGGTAGGAAACCCAAGACAAAACTGAGGGTGGGGTGGGCAAGAGAAAGATCCCAGCTGTTACAGGATGCGAGCGAGATCACACCAGACATGTCTAAGGTTTATTAAGGAGTCTTTATTAACCATGGTGATAACAGAGCATACTAGAAATAGAAGATCACATATGGCAATCCAACCAATCATAATCCAAAGGTCATTACCCTTAAGTCCATCCGTTAAGCTGAAGACCTATGTCCCAGCTTCCCCAACAATATAAGTTATCCTAAGAGATATACAATGAATAACCTGGACACACTTACAAAGCTGCAGACGTTCACCTTTCCTTGGCTTCTCTGCCCACATTCCACTACTGCTAGGCCTCACCTCTCCTGGAATTCCTGACAGTACACGAACCAGAAACAACACTACTATATCCATTGTCCCATCTAAGCAGTGCAAAGGGACCATGCTCAGGGAATTACCTGTCCTGGGTCAGCCAAAAGTCGAGGTGCTAGAGTAACGGAAACACCTGACCAGAAAGAGAGAGCCCCTGCTTCATGGGCCTTTTAAAGGGGCTTGTGAGGGGAGTGGAGCAAATACCTAAGGAGTTAATCAGCGCTCATTGGGATGGGCAGGAACAGAAACTGGGATTGTAGTTAAAAAGACTAATTGGACTCATCTGCGTCCAACATCCCGGCCGAATTAGGATGTGGGAGGGGAGAGGATACAAGGAGAGGTGAAGGAGCAGTCACTGACTGCAGTCCATAACACCAGCCTTGGAGCCAGAACAGCCACACTTTGGTCTGTTCACCCTTCCCCTACTCTCTCCCAACACGATGAGTGTTGTCTGATTAATAACACATGGCACCACAACTCTATGCCAATGGGGCAACACCTTCAAGGCCTTTCACCAAATATCTGTTGCTCCAATACCTTCCTCCAAGAACCCAGTCTCCCTTCTCCATTTCTTCCCATCACCAGAGAGAAGCAGCACCCAGCTCTCACATCCTCAGCCCCAGTTCTGACTGCTCTTTTCCAGAGTTTGCCCAAATTTCACCCTGTTGAGGGTGGCAATTTCTTCTTTATTCAAAGTGATATATCCCAGACCAGACTCCTGTGGGAAGGGCCTGGGGAACAAAATTCACCAAAGGGTCAAGTGTCAAAAACCCCAGAGGGCCTTCTGACTTAGTGGCACCTGCAAGCTTCCAGGCACTACCACTTGAAGGGTCCTCAGGTCGGAGCTGCCCCGTGTGGGAACGTCAAGTGTATACAATTGGCCAGCATCATCAGAAAAGGCTCTCCAAAGATTTGAACTTCAACTTCCAGAGTGACCATTCTAAACTGGGACTGTAGGGCAAGACAAACAGCTCTGATCCCCAGAGTTGCTATGTTGGGGTGGATTGAAGACAGTTCTAGCCCCTAGACACGCTGACTTTTGCAGATTACCCCTCCCATAGCCTGTCAAATCTATTGAAAGAACTAACAACTTATCTCTTTCTTGCAAAAATGACAAAAACGTTTTGCTTTTCTAAGTGTTTGGTCATGAGCAACACGTTGACTTCTAGATTGGATATGATGCTCAGGTGTGTTTTTGTAACTCCCTTGTGTGTTTCCACAGTGGGAAAATTTCCATCTATACATTGCTTTCCTGTGAAGTACAATGTCTTGAAGCACTCAGTCCAAGTGTTTATATTTTCTGGGTAAGTGGCTGAGGTCTATTATCATCTATTTGGTATTTCCGCATTTGGGAGTCATGGCTGTTTTGTTTTCAGATCTCAAAAGTAGCTGAAGAAGTGCCTAGGCCCTAAGTATCTGGGATGTAGTAACTGATAGATAAACATGTCCTGCCTGAAGCTGCTGAACTTTGATTTTTCTTGGTCTCACAACTAAATGAACCACTCCCTCTTCTGCTGATCTAACCCTACATATTCCCTGCCAGCTCCCTTTGCAGGATACTGGGCTGAAATGCTGAAGTTGCAATTCCAGTCTCCCTAAAGTGCTCTTGTTTCCTGGGAAGCTGGTCCCAGAGGCTCCAGGCCAGGAGGAAAGGCCCCTGCTCCACAAACGATGGGATTTCCTCGAAGAAGATAGGGAGCCCTTCACATTGTACGACCAATCCATTCTTAAGACAGTGGGCCAGGAAAAAAGTGCAAAGGAGGAAGTGTCACTTGAATAGAGGAACACAGCGACACAGGAAGCAGAGACAACAAGCATACATGATGTCTGTCCTTGGGAATTTGAGTTGCTTGCAACAGCAGACAGAAGCCCTGAGGGCCCGCTGGGCCCAAACCACCCAAATCAGCCAATCTTAACCTACGTCAAGTGACAGTTTAGTGACATCTGGGGATGACTTTTTGAAATATTTTTTCAGAAGACTTATTTGTTTTACTCGAAAGTTAGAGTTACAGAGAGGGTGGGGTAGAGACACAAAGAGAAAATTTCCATCTGCTGGTTCATTCCCCAAATGACCTCAATGGTCAGAGCTGAACTAGTTCAAAGCAGGGAGCCAGGAGCTTCTTCTGGGTCTCCCACGTGGGTGCAGGGTCCCAAGGACTTGTGATAGCCTCTACTGCTTTTCCAGGTCACAAAGAGGCAGCTGGATCAGGAAGTTTAGCAATCAGGACTTGATTAGGCACCCATATAGAATTCTGGTGCCACAAGCAGAGGATTAACTGACATGCTATGGCACTGGCACCCAGAATAATTTCTTTCTGGGCTTGACATGGTAACTTAGTGGCTAAAGTCCTCACCTTGCACACACTGGGATCCTATTTGGGTGCCAGTTCTAATCTTGGAGGCCCCACTTCCCATCCAGCTCCCTGCTTATGGCTTGGGAAGGCAGTAGAGGACGGCCCAAAGCCTTGGGAGTCTGTGCCCATATGGGAGACCTGGAAGAGGCTCCTGGCTCCCGGCTTCGGATCACCTCAGTTCCAGCTGTTGTGGCCATTTGGGGAGTGAATCAGTAGATGGAAGATCTTCCTCTCTGTCTCTCCTCCTCTCTGTATATCTGACTTTCCAATAAAAATAAATAAATCTTTATTAAAAAAAAAAGACTTGTTTCTTTTAAATGCAGAGTGAGTGGAAGAGAGGGAGAAACAGAAAGCCCTTGCAGTCACTGGTTCACCCCTCCCCCACAACGGCCAAAACAGCCAGAGCTGGACCAGGATGAGGCAGCAATCTGGAACTCCATCTTGGGCTCTCACATAGATACAGAGGCCTAAGTTCTTGGGTCTTCTTCTGCTGCAGGGAACTAGAAAGGAAACAGCAGCAAGGATTCAAACTGACACTCCAATATGGGAGGGCAGTGTTGCAGTTGGTATCTTAACTCACAGTACTACAATATTGGCCCTGGGAGGACAGCTCTTAATTTAATTACTGGACACAACTCTTACCCATGGAGACAGTACCAACCTGAGTCTGCATCACAAACTTTTATCCCTCCTGTTAAAATGGCATATAGGGCCCGGTGCAGTAGCCGAGTGGCTAAAGTTCTCACCTTGCACGCACCTGGATCCCATATGGGTACTGGTTCATGTCCCAGCTGTTCCACTTCCCTTCCAGCTTCATGCTTGTGCCTTGGGAAAGCAGTCGCGCACAGCCCAAAGTGTTGGGACCCTGCACCCACGTGGGAGATCCAGAAGAAGCTCTGGGCTCCTAGCTTCAGATTGGCACAGCTCCGGCCGTTGCAGTCACTTGGGGAGTGAATCATTGGATGGAAGATCTTTCTCTCTGTCTCTCTCCTCTCTGTATATCTGACTTTGCAATAAAAATAAATAAATATATATATATTTTAAAAAGATGGCATATAAACCTTTAGATAAAAGCACTTCCTCAGATGTTCATTCTTTTGCTATGAAGTCATCCATGTGCATTCATAATAAATCCTTTCCCCTACTAATCTGTCTTTTATCAGTTTAATTTCCAGGACCTGGAAATAGACTGAAGCTAAGAGTGTAGAAGAGAAAATATTTCCTTCTTCGATACGTGGGACTAAATAGCACCCAAAAGATCAAATACTACTTTATCAGTCATTAATTATTTATTATTGGTTATTTATTTGACAACCCAAAGCTAAGGCTCAGGAGGGGAGTGCCTAGGGGACTTTAGTTCCAGCTTTCTGGGATGACTTTTGGAGAACATTGGTTTAAACAAGCTTGGATCAACCATGGGATTAAAAGGAAAACTCCCAAGGAGGCTAAAACTGAGGTCTCAGAAGGTGCTCCACGGGTTAGGAACCCACAAATCCCAAACATGAAGAAGGAAAGTGGGGAGCCCCCTGTCTCGAAGGAAACAAGGCACTGTAACTTGCCTTGTTCCACCTGCCAAGCTCTTGAATCAAATCCAACGATTAAGCAGCAGAAGACCAATCAGAAACAAAGCAGGATGAATGGATGGGATGAGAAGCAGCTCCAGGGGGAGATTAGCAAAGCAACAATTACTTTCCTGATGTGTTCTGGACTAACTTGAATGTTTTTGGCTGGGAAGGAGCAATCCCAGAATCTGGCTTAAGAACATTTATAGGTCCTTGACCTCTTTTTCTGTACAAAGAGCCCAGTTGTTTGGGTCTTTGGCAGGGGAGTTCTGAGGAAGTAGGAGAGGAAGGTTCTTGCAGGTTCTGGTCTGCCCTGTTACATTGCCATTCTCGCTTTTGTGGACAGCTGCCTGAACAAATGGAAGTGCAGGACATGTGACCAAATTAGAGTCTCAGGAAAATAGAAACTTTTGTTTTTGGTTAAGTTATGTGCCAAACACTGCCATAATTTGCCTGGCAAGCTACTGCCTTCTGCAGCAAGTGAAGCTTTCTCGGACTTTGGGCTCCACCCCTGAGCAGTTCTCGGTTGGGTGCTTGCCTAATTTCACCATGAATTCTCTGTCAGCCTTGGCCGGGTCCTGGTCTTTGCTATTTTCTGGGTTTCATTTATTATCTGTTTGCTCACTGGCCCATTTCCACTTAACCTCCAGGCTGCTGTTCTTCTGAGATGTCTATGTCACCTGTGTGTGTCAAGTGGACATGGGGTACACACTTTTGGAAGGATCAAATATTGGCAACACACAAAAAAAACAGATCAAAGGAATAGTGTCAAACTCTGATGTGCTCATATTACTTTTACCACAATCCTTATGCACTCCTACTCTGGGACTTAAAAAAAAACCAATTGGAAATAGCTATTTAGGGGCTAACCACATGGCACAGCACATTAAGCCTCTGCCTGTGGCACTTGCATCCCATATGGGCACTGGTTTGAATCTCAGTTGCTCCACTTCCAATCCAGTTCCCTGCTAATGTGCCTGGGACAGCAACAGAGAATGGTCAAGTCTTTGGGCCCCCTGCACCCATGTGGGAGACCAGGAAGAAGTTCCTGGCTTCTGGCTCTGTATTGGCTCAGCTCCATCTGGGGAGTGAACCTGGGGATGGAAGATCTCTATATCTGTCTCTCTTTCTCTTTGTGTGTAACTCTTTCAAATAAAAATAAGTCTTTAAAAAATAGCATTTTTGGTCAAATAAGTGCTAAACAGAAAAATCAATGCAAAGTACAACCTGTCACCACACACACACACACACACACTTTCCAAAGCAATGCACACGAAAGTCTTTTCATTGTCACATAGACTGATTCAGATTGCCCCATAAATGTATCTTTGGTGGCTGTGAGCAGAACTGGCAAATAAAATAGTGGTCATTTAACAGAGGTTTCTCTTAAAGTTCCATAATCCACCTAACTTCACACCCACTCTAATTTTACGTACCTTCATTCATATGATGGCTATTTTGAAGTTCTAAAAGACCTCATTATGTTTAAGCAATTCTTAGCTACAGGGATTCCAATATATTTGACAATCAAAAACAGCTGAGAAAGCTTGGCAATAGAACTTAGCACCAGAGGAAATCAATTGTGTTTTAGATATAAATCTGGTTTGTCCATTACACATAGACTCTTTGGACCGAGTTCTGATTTGAAGGCCATGTCTTAAGAGTTTTGGCACAAATCACTCTATTTCTATAGGAAACTTATTCTCAGTGTAGGAAGAAGGAAGAGATTCCCAACAATGATTTCAAGCTGAAGTATTTTATTAACCACAGAAGGACCCAGTGGACACCCCTGAAGGCTGAGCAGAGAAAGAACCATGACTGAAGAGTGGAGAAATTGGTTGATTTTCCAGTTCTCTCTGCCCTTCTGCTCTTTATTATCATTGAGTCCTTCGTGGGTCCTCTTCAGCGCACAGCAGGAAGAGAGAGGTGGCGTTTAAAGCTCAAGCCCAGACCAAGACACTTGTGGAGTCCAGGGATGCTCTCTGTTGAATGCAGCCATTCTAGTGACTGCAGCGTGTGTCTAAATCTCACCTTTCTTCAGCTGATCAAAATAGGGATCTAATTTGCAGATTCAGGTTGCACGCACATCTGAGAGAGAGTCACAGGAGATCACACCTTCTCAGTCCAGTCGGTTATTTTTAAAGATAATCAGGTGACCCACAGCTCCATGAGTTCACAGGTCAGAGAGGACATGAAACAATCAACTAACTCTCCTACCAGTAAAGCAAGTCAGAGAAAACACCTCCGTTTCCTCTTCACCTGACCACATCCCAGGGTGTTGCACTTTGGCTTCCGCCCGGAGCTTTCTCAAAAAACTGCCAAGCACTGGCGCTGGCCCCACCACTGGAAAGGTGGGTGTTCCCTAACATTTGGCGGTTGTAAGCACCCCTTCCCTGCCGGCTTTCACAATACTATGGCTCCCAGGGGTTTCTCCACTCTACTTAGCCACCCTTTCTCGTGTCACAGCCTGCCCCTCCAATGCAGTTGTTTCCCAGGATCCCTTCCAGACATCTTTCTTTTTTCCCTCTTCACCATGCCTCATCTTGTTCCCTTGGCTCCCAGCTCATTCCTTTCCCTATGCCTGTGCCTGCCTCTCTATAAACACTCATCCCTATGGGTCCTGCTGTCAGCGCAATCTCCTTGCCCACTCCCACACTCCGCCCCGGCTCCCACACTCCACGCTTGCTCCTTGCTCTGCCAGTGGTTGCTTCTGCCAGGAGATCTCCAGCAGCCTTCCTAACCTCTCTAGCACGGCCCTCCCACCTCTTCCACTGCTATGACCATCACAGCACCCCTTCCATCCCAAGGGTTTTATTCCAGTCCATTTGTCACCCTCACACCCAAGACAGCAGTGGGAAACCAAGCCCTGGTCACATTTCTCAACTATGGAGATGCATCAACAGCTCTAGTATGCTGTAATAACATGGTTAGCAGTTCTTTCAGAGCCTGTATCCAAAACCCAAAGAGAGCTCATTTCCTGTCCTGCCTCTGAGCCAAACCATAGCCATTCCTGCTGTATATGTCCCGGATGTTGCAAAGGCTGCCTCCTCTGCTTAAGATTCTTTTCCCCTCGGCAGTCAAACCCTTACTCACCTTTTAGCCACAGGATTAAATCTTCATTCTTCTACCCTGCATCCCCCTCTCCATTAAGGTTCCCATAATTCCAGAATGTGCCTTGGTTTTAAGCTGTTAGCCACTGGGCTATAGTTTTTGCTTAGAGATTGGGTTAATTTTCATAGATTGGGAATTCCTTAAAGATAGAGACCTCCTATTTACATGTCCCTAATGAGGAGAATTAGTACCTTGTAGAACAAATCCTCCTAACAAGTAAAGATGATCAGAGAGAGGCTCACGATCCATGGTAAGGACAAAAAAGAAGGGCAGTACACCTGTAGTCTTTCAGTGATGAGTGAGATGCAAGCCATGAATGATGTGACAATGAGTTAGACTTGCTGCTTCAGCTGGAAACACATCCTTGTAGTTCACGCCTTTCACCCACCCACAGGTGACATTTATTTCAAAAGGACACTGACAGGTCAGTTGGCCTCTTTTAGCAAGCGAGGTGTGTCCCTATGACTGGACAAGGAGCGTGAAGAGAACCATCACCCCGATCCCTGAAGCACCCGTGTTATGAGAAAGGCCTAAAACAGACAACAACCTTACAAATGACACCATACAATCAGCTAGAATCCTTCACATTTTATTACTCTGTGTGGGTGTTTGTGTGTGTGACGCAGAACCACAGGAAAGCAAAGTTCCTACTCACATCCTCACAATTTGCTGAGATGGCTTAAATAAAAATAAGTAATCATTTGTTAACAGCTGGCCCTAAATTCCTACTGATTGACAACAAAAACTACTGTGCTTTGTAAGGATGATTTTGGGGGGCTAACAGTTGTGACACAGTGACTTGAGCTGCTACCTGTAGTGCCAGCATCCCATAGGAGAACTTGTTTCAGTTCATCTCTCTGCTAATGAATGCCCTGGGAAAGCAGCAGAAGATGGCCCAACTGCTTGTACCTCTGCCAGCTACATGGAAGACCCAGACGAAGTTCCTGGTTATAGCCTGGCCCAGACCTGGGAATGGTGGCCATTTAGGAAATCAGTTTGATTGTTTAGTCTCTAACTCTGCCTTTCAAATATATAAATACATAAATAAATAAATATTTCTTTAAAAAGAAAGAATGATTTTTAACAGATGTCTTGCTTATAATTAAAAATACCTGGAGCACCCACATGGCAGATCCAGATAGAGTTTCAGGCCCCACCCGACCCTCTTGGCCATTTAGGGAAGTAACCAACAGACAGAAGATCTTTCTATCTCTCCCTCCCTCACTCACTCCTTCTCTCTCTTTTGTTCTCTCTGTCACTTTCAATAAATCAATCAATTGTAAAAAAAAAAAAAATGATACCTGGTGCTTGTTCTGTAGAAGAGCTGCTTCCCAAGACCATAAGTGATATAGCACAGCAAACCTGTCCACACTCATGTGGGACCATCCCCGGGGCTGGGCACTTTCAACCTGGCCGCCCTCTTTGTGACCTGGGGAGGAAGCAGGTGGTAGCAATGAGAGACAGACCTTGTCCTGAAGTGGCTCCTCCAAGAAATGTGCCCCTCAGATTTTCAATTCTGTGTCAGGGATGGAAATAGAGAAGTAGATACTGCAATTGCTAATACTCAGCATTAGAGCCCTCTCTACAGAACAGAGTCCAAAGCCCTCAGCTCTTTGAAACTTTAAGACTTCCAAGTCTGCTGGAGTCTTTGTTTTCATTTCTAATTTTAATCTTAAAGACTAATTTTAGACATAAAACCAGACTTTAGTTAACATCAAATCGATGTTAAAATATTTTCAAGCCTATAATTTCCAGGCAAAGCCAATATTCTTTTCTAGAAACACATCTCTGGTGGTTTCATGACAAATCCAATTTCATCCTCTGTTTCCATTAGTATTAGCTAAGTCAACATCTTCTGAGACTTTTGAGATATTTCTGAATTACATTAGCCACTAACTTAAATCAATAAAGATGACCACTGTCATTCTTGGGTTAAAATGTGAGGGATTTGCACAGGGTGGTGGGAAAAAATGGAAATAAGGTATGAATTTATTTGGGTGCACAGAATGTTGAAAGTCATGCCTAGATTTTTCATAAGATGCACTTTCTATGAACTTTGTAAAGTATCTTCCCATTAGATTATTATTATGTGTTATTATCTGAAGTCCTTTTCTGAGTCTACTAATATTACTTTTAACTACTGATGTTACTATCATCTATTTCAGGATAAAACAGTAGAAAACAAGAAATGTTTAGGGACTAAAGTTCCAGTTCAATCATTGCCATGCATGGCAGGAACTGAGTGAGGCCCAAACTTTGGCCAGGTAAGAAAGTATGTCACAGAATATGAGTCTATACTGATTCGCTTGGCAAAAAGATGGCCAGGTGCCTACCTAAGTGTCTCAATCAAATTAAATTCTTAGCAACTAGATACAGTTGCATAATAAATTAATATGGACAACCGTGATTCATTGGTCTGTGGGATCACCAGTAACAACAACAGCAAGTAACTGAAATTAAATGCCTTACAATATTGGGTGCCATCACTGTATCCCCTGACTCAGATATCAAGGGTTGGTGTCTAAGATACGACCAAGAGACCCATTCTGTATTAAATTAATTGCCTGGGACTTGGAAAGTTGCTTGGTCTAAACTCTTTGATAAGTGTTTTATAATAATATAGACAAGGATGATCCCTAATTACAGTGTACCTAAATTTCAAAATAGCCCAAACAATTGCTACATTTCCTTCTTGGTGTTGCAATGTGTCTAGAAGTTCACAGCTCTTTCCAAATGTTAAGTCAAATGCTGTCATGCTCCCGTGCTGCAAAAAGGGGGGGAAAAAAAGCAGATACTCTTTCTAAAATTGGAAGTTTCTGATAATGGTGCCAAAAGGAAGAGCACAGATTGCAGGTCACTTGAGTCCCCTGCATCATGATTCCTCTTGGGGGCTTGCCTGGTCCTGGCCTAGGCAGATCTGGCAGCCTGTTAGAGACCCAGGCATCTCTCTGCTTTCCACTGTAGTTTCCTCAAGCTCAGCTGCTTAGGAAAAAGTCACTCATTTCGCCTGTTTACTTTGCTCCCCTCAGGGCCCTGCACCCAGTAGGTGAGACCAAAAGGTCCCTGGGCAACAGAGTGTGCACACCAGCAAGACTAAACTCTGGGGTCTAGCATTGTGGTTTTTCAGACTAAGCTTCTGTATGTGGCACCTGCATTCCACATAGACACCAGTTCAAGTCCTGGCTGTTCCACTTCTGATTCAGCTCCCTGCTAATGTGCTTGGGAAAAGCAGTGGGAGATGGCCCAAGGCCTTGGGCCCCTACAGCCATGCAAGAGATCTAGAAAAAACTCCTGCCTTCTGGCTTCTGACCATCCCAGCTCCAACCACTGAGCCCACTTGGGGAGTGAACCAATAGATGAAAGATCTCTCTCTCTCCTCTCTCTACAACTCTATCTTTCAAATAAAAATAAAATAATTTCTTTAAGAAGAGTTACAACCCGGCTCTAAAAGAGGCTCACAGTGTCCTTCAGCAGGGAGCTTGAACTCCCAACAGAACTAGATCCTTTCTAAAATGAGCCTGCGCAGGGGTTAGGGGAATGGGCATGTTGAGTGTTTCGATAGTATTGGACATATGCTTGTGCACTGGGGTGGGATGTGCTCACAGAAACCTACGTGCTAAGATCTGACTTCCCACCTGTTCCTTTCTGGATGTAGTAGCTGGCCACAAGCAGGAGCTCAGCCTCCAGCCCCTGCAGGTCGCTCAGGGCCTCATCATACATCACATACATGCTGTGTTGGTCCTGGCTGTGGATGCAACCAGCCACTGTGCTGTAATAGTCTTCCTGGTTCTCCACATCTGAGAACTCCAGGAATGGGGTGCAGGGGCCCTGAGGAAAGAAATCCAAAGCCAGATGTTACTGGAAAAGAAAAGCTGACATTCCCTAGCCCTGAAGCTTCCCCAGACAGCAAGCTTTTTCTCCTACACAGCCATCTGTCTGTATGCAGCTGTGAACACTCACTGTGAAGGTAGGAACAACTATACACAGAAAAAAAAAAAACATGACAAGGATAAAGAATGTCAGTGGTGGAAGTACTTCCTGAAGTTGATAACTACAGATGATTGCTTTTTCTTTTTTTAAGATTTTTAAAATTTGAATTTGAAAAGCAGAGTAAAAGTAGAGAGAGAAGGACAGAGAGGAGAGACATTTTCCATCCACTGGTTCACTCCCCAAGTGGCTGCAATGGCTACAGCTGGATCAGTCCGAAGCCAGGACCCTCTTCTGGGTCTCTCACATGCGTACAGGATACCAAGCACCTGATCTATTCTCTGATGCTTTCCTAGACAAATTAGCAGGAAGCTGAATCAGGACTTGAGCTTGCACCCACTTGGGATATCAGATATACAGGTAGAGCCTTAACCTGATATGCTGTGCCACCTGGTGCTGACCCCAGATGATTATTTCTTCTTCTGGATAATTCTGGAATAATTGGGAAAAGAGCCAGGCCACACTAGTGTTAAAGAGGAGTCAAATTATCTGTTTCAGGTCCTGGTTGTGCCCCCGTTTTCATGTCTGTATCATGAGAACAGTGGAGATCATATACAATACCATAGCTGATGGGAGCTAGCAGGAGTGAGGCACCTGCAGCCCACAAACTTTAGTTAACATTTTTGTTTTCATTCTCTAACTACTTCTAATGTGTGTCAGCATCATCTGCTAGCTCACTAACATAACAGTAATATCTCCCCCCAAGTTCACCAAGTTGGGTACCAGGACAAGTCAAGACTAGTAGGAACAGAGAAATGCAGTTCGGATCTCCTGCATGGGTGACAGGAACCTAAATACTGGAGCCATCACCTGGTGCCTCCCAGGGGGTGCATTAGCAGGAAGCTGGAATCAGGACAAGAGCTGGGACTTGAAAATGGGCATTCTGATACAGGACGTGGGCACTCTAAGCAGCATCTTAACCATCAGGCCAAGTGCTTCTCCTCACACGGAGTGGAAGGGGCCTTGGGCAAACTGAGGTAGAGATCACAGTGATGCATCCACAAGCCAGGGGATGCTGATCATCACCGGCAACCTCTGGAAGCTGGCCATGGCGAGGCAGCACCTCCACCAAGCCTTCAAGAAGACTGATGGGCCTGAGGACACCTGCGGCTCCAAACCAGGGAGGGAGCACAGAGCTTGTGGTGAACCACCCAGTCTGTGGCACTTTATCATGGGCTTTGTCATGGCAGTGCTCCCCTCGGACACTCTCTGAGGTAAGGACTACATCCACCACAAAGGTGTGTGTGTGTGTCCTCAGCCAGCTCAGAAACTGTGCTCCTGATCATTCTTCTGCTGGCCTATCACCATTCTCCTGGTTTCATGCTTCACTCTCTTGCAGCCTCTGAAGTCCTCCATCCCCAAGGTGCCTACCCTCCCTCTCACCTGTGGCACCTCCACTCTGCCACCTCCAGCATCTCCTTTGCTTCTCCCTTCTTCCTTCCTCCCCAGTGGAGCTGAGTCATGCCCCTGCCTGGGCTGAGGCCCTTTCTCCCCATGCTTTCCTATCTTGGATGCATTCCCTCTCCTCCATGGCTATCTAGTTCCCCTCTGCTGGACTCTTCCCTGTGGACAGGAACATCTACTAACATTCTCTCTCAGGGTCCCCCTCAAGTCCTAGTGTTGGGTTCAGGTCCGGTTCCAGATCCAGGCAGCTACACAGACTAATGTTCAGCTCAAAGTAAACTCTGTTGGGAGCGCTCCCAGCAAGGTTCACTGATCCAGTATAGGCAGTAGGCCAGGGAAGTCATGCCCAGGGTCTGTGGGGAGGAGGTAGGTGGTAGGAGGAAGAGAGAGAGACAGACAGACTGCTCCCTAGTGGGAGACAGCCCAGGACTACTTCCCATTGCAGGGTGACCATGTGAGGGAAATGGCCGCCAAGGGCATACAGCACTGGGCTTTTATACGTTTTAGGTGTGGGGAATGGGGGAAGGCAGCAGCTCCTCAGTTTGCATATGCTTGTGGCCATGACACGTTATCATGTTGGGTGTTGATCTCCTGTGTACTCAGCATTGAAAACATTTCTGGATGGGAGTGTCTGTTTGACCTCGGTAAAAACAGCATTGAAGCTAGTGAGGCTCTCTTCTGTCTTTGGTGGCCAGAAGAAGGCAGGAAGGAGAGACAGCACAGAGTCTGCTGGTTACCAAGGTTACCAGGTGTTCCTGATTTGTGATAAGTTTCCTTTTCCTTTGATGCACTCAGCTCCCTCAGGAGTTGCAGAAGCTCCGCCTAACACCTTGGACCTCATCTTTTCCTTCTACCTTCCTTCCCCAGGAAATCACATTCACAAATTTACAGCTCGAATGACTACTACCTGTTAACTGGTTGTTTCTGGATTCCTATCTCCAGATCAGACTTCTTAGAGCGCTGGAACCAGGTACTCAATGATTCATCTGGTATCCTTTCCTGGGTAACTCAACTTTCACATGGTCTGACAGCTCGTTCAGTCTCACCCTACATGTCCATTCAGTCACCAAGTCCTGCTGGGTTTCCTTCCTGGTTCTCAAAATCTACCCACTGCTTTCTGTCTCCTCCACCCACTACCCATGTAAGCTATTATTATCTTTCCCCAGGATTCATCTAAGGAGTGTCTAAACTTGTCTAGCCTCTTAATTGGCTCATCCACATCCCCTCTGGCTGGGGCTTTCCCTCCTCTCTGTGTCACTCACTCCCTGCTTGCAAGGAACTTCTAGAATGCACTTCTGGTAATGCTTTTAAAATCCTAAAGGTGCTCTATTTCTCATAGAAAACAATAAAACTCCTATGAATACAAAACTGATAAAATACAACATAGCACCTCAGGGAGCTGGCCCAAACTAGTCCTTTTAGCCTTGCGCATCCTGGTGGAGGAAAATTGTCCCCTAAGGGAACCTTAGGCCATGTATGGAGATTTTTTGATTATCACCACTTAAGGACATCTGGTTGGTAATAGCATCTAGGAGCTAATATATACAGTACCTATTTGCGACATCATTCATGGGTCATACAAAATTATCAACCTAAAAATTAGTCTGCTACAGATCAATATCATGGACTATAGGCCAGACAAGCCCAACTCCTGATGGAGGTAGGAGCCAAGCATGTTGCTAAGCAGCAATGCACAGAGCAGCCTCTCACAATGAAAAATTCTCAGGCCCCAAGTGTCAATGGAGTCAAGCTCCATTTTGCACCAATTTCTTCCCAACTTGTTTTGTTTTAGCCACTCATAATTTTTTATATAGGCAAATTTACAGAGAAAAGGAGAGAGTTTCCTGTCCTCTGGTTCATTCCACAAATGGCCACAAGGGCCAAAACTGAACTAAACTGAAGGTGGGAACCAGGAGCTTCTTTTGAGTTTCCCACACAGCTGCAGGGAGTCTCGAGCAGCTGGGCCACCTCTGTTGCTTTCCCAGGCCACAAACACAGAGACAGATGGAAGGTGGAGCAGCCAGGACAAGAATCAGTACCTATTTGGGATGCTGGACATTGCATGTGGATGAATAGTCTGTCATGCTACCCGGTCAGTCCTCCACTCCTGACTTGTCTTGGACGCTGCGCTAGAGCAGCTGGGACTGGAATCAGCACTCAACTATTGGGATGCTGAAGTTTCAGGCTGTGAGTTAACCTACTGCACCACAATGCTAGTCCCTCATCATCCTTAGAGTGTGAATCCTTCACTATGTAACCAGTTACTACATAGACCCCAGCACCGGTATGTTTCATCAGTCAGCCCAGGCTCTCTGCAGACCTCTTGATTGGTTTACATTTCCTGTGGCACAGCTACAGGAAACTCTCTGCACTAAGCAGGCAGCTGATGGCCAACCTCAGGAAGGAGCACAGAGCACGCCTAGAACCCACAGTTCCACAAATGTGTGCTTGATTCTTAAGCCTTCTAAGATGTAAAAGTGTGAACCATAGTAGGTAATAATCTACAGAAGGATATTTCATAGCAAAACCTTCCTCCAGCAGGCAGTTCTGTTTTGCTTTGCTTTCTGCTGCTCTTGAGCATTTAGGACATTTTAATAATTAAAGGCTTCCTTTAGTTAGAATTGCAAAGGTGAAATGATTGCTTCTGACAGAGTGGGCAGGACCAGGGGAAAACAGAAAGGAGGCTGAGAAATGACCTGCTACATGTGAAGTGTACACAGCTTCCTTCGACTTGTAAACTGAAGTGCTGGCTCTTGTTGGCATGGGCGCCTCTCTCAATGCACAAAGAGCTCTTTACTTTGAGGAAAACAGTATTTTCACGATCAAAGTCTTTCTGAATGTTCCTATAAAGTGGAATTTTACACTTGATTTTAGCCAAAAGGCCAAGAAAGTAATATAGAGGGGAATTTTATAAGTTTATAAAGAAATGGCTATTGGGGCCCAGCATGATGGCTTGGTGGCTAAATCCTTGCTTTGCAACCACCAAGATCACGTAAATGTCCCAGCTGCTCCACTTCCCATCTAGCTCTCTGCTTGTGGCCTGGAAAAGCAGCACAGGATGGCCCAAAGCCATGGGACCCTGCACCTGTGTGGGAGACCAGCAAGAGACTCCTGGCTCCTGGCTCCTGGCTTCGACTGGGCTCAGCTCCGGCTGTTATGGCCACTTGGGGAGTGAACCAGCATATGAAAAGTCTTTCTCTCTGTATCTTCTATTTGTAATTCTGCCTTTCCAAAAAAGACAGATCTTTTTAAAAAGGATGAAATGGCTACTGAATTGAGTTCTGATGTGAATGGATAGTCACAATACAGTCAAGATGCTGATTCTACTGCCATTGTCTATTTTTCAATGAACTTAAATATTATTTCATTTATCTATTTTATTTATTTGAGAGGTAGAGAAATATAAACAGAGACTGTCCTCTGCTGGTCGATTCCCCAAATACTTGCAGCAGTGGGGACGGGGCCAGATCAAAGGCGGGAGCCTAGAACTCAGTCTGGGTCTCCCAAGATAGTGGCAGGGACCCAAGTGCTTATGTCATGACTTGCTGCCTCCCAGGGTGTGCATGAGCAGGAAACTGGAATCAGATGCAGAGCCAAGAACTGTCCCTAGGCACCCTGATATGAGATGCAGGTGTCTCAAGTGAGTGCTTCATTGCTGTGCCAAACATCTGCCCTACAAACATCTATTTCTTTAAGTTGATTAACTTCATTCATTTGAAAGGTAGAATTACAAAAGGAGAGAGAGAGAGAGAATCTTTCACCTGATGGGTCATTCCCCAAATGGCCACAATAGCCAGGGTAGGACAAGCAAAAGCCAAAAGCCTGGACCTTCAATGAGATCGTCCACTTGGGTACAGGAACCCAAGCAGTTGGGCCAACTTCTGTTACTTTCCCAGGTGCATTAGCTAAAGCTGGATTGGAAGTGGAGCAGTCTGGAGTCCATATGGATGTTGGTAGTATTGGTGATGACTTTGTGATGGGGTGTAGCAGGTTGAAGACTAACACACACTTGTTAGGTTAATTGACTGTTGATAGCCGGAAATGGAGTTTCTGCACTCTGCCCTTCTTACTTCCTCTCGCACCATTCAAGTTAATTAATGTGTGAAACCGGCTTTGGTTGCTCCTCCTGTGCAGCGGCCCCTCCTGCCTCCCTGACAACATAAAAACAGCTCAGGAGACTCTGTGTACCTGGTCACTCCTGCCTCCTGTTGTGCTAGGTTAGGTTAGTTAACTGCAGGAGAACTTTTGGCTCCAGCAGCTTTCTTCCTGCCTCCTGCACTTAGTAATTGAATGCATGGAACCTGTTCTGTATGGCTTGCAATCTGATTGGAGGATGAGAGCTTAAACACCTCTGACTTCTGCCACTCAAAAGTGCAGTGGCTCCTGGAGTGTAGCAGGAGCTGCTATCGCCAAGCTTGGGCAATAAAGACTCCTAACATCCTATGCTTTGGTCCAGTCTGATCTCTCTTGCACTCCACAACAGCTTAACCTACAGGACCAGACCCAGTAATCTATTTAAATGGTTGTTTTGTCCACGAACCTCTCTCATGCCAGTTGTTGAAATCCTTTTTAAGGTCATACATACGCCTTGTGTATGTGCTGACCTTGGCCCTTCTCCTCCCTCTGAAGTGTGTGTTATGGCCAAAGGAGAGGCACTTTGAATAGCAGATTGCTTGGTCGCTATGCCATTTCCTTATTTACTTTCCATTCTAGTTTTTTCCATGGTCCTGTGGAATACCCCTCCCTCACCCCTTCATAAGTTTTGTGGTCTGGAGAGCAAGTTCTCTAATACCATGCTTGGGGGAGTGTGGCAGGAAGGAGGGGACAGTAATTATCTGTTTGGGTAAGAAACATGACTTGGAAATGATTCATACGTTTTTAAGACTGACATTGAATGGATGCTAAAATAACTCTTTACAAATATAGTAACATGGGAAAGGTTTTAACACATCATTTCTTCTTCTCTCCCTACTATCTTCACTTGCTAGTGTGAATTTAGTTCTTGTGGCCATACAGGTAATAGTTCTCTGATAAATTAATGTTTTCCTAAATCAAGTCTTTCTATTGTCAAAGAAACACTAATTAGATTCGCTGTGTGAACCCAACATTTGCAGCTCTCCACTTGCGTTTGCCACTTGGATCTGTAGTAAACGTGGCAAACTTCCCACATCCTGATCTGAGATTTCCACCTTCCTGCCAGTCTACCCCAGTCATAGCTCAGTTAGTGGCAACTGCAAGCTCCTAAAGGCTCTGGCTAAACCTTTGTAATCAGCCTTGGCTTTTCATCCTTGGAAGTCTTTCTGGCTGTACCTTTACAATACAACCAGAGGCGCTATCATTGTGGCACAGTTAACCTGATGCTTTGTGTCAGCATTACACATGAGTATGCTGGTCAAGACCCAGCTGCTCCACTCCATGTCATGCTCCCTGCTAATGATCCTTGAAAAGCAGCCAAAGTGCTTGGGCCCCTGCCCTCCATGTGGGAGCTCCACATGGAGTTCCTGGCTTCTGGCTTTTAGCCCAGACCTGCTTATTGTAGGCATTTGGAAAGTGAACCAAAAGATGGAAAATTTCAGTATCACTCTCTTTCTCTCATCCTCTGCCACTCTTTCAGATGGATAAAACAAATCTTTTTAAAGCAACATAGCCAGGGAGAAGGTTTTCAGCCTATCAGTTAAGATGCCCATGTCCCATATCAGTGCTGGATTCCAGTTTCTGATTCTGGAACCCTGCCAGGACAGACCCTCAGAGGCAGCACCAGCAACTCAGACAATCTAACCAGCCGATAGGAGCTGTATCCACAGTCTGATCATGCCTGTCATGCTGTCTTCTCAGACACATTGTCTCAGGTTTGATGAATTCAGTAGCTTCTCAGCTAGTCTCTCCACATTAGATCGTAATTGGTCTGTTTCCACTTGGGCAGCACAAGTATTACAATGTCAGTTAAATCACATCAGGCTTTCCATCTCACCCAAGGTCAGAAACAATGTCCACAGGACTGACATAACCCCCTCCCATCCTCTGTGCTCAATACATATTCCTGTACCCTTTGCCCTTTCTGCAACATTGCAGAATGTAGCCCTGCCTCAGGGCCTTTGCAGTGCCTCTGTGCTGTCTGGCATGCTTTCTCAATTGTTAGCATGGACTCCACTTAGTAGGGCCTTCCCTGACAATCCCTTGCCAAACATCGGAATCCCATAGCCAGCTCCGGCATTTTCTAGCATCCTTTCCTATTTCCTACAATACACACTGTTACCTTTACTAATTCATAAAAGTTATGTCTTTGGGGCTGGCAAGATTGTTCAACAGGCTAATCCTTCACCTGTGGCACTGGTGTCCCGTAAGGGTGCCAATTTGTGTCCCAGATGCTTCATTTCCCATCCAGATCTCTGCTTATGTCCTGGAAAAGCAGTGAGGATGGCCTGAGGCTTTGGGCCCCTGCAACCACTTGGGAGACTTGGAAGAAATTCCTGGTTCATTCCTTCAGATCAGATCATCTCTGCTATGGCCATTTGGGGAGTGACTCTGTGAAGGAAGGTTGGAAGATAGAAGACCTTCTCTCTGGAAATCTACTTTTCCAATAAAAATAAGTAAGTCTTATAAAAGCAAAACAAGTTCAGGCCTTCTGGGACACAATCCAGCAACCTGACAGTAAAAGGGATTTGCCATTCACATATAACCCACCACAAGATCAGCGGACCAGCAGCTGAAATGGCTCAGTGCCTACTGTGGCTCTCCCTCTCTGTGTTCTGCCATCAAATGGACAATGGCTAAAAAAAGTCATTTCCTCTTTTGCTACCATGTTCAATATTTATTTACTTGTCTGTGAGATGCAAAGGGAGAGAGAATTTCATCCATTTGTTCACCTCCCAGATGCCTGAAAGAGCCAAGGTTGGGCTAAGGCTGAAGTTACACACCAGGAACTCAACCCAAGTCTCCTATGTGGATGTCAGGAACTCAGTTATTTCAGCCAGGGTCCTTATTGGAAGGAGTCAGGAACTGGGAGAAAGTGTCCAATCCAGGAGCTTCTATGTGTAATGTAGGCATGATTAACTGGCAAATTCACTGCTAACCCAAATGCCTATACCCTTCTCTATAATTCTTTTTAGAAAGCCTTTTCCCTAAGAACAACCCACCACTACTACATTCTATTACTCCATTGTGTCAATGGATTTTCATGCTAAGAAGAAAATGGCAATTCCCCCGTTACCACCAACCAGGGGCAGCCAGTTCATGTGAGCCTAGGAGCGCAGGTTTGCAGGAGGCCAAGGGGATAGTGCCAGTGGGGCCATGCAGGGACCTGGGGGTGCACATCCAAGCAGGCAGGTGAGTGAATCTGGGGAATTTCCCAAGGTGTTTGGTCCCAGGCAAGGTTGAGGAAAGGGGAGAGAGAGCCCCAGGTGAACATGCTGGCCTGGTAGGCTGGTGGACTAGACTTGGGGAATTTTGAATGGGCCTGGATTTTGGGTGTGTGGAGGGTACAATCCCAGGCCAGCACACGTGCCAGGAGCCAGAAGGCTGGGCTGGAGAACACATGTGCTCTTGGGTACAGAGAATGTAGATATTCAGGGAAAGGGATGAGGACCTCTGATAGAATATGTTGCAGGTAATGAATGGTTTCTGAGGAACTCCCAATATCAAGGCCACTGCACTCACAGGTAAGCAAAGGGGCTGAAACTGGACCATTTTTGGGAGAGAGGCTGAAGGACCTTTACAGGTTACACTGAGGCACCGGCCCACATGGGATACCTGAGCTGGGCTAGTTAGTGTGGACCATAGCCAACCACCACTCAGTGGTGCACACTAAAGCTAGGACTGGGGGTCTGCCTGGCAAGGCTAGATCACAGCACCTTCCAGTGAGAGTGCGAACATGACACTAACCAGCACGTGAGAGAACCAAGTCTGGGGACAGATTCTGTGGGGGATATGTGAGATCACCCCTGTGGAACTGCAATTTCTGCTGGTTAGCTTAAGAGCTAGGGGTGGTGACAGGCTGAGCTAAGCATGACCATGGAACCCTCCAAAATTCATGGGAACAGAACAGAGCGGTCCAGGCTTCAGCACCCACAGGCACACCCAAGAATAGGATATGGATGGATTGGGCCACAACATCCACCAACTCATACAAAGGCTGGGACAGAGGGAGCACACTATGCCAGGTAAGGACTGTGCACCTACTGGCACATCTGAGATCTGGGTCTGGGAGTGGGCCTGGTAGGGGAGCTTGGGAAACTCCCCTGGTGGGCCATAGCTTCCTCTGGTGAGCATGTGATTCAGGTCAGGCAAGGTAGCTCCTGACAAGTGTGCAAGTGTGTGGGGCAGTTCTGGAGGGGGTGAACTGGGCAGGAGTGGACCACTCTTAGCCCACTGGCATGTTCAGGAGCCATGCAGGTAATGCCAAGATAGGCTATCACACCTACTGGTTTGCAAGAGCCAGGAATGGGAACAGACTTGGCAACATTAGGCTGCAGCAACTGCCAGCAAGAGTTGGGACTGCAGGCAGGCTGGGACAGATCAGGCTTCAGCATCCAATGGTAAAGGCAGAAACAGGAAATGGTCTATGCCGAGCTGGATCACTGGCATACACAAGATCTATGTCTAGGAACAGGCGTGGATGGGGAGCTAAGGGAATGCCATGGCTAGGTGGTGTGCAAGAGCCAGAATGAGGGTTGCAATCTGGGTTGGACATGACTACAATGTCCCCTGGTATGGGTATGGACTGGGTCTGGGGTGTGCCAGGCTGGGCTAGATTCCAGCACCTGCTGGTGTTCATGAGAACCAGGGTTGCTGTAGGATGGGCTGGGTTATGTCCCTGCCCAAGGTGAACCATGTGAAAGCCATGTTTGGGCATAGACCAGGTGTGGCTGGGCTGTAGCACCCAACAGCAAGAACCAGAATGGGTGTGGACTGGTTGGGCAAAGGTAGTGTTCTTGCCAGGATAGGAGGTGGACTAAGTCAGACTGCCAAAGACCCACCAGTGTGCATGAAATCTGCCACTGAGAGAAAACCTGATAGAGGATCTTGGAGAACTACTTTCTTAGGACTCAGTCCCTGCAGGTTGACTACAAGCAAGGCTGAGAACAACCCAGACAAGGCCAGTTTATGGAACCTACTGGCATATGTGTGCATCAGGTCTGGGGGTAGGCTAGGCTGGGCCAGTTCATAACACCCACTGGCAGATCTGAGAACCAGGTTGGGTTGCAGGTCAGGTCTGGTTGGTCCACAACACCAGCCAGTTCACATTAGGGTCAGAACTGGGGGTTGGCTGGGCTGTGCAAGGTTGTAGCACCCACCAGCATGAGCTGGGACAGGGGGCAGGCCAGGCCAGGCTGCAGCACCTGCTGGCAAATGCCATGGTGAGGTGGACCATGCCAGACTGGAATGTAGCACCCAACAGCACATGTGGATCCCAGGGGAGAGGGGCACCAGCCTGGTAGGGTGGGGTCATGGGAGGGGAGGCTCCCCTGCTGGCCCACTGTTCCCACTAGTTAGTGTGAGAATTGGGATCAGGCACCAATCAGGCTGGGTAGGGCTATAACACTTGTTGGCCTGCATGTGAACTGGGTTAAGGGGAGAGCCAGGCTGGGCTAACTGACTGTACCCATTGGTGCATGTATAAGTCAGAGTAAGTGTGAGCTGGCTGAGCTCTGATACAGCATCAGGGGCAAGTACTTGGAGTGGGGGCAATTCCTGTCAAGCTAGACTTTAAGATCCTGGAGAGTGCAAGATTCAGGACTGGGAATGGGCCCAGTAGGGAAACTGTGAGCATGTCTTTGATGGGCTGCAACTCCCACTAGTGAGCCTGAGAACCAAGACTGGGAGTGGGCTTGGCTAAACAGGCAATGGCACCTGCCAACATGAGTAGGGCTAGATAGTGGTGTCGGCTGGGTTGAGCTAGACGTCAATGCCCATTGATGTGTATGAAAGCTGAATGGGATATAGGACAGATTGGACCAGTCTGCTGAAAATACTGGTAAGGATAGGAACCAGGACTGGGGGCAAGCCTAGCGGGGGTTATTGGGAATTGTTCCAACTAGGCTGCAGTTCCCGCTAGTATACACGAAAGCTGAGATGTTGTGACTCAGCAACTGCAACCACCAGTGTGCGTGCATAGACTGATGTAGGAGACAGACAGAGCCAGAACCTGCACTGGCAAGCACACACAAGAATCAGGACTGGGAACACCTCAGACAAGGTTTCTTTGGGGATCCCCCCAACTGAACTGCTAGACTCAGAACTCCAACCATTGGGATAATCATAGGATCTGTTGTCTGACTGTGGAGTGCATATGTCAGAGCTGGGCTTCCTCAGAGGTTCAGACAGAGCAGTGGCTGGCACATCCAGATGCATGAGAATATGGCCATTCATTGGAGCCTGCAGAGGGCATCTGGTACCATATCAGGAGAAGGAGGGTAGAACAATTTGGTCAACTATCCTAACCAAGATTTGGCAGCAAATATCTGGGTGAATGAAAACTCTAAAGTGGACTATGTCAGCCAATGGGCCTTGGAATGATTTTCTCATCCTTGGATCAGCAAGATCAATAGCATTTCAGAACCATTGAGCTATTAAAACAACTTACACAGAACCCTCAGAGTAAGCTGCATATCAGGAACCCTAGGATGATGTTGGGTGACCGTTCCCCATCCCCAGGTACAGAGGCGGTTGGGAGGCTGGGTGTGACTTCTCCCCTTATCTCCTTTCCTCCTCCAGATACAGAAAGAAGAAAAAAGAAAATGTGGAAACAATGGTCACACCCACTTTCCCTTAACCCTCCACCTTTTCCATCTAATCAACTATGTAAACATCATCCAAAACAAAATTTAAAAATCAAGAAGAAAAAGAAGAACAAGAAGAAGAACAAGAAAATGGCTTCAGGAGGTAGGCTCTTAAAGAAGAAAAACCACTGGAAGACCTCACCTTGTGCTCAGCAGATGACCTGTGGACATAGTGGTGAGTTTCCAGGCCATGCAAGGGGCCCAAACCTCCATTGGATATCTTTATAAAGGAGCTATCTTCCATGGAGGGGACCATGTGCCCTGAAACCACAGTAAGACCTGCAGTGTTGATGATCAGGGTTCGCTCAATGGATATGAAGTAGTTCAGGACCCCTAAACAGATGCGCTGAAACACAACATGAATGGAATCAGGACTCCGTCTTTTGCCTAGCTGCATCCTACTAGAAGAGATTCTTGGGAGCAGTAGGGCAACGCTGCTGTGGAGCAAAGAACAGACACCTCAAGGAGTGATTTCATGTGAAATTCAGAATCAACAGCAAACACATAAATGGGCATTGTGGCTGAACTAGCAAGCAAGCACCTGCTATGGGGATCTGATTTGTCCTAGGTTGTTTCCTGGAAGTTTGGTCCCCAGTGTGGTAACTGGAGAGCCAGTAGAGGCTTCATGTGGTGGGACCCAGTGGAGGTGAAAGTGCTACCGTTGGAAGGGGTTAATGCGGTTCTCATGGATCATGGTTGGTTCCTTGGAGAATGAGTTGTTGTCAGAGAGTGAATCTGACCTCTGAATCTCTGGCTTCCTGTGTTGCCATGCAATCTATCCCTGTTGCACATCCTTCCACCATTGGTGACATGGTGAGGCTATTAATCTGGAGGCCCTCTGCAGAGCCACGCCAGTGCCCTTCCATGCCCTTGAACTTCCCAGACTGTGAGCTAAATAAACCTCCTTCCAAGTTAACCAGCCTCAGGCACTTTGTTACAGCTACAGAAAACAGAAATATATAGCCCCCTTTCCTGACAACCAGACATCACAGATGCTGGAAAGCAGTGCACAGGGCCACCCACCTGCAGCTCCCTGATCCGCAGGTGGCGCAGGTACAGAAAAGACAAGTAGGCCCCTCTCATCAGGATGGAATTCCCACCACTGGGCTCAGCCCCGTCATCCAAACCCAGCAGTTGTGAGGTCTTGGCATAGTCATACTTTGGGTAGGCAGGAGAAATACAATAAAGATCTTTCCTCTCAAAGGGTTCAGAAAATTCATATATGCCAGTGGTACTCTTTAAAAAGCTGCACTGGGGGGGAGGGAAATAATCACTCTCCAAATATAAAGAAGAAATTTCTCTCAGCAATTACTCTTGTTAAAAACAAGATGTTGGGGTGAAATATTAATGTAGTTGTCTGACCTGTTTTCACAGCCTTCCTTCCGTTTTGACTTCAAATGTATTCGTGTAAACTACATATTAATCAGTCACTCAACTCTCCCCACAGCATTTTAATATGTTTCCACAAGTCACAATAAAATGATTTAATTTTACCCTGTCTCTTTTTTTGACTTAAGAGGCACATCATCACCACGTTGGCAGAAACTTCTTTGAACTAGCTCATTTTCACTTTGTTCCGTTGGAAGGTCATCATCTTTTGTGTTTTCATTCTATTAGAACACTAGCATTAATTTAATCACATAAGCATTTGCAGTATTATTAACAAATCAAAGCTCAGTCATCCCAGAATTAAACCTCAAGATCCAGAGCAAGTGTAGACAAATAAATAGAAGATCATCCCAATCCAACTCACAATGGCAGGTGTTTGATCTAGTGGTTAAGATGTTCACTGGGCTGCAATGTCCATAACTCATAGCAGAGTACCTGGGTTAGATCCCTGACCCTGCTCCCAATTCCAGATCTCGGCTTCTGTATATTCTGGGAGGTGCTAGGAATGGCTCAAGTCATTGGGTTTCTACCATTCACATGGGAAACTCACATTAAATTCTGGCTTCTAGCACTGCCCTTGCCCAAAGGCCATTGTAGGTATTTGGGCAGTAAATCAGAATCAGCAGATATGAGCTGTAGCTCTCTGCCTCTCAAATTAATAAAGGAAAATCTGGATTTATACTATAAGTTAGGTACTGCTTTTTATTTGAAAGGCAGAGTTAGACAGAAAGAGAGAGAGAGAACTCTCACATTCATTAGTTCACCCCACAAGCGACTACAACAGCCAGGGCTAAGTGGATCCAAAGCTAGGAGCCAAGAGTTTCTTCTGGATCTCCCACGTGTATTCAGGGGCCCAAGAACTTGAGTAATCCTCCATTGCTTTTCCCAGGCCATAAGCAGGGAGCTAGATCATAAATGGAACAGCTAGAACACAAGCTGATGCTCTATGGGATGCCAGCGCCACAGACAAAAGCTTAGCCTACCATGCCATGGTTCTAGCTCTAATGGTTGCCTCTTACTCACCAAGACTTTTAACTTGTAAAAGCATTCACAGCTCTTTGATGGCAGCTACCCCTCCCCATCTTTTATGTGATTCCTATCACAGAAAGTGATGAATAACGTGTTTTTCAGAAACATGTATGTGTGGAATTTTGAATCTCTCTAATCTGTTCTTATTCCACAATGACAGAGATCCATGAAGTAGGACCCTCTGTCTGTTGATCGGCTCTAGGCTTTGGTCTCTTAAGAACTCAAGCCTGTTTCCATACTTGTAACTTTGCATAATAAAGGAAAATGATGATGAGATGCCGTGAGAATCCAGTGCCAGAACAAGTCTATAGCTTCTATCTGACACCCAACAAGTGCTCAACATCCTGGCTCTCCCAGCACAAACAGTGGCCAGTCATCCTGTGGGATCTCTCATGGAAATGGAGGTTTGCACTGTGTCCACAGCCATCTCTCCTGATGCTTGGAATGATACAGTCATGTACCCCAGTCCCAGGGAAGGTTCTGGTTTTGTCTGCCCTGCCCCCGGCCCTTGGGGCAGAGGCTGCTTACTCTTCCTCTCTGCCTGGCCCTGGGCATCTGTCCTTAGCAGGTGTTCTCTTTCAAGGTGGCACTGGTTGTGGACAGAAACCCCACAACTGGGTGACCTGTAGGCTAAGAGTTGGTTCTTGGAACTCCATCAAGCCCTATGGTAGAAACTGCTGGCTGTTCCCCAGTAGCTGCTCTCCTCCTTTTCTCTAGGGACGAGATGGTGGTCTTGGCTACCCAGAGATGGCATTCCCCCGCTCCTCTTGCAGTGAGGGCAGCCAGGTGGCTACTGGAACAGGAGTGCAGGTGCATGTGGCTGCCTCTAGGAATGGTCCTGAAGAACATCTCCCACCTCCACCTGCCACCCTGCTGCTTTGAACATGGACATGGCCACTCAAGCTCCAGCTCACAGAGCTGCCATCCTGAACCCCCATTCTTGGGGTTTCCCCTCCCTCAAAAGCACAGTTGACATACAGACTCTGGAGTGCCCACCTGCAGGACTGTGAGACGAGAACAGGAGAAATTCTCACCTTCTGTAGCACTCAATGTTTTGACCAAGGCCCAGACTGCCTGGATTTGAATAATACATTCACTGAGACACTGGTATAGGTGGCCAGGCTCCACCAAGGGCAGCAGAGCAGGGAAATGTTGACAAGAACATTAGAAAGAACAAGTGGGAGGGCAAGTTGTTCTGTTAGGACTCATTAACTGCTGCCCATTATGTGTGTGGATAAAGTCAGCTCCTGGTTGCCCCAGGTCATCAGTGTGCACATCAGTGCATGTCTGGGCAAACTTCCCGGGACTGGAAAGGACACTGGAAGGTGACTCGGTGCTCTCTTGTATCTTAAAACAGAAACAGAAGATTATCACCCCAAAGTGAAGAAAATTACTACTGTTGACAATCCTTAGGAAGTATGAACTTCCAAGGGGAGTTGTGGGTGTTGACAGTGAGAACGAACTTGAGTGAGGGTTCTATGGAACTCTTCATTCCCTGGCCTGCAATGCTCTCAGATAGCATTTCCCATCACCCCATGTGGTCCCAGAAGGAAAGCTCTAAGTCACATCCTTTCTCAGATGTGACATTCTCAGCTGCTTCTCAAATGACCCAGAAAGGCACAAAGAGGAACAGAAGGTCAAGTTACAATCAAGGACATTGGAAGGAGTGACTAGGCCAACCACAAAAGTACTGGCTGATGGGCAGATTGTCAAGATGGAAGGAAAGGACACAGATGGGTTGGGACAAGAAAGAGGAAGGAGCCCAGCTTCTTCTGGGGAACAGGAACCAAGCACAGCTCCCCAAAGAAAACTGTATAGAAAAGAGCCAATGCTCAGGAGCAATTTCCCCAAGGGAGTTCGAGACAGGCAGGTAAGCACAGGGCTGCCCTAAATTCACCAAGTCAATGCCAGCAGTGGTGGACATCTGCCCTTCCCAGGTCAGTGAACCCTTTGACCTTTTTCTGCTTCTGCCTGCATCTTTGCCAGCATGGCTAAGTTTCTCATGTATGTTGAAATTCAGAGATCCCCACTGATTGAAAATCTCTCTCTCTTTCTCTTTTTCTGGGATACCATCTAATTAAGAAGTAGGGTGGGAGGTATAATTAGAGAAAAAATTAAGTCTGGCATGCATTCCCCAGCACCTAAATTCGCAGGAAACAAAGATGAGAATATAGATGGAGTATTAACAATATTGCTGTTGTTATTGTGGGTTGCACAGCAATAGGTGATATTGCTTTTCTTTTCAATTTTTTGGTCGTTTACAGAATTGTCTATGATAAATATTTTCCATGAATTTTTTTCCAAAAAAAAAGTTTGTTTTTTAAAGTAAATGTGGGTTGGGCATTTGGTTTAGTGGTTACGTTGCCAGCCAGGATGCCCACATTCCAAATCAGAGTATCTGGATCTGATTCACACTGTTTCCAACTCTGACTTCCTGCTTCTGTGCCTCCTGGGAGGCAGCAAGTGGTGACTCAAGTGGTTGGGTCCCTGCCACCCACAAGGGAACCTTGGCTTTGGTCCCTAGTTCCCAGCTTTGGACCAGCTCCACCCTGCACTGGGGACCCTGAGAGGGTGAACCAACAGATGGGAGTACACTCTCTCTTTCTGCCTATCAAATAAATAAAACTGATGCTTGAAAATGTCCAGACCACAGAGATAAGAAGCCAAGGAAATAGATCTAACACTGCTCCGTGACTCTGCAGCCTGCAGGAAGTAGCTTCTGCCATTCACTGCATAAAGTTAAACAGTAGTGAGCAATGAAGCCATATATCTTGGCAAACACAATGGTGATAGCTACATGAGAGGTCAGAGCACAGCCATACTAACAGAGAGCTGATTTCCTGGGGAATGACCTGCAGCTCAGTAACCTGATCTCACAGTGCAGTTCAGAAGTTTCCATTACAGGCGCAACTCTAAGGCCATTCTTCCTGCTGAGCAGGGCAAGAGTTGCACAATTTTCACCTTTCTGATTTTTTTTTCAAAGTTGTCCAAAATCTTCTATGACTATCTATACATGGTCCCCGGTTAGCAATTGTAAGATCATTTGGCATTTGTTCTTTATTTCCCAAATTTCACATCTCTAGCACATCTGGAATTAGAGTTATATTTTAAAAAGAGAAGGAACAGCTTTGTATACAGAGGTAAGTAAAAGTCCCACCCAAACTGTGATAACATTGCAAGCATCCTCAATGACCAAATGCATTCAAGATTGAAGTGGCTGGTGGACAATAGGACTCCGGTAGGTGGCTGGCGGGAGACTGAAGGCATTTTGGCAGGATCTGTGAAAGCTTTTCAATGTGTCTGTTCTACTCCAAATCTTGTGTGCATCTACTTTCAAGAAGTAAACGCCCAAGAGAATTCAGTCAGCAGTTTCTGGCAACAGGGAAAATGGCCCCAAGAGTCCATGGACATTGCTATGCAGACTTCAGTGAACAAGGAAATATTTCAAAACGTTTGGGGCAGGGGAAACAGAATAAAAGGGAAGTTTGCTTTGGTGCAACCAATATTTGAAATCTATGCAGATTTTTCCTAAAAGGCATTGCCTGTGCACTCTTGGAAGACCCTTTGTCATCAAAAAGAGCAACTGAGACAGATCTTCAAGGCATACTGCTATGTGGGAAAGCGAGTTGCAGGAAGACACACCATTTCTACAGAAAACTAAAACACGAAGTCATCCTATATGTGTGTGTTGCATAGGGACATGCATATGCATGGAGGTGCAGAGAAAATCCTGGAGCAGTTAGAGTGTTTCTTTCCCTTGGAGCAGATGGGAAGGCCCAGCAATCAGTGCGAAGGATAACTAAGCAAGAATTACACTTCACAGTTGTGGCTGAATGTTTTACAAGAATCTGTGGGTCTAAAAATTCCTTCAACAGGGGCCAGCATTGTGACATAGCTGGGAAAAACTGCTGCCTGAGATGCCAGAATCCTATACGGGTGTCAGTTCAAGTCCTGCCTATTCCACTTTCCAACCAGCTCTGGGCTAATGTGCCTGAAAAAAAGCAATAAAAGATGATCCAAGTCCTTGGGCTCTGCTCCCAGGTGGGAGACTTGGCAGAAGCTTCTGGCTTCTGGCTTCTGGCTTCAACCTGGCCCAACACCTGCCATTGTAGTCATCTGGGGAGCAATCCAACAGATGGAAGATTCTCTCTCTTACTTTCAAATAAATGAATATTTTTTTAAAACATCCTTTAAAACAAAAAAAAAAACAAAAAACAAAAAACTTCACAGAAAAGTGGAAACCATTGCTAACTTCCAAGGAAGCAAAATTGTCATCCTCATTAATGTCATGTGGATAAGATGCTCTTCCGGAAAGAAACAACCAGGAGAGTATGGTGTCCCTATGCTGCTCCTTGTTATCCAACTCAAAACCTTGGTGTCATGTCACCACGGGAAGCACACCAGACGAACTCACATCAGGGGACATTCCACAGGTTTTTGGCCCTTTCTCCAATCAAAGACATGACCATCAAGGTAAGATTGAGCAGGCATGACAGAGGAGGACAGCTGTGGCAAGCACAGCAATGAATGTAACATGGCTCCTTGGCTAGGATCCTGGTACAGAAAGAGAACATCCATGAAAGGACTGGTGGCACCAAGGTCCAGTTGAGCCTATAGGAATGACCCAGTGCCAGTTCCTTCAGCCTATGCTTCAGGCTAACAGCAAAAACTTGATGTAGGCTGTAGATGGGAGTTCTTTGTTCTCTGCGACTGCTCAGTAAATCTCAAACTTCAAGAAAACAAAATTTTTAAAACCATCCCTCCCTCAATAGGCTGGTTCTGTAGCATAGCAAGTAAAACCATGACCTGTGGTGCTGACATACCACATGGGTGCTGACTTGAGTTCCAGTTGCTCCACTTCCCATCCAGCTCCCTGCTACTATGCCTGGGAAAGCAGCAGAGGATGGTTCAAGTGCTTGGGTCCCTGCCACCCAAATGACAGACCTATAAGAAGCACCAGGCTCCTGGCTTCGGGTGGGTCCAGTTCCAGCTGTGGTGACCATTTGGAGAGTGAACCAATGGATAGAAAATCTCTCTACCTCTCTGTCTCTCTCCATAACTCTGCCTTTCAAATAAGCAAAATAAATCTATAAGCAAACCAGCAATCCCTAAAGAAAGGTTAGAGGTGAACAGCATTCTCGAGAAGCTATCAGAAGCTGTTCTAACTTTTTCTCTCAGAGCCAAGGAAGTGGACGGTCCCTGGAGACTCCATCTCGCTGGTGTAGATGGCCTTATGGAAAATTCTCAGTCACATGGTACTGGTTGTCACTGGCCATCATCAGAATGCTGATGGACATGCAGATATTAAGATTCACACTTGACTGCTACAGGCTTGCACAGCACTAACAGACTTTTAATTCTCCTAACCACGTTCCTGCTACTCCTCCCAGCTGCCACATTTCTTCAGCCTAATCTCATCCAATTTGTAGTCAACATCCAGAATGGCAATATATTGCCACGTGGGACTCTAATATAGGGTAAAAATGACAGGAAATACTTGAGAAGGTCACAAATTAACACACACAGGAAAAGGTGACAGAAAATGGAAAATGTTGGCTATTGCCTTAGAAATTCCTCCCTAAAACCCAGTGTTGTTTTCTGCTCCAGGTTGCTTTTCACTCACTAAGCTTCAGCTTAAGCATCCCTTCGGTCCCTGGCCAAGAGACCTAGGCTGAGCTCTCCATCACAGTGTGTGCTTCCTACTCCAACGCCTTACTGTCCTCTACTCCACAGCATCCATATATTCGAAACACAGATTTCCCTCTTGGCACACTTGTTTATTGCTTGTTGTTATCAAGATCAAGGATTAGTTCTGCTTCACTCCCTAAACCCAACACAGTTCCTGGCACAAAGGCAGTATCTGTGTTATAATCACCAAACAAATGAATGAATGAGAAACTGAAGAACTTTCATGAACGCTAAAACATTGGGTGACTGGTACACATGTCTTTGTCTCCTTCTATGCCTCACCCCTGCCATTTGGAAATCTACAGATCCTCTGAGTCTCTATGATGCATCTTGGCCACACATCAGCTCAAACATACAATGCTCGCATGTGACTCCCTTTGGTCAATTCAAAGTTTAACCTCAATAAGTCAGCGAATAGCCAGAGGAAGTGATTTCCTTCCTCTCACCTCTTCTCTTTCCTTCCTTTTCCATTTTTCACATTTCAACAGGTGCATCCACAGTAGGCTATGGGAAAATCCCAGACTGCATCCCACCGGTCCTTGTCTACTCACCTGCTCTGCAAGTAAAAGGCAACAAAGAAGGGCTGGGCCAGGGAAAGCAGGAGCCCTTTATCCTTTCATTTCCACCATTGCATCTCATGTTGTCACCCTCACTTAGTGCTTCCTGCTACTCAGCACCTACCACAGCCATCACCTCCACTCTCCCCCCATATGCCTTCGGGGGTATTTTTTTTTTCTGCCACCGTGGTCCTACTGAAGTCACCTCCTCTGTTTGCCAGGTGCCCACTGGCAGTGCTACCCTCAGTCACACCACGACCTCATGGTTCAATCTCAACCACAGAGCTCCTCATCTCTGGCTCTATATCGCCTCTTCCCTCTCCCTCATTTCCATCCTCCTCCGAAACGTATACACGGTCAGTTAGTGAATCTGTCTCCCTTCTGGTGGGCCTTTTGTTTGACCCAACTGCTTTTGTATTATGAGTAATGCTGAAATGAATGGTCTTTCATATCTAACAGAAACAGAACTTCCATACATACAATGCAAACCATAAAAATCATGTACCTGTAACCTGGCCCTGTGCAAGGATTTCTGCAGGCCTTACTCCTTTGGCACAGAGCCCTACCTTGCTGCTTTTTCCTTTGGGATAACTTCTGACAATTCCTTGCTAGCCAAGGAAGGGCTTCTATTTCAAAACCTGCTGAAGGCCCTCAGCTTCCAACAACATCCACACTTGCACATGCCCATTAAGACTTGGCAAACTTGAGCACTGAAAAGCTTGCTTAGCCTGTGTGCCTGAAAAGTGCATTAGTCAGGGGTTGGCGTTGTGGCATAGTTGGTAAAGCTTATGGCAGCATCTCATAGGGGCACTAGTTCCAGTCCCAGCTGTTCTACTTCCCATCCAGCTCCCTGCTTGTGGCTTAGGAAAGCAGTAGAGGATGGCCCAAAGCCTTGGGACCCTGAACCCACGTGGGAGATCCAGAAGCTCATGGATCCTGGCTTCTGACTTTGGATCACCTCAGCTCCAGCCATTGTGGCCATTTGAGGAATGAACCAGCAGATGGAAGATCTTTCTCTCTGTCTCTCCTTCTCTCTGTAAATCTGCCTTTCCAATAAAATATATAAATCTTTAAAAAACAAAAGGACATGCTGGTTGCTCCCTCCTGGCATACCTGGTAGAGGCTGATGTTGCTGTAAATATTCTCCCAGATTTGATCATAGCTGCACTGAGGCAAACCCTGGGAAGTCACGGAAGTTGGGTGATGTGGAATCAGCATGATGGTCTTTGCAGCATGATTGTGGAGCACCCGCATTACTTGCTCAGGGTCAGAAATCTTAGGCAGAACAGAGAGGAGAAAGAAAGCATCATTCCTTCTTCTCTAGTCACATGTACATATGGATAATGCCCTAGCAGGGCTTATTCAGTTGCAAAATTAAACTCGACCACCCTGATTCCCAGATACATCCCTTTATGTAGTGCTATAGATATTTCAACTGTACACAGCAACTCATTTAAAACTTCACGATACTCCCTGTCCTGCAGGCAACAGTAGGTGCTTGCCCTCAAACTGTTGCAGCATCAGTAAAGAAAGAAACACTCAACAGCACTGGCCCAGCCCCAGTGGTTGTGGCCATTTAGAGAGGAAACCAGCAGGTGAAAGATTCCCTGTTTCCCCTCTTCTCTCTGTAACGCTGCCTTTCAAATAAATAATTTTTTAAAATCTTGTTTTAAAAATGTTCTCTCTCTCTCTTTTTTTTTTTGAGGTTAAGAGTTGATGACCCCAAATTTGAATGTCTACTCCAGCGATACCCATATCATTAAGTCATTTCAATATCACAAAGAATCTCAAAGATGATTTATTTCAATCCCTGTCAACAACCCAGCAGCATTTTGGGTAGAAGCAGAAACATGTATCCTAAAATTAACACAAAATGGGGACAGTGCAGTGGCACAGCTGGCCAATCTGCTTCCCTGTGGCACTGGGATTCCATATGGTCATCAATTCGAGTCTCAGCTGCTCCATTTTACATCCAGCACTCTACTTATGGCCTGGGAAATCAGTACACCCTGTAACCATGTGGGAGACCCAGAAGATGCTCCTGGCTCCTAATTGGCTCACCTCCAGCCCTTGTGGCCATATGGAGAGTGAACTAATAGATGGAAGATCTTGCTCTCTGTCTCTCCTCTCTGTAAATCTGACTTTCCAATAAAAATAAATAAATCAGCTCAGCTTTGGCATTGTGGCCATGTGAGAAGTGAACCAGTCTATGGAAGACCTTTATCTCTGTCTCTCCTTCTTTCTTTAAAATTTACCTTTAAAATACAAGTGAATATATCTTTTAAAATATACCAATACTATAAAAATTAACACGAAATATCAAGGGATCCCAAAGAGCTGAAACAACTTGGAAAAAGAACAAAGTTTTAGAATTCACAACTCCTAATTTCAAAAAATATTACAGAGTTAGAGTAATTTTAAAAAGCAGTGGTGGCATGAAGACTAGCAGACAACATTAACCAATGAAATAGGAAGCAAGCTCAGAAATCAGTCTTTGTGTGTGGTAAGCATGCCAAGCCCATTCAACCAAAAAACCCAGTATCTTCATCACGTGACATCAAGAAAATGTGACATGAATACACAAAACCCTCAAGTCTTGCCTTTATCTTACACTGCTTAAAAATTCAACCAGAAAAGAGTAAAGTCAGATGTAAAATCTACAACTCTAAGTGTATTTGAAAAAAAATAGAGGGAAAATTTCATGATGTTGGACTTGGCAGTGATTTCCTGGATATGCTAGCAAACACCCAGGCAACAAAAGCAAAAAGGAACAAATTAGACTACATCAAACTGTGAAACTTTGTTTATCAAATAATCAATATTTTGAGAAGGTAACCAATAGCATGAGGGAAAATCTTGGCCAGTTATACATGTGGTAAGAGCTTAATAGTCAAAACACATAAAGAATTCCTATAATCTAACAGCAAATTAACTAAAAAATAATCCAATTTTTAAAAAATGGTCAAAGAGGCTAGTGCTGTGGTGTAGCACATTCAGCAGCCTCCAGTGATGCCAGCATCCCTTATGGGTGCCAGTTCAAGGCCTGACTCATCCGTGCTAATGGCCTGTAAAAGCAGCAGAAGACAGTCCAAGTGTTTGGGTCCCTCCATCTATGAGGAGACCTGTATACACTCTTGGCTTCAGCCTGGTTCATTCTTGGCTGTTGTGGCCATTTAAGGTTTGAATGAACAGATAGAAGATTAATTTCTCCCTTTTTCTCTATAACTCTTTAAATTAAAAAATACATTTTTTAAAATGGACAAAGAACTAGGCAGGGATACTATGCCATAGCATTGAAGGCAAAGGCTGAGAAAGGTGAGGGACTAAGCCAACTGGGTCAGAGCACTCACTGACACCCGCGCAATCTAGGGCTGGGAATAGACTTGGTTGGAGAGCTTTGAGAGTACACACTTGCTGGGCTGGGATTCCCATGGGAGGGTGAGGGGGCTGGAGTGGAGGCTGCATTCTGGTCTAGATATGGCTGCAGTCTCCCTAGGCACAAATGTGGACTGGGGCTGGTCATACCAAGCTGGGCTAGACGCCTTCACCATCTGGCGCTGTGGAGAACTTGGGAAGATGTAGGACAGACTAGGCTGAGTCTCTGCCCCTACTGAGCCATGTGTGAGCAGTATCTTGGTATGGACAAGCCTTGGCTGGGCTGAAACAGCCAACACCAAGAACTGGAATGGAGGGAAGGCCAGCAATGATTGCTGGCCCATGGAACCACCAGTATGCGCAAGACCTGGCATAGGAAGAGGTTCTGAAGGAGGAACTTGGGAAACTCCTCTGTTGGGACACAGGCCCTACAGGTGAGTGCAAGAACCACAATATGGAGCAACCCATACCAGGCCAGAGGAAGATACCCACCATCATACATATGGCATAGGTAGGGGTCAGACCAGGCTGAACCAGATCACCTGTGGGCGAATCCGAGAACCAGAATAGAGTGTGGGTTAAGCCAGGTTGGGTCGCAACACAAACTAGTGCACATTATAGAATGCCAAGGTGAGGTGAGCCATACCAGATGTGGTTGCAGCACCTAAACAGCATATGTGAGAACTGGGTAGGGAGGAGGTGAAGCTGGCAGGGAGAATGTGGGCTCCCCTGTGGGACAACCACTCCCATTGGAGAGCATGAGTTGGGATGGGGGCAGACCAGACCAGGCAGGGCTGCAACACCCATGGGCCTCATGTGAGCTAGATTAGGGAAGGACCAGATTGGGCTGACTGTTCCAACTGGTGCAAGCAAATTAGAGTGGGTGAGGGTTGGTTGGGCTTTGCCACATCATCAGATGGCAGAGGCTGGCACTGGGGACCAATTCTGTTAAGTTAAATGCCATAACCACCTGGAGTGCGCACAATCCAGAAATTGGAGTGGCCTAATAAGGAGATAGTGGGCACCTCCCTCGTGGGTAACTGCTCCCACTGGAGAACATGAAAACCAGAACAGGGGCAGAGGTGGCAGGACAGAAAGGCACCTGCCAGTATGTGTGTGGGCTGGATAGTATGTTGGTTGGGTTGAACTAGGCTTCAATGCCCATTGACAAATACCAGGGCTAAATGGGATGTGGGACAGACTGAACAAGTCTGCAGTACATAGTGGCATGCATGAAAGCCAGAGTAGGGAGCAGGCCTGGTGGGGATTATGGGGAGTCACCCAACTAGGCTGCAGCTCCCATTGGTTTGCATGAGGACCGAGTATGAAGTGGGTAGGATCAAGCTGGACTACAACACCCATTGGTCCAAGTGGATGACAGGGCTGGAAACAGAATGGACCCAGCAAGTGCAACGACCAGCAAGTGCATAAACTGATTGGGGCGACAGACTGTGCCAGACCCTATATTGGCAAGCACACACAAAAATCAGGTTTGGGATCATCTCAGATGAAGTTTCTTTGGAGATCCCTCCAACTGAACTGCTGATCTCAGAACCCCAACCATGAAGAGACTATGTCAGCCAGTGGATTCTGAATGGGTTTCATCATGATTAGAATGGCAAGATTGGCAGCAATTCAGAACTGTTGAACTATCAAAACTGCTTAGGCAGGCCCCTTGGAGCGTGCCTCATATCGCGGATCTGGGATGGGTGGGAAGCTGGGTGGGGCTTTTCCCTTTGTTTCTCCCCTGACCCCAGATACAGGGGGAAAAAATGATATTAGTGTGGAAACAATGGTATTATCCACTTTCCTGTAGCCCTTGACTCTTTGTACCCTAATCAACTAAGTACAATTATCAAAATTAATTAATTAATTAATTAATTTTTTTAAACTTGGAAAAAATGGACAAAGGACTTAAAAAGACATTTCATCAAAGATGATATAAAATGGTAAACCAGTAAAAATATATAAAACAAAAATGTGAAACTATGCACATTCTCTTATATGCAAATGTAAATCAGTACCCCAGTGAGAGTATGATCTCACAGCCACTAAGATGTGTATTGTTTGGGGTGGTGTGATGTGTCAGTTGGCTAATCTTCCACCTCCAATCACTAGCATCCCATATGGGTGCTGGCTCATGTCCCGCTGCTCCACTTTTAATCCAGCTCCTTGCTGGTGGCCCAAGAAAGCAGTGGAGGATGGCCTTGAGACCCTAAAAGAAGCTCCTGGCTTCAGATCAGCTTAGCTTGGTTTAATGCACCCATTTGTGGAGTAAACCACAGGATGGAAGATCTTTCTGTGTGTCTCTCCTCACTGTAAATCTGCCTTTCCAATAAAAATAAATTAATTTAAAACAAGCTGTCTACTATTGCACAACAAAGGGAGGGATGTGGTTGGGCATGGTAGCTGAGATGCCTGCATCCCACATCAGAGTGCCTGGGCTCAAGCCCCAGTTGCTCTGCTTCTGGTCCAGCTTCCTGCTAATGTGCATCTTGGGAGGCCACAGGGGCAAGTCTGATAACTGGATACCTGCCATCCATAAAGGAGACCCAGACTGAGTTCCAGGCGCCCAGTTTCAGCTGGCTCACCTGGAGCTTTCTTTACTTTTCTTCTTCCTTCCTTACCTCTAAACTATTAAATAAGTAAATAAATGTATAATAGAAAAAAGAAGAAAGAAAATAATTGTTGCTGAGAATTGGCCAAATCAGCACTCTACGTGGGATCTTAAATGGTGCCAAGTACTGTGGAGAAAGTGCAGTTTCCATCACATATTAAAAATAGAATCACAACATGATGCAACAATTCCACTTCTGGGTGTACACTCCACAGCAGGATCTTGAGGAGATATTTGCACACCCATGTTCATGGCAACCTCATTCACAACAGCCATGAAGCGGAGACACAAATATCTATCAGGAGATTAAAAAAGGATCAACAAAATGCGGTGTGTATGTACAAGGGAACATGGAAACCTTTACTAAGAAGGAGATTCTGACCTATTTAGAATGCTATATTAAGTAAAGCAAAATAGTCACCAGGAGACACACACTGAATGATTTCTGTAATATCAGGTGTTCAAAGTAGTCCGCTTCATAGACACAGAGAGCAGAATGGAGGCTGGCAGCGGCTGGAGGGCTCAGTGACCCTGAGACTCTGGTTTATAAGGTAAAAAGGCTCTAGAGATGCACTATGTGACATGAACATACTCAATGACACAGAACAATGCTTCCCCTGGGAAATTCATGTCTTGCAGTTTTCACTGCAGTAGAAACAGGATCATCTCATGCAATATGTTTGTTTCACAGATGAGGTAAGTTCAAAAAGCTTCCATGATCAGATCAACCTCACACAAAGTGTGGTATTGAAACTACAGTAAAATCCAACTCTTTTGACATTTTCTTCTTGCCTCGAAAACTAACAGGATGCTTAAAGCCTAGCAATTACATTGAAACGTTCCAAGTGAAGGCTTCATAGTGAATCCAAGCCAACATTGTTTCTTCAAGTTGAAAGAAACATCCATTTTGTATAGGATGATTTTAACAAGAATCTTAGCTATCAAGGAACACCCTTTTCATACCTTTAGAAACTTGGCTTGCAACTGCATTAATACATCCGTTTTTCTCCGCTCTCTTAGTTGCGTCAGAAGTTTCTTTTGCCAAGGATCATGTTTCGGCTTGATCTAGGAGCAAAGGTCCATGTACAGTTACCACAGAACACAAGTTTGCGGACCCTCTGCAGTGGACTCTGTCCTTGGTGCTGAGGGTTTGCTGGCAGGGTTTGGGCAAAGGTTCTGTGGGCTATCACACCTCCAGGACTGCAGCAGTCATTTCCTGTTAGTATCTGATTCTACGATGTAGGGGTTTGTCCTGGAGCTACACTGCAGAGCCAGGAGAAGGAAGGGCCCCCTCAACCCATCCATGTTGCACCTTGCCCATGCTTTGCAGTCAAAAGAAGTCATTCACAGACTCCTTGTGATTGCTCCATTTAAAAACATCTTTCTTATTAACTCAGTTATACTTCAAAAATTAGTTCTTGGGTGGTAAGTGCCATTAACCTGCGAGAATTTTTCAATGCATATTTTAGCTTTAGGCTTCAGCCAAACACTTCCTTGACATCTACAGTTGGATGCCAAGTCTAACAGTCTAAAGTGGGAAAGTGCTCCATTGCCCCAGCCCCGGTCCTTGCAGACATCTTTGGCTTTTTTCTTTTCCATTAGTTTCGTTTTGTGTCTGTTGGACTTTGTTCCTCCAAAGCTCCTATGTTGACAACTAGCCCCTCTCCCCACAAGGTGATGGTATTAAAGGAGAGGGGCTTTTGGAAAATGGATGAATTCTAAGGCTGGGAGGAGCCCTCATGAACAGGGTTTGTGTCCCCAGGAAAGAGGCCTGAGAGAACTTGTTTGTTTCCTCCACCACCCCAGGACACAGCGAGACATTCACAGGTTATAGTTCACAGGACAGCCTCTGCCCAAACCCAACCATGCTAGCAACCTGAACTTGAACATGTCAGCTGCCAAACTGAAGGGACTAAGGCAATCATAAGACTTTTCTCCCCTTCACAACATGATCAAACCTCACCCTAGGAGGATTCTGTGCTGGCAAAATCAACGTGACAGCATTATCATGGTCATTAATAGATACATGCAGATTTTGGAATATCAGACCCACACACTGGGCATGCTTCCAGCTAAGGCTGCATGGGGCGGCCTTCTGCCTGCCTGGTTTCTGCTCTCCTCCTGTGGATGAAGCGACTGCCTTGTGACTTAGTGCTACAAGTTTCACAGCTTTGCGCTTTTTGTAGACTATTTCACCATTGTAAATGGTTCCCCTACTTTGTGCAGTGTAGTGTTCCTAACCCAAGGAGGCTACAATGTGCCTAGAGAGAAAATGAGTGTTTTAGGTAAGCCTCCTTCAGGCTTGCAGTTATAGAGCTGTCTCCCATGAGTTTGATATTAATGAGCCATCTGTGCATATTAAATAATATCATTTTAAACAGAAACATACATAAAGCAAGGTTATAAATTGATCAGCTAATTGAAATATTGTGACCAGGGATAGACATCGAGTCTAGTGGTGAAGACAGCTATGTCCTACGTCCTTATCAGAGAACCTGAGGCCAATACCTGGGTCCACCTCCAGGTACCAGCTTCCTGCTAATGCACCAAGGGAGCCAGTGGTAATACTCAAGACTTGTGATCCTGCCACCCATAGGAGAGCCATGGGTTGAGCTCTCGGCTCTCAGCCTGGCCCAGTCAGGTCCGGCCTTTGGGACACTGGAAAGTCAAATAGCAGATAGCAGCTCTATGTCTGTTTGTCTTTCTCTCTACCTCTTAAATAAATAAAACATTTTTAATAAGCAAAATGTTGTGACTAGAGACATAAGAATCTGAAACCAATATTTTCGCTAAGGGTAATGATTCAGCATTTGTTAGATCAGTGTTCATGGTGGCTTTCTAGAACACAACTACTTCAAGTAGTGAGAACTAGCTATTCATAGGCCTGCTCAAAATTACCTGCTTTAATCTGCTTACTTATGTTTTGTTTGTGCTTAACATACAGTGTACATTCCTGAAGTAGATTTTGACTAAAAAGTCAATTACACCTTTGGATATGCTTCTTTGTTCTTGACAAATCAAGAAGAAAGTTTTGATTGAATTGAGTGGTTCAGAGGCAGTCGGAGCATGCCCAGAGAAGGCAGATCAGCCCAGCTAACTCCAACATAGTCAAGAGAGCTGGTAAATCTGGCCAGCAGTACAAGACCAAGTTCTTGAGCAGTCTCCCCTGAGGACAGGAAGCTAATCTACACCTGGTCCTCCAGGGTGATGAGGCAAGGGCACAATAGGGACAGACAGCCCTGGGGCTGCCAGATGGGTCAGTGAGCCTGAGCTGGTGGGAGGACAGAGTGACACAGCTGACCTTCCTTCCAGGGGGACTTTCACCACAGGTCCCTTACCTTTACAAAGGGAATCCAGTTGGCTTTCTTTTTTAAGGCCAAAGCAGGTGCCACCAGACCCAAATTCTCGGCAGTCACTCTCTGAGCCTCATAGTCAGGAAACGTTTGCATTCTCTGTTGTTCCATGAAGATGCTTGGAAATTTGTGGGAAACCTGAATAAGAAGAGAGAAGAGTAGCTCAGATATCTGCTGTCTTTGCAGCACATCCATTAAGAGGAACTAGCATTGATGACTGAATTCTTCAGTTGCACTAGCCACACTTCAAATGCCCGGTAGCCATGGGTAATGAGCAATCAATATGTTGGTCAGGTACAGAGTTTATCTATCACAGCTAGTCTAGAGCTGAGATGGCAAATATTTTTTGTAAACATTTTAGCCTTTCCAGATCTCAGGGTCACAACTGCAACTAAAGCCTGCCATTGCAGTGTGAAAGCAGCCACAGACAAATGGACATGGTCATCAATATGGTCTGAGTATTTGTGTCTCCACAAAATTCATGTTTTAAAATCTGCGTCTTCTGCAATACTGGCATCCCATACGGGTACCAGTTCATGTTCCAGATGCTCCATTTCCCATCCAGCTCCCTACTGTTGGGTGACCTGGGAAAACAGAAGACGGCTCAAGTGTTTGGGCCCTTGCCACACACTCAGGAGACTCAGTTGGAGTTTTTGGTTCCCAGCTTCTGCCTAGCCCTGCCTCAGTTGCTGCAGCATTTGGGGAGTGAGCCAGCCGATGGGAGATTCCAGTTCTTTTCTTTCTCACTCTTCCTCTCATTCTCTGCCTCTGAAGCAATAAATAAATGAATTGCTTTTATTGAAATAGAAACTATGACCATGGAGGAGTCACAGGATGTTCTTTGGGAACAGGTTGCTCTGCTTTGGTGCTCTGCCACATCTAGGCTCTTCTATCAATGATCGTACACATAGCCTCCTTTGCTCCAGTGTATCCTTTCATTTGGGTTCTTTGCAAACAGTGTCTATGTCCCTTCTTGGCTCTGCTTCCCACACTGCTTGGGGATGATGAAGGTGAGGACACTCCCAGTGAGGCCCTGTGCTGAAGGTGCTGCTGCAACATGGAAAGTGGGGCAAAGATGAAACATGGTCGGCTTCAGAGAAACCACAGGGCATGCTATCATTGGTTCCAGCTTACGGAATCCACGTTACTGACAGAAATAAGGTTGACCACAGAATGTTGGAACAAATACAAATGCAAGTGCAGCCTCAAGGTCAAGAGATAGTAATTGAAGAGACAGTGGCTACTTCTTACACAAAGGAATGGCATCCCAAACATCCAGATTTGATTTTTGACTGGATCGTTCAGTTTGATATTTTCATTCAGTGTCTGTGTATGTAGATATACGTATGTATGGATATACTTGCAAATAATTCGCATCTTATGCTAGGAAAATACTTTTTTGTGGTCGAGCTGCTTACAAAACTAATTTGTTACTAAAAACCTGGAGCTGTTTCCTCAATCCAATTTTTCCCTTTGAAACAAAGCTTTTGACCATGCAAGTTGTTAAAGGAAGCTCAATACAGTGTTACAGCAGAGCAGCCTGCAAGGCTTTGAACACAGTGGGACAGTGCAAACTCTGAAAGGTAGGTACTTTGTCAATGAGAGCCACTGCAGCACATTCTGAGAACAGGAAGGCTGTAGATCCCTGTTCATTCCACAATGAGAACCTGCTAAACCTTGGCAACGTTTACACCTTCTGTAGTCCACTAGGCCTCTGGGTTTGCTTTGGAGGTCCCATGACTCACCAAGTCCTTCCCTAAGAGCCAGTCTAAATTCCACCTGTTACTATTTCATCTTTTCACTCTAGAAACAATAGTTGCAGTTAAAATAGACAGTGCTTGCTAAATACCACTGATTTCTTTCATGAGCACTTAGATCTGCATTAAGAAAAATATAGCAGGGTCGACGTGGTGTATAGTAGGTAAAGTTACTGCTTGCCATGCTGGGCATTGATTTGAGTCATGGTTGTTCCACTTTTGATCCAGCTCCTTGTGAATGGCCTAGGAAAGGCAGTTAAAGAGCATCCAAGTATTTGGGCCTCTATCACTCAGATGGGCTGATGAGTCATGGGGCTCCTGGCTTCTGTCTGATTCAGCCTTGGCCATTGCAGGCATCAGGGAGTGAATCAGCAGGTGAAGATCTCTCAGTCTCTCTTGGTCTCTCCCTCTCTCTCCATCAATTTGATTTCCAAATAAGCAGAGAAATCTTAAACTATAGATGGAGTATCAAGGAAAACAGTTGCATTTCCTTTGCAGCATCCCCAAGCTCCTCCACGTCATAGGGGATGTGGAAATGGGCGAGCAGGTTTCTCAGCTGAGGCTTCAGGGCTGATGCTTCTGTTGTGTATTGGGGCAGGGCACCAGCAACCTCCATTCTCACTGGCCCTGAGAAAAATCCAAAACCAAGCACATCAAGACCAATGAACAGGCAGGAGGAGAGAACAAGAAGCCCTTTGAAAGCAGCGAGCCCTCTGCTGGTAGAAGTACCACCTGCTCCTTGCCTGGCCTTCCTTGCCATAATTTTCAGTCAACACCACACCCAGCCAGGTGAGTCTAACAGGTGCTTGCCAGGTTATAGCAGCAGATTTATAGAATGATCCCATGGGGAAGGCACTGGTAAGACTCCTTCCTTCATAGTAAATGGAGAATCTAAATTCACAACACACAAGAAAGGGGTCTTCATCTGGACCCAGGTGGGAATCCTGACGTTTGAGAAGCCTTGGTGGAGACCCCACACTTAGGGCTGGCTGCCTCTCCCACAGGCTCTTATGAGACCAGATATGCTGTCCAAGCAAGAATGCAGACCAGAGGAGAAACCTGCTCAAGTTTCTGAAACACCAGGTAAGGGCAGCAAATTGTACTGACTCAGATGAGGAAGTTAATTGAGAACTGGAACCTTGGGGATCACTGATTATGAAGATCAGGTTGAGGCCCAAGGAGCTTCCACTCGGGTTCATGGTGAGGCCTGGAGCCCAGCATAGGTGACTTCAAGCCCATTTCCTCCCTTCTTTCTTGACTGTCTAGTTATAAAGATAAAGATAGGGGCCAGTGTTGTGACGCAGTGGGTTAAGTCATCATTTGCATCACCAGCATCCCATATGAAAGTGCGGGATTGAGTCCCAGCTGCTCTGCTTCTCATCCAGCCTGCAGCCAATGTGCACTGGGAAGGCCTTGGGCTCCCGCTGCCTGTGTAGGAGACTCAGATGTAGTTCCTGGCTCCTGGGTTCAGACCTGGATCTTGTGAACCAGCAGATGGAAGATTCTCTCTCTTTCTCTCTCTCCATTCTCTCTGTTTCTCTCATTCTTCCTTTCAAGTGTGTGGTTTTTTGTTGTTGTTGTTGTTTTTGTTTTAGTTGAAGACAAAAATATCTAAGAGAAGCAGTTGTTTTTTTCCCTTTAGCAAATATAAACACTTGTTTATTTCAAAGGTATAACTTTGGTATATAAAACACCGCATGTACAAAGGCACAATTTCCTTCTCTTATCTACATTGTCCTGGAGGAAATGCTGACCGTTTCTGACCTGAACTGGTGGTGTCCGTGGAGCCAGGGGCTACAGAACCCTGGCTGTCAGGGTTGATGTCATTGGCGCTGACCTTCTCACTTTCACAACCAACCTCAGGTATATGGCTTTCAGCTTCACTCAGCACTTTGGAGATGGGCAGATATTGGAGGACCTAGAGAAAGGGCACAACTGGGATGCCACAGTCAAAGTGATGGACACAGAAGCTTCTAGCTGTAGATTCAGGAGTGCCCTCAGCTAGAGCTGGGTCACATGAGCTGTCACCGCCCCCTGCAGACCTTGGCCTCTATCCCTGTCTGAAGTGATCAAGCAACCAGAGCAGACAAGGCCCTGTGTGAGAGGCCAGGGTGACACAGAGGCCAGGGTCAACCCTAAGGAGTCCATAGTGTGCATGTAAGCAGGTGTTCACAGCACTGGGTGACATGGAGAGGTGTACTGAATGTGGGGCATGGGCCAGATGTGATGGCTTAGTGGCCAATCCTTGCCTTGCACACACTGGGATCCCATATGGGCGCCAGTTCATGCCCCGGCTGCTCCACTTCCATCCAGCTCCCTGCTTTTGGCCTGGGAAAGCAGTTGAGGATGGCGCAAAGGCTTGGGATTCCGTACCCATGTGGAGACCTGGAAGAAGCTCCTGGTTCCTGGATCTGGATCCGCTCAGCTCAGGACATTATGGCCAGTGAATCAGAGGATTGAAGATATTTCTCTCTGTCAACCTGCCTTTCCAATAAATATAAGTTAATCTTAAAATAAAAAAGCAAGTAAGCTTCCCAGGGGAAAAGGTTTCCCAGCAAAGGGCCAGTGACTGCTACTTTGCTGTTTTGTAGGGCATGTAGAGGAGTACAGAACTGTCTATCTCAAACCAGGAGACAAGTGTGAGAAAAACATGTGCTGATCCCTTCCCAGGGTGGGCACTTGGCTTCCACAGACCTGCAGGTGGTGGTGGACTGTCCGCAGAGAGTGCAAGTGGCACACGAGCCACCGCATGTAGATGGTTAAGTCTTCCTGCGTTACTAACAGAGGAGGGTTGGGTCTGCCCACGAGGAAGTTTTCTCAGGCCACAGACAATCTCTCAGCTCTCTGAACGGCGTCATGGTACTCCTGTGTAATGTAGCCCACTTGCTTCTGTGAAGGGGGTAACAAGGACAGGGCTGTGTGTTAGCACATCTTTCTTATTCTCCGTACCTGTTGCTTCCAAGCATAGCAGGATGCTGTTTAAGGAGGGGCTGCAGAAGTTGCTCCTTGCATGCCAGAGTTCCTCTGGTATTCCGAACTTGACGAGGGAAGCAGGATGTGCCTATGGATATTTAAGAACTGAACTTGGCTTCTGGGCTGTTTTAACTATGAAGAGATATGCATTTCCTGTTGCACAAAACATCTTGCAATTTTTTTCTTAAAACCAGGAAGCCTTATCATCTGCCACTGGTGATAAGCCAGAAGATACCCACATCACTTCCTTTCCCATACAGGCTGTGATTTTAAGCAACTGGCAGGCTCATGGGCTATTCAGGCTCACTGTGAGGGTATCCTACCTTATAGAGAGGATAAAGCTGCTCCGTGATCTGACTGTGCCGGCAAAACTTCTGCCACCTCAGCATGTGTAAGTGTGCGCTCTGAGCCAGCTGGGCGGTCTTCTCTGGGTAATGCTTTCGCAACAGCAAAAACAAGCACTTAGCTCAACTCAGATACAGCAGGAAGAACATGGAGTCTGAAGAATATGAATGCTAAGTGAATCAGTCCGATTGCTTCGGACAAATGTATTTTTTCTACAGGTAGACCATAAAATGGAGAAGCCCAGTTCAAGACATGATTCAGACATTTCCTAACCTTTATGATCTGCTGCTGAGCCTATAGATGGTAAACTCATCTATCAGTCAACAATTTTAATACTAGCATAAAAGTCTGGCACGGTATCTGAGGCTGAGCTTCAAGTTTTGTGGTAAAAATGAGCTCAAGTTGCTACCTCCGACGCTGTATTCCATATCAGAGTGCCTGTCTGAATTCCACCTCCCCAATTCCCCATCAGACTTCCTGCTAAGCTGCTTTAGAAGCAACAGGTTGTACATGGAGACAGATCTTCCATTCACTGGTTCACTTCCAAAATGGCTGGGAAGGCTGGAATTGAGCCGATCTGAAGCAAGGAACTTCTTCCAGGTCTCCCAAGTGAGTGCAGAGGCTCAAAGACTTAAAACAACCCCCACTGCTTTCCCAGGCCATAATTAGAAGGATGAATGGAAAGTGGAGCTGTTGGGACTCGAGCCAGTGTCCATATGGGACGCTAGTGCTATAGGTGGGAACTTAGCCTACTAAGCCCAGCCCCAGCCAAAAGCTTTCTGAGAGCTGACACTATCCTAGTCCATGCTCTATCACCCTGAAATTCTAGGACAGGGAGCAGCTAGTGAAGATTCAGTCAACCAGTGTCTAAAGTGAACTTGCCCACACTATAGTTCTCTAATAAACACATTATAGAAAATCCTGCCCTCGCCAGGTGATACACCAGGAAGCCAGCCTTGTTCAAACCTTTCTGCTAAATTTCAGATGTGTTTCTCAAATCGCAAAAAAAAAAAAAAAAAAAAAAATGACCCTTACCTGCAACAGAAGCAGAGGTAAGTTTTCTGGCGTGTACTCTCTTCTTAGGCAGCTCTCTAGCTCCCTCTGCAGGTCATCTGCCTGAATAACAAGAGGCTTGGCCGTGGCCACCTAAACCGAAATTACCTGAATTTTAATATTTCACATCAAGGAACTGTATTAAATCGTGAAACATCTCAAAAGTGGACATCTCCAAGAGCATGACTGACTGACATGATACAACAAGGAGCTGCATACTGGGCTTCTTTTTCTAGTACTCACTGTCAAGAACATCAGCAGTTTGTTGGCAAAAACAGAATTTTCCTGATGAAAGTTCCCAACATGTTAACAAAATACAGTTCATTCTTGCATGGAATAGCCCACTCTCCTACTCACCTGTAGGGTGTTTCTCAGTGTTAGTTCCCGTTCTCTTCTAAAGTAAGACATGTCCTTTGGTATTTGAATAGAGCTGCAGAATGATAATCAGAGTGGAAGCTGCAATTAGGGAAACTGAACCAGGGCAGGGGATGAGTGGGCCCTGGCTAGTGTATGACATCGCACCTGCCTGTTTATAAGTAGGGGTATAAAGTCACTTAAATGCTCATTGAAAATGACTATAATGGGGGCTGGCATTGTGGTGAGGCAGATTAAGACAGCGACTGCAATACTGGCATCCCACATGAGCACCAGTTGGAGTACCAGCTGCTCCACTTTCAATCCGGCTCCCTGCTAATGCTCCTGGGAAAATAGTGGAATCCAGCTCAAGTGTTGGCAAGCCTTGCCATCCACGTGGGAAACCCGGATGAAGTTCCTGGCTCCTGCCTTCAGCCACCTATTGGCAACCATTTGGAGAGTGAACCAGGGGATGCAAGAGCTCCTGTCCCTCCCTCTCTAATTCTCTATCTTTCAAATAAATGAATACATCTTTTTTTTTAAAAAGATTTATTTGTTTTCATTGGAAAGGCAGATTTACATAGAGGAGAGACAGAGAAAAAGATCTGTCCACTGGCTCACTCCCCAAGAGGTAGCAATAACCCAAGCCTGGCTGATTCGAAGCCAGGAGCTAGGAGCTTCCTTGGGGTCTCCCACACAGGTGCAGGGTCCCAAGGCTTGGGTCATCCTCTACTGCTTTTCCAGGCTACAAACAAGGAGCTTGATGGGAAGAGGAGCAGCCAGGACAGAAGCTGGCACCCATATGGGATGTCTGTACTTGGAGGTGGAGGATTAGGCAGTGGAATCAACACTCAGGCCCTGAATATATCCTAAAAAAAAAAAAAAAATAGGGCGCGGCACAATAGCATAGTGGTTAAGGTCCTTGCCTTGAATGTGCCAGGATCCCTTACGGGCACCGGTTCTAATCCTGGTGGCTCCACTTCCCATCCAGCTCTCTGCTTGTGGCCTGGGAAAGCAATCGAGGACAGCCCAAACCCCTGGGACCCTGCACCAGTGTATGAGAGACCTGGAAGAGGCTCCTGGCTCCTGGCTTTGGATCACCTCAGTTCCAGCTGTTGTGGCCATTTGGGGAGTGAATCAGTGGATGGAAGATCTTCCTCTCTGTCTCCCCTCCTCTCTGTATATCTAACTTTCCAATAAAAATAAATAAATCTTTAAAAAATAAAGATGCAGAGTGAAAACACTGCGTGCTTCAAAAAATTTTTGTAACAAAACAAAACTATTGTTTAATTCCATTTTCCAATGCAGGGTTGGAAGTCCGTTTACATCATATCACAGTGGGTTATGGAGGCACAGGAAGGCTATACTCTCCTATATTGGCCACAGTCTCTTGTGCACACCTCATGTTTGCTAAAACTCCTGGGCCAAGAGCTCTCTTTTCCCTACAGGCCTGGGGTCTTTCCTAACACCCTGGGCCTACCTCCGCATGGTGAGAAGTCTGTACTTTCCATTCAACCTTATTTCTGACAAGGACTGGCTTTCTCAGAGGGCATTCTGAACAGTTGACACATGACACCCGTACCTTGTCATTGAAACCCATTGTTTTTTATTTTGGTATTCTTGCTGAATTGCTTAGGGATAAAAATGACCCTTAAACATCTAACAAAGAATCTTCCAGAAATGCTTCTGAGTAAACTTTCTGCTCCAGAAAAGTCGACTGTTCCTGGGAGAACTTGCCTAACAAAAATGCCTCATGGCCTCCTATGTGCAGGAGGCATGGGCTGTGGGCCCCAGGAGGAGCCCAGCTCACTCCCCCAAGGCTTGGCAGTGCCGGGAACACAGCAGGACAGCAACCCCTGGTGCAGACATTATTTTGTCAAGACAGGATTTTGCTCATAGGGGCACTGGCACCTCAGCAGGCGGTTCTGAGACACATGGCCGGGAGTACCCAGAGAGCTTGAAGAACTGTAGGTTGTAACCTTTGGGTTCACACTGTACACAGGCCCCACAGCTACATCTTAAGCATAACACTGCTGGCTTGCTCACTTGCCATTGCTTCCCCAAAGGAGCCAGAGTCTTGTGTGGAGACAGACAGAGAACCACCAGCCATTCTGGCCCAGCAACTCTGAGAATGCATGTGTCTGATCCTGCCTGTGCAGTGGAAGAGAATGCCTATAGCGCCCTGATTTGAGTTGGGATGGGGGATGCAGGGATTGGGCATGCTGGGAGACTGGGCAGGACCACAGGCTTCAGAGCCCAATCCCTGCATCCCCCATCCCAACTCAAATCAGGTTTTACCTGTGAATAAACCTAAAGAGGTGGAAGGATGCAAGAGATGCGTACATCAGCCTCTCAAAACAGATTTGCTCATTCATTCATCAAACGTTCATTCAATAGACTCTTCAACCACTCATTCATTCAGCAAGCATTTCTAAAACATTGCTTGCTGGATAAAATGAAGGAGGGAAAGAAGCAAAAGGAGAGATGACTAAAGCACGTTGTGTGGGGAACGTGAGTGTATGTGAAGTGACAATCAGGAGCGGATGTCTCCATTTGTCTTGGACTCCAGAAGCAACCCGAAGGTGCTCCATATGTGTTTAGGGCGCTCACGGTTCAGTTGCCCCAGGTGGGTGCAGCGTTGGGTGGTTCCGAGGAGTAGCGTCTGGGATTCCCCACCGCTGTGATTTACCAGGGCCTCTGGGACACAGGGGGAGTCCCTTGCCTGACTCTGACATTTAAATGTTTACAATATCAACACTGGAGTTTTGGCTGGTGTCTTCTGGCCCTGGAAAGGCTTTAGCATGCATTGTGTTGTTTCATCATTGTAACCTTTGAAGTGGGCAAACTACAAGTTGCAAATCACATTTTTTTTCCCCAAAGAAAATAATCTTGCAAAATTCTGGTTCAAGGAATCTTTCCATCTCACCATATCATGATCTGTTTTGGATGAGCAATGGTTTTAAATAGCCATGGCAAATACAGACTGAATGTTCATTCTTCAGAACCATGCTTGGGATAAAGGACTGCAACACCTGCTCATTGGCTTCTCCTCCTGGCCACTCCACACCCCTCCCTGTGCATATTGTCTCTCTCACATTAGTAAGTGTTTTGATCCACTGTGGCTGTACCAGGAACCTAGGGATACTGACGGTCCTGGGCCCAGGTGATCTCTGTCTGTCCTGTGTTTGTCAAAAAATTTCATTGTTGTCATTGGCAACATTGACCTCTAGACTAGCTCCTAAGAAAACTCATGACCAAAGTTCTAGATTAATGTCAACTTTTAGATTTCTCATCCAAATCAAAGTCAGGCTCTTAATGTTATTGGATAACATTAGTGAGATTGCTTTCCTTTGGGTAGCGTTCATAGTCACCTTCTGGAACGTGAAGATGGAAGCTCTTGGGATCCCATAGAGCTCTTTCTCATTCTCTGTAATACAACATTGATTCAATTCACCCTGACATTTCTAGAACATAAGGAAGTCTCAGGTACAGCAGTTTGGAAAGGAGTATCTGAAACTGGTGTCAGATGCTGCCTATGTGAGCCTGGGATGATGCCAATTGCCCATATTTTCAGATGGAGGCTGAAGGAGGCCGTGGGGTGAGATACAGCGTGAAGCCCCTCAGAGCCACCCCGCCCATCCCACCCAACCCACTGCCTACCTGTATGCTCTGTTAGCTGTTCCCTGGAGAGGCGCTTGTGCTTCTAGCTCCAACTTTAGTTGGGCTAGTCGTGCCATCAGTTCTTTCTCCAACAGCTGGATCCTTTCTGGAGAAGTGAGCTTGTATGCTTCATCCATGCCTGGCAATCTGTTATTTTTCTGCAGCCTCGGAAAACAAGAGTGTGACGCTTGTGATTGATTTCCTAGGTGCTAACTACCAGGCGGGTGGGACGTTTTGGCCAAAAAGTTACAACTTCAGAGGAGCCATGTGTGTTTGCAACTTCAAGCCACAGCCAAATTAGACTGCTGTTGCTTATGATTCCATTGCCATTTCAGTAAACAGTGGAAGGAAAGCCAGAATCTTCAATGGCCGACCATGCAGCCAAGTTCATCTTGAAAAATGCCTTAACTATACAGGTTTAGCAAAGAGGTTTCTTCCCCTCTTCACCCACCCCTATGTCTACAGTTTTCACAAAAGCTCTTGGACAGGGTGGAGCCGGGCTGAATTACTCCCTCAATGCTGTGAATGGCAGGTACGGCCGACCTCCAATGTCACCCCAAGGGGAACAAGCACCAAGAGTATCTCCAGGGGTCTTTCTGAAGGTGTAAGCTCTCCTGGCAAGGGAGAAGGAACTGAGGACAGAGAACTACCAAGCTCAAGAATGACCCATTCTGGCAGAAAGTTCATTTATGCATCTGAGTGTGTTCTCAATCTTGACTGCCTACAGCTGGCATGCTTGATTTTACCACTGAACAAAAGTAGTTGATGATCTCTCACCCCACCCACCCTGGTTCATAGCTTGTCAAATTCAATAGAATGATTTGCTAAGTGGTAGGCAGCAAGAGTCTAACTTACAGCGTAGATTAACCATGTGACCTAATGTTGATTGGATGTGTGTGCTGCAAGGCGAGGCACTAAGTCGTTGGCAGGAAGTGGTCATGATGATAATGATAAGCACAATGGCCATTTCTTACATATCTTCATAGTTTCTTTGTCTTCCATAAGTGGTTACACACATTTTGTTGTTGTTGCAGACAGAAAAATTTATTTGCGAAAGGACCAGGTGGACAGGGAAGGGAGAGGGAAGGGGAAGCATCCCGGAGAGAAAGCCGGGAGGTGGGGTGCTTCTCGAAAGAGGAGGGAGGGAGACATGCGCATACACACATTTTTGATTGGCTGTCTTAATACTACCTGCTGGCCACAGACACTGATAGAAAAACTGCGCATGCGTTCATAGGTAGCGATAAGGTTTAACTGGTTTTCCTTGAATACACCTAACATTCCTTCCACACCACATTCCAGGCTGTAGCCATTTTGGCATTGACTAACACCACAGCTCCGGGCTGATGAGCACAAGTCCCGGCAGTTACAAACAAGTGGGAGAGATAACAAGTGTATTTCATTCCCAGGGTGAGTTCTTCTGTTCTGACCTGGGGCAGGCCTGCGCCACAGCACAGCAGGGGGGTCAGCAGATGCTGGTCCTCCTGGTCCTGCTGCTGCCTGCCCTGGTCTTGGACCAGCGGGAGAGGAGTCACTCCTAGGTCACATCAGCCAGATGCAAACTGAACCACTTCATTCCCCTTGACCTTCCTACACTGTCACTCTCTGTGCTCCTGAGATTTCATTTTCTCCAATCTCCTGTTGTTACACTGAACAGTTCAACTGCTTTGGGAGCCCATGTGTTCTTTTTTAGAAAAAAAAAAAAAACAACACTGGACACGAAAAGGAACCACCATGTCTGGCCTAGACGGATGAACCTGCTGAGTCATAAACCTATCCCGTCTGGCACGCTGCTGGGGCACGAGAAAAATGCATCGTTATTGTTCTTAGCAGAAGTCAAATGTTGTTAGGAAACAATATTTGCTGTTTGGCCGTGTCCCCTCCGGCTGGACAAACAGTGAAACAGCTGCCTGAGCAGCTGCATTCCAGCTGGCAGCCACGTAGCCTGGCGGGGTCTCTCCCAGGAGACACTGTGCCTTGGCTTCCCGGTAGGTGCGTCTGTCTCCACACTTCACAGCTCAGAAAAAAAACAAGAACATTTAATCCAGTCCTGTTCAGCTTGCCACACAGTCAAGTACAGTTTTCGGGAAAATTAACATTAAAAAAAAAAGTTCATGTTGGGCGATCTTGCCTGGAATGGCACCAGCCGCAGAGGAATCCATGCCTGCTGAGGGCGCCTGTTTTGCTTCAAAGAGACAAGCGACTGTTTATGGGAAGAGATGGTGGGCTCCATTTGCTGAGGACCCACTGTATGCCACGCAGGCACTGGGCCCCCAATTAGTCTCAGAAAAAAAAAATTTTTTTTCTGGGATTTCTTCAATTGTTTTTTTTTTTTTTTTTAAAGAAGTGCAGGTAATTAACTTGATATTAGAAGCACTGTTCTATATTTTTATAACTGGTAGGATTTAGACTCTAAGACAAAGCCATAAAACAGGGCTGGGAGGATTTTGTGGGTGGTGGTAAAAAGGGGCTTGGACAGTGCCATGGCTTAGAGATGGTTGGTTGAGGTTTGATCGCCAGCGTGGTGATGTTGAGAGGAGAATCAGGTCATTAAAGAGGTTAGTGATTTCAAGCCTGAATTTGGGGAACAGAGTTTTTCTCTGGGAACTGGATTTGTTACTGTGAGGGGTGATAGAAACCAAGTTCAGCTTGCCTAGCTGCCTCTCATTTCCTATGGTCCAAATAACTGCAACAGCTGGAGCTGGGCTGATCTGAAGCCAGGAACCAGGAGCTTCCTCCAGATCTCCCACATGGTGCAGGGGTCAAAGGACTTGAGCCACCATCCTCCACTGCTTTTTCCAGGTTATAAGCAGGGAGCTTGTATGGGAAGTATAGCAACTGGGACTCAGAACTGGATGGTATCCATACAAGATGCCAGCGCCACAGGCGGAAGTTTAGCCTCCTATACCAGGATAAATGGCCCCAACACATGATCCCTCCATCTGTACCTTCTTCCTCTTGCTGTTTCTCTGCTGCTCTGTGATGTAACACGAGGCCCTTGCCAGAAACCACAGAGATGCCGGCACCACACTGGTGCAAGTCCCTGCTTCCCAAACCATGATCCAAAATAAACCTCTGTTTTAAATAAGATGCCCAGCCTCTGAGATTTTGGCATAGCAACGTAAAGCAGAGAAGACAAATAGAGATAAAGCAAGCCTGTGTAGATGAGAAATACCGAGGAACGTGACTACCAGGAAATGTAGGATGTATGAGGACAATGTCAAGGTGACTGTTGAAGGGACAGAAATGCAACCCAGAGGCTTCCAAACAAGTGGGAATGAGAAGTGTGGGACAAGACTTTAAAATCCAATAGAGGGCAGGGAAAGGGCTGGGGAAAAATAAACATAGACGACTATCCAAAAATGTGAACCAGCAGTGTTTCGACTGTTTCAGGCCCCTAAAATTAGGGAACACGACATGTTCCAAAATGAAGCACTGATTTTTATTCAAGAAAATGTGGGAATTGGCCCTGCGAAGAAAACTTGCTCCATTATCACTCCAGGGCAACTCAAGCCTCCTCACAGAGAGATGCTCTCCAGCATCGCTGGGGAAGTCAGTATGGTCATCAGACGCCCTTGCTTCCCAATGACAGCAACCTGTTTCACACAGCAGGCTCATTCCCACAGCTGGAGAGGTACAGCAAAACTCTTTTAACAAAAATAGGGCCTGGTGCGATAGCCTAGTGGCTAAAGTCCTTGCCTTGCATGCGCTGGGATCCCGTATGTGTGACGTTTCTAGTCCCCATGGCCCCGCTTCCCATCCAGCTCCCTGCTTGTGACCTGGGAAAGCAGTCGAGGATGGCCCAAACCCCTGGGACCCTGCACCCGTGTGGGAGACCCAGAAGAAGCTCGTGGTTTTGGATAGGCTCAGCTCCAGCCCCTGAGGCCACTTGGGGAGTGAACCATCGGACAGAAGATCTTCCTCTCTGTCTCTTCTCCTCTCTGTATATCTGCCTTTCCAATAAAAATTAATAAGTCTTTAAAACACAAAAACATACATTTAGAACAAAGGTGTTTGGGACCAAGCATTCAGCTTCCTGGTGAAATCATACTTGAGGTGCTGGTGTTCCACGTCAGAGTACCTGACTCAAGTTCTAGCTCCTCTTTTGATCCGGTTTCCTGTTCATGCACACACTGGGTGCCAATAGGTGATGCTTCAGCCACGCAGGTCCTGCCGCTGATGTGGGAGGCCTGGGTGGAGTTCCAGCCTGGCTTCGGTCTCACTCAGCCCTCACTGCTGTAGGCATTTGGCAAGTGAATTAGTGGACGGGAGATCTCTGTCTGTGTGACTGTGTTCCTTTCAAATAAAGTGAAAATGCCTAAGTTTGAATTTCACAGAAGAACAAACCTATCCAAGTCTCTAATATAACTGTGCAGCTATAAATGGTCCAAGGGACTGTGACAGCTCTGCTATTCTTTACTATTCTTTTTAAAATTTATGTATTTTTACTTGAAAGGCATATTTGCAGAGAGGAGAGAGAGAAAGATCTTCCGTCCACTGGCTCACTCCCCAAAGGACCTCAACAGCTGGAGCTGAACCAATCTGAAGCCGGGAGCCAGGAACTTCTGTGTCTCCCACACAGGTTCAGGGGCCCAAGGACTTGGGCCATCCTCCATTGCTTTCCCAGGTTGTAAGCCAGAAGCTGAATCAGAATAGAGCAGCTGAAACATGAACCTATATGGGATGCCGGCACTTGAAGGTGGGGGATTAGCCCCTTGAATCACCATATCAGCCCTTATTCTTGGCTATTCATAGACCCAGGTTCTTCCCAAACCAGCCTCATCATCCTCCTGGCATCACCTATGAAAATACACCAGCCCTTCCTTTCAGAGTATGACCATGGGGTGTGGGGCAGAGGAGACCGACATGCCAGGTGGTCTGAACCGAATAATAAGCCATCTCTACCCTTAGTCTGCTGAGGAATTTTGCTTCCCCCACCCTTGAAGAGTATTACATAGGATCCAATGACTTTCTGCATCTATCAAGGCAATCATGTGAGGTTTCCAATGTGTTTGCTAATTGAATTTCATAGTTTTCAAATGTTAGTCCAAAAGTGTGCTTTTGAATAAACTTCTTAGTCATAATGCTATCATTTATGTATAAGAGTCTATGATGTTTAGGGGATTTGTTGTCTTTAAAAAACTTTTTTTTTTTCATGATAGAGTTCCTTAGGCACAAGGATTCACTCCCTGCCTCAATGTTTTTCCCCATATTATTACGATATTATAGACCCTCAGCAACAGTCACAAGTCACATTTAGCTATCTAGTATATGATGCCATTGTAAGTACAGGCAATGGTAGAAAGTCCAGCATCCTATTGTCAGGGTATATTTACAGTTTCATTGGGAGTCCATCTTTTATTCAGCAGTAGAGATGCATAGTGCACTGTTTGTTCACTTCTTGGTATTCTACTTCCTATTATACAGTTCCTCTAGCTGAAAGCGTATGTGCATGTTTACATGTATCTAGTGATCTTACATTTTACATGAAGGTTGCCTTATACCAAAGAGAACATGCAATATTTATCCTTTTGGGATTGGCTTGTTTCACTGAGCATAATTCTACCATTGAATGTTGTAAATGGAAGAATCTTGTTTTTTGTTTTATAAGTAGTTTCATGAGATAAATCAGTCTTTCATTTTCTTACAGGTCTTTGTTTTATTTTGTTTTTTGGTTTTTTTTTTTTTTGGTCAGAATTTAGCATCCTTGTTATGCTGGTCCTATAAAACGAGCTTTGAGGGCCCAGTGTGGTAGCCTAGTGGCTAAAGTCCTCTCCTAGCATGTGCTGGGATCCCACATGGGCACTGGTTCGTGCTCCACTTCCCATCTCATTCCCTGCTTGTGGCCTGGGAAGCAGTGAAGGACGGCCCAAAGCCTTGGAACCCTGCACCTGCGTGGGAGACCAAAGAGAGGCTCCTGGTTCCTGGCTTTGGATAGGCCATTTGGAGGGAGTGGCCAGCAGATGAAGGATCTTTCTGTCTGTAAATCTGACTTTCCAATAAAAATGAAATAAAAATTTAAAGTTTTGGAGTATTTTATTGTCTGTATTTTCTGAAAAAAATTTTACAATTTGTAAAATTTCTTTCTTTTAATCTTCAGAATTAATCCATGCATGAAACATAATCTGAAATTTTTATAGATATGAGCATATTGACTATTTCTAGATGTGTCCATTATCAGATAAACTATTTGCAAATATTGTCTATCCTGTGCTACTTTCTCAAGCTACAAGCAGGGAGCTGGAATGGAAGTGGAGCAGCTGGTACGTGCACTGGTGCCCATTTGGGATGCCAATGCTGCAGGCAGAGGATTAGCTTTTTAGGCTACCATGTGGGCCCCTGCGAGTGAGTTTTGAACCTTTCCTGCCCTGGAGACCTTGTTGATCCTTACAATTATGAGTCTGTGGGAAATACTACATGGACATCTAGGGGTAGGGCCAGGGATGCTGCCCAAACAGCCTTTCAAACACAAGCACGGAAAAGGAACAGTGCAAAATGTGAACAGAATGGAGACTGAGGAAACCCTGCTTTGAAGAAAAACTGATTAAATTTTAGCATCTCTTAAGTGTTGTAATCTTTTCCACATAGCTTAGATGATGAAGTGCTTTTATAAATTTAGAGAACTAAGAATTTTTAGAAAAGTAAGCAAATGTTGAATTCTTGTTGCTTTCAGCTGTTGATGCTTAAAGAAAAGTATCACTGAATGAAGCTCACAGGCACAAGAAACACTTAACTACGAGTTCAATGAATAAGACTTGTTTGCAAGTTGCTGAGAAAAGACATTGTGTAAGAACACTTCAGTCTGAGTCCAGGTTCTGATTCCAGCTTCCTGTTAGTGTGTACCCTGGGAAGCATCAGATGAACGGTCCCCGACACCCATGTGGAAGACGGAGTTCCAGGTTCTTAGCTTCAGCATAGCTCTGTCCTAGCTGTGTTGGCATCTGCGGAGTGAACTAGCCCATAAAGAGCTTTCTCCCTTCCTGCTTCCCTACCCCCACCCCTGCTTCCTTCCCCCCACCCCTGCTCTCTCCCTCCACCCTTTCTCTGTACCTTTTGAAATAAAATTTTTTTAAAGAAATGTGAACTGATAAGAGGTCAAAATACTTTTAAACACTTGGAGAGGTCTTATTCAATGAAAGAATGCAAAGAAAAGTTCATGCTACCATATTCCTGATCAAATTAAATCCCCGGACAAATGAGTAGTAATGCTGCTTTAAGGCAGTTCTATGTACCCAGCCAAGTTTACACACAATTAACCATCACAATGTGATTTTAATGAAACCTTAGGAGTATTTTTTTTTTCTTTTTAAACTGGCTTTAGACTGGACAGCCCTATTAGACAACTTGGCTTCCTCCTCACATGAACCAAGAGGCCTACAAACTCCCTCTTGGGAACTTCTCCTTTAGAATTCCCACAATCAAAATTTCTTTACGCAGATCTGGATGGTCAATGGCAGCACCAGGCCCCGAGGGATCTGTGACTGGGATTTCTGAGATGCTCCAGCCCCCATCCTGTTTATCTGCACTGCTTCTTGTTCCTCACCCCCCGTCTTTGAAGAAATGATTCTGTGTTTCCTGTTTCTGAATATTCAATCTTCTGGATTGTTTGTGGAGATGCTCAGTCAACATGTCTCCGATGAACGAATGATGAAACAAAGAAGAAACAGCAGTATGCCTCCTTCCTGGTTTTAGCTCAGTGTGAACATGTTAACTTAGCATTCGAGTAAATGCAAGATTTTAATTTATGTTCCCATGGAACATCTACTTAAATATAAAAATTTTACTAATTTCTAAACTTATTCAATTAGGTTTATCATTTCACAGCCTCTGGATACAAGTGACAATGTCTAAGTAGTCTGTAGATACTGAAAAATCCTGGGTGATCAAATAGAGTTTTCATAAAGCTTTGCTTTTGGCTTTATACATGGTAAGATCATTGAATAGGCTGAAAGTGTTATGTGTAATAAGGGCATCTTCTTTTCCTGAGTACAAACCTGGTGAGTTACACACGACTAGTCTCCTGCAGTTACTGGTGACTACCTGGTGAATAATCATGTTTGCATAAGGACACCAGAGGCCTACTGAAGGGAGATGACTTCACATGGAGCTCAGGAGGTTGCGTCCACCTGACTCACCTGCCTGATAAGGTCCAGGAAACTTCAGTGTGACAGAGGCTCTGGATCACCAGAATGAAACCTGAAATCAACCTCTAGCTACCCCTTTCCCCTTAGAAATCCTTTTTGCCAGCTTGTTTGGTGGGAGAGAGCACATCTTGGATCTCTACAGAACTGCTGGCTTCTAGAAGTAGCCTCTTTTCTCTTACCAACCCTTCCCTCTGGTGAACTGACCACCCAAGAGACTAGTGGCAAAGGCTTGGTGACTTATCTAGTAACAAAATGACATATAAATATACGTTGGCATGTGGTTCTTTTATTGAAAAAAATAGATATGGGTCACTTGTCCACCACTGAAGTGTTCTTCTAAACAAAAGTTTCTTACCAATGGAAAAGCTCCAGAGCTCAGTACAATGGCTCAATTTACTAATCCTCCACCTCCAAGCACTGGGATCCCATATGGGCACTGGTTTGTGTCCTGGTTCCTCCACTTGCTGTCTGGCTCCCTTCTTGTGGCCTGGGAGAGCAGTGAAAGATGGCCCAAAGCTTTGGGATCCTGCACCCATGTGGGAGATAGCTACATATTAGATAGGTATAGCTATACATTAATGGATATAACTACATACTAAAAATTCAGTCTTTAAGAAGGCACTGGAATGAAAGTCTACCTACAGTCTTGTTCTAAAATTACCCAGGGTTCAATGAATGAAATGTGTTGTCTTGATTTGTTTTGTGTCACTACAACAAAATACCACAGACTGGATCATTTATAGAATACTTAAATTTCTTCACAGTTCAGGTGTAAGAGTAAGGTGCTGGCATCTGGTGATGGCCTCCTTACTGCCTCGTCTCATGGCAGAAAGAAGAAAGTAGAAAGTCAGGGGCTTAGGCACAGGGAGAGGGGAGAGGACAACACTCTTGATAAGGTCCACATCTCTACTATTACATTAATCCCTTCCTGAGCAAACAGCATTGATGGTTTAATCACCCTTATTTGGACTCCACTTCCCAAAGCTGCTGCCTTGGAATTAAGTTTCTAACATGTTGAACATGTTGTGGTTGTTGTTGTTGTTGCTTGGTAGGACGGTAGAGGGGCACATTCAAACCCTAGTAATGTGGCTAATATTCTACTTCTAAAGGATGTATAAGAAAGATATCTTTCTTGCTATACACTCAACATGCAATACTTGAATAAAGTGGAATAAAATCACTATGTAGATGATATTGCGTTCCAATGGATCCTTTAGAATTCAGAAAAAATGCAGTAAAAATTCTGATTACAGGTAACACAAACATCAGGAAAAAGGTAAAAATATTCTGTCGAGAATACCATACAAAAGGACACAATGATAAAAATGGTTAAATACTAAAATAAACTGCCTTTGCTAACTTCCTTTACTTCCCATAGCTATGTATAAAGGATTCAACACAGTTGTGTTTCCCTTCCTTCCAGATACTCATTAGCAAATCACCTTCAAATTCATAGCCAGGCCACAGATCTCCTTAAAGCAAGTAGGCAGCCCAATTTTAAGCAGCATGGTGCAAACAAGTTGGTGGAAGGATTTTGGTTGGTGATTTTATTCTAGGGAGCTAAGAGGAACAGTTTACATATAAAAGTAATAACAGGGGCTGGCACCTTGGTTCAACTGGCTAGGCGTCCACCTCTAAGCGACAGCATCCTATACTGGTGCCAGTTCATGTCCTGGTTGCTCCACTTCCCATCCAGCTCCTTGATGTCAGCTTGGCAAAGCAGTGGAAGATGGCCTAAACCTTGGAACCCTGTACCCATGTGGGAGACCCGGAGATAGCTCCTAGTTGATGGCTTTGATTTGGCTCAGCTCCGGCCTTTGCAGTCATTTGGGAAATGAACCAGCATGTGGAAGATCTTTCTCTCTCTCTCTGTAGATCTGCCTTGCCAATAAAATAAATTTAAAAAAATTTTTTAAGAAGGTAATAATGATTGCACAGATATCACAAAGCCTTCAGACAGAGCTAACCTCCATACTTCAGTATCACACGGCTCTAGTAAGGTCATGGTGCTTTAGCTCTCATCTTTTATTACAGTTGTATAAAAAACTGAACATCACAGTTAGTGATAGGGGATCAAAAAATCAGAAAACATGTAACACACAGAGAAGAATAACACTATCAATATCTTAGGCATGGAGATGCTTGAACACACAAAACAAACACTATTGCCTTACATTTTCTGAAAATGATAAAAATGCAAAGCCAGGAAATGCAGTACCAGAGTTAAAAGTTGGGAGTTCCAAACTCGAAATCATTGGAACACCCTCTCAGATAGGAATGATTGTGCTTACCTGGGGTCCCAGGCCATGACAGATAGCCTAAGCTAACAAGGTGGACCAGGTGAGGGTGTGAGTTCTGCGACGTCAGGGAGACCTTTGGTGGGGAAGAAGGCGGCATGCAGGTCAGCCAGTCAACCTGCCTACTGAGTTGACCTCTGAGGATGATCAATCTGGACACCAAGGTCTTAAGTACTTGCCCGCTAGGCGGTGCTCTGAGAATGGGGTCACAGAGGTACAGGGAGAACAAGTGCTCCCAGGAGGACTACTATAGTCTCAGGGACTTGGCTCCAAGGGCCTTCATTCAGCCTTTTGGATCAGCTTCGCCCAGTTCTGTCAGTCCAATATCCTTAAACCTGAACATGGTCTTGGGGATGACCTGTGATGAAGCACAGCAGAAGTCCACGTCCCCCGTGTACATGGAACCTTGGGTCTCTCCTGTAAGTTATTAATAAGTGCATTCTTGATGTGGCAACGCTTATAACTGAAGAAATGCGACTGACTTTTTTGAATATGGTAGTTCTTTGAGGAACTTTTTTTTTTTACCATTAATAACTAATATTTTTGCTTTTTTCCTGAACATACTTCCCATATTTAAAATTTTTAGGGCTGGCATCATGGTTCAATGGCTAAATCCTCCCCTTGCAAGCAGAGGGATCCAATATGGGCACCAATTTGTATCCCAGACATTCCATTTCCCTTATAGCTCCATGCTTGTGACCTGGAAAAGGAGTAGAGGATGACCCAAAGCCTTGGGACCCTGCACCCGTGTGGGAGACTCAGAACAAACTCCTCGCTCCTAGCTTCAGATGAAGCTGAGCTCTGGCCATTGAGGCCACTTGGGGAGCAAATCAGTGGATCGAACACATTCCTCTCTGTAAATCTGACCTGCCTTGCCAATAAAAATAAATATTTTTAAAAATGTTAAATGACACTTGTGAGGATTTGGATTTGAAACAAATTTAAATTTATGAATCTTCCATCCACTGGATTACTCCCTAAATTGTCCCCCAAGAACTTGAGGCTGTGCCAGGATCTAAGCAGGAAGCTGGAACGTAAGCCAGGTCTCTCCTGTGGTGGCAGGGACTCAGGTACTTGAGCTATCACTGCTCCTCTCAAGATGTGATGAACAAGAAGCTGAGACTCAAGTCCAGGAACTACTGAGATGTGGGTGAACTAAGTGGCTGCATCTTCTTTTTGGCAGGATTACAGAGAAAGGGAGATACACAGAGAGATTGAGAGATAGAGAGGTCTTCTATCCACTGGCCCACTTCCTATGTGGCTATAATAACCAGGACTGCCAGGCAGAAGCCAGGAGCCAGGAGCCAGGAGCCTCTGGGTCTTCGACGTGGTGCAGCGGCTCAAACACTTGGGCTGTCGTCTTAGCTTTCTCAGTTGTATTATCAGGGATCTGGGTCAGAAGTAGAAAAGCCAGGATTTGATCCAATGTTCATATGGGATGCTGGCACTGCTAGCCTAACTTGCTATGCCACAATGCCACATGCACCCAGGTAGCCATCTAGCCATTTTTCTACCTTTTTTTTTTTTTGGTCTCTGAGTCACTTATATTTTTATTTCAGTAAATGATAGTTTCAACCTGTAGAATTCTAGTATTGCTCAGCAGGTTTAAAAGCTATGCTGTGTGGCCTAAGAACACTCTGAAAATTAAGAAAAAAAAAAAGCCACAGGACAATATACTACTAAAACATCAAAGGTATAGTCCTCTCTCCTGTTGGGAGTTACCTGCTAAAAGAACACTTCTAAAATCAATTAAGGTTGGTGTTGTGGCATAGTGGATGAAGCCACTACCTGCAATGCCTGTATTTCATCTGGGCACCAGTACATGTTCCTGCTGCTCCATTTCCAATCGAGCTCCCTGCTAATGCTCCTGGGGAGGCAGTGGAAGATGGCTCATGTGCTGGACTCCTGCGCCCATGTGAGAGACCAAGGAAGTTCCTGGCTCCTTGCTTTGGTCTGGCCCAGCCCAGGCTGGCCATTCGGAGAGTAATCCAGCACAAGCAAGACCTCTCTGTCTCATCCTCTGTGTAACTCTTTCAAATGAATAGCAAATCTTTTCAAAATGAAAACAAATAGCTTATGCCACAGAGAAAATCAATGTTTATAATTCTGATATAAATTCTTTTAGGTTTATCAAATAAGTGTACACACACACACACAAAGTTCTAAACAGATCAGTGATTTTGGATGCTGCAATAAAAGCAGATACTCCTAATCTCAAAATAACTTCTTTTAACTCTGGTATTAGGTCTTGCAGATTTATATTGTATCCAGGTTCACTTTCAGAAAAATAAAGGCAATAATGGTTTTATGTACTCAAAAATGTCAATACTTAGATATAATATGAACAGTGCTATTCCTTTATATCTATTTCATACTTTGGATGAGCCATCTCTGAATATATTTTTCTGGGGCAGTATACTTCTGCTAGAAATTAAAAGTCACAAAACTTAACTCTTCTACAGAATTCTCAGGAGTGTTTTAAATTTTAAGTGGGTTTCCTGTGTACCAAAATGGTTCATGTTTTAAACACGCGCACACAGAGAGATGAAGAGTGAAATCCCTCCCAATTCAGCTAGACGTTTTTGGACAGCCGCCCTGTAAACATCCATCTTGTGTTTCAGGCAAGAAATGATTCACATTCTGTACTGGTGCAGTAATAGATCTTTCCTACGAATCAATGTGCATGTCACTTGAACACAAACTAGAAAGCTGACAAAATGCCTTCCAGGTCTTACAGAAACTATCCCCCACAATTACTTGCCAGATTAAACCACGTCAGGCCAAGAGCATACTATTTTAATTATGATGAAAAGGTCTGACTCATTTTACAATCTTCTTTTCAAAACAACTCTGGCAGACCTCTTCTTTAACTGTTTAAGCAACTTGAGCAAGTGACTCTCGTCATGGGTCAGAAACTTTTACAAGTGGGTAAGATTTCAAGATCATAACCTGACTTTCCAGATCTCTTCCCTGCAGCACATCACATGCTGTGATCACAGCCCAGAACAAAGTGATTTTGCTGAAACACTTTCAAACAACAACAATATTGTTAAACAGGAGATTAAGAGCCATAGAAATATGTTTCCTCTTAGTACCTTACTGAAAAAGACTATTTCACAGTCAAGATAATCATTTAGTCTACTTATTTATTTTAAAATACTACATCAAGTTAATTGTATAGTAAGATGACTTATTTGTAAAGACTACTACATTGGCCAACTGTGGCTTGTCAGATACTCAGTGCTTGCCAAATTAGACATCTTCGTTCATTTCAGCCTAGCAACATGAACTGTAAGAGCCCCTAAAGCACCTGCAGAACATCTTTCTTTCTCAGTCGTAAGAAACCCCATGCTTGGTTAGGCTGGCCACAAAGGTAAAGAATCCACACTGAGCACTTTTAAAAAATTTAATTAGAAAAACATTTCTAAGAACAGTAGATGGGCTGGCACCTGAAAATCATTCAATAGACCAAAAAATATGACACTTACTTAAAATAGACTTGCATTTGGGAAACATTCAAAAGAGACTTATGATAGTATTTCTAGGATAAGCAGTAGTTTTCTACAAGCCATCATAGGAGATTTGGCAGTTTTCCAGTTAAAATCAGCTACTCTACTTTCCCCCAGATTTTAAAAGTTCATTCTAAAGTATTATGAGTTTTTTCTTCCCCAAACATTTAGGGCTACGTCTAAAATTACAATCCAGCACTCATGAACTTTTACAGAAAGTTACTTGCCTTTATTATGGGATGTGCTCTCAGACTTTCAGTGCTATTCTGTGTTATTTTTAGAAACACAGGCAGTGGCCCACTTGATCAATTTGATGATGTGTCAATAGGTTATAACCTGCAATTGCAGAACCACTAACTTCATGTGACCAATGAAGGATGAAATCGGGTGGTTTAACTGTGTAAGAAAACTAAGTGGCAAGCATTTGCATAATCCTATATAAGTCAGTAACAGGCCTATAGAATGACTGTTCTGTGTGTGTACATATATATATATATATGTATGTGTGTATGTGTTTACTTTTTTCTTAGTTCAAGGTGTTCCCGTTTGATGCTTCTCCCCTCAGTCTGCCTTTCATCAGCAGTTCTGATCATCTTTGTCCACACATGCTGTTCAGTTTGGTTATGGACAGCTTGTGGTCCATGAGTGTGTGAAATTACTCAGTGAACTGATATCTTCAATTCACAAGCTAATGAAGTGAGAATCCTAGAACAGCACTGCGACTGAACAGAAAAGCAGGTGAAAGCTTACCGGGCTAAGCCCCACAGCAGGTTACTAATGGATGGGAGCAAACAGTGCATGGGCAAATGTTTACGGAGGCTCTGCTCTGTGATGGTCACTGCACCTCTCAGGTCACCTATTTGGACACACCTGTCTTATTTCCCCCATCAGCTGAAAGCAACTTGAAGACAGAGTTCACATTTTGTTTATCAGTCTCCCATAGCATCTAGCACAGCACCTATCTTCAGATCAGTAACTACTTGATTATCAGAGGATCAACAAATATTTACAGAATGGACAAGTCAAACACACCAGGACAAAAATAAAGAACCTTTGGCTGTCACACTTCTTCCTCATAGCACCATTATAATTATAATAAAGAAAGCATTGCATTATTCTGAGTGCTTGTTCTCTATGCAACCACTCCTGATCCTTTCCCAAACAGAAAGTTTTTTTTTTGTTGTTCTATTGTGTTACTATTCACCCATGGTTAAGTGAAACTTGGTTGCATATCCCTGCAAGGAGACAGCAGAAGAGTTTGAACTGGGACCTGAAACACTGGTGCTCAAACCAATAGGCTCACTTTAACAAGATGTGCAAAGTCTCAAAAAAGAAAACATTACAAGACATATTTCAAGATCTCAGTTGGTCTTGCTTGTGACTCTAGAATTGGGCAACAGCCATTCCACAAAATAGATGTGTTCTGACAGGTTCAGCACAGCAGATTAGTTTTATACAGAAAAGGGATGAATAAAGCAGAAACAAAGAACAAAAAGCCACACTGGTCATTTCAAAGCTACTTCTCCCAGCAGGTGTGGACAGGTAGAAGGAATAGAAAGGATGAAAAAAAAATAACTGGTTAACATCAGATTACTCCAGGGAGTTTTGTTTTGCTGGTAAGGATTAAAGCTGAGGAGCTTTATTATCACTATTGAAACTAGCCCTTTGGGGATATTTGGTGATTCTGTCAACTCCTCTCATCTCTCAGGTCAAGAAAGCAACTTAGCTTTGTTTCGATGCAGTATGGGTGCTTTCCAGCTTGATTTTCAGAATGCTCTGCTGGGGACTCAGCAGGCACGTAAAATTGTATTTAATTTCATTATCAAACAAATACTGAGAGGCTATTTGGAGGCCAGGTACTGTGCTAGGGCTACAGAGTGGCAAGGAAGGAAACTGCCCTCATCTAGCTTCCAGTCTATGAGAAAGATAAACAGCAACACCAGAGTGTGCTAAGTGGGGGAAATATCAGAAAACTATGCTAGTTTTGGGAGAGGATGGATGAAACGGGTGAGAGGAGGACGAAGTATATTGAGACCAGAAGCAAGGGGAAGCTACACTAATCAAGACAAAAGAGAAAAGACGAGGGCACCAAACAAAAAACCTCTTCAAGAAAGCTGGTTATCACTTACAGAACTTCTTTGTCCTTTGACTGATAACTCACAATACCCAGCATTCCTCCTGCAATCCCTACCCAACTCATAAGCCAAAACCAAAAGTTTCATGTTGCCACAAAGCTGCCACAGAGGACTAAGTCGTGTGGGGTGAATTTTTTCTTATTATCTGCTAAAATTGATACAGATATAGTTATACATTAGATCATGCATATATAATTTTTAAAAATTCTTTAATGGTAGGGGTGCTATTTTACAATTTCAGTGATCTGGTATCTGGTAGGATCTTGCACCAAGTGGCAAGTTGGTCAATCTGTACCAGTAAGAACACTCGCAATAAATGGAATAAGGAGAAAACCAAAACCAAAACAAACAAGCTGCTTCTTTAAATGAACAATCTACAACTATAAAACAACAAACTCTATCTAGCCCAGACATTACCTAAAGCTTTGACTTTATACATTTTCCCTAATTCTCCTTAGATCACTAAATAGCAAAATACAAACACACAAATCAAAACAAACATGGAAAAGGAAAAGTTTGATGGAAATAAGTGATAGGATATAAAGACTGGGGTCCTAACAATGCCAACTGAATTACAGAGAAATCCTTTTCAGATGAATGACAGTCAACAGTGTGCTTATTTAGCCTCACTGCACTTTAATGCAGAGCTGCAATTCACCTAGTAAGGGTTTGTCTATTGCACAGATGCTGTCAAGCCTTGGAGAGGTCTGTCTTGTGTCTGGGAGTCAACCTGCACTTACCTGAATTGCATGTTCAATTAAATGTTCTCTGTAGGAACAGCTTTAGTTACAGCTGAATAGAGTTCCAGGAAAGTCCATTAGGAGTTTCATGATTTACTCTAGGGCAATCATGGCAGCTGTTGCATTTTTGGCCAGGATACAGAGTCCTTCCATTGTATATAACCAGTGGGCTCTTACCCTGAGGTTGCTTTCTCATGAGAATACAAGTTAAAATTTTATTCATTTATTTTACATTTTACCATGAATTAGGAATACTACTTTGTAGTTAAAATCATACTTTTACAGAAAGGTACGTCCCTAAAAGTCAAATAAAATGTCCAAGCACACCAGCCCAGGCCAGTTACTAGAAGCTCTAAGTTCAATGTCCATTGTTGGAAAACACCATTCCCTCCAACTCTCCTATCTTCAGCTAAAATCTTTAAACAAACAAAAAAGATAAAGAAAGAAAGAAAAAAGCTAGTTTGCCAAAAGACCCACCCAAGCATAGTTAATTCTAGATTGATTCCTACTCCCATTTCCAGTATTTGAATATTCACAATACCTGCTGCTTGGAACACTGGAACTTTCTGATTTCACACTTTCAACAAAGTTGAGAATTGCCTTGACTAGAAGTTTCCAATTCCTTCTTTTCAACTTCTAATTGCACAGAAAGCAACTCTTATTTTTCACCAGAGTGGTAACATGAAATCACACCATGGTTCTGCTAGGCAGAGCAGGGCTGCACGGTTGCTATAGCAACACTTATACACTCACCATGGATAGTCCCAGTCCCCAGTCCAAGGAAGAGGTCTGTTGCTCCACCCCCCACCCCCCAGGAGTCACAGGCCCTGGCAAGCCGGAAGTGTCTCTGCACAGATATATTTTTAGTTCAGTAGCTCTGATGAAGCAATAAGACACCAATTTTTTTATTACCTCTCAGTGCTGAATGTCACCTCGATGAGCAGAACAGACTCCAAGCCAAGCTGCCAGATATGACTGCAACTTTCTGCACCATAACAGCACTGTGTTCTTTGCCCCCTCCTATCTGAAACCTGGCCAAGCTAGTTTTCCTCCAGGCACAGAAAAAAATAAAAAGCAAAAACCCAAATAAACTTAGGCTTTTGTTTTCAGATTTTCATGCTTGTAAACTTGCATTCTACTTTATGTATGTAAATATATATACGGGGGCACGGCGCGGTGGCGCAAGTGGTTAAGGTCCTCGCCTTGCACACCCGGGATCCCATATGGGTGCCGGTTCTATCCCGGCAGCCCCGCTTCCCTTCCAGCTCCCTGCCTGTGGCCCGGGAAAGCAGTCGAGGACAGCCCAAAGCCTTGGGACCCTGTACCCGCGTGGGAGACCCGGAAGAGGCTCCTGGCTTCGGATCGGCATAGCATCGGCCCTTGTGCTCACTGGGGGAGTGAATCATCGGACGGAAGATCTTCCTCTCTGTCTCTCCTAATCTCTGTATATCCGCCTTTCCAATAAAAAAAATAATAAAAATAAATCTTTAAAAATATATATATATACACACACATGATATATATACTATGTATATTTACCACCCAGATTCAAATATATATATATATATATACTTAAGGCCTATTTTCTTTTATTGGCTAGATCAGATTTATGGAAAGAATAACAGAAAGATTTTCTGTCTGCTGGTTTACTCCACAAAGGACTGCAACAGGCAGAGCTGAGCCAATCCAAAGCCAGGAACCTGGTCTCCCACATGGGTGCAGGGTCCCAAGGCTTTGGGCCATCAACTACTCCTTTCCCAGGTCACAAGCAGGAAGATGTATTTGAAATGGAGCATCTGGGATACAAATTGGTGCCCATGTGGGATTCCAGCACTTGCAAAGTGAAGATTTAGCCATTGAACCATTGTTCCAGGTCCCGTTTACTGAGTTTTACTGAGTGTTAATTGTTTTGCTGGGTGATTTGCAATACTATTTCACTTTCTTATCATAAGAACTATGGGAAGTAGGGATTAGTAAACATTCACTTAACAGATGAAAAATGTGAGGCTTCAAAAAGTTCTGACTTGTCCAAGCTACTTCAGGGGGAGTTCGACCGAACTTATTTTTTTTTTTCCATTTTAAAAAGACTTATTTATTTGAAAGGCAGCATTATGAGGGACAGGGTGAGGGGAGGAAAAAGAAGGGAGGGAGAAAGAGAGAGAAAGGCTTCTATTCCGATTCATTCCCCCACTTGGCTGTATATGAAAGGATGGGGCAGACTGAAGCTAGAAGCTTCTTTCAGGTCTCCCACAAGAGTGCAGAAGTCCAAACAGGCCATCTTCTGCTACTTTCCCAGGTGCATTAGCAGAAAGCTGAATCAGAAATGGAGCAGCAGGGACTTGAACTGGTGCACACATGGGATGCTGGTACTGCAGGTCATAGCTTTACTCGCTGTGCCACAATGCTGACCTCTGAGCTCATCTCTTAACTTGAAGTCTGCTTTTTGTCTACTGTACTACACTTCATTTTATAAGAATATTCTTACTTCTTCATTATTTTACCATACATTTTCATAAGCAATGACTTTATTCATAATCGACATATATTCATAATCTACATGCCATCTTCTGAGTGGGTACAGAAACACAGGGCTGCATTACGGTCCAGATGGGTGTTTTTAAGTTCAAACTACTAAACTCACATCCTTGAAGAGCAGAGGCAAAGTAGGAACGTAGGTAGAGGCATACAAGTGCCTTCGGTTGAAGATGGCTGTGGGACCTCTTCAAATCTGAGTTGCTAACGGGAGGAGGTAGGGCCCTGAAAATGAGCCAAGGGCACACATTCCATTACAGCCAGAGAAAAACTTGATGTCTGTCATTAAGGACTTTCAAGGGACAGTTCCAGTTCCAGTCTGCCCCTCTTTTGACCAGGGCACCTCTTCTCACCATTAGCATGAATGAGGGTTTTCCTGCCCAGAAGGTCCGTAATTATCCACTTTCTCCTACACATACTTTCTGGGAATTTCCTGGGAAAACAGAATAAAAAAAAGAAAGAAAGAAAGAAAGAAAGAAAGAAAGAAAGAGAGAGAGAAAAAAAAAAGGCTATCTTCAAAAACTCGCTCTTCTTAGCTTCCCGGGATCCAGACCTAAAAATTCTCTCACACTTGTAATCTGAACTTCATCTGTCCCACACTGCCCCCATCCCCACCCCAACCCACCCTGCACTATGAATTCAGACAGCTTGGTAAATGGGCACCTCCACCTCTGGCCTTGGGAATCCCCATCTCTTCAACAGCCCCCTGAACGCTGAGCTCCCTCCCTGCTATTCCACCTTCTGTCTGTCCTCTATCTCTGCTTCAGCGAGCTCCACTTCTCCAGCTGCCCAAGATTCGAGCGAGAAACCAAAGGTTCAAAAGGCTTGCGCTAGTTTCCAAAGGCTTCTGGAAAGACAGGCCAACATGTGTAAATTTATTACAAAGTATGCATATACAAGAAAATCTATGACATTGATGATTTCAAAACATAAAAACATACCACACTGTCCTGATTTTTTGCTAGATGAGGTAATCAAATGCCCAACATACTTTCATTATTAAAAAGGCCACTTTGGTGGATCCTAAAAAATTCACATTCTCAATTTGTATTGACGAATGTGATACACAATGCCAAAATTACAAGTCATCAAAAATTATAAAGCAGCAAAATAAAATAGATCACTGATGTTAAAGAACATTTACATCTGTAAAAGAAAATGAGAATAACAGAGGAAAATTTCTGCAACTGAGTTACTGTCACCTAAAAAAATTATTTGTAAGTGTATAAAAGCTGGGTCAAAGGGATCTTCAGCAAAACTGAAGAATTATTGAGTTTCCCTTTTTCTAAGAGAAACATTTCACAGCTTTCAAGCAAGCATCAGCAAAGTTAAAGACAAAGACCTTAATGTACATTTCACATTGGTTTGTAGGGTCCAGTGGCATGGCCTAGCGGCTAAAGTCCTCGCCTTGAACACACTGATCTGTAAAGTTATAAGCCTACTAACGAAAACTCAGAATAGATTGTATCGCAAATTTAACAGATTTTGAAAATGTATGATAATTTCTTAGATTCTAGTTTAAGACATTTTCAAGGAGGACTTTTTTTAACATGATGAGGTTAGGGGTCTTCGTCAAAAAAAAAAAAAAAACCTAATCATTTATTATTTGGGCCTCCTAGTTCACTAAGGCATTACTTTTAAAGCACTGTAACTTCGTGTCTTATAAGAGGCTAGAAACAATTCAAAAGTTCACAAGGGTATTATTAAGTTAAAACCACTTTAGACAGTTCAAGAGCCCACCGACACAGTTCATCTAAGGTGACAGCTTTGCTACTGAGCTACTGTTCCCATACGACATCATCTTTCCTCAATTTCACTTGAACATTATGAATTCGTACTGGATGAGAGTGGCTGCTTTTTTGAGAAGGGCTAGCTTCATTCACACATTTTCTGGGGCTGTTTTTAATGTTCTTTGATCTGTTAGGTTGGTGGTATTCTTCTCGCTGAGTGCCTGCAGCTGTTCTCATCTTTGAGTTTTGAACTTTTTGCTGCAGCTTATGAACCTGGAGAGAGAGAAAAAAAAAATTCTATTCTAGTCAGAAATACACTAAAAAGCAGGCCCTAAAATATATGGCTTGGATCGAGGGTTTTAAAGATTACCTTAAATTTAAAAGTTCAACTCAGTAAGCTTTTATTTATTGAGCACCTATTATAGGCATAACACTATGCCTAGTTCATAACAGCCCTTGTTTTCAGGAAGCTTGATATTATTATTGGCCACAGCAGAGAGCTACTTGATGTGACATGAAGGTTCCTGGAAAGGACCTCTCTCTGCCTTCTGCTCTAGCGGTGCAGCCACGTTGCAGGTTCAACATACAAAGCCATTGTCTGAATAAAATATTCTAATCCAGGATTCGTCTGTTCAAATGCTACAACTGATAGGTCGTTCACAGTCATTAAGACTTCACACCCAAGAGCAGAAGCCTCTCCATCCCCATCACTCACTACAGCTAGCTAGGTACACATCTCCAAGGCGCAACAAGGCACAGCCTGTTTTGGGAAAGATTGGCAGTGCTTTCAGGAATAAGGTACCATTGAAGAGCCAGGCTTATGGGTGCTAAGAAATTAAAAATCTGCTAATACAAGGGGGCATCATTAATTCATTAGAGGAGAGAAGGCAAAAGAAGGCTCAAAGAATAACCAGAGGGCTGCTAATAAAATTATCTCATCTCACAATTTCCCAGCCATTACTGAAAACAGAATTTACCATTGTTGCTTCTTTTACTTTACACTCTTTCACAGTCATGTAGGAGACCCATGACACTCCAAGGAGATATCTAGCTATGCTCTATTTAACACCTTAATGATGCTTTTCTATCTTTTTACATGCTGTGTATAAGAACCCCACACTTGAGAGGTCACATGGAAACACAACACTGCAGCCAGCTGTACTATCTTTTTATTGTCATCTTTTACTAAGTTTTCTTACACTGTTTTGATGCTTCCTCAGTTTGGAAATTTGTTCTTTTTTAATTTCCATTTTCTTGACTAGATGCTCTAATTCACATTCTATGTCGCCATAGACTGAGTGGCTTTCAGTGTCCTTCATTTGTCTCAGTAGTTCTTGGTGCTCCCTAGGAAAGAAAAACAAATTTCAAGCATTTTGACAGTTTGCTGTATAAGTCTTAGCCATACTAAAAACTGTGCCTAAACATAAATTTTACTGAGTTAAATAATAATCTTAAAAAAACCAATCGCCTTCCTCAGGACTATATAATTAAATATATGATAAATGTAATTAGATTCTTGTGACTTGAGATTACATACATTTAGACTTAAGACAATCTGCCAAACAACTTAAAAAAAAATCTGAATTTGGGACCGACATCGTAGTGTAGTGGCTAAAGTCCTTGCCTTGACTGCGCTGGGATCCCTATAGGTCATGGTTCTAATCCTGGCAGCCCTGCTACACATCCAGCTCCCTGCTTGTGGCCTGGGAAAGCAGTCAAGAATGGCCCAAAGCCTTGGAATCCTGCCCCTGCAATGGGAGACCCAGAAGATGCTCCTGGCTCCTGACTTCAGATTGGCTCAGTACTGGCTGTCACAGCTACTTGGGGAGTGAATCAGTGGACAGAACATTCTTCCTCTCTGTATATCTGCTTTCCAATAAAAATAAATCTTAAAAAAAATGTATGAATTCTTGATGCCCACAGTGACATGCTGTAAAATGCTATGATGTCCTTAGCTAGAGGCACTAAAGGATCCTTCAGTTCCAATTCTGGAATTATTGATGAAGGATTTTTGGAAGCGTTCCTGGGCCAGAAGTATATGTCCAAGAGACTTTTAGGTTTGGAATGAGCCGTCTCAATGAAATAGTGTGAAAACAAAACAACTAGTTCTATCTTCTAGAGGTCTTAGCTGAAGTAGTTGTGGCCAAATTGTATCATTGTGGAACCTCTTTTGAATATGTATTTAAACAAGAGGCATAATCCAATGTATCCCATCCACAATCTTCCTTACTACAGATGTTGCATTTAACAACAACATTCTAAAAAACGAAAGAACTTTTCTCAGGAAAGCGTTTGTGAATTATAATCTAAGTTCACCAGACCATGTTTACTAAAATAATAGTAGTATTTGCTTGTCGGTCCTGATCCTGAGAATACAGAAACTCTTTAGATTAGAAAAGCAGTAACTATATACATTTAAAAACTTAGTATGAATAAAAATCAGTGACAATAAATTTGTACACAAAAATAAAATAAGCACAAATGACTTAAAAAGTAAGACTTTAAGATTCTAAATGGCACTGCTCTCTCAGGACTGAGAGGAAAATCTAAATTGCTTGCTACTTCTGCTAAACAATAAAAAATACTTACACACACATTTGGTCCAGCTCATCTTGCATTGCCATCAAAAGTTCAGACAAATTGTCACACATGGAAGTAGACTTTGCTGAGTCAGAAGCAAAAGCTTTACACAAGGACGTTTTCCTAGTAGGCCTGCACAAACATCCACCATGCTCGGCGACCTCAGGTTTCTGCAGCACCTGCGGCCTACGCTGCTGCATCGTGTGCAGCAGACTGTGCACACTTGCATTTGCAGAACTGCCTGTGGTGGCAGGCTTAAGGGAAAAAGAAAAGAGCTGAGAATTTTCAATGACTGGTGCTATTTAAACAGTACTTACAAAACGCAGGATTTTTTTTAAACAATTATATTTTTGTTTCCCACTTACCTTTTCAGTCTCAAAAGGCAGTGCTTCAAACTTTGAATAAGTCGGGTGAGGGGATCCTCTCTTCAGACATTTAGCTTTCTAAAGATTGACAGGTAGAAAAAGTCAACAAAAATTATTTTAGAATGTGTTTATGAACTCAAAACTCAATATAAACAAAGAGTACAATTTGCAAACAGGTAACACACAGATATTTCACTGAAGAAGACATGGCAAATAAACATTAAAAGGTATCTTTTAGGAAAAAACAAGTCAAAATTATAAATGTAGGGGTTGGGATTAAGCTGTGGCTTGGGATGCCTCTTTTGCATATCAGAATACTGATTGAATCCTAGCTCTTCCAGTTCTGATCCAGCTCCCTGCTAACTCGGCCTGGTAGGCAGTATGTGATGGGTCAGGTGCTTGGGTCCCTACCACAAACGTGGAGAAATCCAAAGAGAGCCCCAGGATCCAAATTTTGCACTGAAGAACCTGGCTGTTATGGGCAGTTGGTGAAGCACTGGTTCAGACTGTTCTCGCTCTTCCTTCCTTTCCCTCTCCCTCTATATTGCCCTCTTTCCTCTATTTTAAGTAGACAGAAACAAATAAACTGCATTAATATTGAAAAGATCCAAAACAGAAAACAGATTTGACACCTAATGTTGGTAAGGATGCAAACTGGATCACTCATATACTGTTGGTGGGAATATTAAATGGCACAGAACTGGACGATAGCTTTGGAGCACAGTTTGACAGTTCACTGTAACACTAAGCATGTCCTTATCATATGACCCAGCCGCTATACCCTTTAGCATTTATCCCAAGGAAATGAAAACTCAGTTAACATAAAACCTATATACAAAAACATCCTTGAAGAGAATAATGCTACTGTATGATCCTTGTCACAGAAGAAGTTATAAGGAAACAAAACTTTTTTGAAGAGATGAAAATAAAAATAAAAATATTGGCCCAGGTGCGATAGCATAGTGATTAAAGTCCTTGCGTTGAATCTGCCAGGATCCCATATGGGTGCCGGTTCTAACCTCAGTAGCCCTGCTTCCCATCCAGCTCCCTGCTTGTGGCCTTGGAGGGCAGTCGAGGATGGCCCAAAGCCTTGGGTTCCTGTGCCCATGTGGGAGACCCAGAAGAAGTTCCTGGCTCTTGGCTTTGGATTGGCTGAGCTCCAGCCATTGCAGTCACTTGGGGAGTGAATCATTGGACGGAAGATCTTCCTCTCTGTCTCTCCTAATCTCTGTATATCCGCCTTTCCAATAAAAAAAATAATAATAATAATAAAAATAAATCTTTAAAAAAAATAAAATAAATCTTAAAAAAAATATCAAAATCCATGACATGTAGCAAAAGCAGTATTGGACATTATAATATCAGATGCTTACAAGAAATAAAAATATCTCAAATAAGTGATCTAATAATGCATCTTAAGGACTCATTAAAAAAGAAAAAAATGAATAGGAGCCAAGAAATGATAAAATCATGGCTAAAATGAATGAAATTAAAACTATATTATAACCACAAATTACAACAAGAAAGAGACATTCTTTAAGAAGATGAATGAAACAGACTTCTAGCCAGACTAGCAAAGAAAAGCAAGATAGAAAAAGCAGGTAAAATTAGAGATGGAAAAGAAAACATTCCAAGAAACCAGTAAGATGATCTTTTCTTGCTGAATTAAGATTATTTTTTCAGTGATTCAATGGTCACTCAGTACCATGTTATTTAACTTCAAGTTGCAAATTTTCTGTTTTCCTTCTTGTTGATTTAACTATGTAATAATATAGGGGAAATTAGTTGGGGGAAGAGTTTGGGGAGGAGAAATCTCAGAGCCTATGGAACTGTATCTTTTTTTTAATTATTTTTTATTGTTCTATTTTTAAAAATATTTTTCCTTCTATTTTAGTTTTAATTTTATGCTACAATTCCATAGGCTCTGGGATTTCCCTTACCCCCTCTAAATTCCCTCCACCCAGCTGATTCCCCCATATTATTACAATAGTATAGTCCTTCATAAGCAATCATAAGTCCATCATTCTGCTATTTATGTGTATCCTGACATTGTAGATACAGACAGTGGCAGACAGTCCAGAATCCTACTGTCAAGACATAGCCAACAGTTTAACTGGGAGTCCATATTTGATTTAGAACTAGAGATGCACACTGCATTGTATCTTCACATTTGGACATGATAGTTCTATTACACAGTTACCATATATTTCCTTAAACGAAAAGCCATGAAACAAAATCAACAACAGGAATAAAGTTTAAAAAATTGATATCACCATGGAGTTAAGTAATATGCTACTGGATAACCAATGTGTTGATGAAAAAATAAAACAGAAAACAAAATCCTTCTTGGGGAAAATGGTGCTCTGTATGATCTTTGAGTCAGTGAAGAATCTGGTAAGAGAAAGAAACTATTTTGAAGAAAGGAAAGTAAAAAATCAAAAGTATCAAAACCCATGGATTGCAGCAAAAACAGTATTTTAAGGGGTATTGATCTCATATTTTGCATGAAGGCTGCTTTATATTAGAGAGAGCATATGATATTTGTCCTTTTGGGATTGACTTATTTCACTGAGCATAATGGTCTCCAGTTGGGACCATTTGGTCAGAAAATGTAGAATTTCATTCTTTTTAATGGCTGAGTAGTATTCCATGGAGTAGATGTACTACAGTTTCTTTTACCACTCCTTTTTGGACGAGTGTCTGGGTTGTTTCCATGTTTTTGCTATTGCAGATTGTGCTGCTGTAAACATAGGATTACAGATCCCTTTCTCATAGGCAGATTTAACTTCCTTTGGATATATTCCTAGGAGCGGGATACCTGGGTCAAATGGCAATAAAGAAAAGCTGAAAGACTTCACCTCCTCCAGACCTGCTATACAAATGATGCTTAAAGGTGTTCTCTTAACAGAGAAAAGGAATCGCTTCTACTAAAACCAAAGGCAAATGGCAGAGAACATCCCAGTAAAATGACAAAAGACTAAATAAAACAATAAACAAACCCATTGCTAAAATGACTGGACCAAACTGTCACCTATCCATATTAACCCTGAATGTCAACCAAATGTCATAGATTAATGGACTGGACCAAAGAACAAAACTCATCTGTTACCTAACAGAAAGACATCTCACCAAAAAAGATCAGCGGAAACTGAAAGGAAAAGGATGGAAAAACATATTCCAGGTTAATGGTAATGAAACATGAGCAGATAGAGCCATTTTTTAAAATCAGATAATATAGAATTTGATGTAAAAAACATTAAAAGATGAAGCAGGACACCACATAATGATCGAAGGATCCATCCACCAAGAAGAGAACACCATAATAAATGTGTGCGCCCCAAATGTTAGGGCACCTAGCTATGTGAAACAAATATTAATGAATTTAAGTTGAGAAATTGACTCCAATACAATAGTGTGGGACCTTAATAACCCATTTACATCAATGGACAGACTGATGAGACTGAAACTTAGTAAGGAAACAACAGAACTCACCTAGACACTAGAACAGATGAACTTAGTTGATATCTACCAAACCTTTCATTCTACAGAGAATACACTTTTTTTTTTATCATGATATAAAACTTTCTCTAGGACTGACCACATTATAGGCCACAAAACAAGTCTCAACAAATTTAAAAAAAATCAGACCATCAGAGTGAAACTAGAGAACAATAAGTCAAAACACCCAGTAAGAGACTGAAATACCTAGAGATTGAATAACATGCTACTAAATGAGCAATGAGTTAAAGAGGAAATTAAAAAATTGCTTGAAACAAATGAAGGCATCAACACAACACATCAAACTTATATGACACAATCAAGGCAGTGTTAAGAGGAAAGTTCATCTCAATCAATGCCTATGTTAAGAAAATTAGAAAAGCACCAAGCAATGAGCCAACATTACAGTTGAAGGAGCTAGAAAAACAACAGCAAACCATTACCAACATTAGCAGGAAAAAAAGAAATAACCAAAATAAGGGAAGAAATAAACCAAACAGAGACCAAAAGAACAATACATAAGATCAATGAATCAAAGAGCTAGTTCTTTGAGAAAAATCAATAAAATACACTCCCCACTGGCCCAACTAATCAGAAAAAGAAGAAGAAATGATCAACAACATCAGAGACGACAAAGGAAATATAGCAACAGATTTTCTGGACATACATAGAATTATAAGGAACCATTAAAAACAATATATGCCAACAAATCAAAAGATCTAGAAGAAACTGATCAATTTTTGAACACATATAATCCCACCAAATTTAATCATGAGGCTATTAATAATCTAAACAGATCTACAACATGGAGTGAAATCAAATCAGCAACTAAAGCCCTTCCAACAAAGAAAAGTCCTGGTTGTATTTTAAAAATTGAAAAAAATCCCTATATACAGATGTTCATAGCAGCTTTATTTCTAAGAGCTATAAATGGAAATAATCCAAATATCCTTCAAAAGGGGAACAGTAAAACTGTGATATATCTATAACATGAAATTCTATGTGGAAATAAAAATAATATATTGACTCAAGTAACAACTTGGATGACGTAACTGCACTTATCTAATATTTCTGAAATAACTATAGAGATGGTAAGCAGATTAGAGGTTGACAGACAGCAGGAAAGCAGACATGTTGCAACAGAGATTGCATAAAGGAGTCTTACAATGGTGGAATACTTGTATCTCTTGACTGTTAGAGGAATGCACATGTGATAACTCTAGAAAGCTATCATGCTGCTGTTAGTTACCACCCAGAATTACAACTCTGATCCTGCTTTATTCTTAGAACCTTCAATGGTTCCCAGCTGCTTTTAGGATATAAGTTAAAATTTTTAACACAGTAGTGAAGGCCAGCCACAATCTTTCTTTTTCATTCAGTCATTCAATTGAAAGGCAGAAAATAAAGAGAGAATGAGAGAAAGGAAGGAACGAAAGAAGGAAGAGAAAGGAGGGAGAAAGAGAAGGAAGGGAGAAGCAGAGAAGCAAAGAGGCGGGGAAAGAGAGAGAGAGAGAGATCTTCCATCGGCTGGTTCACTTTCTAAATGCCTTTCACAGCTACGAGATAGAAACTCAGTCTAGGTCTCCCACAGGGGGATAGGGATCCAAGTATACCAGCTACTGCCCTGCTGCCTCCCAGGATGCTTATTAGTAGGAAGCTGGAATGGAACGTGCAGCCAGCACTCCATTTCATTTACACCTCATACACATAACATGAATATAATTTTATACAGCTGCATTTGACTGTGAGGTGCTACATGAGGGCATTCTGTGGAACTTTCCAGTTTCAGCATCTTGTCAACACTGACAAGGTTCTGAATTTGGAAGCATTCTGGATTTGGGATTATCAAATTAGGGAGTTCACCCTGTAACTGACCCTGTCAACCCTTTTGAATCCTCCAAGCCTGTCTTTAAGGCTGCTTCTTGCATCACCGTTAACATTTCCCTTCATCTGAAAAGTACCATAGTACTTTGTCCATATACTGTTAAGCTTTCATTATATTGTCATACACTTGTATATTTACCTATTTCTCATAAAATCCAGAATTACTCATCTCTTCTTCACATACCAGTCTATGTACATGTAGATACAGGCATAGGAATGGGTGTTTACTTCTGTCGTTAAGACACCAGCCTCCCACACCTGAATGTCTAGGTTTGAGTCTGGCCCTGTTCTCACTGTTCCTCATTTTAGCTTCCTGCCAATGCACATTCTGGAAGGTAGCAGAGGACGACTCAAGTGCTGGGGCTCTGCTACCATCTTGGAGAGCTGGACTGAGTTCCCAATTTCCAACTTTGCCCTAGCTCAGTTTTTGCTGTTCCAAGCATCCGGGGAGGTGAACTAGAGGATTAGAGCTCTCTCTGCTCTCTCTGATTGCCTCTATCTGACTTTCAAACAAAACAAAACAAAACAAAACAAAACAAAACAAAACAAAACAAAACAAAACACAAGTTGATTGAACTATGTCTCGAATATGGAGAAGGATAAGATGAACAGGTCACAGCATCTACTTAATTGACAGTCTCCTTTCATGTTTAAAGACAGACATTATTTGTAGACATTATTAAAAATATGTACTTTTATGAAGGGATCTTAGTCTGTTTAATTTCTCTCTTGTCTTTCAGCAGCAACCTTTTTAAGTTTCTTTTACTCCTTAACCCTCCCTCTTTACTTTCACATTCTTCATAATAAACAAGTACATTTAAAAAATTTCCACTAACTCATCAGAGAAAGAATGCTATAAAGCTAAAAATAAATAAATAAAAAGAACTCAAACTCAGTGTTTGTTCCACTTGAAAATCACTTTGTAGTTTCTTTCTCTCTCTCACTTGCAATGAGAAATTTTATTTATCATTACATATATAAAACTCTTAAAAACTGGAGAAATAGCATGACAACCAGGGCCAAGCGAGCTGAAGCCAGAACCAAGAACTCCATTCAAATTTCCCACATGGATGGAAGGGAACTTACTACTTATCCATTATCTGCTGCCTTCCCTAGCACATCAGAGCAAAGCTGGATGGGAGACCATGTAGCTGGACTTGAACCAGCACTCCTATATGGGAAGTAGGCATCCCAAGCAGCTGCTTAAACCACTGTACCACAAAGTCTACCCTAGTCATTGGACTAAGTAAGTAATAAGCAACTCTTTTTGTTGTAAAAGAGTAACCACAGTAAAGTAGAACTCTTTCTTTCCATTATTACATTCACTAGATAATTACATAGTAGTACTAAAAAAAATCTCAAATAGTACCTCTGGCTCCCATAAATACTTAATACTTGCATATTGAATAAAGTAATAATGGCCATCAAAACATAATTACAGAATGATATGACTACAAGGGATTAAAATCTTTCTGGGACCACTAAATATAACAATAAAGTTTATTTAATGTTTTTAAACATTTGAGAATATTTCAAAAGTTTATGGAAGATGAAATTTTTGGTGATCATTTATATGTATGGGTTTCAGTATTTTTTGTACTAAAGCAAACATATTTTGATTCTATTTTCCATGAAATTTTAGGAAGATTCTCTAATATCTAAAACATCAGTTCATCGAAACAAAGTACTGCCCAATTTATAAAGTAATAACTCTCCAAATTTTACTTAGGTAAACGTAAAGGACATGAGAATAGGAAGAACAAGTAACAATAAACTCCCTAAGTAAATAACTTCATACTCCTGTGACTTCAGAAAGCTGTTAAGAGACAAAATCCTTTTCTAATTGTTCCTGTGTTACAGAAGACCATTTTCAAGATCTACTGTGTTATCAGCATCTATTGTGTTTTTGAACACTTTTTAGATAAAACAAATATATTCTGTAAGAGTCTGAAAGCAGGGAAATGTTTGTTTTTTGTTAGGTCACAAAGACAGCCCTACGTCCATTACATGCTCATTTTTGCTTTGCTTGTCAACAAAATGGGGACTACATTTTGTGCATGACTGTTCTTACTCTCTTCAGTCTAGGATCTAGGCAATTTTCTGTTTTTATATTCCAAACCAACATGGCTTCCCTCATTTCACAGCATTACTATATGTCTACTAATAAAAATCTCTTCAAGCCTTGTCTGGAAATGAGCAATAATACATATTAAAAGAGTAAGTAAATAAGAATTAGTAAATAGGAAAGTTCTGCTTGGGAAAAAGGTTTGTATGCATACTTTTGATGATTTCTTCTTTTCCTTGGAGTTTTTTGGATTAGAAACTGAAGACATTAGAATTTTACTGATTTCAAGTCCGGTCTGAAGCTATAACATTAAACAAAAGAAGTTAAAATGTTGATTTGCAGCAAGTTTCCTCAAAAATATTTAAATGAGAGATCAGGTCTAATTTTATAAAAATGCTTTTTGAGGAAAGAAAATTGCAAGTACAATTTGTATGTGTATGAGTCATTAAGTCTACTGGTAATGGCAATCATTGCCTCTTTATGAGAGCGTGACTTCTTTAATATATGCATAAATCTACCAAGCTGAAAACAAACTAGCATAGGGTTCTTTCAATGGAAAATATATGGTTCTGTCAAGATTTCCAAAGACTTCCTGGCAGTGCATTCAAAGATAAAATAACGTATTGACTGACTCAGAATTTTATTACTAGAGCAGAAAGTGACAAAATTAACAACCCAGGAAGCAGAGGTTACATTCCAGATTATAGGCTTCGGTTAATGAGAACAAAGTGCAATAAAACACGCAGCATTCTAATCACCTCAGAAGCCTTGTCTTGAAATAGCTTTCGATGATGTTCTTCCTCCTTAAGTTTTTCCTCTAGCTGTTTAATTTTGTCCTGCAAAAGATTTTTTTAAAAATGAGAATGATAATATAAAAACTATAACCAAATATCCTTTGTTCCTTTTCCAAACAGAAGGGTCTTAATTCTTAGAGCTTGGCAAACTAAAGCAGAGAGTAAGAAAAAGGAATGGCGGGAGATGCTCTAACATTTCTCTTGGCTTTCTTTCCATGCTTTACCTGCTACTACATAAAGGAGACAAAAGGAAAGCACAGAACAGACACATACACCTGAGGCAGCAAAATCATAAAGATGACACTGTTGAGGTCTGCACGGTTAAACAGTTAGCAATCTTGGGTATCAATGTTTCACTCAAATCCAAGAAAAATAATGCATGTCCACCTTGTATATATGAACAGGATATAACTGTTGGAGAAAAGAGATAGCAGGAAGATAGCTGAGAAATGTAGAATGGAGCCTTTGTTACTTAAAAGATTATATTACATTTAGAAAAACATGAGTGTTACAGGGAACAATGAAGACAAAAAGAAATGAATATGACTTGATGCTATATGACCTTATATAAATAAGCACTACTTCTTATACTAAAGAGGACAGTACTATTTCAAAAAGAGAACTCAATAATAGGAAGTAGGACTTCTTCAAGAAAAATCCTAGGAAATGGAAGAAGGGGGAGAGGTCTGGGATGGGATTAACTGAACTGCAAGTAGTGAAAGGCAATCTTCAATACCCTTTAGGTAAACCATCTGACAGATGAAAATGTTTTGCCTTCTTACGAAAACTCAAAAATCACAATTTCACATCAAAAGACAAGCTCATTCATGCTGTGACAGACACACTGCTTCTTCTTTACAGGAAAGAATTCACATCTGGATGGCTAACAGTTATGAAAGAAGCCTTATAAAGGTAAGATTTACTGTACACTCTCATACAGGGCCAATTACGTTTGACACTAAAGACACAGTCCTTGGCACCATCACTTCCAAAAAAAGGGGAGGGGGGAGCTTACCTCAGCAGTTTTCTGAGTTGCTGTAAGTCTAAGACATTCTTTTTCTAAGACATCAAGCTTTTCAAGTTTTGCATGCAGCTTCATCTGATCCTGCTCTTTCTCCCTTTGAAGTAGGGCCTAGAAAGGATAAAACGAAACCTGGATTTGGCAAGCGATGCCAAAGGATCAAGGATCTGGCAAAAAGGATTTGGCAAACTGATACCAGAGGATCAAGTGTACCACAATTTCTGAGAATTCAAACCACAGCTTGCGTACTTCATTAGAAACATACACAAACATGTACTTACATTAAGTGTTTACAAGCAAAAAAAAAAAAACCCTAAATATTTTAAAGCCATAAAAATGCCAAAAATAATTAAGCAAAATATCATCAAATTGAATCAAGCCATGAAGATAAAGAATAATATGTCAACTGGGGCACACATCAGGAATGCAAGGTTGGTTAACATTTGAAAACCCATCAATGTAATTTACTATGTTAATAATATAGAAAAATACTATATGATTTTTTAATACATGCAGAAAAAGCTGCAAAAGCTGATATTCATTCATTATAAAAACACAGATTTTTCACAACTTAATAAGTAGCTATGAAAAGCTAATCTACTTAATAGTATAGGTCTAGTAGTTTCCCCCAAAGATCAGGAACAAAGCAAGAATGTCAATACTTACCACTTCCACTTTTTACCTGTAATAGCCAATACCACAAGGTAAGAAAAGGACAATAAAAATTGAAAAGGAAGAAATATACTTGTCTTTATTCACAGATTACTGTGTATTAAAAAATCCTTAGAAAATATGAGAATTACTAGAACAAATTTTATCAAGATCACAAGATACAAGATTATACAAAAATCAGTTAAAATTTTATATGCTAGCAATAGACACATGAAGAATCAAATTAAAATACTATTCACAATTGTATTAAAAGCATAAAATGTTTAGAGCTACATTTAACAAAAGAGGTATAAAGCTTTCTCTCATTAACAACCACAAGCCCAGGGCTGGCATTTGAGTGGTTAAGATGCCTCTTGGGACCCCTGCATCCTCTATTTGAGTGGCTGCACTTTTTTGTCTAACTTGCTGATAACACATACCCTGGAAGGCTGGGAAGGATGGCCCAGGTACCTTGGTCCCTACCACCTACATGGGCGACCTGGAATAAATAGTAGGGTCCTGGCTGTTAACTTGGGAAGTGAACCAGTGGATGGAAGGAATATCTTTCTGTCTCCTACCTTTCAAATAAAAACAAATAAAATAACTAATTTAAAAGAACCCCACAGGAGCTGGTGGGGTTTCCCAAGCATCTACATGTAGCTCCCTGCTAACAGCCTGGAACAAACAACAGAACATGGCCCACAAGTTTTACCTCTGGCTACCCACTTGCAAGACCTGGATGAAGCTCCCAACTGGAGACACCATTATGCTCAGTGAAATAAGTCAATCCCAAGTGGGAGATCTGGGCCAAGATCCTTTGTTCCAAGCTGTAGCCTGGTTCAGCCCTGTGATGGGCATATGGGAGGTGAATTAGTGAATGAAAGCTCTGTCTGTATGTCTCTGCTAATAAAACGAAATCAAATGAAATAGTTTTTAAAAAAGTACTCCAGCAAGTTAGTGGGAAAGCTAAAGTTTTGACAAAATAGTATTGGAACAACTGGCTATCTAAAACCGAGTACATTTTCTTACTATGTAGAAATTAGTTCCAGACAAATCACAGACCTAAAATCAAAAATAAAAACTAAAAAGCAACTAGAAAAGTTTATAAGATTAAATACACCATGACTCAGCAGTTCTATTTTTTTGATATTTACCCAAAGGAAGCCAGCAAACTGTGGCATTTGTACATTAAAATTATATACAGCATAGACAGGAGTGAACTACTGACATATACAATATAGGTAAATCAGAAAAACTTAATTCTGAGTGAAATAATCAGATTAAAAGTTATATATTCCACATGACTCCATTTGTATGAAGTTTTGGAACCAGCAAAATTAGTCTAAGGTAAAAATAAATGTAGTGTCTTATTGGGAGCTGGGGAACTGCAGAGAATAACTTGAAAGAGAGCTGGGGATTCTCTAGGAGAATGAAAATGTTCTATTAACTGATAAGAATGTGAATTCAATGACACATGTTGTATTTAGTGCAGATATGCACACTTATAGTTTGTGCATTTCAATGTATGAAAATTACACAAGTAAAACATTTTTAAAACTGCTGAAAGTTACTGATCTCATTGTTTGGTTCGAATAGGAGTTTCCAGGTCACTAGAATTTATATGCTAAACTTTCTAAGATAAAGTGGTTACCCTTGTTGGCTATCCTATCCTAAGTTATTCCATAATTGTTAAAACTTTAAAATTTCCCAAATCTAACAGATATAACGCTTTTGTTGCTTCAATTTGCACTTTCCTGTTTATTAATGAACTTCATCATCTTTTCTATAAATGGTGAGGCATTTGTGATTCCTGTATGCTCATTTTTCTAGTTTTGCTGTTTTTTTACATGTTGTTTTTATCATCATTTTAAAATGAATTTTATTATATGTTTAAATAACACAAAGCATTATTACTGCTATTATATATAGTATTCATATTGACTTGTCCTCATATTTAATATCTTCTTTTTAAGAAGATTAATTGATGTCTTTATTTGAAAGGCAGATTGACAAGCTCAGAAAGTGAGGGAGCTTTCCCATCTGCTAATTCACTTTCCAATAGGTACAACCACGGGGGCTGGTCCAAGTCAAAGCCAGGAGCTCAGAACTCCATCTGTTCTCCCATGTGGGTGGATGGGCCCAAGTACTTGAGCCATCTTCAGCTGCTTTCTCAGCAGCATCAGCAGGCAGCCGGATATGAAGTTGAGGGCTGGGACTTAAACTGGCATTTCAACCTAGAATGCTGGCATCATGAGTGTCGGATTAATCCAATGTGCCATAACAACAGCCCCATTATTTACCATCACCATCACTCTTCTTTCTGTTTCTGCGTCTCCAACCTTCTAAAGAAGATAACTTTCCTTCTGTCTGAACAATATCCATTAATGTTCTTTTTACTGTGGATCTATTAGTAACAAATTATATCAGTCTGTTAGTCTTGAACGTCTTTATTTCTAAAAAATATTTGTCCAAATCAAAGAATTCTGGATTGCAGAAGACATGGTTTTTAAGACATGGTTTTTAAGACATGGTTTTATCAATCTACTGGCTTCTCTATTCAGCACTGAGAAATCAGTTACCAATTTGTGCCTCTGAGTGCAATTTGTTTTCTGATTCTTATAAGATCTTATTTTTTTTTTGGGCCCAGCGCGGTGGCGCAAGTGGTTAAAGGTCCTCGCCTTGCACACCCGGGATCCCATATGGGCGCCAGTTCTAACCCCGGCAGCCCCGCTTCCCTTCCAGCTCCCTGCCTGTGGCCTGGGAAGGCAGTCGAGGACGGCCCAAAGCTTTGGGACCCTGCACCCGCGTGGGAGACCCGGAAGAGGCTCCTGGCTTCGGATTGGCATAGTATCGGCCCGTTGTGCTCACTTGGGGAGTGAATCATCGGATGGAAGATCTTCCTCTCTCTCTCCTCTCTGTATATCCGCCTTTCCAATGAAAAAATAATAAAAATAAATCTTTTTAAAAAAAAAGATCTTATTTTTGTTTTATTATTTACTTTATTTACTTTACTTTACTTTACTTTACTTTACTTGAGGAATCTAGGTATAGCTTTTATGCCTTTCCTGCTTTGGTTTAAAGGGCTTTTTGAGTCTGTGGCATGACTTATTAAGTCAGTTTTAGAAACATTTCAGACATGATCTCATTAAATACTGCTTCTGTCTTACTCTCCCTTACTTTTCCTCTGAAACCCCAATTACACATAGGACAGACCTTCTCACACTTCCTCTGTATCTTCTTCTGTTTTCTAAATTTATTTTGTTTACACTTTACGCAGTTTCTCCTTCCAGTTCACTAATTCTATTCTAATCTGTAATTAAATCCATGCACTGATTTCTATATTTTGGTTACTGAGATTGTTTTAGTTTTATAATTTTTCTACTTTTATGGTTACCAATGCTTGTCGAAACATTTTTTTTTCTTTCATTAATTCATTCAAGGTTTGTTATTTAAAAGGTGGAGATACGAGAGAGAGAGAGAGAGAGAGAGAGAGAGAGCAGGTGGAAGGATGGAAGGATTGGAATGGGGAAGACTGAGAAAGAGAGAGAAGGAAGGCAGGAGGGAGGTAGAGGAGAATGAGAGAGAATCACCGTCCTCTGCTTCACTGTTCAAACAGTTAACAGCCAGCACAGGTCCCAGTGCTCCCTTCAGGTCTCCCATGTGAGTGGCAGTGCCCCAGGCATCTGGGTCACCTTCCAATGCTTTCTCAGGAGCATTAGCAAGGAGCTGAACTGGAAAGGGAGTAGCTGGGACTCAAACCAGCACTCCTCCATGTGATGCTGGCCATTGCAGGTGTCAGTCCATGATTGGCTTGCTCCACTACAACACTGGCTCCTCTACTGTAATTTTCAACCTTCTAAAAATATTCTCAATCACAGCAAGCAAAATCATTTTAAAGCTAGTCAAAATTAGTATCTGTTCAGGATAGTATGAGAAAATGTCTAGATTATTTGTTTTGTATGCAATTTCTTGTTGACAGTATCTCATCTTCTACTGCCTGGCTATCTCTGACTGAAAGTTGCTCATCGCACTGAAGAAATGTTTGCAGAAATAATGTGGGCACCCTGGGGATATTAGTAATTCAGGAACATTTAATCCAATTTCAGGCCACCTTGACAACCTGGAGCAGAGTTGTAATCTGATTTCCTTTCTTGTTCACCCTTTCAAAGTTTTAGAGCACAAGAGATTCGCTGAAGTTTCTACTCTAGATAGACCTCAAACCCCGATTCTGATTTTCTTAGCCTTAGCAGGATGGTTGTCAAAGGCATTATTCATGTTCCCAATACCTTTTCTAGAATCTAAAATGCCCTCCAAAGAAGGAGTCTCAATTTCTTCAACTTAAATCTATACACAGATTTCAACTGGGTGTTTTTTTTTTTTTTAAATCACCTTGTTGGTTTTGTAACACATTTGTGAATTTCTCCCTTTTTGCTTTTAGTATTCTATTTTTTTCTATTCAGGATTTATTTATTTATTTGAATGAACGACAGAGGGATCTTCCATTGGTGGCTCTCTCCTCCAAATGGACTGTAACAGCTGGGACTAGGCCAGACCAGACAGGAGCCAGGAGCTTCGTCTGGGTTTCCCATATGGGTGGCAGGGATTTATGTACTTGAGACACCATCTTCTGCTTCCAAGGCATATTAGCAGAAGTTGGTTTGGGGGCAGGGCAGCTGAGACTCCAATTGGTAGATCAACATGAGATGTAAGTGCCATAAGCAGCATTACAACATTCACCTAATTTTTCTTAGTTTACCATCCAGAAGAATTGTTTCAAATGATTTAACCTTGCCATTACTGTAAGTTAATATCTATATATAATTTTATATTCTACTCAATTAAGGTCAAGACAATTTTTCCATGGTGTTTTTTAAAAAACATTAAATTATATTATCATTTCTTTAGAAAATATGCTCACCTGCTGTTCTAGAATCATATTCTTTTCTCGCTCTACATTGAGAACCATTCTCTTTGTGTATTCCAGTTGCTTTTCTAGAAGAGTGCAACGAGATTGTGCTGAGCTTAGCTGTATACTTATATCTATTAACAAGAAAAAAAATGAGTCAATTGATTATTATATAGGTTACAAACCCAATCAACAAAACAAATGTATCAAGTAATTCAATCAAGAGCAGAACGTTCAAGGCCTCTTTCAGTTCCTAATATGAACTCCCGGGGGCTTATGAATATACATCTTGTGAATATCTCATTAGCTATGTTACTGATTTAACACTGCCTTTCCCTCAAATCCTAGAGGGCAGAAAGGGGAGAGTGACAATGACTTCTAAGAAGACAAAATTCGGGCCCGGCGCGGTGGCGCAAGTGGTTAAGTCCTCGCCTTGCACGCCCGGGATCCCATATGGGCGCCGGTTCTAATCCCGGCAGCCCCGCTTCCCTTCCAGCTCCCTGCCTGTGGCCTGGGAAAGCAGTTGAGGACGGCCCAAAGCTTTGGGACCCTGCACCCGCGTGGGAGACCCGGAAGAGGCTCCTGGCTTCGGATTGGCATAGTATCGGCCCGTTGCGGCTCACTTGGGGAGTGAATCATCGGATGGAAGATCTTCCTCTCTGTCTCTCCTCTCTGTATATCCGCCTTTCCAATAAAAAATAATAAAAATAAATCTTTAAAAAAAAAAAAAAAAAAAGAAGACAAAATTCCTGATTGTTCTGGGAAATAGCAAGATGTATGTTGGTACTTGAAGAAGTTAGAAAATGGAATGAAAAGATCAGTTCATTTTGGTGCAAAACAATTTTTGAAATCTACTTCATGAAGTCTCCAACCAATACACTTCTTCTCTTTCAGGAAACTCAGGTACATACATCCCATCACTCCATTTTCCTCTGCTCTTGACTGCTCCCAGCCCAGTGAGCCTCATAGGGATAAACAACCTATCTGTAATCCTGCAACACTTTTCTTCCCACAGTTCTAACTCTCCTCTCTCCCTACTTCTTCGTTCTACTTGTAAGCTGGAACACAAAGTCAGGACTTATTTATAAGAGTAAGTGTAATACTATAAGGAAAAAACGAAAGTTCTGAATGTTTAAGTGAAATTATAGAGAGCATATACTTTGTGCATTTCCAAAGCTCTTGGGACCACATGTCACTTCCCTAATTTCCACAGATGCCACAACTACCTTTTTCCTCTAATTAACCCAATTTTCCTCTCATTAGATAGATTTCTTTGATTCTTCTATTGTTTTTTATATTAATTTCTAGTGTCACTTTATAAATTTCCAATTATGAGCATTAGTGTTAATGGGAATGTAAAATATTTTGTGGGTTAAATTGGATTCTGTTGGTTATTCTGAAAATATTTTAATTTATTTTCACAATTTGCTTAAAAATCTAACTTTTTTGCAAAATGAAGATTGATAAACTGGAAAAAGTGGCTTAGTTGTAGTATATTCAATGCTACACTCATTTTTCTGCACAGATGGCAGTGGCCGAGAGGCCTCAAAGCCTCAATGTTTCTTAGAACAAAGGTATCTGAACCTGCTTAGTGTGGACTTATTACTTTCAAATAGTAAACTTTGGTAATCCCTCATTTCTAAGAACTATTGTTTTCGTTTGCTTGCTTTTACCTTTTTTCTGCTTAATCAGCTCCTGGTGTGCCAGATTTCTTTCATTTGTTTCATTCTGCAAGGCCTTTTTGTATTGTGCCGCCTCTCTCGAAAGAATGTTCAGGTTATCTTCAGCTTGTGTTCGCTCTAGCTCTAAACGATGAATCTTTTCCTGAAGGGTTCTTAAGGCCAAAACAAGAGCTGTTGGGAAAGAATTTGCTTGATGCTTTGAGTGAGAATTTTAAAACATTTACAATTACAGAAACATATAAAAAGGCAGCATGTTTTGCTAATAAGTCAAAAGATTTACAAGTAGGGCCTAGCACGGTAGCCTAGTGGCTGAAGTCCTTGCCTTCATGAGCTGGGATCCTACATGAATACCATTGGTGTCCCGGCGTCCTCACTTCCCATTCAGCTCCCCGTTAATGGCCTGGGAAAGCAGCTGAGGACAGCCCAAAGCCTTGGGGCCCTGCACCTGCCTGGGAGACCCAGAAGAAGCTCCTGGCTCCTGGCTTCAGATTGGCTCAGCTCTGGTCATTGTGGCTACTTGGGGAGTGAACCAGCTGACAGAACATCTTTCTTTCTGTCTCTCATTCTCTCTGTATGTCTGACTTACTAATAAAAAAAATCTTATAAAAACAACAAAAAGATATCCAAATAATATACGTTTGTCACCAAAACATAAAATAAAGCCAAAAATTCTAAAAAGTGACACATTTTCTTTAACATATTTTGTTTAAAAAGATGTTTATTATTACATTTAGTCACTTGTAGGATTAAGGAAGCCAATAAACATAATGTAAGACAATAAATGTTTTTCAAATGTAAGGGCATGAAGATAATACACAGTCTAGGGTTAGAAAAATCTGAGTGCAGATTAAGAAAATTAAAATGTACAATTTACTAGTTAACATGGTAATTCAGGCTCACAGTTAAAGGTTTTTTTCCTTCAGTTTTTGATGTCTTCAACTTTTAAAAAAAAATTTATTTATTTACTTGAAAGACAGAGTTATAGAGAGGGAGAGACAGAGAAAGAAATGTGTTTGAACAACTAGTCCATTTGCCAAATGACTACAACAGCCATGCTGTGCCAGGCTGAAGCCAGGAGCCAAGAGCTTCATCCAGCTCTCCCATGTGGGTGGCTACAGGAGCTCAAGCACTTGAGCCATTCTCTGCTGCGTTTCCCAGATTCATTAGCAGAGAGCTGGTACTTGAACTGGCATCTATGGGGGAAGCCAGTACTGCAGGAGACAGCTTGATCTCCTCATCACAACTGCCAACCCTAGATGAATTCCATTTTAGTCAAAGTAGAACTTTTCATTAAACTGCCTAAAAAATAGTGATTTACAGATGAGATCTAACAGCTACTTTCACTGGAAAACAATTAAATTTAATGGTTTTCCTGATGTCAGGCCAGGAAGTATTTATGTGCCATTGTGACTTTTATTCAATTTATTAATAATATTTTCATAATTCAGCTTTGTTCAGAGTTAAACATTTTCAAATACTTGGAGCCTGTACTGTGGTAAAGCAATTTGAACTGACACGTGCAATGCCAGCATCCCATTCGGACAGTGGTTCAAGTGCTAGCTGCTTCATTTCCCATCTAGCTCCCTGCTAATGTTCCTGGGAAAACAGTGGAGTAAAGCTCAAATGCTTGGACCCTTGCACCTGTATGGGAGACAGGGACGAAGCTCCTGAATCCTAGTTTCTGCCAGGCCAAGCCCCAACCACTGCAGCTGTTTGGGGAATGAACAGCAGGTGGACGATCCATCTCTCTCTGCTTCCATCTTTCCTCTCTGATGTTGAAATAACTAAATAAATCATTTAAAAATATTTTTAAAATACTGTTTTATATTCTCTATTCAGTTGTAAATTCAAATCATAAAACTACATATCAATGGAACAAAAATATTATAGATTTTACACAGTTGTTACCCAAGTAGAAAATTGTTTGCTAGACATTTATCATTTGATATTTACTAACGAAATAGGTCATATTTATCACTTTTTACATGGTATCTATATCTGGTTCACGGATGCAGACTACTATTTCTTGTGAGTTACTCCACAAAGCTAGTCATTAAAAAAGTTTTTTTCAATTGTCATATTATTTTCCATGATGCTGTTTTGTAGTTATAGGGGTTTCCCCCTTTCTTTCTCCTTTCTTCCTCCACTCCTCCCCTCCTACCATCCCCCCCCATATTATTACAGTAATATAGTACTTTGGTAACTGTTACAAGTTTAGCATTCTGCTGTTTAAGTGCATGATGGCATTGTAGAAAGGTAGAAATTCTCACATCATGTTGTCGAGGTATATTTAACTGTTTCGCTGGAGTCCTCCTTTCATTCAGGAGCAGAGATGACTACTGCAAAATATCTTTACTTCCCAGTATGCCACTTACCATCATATGGTTCTTCTATGAGAATATATGTATATACTTGCTCACCTATATATCTACTTGTCTTGTATACACAAAGCTAGCCTGTTTGTAGATGGGAACTATTGTTGCAGCACTTTAAACAATGAGAAATAATTAGTATTTAAGAAAATATATGGCATATGGGCCCGGCGCGGTGGCGCAAGTGGTTAAAGGTCCTCGCCTTGCACACCCGGGATCCCATATGGGCGCCGGTTCTAATCCCGGCAGCCCCGCTTCCCTTCCAGCTCCCTGCCTATGGCCTGGGGGGGCAGTCGAGGACGGCCCAAGGCTTTGGGAACCTGCACCCGCGTGGGAGACCCGGGGGAGGCTCCTGGCTTGGGATCGGCATAGTATCGGCCCGTTGCGCTCACTTGGGGAGTGAATCATCGGATGGAAGGTCTTCCTCTCTGTCTCTCCTCTCTGTATATCCTCCTTTCCAATAAAAAAAAAATAATAAAAATAAATCTTTTTTTAAAAAAAAAAAGAAAATATATGGCATAAGTAGGGCATAATATATGGCATACATATTTTCCTAATTCCATTTGAAGATCCTTCTAACTGTATACTTAAAATTAAAATATTGATATCTTATAGATACCTGGATATTCTGGCTTCCCAAAAGATTTTCACAGATAATCTTGGATATTTGTAATTTCTGAATCTAACCTTTGTATAAGAAACAACTTCTCTTAATTCATCAGCATTTTAAGTATCTACTTTTACAAGGATTCCAGATCTGATATTTTGTTGTTCAGAGTACTTGCTTGTCTTTATGGTAAACTTGAGATACGAATCCAAGTGGTTACCTTAATCTATAGAAGTGAAAATTAAAAATACTGGTTTGTCTAGGTTCATTGGAAGTTATAGCATCAGAACTGACATGAAGAATTTCTAACACAAACATCCGTTTGTACCACCCTTCCAGTTGTCTAGAATATCTTACATTCATATTACCTTGGCTATTTGGGCTCTGAAGCACTTTAGAAGAGGTACCTTGTTTGTTCACAGGGAAGTGATTCTGATGTGATTCATTCTGAGGGCATGTTGGAACAAACACTCTTTCTGGTGGTCTAAGATAGCTTCCTACTATGCTATGCATTAACTCTGAATCCATTACCTGTAAAAGATAAGGAATGATATAGTATAGCATCATTATTTCCTATTTTAAAAAATACACAAAAATTTGGGTGAAACTAACATAACACAACTATATGTGATGGTCTTATATTTTCACAAATACGCTATCATAAGTTCAACCACAATAAGCTCAGCACTAAGTGAGTATTTACTGCGTAACTAAAGTGGACAATGTTTCAATAAGCGCAGAACTTGGAGTAAGCAGGACATTCCTAATGGAAACTTGGTTTCTCATTTAACTTTTTTTTTTAATATAGCTTTAATTATTTATGAAAAGACTGAGCTAGACAGAAGCATAGTTGGAGGTACATAGTTGTGGGCATATGTGAAAGAAATTTCTGAAAAGAAAAGTCCCTAACCTTCAATTTCTACTCTGGTAGGCCCAACATGAAGCCTTACTGTAGGCAACAGAAGAGACCTCAGGATTATTGCTGAATACTTTAATTTTATGTGTCTGCAAGAGGGTAAAAAAGACTGCAAAATGTGGGTCTCATTTGTCCATGGTTGGCAAAATCCAGGGAAGTACAATTTATTACCAGAACCATACCAGGACAACCAGGGACAGCCAGGGAAGTTATCCACAGTCTCCACAGTTTATAAAAATCGTCAGACCTTAGTGGCTGCAAATAAGGGGAAATTGCATAAAACAACCGTCCTTCAGGATAGTAATAATTTGAGACAGAGAATTTTCACTTCTTAGGAAGAAAATGCCTATTGCAATAATTGCATAAAACTACTGGGGGATGTCTTAGGAGTCAGAGATACTATGGTGGATTCTTAGAATGGGGAAACCTCTGTTTCCTATATTATGAATTCTTTCATGTCTGGATTATTTTTCTTAGAGAAACTGCAGAAAGAGCAATAGTTTAATTTATTTGATCTGAGTGCTGTCTGTGTGTGTGAGAGAGAGAGAGAGAGTGCATATCTAGCTCACTTTAGCAGCAAATACAGTAAAGGTAGGGCCAAACAATCTCTTGTTCCCTTAAAAGTAGTCTTACAACTGAGGACAATTTACGGTCAAGGAACATGAATGAGATTCAACAAATGATTCATCAAGTGATCATTCAATAAACAATATTACAAAAATTCAAGAAATCCAGTTAAGCCTTTACCTTAGTCCTTACATCAACACAGACCTCAGCTGTATTAAAGTGAAATTTTAGAGAAAACTTTCAAAGTATTTTTTTTAAATCAGTGAATAGCTAATTTTTTTAAAAGATTTATTTTTATTGGAAAGGCGGATATACAGAGAGGAGAGACCGAGAGGAAGATCTTCCCTCTGCTGATTCACTCCCCAAGTGAGCGCAACGGCCGATGCTATGCCGATCTGAAGCCAGGAGCCTCTTCCGGGTCTCCCACGCGGGTGCAGGGTCCCAAAGCTTTGGGCTGTCCTGGACTGCTTTCCTGGGCCACAGGCAGAGAGCTGGAAGGGAAGTGGAGTGGCCAGGATTAGAACTGGCGCTCATATGGGATCCCGGGCGTGCAAGGAGAGGACCTTAACCACTGCGCCATCACGCCGGGCCCGAATAGCTAATCTTATAATGGGCAAAATATTTTATGCTTAAAAGCAGAGGAAGGGCCCGGCAGCATGGCCTAGCGGCTAAAATCCTTGCCTTGAACTCCCCGGCATCCCATATGGGAGCCGGTTCTGATCCCGGCAGCTCCACTTCCCATCCAGCTCCCTGCTTGTGGGAAAGCAGTCAAGGACGGCCCAAAGCCTTGGGACCTGCACCCATGTGGGAGACCCGAGAGAAGTTTCTGGTTCCAGGCTTCAGATCGGCACAGCACCGGCCGTTGCGGTCACTAGGGGAGTGAATCATTGGACAGAAGATCTTCCTCTCTGTCTCTCCTCCTCTCTGTATATCTGACTTTGTAACAAAAATAAATAAATCTTTAAAAAAAAAGGTAGAGGAAAAAACAGAAGAAAAGATAGCAAAAGCTACAATACAAAAAATTGAAAGGAAAACAAATTTTTACATTTTAGCAAAAAGGACTAAAATCACTACTATTGAAAGAGGTTTTATAAGTAAGAAGAAAACCATAATTTAAAAACATAATTTAAAAATTGGCAAGTGACTATAAAACATTAATTCACAGAAGAATGTACACCATGAACAATAAATTTTGGTAATAACAAGAAGTGGTCAAATCCAGATTTGAAACTAAGTTATGGGAGCTGAACCTCAGCTCAGATCCCAGCTCTGTCAAACGTTTTGGCCTTCTGAAGACATTTTTCTCCTGTGGGTTTCAACATTTTCAATATAATTGATTGTAGTACTTTATGAGGCTTCTGTAATTACATGAAATAAAATTTACTTAAACAGTTTAACAGAGTTTATTACTGCAACCTATTCACTTTCTGTAAGCAAAACACGTCCTTGGTAAAGGACAGCCACACTTAAAAAGAAGGAATGGGCTGATGTGGTGGCACAGCATGCTGATCTATTCCCGGTGGCACTGGTGTCTCATATGGACACCAGTTCTAGTCCCAGCTGCTCCACTTACGATCTACCCCCCTGCTTGTGGCCTGGAAAAGCAGCAAAGGATGGCTCAAATTTTTGGGCCTCTGCACGCATGTGGGAGACTGAGAGGAAGCTCCTGGCTCCTGGCTTCAGTTAGGCACACCGTTAGCCATTGTGGACATTTGGGAAATGAGCCAGCAGATGGAAGACCTCTCTGTCACTCTTCTCTCTGCAAAATCTTCCTTTTAAACAAAAATACAGAAATCCTAAAAAGAGGAAATTATATATATATATATATGTATTTATATTTCAAATGTGAATTTTTCAAAGGAACAGCAGTTAATGATGGCAAGAAAACACTGCAGATGGGAATATAAATACAAACTGGTAACCCTTTTCTGGAAAGCAGCTGAATAGTACATGCCATGAATGTCAAAAGGTCATTAAATGTTACAGGAAGCTAGACTAAAAAAAAAGACATCCATAAAGATTATCACCTCAGCAGTTCAAGAATGTGATTTTATTAGAAAATAGCACCTTGGGTCCGTCAGCATGGCCTAGCAGCTAAAGTCCTCGCCTTGAACATGCCCGGGATCCCATATGGGTGCTGGTTCTAATCCCAGCAGCTCCACTTCCCATCCAGCTCCCTGCTTGTGGCCTGGGAAAGCAGTTGAGGACGGCCCAATGCTTTGGGATCCTGCACCCATGTGGGAGACCTGGAGGAGGTTCCTGGATCCTGGCTCCAGTTCGGCACAGCACCATCTGTTGCAGTCACTTGAGGAGTGAATCATCGGACAGAAGATCTTCCTCTCTGTCTCTCCTCCTCTCTGTATATCTGACTTTCCAATAAATAAATAAATATTTATTAAAAAAAAATAGCACCTTTACAGATACAATTAAGTCAAAATGAGGCCCTTAGTTTGCCCTGATCAAATCTGACTGGGCCTCTACAAGAGGAAATGTAGACACACAGAGAAGGAGGCCATAAAAAGTCAAGGGGAAAGGCCTCAGAAGGAACCAAGTCTGCTGCTACTCTGACCTTGGACTTGTAACTTCCAGAACTGTAGGAAACTGCCAGTGTTTGAGCCACACAGTCTGTGGCGGTGATTACGCAGCCCTAACAAACAAATGCATTGTTCCCAATACATTCCTTTGCTGCATGGTGAATGACACACAGAATGGTAACAAGAATGTAACATGAGAAGACTAACGGTGATGCTATTTAGAGTGTTTGTTAGGTTATGAAACAATTATGCATCTCTCTTACTTTCCTCCGATAATGCTTTTGGTAATATCTTGAACTTAGTAGGCTATGGAATGACTAATCTATCATCCCATATTCATAATTTTAAGAAATTTTAGATTTTCCAGTATAATCAAATTGCAGAATAAACATGCTTTAATCCATGTTTAATTTATATAAATTACATTCTTTTTAAATTCAAACATATTCCTGTAACAGTTTGTACAAAAAAGCAAAAACATGAAGACTTAAGAACTAAACTGACAAAGACCCGGAGGGACATCCAAAGGACCAAAGTAAGTGCAGAATTATAGTTATGAGGCAGTTTGAATTACAGAAACAGTCAAATGAAACTAATCTTAAGTTTAAGGCACAAATTCAGATAACTTTAAAATACAGCTAAAGACAATAGTCTCTTTAAAATTTATGTCTAGCTACCTTCCAAAAGTATTTGAGATGACAAATGTGAAGAGGCAGTGAGTCTACCCAAATGCAGGGAAAGTCCATGGTATCAGGTAAATAATACCCCAGAGTTCTAGAACTGAAAGGGAGATTTCACATGTCCATTACATCAATTTCAATCTTTCATAAATGTGAAAAATGATATCTACATTGGCTATGCAGTTTACTCAACACATCTCAAGTTTCTTGTACCCAAAAATTCAGAAAATATTCTTTCTTAAGGAACCTGGTTGATTTATATTTATCTTAACAGAGACTATCCTAACAGATGGTCAAAACGAAAATTAGTTTAGAGAAAAACCTTCTTTCTTAAAGTTCCTAGTTCTTTTACTTGTATCTAAATAGACTACCCTAACAAACAGTCAGAAGGAAAATGCCTCCTGGAGAGAAACTGAATGTGAGAGATATTGAGTCAAAACCAGAATCATACAATCTTGCTCTCAAGTCAGGAGAGGTCGTGGAGGAATTCACTTGCATGTCAGCATCACAGATGGATGCTCAATCACTGGTACCACAACCCCAGCCTCAGACTTTTAAACTTTACACATATATAAATGAGATCAAACTTTTTCCTTCATTCAACATATCTCAAGAATCATGATGGTACTTGAAACTGCATGGCAATGTTCATTGCTGTATACTATTTTGTCATATAACATGCAGATCTCCCCATCAGATACACCATGCTATAGATGTATGAAATTTTCAGTTGTATATGGATTTTAGCCACAATCTTACAAAATATTTTTTATTTGCATTCAAAATCAATGTTTGGATTCACCAACAAATTTCCTTTACTCTAGCAGATGATCTGAGGCACTATTTGCTGCCCTGTTCAGGACCGTAGGTTTTTCCACAGCGGCGGGGAGGGCAGTCCTAACCTGTCAGTTTTCCCCTGAGGACTATCTTGCCTTAATACTGCTCCCTTAATGCGTCCTTCCTGGGGACAGCCCACACACGCGTGCATAGGTCCTGGCCCTTCTGCCCCAGTCCAGGACAATGATGAAGGGTCACTCCAGCTCCAGAGATCCCTATGAGATTGGTGAGGCCTTTAGTGCAGCTTAACTTTTCCTTCTGATGGATGGTTCTTCTCCCTTCCGTAGGAGTTATTTCAAAGAATACTCTAATTAATATACATGCTAACATCCATCTCAGAGATTGCTTCTTGGGAAATTTATCCTGTAATCATTACTACTCCATATTTCTTAGACTTTTTCAGATTATTTTCCTTCCTCATAGAATATAGATGTTAGAAGCACTCTTGGTGATTACAGTTGTGGTGAATTTTCTGCTGAGCTTTGGTTTACTTAAAACTGCTCTTTTCCCAAAAGTAACTTGGTTGGATATATGATTCTAGGTTGATAGTTATTTTTTCTGAATAGTTTGAAAGCATTATACCTTCTACCTCTGTTCTTGCTGTCCAGTCTGACACCGTCTACAGATAATTTGTCTTCACTCTTTCATTATAAGATCGTCTGTCTGTCATTTCACTACAAAGTGTATGGTGATACTTTTCTTTTTTATTAACTCTACTTGAGTTCCCTAAACCTACAGAATTACCAGAATTCTTCATTGCTGTTTTTCTGAATACTGCTTTGCCTATTTCTCTATTCTCTCCAACGGAACTTTAACTAGACATGAGGGGACTGGAGAAAGTTCATGGAAAATGGAATTAAAGGATTAAAATAAAAAACATAACTTTTGTTTTCCAACATATGCTCCACCAAACCCAAGACACTTTTACAAGCAATGACACTAGCCATTTAGTCAATCCCTAAAGAAATGTGGATCCTGATAATTTAATCATTTCATGGCAGCCTTTCTACATTACTGATTGAAAAACACCCTTTATACATTTTTTTTTAAAATTAGGAAACAGCGTCCAGTGCAGTTGCCTAAGCTAAAGTTCTTAACTTGCAAGTGCCAGGATTCCCTATGGGCACCAGTTCATATCCTAGCTGCTCCACTTCCTTTCCCATCCAGGTCCCTGCTTGTGGCCTGGGAAAGCAGTTGAGGATAGCCCAAAGCCTTGGGGCCCTGCACCCGTGTGGGAGAACCAAAGGAGGCTCCTGGCCCCTGGTTTTCGTTCAGCTCTGGTTGTAGCAGCCACTTGGGTAGTGAATCACTGGAGAGATCTTTCTCTTTGTCTCTTCTTCTCTTTGTAAATCTGACTTTCCAATAGAAATAAATAAATAAATCTAAGGGGAAAAAAGGAAATTAAAAGAAGTCAGAAGGAGCCAAAAGGAACGGAATGTGCATGACTAACATTTTTCATTAAAACTCTCAAGAATGTGTCTTCTGATGGTGAACTGCTCCTGACAGAGCTTTCCTGGACTACCCTCTGCTGAAACTTTAGTTACCTCTCACCACATGCAGAAAAGTGACAAGCAAAATGCACTGGTTGTGTGTGAAGAATGGTGGCCCTGCCCTTTGTCCTTGACCCACTTGCATCCCTGGGTAGCTGTTGCTTTGACTGCACTTCATCTTCAGGCCGCCCTGGTAAAACCATGTTCTATCTCCTGTTACAGTTCACTCAGAACAAACACTAGAGGAACTTGACCTCACTTACTAAAAATTTCTATCCAGAGTTCTGCTCTGTCTGTAACTGATCAGAGTTTACCAATTTTGGCACCAGTAAGCAGAAAAAATTTCATTAAGAATTGTGTAAGCTGAAACCATTGAGGGGTCTGTAGTGTTAGTTGTTATTTTGGCTGTTAATGACTAGTTCTCCTCAATTAAGACACAATCATGGTTAGCATTTTCCTGGCAAACACAGATGGTTGTTACAGGAGTCAATCTGCAGTATCGTCTTATCTCCTTTTAAAATGGGTGATTTTTTTTTTTAAGTTACTTTAAACAAGTTTTTTGGTAAAACATCAATGGTTTCACTATTTTTCCACCCAAGCTTTCCCATAATTTTTTTCCCTTGCTTCAATTTTAGCAGAATCCATGCAGCTCTGATAGAGGTTCTTTTCAAATTAATGTTTCATTCTTCTTAGTGCCTTAAAGTGCATCTTATTCAGACATGTTATATCAAGCTAATGAGCTATTTTTTTTAAAAAAAAATAAAGTTTTCTGTAACAACAAAATGAACTGAATGTGTTTTTCATAACATACATTTTCTATACACCTGTATGTCACTTTCTAATCTTATTTATAAATCTTCTATATTTATCTCTGCTTTATGCCATGATCTAGGTAATTTCTTAAAAAAATTTTTTGTTGTTGTTTATTTGAAAGGCAGAATTAGAGTTAGAGAAAGACACAAATATCTTTCATTTACTAGTTCACTCCCCAGATGATGACAACGATCAGGGCTGGGTCAGACTGAACCCTGGATTCAAGAGTTTCTTCTGGGTTTCCCACAAGTTTTAAGGGTCCGAAGAACTTGGACCATCTTCTGTTGCTTTTCCAGGCATATTAGTAGGGAGCTGGATTGGAAGTAGAGCATCTGGGACTCAGATCAGCACCCATATAACACAATGATGTTGCAGGCCTGAACACCAGCTCCTATAGTTAATCAAATTTTATCTTCTAGTTCTGTAATTCTCTTTGTACCTCTATCTAAGTAGATTCTTAACGCATCTATTAATTTGAAATTTTAAATAATTGCATTTTTTATTTTTGAGTTGTTAAAGTCTCTCTGATCAAGTCTGATTCCCTTTTAAATGTCTTAATTTATCTTAAACATAGCCTTTATTTTATCTTAAACATAGTCTTCATTTCAAATCTGATAGTTTGAGAAGTCACACTCTTTACAATTTGTGGCTTCTGCTAACTTTCACAATAGCAGATTTATTTCCACATTCAGTGATTCACGACTTTCGGGAGTACATTTCTTTGTAATTTAACTGTGGGTTATTCAAAACTGCTCTTTAGTTTTCGGGGGCTGGCAGCTGACCTGGCAGTTACCATATCCACATTCCTTGTTGGAGTTCCTGGGTTGCCACCTGGCCCTGGCTCTCAAGTCTAGCTCCCAGTTCAGGCAGACCATGGCGTCAGGAGGAATAGGCGAAGTGTTTTGCTTCCTGCCAACAATATCGGAAGGCCCAGATTGAGTTTCTGGCTCCTGTCTTCAGCCCTTTGGCTTTTGTGGGTAATTTGAGGGAGTGAACCAGTGAGTGAGATTGCTCTCTCTGCCTCTCTTTTAGAAATTCCCAAGCAATACTAAGCTGTCAGATGGAGACTTCTTTTTGCGGTGAGAATTCTAACTAGCATAAACAGTACTGTGATGAGAATTAATCAGGAAAGCTTTCCATCTCCTTCCACCACAGGGAAGGATGACTCTGTTGGTGTCAACCTGAAGATCAGGCTATTTTCCTAAATTACCCTGGGAGACTCACTCTCTGGGGATTCCAGCTTTGTGTTGCAGTGTCCAGACTCATCACTCATAATGCCCAAGCTCAGATTTCTTCCATGATCCCATGTAGGCAAGAATACCAGCTTTTAGCCCAGGTTCTGGGACATGTGGGATCCGGAAGCGCCATCAGGAGGTCAAAGGGTTCCACGACTCAATTATCCTGTGGAATTGGGTTTTACCTTTTTTTTTTTTTTTTTTAAATATAACTTCTTATCTACTGCTGCCAACTGTTACACTTAAAATTTTTTTTTCAAGCAAATTTATTTTCTTTATCATGCGAAGTCACTCTGAACATCTCATTCTTCCACATTACTTGAAAAGGACAAACTAGTTTTAGTTGCACACAGAGAATGATATTCCTGCTTCAAGAGGGACAAAGAGTTTGTATCTTTCTATTCCTGCTACAGTTCTCAAACTACACGAAGCAGAGGTAATGCGTGCAATGCCAGCACCTCATATGAGTTCTGAATCCAGTCCTGGCAGCTCTGCATCTCATACAGCTCCCTGCTAACGACCTGTAAAAAGCAGTGGAAGATTATTCAAGTACTTGGTCTCCTAGTGTTTACATGTGAGACCTGAAAGAAGTTTCTGGGTCCTAGCGTTAGCTTGGCCCAACCTTGGTCATGTGGCCATATTATTCTTTTATATTTCCTATATTATTTTTCATATAATTTAAAGTTTGCTTTTCCGTTATAGTTAAATAAATATCATCTGGTTAGTCACTAAGGGAATTCACTAGCAAGATCTAAGGTAATTCCATATATGGTAAAGAGTCTTTACAGATGTATAAAACAATATTAGAATGTAATTCACCTCCTAAAGTATATTTTAATGCTAAACTTAAAAAAACAAGTTATGGAGCCCGGTGTGCTAGCCTAGTGGCTAAAGTCCTCACCTTGTATGCTCTGGGATCCCATATGGGTGTTGGTTCTAATTCTAGAAGCCCTGCTTCCCTTCCAGCTCCCTGCTTGTGGCATGGGAAAGCAGTCGAGGATGGCCCAAAGCCTTGGGACCCTGCACTCACATGCGAGACCCAGAAGAGACTTCTGGTTCCCGGCTTCAGATTGGCTCAGTTCTGGCCATTGCAGCCACTTGTGGAGTGAATCAGCAGAGGGAAGATCTTCCTCTCTGTCTCTCTTCGTTTCTGTATATCTGACTTTCTAATAAATAAATAAATAAATGTTTAAGAAAAAAATATGTAATGACTTTAGGAAAACATAATAACCACTGAATTCCAGAAATTCAGAACCATTTTACATTTCAGTGACTATCCTGTGAAGTGCATTAATAGTTAACAGCCAGTCTCATATTTAAATCACTGATCTGTACACCTTAACATTAATTTTTTTATATAAGTTGGTAAAGTTTAAAAACAGCCCCTGGGGCCTGGCGCGGTGGCGCAAGTGGTTAAGGTCCTCGCCTTGCACGCCCGGGATCCCATATGGGCGCCGGTTCTAATCCGGACAGCCCCGCTTCCCTTCCAGCTCTCTGCCTGTGGCCTGGGAAAGCAGTGGAGGATGGCCCAAAGCTTTGGGACCCTGCACCCGCGTGGGAGACCCGGAAGAGGCTCCTGGCTTCGGATCGGCATAGCATCGGCCGTTGTGCTCACTTAGGAAGTGAATCATCAGACGGAAGATCTTCCTCTCTGTCTCTCCTCTCTGTATATCTGCCTTTCCAATAAAAAAAATAATAAAAATAAATCTTTTAAAAAAACAGCCCCTGTAAAATCTGAAAAGTTATCATTTTGAGGTCATCATCGTAAACACTGATTTAGGTAAGGAAATGCAAAGGGTCTTCAAAATGTTTATGGAAAACACATCCTGTGAAAAAAATTCTACATAAATTTCAACTTTTTTTTTTTTTTTTTTTGGTTTGGTACCAAAAATACTAACACACCTAGGAAGGCAACTGGTGAGGGCTCAAGTATTTAGACCCTGTTGTCCGACTGAGAGGCCCAGATGGAGTTCCTGGTTCCAGGCTTCTACTTTACCCAGCCTTGGTTGCTGCAGCCGTTTGGAGAGTGAATCAGCAGTTGGAAGATTCTCTCTTATTTTACTTTTCAAATTAAGTAAATCTTGGGAGAATCAAGATGGCAGAATAGGGTAAGGACACATTTAAACAGACAGAGAAATATTAGCCAGTGTGAAGCAGAGAGGGCAAATTCCAGGAAATAGGAGAGGACAGAACAACAGCAGAGGGTACCTGGAGACGAACAGACACAGGAAAGCAGTGAAAACAACGGTGTGGTGTTGCAGTGGCTGATATCCCAACGTCATTCAGAAAACAGCGATCTGCACTCCACCAGAAGCTGGAACTCCACCCAGCAACAATGTGGGGAGGGACTTTGGTTGGCAGGTCAGGAGGTGAACCCAAATGAAGAACTGCCCATCCTGCTGGTCTGTTTGACTAGAAGCAGAACAGCAGATCCCAGACGGGCAGTGCGGACAGGGTAGATTTTACAGCCCAGTCCGCCCCCTAGAGTCATACTGGGTGCCATTCTGTTTAAGACAAAGGCTATAGAAAGTACTGTTCTTTCACTGAGCTGAGAGTGAACTCATTTCAGGTTCAGTGAACTGCATCAACGTGGCATCCTACAGGTTCCACCTAAATTTGTCCAGGTAGCCCTCAGACCTGATGGCCAGCAGATCAAGAACTCTAGAAGTGGCACATCAGGTGTCATTTTGTACAGAGTGGCAAGGGGTTTGAGACTGTGCAGACAACAGTCAGCTGCACATGTGCTGAGCTGGGAGGAAACACATTTCCAGCTCAGTGTTTTGCACTGGTTCCACAAGAAAATAATACTGACTATGTCATTGTACGGGTCAAAACAGGTCCATGTGGTGCTTAGACCTAACTGCCAAAAGGTTCCAGCAAGATCACCACCACCAACAACCTAGCTATATAGGACACATAGAGTCTCCCTAATCCTGGGACCTGCTCCAACCGGAAGTGGGAGAAAGGTTGTACAGACAACAGTGCAGCCTCAGCACGGTATTACAGGTGGTGGAGAGTGGTGAGCCAGGAGCTGGGGCTGTGGAAACCATGGTGGAAATCTAACATAAGAACCCAGACATGGAATTTGCTGGAAGGAGTGGCACAACTCACAGCAAACAAAGAGCCTTGTACCAACTGCAACAAGTAAAATCGAATTGTCGACCTGTGGGTGACACAGCTTAGAAACCTGTCCCAAGGAGAAAACTCTGCTAACCAGAAGTGCAATGACCAAGAGCAAAAGAAGAGACAGAGGCACAAGGAATATTACTGAAGACTCCCCTGCAAAGGAGGAAAACCCTTTGCCAACCTCAGAGTTCACTGAGGAAGACATCGAGAAAATGGGGGATACAGAATTCCTAAGACTCAATTTAAAGCTTCTGATAAAAAATGAGAAACACATACAAGTGCTCAAAGAACTAAAGGAAGCAGTAAAGCAAATCAAGGCTGGTATATCAGAAATAAAGAATACAGTGGAGCAAACTAAAAGTACAGTGGAGAGTCTCCAAAATAGAATGAAGCAAGCAGAAGAAAGAATCTCAGAATTTGAAGGCATTTCCTGTCACCAGAGGGAAACAAACAAAAAGCTGGAAGCAGAGCTGGATCAGGCCAAAAAAAGTATTCAAGAATTGAAAGACATCTTAAGAGGCCAAATATAAGAGTTATGGGAGTCCCAGAAGGTGCAGAAAGAGAAGCTGAGTTTGCAAATATATTTAATGACATAATAAAGGAAAATTTCCCTAATCTAGAGAAAGAATTGGGAAACAAGATCCAGGAGGGGCACAGAACTCCCAATAGGCTTGATCAAAAGTGATCTTCACCACGACACATGATAATCAAGCTCTTTTCAATTGAACATAAGGAAAAGATCTTTAAATGTGCATGTGAAAAAAAATCAACTGACATATAAAGAAGTGCCAATTAAACTCACAGGAGATCTCTTAGCACGTGAAAAAAAATCAACTGACATATAAAGAAGTGCCAATTAAACTCACAGGAGATCTCTTAGCACGTGAAAAAAAATCAACTGACATATAAAGAAGTGCCAATTAAACTCACAGGAGATCTCTCACACAAAACTCTAAGGCAAGAAGAGAATGGAGTGACATTCCAGATTCTAAAAGCAAAAAATTATTGGCCAAGGATAATGTACCCAACAAAGCTTTCTTTTGTCTTTAAAAATAAAATCAAATTCTTCCACAGTAAGGAAAAATTAAAAGAATTTGCCTCTTCCAAACCTGCCCTACAAATGATACTTCAAGATGTTCTCTTGACAGAGAAAAGGAATAGCACCTACCAAAACCAAAGGCAAACGGGAAGAACATCCCACTACAAAGATAGCAGAAGACTAAAGTAATGAACAACCCATTCCTAAAATGACAGCACCAAGGTTCCATCCTTACATGTTAAACTCTGAATGTAAATGGCTTAAGCTCAATCAAATGTCATAGATTAATAGACTGGATTAAAAGAAACCCATCTATTTATTGTTTAGAGGAGACACACTTCACCAACAAAAATCAGTGGAAACTATATTGCATGGATTTTGTTGTTTTCTGTTGATCTCATCTCTTCAAAACATTCTTCTGATTAAATCATTCAGTGACTCATAGGTCATACAGCAGCATCATTTTCTTCAAGAAGATTCATCATTTTCATTTCTTCAGCTACACGTTAAGTATTTTGTACCATATTATTTAACTTCATGGTGTTGTTAATTATTTTTCTCCCTGATGTTGATTTTGTTTTGTGGCTTTTCATTTAAGGGGATGTATAGTAGCTGTGTAATAGAGACTGTCATATCTAGTAACATGTCATTTAACTTCATGGCATTGTAAATTTCTTTTTTTCTCTTTATTTTGATTTTGTATTATGACTTTTCATTTAAGGGGATGTACAGTAGCTGTAAAATGGAGACTAACATCCAGATGTGAGGATGCAGTGCAGTATGCATTTCTACTTCCAAACAAAGATGGACTCACAATGAAACTGTTTACTATATCTTGACAATAGGATTCTGGACTCTCTGCCATTGTCCATGTCCACATATGATTTAGTATGAAGAACTATATGTTAGTAATGATATAGAGGAACTAGGTAGGGGGGAGGGAATTCGGGAAGGGATAAGGGAAATGCCAGGAGCCTATGGAACTCTATCATAAAATGATAACAATAATAATAATAATAAAATGTTAAAAAAAGAAAATAAATACGACATAAAAACAATATCTAATGTTGAATTGGCAGGGTCAGGCACACACTGATGCAAGGATTTATCAAGGCAACTCTACATGCAAGAGGACACTGAGAAAAAACTGGCCTGTCATTCAACTGCTAAAAGGGTTGAGTTGGGATATGAACTGAGGTAGCCTGGATCAGAATATTCTGTGCCATTAACATAGCCATGACAGTTGTACTCTGGCATTCAAGAATGGCTCAAACTGAAGGTAAGTGTTCATACACAGCAATCTCTCACCCAGTGAAGGAAGAACACCTGGAAGATTTTTATTTGAAGTGCAGTTTTCTGGCCTCATCTAAGTAAATGGAAACAGAATCTCTAAGGCCAAAGCACAGAAATCACCTTAGTTCACTTCTTATGTAAAGTGAACTTTGAATTTCACCAACGAGGAGTAAGCAAAGAAATTTGTAACTATGACATTGAGTTTATTAGAAGTTTGCCTGCAATAAGGGTAAAAGAGTTTTGAGGAGGAATAGTAAGGGCCTTAATAGGTGTCTGGTCAGTCTTTGATCAAATCAAGCCACTGTCCACTACAGTAAGACACCTTATTCTTTTATGGCTACCAAGAAGAAACTACCCCAAACAGGAGGGCTCCCACATAAAGCTAGACAACGAAAGGGATAGTGATCCAACATAGCGTAAGCAGGAAACAAGTCCACCACTCAGAAGAGACAGCAAGACAACTTGAAACTCCCTGACAGAACAGTGGATAGAGGGAATTTTACCTAAATACAGCACATACACACTTTGCAATCTGAATTTATACTGTCAATGGACAACAAATCAAAATAAAGCAATTAAATAAATAAATAAACCCCTGAATCTTTCAGGAAGAGAATTTAAAAGGGTCTAGGCTTGCTAGTAGAGCAAGCAGATAGCTCCCAGAAGTAAATGCAAATAACTTCAACAGCCATTGTTTCCAATCCAGGCCCCTAGTGGCTGCAAGAGATTTCCCTATTCACATTTTTTTTTTTTAAACTGAGAGAAAACATACGGTCATAGAATCATCAAAATACAGTAAGTTGAATGTATATATTGAATGCCCAGAATCTTTGGAGGAGGAGCTATTTTTCAATTCTCAAATGTAATTCATACGTATCTCATGGAGATGTTGATTTAAAAAAAAAAAAACTATAAACCAAGCCATCGCAAAATGTTTTAATTTTTTTTCTTCCCATCACATTTAACCGTTTGTATAATTTCTCTAAACCAGAAAAGTCTCATGCATATAAAAACAAAGAGTGAGATAAGTCTTCTGTCTGCTTATATCTGTGCCCCAGCATCCGCAGGCCCTTATGAACTCCCTGAGGCTGAGAGCAGACAGCTAAGGCTCCCACAAATCCTGGGAACTGTCCACATGCAATACAGTGAAGAGCAAACTGAATTTCTGCTACAGATGATGCTTACAGTCCTAGTCTGACTCTGCATTACCTCATTCACTCACAGGCCATAGATGCTGAGTTAATTGTTTCCTTATACCATCACTATTTTTATCTTACTTATTTGGCAAGGGGATATGGAAAAAAGAGAGAGGAAAGAAGGGAGGGACTGAGAGAGGGAGAGAGAATTTTTCTACCCACTTGTTCACTCCCCAAGTGCCCACAAGAATCAAGGTCAAGCACAACTGAAGGCAGGAGGCAGGAATTCCATTTGGGTCCCACGTGGATGGTAGGGACTTCATCTACTGCTTCTCAGACACTAACAGCAGGAAGCAGTATCAGATGTGGAGCAGCCAGCACAGGACCAGGCAAGCTGAGACATGCAATGTGGGTGCTCCAAATGGCAGCTTAACTTGCTGCACCAAAGCACCCATCTCTATCCTGCTTCTTCTGAAGAACTCACCTTCCTTCAAAAATGACACTGTGGCTGTAATCTATACATGTATGCGTAGAACAGCACCGAGGGAGGACAGTGTGGGTGCTGGCTCTTGCTGCTATTGCACACTAATCCTTATCAGGCTCAGCTATAGATTAGTGGTGGTAGGCAGCAGAGTGTTTTCTTGTTAAGATTTATTTTATTTAAGCTAGAGAGAGAGAGAGAGAAAGCGTGTGAGAGAGATAGATCTTCCATCTGCTGGTTCACTCCCCAATGTTGACAATGGCCAGAACTAGGTCAGGCTGAAGCGAGGAGCCAGGAGCTTCCTTGGGGTCTCCCATGTGAGCAAAGAACCTGGGTTATCCTCTGCTGCTTTCCCAAGCACATTAGTAGAAAGCTGGATCAGAAGTATAGTAGCTGGGACTTGATCTAGTCTCTATATGGAATGCAGGCAGCACTGCAGACTGTGGTTTGACTAGCCACACATCAGTACTAGTCTCATGTATTTTTAATAATATATCCACAAGCAACAACATTTAAATCGTAGAGCAAAAGCACAAAATAAAAATTGTCCACTTTGGACTGTTGATTCCCAGCTATACTCACTGTTCTCTAAGGATACCTCTGATCAACAATTATAAAGAACAACAGGAACAAAAAGGACTTATTTAAATGCATAAGTATTTTCCTTCTGGTAACTTTCCTATCACACATTCCCATCAGCAGGCAATGTAGGAAAAGATTCCTCAGGTTCTAGAAGCGTGGCAATTTTATTGATTCGAACACTTCTGGTTCACATCGCTTCGAGCTATTGCTGCTCTCTAGGATTTAGTGCTACAGGGATAAATATTTTCTTGCACATTTTCCTCTTCATTTCTATGGGTTTATAGACCAGAATGAATCTGTGGTTTCATTAAGGCTAATGATGTAACAGAAAGGGTTCTGGATTAAGTCTGAAGGCCTGGGTTCTTTCCTATTTCTGACACTTGGCGTATGATCTTAGTTAAGTCATTTCCTTTCTTTTAACTCTAAAAAACCCACAAAGTATTCTACAAAGTAGAAGTGATAATAAATTCTTTACCATTTTTTGTTTCTGGGAGTTTCACTTTGCTTAGAATTCAAGCTTTAAATATAAATCCCTGACATAAACTCTTGTCTTACTTCCCTGTAATAATTTAACTTCCGTCTCCGAGTCCCCTAATTCTTCTCAATTTACAGGTTTCTATTACTCCTAACACACAACATAATCCCTAGTTTGGCACCAAATTATTACTACAGCTCTCATAATTTTTACGTTTATAGAAATGTTGTCTTAATGTGGACTTCAGTAGATTTTCATGTTTCTTTACTTCCCGATGAGCTGGTGCGCTGTAACCTCCATGACTTTATAACACACAGGCTCACAGCCCTGTGGTTAAGGCGCGGGCTGTGCAGTGAGACTCACTAGGGATAAATCCTGTGCTTAAACTTGCTTTCTGTCCATTAAACGGGAATAATAAGACGATCTACCTGTTCAGAAATATATGTGATGGATCAACAGAAAATACTCAGAGTTTGGCAAAAAAGCGAGCACCCAACACATGTAAGTATTATTAATATCCAAAATTTTCTATATTTTGAATATTCAAAATTCTATGAGTAAAACTGCTAATATAACCCTGAGAAAACACAAAATGTAAAAATCTCCTGTGAACTATGAGAAACTAAATTATATCCAATAACTTTTTTTGGCTTTCATTATATTATAATCTTAATGTCTTCAACAGGTAAGTCACAAACAATATTTTTGTAAACAACATTTATATAATGACTTTTTCAAAGTAGAAATTTGATTCCTCATAATATCTATAGTAATATTACACTACTAACTACACAAACTCAATTTTTACACTTAATGCCTTCTCTAGACCCAGCCACTTTGTTAAAAATCGTTTAAAATTTACCACACACAACACACACACACACACATCCCGAGCGCACATCCCTAGTTCATTTCCCAAATGTCTCCAACAGCCAGGCCTATGTTGGGCTTAATTCACACAGGTCTCCAGCACGGATGGCCAGGCCCCAACCACTAAGGCCATGAGCTGCTATTTCCCCTCATCTGCACTAGCAGGAAGCTGGAGTTAGGAGTCAGAGCTGGGAACTGTGCCCAGTTACTCTGATACAGGACAAGGGCATCTTAATCACTAAGCTACAGGAATTATCTTGTTTGCAGGAACTGAAAAAAGGAAGGAAGGAGAGGATTAAGAGAGGAAGAAAGGGAGACAGGGCATTATAGTTACCTTAGTATTGAACTTACAAAATACATTAAATCTGTTTTCTTTATATGATCATGACTTCCCTACTAAACTCTAAGCCTTAGGAATAGGGATCAAGTTTCATTCATCTTTGAAATCTTACTACCTAATTCAATACTTAAAAATGCTGGAGAAATTGGACTGACTTAAAAGCCAAAAATTCAAGATAAATCCTACTGAAAAGATAGCTCAAGATGACTGTCATTAAAATCAGGAGCGTTCTAGTTACTAATCATGTTTGTGTTCGTCTGTGAAAGAGCAACACAAACACCTGGCTTTGTCATACATGCTTCTCTGGTTCTGAGAGCTCCCAACTCGTGATTCTAGATTTGCATTGCTGTCCGCAGGCTGCAGTCTCTATCCCACTGACTTCTGACCTGGATGTCTCAAGTAAACAACTGCTCTGAAGGGCTGCAGTCTCTACTGATGACAGGCTGATCTGGAAAGAGACTCCATCAAGCACTTACTTTTGTCAAGCTAGACTTGGTGACACAGCTGTCATGGTCTTAACAAGAAGAGGAGCATATGCTGCTGAACGGCACAAAGGGCAAAAGGACAAAACCTTGATTTTTCCTGCCAGCAGAAGAGGAAGCTTAACAAAGTCAATCACATTACACTTTACATAAAATGCACCTACACAAATTTATATTCCCTCCTCTTAGATGTTCCAGTTCTTCATCACTCCAACTACATGTTTCACTCAGCTGAAAATGCTGAGTGTTTGCTGAGTACTCCCAGCAGCTGAAATACAGAAGGCCTAGGAAGACACCGAGAAAGCTCACTGAGAGCTCACTACTGCACTTGGATTTGTCTGTGATTGTGTTTGCACGATCAACTTCATGGATTTGTATCAACACTGTTAGGAATCTCCACACTTTTCAGTTTTCACTCCACTTCAATTTTAACAATGCTTGCTACGTATATAACATGTGCTAAACTTTGTGCTCCAAGTTGGAGGTGGAAAGGTAAAAGGTGACAGATTTGGTGCTGCAGGAGGGAAACATAATACTCAATTCAAGACTTCCTGAACTGGACTTGCTCTAAACAACTAAGAACCTGGGCTTCTACAAGAAGCAGTGACTCTCCAACGCTTCCGTCATTCTAACGGTTCACTTGGTCAAGCTGATCCAGACTGGCCCTGGATAATACAGCCTGGATATCCCTCCTTAAACATGACCACATTTTTTATCCTTCAATTAAATACTCCCTATCAGGAACAAATGACACTCCACCAAAACAGAAAGAAGGGTTATACAATAGCAAAGCCAAAAGCCATAGCCAAAAGAATGCACAGTGATGAGTATAATCATAATTAATATTCTCAGCATGAATATTGTCTACAATTTCTTATAATTTCATTATGTATGAATCCATATTTTACTACACTAGTTGAGACTAGAGAATATTTGGAGAAGTTTGACCAGTAAATGATCTTATTTATTTTATATACACAAATATGTACACTTGTATGTACACTGATTATAAAAGCAACACATGCTTTGGGGTTGGCATTGTGACTCAACAGGCTAACCCTCTACCTGCTAGCGCCGGTATCCCATAAACGCATTGGTTTGTGTCCCAGCTGCTCCACTTTTGATCCAACTCCCTGCTTATGGCCTAGGAAAACAGCAGAGGATGACCAGCTCTGGTCACTTGGGAAGTGAGCCAGAAGATAGATAATCTGTCTCTCCTTTTCTCTGTAATTCTGCCTTTTAATAAAATAATTATTTTTAAAAAATAATGGATCATCTAATTCTCCCTAGATTTGGCCTCAGATTGTTCTCTCTCTCTCTGTCACACACACACCCACACACACAATTTTCTTAATGCTATTTACTTAAAACAAAATTAAGCAAGTTTACAATTCCTAAGTGGACACACTGACAGTGGGTGGGCTAACTAATAGAACTGCTGATAACAGTTTAAGGTTAACATTTTTCCATATAGAAGTCAACACAGAGAAACATACTTGGCTAAGCATAATTCAGTGTGTAAATTTTCCAAAGAAAACAAACATTACAACCACTAGAATTGTTTTCCTGACAAACAGACCTACCATAGAGATCAGAAATGAGAAAAACCTAAAATGAGACCCTGGAGAAAACTGTATTCTATTCTTTAAAAAATACATACACACTCACCAATAAATAAATATTTCCTTCCATTTCTTCTTCACATCCACTAACCCCCCAAACTTCCTCTAACAATAAAAGAATAAAAATCAGTAACAGATGTTATTTGGAAACTGCCTGATTCATGACTTTTACAAAGCCATTAAACTATCATTGACTCAGTATTATTTTAATGCATTCATTCACTTGTTTCAGTTGCTTTAGCAAATGTCTACATACATTGGCCTTTCTGTGTAGTTCCTAAATACCGGGGGTCATATCTGATTATTTTATATCCCCTGGACTCATTACATGGTAGCTATTCAGTAAATATATGCTGTACTTAATCCAACCAATAAAACTGGAGGTACACATAGGGGGCTGGCATGTGGCATAGTAGAGTAACCCCCGTCTGTGGTGCCAACAGTCCAAAATGGCCATGGTTTGTGTCCCAGTTATTCCACTTCTGATCCAGCTTCCTGGTTAATGACCTGGGAAAACAAGAAAGATTAGCCCAAGTGCTTGGGTCCCTACACCCACATGGGAGACCCAAAAGAAGCTCCTGGCTCTTAGCTTTGGATCAGCCCCAGTTCTGACCACTGCAGCTTTCTGGGAAGTAAACCAGCAGACAGGAGAACTCTCTCACTCTTTTCCTTGTTTCTGTAACATTGCCTTTCAAATAAAAACAAAAGAAATATAATAATATAAAATATCTAAGTGTCAGCAAACACTACTACATGTAATGAGTGTGTCTTTTCCTACACTTAGCCTCTCTGAAATGAAGATTTGCCTTTAAACTCCATTTGGTAGTTTTTTTTTTTTTGTAGGAATAAGATAGTGTTATAACTTAACAATTTATGGCTTTGTAGTTTTAGTGTATGTTAGGTCTTCAAAGACTGAAATTGTCTTTTTTCATCTTAGTTTTCTAATACATGCTGCTTAATATATATGTTAAATGATAAAATGTCTTACAAAATTTCAATTTGAGAACAGGAATAGTTGGGGAGAGATCAGAAAATTCACGTTACAAAGAAACTTAAGAAATAAGCTGGCATAAAAAAATAAAATAGTATATACTAGCATTTCAATGTTTTTTAGATTTGTTGTTATCCAAATGCAATGAAATAAACAGCGGGTTTTCCACCTGCTGGTTCACTCTCCAAATACCTGCAACAGCCACAGCTGGGCCACGCTAGAGCCAGGAACCTAGAACTTAAGCTGGATCTCCCGTATGGCTGGCAGGGACCCAGGTACTTGAGCCATGATCTGCTGTTTTCTAGCCACATTAGCAGGAAGCACTTTGGGGATGTGGGTATCCTAAGAAGCAATTTTATCACTGAACCAAACCAAATGTTAAACAGCTACTTCCTAAATTAATTTCCAGGTAAATAAGTTTGGGCAAATAAGTAAGAAAAATTAGCCAGCTTCTTTAGGTATAATCTGGTATCTTTTAAAAAAAAAGTTTTACTTATCTTTATTGGAAAGGCAGATTTACAGAGAGGAGAGACAAAGTGAGAAAGATCGTCCATTTGATGGTTCACTTCCCAAATGGCCACAATGGCCAGAACTGAGCAGATATTAAGCCAGGAGCCAGGAGCTTCTTCTAGGTTGCCCTCCCCCTTGGGTGCAGAGTCCCAAAATCTTGGGCCAAACTCTACTGCTTTCCCAGGCCATAAGCAGGGAACTGGATGGGAAGGGCACAGTCGAGATATTAGCACCCTTTTGGGATGTTGGTATTTGTAGAAGAGGTTTGGACAACTGAAACATCATGCTGGCAGAGGAGCATATTAAAGATGCTACTAATGAGAATCTCCAAAACAGAGAAGGTCATACTATTTGTGAAACATGTTTTTAAAGGAGCAATTAAATCTTTCAGAATATTAGTTACCAATATTAAAGTAAAAATATCAAAAACCCAATTTCCATGCAAAACTTACTAGTCCTAAATACACACACACACACACACACACACACACACACATATATATATATTCATACACCTCTATATTAAGATGTGTACTTAAACTCAAGGGTTAAGGGAAAAACTACATTTAAAAAAGTTACAATTTGAGGATACTCTTTTGTAACACAGCAAGTTTATCTATTCCCTGTGATGCCAGCATTGCCCACTGGAATGCTGTTTTAAATCCTAGCCACTCTGTTTCTGACCCATATTCTTGCAGGTGTGCCATGGAATGCACAGGATCATGGTTCAAGTGCTTGAGTTCATGCCACCATTTGGGAGGTCCGAATAGATTTGCTGGATCCTGGCTTCAGCCTGGCCCCAAACCGGCTGTTGTGGCCATTTGGAGAGTGGACAATTGGATGGAAGATCTGTTTCACTTCGCATTTCAAAAAACAAAAAATCTTACAAGAATAAAAAAACAAACCCTACAACTTTAGTAATTTAAATGTCACCTAAAATAAACTAAAGGTATTCCTTTTCAAGGAAGAGAAGTCCACGTTAGATATTAAAAATACCATTTAATCACTCTGAAAATCACTCTCTCTTGTTGATAGTGCTCCTGAAAACCAAGCTGAGATCCTAACAATGAAACAGAAAATCAAACATACAAGGAAAAGACATAAAAAAAGAATTGTTACCTGAACGCAATACGATTTTCAGCATAGAAAATATAATGTATATAGAAATTGTAATTTCAAAACTCACATGATAGGCTAATAAATAATAGGAATCATAGGGATAATACTAAATAAAAAGTTGTAAGAAATGTGTGAAAATGATAAGCAGCTGAAACCACTCTCTAGGTTTTAAGATTCATTATAGTACTTCAGTAATTGAAACAGCAGTACAAGCCCAGGGTAAGACAAAGAGAGCATGGGAACAGAGGAGATCCTAGGAAACAGACTCTCCTCTACATGGGAACTTGGCATAAAAAAGAAGGCATTTTCACAGAGGAAGAGACCACCTATGTGCAATCTGTGCAAATATATGTTATCCATATTATAAATATATATATATATATATATATTTGCTTGACGCCAAACACAAAAAATAACTTCCAGCTGGATTGAGTACCTACATTAAGAAAAACAAACCTTTAATTACATAGATAAAATATAGGATGTGTTTTAGACTTTGGGTATGAAGTGATCCTTAATTACACAATTTATAAATCAAGAAGGGAAAGGACTATACTAAAAATTATCATATTAAGGTTAAAACTTCTATACAACAAAAACACACTGACAAAGTGTAAAGAGAGCACCATGTGCAATGCATTAAAAAACACAGCATTGGTAGCAGAATTTGGCTTCGCAGTTAAGATGCCTGCATGCCAATTTGGCTTTTAGGGTCTAGTTTTGATTTCCAGTTCTGGCTCTCAGCTACAATTTCCAGACCTTACAAAGATAGCTTTAATCACCCAGGAGTTGAATCCCTGCTACTCCTTTGGGAGCCCTTTATGGGCTCTCAGCTTTGGCCCAGCCTAGACTTGGTTACTGCAGGCACTGGGGCACTGAACTGCAGATGGGAGCTCATGCCATTTTTCTCCCTTTCAGTTTCCCAAATAAGTTAAAAACAACAACAACAAAACATTGCGCAAGTCAGCAACCAGGGTTAAAAGATTAAAAAACATGAATAGGACCCAGTGTGGTATCCTAGTGGCTAAAGTCCTCGCCTTGCATGCGCTGGGATCCCATATGGGCACAAGTTTGTGTCCCAGCGGCTCCATCTCCCTTCCAGTTCCCTGCTTGTAGCCTGGGAAAGTAGTAGAGGATGGCCCAAAGCCTTGGGACCCTGCGCCCACATGGGAGACCTGGAAGAAGCTCTGGGCTCCTGGCTTCAGATCAGCTGAGCTCTGGCCTATGCTGCCACTTGGGAAGTGAACCAGCTGACAGATCTTTTTCTCTCTCTCTCTGTAAATCTGACTTTCCAATAAACATAAAAAAGCCTTTTTTTTTTTGTTAAAAGATTAAAAAAGAAAAACATGAATAGCAAAAAAACGCAAAAAAATAATGCAAATGAACACAAAAACAAAAGTATTCTCACCCATTAGATTGATAAGAATGTAGGGGAAATAAAAATTCCCATGAACTGCTGGTAAGAATATGAACTGGTATAAAATCATGGGGGGCAATTTTAAAATTGTAGTACTGTATATAACCTATATAATTCAACAATTCCACATCAGCATTTATAAGTGAACCCTAGTGGAAATGATATATTTGGTGAGAAGAATGTTCACTGTAGCACTGTTTACAATAGAGGAAAGAAATTTTAAAAATGAAAAAATATGACTTGCTCATGCAAGCTGCAGCATGAAAGCATGTTATTCTATTATTTTTGTGTTTGCTTGAAATTTCATTGCTTTCAAAATGATAAATTTTATCATTATGCCTTTAATATGAATATATTCATGCAAAACATGCAGATAAGGAAAACAAATTAAAAAAATAAAGCCAGTAGTATGGGCCAGCACGGTGGATAAGCACGCATGCACAGTACGTTTTCCTACCATACCAGCATGCTATGTGCACTAGTTCAAGTTCCAGTTGCTTCCCTTCCCATCCAGCTCCCTGTTTATGACCTGGGCATGCCCGGAGAATGGCGCTAGGCGTTGGACTCCTGAAACCATGCGGAAGAGTCAGAAGCTTCTGGCTCCCAGCTTTCAGCTCTGGCCATTGTGACCTTTTGGGGAATACGGGGTGGAAGACTCTGTGATTTCCTCTCTTTTTGTAACTCTGACTTCAAGTAAAATAAACAAATCATTAAAAAAAAAGAATAAAGCCAGGAGTGAGACTGGTTTATAAAACTCATGGCATATATTGGACATAAGTGCTCGGGTTGGCTCATGACTCTTTCAGAAAAAGCAAAATAAGTAGATATTTAGCAACTACTTTATTAAAATTGTTCTAAGTTTACCCATTATATTTTTAAATCAGTAATACTGAAGATTGAGACATTCAAAGAACAGCACAACAATTTGTATACGTCAAAGACAGAAAAGCTAGTGAAAATAAAGAAACTTGACTTAAGTAGTTTCTTCATCTACTCCTGAAAGACTGTAGCAAAATAACATTAAAAAAGGACCTTAACTCTGAGATTAGTTTGAGTGATAATACTTCAGAAAGATGGTTTTTGAAAGGCCGAAAGTAACTCATTCAAATCAAATTTGGTAAAGAAACCTTCAAAATAAAATCTGAAAATTCAAAATTTAATAGCCTTAGGACATACAAAGGTGTGTCTAAAAATATTCAGTTGACAAGATGTTCCTCAACAACTGAAACAAAAGACATCAATGAAGCACAGAACTGCTTGTTATTAAATGATTGATAATTAAGATATTTTCCTTTCAACACCTGAAGGCAGTCACCATAGGAGGGGATCCGTTCATTTGTTCACCCGTTTAAACAGCTCCATTGTTTCCTGAGGATTAAAGGGCCAGTTACTGGGCAGAAACCACAGGCAGATTTTTACAACTCCATGGAACCAAGCAGAAAACCAGTGAAGTAACAGCAAGGGAGACAAATCAGGCAGCTCAATTGGAGACTAATATTCCTACTTTAAGGAAGTCTGCCTCACTGACAATTTGCACTTAGAGCACACGGCCAATTGCACATGTCAACAAGAGATAGCAAAGCAGCCCTGCAATGGAACCGTGAGGCCTGTCTCCTGATGGCTTCCAGATAAAGCTCCGGCCTCATCTCCAGGCTGACTTGAACTGTCTCTCTGAAAGAACAGTTTTAACAATGATCTTACAAAACTGTAAAGATTTGGTACACTAGGTTTTTTTTTAACTTTTAACATTATTGATTAAAACAGCTGTTAATCAGACCCAGTAGAAAGTACAAATATAATAAATAAATAAATAATCTACCCTCACATTTTAGATCTTTCAGAAAAAATTTACTCAAAATAGATCACAGACCTATACATGCAACACAAGAATGTAAAACCTCTAGAACATGAAAAAAAAAAAAGTAGGTGACCCTGGATATGCCGATGACTTTTTAGATACAACACCAAAAGCATGATCCACAAAAGAAAAAAAAAATGTTAGACTGGACTCAAAACAGGCACTCTGAACACAAAATGGCACAGAAGCTTTGGAAGACAGGAGTGTCTCCCAGTGCCAAACATAAGGTTATGCAATGAGCCATCAAGTAAGTATTTATTTACCCAAAAGAAATGAAAACTTAGGTCTACACAACACCTGCGCATGTTTATAACAGGTTTGTTCATAGTTGTTCCAAACTGGAAGCAACTAAGATACCCTTCAAAAGGCAAATGAACAAACTATGATACATCCACACAATGACTTATTGTCAGTAATAAAAGAAATGAACTCTCACAGAGATAATATCCAAATCCACAAGCAAGCCAGTGTTCACTGATATGGCAAGGAAGTTCTACTTTAACCCTTACAAGGAAAGCATTAAAGCCATCTCATCAACCACTCTCCTTTTCCACCTTATTCCAGTTCTTGTTCCTGCTCAAACCAGTGTCCCCACCTAGACGCGACCATCACTGTTCTGTCATGTCCAGCATAGCAGCCCTCTGTTTTACTTAACTGGCAAACTGCAAATAGAATCCAATTCAATTATTTAATAAACTTTATTGAAATTCTGTCTTTTGTCACATTTGAAGACTGAACTATAAGTGAGGTTATAATGAATCAGAGTAGATATATGCAAAATTAGTTTGCACAGCTACAGTAGCTCTAAGAGCAGAAACTAGGCAGCAATGCAAACACGCCAACCTGCCCACCGACCTACTAAGGCCATGGTTTCATCCAAAAGATGATGGAAGCAGACAAAAGCAACTCGGGAGGTGGGGAGGGCAGTTACAGCTTCCCTGCCTCCCCAACAGCTTAAAACTACTAAGTGACTGGCATATCACCTCCAATTTCTTGTGTTCTGAATCAAAGTAGCTAGTCAATCTAATTTCTCATGTAAGTTTCTCACACACAAAACAAACGAATCAGTATGCCATCCACCTGGCAAACATCTCAAGTACAAATGCTGGCATTCTGATAAACTCACCAGTCATCTGTGAATGTAATTCTGGTACACATATATGACTAATGTGTATCTCTCACACACACACACCTCCAACTGTCACAAACTCTGGAGTGCCAGCAAGGTGGTGTTTCTGAGCTTTTAGGAGGTCTTTTTTTTTCTTTTTGAGAGTAATTTTATAAATAAATTCCATAATGAATGATACTGTGTGATGCCTCTTGTGAGAACAGTCAGCTTTTCCTCTCGACTAGCACACTACTCATTTAAAGTAGCAACACCCCTTCACACTTTTTAACTAGACGAGGTATGAGGAACAGATTGTGGAGTTAAGCTACCCTCTGAATGACTGACATCCCTAATAGATACCAGTTCAAGTCTTGGCTGCTCCACTTCTGACCTAGCTCCCCACTGCTGGCATCTAGGAAGGCAGCAGAGGAAGGTGCAAGTCTTTGGGTCGACGAACCCATGCGGGAAACCTGGAGAAAGCTCTTGGCTTCTAGCTTTGGCCTGGCCCAGCTTGGCAATTGCAGTCATTTGAGTGAATCAGTGGAAAGATCAATCAACCTCAATCTCTAACTTCTCTCTCTCTCCCCCCTTCTCTTTGTATTTCTGCCTTTCAGACAGATTTTTAAAATGGCAAATCCTATTTCATGACAGTGAACACTACAGTTCACAAGCAATAAAAGTTGTGCTTTCTTAAGACAAATTCCCTAAAATGCTTTCACTATAGTCTTTTTTTCTACCCACACTTTCTGTAGATAATAGGTAAATAATATATAATAACTGAAAAATCTGCAACATTTTTCTTTTTTCATTCAAGTTCATACTACATACTAGAGACATTCAGAAGTAAAGATGCGATGAACAGAAATTGGCAGTCACTCATCTTGTATGCTTAAGTTTTTACTTGAGCAGATACACTTCAACCAAACTCTGGTACACACAAGAATAAATCTAAATATTAACAAGTCAAAGTAGGGGCCAGCGCTGTGGCCTAGCAGGTAAAGCCACCAGCTCCGGTGCTGGCATCCCCTTGGATGCTGGCTGGAGTCCTAGCTGCTCCACAGCTGATCCAGCTCCACACTAATGGCCAGAGCAAGCAGCAGAGGATGGCTCAAGTGCTTGAGCTTTTGCACCCAAGTGCAAGGTGAGTGGCAACTCCTGGCTCCCAGCTTCAGACCAGGCTGGACCGGATGGGGTCTAGCCACTGAGGCCATTTGGGGCCGGAACTAACAGGGGGAAGATCTCTGTCTCTCCCTCCCTCTCTCTATAGCTCTTTTACATAAAAAATAATTTTTTTAAAGCAAAAGTAGATGTAAAAAAAGAATATGAGAGGAGCACTTAATCAGCTCAGGGACACTTCTCTGACACAGTGTGGCATTTGAGCTAAGACCTGAAGGACAAGGAGTCTAAGCCAAAGTCCAGATCAGCCTGGACCAGGAAAACGGCATCAGCGGGGCAGCTCCCACATTCGCTGTCACTAGCTCCTGTCCCTGTCCTCTTCCATCCTACCCAACCTCTTAGCAAGATGCCAAATTGCTTTGTCAAAAGACAAAATCACAGAAATGTAGGTTAAAAATCTTTGTGTGGTAGCCTAGTGGCTAAATCCTCACATTGCAAATACTGAGATCCCACATGGGTGCCAGTTCATGTCCCAGAGGCTCTACTTCTCTTCTAGCTCCCTGCTTGTAGCCTGGAAAAGCAGAGGAGGATGCCCTAAGGCCTTAGGACCCTGCACCTGCATGAGAGACCAGGAAGAGGCTCCAGGCTCCCAGCTCCTGGCTTCGGATCAGTTCAGCTCCTGCCGTTCAACCATTTGGAATGTGAACCAGTGGATGGAAGATCTTTCTGTCTGCTTCTTTCTGTAAATCTGACTTTCCAATAAAAATAAACAAATCTGGATTTTTTTAAAAAGCCTTTATTTTTTTATGACACATTTCCATAGACTTGGAGATTTCCCATCTCCCCCTCCTCGTTTTCTCTCTGCTGATTTCCCCTATTTTATAATCATAGTCTTTCAAAAATGGACATAGGCCCATCATTCATTGTAGGTATAGACTATTATAGAAAGTGCAACATTCTATTGTAAAGATGTATTGTACAGCTTCATTGGGATTCCATCTTTCATTTGGGAGTAGAGGTGCATACTGCAATGTATCCTCACTTCTGGGTATGACAGTCTCTATTTTATAGTTCCTTTAGATGATTACTTACATATATATATACACATGCATGTTTAGCTATACATCTATTGATCTTGTATTTTGTATGAAGGTTGCTTTTTATCAGAACATATGATATCTGTTCTTTCACTGAGTCTATTGGTGCCTTCTGGACACCATTTATTCCATTAAATGGATAAGTGTTCTGACTGGCTGCACAAAACAGACTGAAGTTATTGCCAGATGAGGACTGAAGAAAGCATACACAAAACACAGAGCGCACTGGTCATTCCAGCCTCACTCATCCTCTAGGGTGGGCACAGGTAATTGCAACATCAAATTAATTCATGTCACCTTGTGTCAGCCTTACAGGATGTAGGGAGCAAGGAAGGCATTGGCCTTCAGCTCTCATTCTCCTGACTTCTCAGCAAGTCAGCTTCACAACTTAGCTTCAGTTTGGTGATGTGGAACTTCATCATAGGTGATTCCATTTGACTTTTAGTCTGACCTTTTTGGGGCTCAATACAAGAACTTAATCCGAAACAACAGGCCCCTGTAATTTTCAACAATCTCCACATTGCTAAACACAGTGGTCATTTTTAGCCACCTCCCCTGGCAACACTATTTAGGATAACTCAATGCTTCCCGATTTTCTTTGCTTGGTGTCTAGGACACTACTTGTGAATTTTCTCTCATCACTAACTGATTCATCAGTCACCTCTGCAGATAATTCCAAATCCACCTCAACACCATGGAGCACTTGCTTCGGTGATATCAACAACTGCTACCAAAATATTGCTGTGAAACCCTCAACTGACAGCTAAGGTCAGATGTTCCTCCTCATCCCCAGACTAATTCATCCAACTGTCTCTTCCACAGTTGAATTTCAACATACAGAGACATCTCAAATGTAACGGGGACAAACTGAATTACTGATCCCTTTCCTCCTCTCCATATACACACTGGGAGATTTTCCTAGGACAATAAATGGCAACTCCTTCCCTGTAGTTACTGAGACTAGAAACAAGGTGTCATCTTTGATACTCATGTCTCACATTGAATTTGTTGCAAAAAATCTGTTGACTGGTCCATCCAAACACATCTGGATTTGGGCCTCTTCATCCTCCCCTGGTTCACACCAGCACAATCATCTCAACTGGACTGTCTCTTGAGCTTCCTAATCAGTCTCCCTGCTTTCACCTTTGCTTCTGTGGTCCACAGTCAACCTGTGTTACATCCAGTGATCATTTTAAAATGTCACATCATACTCAGGCCTGCTCAAAACCGCCCAAGGGTTTCCGTGGACCTACCACCACCCATGAGGGAGACCTGTATGAAGTTCCTGGTTCCTGCTTCAGCTTGGTCCAGTCTGGCTAGTAGTTTGTGGAGACTGAATCAGTGGATGAAAGACCTGTCTCTAATTTTTGGAAAATAAACAAACAGATCTTACAAACAAATCCAAGTCCTTTCACTCCTGCCCTCTCCTGCCCTCACTATGCTCCAGCCACTTTAGCCCCTCGCTGCTTCTCCCCGTGTGAGTCTGCTGCCATACACAGGCCTCTGCCCAGGCCATGCTTTGCACTGGGTTCTTTATAAAGATTTATTTTTATTATTTTTTCATTGGAAAGGCGGATATACAGAGAGGAGAGACAGAGAGGAAGATCTTCCGTCCGATGATTCACTCCCCAAGTGAGCGCAACGGGCCGATGCTATGCCGATCCGAAGCCAGGAGCCTCTTCCGGGTCTCCCACGCGGGTGCAGGTTCCCAAAGCTTTGGGCTGTCCTCGACTGCTTTCCCAGGCCACAAGCAGGGAGCTGGAAGGGAAGCGGGGCTGCCGGGATTAGAACCGGCGCCCATATGGGATCCCGGGCGTGCAAGGCGAGGACCTTTAACCACTTGCGCCACCGCGCCGGGCCCTGCACTGGGTTCTTTACTCAGCCACCTATGTGGCTTGCTCCCACTCCTCCTGTTCATCCTTTCAAAGGCTCCTGTATGAGTAGGTCTTCTCTGACCACCTAATTAAAGGGAACTTTGCCCCCTACAACCTGGCACTCTCTTAAGCCTAGTGGGTTTGCATTTTCCTCTACTGCCTTTACCTTCATGTATTATGTCATCTTCCTATTTACTATCTCAGTACTAGAATGCAGATCTTATGACAGTGCCCAAGGCTAGCTCCTGGCCATCTGATTGGCACTGCAGTGATCTGTTGAGTGAATATTTGTGTGAAAGGACATGAGAACGAGTGATGTACAAAGTTTTGTATGGCTGAATTGCAGACTTGTATACTAAGGTAGTTGGAAGAGATGGGAAAAGAGACCATAAGATATAATGGACTGTTGCCTCTACATTAAGAGCAGCAAAACAACACTGGAGTTTCATGTAAGAGAAAAAGCTGATCAGCTTTATTTTCAACAGTCTGGCACCAGCATTGTGGTTTAGTGGCATCCCACTTGGGCCTTGGTTAATAACATGGCTGCTCCGCTTCCAATCCAGCTCTCTGTAATGTGCCTGGGAAAGAGCGGAGAATGGCCCAAACACGTGAGTGCCTGCACCCATTGGGAGACCTGGAAGCAGTTCGTGGCTTTCGACTGTGCCCCTATTCCAGCTGTTTGGGGAATGAACCAGCATATGTAACTTCTCTCTTGGTCTTTCCCTCATTCTGATTTCTGCAAGCAAACAAATAAATAAATCTACAGGGAGTGTGTTTGGAGGTTCGTATTTCTCCCTCTCTCTATAATTCTACATTTCAAATAAAAAATTAAGAAACTACTGGATCTTTTGCAACTGGAAAAGTTGCAAAAAGCAGTCCAAAAAGGAGACTGAAAGAGAATTATTTTGGGTTTGCTTTTTAAAATCGCATTCCTGAGAAGTTCTTTTAAAAATTAGTCAAGACAGTAGCATTAGAATGTATCAGGCCTGATGTTGATTTTGTTTTGTGGCTCTTCATTTAAGGGGATGTATAGTAGCTGTGTAATGGAGACTGTCATATCTAGTAACATGTTATTTAACTTCATGGCATTGTAAATTTCTATTTTTCTTTTTATTGTTGATTTTGTATCATGACTTTTCATTTAAGGGGATGTACAGTAGCTGTAAAATGGAGACTAACATCCAGATGTCAGGATACAATGTAATATGCATTTCTACTTCCAAACAAAGATGGACTCACAATGAAACTGTTTACTATATCTTGACAATAAGATTCTGGACTCTCTGCCATTGTCCATGCCCACAGTGAAGGACACATGACTGTGTATGAAGAACTAAATGTTAGTAATGATATAGGGGAATGAGGTAGGGGGAAGGGTATTGGGGAGGGGAGAAGGGAATATGTAACTGTATCATAAAAAGATAATAATAAAATGTTTAAAAATTAAAAAAAAAAGAAGACTGTATCAGGCCTTGCCCAATCAGGCCGATTCACTGAACTGGTTCAGGAACAGATTACAAACAAACAAACAAACAAATGAAAACAGTACCTCTGCAGCTTCAAACAGCTAATCTGTACCCATTCCCCCTGAAAGGATTTGGCTTGGCTTACTGTCGCTTCTTCTAAGCACCCCATCTCTCATTCCTAGCTTAATCTTTAGGCTTCTACCACACTGCGGATCAAGATGTCCCTAACCTGGCTATTCTGCCCTCGGTGTTCCACTAGCCATCCCAACAACGCCAGGCTGTGTTGGAAACACCTAGCTAAATGCTGCTTTCTCTAGCTAGACGGGCCGTGCCTTTTCTCAGCTCTACACACCCAATGCTTAGGAAGGCTAAGTCTGAGAGGGACCTCTGTTTTGCAATATGAAGAATTAAGACTGAGTCACAGATGATTGACCCACACATGGCCTTTCAGACCTCAACTATTCTCAGGAGTAATGACCTCCAAAACGAACAGTCGAGATTGTTTTCAGCTGCACTTGCTCTTAGCAAAAAGGCCCAGAAGCAATGTGATTTCCTTTAAATGAATAAATCTTTCAAAGTTACTAAACTGGGAGTGGGGGCGGGGAGAGGAGGCTACACACTGTGTACTGTATATATCAGTATCGTGTACTGTCCGCACAGTACGAGATGTCATTCGGGAATACCGAGGACGTTCTTCTTCCCGTGAGTCTCAGACGATTCCAATACCTGCTTCAAATCTCACTCTGTAAACCCAGAGTACACCCCATGGGTAAAGGCAGACAAATGCAATTGTGCAAGGGGTTCTTAACCCACCCCACGCATGTCCACGAACAGGCAAAGACGACAGTACGGAGCACTGTTTCCAACACCATTCTCCTGGCATGGTGTTAAGTACGCCCCTCCAAATCGCAACTCCCCCCACAAAAAAGCCTCGCCGGACCACGTCCTCCTGGTGTGCTCGGGTACCTGTTCCCAGTCCTTCTCACACCGGTCACTGGGAAAAGGCCCCAGGAAAAGGCAGTCGCCTCACATGGGCTGTGTTTCCTAGAATCCCAGAGGGAACCAAGGAAAAGAGAAACCTGATCTAGAGAAAGGCAACAGAGAAGCCAGCAGGGCTTACCAGATCGAAGCCCGCAGGCCTCCGCGGCCTCCCCTTAGCTTCGGGTTCCCAGGCAGCCACAGGTACGCCGCAAGGGCCTCTGGGGGCTGTAGTTTCGGTCGCACACAGGCCGCGCCGGCAGCATCCAAAACTACAGTCCCAGAAGTCAATGCGAACGCGTACCGGGACCCATTAAAGCCTGCAGTTTGCCTTTAAGAATAGAAGCCGGCGCTATTTTTTAGGCTAATCTTTTTAACATTCCAGGCCTGCCTCTTGGTCTGTGTTGGACTCGTGTGGGATCAAGTCTCAGCCCGTCTGTACTCCTTACTTGGGCTTCCTCTTCTTCAGGACTCGGGAACCGGCCAACGCCCCCTCCCCGGCGCGCGCCCGGGGCTTGGCCTGCGCACGCGCCCTCCGCGGCCACGCATGCGTAGCGCCCGCAGCAGTCGCCAGCCGCGCGCGCCGCGGGGTGCTCGGGGTCCCGGAGGTAGCCGGGCGGAGGCGGGGCCTGCTTCCCCACCCCAACCCCGCGATGGCTTTTGCCCCGGCGGGTCGCGTCGGCCTGGGGCGGGGAAGACGGCGCTGGGGCAAGGGGGCGGCTCCTGGCCTGGGCCGGGCGGAGAAAGGGGCGTGTGGGAGAGGTGAGGACCCCCCATCTCCACTCCCCTGCTCCCGCCCCCTGGGCCGAGCCCCACCGAGGATGGGGGCGGGCTCTGCGCCTCGGGTCCTCGCCGCCCCGTCAGCTCCGCGGCCCAGCCCGGCGCCCCAGCACTGGCCCGGGCCAAGCCTCTCTCTTGGCTGGGCCAGGAGCCGGCGGGGGTCGGAGGAGCGGCGGCCGCAGCCCGGGCCAATCCGAGCGCGCAGCGAGGACAAGGGGCTAGGGGAGGCTGCCGGTCGCCCTCCTCTTCCTCCTCCTCCGGGAGGACGAGCCGCGGAGCCGGCGTCCGTCGGGCGGGCGTGCTGAGGCGCTGGGCGGAGCGCCGAGGGCGGAGCGTGGCGCCCGGAGAGGGGCGGGGTGGGAGGGAGCCGGGTGGCTGCCACGGGCACACGCACACACACACACACACACACACACACACACACATACAAAAATCGCAAATGGCTGGAGAGCGTCGGAGGGTGAGCGGCCTCTTTGGGCAGCAGCACGGATTTGACAGCTCGACGACGTGAGGATATCCGCTGAGCCCGCCAGGCCCAGAGCACTGCCCCGGTGCAGCGAGGCCGGCCGCTGGCCCCCTCCGCCACTTCCCAAACTTTTGTTTTTCAATTTCTGACCCGGAGAAGGACGCACTGCCCCTGCCGGGCGGAGGAGAGAGAGAGCGTGTTGGAGGGGGGCAGATCGGTTGGAGGCCAACACTTAGACCAGACACCTCCGGTGCCCTATGTCAGCCCGACGTGTGTTGTCGTGACGACTCGAGCTGTTTTTTGCTTTTTTTTTTTTTTTAATTTTGTTTTTTTAGAGCCTCCCGTGCCTCATTTAGGAACTGCAAAGTGTCCTTTTTTGGGGGAGGGTGCTGGTGGAGGGGGCATGCTGAAAGGTAACTGAAAGACCCCCACGTCCGGATCGTCATGGAGGAGGGAGAGAATGAAGTGAGGTGGGATGGGCTGTGCAGCCGGGATGCCGCCACCCGGGAGACCGCTCTGGAGCACATCAGGCAGGTGGTCCTCAGGAAGACCGAGTGCCTCCGGTTCGCCCCAGAGACCCCTCACCGTCCGCTGGACGGGCATCACCCCAGCGCCGTGGCCGCCGACGGCTTGAACAAGTTGCTCGCCCATCTGCTGATGCTTTCCAAGAGGTGTCCCTTCAAAGACGTGAGGGAGAAAAGCGAGTGCATCCTGCAGTGTGTCCAGGTAAGCGAGTGCCTCCTGAGAAGTCTTGTCCAGCACGCGCCCGCAGTGACAGTGTCTTGGCAGTCCCGGGGAGTTGCAGTTGCTTTTTCTCGTGGCTTGTGAACTCCGGGATCCCCTTGGCGATCTCAAAAGCAAGGTGGTAACTTGCTGTGAAAACGCTGAGTCTGGAGCACAAACTGGACAAGTGTAAAAAAAAAAAATTGGTTTTCAGCTCAACAAGTCTTGTTTCTAGAGTGTGCAAAGCAGAAACTTTGCCACAGTTCCTTGCAAAAAATACTTGAAAGCTACAGCTAATTGCAAGTGGAGATTTGGGGCTTTTTGTATCTTTTTAAACATGTGACTGGCAAATGTAGCCAGTATGCTGTTCACATCGTTACGAAGTGTTCAGAGTGGAAAGTTTCTCATTTTTTAAAAGCCTTTAACATGATAACGCTTATTAACTGTTTCCCAGGCAGCTTGTTCTAGATAATTAGCAGGACAGTTTTTTCTTGTTAACCACTCCCCCCAAACGCCAGGATGTATTCTCTCTGAATGTCACCCTCCTTTTTTTTTTTCTTCCAAAAAATGAATTAGAAAAAATTAGCAAACACCTGTGGTTATAAAGAAACTAACTTCATTAGTTTCTGAAGTTCGACCCAGATAGGGGTGAATGGTAGTTAACATGTTTATGGGAAATTATTTAGCCAGCTTTCTTTGTGTCTGCCTAAGTTTTTTTTCTTTCCCTATATACATCCCTATTTAAACTCTGGGTACATTAGATCACAGCATTTCATTTTCTCCCATTTTGTAGTCCTGTTTTACCAGATTGTTTTATCGAATAATGTGTGTATGATTCTTTTGGTGTTAAGAATATTCACTGACACAATATGCTTGCCAGTGTATAAATTAATCCATACATTTCAGAATCATGTATGATGTTTAGATTTTACAATGAGCTTGGATACGTGTATAAGCTAAAATTGATATTTTGTTGTTGTTGTTGTTTTCAGTGGCTTGAGGCTAAATTAAAGCAATTAAAAAACATCATATGCACAAAATAAGGGCTGTTTCACCTCACAAACACAATTCGTTTACTTAGAGTTACCAAAAGGAATTAATTTTCTAGATCCCTGAAATCTGTCCTTTTAAGCATACAAGGCTGTTTTTCTGTCTCAGGCTCTGATGATGTAACAGCCTTTCTTTTTTCCCCACAATGGGATCTCCATTATGCACAGCAAATGCTGTGAAGGAATGTATAGGCCTACAGGTTGCATATTTTGGGGGTTTTTGTGTCCCAATTTTTTAGGGTTTCTATTCTTTCCCTTGCTGTCAGTGTCCTTCACTGTGGTCTCTTCCTGACCTGTCTTGCTGCTAATTTATATTAGAGTGGGAAACCAGAAACCAGATTTTTATGTTACATTGAAAATAAGAATAAGTTCCAGGCAGTACAGTGTCAAAGGTTAGCAAGTAGCTGGGTCCCTGAGTCAGACCTGAGATCGAATTCTACTCCCTCATTGCTATACTGCATAATCTTGGGCAAGGTTCTTGACCTTTCTCAGCTTGGATTTCCACATCTATAAAGTGGGAATAACAGTGTGGAGCTGTTGGGAGAAAGCAGTAAGAGGAAGTGGATGATTCTGTCCTCCGTCAGAAGTGAAAAGCAGGGACTGTGTGATATTGCAGTGGCAGACTTAGTCACCCTGCAAAAAGGATGCTAGTCTTTACTGGCACACCTTCCAGTAGATTTGTACTCTTTTCAAGTCTGCATCTATTTTACTCTGATCCTGCCACAATTACACTCTCTCCTCTCTCTCCTCTCTCTCTCTCTCTCTCTCTCTCTATATATATATATATATATATATGTACATATATACATAGTAACTTGTTTATGTGCCTGTCTCCCCAGGAAGGCTCTAAGTTCTCAAGTGTATTGACTGCAACCTGGAAACAAATAAATAAATATCCAGCGGATGAATGAATTTGTATTTGCTCTCTTTCTCATCCATCTGAATAGAAGTTTCCACTTTAGGGAGATTCCACTGCCACATTCATGCAACAGGTGCTTATTGCACTCCTGGTGAATGGACCGGGTTCCAATGCTGGCATTCTTCTGAAAAGATGGATTATAAAGAAGTAAACAAAAATGTTTAATTTTAGATAGAGAAGTCTCCCATGGGGTCTTTGCATTGAAGCTGAGACTTGATGAGTAAGTACTGTACATGAAGTGAGACCTCTCCAGACCTGAGGAACAGCATGGATGAGGTTCTGGTGGCAAGAGAGATCAGGTGCGTTGCAGGAACTGAGGCGATGCAGTGTGGTTGGATGAAGCAGTGTGAGGGCCATGTGAAAGCTCTTGCAGACCTGGCTCCAGGAGTTTGTTAGATCTCCAGCTGGGGATACGAAGTCGTGTCATCTTTGCTGGACTAAGTTTTCTCCTCTGCAACCTGAGGATGATGATGGATAGTTCCTGTCCTGCGAGTTCCTGTTACTGCGAGTGTAAAAAATCCCAGCGTGGCGCCTAGCACATGGGAAAGACTTGGTAACTTTGGCTATTCTTGACTCTTATTAGGCAGGAGCCAGACTCCAGGAGGAGCTGACAGGCCATGGTCAAGGTTAGGGACTTCATTCTAGAAACAGTGAGGAGCTTTTCAGTGTTGTTTTGTTTTGTTTTGTTTTTAGTTAGATGATGACATGATTAATGGTGTGTTGGAAGGATCACTGTGGAAGCCAGGTGGAGAATGGATTTCTGGGGTCACGAGTAGAGGTGCGGCTTCAGTTAGGAGGTCATCCTATTGGCTTTGGTAAAAATGATGGTGGTCTAGGATGTGGAAAAAGTGAAGAGGCCTGGGAGATAACACTGAATTAGAAACCACAGGATAAAGCATTTACATGGATTTAAAAGATAAGGAAAATAAAATCAAGAATGGTTCTAAAGTTTCTGACTTGAGCCAGATTTGTTTCCTGAAAACAGAGTAACAGGTGACCCATTGAGGGACAAAAGGAGTTGTCTTAGATATGTTGAGGTTAAGGTGCCTGTAAGATACCTGAGTAGAAACACCTCCCCAATAGACTTCTGCCCCCTTGCTGCCAAGTGTTCCAGTGTTGCCTGGACCATCTTTTCCTTCCCCAGGCTTCCCCATCCTCCACAGGGCTGCAGAGCCATTTATCTCAAGTGAAAATCTGACCATAATACTTTCCCTGTCCAAACCCCTTATACAGGAATAGAATCTATATTTCTTGTGACCATCACATAATGCCCAGCCTCATCTGGCTTTCGTTTATCTGCACAGTCACATTGCTCACACTTCCAGCAATCAGCCTCCTAAGCAAAATGGGAAAGTAGTGAAAAGGTGACAATTGATAATGCATTCTGTTATTCATTAGTAATGCAGCAAAAGCTGAGCTACATGTGCCAGTGTAGAGGAGAGATGATAGAGGTGGTGGGATGGATGGAACTGGAAAATGGCTAATCTTGTGCAGAATTGGCATGTTAGGAGATGGTATCATCTGTTTATATGCCTGTTCTTAATTTATTGAACTGACATCAACATTTAAACCTATTCCACATATTTTTGGAACCTATTCTGTGGTAGATACTATACTCAGGACTAGAAGATCAATATTTGTTTGCTGTTTTTGAAGAAGGCCCTGTCTTCTCATAGGAGACTTTATGCTGGATTTAGAAAAAAAAAAAATATATATATATATTATGTATAACACCTTCCTGACACTCTTGATAGTTTAAAGGAAAATAAATACTATCACAGGCCCACTTTACTAATAAAATTCACTGGTGGGGAACTATATAGTCTTGGTGATGTATGTACTTATTAATAAGAGTGCATTTAAATATTATGGAATTATAAAGAGTACCCTGAATAGCCAGGTACCTTAGAAGAGTGATCATTTAATCATTTTTACTGTAGTATGAAGGACAACTGTTGAGTTTTCTCATAAGTTTGCAGGCAGATAACACTGAAAGTAATTTGGTTTAAAATAGAAAATTTAAACTAAGTAATCAAACTGATGCCTTATAGGAGTGTAAATACTAGAGACCACCAGGCCCTAGTACCCATTTTCAGTCTTATTCCCTTAGCTCAAAGTGTCCTTGCCCTGCTTTGATGATTGCAAACCAATCTCTTTCTAAAACCAACTTCTACAATGGCTCTCAGATCCCATGGCTTTCAGATCACAAGGCTCATAGGTCACTTCTCTCCTCTGTAGATAACATCTTGATAGTAAGCCTTGGCTTGTTCCACACCCTTGCCCTCAGTAACCCAGGCACTAATCAACAAGTACTGCTACCTACACATCACCCTCAGACGACTGCAGCCCACTTTGCCATCATTGGAACTCCCCAAAGAGCACAATGGCTATCTAGTCAGTGCCCAACCAAAGGAGGACCACTAGGATTGTGGGCCAGCCAGACCTCCACTCATGAAGTGAACATGGACCTCTGAACCCCAAGTTCCATTTGTAACCTTCACTACCTTTAGCACCTCAAGGAGTGAGCAGTTAAGTGACAGCTCCAAGTACTCCTTTCTGTGTACTCTGCAAGTCAATAACTGCCTGCTTCCACCAGCCTGATGTCAATGATGGGCCTGATGCACGTTGGAGTTTATCATTTTCTATTGGGGGTGGTCAGAGGACCAGGGGATGGCACTAGGAGACTCATTTAGTGAAGTAACTGTTTCATCCCATGAACTGAGTTGCTGACTTTGATGTACTTTCGCAGCCTCTGTTAGAGTTGCAGGTGGAGTTGGAGTATCTTATTGGTACCAATTGGGTAATTCAAATCTGTAGTTCTAACAGTAAGTCTGCTTCACAAAAAGACTCTAGAAGTTGGCAGTTTGCTTGATTAATGGCTTCAGTGGCTCGGCCACATTACCTTTTTGCTTTCCATCTGTTGATGTTCTCCTTAGCTCAGCCTAGAAATTGATGTCTCCTCATTGCAAGGCTGCTACAGCAGTTCCAGGCCCACATGCAGTCATGACCATCTGCAGCTAAGAAGAAAATAACTTCTTCCCTTGTGTTTATCAGGGAAGAAAAGTTGTTCCCAGAAAGTCTTACAGACTTGCTCTGAATTTCTATTGCCTGGGATTGGGTCAGATGCCCCCTCCCATTTTAAAATTTTTTTTTTTTTTATTGCAAAGTCAGATATACAGAGAGGAGGACAGAGATCTTCCATCCATTGATTCACTCCCCAGGTGGCCACAATGACCAGAGTTGAGTCAATCCAAAGCCAGGAGCCAGGAGCTTCTTCTGGGTCTCCCATGCAGGTTCAGGGTCCCAAGGCTTTGGGCCGTCCTTGACTGCTTTCCCAGGCCACAAGCAGGGAGCTGGATGGGAAGTGGGCTGCCAAGATTAGAACCAGTGCCCATATGGGATCCTGGCTTGTGTAAGGTAAGGACTTTTAGCTGCTAGGCTACTGTGCAGGGCCCCAGATGCCCATTTTAAAGCCAGCCAGCCATTGGCAAAGAAATTGGACACTTTTATTTTTAATTTGGATTAATGAGTTTTCAGCCCAAAGGGCCAACAGACCCTATCCCCCAACCCTTAATTTTTTGAATAGAGAATTCTGTTGGTGAGAAATGATGGGAACAGAAGGTCCAGTTAGATGTGTCCTCTCAAAAGCTACACATGTATCTAAAGTACCATTAAATCTATTTATTATTTGGATTTTATTAGAAACGCTGGATTCATTTGTAATGGAGCTATGTAGTGTATGCTGTGACAGAATAGATACATTTTAGAAGCAGCTTTGCTCTAAAAATTGCTGGTTTTGCTTTGATTTCTTTTTCTGCCATCTAGTTGTGATTTCTTTTTCTGCCATCTAGTTGAAGCCGAGAGCTGAAGATTGAGCATCTCAAACTTTCACTGCCGACTCTTCAGTTTCACAGCAAAAAGGAGAGTTCTTTTTCTAGTATCTCTCCTCTAGATCCGCTGTTTTCTAGTCTTTGTTAGTTTATAGATTCCCTGAAAACTCGTTTTTCCCTCAGCCTATGTCTGTCTTCTCCACCCGGGGGTTTCTCTCCTTACTCTGGCCGCTTTCTTTCCTTGCTTTAGAGCTAGAGGACAGCACAGCACCAGCTATTCTCAGGGTTTTGTTTTTTGTTTTGTTCTGTTTTGTTTTGTTTTTAGGGGTGGTTGTTCTTTAGATAGACAGTGTAAATAAATTGAAGGCACATCTTTCTATTCCTCCTAAACAGTTTGAAGACAAAGAACCAGTCTTAAAAAAAAAAAAAAAAGCCTTCTGGCACACAGGATGAATCATATCTACACTGCCTACCCTCAGTGTCCTCTCTATAATATATAAATATATCCTGGCCTTTGTTGGAACTCCTCAGAAACATTAAACAAGGATACTCTGTTTTTAAGTTCTCAGATTTCATGTAGTTTATTTCTGTTACTGTGCCCCAAATGACCACTAACATGAAAGAAAAAAGATGTTTAATTTAAAAAATAGTTCTCAAACACACAATTTTGCTTATAAGTGGCATGCACTATTTTGTATACAGATGAACAAGCTGTTAAACACACATATTCAGCTTAAGGTCATGACTGGTTTATGGCATCATGTGAGATCCTCTGAAACAACAGTTTTGTTTAATTAGACCTTTTTTTTTGTTTTTAGATATGCTCTTGAGTATTGTCTATATAAATTACTTCTGGAATAAAAGACTCAGAAAGATGTAGAAATGTGCTTTGCTGTTTGTTTTAGTGATATATTTATTTTCTTTTTGTTAAGCCTTAGAAATTTGTAAAATATCTTTTTACCATTTGAGATAATAGATAATTCAAGCAACTAAAAGATTGAAACTTGGAGCTGACAGAAAGTGTTTGTGGAATCTAAGATATAATAAAGGATTCTAAGTTACTTAAAATTCGATGTAAAAAGGGTTCTGTTTGCTATCATGTTAATCATAAAGAATGTTTATATTTAAAACCAAGTTGCACATAGTAAACTATGGCATGGTAAATGAAGTTTTTGTGGCATAATGAATTAAGCCACTGCTTCGCATAGCAGATTGAAGTTTTGAATCTCTGTGCTCTGCTACTAATCCAGCTTCCTACTAATGCATGTGAGAAGGCAACAGATAAAGACCCGCGTCTGGGGTTTCCTGCCACCCATCAGGGAGAGCTGAATGGAATTCTGGGCTTCTGCCCTTTGGCTTTGCCCAGCCCTGGCTGTCAAGGGTCTGGGAAGTAAACCAAGGGATGAGAAGATTTCCTATCTGTGCCTTTCTCCATCTTTCCTGCTCCTCCTCACTCCCCTGCTCTCTCTCCCTCCCACTGCCCTTCAAGTAGATGAAATAAATAAATGCTAAGTGTGAAAACCTCAGCTAGACAGTTTAAGTAGTCACAGTGTGGAAACATTATTTCATCTTTGGCTTTTTTTCTTTTTTGCTGTCATACTCATTTAAGGCAGTGATGACAATTTTGTTTTAGTTAATGCACCACTTAAATCAGCATTGATAAAGACACATATACAATATAGTATCGAGAGGAAAGACACTTTTGAAAGATTCTTGCTTTGAGGATGAGCATTTGACTTGGTAGTTAAGATGCTTGTTGGGATGGTCATGTACCACAACCAGCTGCTGCTGATTCTAGCTTCCTGTTAATGAAGATTTGTTTATTTGAAAGGCAGAGTGACAGAGGAGAGAGAATGAAATCTTTCATCTTCTAGTTCATTCCCACAATTCCCTCAACAGTTGGAATTAGGCCAAGTGGGATCTGGGAGTCAGAAATTTCATCTGGGTTTTGCATGTGGGTGGCAGAACCCATGTAGATAGGCCATCTCTTTCTGTCTCCCAGGTGCTTCAGCAGGAAGCTGGATGGATGAGCAGAGTGGTCAGGAGTTGAATCAGGCCTTCCAGTTATGGGATGTGCTGACCTTTCAAGCCCATCTAAACCTGATACACCCCCAATGCCTCTGCCTGCCCCACACCCATCCCAGTTGACATTTTATTTTTAAATTCCTGCATGTATGTTATTGTTGAACTCAATTTGTGACATACTTTTCAAGTAACTTGATTAAAAACAAGTTTGAGTTTGTAAGCAAAAAAACATGTACTTTGACAACACAGAAATTTTATCCTGTGCTCTGTTTTATGTAACTTCATAAAAAATCTGATACATTGCAGTGAAATTCATAATTATCTTAAAAATTTTTCCAACTTTTAGTATATCTAAATTATATTTTTAAAATTTTATGTGTTTGCGAGGCAGAAAACATGAGAAGGAGAGAGAGATGTCTCATCCTCTAGTCAGTAGTGTCAGAGCAGGGCCCTGGGAGTTCATGGCAGAGCATCTCCCACGTGGTGCTGGGCAGCACAGTGAAGCCATTGCCTCTGGGTCTGCTGCAGCAGGTCGGCTGGTGAAACTGACATTCTGACATGGGAGCGGTGGGCATTCTAATTGGCCACATAACTACTAGGCCGATACCTTCTCCTGGTAACTGAATGTCAGTTTAAAAACTTTTAAGCTGTGCTAAAGGAGAATAAAATTTATGATGTGAGTTTTGTGAGTTACATTATCCAAGTCAACTTTCATATGTATTTGTTTAATAATTATATTATTTAGTGGGTAATATTCACACAGTGTTTTAACAGAAAAAGTGCTTAAATTGACCAGCTAACAAATATATGTGCGTTTTAAAAATCAGCCCTGTGGCTGGAATAGCTCATTAGTTCGATGTGCAGCATTCAGTACAGTTTAATTAGAATCTTAATTTGCCCTACTAAAAGTGAGCATTTACTGTTTTGATACTTCTGTTTGACAAGGATTACACATTTGTCTTTAAATTTTACATGATTTCATTTTCTAGCAAGTTGGCAGGTGTTAGCTATCTATAATTATAACTGAGTAATTTTTCAAATGCTATTCATAGCCTAAACACAGCAAGAAATTCTTCCGATCATGTGATAAAGACCAAGCTTTGCAAAACAGTGACAGGGTGGTATGTTCAGTTGGCTTAGAGGGACACACTGAAGAAGAGACTTTAAAAAGCAAAAAGAAAACTAAATGATAGATTTTTTTTTAAAGAAATAAAATTGTTTGAAGTCACTGGTTACTTTTTAAATCAAGATTTATCTACTTTTTCATCTAACAAGTTATATACATTGATAAATCATGAAAAGCTACCTATGTTTATTCAGTTTTTATGAAGGAGGCTCTGGGTGTTAATAAAAATGAAATGCTTACTATTGAGCCTACTGAGTTATTGATTTCATTTCATTCAGGTGATGTCTATTATGTACCTTACCATATGCCCAACAATATGCTTATCTATTTCTTTTTGACATGGGAAATTAAAGGCTGTAAGTTTCATTTTTTTTTAGTAAGGATTTTACTTTGTTTTTATTTTTTAAATTTTATTTGAAAGGCGAGAGAGGTAGAGATCTTCCATCTGCTGGTTTGCTCTCCATTTACCTTCTACAGCTAGGGTGGGCCAGAGACAGAAGCCTGCAGCTCAGCCTGAGTCTCCCACATGGTGCTTCCCAGAACTGTACCTATTAGCAGGCAGGTAGATTAGAAGGAGAGGCAGGACTTGAACTTGAGCACTCCACTATGAGATGTTGGTATCCTCAGTCATACTTTAACTGCTAAGTTAAATGTCTACCCAAAGGATTCTACTTTTAAGGGGGAAAGCAGCTTGTCTTTTTCTTGATTTTTATTTTTCCTAACAGTGTGTTCAGTCTTACTTTGAATTTTAGAGATATACTTCAGGATGGTTTATCAGCCATGTGCTCATGAAGAAATAATAAATAAGTAACCTCTATAATCCTAGTTTTCTCATCTATGTATTTATTATCTCAAAAATTAAGAGATGATACTGGTAAATCATTTTGCAATCTTCATATATATATATATATATATATATATATATATGTATATGGTGATATTACACTGTTAGGGCCCATGTTGTAGCATAAAGGAATAAGCCACAATCAATGCCAGCATCCATATGGGTGCTGGTTTGTGTCTCAGCTGCTCCATTTCTGATCTGGCTCTCTGCTAAGAGCCTGGAAAGGCAGCAGAAATGTCTCAGATGCTTGGGCCCCTGCCACCCATGTGGGAGAGCTGGCTAAAGCACCTGGCTTCAGCCTGGCCCAGCCCTGGCCATTATGGCTATATAGTAAATGACCTAGCAGATGGAAGATCTTTCTGTCCTTCCCTCTCTCTCTGCCTTTCAGAAAAATAAATCTGGAAAGAGAGAGATAAAGGGAGGGGAGGAGGAAGGAGGGAAAGAGAGAGACATGTAGAAAAAGAGCTGGCACATAATAAGCGTTCAGTAAATGTTAGTGATGATGATTAACTTAAATCTTACAGCTTAATGAGTTGAACTCCAAACTGGCATTACTAGGAATGACAACCTGACCATCATTAATTCTGCTTTTGTACATCCCACATTTTTGTGCCTGTATGTATTAGTACCTTTAATTGCCTTCTGTAACACTAAATTTCATTGCCACAGATTAGCTAATAATGCTAATGTGATGTCTAGCTGTGTCTTGGGATGTTTTTAGCCACTCACTGCCCCAAGGTAAATAATGGACTTGCCAAGACATTGGCACTGTCTAAAGTTTACAGCAGACCTCATGGCAGATCTGTGGCAGTCAGTCTGTCATTGAAGGGCAGCATCATTTTCATATGCCAGCATGGCACCAGCAGGAAGAGGCAGTAGGTAGGCAGCTGCATGTCGTCTAAATGGTGAAATGCACTTTGTGAGATCCAGGGCTAAAGGCTGTTGCTTCGGTGCCTGGACAGCTTTAGAGGATGATGGTCAAAACCTCAGACTGAGGAATTAGTCAAGCCCCAGGTTTATGTCTTGCTTTGCCAAAGACTGTGACTTTGGATGTGTTATATAACCAGCTTAAGCTTTGGTGCCCTCACAGAGTTAGGCGGTAAGATGTGCAGTTCTTACTGGAAACCAGTGAGCTGTCAGAGAATGACAGCTGTGGGTATTGTGTTCCATCTCCTCCCTCTTCAGGAGATGAGAAGTCGAACCCCCTGACCCAGTATGTCAGTAGTCACCCAAGTCTCCAGGCAACTGCAAGTGTTCTCATCTGCTTTCAGGTTCCCTTGTCTTAGGAGAAGAAGCACCCTTGGGAACTATAGTGAATGATTTCATAAATATTTTAGCTCTCTGGGGATTGGATTCTCCTTATGTAATAGTAGTCTCTTACCAAACTTATAAACATTGGACATTTTAATATACCTTCAAGGGTGATTAGGATGTCTGCATCCTGTGTCAGAGTCCTTGGGTTTGTCACCCACCTCAGACTAACGCAGAGGTTGCCTAAAGCAGCTGAGTTCCTGTTACCTGTGTGGAAGACATGGATTGAGTCCCCTCTCCCAGCTTTGTGCACACCCCCACAACAACACACACCAAAATCACCAGTAAAGACCCTTGGGGAATGGACCAGATGAGTTGAGGGAGTGCTCTTGCTGTCTCACACTCCCACACCTCCTTACTCCCTCTTTCCCCTGTCCTTCCCTTGCCTCTTCTCACAGGGTTCCTCTGCGTGGCACATGAAAAAACCAAAACAAAAACAAAAACAAAATCAGAAACCTTTTCAGTATGTCTCAAGGCCATACAATGGAGAAAAGCAAGTGATGACTTGTATGTCAGTGTTGTCAGTGAACAACTGAATCCTGTGCAGCTGGTTGATTCACGTCTAGTACTCCAAGCAGGTTGTTGTCTACTGAGACTGCTTGCCTTGCAGGTCTGCCGAGGACATTGGAGCTGCCTGATTTGTGTTCCCTCTCTGCTTCCCTGAAGGGAGCCTGATGTAGTAAGCAGAAAATTCCCCAAATATCCTCTCACTCTCATTTAACCAGATAACTTGGTATAATTTAGATTAGTGTAAGTAATGAAAGTTTACGTTGCCGAAAAGATGCTTTGGAAGAGATGGCAGGATTTGGGATTGGATATTCATGTTTGATGTTTGAGATGTGTTTGATAGCATGTGACCTGTGTCTTTGGGGCCTCTCCTAAGCTCCCATGTGCATCTCATTATCTGTTATGTACTGGGGTGGATGGGTGTGCATGTGGGGAGGAGCTGTGTTGAGGTGGATAGCAGCAGATCCCCCTTTCTGCTGTAAAATGTGCCATAGGATTGAAACCAAATCTTTTAAAATCATCTTCTCAGTCTGTATGTTTTTGGCTATGAAAAGAGTAGTCTCATTAAGCCTAATTCTTAGCCCTTTTGTTATTCAACCTTAAGAGATTATAACGGTAGATGCTATAATTCCCAATTTTATGCATTATGAAAGATCATATAGAGCAAATAACTTGTGAAGGTACTGTAGTTAATGAAGAACCAAGTTTCAAACCCAAGCCTGGAGACTCAAGAGTTTAGGATGTTCACCAATATATCACATTTTTGGAATATAAACGTAATGAAAAGATTCCTACTGCAGATAAACTCCCACAGATACACTGCTTTTCTTTCAAATTATTTTTCTTTTAAGATGAAACACAAACCTCTGGTGTTTCTAGGAGGAACCGTGTTCTCAGGTGATGTTATTAAATTGCATCTTAAATTCTTATTTGAATGCTGACCCATCTGACATCGCAGCTTAATCCCTACTGAATCTTTGTGTTTCCTGTGCCGTGTAATTTTCATTATGTCGTCATGCTCAGTTTCAACTGATGGCCAGGAGTCTGTGGACAGTGATCCTGGAAATAGGGTATGTAGAAGATTTCTCTTGAGGAGATTCCAAGCAGGATGGCTTCTTTATTGCACTATCCAAATGAAAATTTAGTATATTTCCATGAGTAAGAGACTCAAGATTAGCTCTGAATGTTAAAAGAGCATTCTCCTAGCTAGTTCATTGTTGCCATGACAGTGCTGGCAGTGCAAGTGTTGTAGTAACTCCTTGCAACGATCTTATTTTAGACCCTAACGTTTGCAGGGCTGAACGTCCCCCTTCCCCGCCCGCAAGTGACTCTAGTGGAAAAGTACTGGTTTTATAGCTGGCTTCTAGCTTTTGTAGCTGAAAGACTGCACCATTGTGAGCTTTAAAAAAATGGTGTAGGAGTGTTGAGTATTTTTCCTGTGGATTATGAATGTTTCAAATCTCCCAAAATATGATACTGCATTGCATGTCATACTGCAAGTTGTTTACAGCTAAAAAGAAAAGGAGCCTCAATTATCTTTTTAGAAATCAAGCCCAGATTGTATAATTATACTTGAACTCATATAGAAATGATTTGTATTGTCTTGGGAGCATATTTTAAAGCCTGGATTCTTTTATTATTTTTTCAGTAATTTTGGAAAATTGTCACTATAAACATAAAAGATTATGTTTAAACAGTTGTGGAAAAGTAGTTTTCCCATGTCCTTTCCATAATTCAGTGTTTATCTGCTTAAATTATAATATCTTAATCTTGATGTCTCACACTATGAGCTCACCTAAGTTTGTAATAATTCTTAGAAACTATCTGAATTAACAGAATTGTTGAAGTGTGTTTACCTTTGTTGCCTATTTTGTGTTATAAACTGGATTACTAAGCATGTAACTTCTGTTGTAGATGTACTTTTAAGCACAAATAGTTTCAATTTGTAATTCTAAGTGCCATTTATACAAGGGACTTGAGCATCTGTGAATTTTGGTATACTGGGAATTCCTGCAACCAGTCTATCCTTCCGTGGATGTCAGGGGATGACTGTGCTACCTTAAAGCTTAGTTCAGCTTCTTCAGATGTTAAAGACTTAATTCATCCTGCATTACTGGGCTCCTGTTGATAATTGGCATATGAATGGGAGGCAAACACTGTGATTTCTTTCTTTCTTTTCAGTTTCTCACAGAAAATAATTTTCTAAAAAAAAATTAACCCCAAGCTAGAATTTTACTTGAAACAATGAGATTTAATCAGAGGTGCGTTTTATTATTCTCTTAGTAGTAATTATTCATGTGAAAGGGCATTCTGTTCCAATCTACACTTTGATGATTCCTTCTTTCAACTTGGAATTACCAGTGTAGTAACATATGAACATGAAAACTCTGAAAAAAACATTCTATTTTTCCTGCCACATGTTTATTTTACTGGTTGGAAAGTAAATGATAGGTGGTTTCTTTTTCTTTGTTCAAATCCTTAATAACAGGGTTGTCACTTTTTTCCTGAAACCTCTCCTTCGAATTCCAAGGTGGAAATACTTTATTAAAATAAGAATTCATTTTAAATCTTTGTGTCTGATACTGTTCTGGCATTTTTCTGGATGATACTTAAAAAAAAAAGCCTTCCCCATCTCAAGAATGTGTAATGATTTACAGGAAAGAGTAAAGAATAAATGAAGACTATGACCAAAAATGTAAGATTTTATGGCAATATATTAATAACATACAACTACTGATGAGAAACCTTTATCATATAGCCAGCCTGAAAGAAGGCAATTTGGATATTATCAAAACTTGGTAATTCCACTTCCAGGAAGTCAGCTCAAATAGCTTTATGTATCTGGATAATCACTTTCGTTCAGTTTATGATAGAAATGTATTATCCTGTATAATAATCTAAGGACCCAATGAACAATAGGGGAATAATTAAATTTTAATATTATGCAAAGGACTAGTTTAGTTTATGAAAGTTATTTTTAGGTATATTTATGTGAGAAGAAAAGTAGGCAAAACAATTTTAAAATAGTAGGACTTTGGTATACTGTACATGTCTTATGGGGGTGGGAGGCAGGTAGGAAGATGCATGCAGCAGGATGTTATTCATAGTTCCCTTTTGGGGTTTGGTTAGTGGTGATTTGATTTTGAGTGCTTAGCATATGGTGGGCGCTAGAGCAAGCACTTTGCATGTGGCATTTGCAACAGTTCTGTGCAGTGCAGGTCTGGTGGAAGAGCTTCCCCAGACAGAGCAAGTCAACCTAAGCATGTTCCTGCTATTCACTTACAAGGTTAGATCCAGTTCCTGATGTGTTTGGCCAACAACACAGCAACTTCTCCAAAGCTGGGAGTCATGGAAAAGATGCAAGTGCAGGCCTGTGCTGCTTCTGCTTCCCTTGGACTATGACAGTCAGTAGGGTGTCACTGACAGGGTCCCTTCTGGCATGGAACTGGAAGTAGGGGGGTGGGAGGGCCAGGTGGGGTAGTGGCATTCACACCTATTGAGTCCTGTCCTGGCATCACCATTGCATTTTTATTGTTTGCGGTTTATAGTCCTATTCTAGAGAATTTTCACAACGGTTGGAGCACTTCTTTGAAGGTCTGTTTCCCTGTCCTTTCTAATTTTATTGCCACAACAATCGTTGAAGATGAGCTTTATCTTTTATAGCTGAAGAAACAGACCCAGAAAGCCAGTCACTTCATTCAAATTGTGAATACTGGACTTGGGAGCCATAGCTGATTCTTAATCTGTTTTTCTATAGTTGCTTTTATTTTTAAAATCATTTTTCTGCAATGAGCTTGCATTTTATATTAGAAGAACAAAATCAATATGGAAAAATTCTCTGTGTTAAGGTGGTTCAGAGCAAGGAAAGATCAGGATGGGCTGGTATGAAAAAGCTCAATAGAGCAAATAAATTTAATGTAATAATTAACTTGTTTTCTCAGCTTATCTGTTCGTTTCCACAAGTGTCGCTGCCTCTCTCCCCAGCGTGCCCAGACCAAGCCTCTGATGGCAGGCTGGACGTCATTAGTGCTCTGCCGTGCTTTCCTACGGACTGCTTTCCTTTTTAGTGGCCCACTTCGTCTTCCTTGTGCCATCTGCTCACATATGCACATGTAACTAACTTTTGTCAAAGCTCCTTTTACATTAATGTTATTCCATCAGAAGTGGTAAAATTATATTAAGTGATATTTCTCATGAATATCTCAAATTCACATGCTTTAAAAACTTACTAAAAAGCAGCAGAACTAAGATCTTGATTCTTGACTAATGAGCTAATCTTATAGCATGACCTGGGACAAACAGGCATTGAGGCAGCAATATTCACTAAAATATTGAGGTCTTTTCATAATAGTTGATAAACCTCAAAGAGAAAGTGTAAGTAAAAGCAATAAAATTAACAATATTAGTGAAGATGGGTGGTTATCTTATAAACCACCCTCACTTTAAGCTATTCTGTCATTAAAGTATGAAGCTAGAAACTTTGCTTTGATATCCTATTGTTTATTTCAGATGCTGGGAAAGGTGCAGAAGCCGTAGGATAGGAAAGAGAGACCACACAAACGAACTGGGGAAGAGCCGGTGTGTCAATCTACCCTCTTCCCATTCCCCTCAAAAAGCCAAATGTGCCAGGAGAAGCATGGTCCAGACAAAGGTGTAACTACAGTGGCTGCCACAAGCCAGAAGACCCTCTGAAATGCTTTAGTGCCCTTGAAGTACTTTAAAAAAATGAACAACTGAATTAGTTATCTATTGCTTCATAATAAATTTGGCAGCCTGAAACAATACACATTATCTCACAATTTCTGTGACTGAAAAAAAAATCTGTCTATAGTTTAGCTGGTGTCTTGGCTTCTGGGTCTGTCATAAGGTTGCAGTTAAGGCATCTGCCTGTGCTGTGGTCTCATCTGAAGGCTTGGATCAGGGAAGAATGCACTCATGTGTTTGCTGGCAGAGTTAGTTCCTTCAAGATGGAAGGATCAAAAGCCTCAGTTTCTTAATGGCAGGTGGCTGGAAGCTGAACCATATGACTCAGCTAGCTATCCTGCTCCTAGGAATATACCCAAAAGAAATGAAATGTGCATATGAGAAGGGGATGTGTAATCCTATATTTGCAGCAGCACAATCTGCAGTAGCAAAGACATGGAAACAAGCTAGATGAGCGTCCAAAGAAGAGTGGTTAAAGAAACTAGTACATCTACTCTATGGAATATTATTCAGTTATTAAGAAAAATGAAATTATACTATTTACAACGAGGTGGTCCCAACTAGAGACCATTATGCTCAGTAAAATGAGACAATCAGAAAAGAACAAATACCATATGTTCTCTCTTATATAAGGAAACCAACATGGACAGTGTAACTTCAATAATCTGATCCACACTATTTTTTGTTTGTTTGTTTGTTTTGGCTATATCCCATGTATTTCGATGTTTTTTATTTCAGTTTTGTTTATTCCAAATAATTTCTTTTCTCTTGGCGAATTCATCACTGTCTCATGGATTACATGGTGGCATCATTTTTCCCAAGAGACTTTTGTGCTTCCTTTTTGTCATTCATGTGTTGGTTACTCAGTGGCATGTTTTTTCATGGTGTTGTAATTTGTTGTTGATATTGCTATTGTTGTGGCTGTTCTAACTCACACCAGTTGTTGACATGGTTTCATGGCTTCTCAATTATGGAAATGTATAGTGATGGAGTACTGGTATCTGTCATATACAGGCATGGGAGTATAATGGAGCATGCATCCCTACTTCCAGATGAAAGATGGATTCCCAATGAAACTGTTGGACATGTGTAGACAATGGGATGCTGGACTGTCTGAGATTATCTGTGCCAACAGTGTTGGGGTACACTTAAATAAGGGACTAATAGAATTATGACTCCTTATGAAGGACTACAACATTGTAGTAAAATGGGGGAAAAATCTGTCGGGGAGTAGGAGTTTGGGGGGGAATCCCAGCCTGTACGAAATGTACCACATCATTCAAAATTCAAAATAAAAATATGTTAAAAAAAAAAGAAGAGGTATGCAGAAATGAGCTAGAGAGAATACCAGTATGACTGAAATCACAGCCTTTAATAATCTAATCTTTAACAAGATCTCCATCATTTCTCCTTTGATCTTTTCATTAAAAGAACATTGTAAGGCCCGGCCGGCCCATTCTTACAGATTAAACTGCAGGAGGTAGAAATCGCTGGGGTCCATTTTATTACCTTTTGCGGGGGAGCCATCTTCGTTGTCACCTCCTGTGACACCCTCTCTTGAGGCTAGGGGATGGGTGGAATGGGCCTAAGAAGAGTTGCAGCTTAGCATCTACGCTCAGGAAGCAGAGCAGCGTCCAGAAAGGAGTAAGCTGGAGCAAATCAAGTGTGAGCCCTGCTTCTGACTGCTTCCCAGCACTTCAGGCAGTTGGGCAGTCCCCAGATGAAGGATCCCCCTTGCAAGAGAGATGCTTTCCCTGGCGCTCCTGCCCCCTCACCACATGTGGTCCATTGAGTTTCAGTGGGAGAGAATCACCTGCATGTGGCACCTCTCATCCTCTGCCTCCTTTCTTCTTCCTTCCTCCATGACTCTCCTCCCTCATAATGCCTGTGCAGTCCTAGGAGATTTCCTGCTTCCTGTTCTTTGCACTGAATGGAAAGCAGTGTTCATCTGAAAAGCAGGAAGTAGACATCCAATGATTGTCCAATGAGCTGTGAATCAGGTCTTACCTGTGCCTGTGACAGAAGGGAGAAGGGTATGCCACACGACTTCTGTGAACATTCTCAAATGAATAATGAATGAAAAATACTGCACAAACAAGCTCGTGGCTAACTTTACTTTCAATTTAGTGGTGTCTGAAAGGTAGCAGATGAGATAATTTCCTTTTTTAGTGCTAATTCTTACGAGTTTTGACAATTACAGAACCACACAGCAATGACAAAATAATTGATAGCACTCATTTTTTTTTTCATCTTGCACCACTGAATGCAATGTTGAGATGAGGACCTTTCCATTATAGAGGAAACTCTTGATTTTAAATATACCTTTTTCATTTCATTCTTAGTATCCTGACCAAATATTTTATCAAACTATTTTTATGTATATGTTAAGTGTAGGAAGGAAAGCTGTACATACTTCCAGACGTGTGTGCATACCCGCATACACCCTGACAGAAGCTAATGATTTATACTCTTCTGATTTTTTCCAAAATTTTTGTAACAATTTTAATGCCGTATATTTATGAGGAAATGTACAGCATTAAAAAAGAATATAAGCGGAAATACAGCAGTCCCTAGTCCCCTGCTACAAGGGATGAGTTACATGAGCCCCGAGAGTTCCTGATGGTGTCAGATGGTGTCAAGCTGTGTATGTTTTCCTTACACATACTTACAATGAACTTTTAGAGATGTTCAGAGATTAACAACAACAGCAATACTACAGAACAATTATGATCATAGGCTTCATAAAAGTTATATGGATATGGCCCTTTTCAAAATATATTCTTCTGTTCTCTGCCTTGTTCTTGTAGTAATATCTAATGCCACAATGCTTTGTGAGGAAATGAGCTGAGGTGACATGCATTGTGGTGGAGATGCAGGCTACTATCCAGGGACTGTTGGTGCACAAGCAGTGTCAGCCTGAAAACCCAGATGACTGTAAGTGACGAACAGGCGAGTAACATGCCTGGCGTGTACACTGTGGGCAAAAGGCTGACTCACATCCCAGGCAGGATGGAGCAGGACCCGGTAGGATTTCGTCACACTACTTGGAGTGGCATACAATTTAAAACTCGAGAACTGTTTGTCTCTGGGATTTTCCATGATAGGCTGGGATTGTGTACCATTTTCTGTTCGTAGTCAAATGGCCTTTATGCTTAGAAGACTTCAATATACTCTCTGAAATGTTTTGCCCAATGGGAAATTTTTTAAAGATGCAGTTCCATGCTAATTTTAAAAGGCAAAATCATTTGATTTCCTTCAGAGATCTCTCTGTTTTAAAGACTTCAGCTGCTAATGGAAATAATTTTTCTATTTGGATTTGCATTTGTGTGATTTGTCTTCCATCCTTTGTCTTCTTTCCTACTGGATAATACCTACATTGACTTTTCAGCTCGTTGTAACTCTTTTGAGCACTAGATGGCACCCTCGTTCAACTGAAATCTAGCTTACCAATATATTTTGATACTGGGAACCTTAGTAGAGAACTTTGGTGTGTATTTACTGTTGTTTTAAAGGAAGTTTAGGGGAGAAAGGGAACGTTTCTAGGTTAAAATAGCTGAGTTTAATTGGTTGAAGGTTTGGTTTTTTTTTTTAAGTACCTACTGTCTTTAGGACTGTCCTAGTTTCACATCATTTTGCAGGAGATGAAAATCACTTCTCTTTCTTCTTGTTGCTCATTCTCGCTGTCACTCTGCCTTTCAAATAGATAAATCTTTTTTAAAATCACACTTTGAGATCTTGCATTCTATTCTAGCACTTGGAAGTTTTCTTCCAGGTTCTGTTTAAAGCTCTGTGGGTGGCTTTATTTAACTTATCCATCTTATCAGAGGTAGCTGAAGCCTGAAGAGGTTACTTAACTCTCCCCTGTTTACCTGGCTGAATGTACAGCTGAAAACACCTGTCATGGAATAAAAATATTTATGACTAATTTATGCATATAAAATTAAGGAATAAAACTGACCTTTTAAAAAAATTATAGGGCATAGAAAAATCTTCCACCTGGCACTTCATTCCACATATTTTCTATAACACTCAGGTCTGGGCCTGGCCACACCATCTGGGTTTCCAGTGCGGGTGGCATCATGATCTGCTGCCTTCTTAGGCACAATAGCAAGAAGCTGGATTGGAAGTAAAGGAGCTGGTTCTCCAACCTGCATTCCAATGGAGAGTGACTGCATTAGCAGCAGCTATTTAACTGCTGCACCACAAGGCCAGCCTCCATGGAATAACAACTAACTAGGCCCTTTTCCTGTTCGTTGTAGAATTGTTTTAGATAACAAAAGGATGTTTCTAATAATGCAAATAATTAAGTATTTAAGTGAGTAGTAAAAGAGAATCACTCTCATTTACCAACAGTAGAAGAAAATTTTCAAAACAAATGTGTTTTAAAAGATGTTCTAATGTGAGGGTTCTTTTGGCTACAAAAGCTACATATACTTGCTTGTGTATTTCTTGGGAAAGAGCCCAAATTTATCAGATTTTCAGAGACATAGTGGTCCTTAGAAGATTAAAAACTAGTACAAAAACCAGGAGGAATCTGCTGTGGTATTTCCTGGCACTTTAGAGAATACTTGAAGTGATTGAAATTTGGGAGCTTTTAAGCCAGCCAAGGGAAAATTGTGTTGATTAAACATTAGCTTCGTGATCTCATGCTGCGATACTCTGGTGAGGTGTCTGGTGATTATTTGTGCTTGAGTTTTTGGTGATGCTCATCATAAACTGGCAAGCCCACAGCAAGAGAGCCTACAGGTTGAAAGTTCAAGTCTGGCTTCCACATACTGAAGACACAAGGAGTCCAGCTGACCACAGCAGAGCTGTAACCCTTATGTAGCATGAACAGGAAACATTGTTAATAAAGAAATTAGTTTTAGTCACAGTGCCAGGGTACAGGGTATATCCTGGTTCTACCTGTCGAGCCTTGGGCAAGCCGCTTGTCTCTGGTGAGTTTTATTGTCTGCCAAGAGAAGATAATGGCGTCCTGACCTCTTTATGATACTTAGCACAGTGCCTACCTTAGTACTTAATGTGGTAAAGGCTTACATCTTTCCTTGTATGTATCTCAGTTATCTACAGCAGTGTCCCCTCTTACTCTCTAGCCTTACCTTAACTGAACTGAATCAGATTTGAATCCCTAGGGGACTATAATACTTGTTATAGTTTGAGAAGTACCATGTTGATTATTTTAAGCTTTTTGGATTTTATCCTAACATAAATGGAAACCTAGTACAATGTTTTTTAGAAGAGTCATATATATATATATATATAAGTTTTGAAAAGCAAATTGACAGAAGTTGAGACAAATAAAGATCTTCCATCTGCTGGTTCATTCCCCAAGCGGCTGGAGCTGAGCCAGTCTGAAGCTGGGAGCCAGGGGTATCTTCCAGATTTTTACACATGAGTACACATCTTTGGGCTATCCTCCAGTGGTTTCCCAGGCCATAAACAGGGGACTGGATGGGAAGTGTAAAAACTGGGACATATATGGACACCCTAATGGGGTACAAGCACCACCACAAGGGAGGGATTAGCCTACTATGCCACAGCGCCTTCCCAACTATTGCCTCTTATACTGCCTGGGTCCATGTCAACCATGAGGAAAACAGCCCCTGTGTAGGCCTAGGGAAAAGGCTGTGCCCCTTAGGGCAGACTCCCTGAGCTCTCCTTAAAGCATGATCTGTATGGGCACATGCTTGTGTCCTGTGGACTTGATCTGTCAGCACATGCAGCTGGAAAAAATCAGAGTAGACCCTATCAGTACAAGAGCCCCATGGTCTGAATTTTATGGACAAATACCTTTTTGTTTTTGTGTCTTCTTTTTTCAAATCATGGGTATATTTTGTTCAGTGTGACTATATTTTCTAAATAAAAATATGAAATGGAACATTAATCATAATAAAGTGATGTTGGCTGCTGTTGGAGGAGTGAATAGGACGGGGAGCAGCAGTGGAAGCGTGAAGAGCAGTTAAATGCTATGGGGTGGGGGCTTGGTGCAGTAGTTAGGACCCCACTTAGGATACTGGCCTCCTGTGTTGGAGTGCCTGGTTCAGGTGCCCACTCCACTTCAAGTCCAGATTCCTACTAGTGTGCATCTTGGAATTGTAGCAGATGGTGACACCCAAGTCCTTGGGTCCCAGCCACTCACGTGGAAGACCCAGATTGAGCCCTTGGCTCCTGGCTTTAGTTTGTTAGGACAAACTGGCTGTTGTGGGTAATTGGAGACTAAACCAGTAGATTTACAATCTCTCTGTATACCTCTCTATCTCCATCTCTCTCTGCCTTTCAAATAAAGTGAAAATAGATGAGGAACAAACCCACAACTCTTTAAAATAAATGAATGGTTATCACAGTCTTTCATCAGTAGTTGATGTAAGGTTGTAGTAGTAGTAATGAAGATGCTGTTCTGATTAGCTTTTAATTATTTCATTGCTGTGTTTAAGTTGAATAAAGTCAGTGTTAACAATTTTTTCTTAAAGAGTTGTGGGAACTAAACTTTCTGGCCATTGAATACTTGGAAGTATTTATTACTTGGACCTATTTTTACTTTATTGGAGTAGGGGGGTTAAGATCATGAGGACACTTTTCCATTATTCTCTAGCATCCAGTGTTTATAATGAGAAGTTTTCTGCAAGTCTGACTCTCATTCTTTTTGTGTGAAGCCTGTTTTTGCTGTTAACAAAACAAAACCTATTGAGCAATTCCAAGAATAGCACAGTGAATATGATATGCACCCTTCAGTTAAATTCACATATTGTTAACATTTACCACAATGGCTTTCCCTGGTTTTTTTTTTTTCCCTCTCTCTTGTTGAAATCCTGTGAAATTACAGAGTCTTCATCCCTAAATAGTTTATCAGAAAAAGGATATTCTGGGAGCTAAGGCTGTTTCTGCTTACCATAAGAGTCGGAAATGTCACCAGGGTATGTCATGCTGTGTGCCTGCCCCTTTTACTATGAATCCTTTGTTCTTTATTCCTTCCTGATAGAGACCAAGATAGCAAATCCTACTGTTTTCCTTTTCCACTGTTTCTTCTTGTATCCTATTTTCTGCTGTTATAGCAATATCACAAGCTGGATAATTTATTAAAGATTATTTATTTATTTTTGTTTATTTATTTATTTTATTGGAAAGGCAGATGTACCAACAGAAGGAGGTATATAATGATCTTCCATCTGCTGCTTCACTCCCTAAGTAGCCACAACGGCTGGAGCTGAGCCAGTCTAAAGCCAGGAGCCTCTTCTGTGTCTTCCATGCAAGTAAGGGTGCCTGGGCTTTGGGTCATCCCTGACTGCTTTCCCAGACTATAAGCAAGGAACTCAACAGCTAGTGGGGCAGCTGAGACAAGAACCAGTGCCCGTATGGGATCCTGGCATGTGTAAGAGAAAGATTTAGCCAGTAGGCTGTCATGCTGGGCCCAGGCTGGATGATTTATAAAGAAAAATTCCTATTTTACAGTTGTAAAGGCTGGGAAGTCCAACCCCATGGAGCTGGCATTTGGCGAGGGCCTTCAGGCTGTGTGCTAGCTGGCAGAAAGTTCCTTGTGCACTCGTAGGGCAGCAGAAAGGCTGAGGGGGTGGGTGCAGCTTCTGACCAAAAGCCTGGCCTCTGCTAAGTGACCCACTCCCACGACAGAGGCACAGGTCCACCTGATAAATTGCCACATAAGTTTGGAGGAGTCATTCCAACCACACCATCTCTCTCACGTCTTTTTTTTTTTTTTTTTTTTGCCCTGTGGTCGGTTACCTGTTAGACCTTCCTCTTAACCTCTTCTTAGGTATTGTTTTTTGTCTTTCTTACTCTGTCTCTTGGGGAGTTCCCTCAACTTAGCTTTCAGATTACAACAAACAAACAAACAAACAAAAGTTCCTGGTCCCTGGTTTGGCCTGTTAAAGTGTTGACTGTTGTGGGTATGGGGCATTGAATTAGTAGATGCCTTGGGATCCTGCATCCACGTAGGACCCGGAAGAAGCTCCTAACTCCAGGCTTCAGAATCGGCTCAGCTCCAGCCGTTGGGCCACTTGGGAAGTGAAATAGCAGACAGAAGATCTTTCCCTCTCTGCCTTTCCTTCTCTCTATAAATCTTATCTGCCTTTCTAACAAATAAGTAAGTAAATATTTTAAAAAAGCAAATTCAACTGTTTTTTATAATTGTCATCTAAGGTTTGATTTTTATAAAACATAAAAACTATTATTTTTGCATTATAGGAAATAAAGTGGCAGAAATATTCACTACTGTGTGGGTTTAACTAAAGTTAAAATAATTATAAATATTTTGCATTACAAAACTATACAGTGAAATAAATGAAAAAAGGGTCCAAAAAAGCAACATTTTCATTATTTGTGATTGTTAGGTACTTTCAGTATCTGTACAGAAAATCTTCTTTTGCTATATTTTATATTGATATTTATCTCCCTGTTTATACTCTGAGTCAAGCTATTTGACCAGAATGTTATGTGGGTCTCCCGTTATGGGTGGCAGGGACCTATGGACTTGAGCCCTAGAAGTTATCTTGATGGGTGGGTTGAAGCTGTGAGTAGAGAAGTACTTTGGCTGCTGTGATAGAAGGAAGCGGCAGCAAGCAGAAATTGCTCAAGTGAATGAACAGCCAAAGTGAGAGCAATGGGGAGATTCCTAAACGATTATGGACTCTGAAACAAAGAACTAAGAATAAAACTCCACTAAAGAAATGGATACCAGGCCCAGTGCAGTAGCCTAGTGGCTAAAGTCCTCACTTTGCATGTGCCGGGATACCATATAGGCACTGGTTCATATCTTGGCAGCCGTGCTTCCCATCCAGCTCCCTGCTTGTGGCCTGCGAGAGCAGTTGAGGACGGCCCAAAGCCTTGGGAGATACTTGCGATCCTGAATTCATAAAGCTCGGAAGAGGCTCTTGGCTTCTGGCTTTGGATCAGAGCAGCTCCAGCTGTTGCGGCAGCTTGAGGAGTGAACCAGCAGACAGAAGATCTTCCCCTCTATTTCTCCTCCTCTCTGTATATCTGATTTTACCAGGGAAAGAAAGAAATGGATCCCTCTGCTAGGTTTACTTTCTCTTCTGTCCTCTTTAAATTTGGACAGTCATATTTAGCATTCTGCTTTAGAGGATTTTTCTAGCCTTCCCACCCTCAACTCATTCCATTGTAAGTGCTATTTACCTCCAAAAATGTCCATCAAAGACTTACACTGAATGGCTGCATATCAGCAATGCTTTGGAGTGGCAGGTAGAGTGCACACCATATAGGGAGGGTGACAAGAGAGCTCAGGAAAGGAGTTCCAGTGTGCCCCGCCCCCGGCAGATTGCAGACGGGGAGGGGGAGGCTGGGTGGGCGGGGGAACTATGAAGTTCACACTGTTATATTGAGTGATATGAGCTGGAGGTTGGTGGGACTTCTGGACTGCAGGCTTTGTTGGGGATTACATCACTTTATTCCTCAGAAAACCAACCAGATGAAATTATATTAGAATAAAGATTTTAAAAGCATACACTTTAAAAATAAACCTGTTCTGAGCAACTTAGTTGATTTTGTTAATATTATACCGGCACAGCCATGCCTGGGGAGATAATGAGATGCTGTTGGTTTTTCAAATTTCCTTCCCAAGCTGCAAGTCTTTTGTGTTCTGCCGTCTCTGGGCTACTTGAGCTGTGACTTAGATTTGTTGCACTGCAGGTCTCCATTGACACTTGACCCAGGAAATCAGTTTCTCTGCATGGACTCCTTAGCCCTGGCCTTTCACTGTGGCACGCGTTCCTTTTGTGGGGTGGTCATTGTTTTTTTTTTTTTTAAGTTTCTACAAATAGTGCTCATTTGTATCTGTCGGTTACCCAGCTGTGCAGCAGTTTCCATCAAGTGAGGTTTCCCTGGACCTCTTCTCTGCCGTCCTGTCTCATGTTGCTGAGCACAGAAGATTGTCTGATTCACCATGGTGGCCTTGTCTCACTTTTATTGAAAGTTGAATGCCATCAGATGACTTCAGTGCTCTGATGTACCAAGAATTGTGACTTTCAAGTCACAATTTCCTAAGAGAAATAGAGTAGATCCTACCTGCTACTTTTTTACTGCCTTCTGGGATGGTTCATACATATTCCTTGCCCTATTCTCAGGGGAAAAATAAAGAGGGCTCTCCCAGCCACCTCCCACCAAACACACTGCACCCTAGTGACATAAAAATAAGCTAATGATTTGCTTCTCCCTCTCAGAAGTTTACAGCAAAGGCTCTAGGGAGAGAGGGGAATTTTGGTCAAAATTATAGAGTTTCATATTTATTGTTTGATTTTTTGGCTTTATGCCTTTGTAACCTAACAATACAAGGTAGAGGAGCTGATAAAGAATTGTTATTATCTGTTACTTTGAGTATTGTAACTAATTTGAATGGAAAGGTGGATTTTCCAAAGTATTGCATTCATTTTATAATTTTGCGTTTCACTGTGTGCATATTAGTAATTCATTTAGCTACCATAAACTTGCCTCTTTTTAAAATTTAAGAGTTAACCTCCTCCTTAGTTGGTTCAAGCTTTTCTTACACTAAACAGAAATACTCATCTATGCACAGTACTTTTGATATGATTTTAGATGATAATTTTAGACTTTTTAAAACTTTGTTTTAAAAAATCTTGAATTTTAAAGAAGATGTTTTTATTTGGTGCTTTTTTGTTCTTAATAAACAATATTTTAAGACATCAGGGATGTTACAGTCACTGTGTCCACAAATGTCTACAAGACGAGTGTTTTATCCAGAGCCTTGCTACCCTGAAGACACATGGACTCAGTGTTTTGGCCTCCAGACTGTCCGTATTCAGCCCAGTCATCTTTTCCCTTTGCTTGCTTGTTTATCCTCTTGTTCTACTTTTGAAACTGTTTCAGAAAGAGCCACTTGGCTTCAGACTTTCATGCTCATGTCTCTGCAATCAGATAGCAAGGAAGAATGCTATGATTTTGTAGCCAAAAGAGTTTACATTTTAGTTACTTGGATCATACTGCATTGCTGTTTTAAACTGAGTGATAGAAACAGATTTCTGAAAATTGCATGAGTTAAATGGAAACAGGAAAGGGAAAATGTGAATAATATCCGGGTTCTTCAAAAAGTTCCTGGAAAATTGCAATTAAAACTGAATATATATTGGTGCAAATTTTTTTTGAAATCTTTGAATAGTGTTTTTTTTTTTTATAAAGCACATTTTCTCCTATGAACTTTTTGAATACCCTTAGTGTTCTTGTTAATTGGAGAGGCATAATAAAAAACAATATTATGAGAAAAGATGTTTTGTAAGCCTGGAATAACACTGGTTATGATGGATTCTCAAAAATGCCTGTAGTTAAAGCAACTATAAGGTTATAAGACTGTGCCAGTAAATTTTAAAGTGAGAAATACTAGGTAAAGAGAATTGAAAAGCGTTAATGAACTGTTATATTTAGAGAGATGAAAGATTAGTATGAGATATTAAGTTTGACAGATTAGAAGGTTGGTCAAGCAATAGAATAGTACCCCAGTTATTTCATGTATCCAGCTTAATTAATACAGTTTTTCTTTTTTTTACATTTTTATTTATTTGAAAGGCAGAGATCTCACATCTCCTGGTTTTCTCCCAAAATGCCTGTGACAACAGCTGGGCTTGGGCAAGGCCAAACCTTCCGAGAGCTAAGGAACTCAATCCAGGTCTCCCATCACCTGCTGCTTCCTAGAGTGTACATTAGCAGGAAGCTGGAATCAGAGGTGGAGCCAGAACTCAAACCCAGGCACTCTACAGGGATGTGAGTGTCCCTAAGATTTATTTTTTTTAACAGAGAAAGGGAAAAAGACATAGAGAGGAAGAGGTGTGCTGGTTTACTACCCCTTGGCTGTGAGAGCTGAAGCTCTTCAGCTAGACTGAAGCCAAGAGCCTGGAGTTCAATCTAGGGTCAGCCCATGGAGGTGACAGGGGGCCAAACACTTGGGCCATCTTTCTCAGTTATACTAGCAGGAAGGTGAATCAGAAACAGCATTGTCAGCACTTTAGCTGGCACTCCAGTATGCGATGCCAGTTAACCCTCTCACCACAAAGCTGGGCCTGGTGATGATTTTTTTACCATTCATTGTTAATTTACATGTCATGAACTTCAGCTAATTTTTTTTTTTTTTTTTTTTTTTTTTTTTTTTTATTATTTTTTCATTGGAAAGGCGGATATACAGAGAGGAGATACAGAGAGGAAGATCTTCCATCCGATGATTCACTCCCCAAGTGAGCCGCAACGGGTCGATACTATGCCGATCCGAAGCCAGGAGCCTCTTCCGGGTCTCCCACGCGGGTGCAGGGTCCCAAAGCTTTGGGCCGTCCTCAACTGCCTTCCCAGGCCACAGGCAGGGAGCTGGAAGGGAAGCGGGGCTGCCGGGATTAGAACCGGCGCCCATATGGGATCCCGGGCGTGCAAGGCGAGGACTTAACCACTTGCGCCACCGCGCCGGGCCCTTCAGCTAATTTTTGGAAGCCAACTTATACACATAGATCAGTCTTAATTCTGTTATGTAATTTAGCATTATGTGAGCAAAGTAAAAGTTTGGGTAAAGTAAAATGAAACTAAGTCTGTTATGTTTGTCAGGCTCCATCCTCTTTCAAAGTATAATTATTGTCAGGTATTTTAGGTCCCAGACAGCTTGTGGGAGTTCCCTCTTTTAGTACTTCATTAACTTCATGATATATAGTGAACATTTTTGTGTATAAAAGAATAAAGCTTACCTGCTCTCTGTCTTTGCCTTTCAAATGTAAATAAACAAGTTGAATAAATAAATGACTTTAAACGGGCGCAAGTGCGCACACACACAGAAAATGGAAAGGAGGCGTAAGCAAGCTCCCCTAGGCTGGCCTGAGTGAGAGTTCTCAGGATGGACAGACACTTCCTCAGCTGCTATTCCTACAGCCCTCTCCTGATTGCTACCATCTCCATGAGCCCCTGTCTGAGGCATCTCCATCCCCTCACATCTCACCCTGGCTGAGCTGCCTCCTGGGGAAGGCCTTGGAGGACACAGAGTACGTCATGGGTCTGTTAATTTCCTGCAGCTGCTGACCTTCCCTACCCCTGTCCTGGCACAGTCTTCCTCTTGTGGGTATGTGTGCCTCCCCTCCCATCTGCCCCCACCTGTTCCCCTGCAGACTTCTGCTTCTAGCCCCTCCTAGCAGTCTCCTTCTCTTTAGTCTGGGTAGATGCACTTCCACTTGGCTCAGTCATTCCTACCCTCTTTCCTCCCGTCCCCAGCTTGCCAGCGTGTTGCTGGGTAGCAGCATAGCAGTGACCAAGTGCTCAGACACTTGATTTCTTTCTGCAGAAGGGTTTATTAGACAGATATTGAAGACAGTTTCAGATGTCTTATTCTCCCTAAAATCTTCTATAAAATACATTTTAGACTTTGCAGGTGAAAAGAGCTCTAGCAAGTACAAGCTTTTTGTTTTAAAGGAAGATTTATTTTTATGTGAAAGGCAGAATTACAGAGAGGAGAGACTGAGACCTCCCCATCTGATGGGTCACTCCCTAGATGTATACAACGTCCAGAGCTGAACCAGTCCAAAGCCAGGAGCCAGGAGCTTCCTCGAGGTCTTCCACGTTGGATACAAAGCCCCAAGGACTTGAGCCATCCTCTGTTGCTTTCCCTGACCACAAGCAGGGAGCTGAATGGGAAGTGGAGCAGCCGGGACATGAACCAGTTACCATATGGGATACAGACACCAATGACAGAGGCTTAAGCTACTGTAACATGACATAGGCCCCTTTGGATTAGGTACTTTCATAAAGAATGTGGGTATCTTGACCAACATCTGAACTGTTGGGCTGAATGACCACTCCCAGAGTAGCAATTTAACCACAAATGATACAAATCTGTTCTAATACAAGGAATGAGAAAGGAAAATAGAAAGTACAGTATATATTTTTCCTCTTGTGACCTGAAAAGTACCTGGCATAAATTGAGCCAAGAGATAAGGAAGGACTTGTGCTTATTCCTGATTGGGGAGAAAAATTGCTACCTTCCAATAACAGAGGTTTTGAGGTTTTCTAGTGGTTCATGACACAGTTGATGCTGATCTCACTTAGTCATGATTTAAGTGAGATTAAATTATTCCATGGTGTTAAAGTGGACCTTAGCATCCTACAGATGCTGGTCTAATTATAGGCATTGGTGGCCTACTTTTTCTGATCTGAAAAGGCAAATGAAGGAGAGCATTGTGTCTGCCTTTGAGAGATTTTCTCCACTAAGAGATTTGCTTACTGCCATTGCTGTTTATTTTCACATGACACTGTTTTCTGAAACTTTTATAAGATTCCACAGTCCTGAACTAATCGATGGAAAAAGCAGAATTAATCTTACCCCAAGGGAGAAAAGACTTGGCAAGTCAGATTAGGCAGGCCAGAGCTCTTTCTACTCCCATTGGAAATTACAATTTTGCTTTAAACAAAACATAGAATTTGTGATCCAAGAACACATACATAAGGCATGAGTTTTACAAGCTTTGACAGCATTTCTTATCATTCTTAAAAAGTTTTAAGTGTTTTAAAATCTATTCCAGGAAAAAGCAAAGCAAAAAAGCCCTCAATTACCCTTTGTTAATGGTTTGTTTGGTGGTATGGCTTTTCCCAGAGATTAGATGGTATTTATTCCTTAGTGAAAATGTGCTGTGTATACATGTTTGTTTGTTGTTTATTAATGTGCATTGATTTACAGAGACCTGCTTTTGGATACTTTTACACGGAGAACTAAAGGGGTGTATTTGTAGAAAATCAAACTAGGTCAGAGAGTGGTGCGGTGTTACACAGGGGAAGTCCCTAAGTTTACTCATATTGTCTTGCCTTTGGTGGAGTCCACTTTCATTGTTGTGGTCTAGGCCTGTCTTCCTGTGAATGGAAGAAATACTTAAGTGGCAGAAAAGTCTCAGGAATATCATTAAGTAACTTTGTTGAACAGTGTAATTGTCAGTTATTGGGAATGCCAGTAGGGGCAGTAGAGCGAAGAATAAAAGAATCTATAATGTACATTAAAAGCAGAAATGTGCATGAGAGAGCTGATTTCTCTAGGTATGACACAGAGGTGCTATGTGGGTTTTGGTGGGATGGGAACTGCCATTTCAAGTTTTGTTCACCTGTTCAGCCTTTTTCTTATAGTATGGCACAGCCATTGTGAAAGTGAGCATGTTTAAGACTAGAGGATCTGTTCCAGAACTAGTGATCTGTGTCCTATTAGTTCCAAACACATGCAATTGAATAAACAGAAAGAGAAAATTTATTGACAATTGGATCGGCAGCTCATCTGTTTGATCATGATCAAGTTCTATTACAAACCAGGAGGGCACACCAGTTAGTTTCAGAGATCTTAGACAGTTCCTACATTTTGAAGTTATAATCAAATTTTCTTACAACTAAATTTTGAGAAATGCCTTTCTCAAGTTGATTAAATATTTTAAATTTATATTTATAAAATATGTATAAATAAAAGGACATAGATATGAAGTTAATGTTGGGAAAACTCATACTCAATTTAGTGTTTCCTCAAATAGATAGTATTCTTGGTATGTTCTCTTATAGCAAAAAGCTTATTTTGTGGCTAAATTTTCTTTCGTAGGCATTGCTCCCAACTTTTCAAGGATGAGGGACCCGTGAGAATGTTAAGCCTTTTAGAGCTCAGAGTCTTGCTGAAAGTATTTTCTATTCCTGCATTTGCCAAGAATTGCTTAAAAGTTATTGAATGAGTGAATGCCAGTGGCCTAGACCTTTTGATGATTTTGGACCAGCATGGATCAGGATTTCCTGCAATTTTTCTTTCTCTTTTGGCACTGTATTGCCTTTATCTCTAAGCAATTGTACATTTGGAAAGAAAACACAAAGCAAGGTCACCGAATCTGAATTACTTTTACTTCTGTGTCAAATGAAACTTTCCTTCTCTTAAATGTGAATGGCTTTTGGCATCTTTTGGCATCTAGAGAGAGAGAATGGAAGTTAGGAAGGGGAGTATGGAGTTTGTTTTTAGGAGAGAAGATTTTTCTGAACTAAACTCTGTGTGTGTGTGTGTGTGTGTGTGTGTGTGTGTGTGTGTGTGTGTGTGTGTGTGTGTGTGTGACTGGTGGTCCCCATTCTTAGTTTGAAACAAATTGCTGGAATCCATCTGATAAAGTTGAATCTCATTCAGGATTTCTGTGGATGATATGTGTTTTTGGGTGTAGCTAAATGAGTTGTTTAAGTGACATCTCATCAAAAATAGGTGTCTTGCTCAGAGAATTATAGCCACTGGCTGAATGAAGAGAATGACCCAAACTCCAAGCCTCTGCCTTTAAATATGAGGTGTGCCTGCAGGACAGTCTGCGTAATCTTCCTGGACCAGGAAATGAACTGCTAGGCTCCAGAAGATAAGAGAAGTAGGAACTTCTGAGCAGAAACAGATCCTTGAAGAAAAGGAACCTTTCCCTGGAAACTGTAACTTGGATTTAGGAATCATGTGTTAGTCAGGAATGTGCTAGGCTGCAAATAACAGAAAGCCTACCGTATGGTATAAAGACACAGGGGCTCTCTTTCCCCCAAGAAACCTTCACTTGGGCTGTTGGGAGTTGATGCTGATGCCCAGTTATGTAAATAACTGGCCACTGCCATCCATTGAATGTTACATGCACAAGGCATGAGGCTTAAGGTGGCTGTTCTGGCTTCAGGAAGCCTTGTCTATTACTGTGTAACAAATTACCCCAAAACATATCAGTTTAAAACAATAATCATTTTTTCACCTAGTTTCTGAAGGTTGAGAATTCAGTGGCTGGAAGGTTCTGGTTCACTGGGTCCCATGAGGTTGTGTTTAAAATGTCAGCTGGTGGCTGCATACTTCTAAAGGTTTGGCTGAGCTGAAGATTGGCTTCCAAAACCACTCCCATGACTATTGGCAGGAAATTCAGCTTCTTGTCATGTTGACCTCCTTAAAGGGCTTGATCCACAACAGTGGACCTTACCCAGAGACAATGAAGTGGAAGAGATCTAGAGTACAGGGAGTATGGAAGAGGAACAAGAAGGAAGCTGTGTGCTTTATAATCTAGCATTGGACATGAGATACAACTTCTACCATATTCTATTGATGTTGAAAAATTGAGTATAACTTGACTAGCCTTGATAGTAGAGATAGGCAGGAGAAGATAATTGAAAGTGGAGTGTGGGTTAGTCTGATGTTCACTGTCTTTTCCTACCAGAGTGTTTGGTAATGGTGACTACTTTGATTTTGCTTATATTTCCTATTTTTAGAACTAATAAGTTAGCTTCCTGGGATGGCATTCAGTCAGTGAAAATGTGACTAAAAGGAGCCTTGAACACCAGCATTGTAGCACAGTGGGTTAGGCTACTGCCTCAGCTGTTACATCCCCCATGAGCACCAGTTTGAGTCCTGGTCATTCCTTCTCCTACCCATCTCCCTGCTAATGTGCTGGGAAGACAGGGGAAGATGGCTCAAGTGCTTGGACCCCTGCCAACTGTGTAGGTGACCTGGGTAAAGTTCCTGGCTCCCAGCTTCAGCCTAAACCAGTACCAGCTGTTGTCGCCATCTGGGATGAATCAGCATATAAAAGGTGCCTCCATCCCTTTCCCCTTCCTTCTCCATCACTGTTTCAGATTTAAAAAGAAATAAATCTTTAAAAAACACTGAAAATTACTATTTAGAAGTATGGAGAATTCTCTAATTATTACAGAAAAATACTCTTGAAACTCTTGCTGGTAACTATTACAAAAATTATGAATCACAATGTAGTTTCTTACAAGGAGATTTTAGGTTATTTTCTCCTATATTCTTTCCCTTTATTTATATAACATATTTGTTGGGCCCCCTGCCACCTGCTTGGCAGACCTGATGAAAGCTGCTGACTTCAGCCCAGCCCCAGACATTGTGGCCATTCAGGAAATAAAGTCGTGATTGGAAATTCTCATTCTCATTCTTTCTCCCTCTCTCCCTCCATCCCTCCTTCCCTCTCCTCTCCTCTTTAACTTTGTATTTCAGATAAAAAAATTTTTTTTTTAACTACAAGACATTTATTAAAAATTTAAAAGGGTATTTGTACTAAGAAATCAGTGACTGCATGACCATCCTAATCAACTGATAAACTGAAAGATATTACAAACAGATACAGTATATAACATAGAGATAAATATTTTATATGGAATAACAATGATTAACCTGTGGAATTGTTTCTAATTTGATGAGTTCATAGAGAATGAACTCTTGTGAATAGAAATCAAATAATTCAGTAGAAACTGAGCTTAAGCCATTTACATTCAGAGTTAAAAATACATGGGTGGTACTTTGGTCCTGTCATTTTAGGAATGGGTTGTTCATTGGTTTAGTCTTCTGTTGTCATTTTACTGGGATGTTCTTCCCATTTGCCTTTGATTTTGGTAGGTGCTAATTCCTCTTTTCTGTCAAGAGAACATCTTGAAGTATCATTTGTAGGGCAGGTTTGAAAGAGGCAAATTCTTTCAGCTTTTCTTTACTGTGGAAGAATTTTATTTCATTTTCAAAGACAAAAGATAGCTTTGCGGAGTATGTTATCCTAGGCCGACAATTTTTTTCTTGATTAAAAAACAAAACCCATCTGTTTATTGTCTGTAGGAGACACACTTCAACAAAGATCAGCGGAAACTATATCACATGGGTTTTGTTGTTTTCTGTTGGTTTCATCTCTTCAAAACACTTTCTTCTGATTAAATCATTCAATGACTTGTAGATCATGCACTGACATCATTTTCTTCAAGAAGGTTCTTGATTTTCATTTCTTCAGCTACACATTAGTCATTTAATAGCATATTGTATAACTTCTTGGTGTTGTTAATTTCTTTTTTCTCCTTGATGTTGATTTTGTTTTGTGGCTCTTCATTTAAGGGAATGTATAGTAGCTGTGTAATGGAGACTGTCATATCTAGTAACATGTCATTTAACTTCATGGCATTGTAAATTTCTATTTTTCTTTCTATTGTTGATTTTGTATCATGACTTTTCATTTAAGGGGATGTACAGTAGCTGTAAAATGGAGACTGACATCCAGATGTCAGGATGCAGTGCAGTATGCATTGCTGGTTCCAGACAAAGATGGACTTACAATGAAACTATTTACTATATCTTGACAATAGGATTCTGGGCTCTCTGCCATTGTCCATGGCCACATTGATGGACATATGATTTAGTATGAAGAACTATATTTTAGTAATGATATAAAGGAACTAGGTGGGGGGCGAGGGTATTGGGGAGGGGATAAGGGAGTGTGGAACTGTATCATAAAATGATAGCCATAATAATAAAATGTAAAAAAAAAATTCAGTAGAAACTGAGCCTTGTGGAAAATGAGCAAGCCAAAAGACACTAAATTTCTATTACTGTGAGAAGATGCACAGATTAACTCTTTTGTATGTAAAAGTAAAAAGGGATACAGTTGCCTTTCAGGAAGGTAGTTAAAAGCCCATGCTTGTCCATTGATGGAGTAAATGTAAATATTGCAATCTGTAGAAAGTAGCTTCCTGTAATTTAAGATGAAATCTGCATTGTATCTTCACAACTGGATATGATAGTCCCTATTATGCAGTTACTATACATTCCCTTAAATGAGAAGCCATGAAACAAAATTAACAGCAGGAATAAGGATAAAACATAAGATTTACAGCACCATGACTTAAGTAATATGTTACTGAATAACCAGTGTGTGTGTCGATGAAGAAATGAAAAACACAAAAGTTTCTTGGAGAAAATGATACTACTGTGTGATCTATGAGTCAGTGAAGAATTTAATAAGAGAAAATAAACTATTTTGAAGAAATGCAAGTAAAAAACCAAAATATCAAAACCCATGGGTTGCAACAAAAACAAATATTGAACGGGTTATTGATCTTATATTTTGCATTAAGGTTTCCTTACATCAGAGAAAGCATATAGTATTTGTCCTTTTGGGATTGACTTATTTCACTGTGTGTGATGGTCTCTAGTTGGGATCATTTGGTTGCAGATTGAATGCATTTATTCTTTTTAAAGGCTGAGTAGTATTACATGGAATAGATGTACCACGGTTTCTTTAACCACTCCTCTTTGGACAGGCATCTAAATTGTTGCCATGTCTTTGCTGTTGTACATTGTGCTGCTGTAAATATAGGATTAAAAATCCCTTTCTCATATGCAATTTCATTTCCTTTGGATATATTCTTAGTAGTGGGATATCTCAGTCAAATGACAGATTTATTTGCAGTTTTCTAAGCACTCTTCACACTGATTTCCATGGTCATTTTACTAGCCTACACTCCCATCAGCAGTGAAGGAGGGTCTCCTTCTCCCCACATCCTTGCCTGTAGGTGTAATTAGTAGAGTTCTGAATGTAACTCAACCTCACTGGTGTTAGGTGGAACTTCAATGTGATTTTCATTTGTATCTCCCTGACAGCTAGGGAGCCTGAGCATATTTTCATATGTCTGATAACCATTTGAATGTGTTCTTTTGAAAAATGTCGGTTCATTTCCTTTTCCCATTTCTTCACAGTTTTTTTTTTTTCTTACTGTTCCTGGGTTTCTGAAGCTCTTTGTAGATCTTGATATTAGTCCCGTATCAGTTGTGTAGTATGCAAAGATCTTCTCCCATTCTGTTGATTGCTTCTTTACTTTGTTAATTGTTTCCTTTACTGTACAGAAGCTTTTTCGTTTGGTGTAGTCCCATTTGTTTATTTTGGCTTTGACTACCTGTGCTTTTGGTGTTTTTTCCAAAAAGTCTTTCACCATTCCTGTATCTTGGAGAGTGCTTCCTATGTTTTCTCTAACTTTGCATTTCAAATAAAAAAATAAGTCTTAAAAAAATGGGTGATTAGGCCCGAGGGTTGCTCCCTCCAGAATGAGATTGAGGTCCTGGTGGAAGAGGCAGCACTCAACTTTTGATAGCTTGCTTTTTGCCTTCTAAGTAACAAAAAGACCCTAACTCCCAAATGCCAGTGCTATGGTCGAACTTACCAGCTTCCAGAACTTTCAGAAATAAATCCTAATTTTTTATATAAATTATTCAGTCTCAGTTATTATGTTAATAGCTGCACAAAACAGATTAATATAATGTCACTTTGGTGATTTGTTATTGCTTCTTGCTTTTAGTTACAAAGCAAAAGAAAATTAGCATCTGGAATTCCCAGGTTTTTTGCAATTCTACAAGCTTTTGAATGTTTTGGGTATCTTAGAACCTTATCATGTACCTAGCAGTGACCATAAAGTGATAAGAGGGACCCAGTTTAAACATTCTTTAGAGGGTTACGTTTTCTTCAAAGAGTCAATTCATGAAATGTTACTCATTAATATACAACATTGTAGCTTGTCCAACTCTTTTTAAGTTACAAATAATTAACTGATTTGTTACAGTTTCACTAAAGTACCACCATTGCATTCTGACTCAGTTTCAATGTTCAATAAAAGGACAGAAAATTTTAAAATCTTTAATAAAATATTTGGACCTTTTGAAATTGCATGATATGCTGCTGCTTCATAAAATCAACTTTAAAGCTACTGATTCAAAAGAATTTTTTAACCATTGTGAAACTGATCTCTGAAATGAATTCCTGTGTTTTCTTAAGGAATTTCCTATTCATGTCAGAAGTCACTTTGCAAGTCAATAGTGTAAAACACAAATTCTCTTTCTCTCTGTAAGCAGTGTTAGCACTTGGCAAGTAATTTCTCGGGATCGTCCAGCTCACAAAGTAATCAACCCGTTCTTACTTGCTAAGTCGCCCCATGACAAACCACTACTCGGAATGTTATTTCTCTGAGGTGTATGTGTGAAGGAGTCTGTTTCTCTGCCTAAGTAATAGAAGCTGTGTCTGTTCCTTATCTACTTCCCACACTAGATGGATCTGTGTGACTGCTTGGTAGGTATGGAGAGGAAAGGAAACCAGTGGTCAATGACTCCTCAGCAGTTGGCACCAGCATGCATTTTGTTCATTAATCATATTTTTGTACAGAAGAGACACCTCTCGTGGAAAGTTGTTCTTGTGATCAGACATGAAGATAGTATTTTCCCTTCACTGAGAGACTTGGCTAAGGACTGTGTAGAATTGTGTTGTGGTTGGGGTGATGGGAACAGCTGCCTTGTTGGGCCGGTTGTTGCTGTGCTGGGACATGTTTAGGTTTGAAGTTATTTCCTTTCTATGATTAGCACACAATTGTGACATACCACAAAGGCTGGTGAAAGTGAAAAGGAGATATCTAACAACCAGTTTGTTTTTTTCCATTAAACTGGTCCCCACAATTTTTTCATACAGAGAACTTTAAAGCTCCATTGTTCCTGTGCTTCCTGTCTCTCTGTTGTATTCTATAACACAGTTTTGTTTTTGAATCTTCATTTTCACATTTCTTTTAAAGCTTTTAAAAAAAAAGGTTTAAGTCTATAGTCAGACATGTAGTTTTATTAACTTTCTTTTCACTGGGTGTTTATATTTGTTTTGATATTTAGTTCGTATTATGGATTTTTCTTTCACCATTAAATAGATGATAATATGAAGATATTTTTCCTCTGTTACTGTTTTTCTCAAAGTTTTTCAAAATCATAAATGAGTGTCGAATTTAATCATATAATTGTTCTGCACTAGTTAATGACTGTGTGACTTTTCTATATTGTTTATATAATAGATTCTGTTGATTGATTTTCAGTTATTGAACTAGCTTTGGATTTCTAGACTAAGTCCTATTAAGTCATGTATAATGTTTTATATGCTGCTGCTTTCTGTTAACTGAAACTGCACTGAGGCTTTTTACATTCCCATTCATGAGAGTTACGTTTCCTCTCTTTTTTTTTCTTTTTGTACTGTATTTCTGGTTTTAGTGTTAGGTAAATACTAGCTTCATAAAATGAATTGGGAAGTGTCACCCCCACTTTTTTTTTTTTTTGATTTATTTTTATTGGAAAGGCAGAGTTACATAGAGAGGAGTGCCAGAGATATTACATGTGCTGGTTCACCTCCCAAACAATCGGAATGGCCAGAGATATACCAGGCCAAAGCCAGGAGCCAGGAGCTTCTTTTCAGGTTCCCCACATGGTGCAGGTGCCCAAGGCTTTAGGCCACCCTCCACTGCTTTCCCAGGCCATTAGCAGAGAGGTGGATGGGAAGTAGAGCAGCTAGGACTCAAATTGTCTAATTTTTTATAAACACTTATGAAGAATTTTTGTGATGACCATTGAAGGACAAATTCCAATATGTCTGTCATGACATTGTTGGCATCTGTTGATTGCAACCTGTTGCAGTGAGTTGCTATGATGTGTAATTTTTCTGTTGAAAACTGTACATGCAGGGTATTATATTATGAAACTCTGGATCCTGTTTAAATACTTTATTTGGCTTTTCTCTGATCCATCTCCAGCAGAGGAACAAGAGGGCACTGCTCTGTTATTGCTGGATTCCCCACTGGGCCTCTATAGCTGGGAAAACTTTTTGTAATTTTCGTCTGGGAAGCAAGTTGCAGCTCTACCCTGGGCTCAATGTTACCCTCTTTGGGAGAGGTGGCCTGGTTACCACCAGGCATGTTCAAATCCCAGACTCAGCCTAGGCCTCCAAGACACCCTGCAGAGCAGGGAAAGGAATGGCTGCTCATGACTTCTGGGCTTGAGAGGAAGTGCAGGATTCCCATATGGCTTCTTCCACTAGCAGTGGGGAGGTGTGGGGAGCAGGGACTGTTACTGTATAGCAGGGACATAATGCCCGGCTTTTCTTCAGCCTTCTTTGACCTCATTGCACAAGGGGGTAGGGGCAGTTTGTTGCATCCTGACTAGGGTGGAAATCTAGGTTCCCTAATTAGCCATTGTTGGGATGGGTCAAGGCAAGTGTTCTGGTATTGAACTGCAATAGACTGACAATTGTATAAAAACGTCTTGTCAGGCTGTTCTCTTCCCTGTCCTTTGACTAGAGAGTACAGGTTTTCTATCTCTCTTATTTGAAAGGCAGAGTTACAGAGAGAGAGAATGCTTCTACCTGCTGGTTTACTTGTGGCTGCAACGATCAGGGCTGGGCCACACTGAAGTCAGAAGCCTGGGATTCTGTCCTGTTCTCCCACATAAATGGGATGCTAGTGTTACAGGCAGTGGGGACTTAAGCCCATGTGCTGCAGTGATTGTTTCTATTGTTTTCTATAACAGTTGGTACAAATATAGTTAGAAAAATCCTTTACAACTAGATCTTATGGTGTTTATAGTTCAGCTTTTGTTGTAGGAAGGCATAGATAGGCTAACTCAAATACTTGCAGTTGTAAAATCTATGGTATATTTCCTTACCACATATCAGTAATGTAAGTATATTTGTATGAAAGGTAATGAGGGGGAGAGACAGGGAGAAATATTACATCTGCTTGTTCATTCCCCCAAATGCCCACAACAGCCAAAACTGGGCCAGCCAAATCCAGGAACAAGGAACTCTTTCCAGTTCTCCCACATGGGTAGCAGGGACCCAAGTAATTGGCCCATCATGTGCTTTTCCCCAAGCATATCAGCATGCAGGTGAATCTGAAGTGACAATGAAAGGCCCAGTCACTACAATATGGAGTGCAAGTATCCTAAGTGGCAACTACACCTGCTGTGCCACAATGCCCACCCCAAAAATATGTCTTGTGTACCAGAAATCTTCCTGTTTCTCATTGGTTCTTATCACAAAGCTGAAAATACTTACGTTTACCTAAGCATTCATATGTTCATCATCAGTTTTCTGAATGGCTTAAAAGGCTTAGAAAATCATCTGCTAGATTAGTTTGATTTAACTCATGACTTGTCTTTTTCTTACAATTATTTAAAAGGTCATGTATCAAAATTGTATTAGAGAATTTCATTAGGAATGTTAGTATTGAAGCAATTACAACATAAGAGAGAAAAGGTCTTAGGATTTGAAGTTAAGCAATCCATTCTGAACTGATCATGGCTACATTATTAAAATGATTGATATTATTCACATACTGACTGTGAGCCCTTTTGTTTTTTTGACATGAGAAAATTTGTATTGAACTTTGATTCCTTGTATTCTAGAAATTTCTACCACTTTTTGTTGCCTTCAAAGTCCTTCCATTGGTTTAGTGGTTACTTGTTAGTATTTACAAATGTTTGGTACATGTGGGTTTGGTAGATTTTTTAGGTTGTTGTTGGTGAAGTGTAATAGCAAGAATTGTCTGCTATGTTTTGATTTCAATTTAAAATGATATTATAAATGGAGAATATCTTACTTAAAATGCATAATAGTTTGTCATAGAGTGGATAACAACTCATTTGCTTTTTAAAAAATATTAATTTTTACTTTTTTATTGGAAAGTCAGATTTATAGAGAGGAGGAGAGACAGAGAGAAAGATCTTCTATCTACTGGTTCACTCCCCAAGTGGCTGCAGTGACTGGAGCCGAGCCAGTTCTGGGACACCAGCCAGTGCCCACAAGGGACCCTGGAATATGCAAGGTGAGAACCCCTGCCATGAGGCTACCTCACCAGATCCAGTGTTTTTAAGAAGCCAAAATTGGGGAAATGCTACCAATGACTCCTGATTAATGTAGTCATCATAGTGAACTACCTGCTATAATTTGCCTGCTTTGTCCCAGGAGTCTTTGAACAAATGATTACATAAAGAATGATAAATTCATAATTATTGTATCATATTTAGCAACTATGTCAACAAGAAAATCAAAAGCCTAAGCATTAAATACAACCTTTTCAGTTTTCCTCAACCTCCTAGCTCCCAGCCTAAAAATTTTTTGCCTAATTGACTTCAAAAATATGTTTAAGTATTATAAAAGGGATACTATATAAATGAGAGACCTGTCAAACTAAATTATTTGTTCTGTAAAAGGGACAGTTTTGTTGTTGCTACTTAAATAACTTTCTATAGCACTACTGTTAAAAATTAGTAATTCAAATAGTGTGTAGCCCTATGACTGAGATCTTAGTGCTAAAGATAATTGTTAGTATCAGTAATAGGCCATGTGTTTCCAGTTAGCTGCTTTCCCAGTGGAGGTTGCTGGCTGAGCTCAGCCCTCACCATCCTCCACTTGACTGATGCTGCACACACATCTGTGCAATCCCAGTCCCAGCTGGGACTTGGAAGTGAAGTAACTCCCCCTTCACTCGGCTTTCTCCTCCCTCACATTTCTGTTTCCTTGTCAGATGTGAAGTCACAACAGTTCACTAGATTTATTTTCTGTTCTAGCAAGAAAAAAGAAAAGTCAGCAAGATTTTTGGAGAACTGAATTAGTATCCAAAGAAATCCATAGTAGAAATTTAGAAATTATTCACAAAAACATGTCTTGTCATTCCTAGGCTCATGTTGCCCCAGATGTCCAACAGTGTCACATTTGCAAACGTAAAATGTCTTTATGGAACTTGGTGACTGCGTTTTAATGCCCATGACAGGACAATGACCCTGCACTTGAGCTGTTTCAGCACTGCTTATCAAGACACAGATAGCTAAGTGTACTAGCAGGACTCAGAAAGAAATCACAAGATGCCTCTAGGTTAGGCAGAGTGAATGTTCCTGCTCCAAATGCCTTATCTCACTTTAAAGAATTCCATTATAAATATGTTTTTATTTATTTATTTATTTATTTGAAAGGTAGAGCACAAGAGACAGACAACTTGCAACCACTGGGTCACTGTCCAAATGCCTGTGACAGCTAGGAGTGGGGCAGGCCAAAGTCAGAATTCCAAAACTCACTCCATGTCTCCCACAGGGGTGGTAGGGACATAATTAAGTGAGTCGTCTCTTGCTGCTTGCTGCTTGCTAGAATGTGTGTTAGCAGGAAGCTAGAATGGGGAGCAGGGCCAGGACTTGAACCCAAGCACTCCAGTCAGAGATGTGGGCTTCCTAGGCAACAACTTCACTGCTGAGGTAAATGTCCACCTCTCCAATTGCACCCTGTTTAGATTTCACCTTGAATTGAAAATTAGTAAAATATAACAGTGACCTTTTCACATTAATACTTACTTGTTAAAGTGAAGAGAAGTTATGGAAAGTTCTGATTTCTCTGTCACATTTGAGAATGTAGGATGATGTGGTTAATGAGTGATTATGTCTTATGCAGCATATGCAATCTGTAACTTGCAAAGTAGGCAAAATTCACCTTTGGCCCTAGTTATGGGCTTCCTCTACCCTCTAGGGAATCTCCTTCTTGCTGACAAGGCAGGGAGTTATTTGTTTTTGTTTTTTTCTGTTCCCATATGGCATCAAAACTTGGAGCTGCACCTTACCACAGAGTTACAGCAGTCACACATTTAACTTACGTATGTTTTATTATTCTTGTTCATCAAGCATTTTTGATGTGGGTCAGAAAATATGTGTAGTATAAATATCATGGGCAATCCACCCCACAGTCCTACTCTGTGAGCATATGCTTGCCAGTGAGTGTGAAATGAGAAATAGAAAGCTGCTGGTTTCCTCTGCTCTGAGTTCCTATTTGCTTTTCACAGGGCAAGTATTAGGTTGAGGGTAGCTCAGGTGTTAACAATGTGTGCTTTTATACAAGGTCCTTAAACACAAACCAATAACTTCAGTGGATGCTAAATCAAATAAAATCATCTGTTCTCATGCTGCAGGACTAAATGTTTGCTTCCAGCTTACAAAGAGGTTTGTCAGGCTCCAGCACAGTCCCTTCTGGAAGAAATTGTCTAGGTTAATGTATGTACATGATTTTGACCTTAGATGCCTACATAAAATGTGAAGCCTTTATATGGTTTAGGGAGTGTCTAAGACTTGTTTGTATTGCTATAATAAAATATCTTGAGTCTGGTAAGTGAAGTGATGTGAATCATGATTCTGTTGTTTTTAGGGCCTAAACATGGCTAGAGTATACATCCCACACAAAGGCTTTCTGGCTTGCCTTAGAACATGACAAGGAAGCAGTAAGGGAACTAAGTGTGTATAGAAGAATCCAAGACATGACATGGCTGGCTTTGTAACCATTCAGAGCTATTCCATTCCCAGAACACCTGATCTAGTCCTGCTAAGTCATTCATTAGGCTGGAGAACCCCTTCTGGGCAAACCCCACCTCTTAACATTAACACCTAGGGACCAGGATTCCAGCATGTGAACCTTCTGGGCACAAACTACATCCACAGCATGGCAATGAGTATCTTGTTTTATGGAGCACATAGATTTTCACAGGGTAGCAATCTTTATAAAATCTGGAAATTAGTGACCCTCAAATAAATATGTATCATTTCACCATTTTCACTACTGAGGAAGGATTGGGTAATATGTTTCTCTGTTTTGACTTTTAAAAAATTCAACTTTTGAAATTATAGCAAGCAAGCAGTCCTATACTTTAAAAAATTATAAGACAAACCTTGATTTTTACACATTTGTCCAGATTTCTAAAAAGTGTAATACATTCAGTAACATCAAAATAATATGTTACTCATGGTTCTTAAACATTTTATCTATTAAAAAAAAGTGTTCAGGGCTTGAACACTTCAAATCCCTATTATAGCTTCACTCAGTTTCTTTTGTAATTATCTCTAAAATTCTATAATTATTAGATGTGGGCTAGATACTGAATAGAATCACATTATATGCAGAGGTACTGATTGAGACATGGTTTTTAGGGTCCACTGCTGTTTTGCAGATGAAATAAAGACATTTTTTCTCTGCCTTAAATCTATTTTTAAAAGTAGGGGGGGAAGCCACAAGACTTTTAGATTTGAGCTAAGATTTTGATTGGGATAAAGTACATCTTTATAAGAAATAGTACAGTATTGTTGCATTAGAAAGTATTAAATAGCATGGTTCATAAATGAGGTAACTTGGTTTTTTGGACTTACGGCCCATTGGGGAGGGAAGGATTGCCTTTCTTACTTAGAATGTTTGGTGCTTTTTTATGCTGAATCAGGAATATAGCAAGAGTTGTCATGCATGTTATGGACAGGGTCCTTGTAAAGAAAAGACCAAGGAAGAAAGTAAGTTTCTTGACTTAGGTGCTGAGCTAGAGCCAAAGCCAGTTTGGAAACATCTGCAAGCCTTTGCTGGTGCTGCTGGGGCAGCGTGCCTGAGTTTCTATGAGATTTATGATGTTTGATTATTTTGCTGTTCTTATTGTAAGAGCATTTTTAAGATCAGAAAGAGAACTATACACAAACATGATACTTTACAAATGAAGGAGAGTTAAGAATAATAGCTCAACTGGAAACAAGAAAGCTAAAATTGTGGTAACACTTCCTCCAGGTATTTAGTTCATGCTTGAACAAAGTAGTCTGAAAGTTAACAGGAAAAGAAACTACTTGTGAAGTGTTAAAACCACAGTCTAAGAAAAATGTTTTTCATAATGTCGCATAATAGAGTATTAAGAACTACATGTCACAAATTGATTTAGTAGATACACCTTTCAAAATAAGAGTACACACCCAAAGCTTAGCAGACCCCAATATCACTAGCTGATTTGGTTTTTTTCCTTCTTTTACAACTCTCCCCCATCTCTCTCTCTCCCTGCCTCTTTTCCTCTTTGCTTTCTTTCTTTATTCTTTCTTGAGTATTTGAGTATTTGAGAGGGACCTACGAAAAGAAAGGAGGAGGGAGGGAGGGAAGGAGAGAGAGAGATCACTTCCTTTGCTGCTTGTTCACTCTAAATGCCAACAGTGGCAGAGGCTAGACTGAGCTGAAGCCAGAAGCCAGGAAATCAATTCAGATCTCCCACATGGCTGGCAGGATTCCAACTACTGGAGCTGAAATCATTGTCTCTCAGGGTCTGACCAATAGGAAGCAGGAGCTGAGGCAGGTATGGAACCCAGGTACTCCACATGGGATGGGGGTGAATTAACCAATGTCTTTTTTCTCTCTCTTTTCAAATATTCAAATATTTCATTTGAAAGAGTTACAGAAAGAGAGAGCAAGAAAGAAATCTTTCATTTGGTTCATTCAAAATGGCTCTAATCACAGGAGCTAGGAGAATGACTGGGACTGAGCTTGGAGACAGGAGCTTCATCTGGGTCTCCCACGTGGAGTGGCCCAAGCACTTAGGCTGTCTTCTGTTTTCCCAGGGAGCTTGATTGGAAGTAGAGCAACCAGGATACAAAACTGCTTCCATATAGGATGCTAACATTGCAGGCAGCAGTTTAACTCTCTACACAACAGCATTGGCCCCTGAGAACAGTGTTTGTTTCTAATAGTGGTGGGGCCATCTTTATAACAGAGTGATGTTTGGCCTTTCTATGTCTCACAAAAAGACTGCAGTCCAAGTTTATATTTAGGTATTTGAAACCATGAACTTGCTTTCTCACTTAGGCAAATCTTGCATCCAACCCACAAAAAAATCTGGCATCTGTTGCTTAGGGTTGTTGAACCATAGACCAGGTAGCGTAAATAATGTAGACTCCATTTTAGTGCACTTTCTGTGAAAGTCTTAAAAGTCTGTTTTAATTGGAGATTCCAACAGCATTCTTTCTTTGCCCATTCTGCTGTTTCCAAGCAGTAGCTTGTAACTTCAGGCTGAGGTTGAGGAGTGGGCCAAAGTTCGAGAGGAAGGAGTTAGTATCCCAGGGAGGAGTCCATAAACAAGCCCAGGAATGATTCCCATGGGTGGATTGTGAAGTTTAGTGGAATGTGGAGGCTGGAGGCAAAGCATGCTGGTAGGTCCCCTACCTTCTCCACAGAAGATTAGAGTCCCTTTGCCCGGAGCCCATCAGGCTTGATCACTGCTAACATCACTTTATCCCAGGAATCTTCTAGGGCTCTTTATGCCCATTGTCATGTCCAGTCTGTTGACTGACTTTCTAGTCTCCCCAAAATTGACCCTGGATTCCAGTGTGTGATAACTCACACCACCTGTCAGAACCAAAGGACTCTCCTCCCTGTCTCTTGAGTTCACCCAGATTTTTCTCTCCTCCATGCCATTCCCTTCAACTCATCTTTTAAGACATTCCTGGATATTTGCAGTGTGTAGCAAGTATGAGCAACACACACAAAATTACCCCTTGCCTAGAGTTGTTCTCTAATTGTTTTGAGTCTTGTGTGATTAGCTGGATTGTAAGCTCCATAACAGCTGCTCTGAAACTGCATTTGAGTCATGGGAAGGAAAGGGCATCAATGAGATACCAGATACCAGACCTGCATCTATCCCTGCTCAGTTGCATGACAGGTTCCTTCTTGGGCAATACCAGAATAAAGATATCCATCTCTGGATTGGTGCATTGTGGCCTACTAGGCTAATCCTCCACCTGTGGTGGGGGCATCCCATATGGGCACTGGTTTGATGTTCCACTTGTGATCTAACTCCCTGCTTATGGCCTGGGAAAGCATCAGAGACTGGCCTAAGTCCTTTGCCCCCTGCATTCATGTGGAAGACTCAGTAGAAACTCATAGCTGTTGACTTTAGATTGACTCAGCACCAGCCATTGACCATTTGAGGAGTGACCAGAAGATGGAAGATCTTTCTCACTCTCTCCTCTCTGCAAATGTTTCTTTCAAATAAAAATAAATCTTTAAGAAGAAAGAGGTTGATCCATCTCACAAGAGTGTTGTTTGAGATTGCACAATTCACTCCACGTGAAATGAATGTGTAGGCCACAAAGCTCTATATTGTTCCATGGTTGTTAAGGAGAATCATATTCATTCATTAATGTGAAATTTTATGGTTTCCTTCAAGACCATGGATCTTGAAAATTCTAGACTTGATATTTTTTCCCCTTGTGACTTAGTCCTCTAACCCAGGTATTAATTATTTTTATTCTTCCTTTGTTTCACCAATTCCCATCCCATTCCCAAACTTACAGGTGACATAATTTTAGGTAGCTGAGAATAGAACATTTTGAGACATGGAACAAAAGTGCCAGTGCCTATCTGTTGGCACGTAGAGAAATCTCCTGCTGTCTTTTCTCCCTGCCAACTCTGCATGCCTGGGAAGAAACTTATTATTAGGAGCATATACCTTGACGTCAGTGCTCTGGGCACGGAGCATTGATCATGCCTTTATGGGCCTTCACAGTTCTAAGAAGTGTTTCTAATATTCTTGCTTCTGCCAAACGCTTTCTTCTTATTTTTGGTTGTCATTTCCATCCTTAGACCAGATTCTCAGTCCCAGCAGTGGCTCTCTGATCATGAACTGAGGCTTCGATTCCAAGTGGTTTGGAGTTCATTGATAGCGCTCATGCTGTTATTTGTCAGTAGAGCTGTGCAAATAGACACATGCCTCTAGGACTCACTTGCCTGGAAAAGCTATGGCCAAGCAAAACGGCCATTTTATTTTTGCCACCTATATTTGGAGGGGAGGGGAGATACCTAGCAATTTGAAAGCTAGTTATCTTAATATATAAGGATTTCTGTCTGTCTTCCCATAACTAAGAACCTTAATGAGAGGCTAAAGAAGTTCAGCAAAAGATTTTAACTGGACACAAAGTTATTATAGGAAAATAACTTGGCCATTTCTTTCCTCACCTCAGAAAAACACAGAGAGTGGACAAATCTGCTTGAAATGGGAGGAGGGGGTAGATTGGAGGGAGGGCCAGCGGTAGGAAGGTGACAACATTTTAAATTCAGTATTCACAGTATCTTAAGCAGTAATTTATATTCAAGAAGGAAATTTAATGGCTCAAAATCATCCCAGTTTCTCAGGAAACCTTTTTCTGAATAGCACAATTGGCACGCATCAAGTGCATTTAGTCTGGAGACCAATTTTTTTGTTTAGTTTATTGTGTTTTGAACGATAGATAGTGTTCATTGTTTCTGATAGTCATCAGTGGCCAGGAAAAAGTCTTTCCAGGATACGCAGAGCTCTGTGGTGCTTAGGAATTAGCGGTATCTGAAATTCTGTATGAAATGTAAAGCCATTCTTCCTCATAGTCTCCCAGTTACTGCTTCCATTTATTGCAAATCTTCCATGGGCAATAATATTCTTAAGCAGAGGATGAACAAATCTCCTGAAATCATCTTATACATTGAATTTCTATTTCCATGCAGACATTTAGCCTTGAAAAGTTTAGACTATTATGAAATGAAAAATTTAGACTTTAAATGTACATTTAGATTAAATACATTATAAATTACTCTGCAGTTTTAAAGCTAATCTTCAAAGCTAGTTTAAAGATACCTTCTTTCATGTTACCATATGCCCATTGTGCAATTGCAAGACCTTGTTTTTTTTTCATTTTTGCAGCAGCAGATATATTGGAATGCTCTTGGCATCTTCTTTGTCTAATACAAATAGCTGCACACAGGGGGCTTAAAAAAGGGTTTCTGTCCAGATCACTGCTTCCAGCTCCATCTTTGTTCTGTACCAGATCCTAAGCTTGGAGGGTTTTGTTTGTTTTTTTTTAAGTAAGGGATTTTCTGCCTCTGTGATATGTGTTATATCCATATTTTTCTGTGTGGTATCAACTCATATTGCTTTAAATAGATGTGCTTTTTTTATGACTCAAGGTTTCAACAAACAGAACCATTTCATTTAGTCCTGTCTCACTCCACTATTTCCTTGCTCTATTGTCTGGAAGAAAAACTATTTTGTCGTTGTTGTTAAGTCTTACTGTTTATTTTACTTGAAAGTCAGAGTTAGATGCAGAATGAGATCAAGAGAGATCTTCTGTTGATTCACACCCCAGACAGCTTCCGCAGCCAGTGCTGGACTGGGCAAAGCATGGAAACAGGAGCTTCATTTGGATCAGCCCCTTGGAGCCAGCTACTTGGACCATCCTCCTCTGCTTTCCCAGGTGCATTGGAGTTGGATCAGAAGTGGAGCAGCCAGGACTGGAACCAGCACCCACACAGGATGCCAGCATTGCAGTTGGCTGCTTTACTAGCTGTTCCACAATACCAGCCCCACAACTATTTTACTTTATTCATTTAATGTGATATACAGTTATCAGAATGTACCTAATTTACATAAATACCGGCAAATGTACAGGAGGATTTAAGGTTTGATTTGATTCCTAGAGCAAGGGGGAAAAAATAGCCCTGTTTGAACTATACATTTCCCTCCCATTCTTTCTGCCTTCCCAAAAAACTAAATGTACTATAGAAATTTTCCCGCTCATGGTAAGATAGTCAGATATCATAGATTTTAAAAAGGGAGTGCTACCCACCTGAAATCCCATTCCTTGGAGATAAGTCATTGAGCAGTTTGATTTTCAAAAGTAATGAAAAAATGTATGGTCTATTAAATACAAGCTAAAGCTATAAAACTTCTAGAAGAGAACAGAGGAAAAACATTTCCAGCTTTGAAGTATGCAGTGGCTTCTTGGATAGAACATGGCAAGCATGAGACTTGAAGGAAAGCACAGATAAAGTTAACCGCATCAAAGCTAAACACTTGTGATTGTCAAAAGATGCCATTAGGAAAATGAAAAGACAAGCCACAGACTGGAACAAAATATTCGAAAACATGTATCAAAGTACTTGAAAAAAAGCCAAAAAAAAATTCACACAGCAATGACAACAAAAATACTCATACTCAGAATAAAGAACACTCACAACACTATAACAGGAAAACAGCTAACCCAGTAAAAAGAAGGGGCAGGAGCAAGTGGCTGTCACATTGGTTAAGACTCCGACTCCTCATGTGGAACTCAACTTATGGTTTTGAATATTTGGGGAGGAATAAATACAGGAATAACAGTTGATGAAAGCAAGTTTTCTTTCTTCATTTGTAGGCAGGGAGTTTTGCCTGGTTCCTGATTTCATGGAACATTTAGTCCCTTTGAGGTTCAGCTTTCTGGTGGGGCCCCTGGACCACTGCCAGTGCTGCTGTCCTGGTTCCCTGGGGAACCATGCTGACAGCCTCTACTCACCACATGCCTAGACTCTCCTTTCAGTCATTTTGTGACTTCTGAAGATTTCTGTTGCCTTTCAGTTTAGCCATTTTCAGTGATGTCTCCTATCAAATAGTTCTGGGTTTGTGCAATCTGAATAGGAATCATGTTGTGGAGGCCAGTTTTTAAACCCTGAATGTGAGCATACGGTGCTGTCAGGACTCTTGGAAACTTAGGACATGATTTATGCCTAATGGCCTCCTGCTATGATGCTGTCCAAGTTCTTCTTTCTGCTTTCTAGCATTTTTCTTGACTCTTTGTGATTCAATGGTTAGCTCTCTGCTTTTTTCTCTGCTGTCAGTTGAACAGTAGTCCTTGTTCCCTTCTAAATTATCATGGCAAGCTGGTTGTGTTCTGAGCACAGTATACTCACCTTGGCAAATAAACTTAGGGACTTTTGTTTTGTGTGTGTCATGTTTTGTTTTGTTCTTATCTATTCTAGCGTATTTATAAGATTGTCAGAACCGGGCCTTGCGCGATAGCATAGTGGTTAAAGTCCTCGCCTTGCATGCGCTGGGATCCTATAAGGGCGCTGGTTCTAGTCCCCGCAGCCCCACTTCCCATTCAGCACCCTGCTTGTGGCCTGGGAAAGCAGTCAAGGAAGGCCCAAGGCTTTGGGACCCTACACTTGTGTGGGAGACCCGGAAGAGCTCCTGGCTCCTAGCTTTGGGCTGGCTCAGCTCCAGCTGTTGCGGCCGCTTGGGGAATAAATCATCAGATGGAAGATCTTCCTCTCTGTCTCACCTCCTCTCTGTATATCCATCTTTCCAATAAAAATGAATAAACATTAAAAAAAAGATTGTCAGAACCAATTCTGTGCAGTATTGCTATGTTAAGAGTTAGCAACTATTTTGACTAAAAATACTGGCTTTCAAATGTGCAGGAAAACATTTCCAGGGGTCTGTATGTGTCATCACTGGGTTCAATTATACCCCCCCAAAATCACTCTGAATTCTGTCCATATTTTGAAAGGCAGGGAGACAGATAAATTGAGGAAGACAGCTCCTCTTCACTGTTTCACTCCCCAAATGCCCAAGACATCTAGAGCAGAACTGGGAGCTCGATCTACGGTTCCCACATGTATGACAGTGAGTTTTCACCTGCTGCTGCTCATTAGCAGAAAGCTGGAATTAGGAATCAGAGCTAGGAATCAAACCCAGGTACTCCAGGGTAGAATGTGAGCATCTCAACCTGTGTCTTAACCACTGGGCCAAATACCTGCCTCTGTCATTCACTTTTTAAATAGGCAACATTTAGCCAGTAAGAAAAATCCGCAGTATTTTCTCATATTTTAGTATATGAAAATAACCTTAATAGTGATTAATTTGGGGTGAATATTTGGCCTAGAAGTTAAGATGCTAGTGGGAATACCCACATTGCATATTAAGAGTCACTGGGTTTAAGTCCCAGCTTACTGATTCCAGCTTTCTGCTAAGACATACCTTAGGAAGTAGCAAGTGAATGCTTACATGGTTAACTCCCTGCCACTTATGTGAACAACTTGGGTTGAGTTCCCAGCTCCTAGCTTCAGCCTGATCTAATTGTGGATGTTTTGGGCGTCTGGGGAGGGAACCAGCACTCTCACTGGCTGGCCTTGTCTGTTCTATGTCTTTCTGCTGAGACAAATCAAGAATTAATTAAAAGTTTTGAATGATTATTTACCGATATGTCTTCATTTGTTTTCATTTTCTCCCTTTATTCGAAATATTGTATTTTGTGCTTAAAAAAGTGTCCTTTTTTCTTTTTAGTTCAGACCTGTTGCTTTCTCAGTAGTGACCCATGTGCAGAGCCGGTACCTAGTGGTGTATGGTATGCTGTAGCAAGATAAACATGTCTACAAACATACTTTCCCAGATCTTTGCATTTGAAATAGAATATGCTTAACATAGTGCAAAAGGAACTTACAAATACTCTGTGGTTGTACCTTTGGAATGAACAAATGTAGACACATCCACAAATAATATTTACAACTATATCCAAAACAGAGTGGATGGTATTTATTTTGGAGGTTCAAAGACAGTACTAGCATGGTAAACTGTCAAGCAGTCGAAGAGACTCCTTATTCATCAACTTTTGTGCAGAAGGTGAAATTTTAGAAAACTTTTAAGGCAAGTTAGGATACTTTAAAAGAGAGATACCTCACTTATCAGAGCAGTATGTAAAGATTCAGAGCTGATCTCAAGGAGACAAATGAAATAAAGGAAATTGGGTTGGGATTCACAAGCCTGAGCAAAGGACTGTGGAGATATGTTCTGGAAGTCTTATCTTGGCAGTGGGATAAATGAAAAGTCAATCCAAGTTTCCTGGAGAGGCAGAAATGCTGAGGGCAGTCACAGAGAGTGAGTGAACGGCCATGCAGGCAAGGGGGAGCTATGGGAAGCGTTTGTGATTCCTTTGACCTCCCACCTAATGGGCACATGGTCATATTAACCAAATGGCACATTTATTAACATATAAAGGAAATAAAAACGTTACCAGGTAACATCAAAAATGCTAATAAAAAACATGCCTTTGGAGTCAGTTCTGCTTGATTTCTATTTTTTTACAGTCCTCTTGCTAGCTGTGTGGCTTTGGCTAGGTGCTTACCCTCTCTTACAGTGTTCCATTTTTTTTTAAAGATTTATTTTTATTATTATTTTTTTTATTGGAAAGGTGGATATACAGAGAGGAAGATCTTCCGCCCGATGATTCACTCCCCAAGTGAGCGCAACGGCCGGTGCTATGCCGATCTGAAGCCAGGAGCCTCTTCTGGGTCTCCCACGCGGGTGCAGGTTCCCAAAGCTTTGGGCCGTCCTCGACTGCTTTCCCAGGCCACAGGCAGGGAGCTGGAAGGGAAGCGGGGCTGCTGGGATAGAACCGGCGCCCATATGGGATCCCGGGTGTGCAAGGCGAGGACCTTAACCACTTGCGCCACCGCGCCGGGCCCCAGTGTTCCATTTTTAAAATGAAGTAAGCAGCAACCTAAAGGGCTATTTGGAGAATTAATGTGTTAAAAATATGTATAAAATGCCAAGCAGTGCTTGATGTCTACTAACCACAACATTTTTCAGTTTTACATTAATATCACATCCAAAACCATGAAATATAGCATCTGTTTACTTCTGGAATCAAACTCAGATAAAAATCTGAGTTATTACATTTAAAGTTCTCCATAAATTGGCAGTGCTTTATCTGGCTACTTCAGAAACAATCAGCTTTTCAGCATAACAAGAAATCCTGTTCACCAAGCCCTTTGTCCCTGTTTGTCTTTGTAGCTTAAAGCATTTCTCAGTCTCCCTTTAGGAGCAAAAAGACTTGAAGTAGGTGAATCATTATGAGGAATTATAAGAAGGAAAGGGAAGAACAAAAGAGCATGCCCGAGAGTGGGCATTATGGCTCACAGGTTAAACCATTGCTTAGAGTGCCACTGGCAGCCCATATTGGAGTGCCAGTTCAAGTCCCAGCTGCTCTGCCTCCAAGCAATCTGCTCATGCTCCTGGGAGAGCAGTAGATGATGACTCAAATCCTTGGGCTACTGCTACCCAAATGGGAGACCTACATGGAGTTCCTGGCTTTTGGTTTTGGCCTAACCCAGCCCCAGCTGTTGCAATTCAGGGAGAAAACCAACAGATGGAACATCTCACTTTCTCTCTGCCTCTCCTTTCCCTTCTACTATTCTGTCTTACAAAAATCTCAAAAAAGCAAAGTATCTACTTAAAGCAGGGAATTAAAACCAAGCTAATAGGTTAGGTAATACTTGAAAACAAACAGTAGAACTTGGAGGTTTCTACAGGAAATATTGGGAATTGGTTCAGAAGAATTTATGGATTTGGCAAGCCAAAGAAAAATTGGAGGAAAACATTCAGTATTGTTTGAGTGTTTTTTTGTGGCTTCATGCAAGTCGGACACCATCAGTCTGAGTTAATACTGAAGTTTGCATTAAATGTGGCAGCAATGGGGCCCTGCGGGGTGGCCTAGCAGCTAAAGTCCTCACCTTGAATACGCTGGGATCCCATATGGGCGCTGGTTCTAATCCCAGCAGCTCCACTTCCCATCTAGCTCCCTGCTTGTCCTGGGAAAGCAATTGAGGACTGCCCAAAGCATTGTGACCCTGCACCTTCATGGGAGACCCGAAGGAGCTCCTGGCTTTGGATCGGTGCAGTGCCGGCCATTGCAGTCTCTTGGGGAGTGAATCATTGGACAGAAGATCCTCCTCTATCATTCTTCCTCTCTGTATATCTGACTTTGCAATAAAAATAAATAAATCTTTTAAAAAAATATGGCAGCAATGAAATCTGTGATTCCTTGAAAGTCTCTTTCATATCCTCAAAAGAACTTCTCTCAAAGAAGGATATGTACTGAGGGCTAGAAACAGAAAGAAAAAATGGTATAGAATTACACAGAATTGTATGCTCAGCTTCCTCAGTCTTGTGTTGTCTTGAAGGCTGTTTGCATGTGATTAGTTATGTTCATGTTTTGTGTGTTTGGATTTAGACTGTGACTTTTCTGCTATATGTTTTGAAAATTGGTTGTTTGGGAATTTAAAAAGAGAGAGAGAAAAATCTTATAGACATTCCTATACCAAAGAAAAATATTTTTGTTTATACCAAAGAAAAATATTTTTCACAAAATTCTGAGTTTCTATTAAAAATACAGTAACATTTTGATGATAACTTTACAATCTACCATAGTCCAAGTTGAAAGAAACTGTCCCAACATTATTAAAATTTGGTATATCTTGTCAAGGGCTGAGAAAGAGATTTTATCTTTATCAGTTCGTTTTAACCCAGGACAGTATATCCTGTTTCATAGTTGGTTGTGTTCTGCTCTAACACTGTATCATTTAAAAAAAATTGAAGGTCGGTCCTCATTGGTGTCTGCAGCAATTGAGGTCTTACCTGTTTTTCTGCTTTGTGATTGGCCAAATGCTGTTGCTAAGCTTGTTTTTTTTTTTTCTTAAGGAAAGTTAAAAGTGGAGTGTGACCTATTTGAACTGCATCCTGCTATTTTGATTCTGCTTTGCGCTTTCCCCTGAAATGCATTTTTTTCTGGCATCTTTTAAAGCTTACTTTAAAAAAAACAAACTGTCCATTTGTAAAGTTAGTGTACAGTATTTTAAGATTTAAATTTTATATGGCTGATACACAAACTGAAATATTGTGATTTAAAATTTTTAAAAACCTGCATGAGTGCCTGAAAATTGAATTTACTGATATAAGCAGGTGTAAGTATAAAGAGCATTATTTTAAAATCTGCTCGCTAAAAGAATTAAAGTTTATCTGAATATTAACAAAAAGTTATTACAAATCCAAAGTACTTTATTAGTTTTTTTTTTTTTTCGATTTGAAGCATAATATGAAAATAGTTATTTATTAGGTCAAAGTTTTGTAATTTGGGATAAAGGCTACTGGTAGCATACTGGCATGTTGTGTCACAGAACGGGGAGGTTGACTTTATTTCCATTTTCCTGGAAAGGTAGCCACCCCCTGCCCCAGAGATGGATAATCCTTTCTTGTGCAGACCCAAACGCAAGACAGGTTAGATCACAGTTCTACTGGAACAGAAACTGTACCAAACTATGTAATATGCAGTAAACTAAGTAGTCGTGTTAAGATGTGCCATGCATTTTGATATTTACAAGATAGATTTATCCCCTTTAAGGACATATATTAAACAATTGTATCTGAGCCTGCTTCCTAGAACTTTTATTTTTACTTAAGTTTTTCACTTTTAATAGGTAACTCCCTCCTTCTCCTGGCATTTTTAAAGTTAAGTACCCACCTACTCTAGGAGCCTATTCACTGCTATAGATTTGTCAGTTGGAGGCAGATAGGGATAATGTTGTTCAAAGACTGGAGCACACTATCTTTACCCTTCCTGCTTACTGATATGATAACATAACTTTTTGCAAAGCTCATAGAGTTGGTTGAAAAGCTTTATTTGGGCCCGGCGCGATAGCATAGTGGTTAAGTCCTCGCCTTGAATGCACCAGGATCCCATATGGGCTCCAGTTCTAATCCCCACAGCCCCGCTTCCCATTCAGCACCCTGCTTGTGGCCTGGGAAAGTAGTCGAGGACGGCCCAAAGCCTTGGGACCTGTGGGAGACCCAGAAGAGCTCCTGGCTCCTGGCTTTGGGTTGGCTCAGCTCCAGCTGTTGCGGCTGCTTGGGCAGTAAACCATTGGACAGAAAATCTTCCTCTCTGTCTCTCTTTCTCTCTGTATATCTTTCCAATAAAAATAAATAAACCTTAAAAAGAAAAAGCTTTATTTAATCCAGTAGCTGAATTATTGGTAATAATCTTTAGTACCATCTGCAAAGACTTAATATTGTAGGTTATTTTGAAAAAAGAAAGTTCAAATATACTATGTCCTAGTACCTTTAAAGTACTTGTAAGGAATGGATTCTAAGAGGAATAATTTAAGAGTCACTGGTAATATAGTAGGAGATGGCCAATTTTAAGATACCTTAAAGCTTATATTATCAGGAGATATGTATACAAGTAAGATGTAAGAACTGAAATAAAGTTTGAAAGATTGTAACTTAAATTTTCTTCATTTTAAAATAGGGACTTCAAACAGAAAGGTTTAGCTAGTCAAGAGATTTTTGAGTTTTTGTTGGTGATATGTATGTATGTTGCTTAGTTGGGTAATCAGCTAGATGACTCCTCACTTAGCTTTCCATAACTGAGTCCCAAGTTATCATCCAATCTCTATGACTTATATGAAAGGTTAAATCGAAGTTTGACACTAAACCTTAATCTCAAGATATTTCTGCTTGTTCATGGGATTCGAAAAATTAAATGCATGAAATTGGTATTCAATAAAAATAAATGATTGATAAGGTGTTATGTAATATTGTACTCTCTTAATTAGCAAAATAACAGCATTCAAATCTGTGCATAAGCATTGCCAAATCTATTTTAAAATTAGAATCATAAGAAAAATAATACCCTCTTCATTTTGTATCATCCAAATAAAATTCTAGTATTTTTCAATTATTTGCTAAAAAATATAAACACAAATTTAAGAAAACTACACTCTTACTGCAAATGGAATATTTATGTTCGAGTTGCTTCTCAATTATGTGCTAAAAATAATAACACAAAAATTACTGCAAATGAAATAATTTTTAATTCTGTTCAAGTTTGAGTTCATGTAAAAGCATAATTTGTAAAGGTATTATCTTATTTTTTTTGAGAACATGTTTTAGCTAAACAGAAAACTAGTAGTGATAAGCAAAAATAAACATTTTTATTTCTTTGAATTTCAGTGCCCTAAAGGCACCTGTACCCTCTGAGCAAAAGGGAAGTTGCCCACGAGGGGTAGAGAGTACACTGGGGTTTTGGAGGGCAGTAGATGGGAAAGCTTGGTGGCAGGCTTTTTTTTGTAAGATACATAATAACAAGCCAGTAGTCTCTCCAGATGTGGCCTTGTACTTTGTGCCCAGGTTAAAAATCTACAACCTAATACTCTCTTGGAAAATAACAACCCTTAGGAGACAAACAAGGAAGGTGATTTAAAGGATTAAAGAACCTGCAACTGAAAGAGTTGAGTGGGGGCTCTCCAAGCTGATCAAGCACGGATACACTGCACAGCTCTGTTCTCCAGGGCTGTGGTCCTTGGGGTTGGGGACTTGCAGAGAGAAAGGTCTGGTACAAAGGAAGAGGAACTTGTAACTCTTGGAAGATTGTCTTTACTATTTTGTCTTAAAATTGTCTTTAATGTGAATAAAGCATTTATAATTCTGTTCTGGTTGTGCTAACAACTCAGTGGCATGCATTTGGCCAAACATTTTAACCAACTCAATTCTAAAAAGAAACTAGAACTGGTGAGTTGGCTTCCATCAAGACTATGGACACAGGGTTAACTTTAAGATAATTGCAGTTGGTTTTGTTCTACTTTCTGTAAGTCTATATATTCTACCTGTGGTAACTCTTTGTATTTGAAATCATAGGTTACATACTAAACCAGTTCTCTGCTTGTGCCCACAAACAGAAGCACTATGAGAATTTTAAAGACATTTTCATATGTGGTTACATTTTTGTTAAGTACAAATGAAATGTAGCCCCTCAAAAATGTTTTTTAGGGGCTGATGTGATGGCTTAACTACCTGATCCTCCACCTGCAAACACCAGCATCCCAAATGGGCACCAACTGGCTGTTCCACTTCCCATCCAGCTCCTTGCTTATAGCCTGGGAAAGCAGTAGAGGATAATCCAGATTTTGGGACCCTAGATCCATGTGGGAGACCAGGAAGAGGCTCCTGGCTTGTAGCTTTGGACTGCTCACTTCTGTCTATTGCTGTCATTTGGAAGAGTGAACCAGTGGATGGAGGATCTTTCTGTGTCTCTCCTTCTCTCTGTAAATCTGTCTTTCTAATAAAAACTAATAAATATTTTTAAATTATTTTGAAAATTTCACACTACAATGTATTCATTAGTTGAAGAAATAATTTTACTTACATAGATTGTATAGTTAGTAACTTCAGTTCTTTTTGTGAATTTTTAGTAGTGTTCTTTTTCTTTAAATTCTTTTGTAGTGCTAAAGAATGTGTAGTATCAAGTTCTAAATTTCCCACCACACTCATCTCCTTCCTGAATCTCATACTATACCATTCCTTTTCTTTTTTCTTTTTTCTGTATTGATGCTGGAACAGGTATTTAGCCTATTCCAGTTTGCTACTAATGTGGACCCTGAGAGGCAGTAAGCCCTTTGCTTACTGTCTTACTGGATCCTGTCTTCCTGCCCCCTACTGCTCTCCCACATACTTGTAACTTCAGCTTGCCCAGATCAGACTGTTTCTGGTATTTGTGGAGTGAACCACCCAGATGAAACTGTCTCAGCCTGTAAAGTAAGTAAATAAAATTTTAAAAATCAGTGATACTGAAAAGTAGTTAGCCCTCTAAAAGTTACAATACTTCTGAATGAATTCTCCCGCTTAGTTTTGATATCTAGAAAGGCCTTCTTTCCTGTTATTTCACCTTAGATGGCTCCGAGGATATTTAAAGCTATGCCTGATTACAAAATGTTCCATGATCTTGTCAAACAATGGTCTGTATATAGGCAGCGTCTGACTTGCACACACCTGCCTGACTTAGCAAGTGATCCAGCCATATCATTGCCAGCACCCATGTAGTTATTGTCCTGGAAGTGCAGGCGCAGGAACATCGAGTCAGGGCGTGGCTATGGATTCCCACGGAGAATCAGGGGAGTCTGAAAGCAGAAGTTGTTGAGCAGGTGTGACCCTGAGACTTGCTGATTTCCACACAGAGCTCACTTGTGCATCAAGTACCCCACCCCTGCAGCCTCTAAAAACATTTGTTCTAATTGCCTGTATCTTGAAAAACTTGGAATTTATTATTATACTTTCACTTAAGGTTTTTACTGTTGTTTGATTTTATGGAAATACCTGTTCACAGTTGTTCCATTCAAAACCTAACTTTTCTGAGGGTTTGTTGTGTGCCAGGTCCTGGGAACTGGATTTTGTGGAGTTTGCTTTCTGTTAACACAGGTCAAGTAAATATGAGATGCATCATTTAGAATAAATACTGTGATGTAGTTCAAGAAATCTGCCTTTCTTCCTAAAGCCTACTACCTTTTCTAAGAGGAATAAGGTAATGCTAGGAACATTTAAAAGGTCTTGTAGACTCCATCCAGACAATGAGGGAGCTTTGAAAAGCGTGGGGTCACCAAGGGCCTGGACAGAGATCCGGAGAGGAGTACAGAGTTGGAGAAATGGAGGAGAGCTGTTCTCTGCAACCACTTATTCCATGATTTCTTTTTTTTTTTTTTTTTAATGGATCTCACCCTGAATATAAGCAAGGGAGATGAATTTCACTTTCTTTCTGTTCTTTCTTTTTGCCCCTTTAAGCGAGAACTTAGGCTGGTGTACAGTTATCATATGGTTGAAGATAGATGTTCATTCAAAGAAGCAACCTGCAGTAATGGCTGCTGCTTTGGATTTAGACAGACCTAGATTCTAATGCTAGGCTTCATTTATCTTCTAACCTTGGGCTGGCTACCCAAGCCTTAAGAGTTTCTGTATCATAAATTTGCTAAGTGAAAACAATCCTATCTACTTTATGTACATAAAGTGTGTAGCTTCTGATAGGCACGGGTTGATATATGAGTAGACAATACTATCAGCCTGGAAAACCTGACCACTGGTGAATACATTGATTCTCAGAGGAAAAGTGACTTTTAAATTTAAAGCCAAACTGTATGGAATACTGCTTACTGGAAAGTATGCATGCATGATGGTCCATATTTCTAAATCCTTGTGTAAAGATTTAAACACTATGCACTTTTAAAACAAGCACCAGAAAAGAAAGACGAGACCACAGGCTTGTCAACATTTTTGCTTCTTTAAAGTAATAGACCTAGAAATTAACTTGAATAAGTGGAAAAAGTAGAGAACAAACAAGAACAATATAAAATTAAGGTTCAGGGCTAAAAGAATCTTAATGTACCCCAAACATGATGTTGAAAAGGAAAAAAGTGCTTAGCAGACAAACTGTATATATAAAAACAGGAAGATATGAGCTGGGGGAGGAAAATCTTGACAAAATTAGTAAGCAGAAGTAACTGTCAAGCAGCATTTATTGCTTCACTTTTTTAAAAAACATAGAGTTATTAATCTGGTCTTTGACCTGCGTAGGGGATTATTCTTGCCCTTTTCTTCATCCCGCTATGTCTCCCCTTCTTATCATCTGGCCCCTTGTCTCGTTGCCATTCATCTCACTGTTACGGGCTTAACTTTCTGATATACAGATGTATCATTACATACATTCAGGAAAAGAAAAATAAGTAATATAATGGAAAAGTATAATTAAGACTAATAGTGGGAATTTTGTTACTTGGAAGTAGACACGTGAGCCAACATTTATTTTTAAATCAGATGTTTCAAATTACAAAAGGGTTTGGTTTCCGTCCCCCTCTCCCAAGATTGCCTAAACCGCAGAGCCCTAACAATCCCATTCTTACTCTGCATCAAGCGCTATTAGCTGAACCCCTTGCTGTGTGTTTTTAAAACAATTGCTAATGTAACTAATTCCAATGAATAAATGTGCATATCTGTAGCATGTTAGCTCCTTAATGAGAAACGTAATCCAGAAAAGCATTATTATGCCTTTTGGCCTGATTAGTATTCTTTCTGCCAAAATCTGGCTGTTGCCTTTCATGAATTGATCGTCCACTTTAGAGATCCAGTGAGTTCGAGAAAGGCACCTAGCCAGGAGAACAGGTAGCCTGAGATTTTTCTCCTCAGATTCAGAGACTGGTAAGGGGAGGCATGCTTGCCTCATCAAGGAACAGATTGCTCTCAATGCCAACAAACCCTGTTGCCTTGATAAGTTTGTCCCCAATGTGTCACTCTACCTCCAGTTTTGCCCCTTCTCATTTTTCAAAGCATTAGCTAATATGCAAATATTGTTCCACCCTATTGTTTAAAGCTGAACTTCAGCAACTCAACTACTAGCAAGAATGCAAGTGATATTCCTTAATGAAACTTCAACAAATTCCCTGTTACTACTCGGTTTTTACTTAAACTCATTCCATGACTCTCCTGTGTTTCAAGCCCAATGCACTTCTTTATTCAGCTTCCCCCAAACAACCACATCACTGTATCTCTGGCTGGGACCATCGCTTAGGCCTGTACTTTTCCAAACCTTCATTTTAAGTTTCTTACCAGGGCGTCTTTACTAATCCTCAGAGTTTAAGCTCAGCTATGTCTTCTAGGAAGCCTAGCTTGAACCACCATTTCAACTTTCGACTCTCCTAATATTTCATAGTGATTTCATAATTCTCTGGTGATAAGCCATTTGATATTACTATGTTTTTCACTTATATGCACCTGCTCATTACTGGAAAAAACAAAACAAAAACAAAACAGGAGTGCACTCCTGGCAATAACAGGTGTAGGAGCTGTAAACCTTCTGTCAATCTAGCTCTGTATGTGGAACAAGACATTTTCAGAATCCAGGAAATATTTCAGAATTGCTGTTACTTCTTGGATGAGAAGTTTGAATCATTCCTTAAAGAAAGTATTGAAAAATCAGGCTTTGTCAGACAACTGCTTGTCTATTCTGAAAACTTGTGATCTGTATCCAAAGCATAGACCTTCTCAGTCACTGCTGTGTTTGTCATGTCAGCAGATGTTCAGTGGGCCTGGATGTGCCTGCCACTGGCCATACAGAGGAGAAGCACCTCCAAGACCTGTGGCTGCTCAAGAAGTAAAATTCTGAAAATAACAAAGAAAACATTTCCAGAAGTGAAACCCACACAGTAATATTTACAGATCATTTATTACGTTTGTTGGAACTCTTGCTTACTTTGGATTTATTTGGAAGCAACCTTTTCTTATGTTGGAGAATAATGTGACTAATTCACATACTACTATATGCAAGAGAGCAGAAATTAGTGCTCTTTGAAGTATGTAGGTCAGTCTTTATAGTGACCATAAAGGAATCTCAACATTTAATGGCTTGAAGGTTCTTAGTAAACCACTGAATTCGAATGTAAGTTAAAATTACATTTCTTTTTATGAAAGGCAGTCTTAAAAAAATAGATTCAAGCCTCCTAGGAAAGGGGATATCCTAGTTGGAGCTGCTTCTACAATCTCAGTATGTCTGAAATGTTTCTTAAATAAATACTTACCAAGCTCCAAGTGTCAGACACTTCCCTGTGTTGCAGTGTGCAGCTTTAATTTACATTTTATCACTTTAAGCCACTTCAGGTTAGCTGAAGGCCAGTGTCCCCTTTGCTTCTCATTAGAACTGTAAAGGTGAGCATTTTGCATTGTGCAAATATCAATACTTAATGTCACGAATAAGACAACTGGAACTATATTCCTGGACACTTGAAATTATATTATTTGTGATATACAACTGGAACTATGTTATTCCCTCGGAAAACTAAACTGACAGTTCAGTTCTTCCAGAAAGAGTCATTATTTTCTTGTAGTTACTTCATTTTCTGTCTAGTTTTTGTTTATGCATAGCTTATAGTCCCATACAGCCAGTGCACTTATGTTTGCAAGTTATTAATTTACAGCCAGTTTATCTTGGAGAGTATGTCCTATGACTCCAAATTGGATGATTAACTGAGTTTGTTTTGTTTGTTTATGACTGAGTGGGCATTTGATTAGACTAGTTTATACCTTTTCTTCTATGTTAGCATTCACTCCTAATTGCTTCTCTTGACCAGTAAAAACAAAAACAAAAACCTGGGTGCTCTAGCTGTGTTTAAAAAGCAGTTTGTAAGGATCGGTAACATCTTATTTACCTGAAGGAGATCATCAGTAACCATTTTGAACCTGCTGGGTGTGTAAAATGTGACCATTCCAGAACTAAAAGAGTAGTGTAGTCTTCTCTGAGACACTGTAACCTTGCTCCTAAGACTGAAACTTATTTTCATTAATGAACCTGGTTCATTATCAGTTATTATTGATTTAAGCTTCATTTGTTTCCTTCTTTCAGGAAACTCCAACATTTTTTTTCACTGGAGTATGAAACCTTTGAAAAAATAAGGGCAAACCTGTGAAAAGAGAGAGATGTAATTGAGTTTATTGTGGTGTGTGTTTAAGAAAAAGATGCCAGTAGAGCTACTTAGGAAGTAGTTTGGACACAGTACCTGAGAGATTGGGCTCTAGATCCAACATTGTCAATCATGGGAGCCTTTTTATAATCTAGAATTTTCTAATGTCCTTAACAGATTTGAGAGAGTTTTTATAACCTAAGTGGCTGGCTGATGAAGGAATGTGAGAAATTACAAAGCTTTGCAATACACACGTGGGGAGAAATCTGAGAAAAGCGTATTTACTCAGTAAGAGAGTGAGATAGTTTTGACATCGCTCGCCAAAAATAAACTTTACAATGAATGTAGGCCATAGCCCCATCCAGTGTGGTCTGGGCATTGCTGCGAAGGAAGGAGAGAAACGGCCGTGCTTGACATTTAAAGAGAAGGGTCAGTCCGGAGGTTAGTTGTTGTTTGGCCCTAGGTGATTGGCTTCAGCGGGAGCTGGAGGCCAATTCGCCCTTCCCTGGAGCCCGAGGGCTTGCTGCACCTGCCAGCACGGGTGCAGTCTCCCCTCCCCGCCCACCGAGCCTGAAAATTAGCTCATCGCTAGGAGCTGGGCTCTGGAGGTTGTTTTTCGCTCGGCGGCGTCAGACCACCCGCCCCTCCGCGGCCAGTGGGCGGAGCCCTGCTGCGCCGCCCGTCCGCATTGGCGCGCGCGGTCGTAGGGCGGCGGAGTGACGGGCGCGGGGCGGGGCCGCGCGGCCTGTTTGTCGGCGCCGCCCCGCCCCCTCGCCGTGCGCGCTGACCGAGGCGCTGCAGCCCCGAGTCGCGGCCGGACGCCCCGCGCTCCGCTGCCCCTGCGCTCCCGCCGCCGTCCCGCGCCGACATGCGCCTGGCCACCGCCGCCAACGAGGCGTACAGGGCCTCGCTGGCCGTCTCGGAGCTGGTGAGCTGCAGACAGTGCGCCAGGGACCGCAGCCAGGACGAGGTACCCGGGCGAGGGGCTGGTGGGCTGGCAGGCGGGCGGGCGGGCGCGCGGGCGCGCGCCCCAGGCCCAGGTGCTGGGACTGCAACCGAATTCGCGTCGCTCCCCGCGGTCGCACCGAAAACGCTCCCAGAGGACGGGCGGCGGGGAAGGGACGGCTGGCGTGGGTGCGAAGACCGTCGTCCCCCCGTGCAAGTCTCCACAAGCCCGGGCCAGCAGCGCGCCGCAGCTGAGAAAGGCTGCCTGTGGCTCCTGCCCTGGCCTTCTCGGCACCGACGGCCCGGCCCCCTTCGCATCCCGCTTCCAAACTGGGGGAATTGGCCTGTGAGTCCGTTAAGAGACGATGTTGCTCGGAATAAACGCGTTCTGCGAGCCCCGTGGGGTGTGCACCGCGTTTCCCCGCTTTGGCGTAGGGATCGGCCCTAGAAGGGAGCGGATGAATTGTGACATTTTGCGTTTTTCCGAGTTGGTTGCAAACAGGGCGCTGCTTGGGAGTTGATAGTGCATCTTCATATAGAATGTGAACCTTTGAAACGCTTTGTGTCCAAGGATGATACAGGAGCAAAGTCGAGGCGTCGGGATTAAAATTTGAGTGGAAATCAAAACGCTGTTCTGAATTGCTGGCTTGGATCAGGAAATCTAAAGATAATGAATTATACCTGATACTCTGCAGGTTTGCTTGATAAAATGACTCTGGTTCGGTGGTTACTTGTGCTTGTTAGTTGGTAAATGGAGTCTCTTATCAGTATATATTTAATAAGCACACTTAAATGGAGCTCATGAAGAGTAGAGCAGCGGATACGTTTTGCAGATTTTGACTTGGGTGGATGGTTACATGCTCCTTGTTTACGGATAACGTAACAGTCTTTAAACATCCCGGGTGAGGTTGCTTTGAGAACTGCATTACCTAAGAGGTGTAACAGCGGCAAAATGTTGAATTAGTGCTTCTGTGTGCACAGGTCTTTCTCATTTTAAGTAGAAATGAGCCTGCCTGAATAGATGTGTTATTTTGGGTGATGTTGTTGTGCAGAATTCTGGTTCTTGCCTAGATCCAGAATTGCTAAATATAGCCATGTAAACTGGAAGATAAGAGAGACATGTTAGCTTGCCTGTGCATTCCGGTGCCTGGGGTGGAGTGGGGGCGGGGACAGTTGTGTTCAGGAAACCAGGAAGCTTTGTGTATAGTTATGTTTCATTTTTAATACTTGAAGCATGCACCAGGATAACTTGGCAAGTAGTGGTTTACAGGAAAACCATTCACTTACAAAAGAATTCACACAATTCTTTCAAAGAGCAAGCTTCCATAATGCTTTTAAGTGAAACTCTTTCCAGGAATGGAACTCATAGCCTGTGTCACCCTTACAAATGCAGTCCTTTGAAATCAGTGGGTTTTGTTCTTTTTTCTAAAGTACAATTAAAAGAACAACAACAACGAAAAAAAGCACCTGGAGGTCCTATCTAAATCTAGCAGTGTCAATGGCCATCTTAGAGAAGTACTAAAGTACTAGTATATACTCAAACCAGGGATACTTTGTAACACTTATAGACCTCTTTGTTTCTACTTAAAGTATTTGAATGTCAAAAGGCCAACACCAGACTATGGGAATGAATCCCTCAGAGACTGGGAAAGTGTTAGGGGGAACTTAAGACTTTTTGCACAGTGTATCTTTACTTTGTTGGAATGTGTTTCAAAAACACCGACTGCTTTTGTATTAAATTTCTTTTTAAAGATTAATATCATTGTTGTGATTCAGTAATGTTGTTAGGCATCTAGAATAAGTGCTGTGGGGAAAATGACATGATTTAAGTGGTTTGCTTATTTTTGTTTTTCAGCCAGTTTTGCAGGTATATGAACACTGTAAGTCAATATGCTTTCAGTTTGGATTTGTGGCATGTCATTCCTCCATTCTCTTCAGGATATCAGAGATCCATAAACAGGCTTGGACCATCTGATTAGAACAGTACTTTGAGTACACAAGCACTGATTCATACAGAGATACAAAACATACACAGTTCTGTGGTGCTGGCAACACCCACTGAGAGGTTTCATACTCTGAAGACAAATGTGGTAGGATTAGGCACCGATGAGGAAACAGATATGAGATCAGAGACTTGAGGCCCTACTGTGATGCAGAGCTTGTTGCTGTCTCTCAAAGATGGCTAAGAGGGCTGTTGAGGAGAGAGAACTTTGAGTTCTCATGGCGGGTTTTTTTTTGTTGTTTTTCCAGCCACACCTTCAGCCAGCCTGTGAGGTTGTGCTGTGATCCACATCTCCATCTGCTTTTTGCCAAAGCAATTTTCTGTTGGTAGCTCTGCTTCCTGGAATCTGGACTGGCCCGAATTTGCTCAGAGTTCAAAATTTGCTTACAGTAGTAGACAAAGGAATAACTAAAGTCACCTAAATAGGAATTTGAATTTGTTTGAAAGATCTGTTTACAGGGAGAAGGACGACAGAGGCCTTCAGTCCTTTGGTTCATTCTCCTGCTGGCCAGAAGCCAGGAACTCCAAATGGGTCTCCTACAAGGGTGGCAGGAACTCAGGTCCTTGAGCTCCCATTCACTGCTCACTAGGTGCGTGAGCAGAGACTCAACCAGGCATGCTCATATGGGGTGTGGGCATCCTAAGCAACGATTTAACCCACTGTACCACAATACCAGCTTCTGTGATGTGAAATAATTTGGAGTGCAGAAGGTCGTTGGGATTGCTGACATTGTTGCTGTTTTTTGTTTGTTTGTTTGTTTCCTTCATGTTTAAAGGGGGGTATTAAGGAAGAAGGCTCACCCAATTTCCCACCCTCCCCAGGTCCTGGATGTAGGGTATGCTCTGAGGTTCTTGCTTAAGTGGTTTTGATACTTCAGCAGTTATGAATCGCTGCCAGTCTTGCCACTCCAAACACGATGAGGTTGTTGAAAAATCCATCATAGAGTCTCTGTTTGCCCCGTGTTTCGCTGCCAAGATATAGCTGAGATGGTTGGTTGACCTGTTCTGTCTTCTCTCTTTTCTTGGTTAGGGTTCTGAGTCCAGCATATTGTTGCTGTTTTATCATCACCACCCATGTGTCACAGATAAGAACCCTTCACTTCAGAAGTTAACATGTTTTCTTGACAGTTGTACACTTACTAACACCAGACCTCTGACCCAGCTTGCTCTGTATTCATTCTCCTGCCATACTTGATGCACCATTCCATTATTGTCCTAAGTGGTTTTTTTTTAAATCTTTTTTTCCAAGATGAGTCTATAAAAGTTCCAGTGGTAACCAGCCCCATTGGGCAGTCTGAAGGTAATTGTCACCTGTTTACTTTTCCCAGGGGTTAATTTGTGGGGAGTCGAGGCTGGATGGAGTCAGTGCTCCACTTCCTGCCAGTGTGCACACTGGGATGAATTTGGATGCAATCTCTGACCTCATCAGGAACGCCTCAGATTAGTCCTGTATTCTGCTGGGCACCAGATTAGGTAGAACACTGTGTCCCCGTGTGTCAGCTAAGAAAAGGAGAGAGTATCTTTGGATTCCAGCCCCTGAATGTTTATTTAAAAAAAAAAAAAAGTGTTTGAGTCTAGAAGTGCAGTAACTCTCATTTTTGTCAGTGTGGATCAGTCCTTTGTGCTTGAGGAAGAATTGACTTTGGATAGCACCTCTTCCCTTTTTCTGCCTCTGAATCTTTCCCATTACTGTTCTCTCCTCCTCCTCCCACACCCCAGCATTCCCCCTTCTGCTTTTCTAGGATGACTCAGACACCTCACAACCTCTTGAGTTCAGTTGGGACTTGACCCCTGTAATCCAGGTGTGAGTAGGGTAGTGCTGCTTCAGTTAGAGCTACACTAAGCTCAGTAACATCAGGCTCCTTTCCTGTGCTCTCTTGGTGTTCCTGTGCCCCTGGCCCCCTCTCTCCTTCCAGACGGGCTCCTCATCAGGGAGACAAATATGCTCTTAATACTGAGAGGTATTAGACAATGAGTCTGAAGAATGCTGCTTTTTCCTGACTACCCTTATTTAAGACTCAGGACTTTTCACTCAGAAAGAATGTGGGTGGGTGGGTGTGTGTGAAGATTTATTGTGTGAACGACAAAGTTTACAGAAAAGGAGGGAGGGAGGAAGAAGTCTGTTACCTGCTAGAGCACTGTCCATCCATATGGCCTCATTAGCCAGCGCTGGGCCCATCCAAAGTCAGAAGCCAGGATCATCTCCTGGGTCTCCCACGTGGGTGCAGGGTCCCAAGGAATTGGGCCATCATCTGCTGCTTCCCAGGTGCACTAGCAGGGAGGTAGACTGGAAATGGAGCAGCCAGGGCTTGAACTAGCACCCATATGGGATGCCAGCATCACAGGCAGTGCCTTTATACTACAGTGCTGGTCGCAAGAAAGGATGTGTTTTAAAAGGAATGAGGAAAGAAAGGTGTAATGATGGAAGACTTAGGGAAGATAGGAGACAGTGCTCCTGACACAGCCACTCACCTTGGCCATAGGGCTGATCTTACAAAGACTGGAGAATTATTCAGAGTCCTTGGAAAAGGCCCTTGTTAAACCTATACGTAAGTATAGCTCATTTATATATGCAGTATATTCAGTTTTTGAAGTCCTTATAACCACTAATTTAGAATTCTGAAACTGTTGTTACATAAAAGTTTGCTGCGTAAAGTGTATTTGGTATAGGGGGAAAAACATAATTCAATCTCTTTATAAAACATCATTCAGCCATAGGAGAGCCTCAAACTACTGATCATCCAAATGACTGTAGTGTCCAGAGCTGTGCCCAGCAGGAATCACGTGTGTGGTAAAGGCCCAGATACCTTCCACTGTTTCCCCTAGGGGCATTAACGGGAACCTAGCTTAGAAGTGGAACAGCAGAGACACAGACAGGGGTCCTTGTGGGACCCCAGCATCCTAGGTGGCAGCCCTACCTGCTATACCACAGTGCTGGTCCCATAACTAACACTCAGACTCTTGATGTTTTCTTCCCCCTCACACGTTAGACGCTTCCTTCAATGATGTATAAACAATGAGTGAATATTTCTCCACCTACTCCCAACAAGCCTGATGTCAAACATTTTGCTTTTAAGCAGTCTTGTTGGAGAAAATATTACCTCAATATAGTTAATGTGAAGTTGTTTACTTAAAAGTGTCAGGAGATTTTTCCTGTTATTTGTATTGCCCTTTTTTTTTTAAGATTTGTTTTTATTGGAAAGTCAGATTTACAAAGAGAAGGAGATTAAAGATCTTCCTTCTGCTGGTTCACGCCCTAAGTGGCTGCAAAGGCTGGAGCTAACCTGATCTGAAGCCAGGAGCCTGGAGTGTCTTCTGGGTCTCCCATGCCGGTATAGGGTCCCAAGGCTTTGGATCATCCTCCACTGTCCTCCCAGGCCACAAGCAGGGAAGCTGGGTAGGAAATAGAGCAGGTAGGACTTGAACCAGTGCAGGCAAGGGTACAATTTAGGCCCTAGACTATTGCATTGGGCCTATGTTTATTTTTAAGTCATCAAATTTATTGACCATATAATTTATTCCTTCTGAGCTTTCTGACATTCCTTAGGTCTATCCCATTCCATGAGTGTTTTCTCCTAGTACTGTAGGGTTTTTTGTTTGTGTGTGTTTTGGCTTTTTTTTTTTCATGTTTAATTGAGTAAAGTGTGATTTAGGCCTCCAAATTTACTTTGTTCTGAGTGGCTCTCCAATTGTCCCTACATCACATCCAGTTCTGTCCTGTTTGAAAGAATACTGACGTGCCAAATGTAGTGACCCTTAGTTATAAAAGTGAGTGACAATCTCTTAAAACAGTGTTTTCAAAGATTAAAGAAATGAGATGGGATAAATGTTGTTAGTCAGTTTTGCCATATACTATGTTCAAAATGTATATAGGAGGGGCTGCATTGTGGTGTAGCAGGTATTGTTGCCTGCTGATATTTCATATGGGTACTGGTTCCTGTCTTGGCTACTCCATTTCCAGTCCAGCTCCCTGCTGATGACCTGGGAAAAGCAGTGGAAGATGGCTCCCAAGTGTTTGAGCCTTTGCACTCTCTTGGGAGACCCAGAAGCAGAAGCTTCCCCTGTCCTTTGCTTGATTCATTCTTGGCCATTGGAACCATCATTGAATGAGCCATTTGATGGAAGCACACTCTACCCACCTTTCTCTCTCCCCCTTCCCTTGCCAGCTCACCCTCTGGTTCTCTCTCTCTCTCTCAATCTCACTCTTTACCCCCTCTCTAACTCTGAATTTCAAATACATAATTTTTTTTAAATGTATGTAGGGGGCAACATTTGGCTTAGTGGTTAGGTTAAGGTGCCCCCCGTCTCATTGAGTGCCTGGGCTTGAGTCCTGGTTCTGCTTCCTGCTAATGTGCACCCTGGGAGGTAGCACGTAGGTGGGAGCTCACGTAGCTGGGGCTCTGGCACCCATGTTGGAGACAGATTGAGTTCCTGGCTTCTGCCTGGCCTATGACTATTGCAGGAAGCTGGGGGGTAAACCTACAGATGGGAAATCAGTAACAGTCTCTTTCCCCCTTATCTTCTTTCAGGTAATTTGTTTTTATTTTTATTTTTATCCAGCAATTTGAAAGGCATCATTTTATGTAAATGATTTCTTTGGCAATGATATTTTTATTGGATATCAAAATCATGATACATCCATGGCCAGACTAGTGAATTAATTGCCTCCTCTGATGAAGAATATAACATTAAAACATTACTGTCTTCTGTATAAATATGGAATAACCAGAGTAAACCAGTGTAAGATTAGCTGAATGATTTATTCTTTCATGCATTCATTTGGCGACCATAGCCACCTTTGAGCTTGAGTCTTGGCTTCTTCTAATGAAGATTCTCTCAAATTTTGTCCTGCCTAATTTTTAAAACTCCATTTTGTTTTCAAAAAGTTTTCATTCACTTGGACCAGATTTCTTGAACTATTGCAACATGTATTTTTCTCTGTTGCTCTTTCCCTTTTTTCTTTAGAAGGAAGGCATCTGGTTTATATCATGAAGAACCTTTGTGAACAGTAGGAGAAAAATAGAAATAATATTTTATGTAATTATATGTTTGTTCTTGTGTTAACTTACTAAAACAAGATGAATAGGATATAAATTTCAAAAAGTAGGGAAAGGTGAATTATATGTATGTTACATACGTATATTTCCATAGCACACCATACAGGATGTGTATTGGCAGGAACCCCATTTATCCGGTTTTTGTTGACCACGCTGCATTGACGGCATGAAGTACAGTGTTGTAGACAGCTGTTAAAGGCCTGAAACCATTACTCTGAAGTGCTTAAGCATTTCTAAAATATAAACGAAGTAGATGGCGTCCCATACATACAAAGCTTAATTGATGGAAAATTTGAAAATGGAATGAGTTATCTCTGAAATTATTCTACAAATCAGGGACACAGGCCATGTGATACATTCTCTTTTGTCAACTTAAGCAGTTACTGAGGCCTCCTTTCTATGAGGCCTTCCTCTGGCTGTCATAGTAATTACCCTTCTTCCAGGTCAAGGCAGCAAAGTGGAGATGCTGCCTCTTCAGTTCCTCAAGACGCACAGGGTTTGGTATTTGGCTGAGTTTGAGATGTACAAACACATTAGTCTTATTTTGTCTCTCTGACAACCCACAGGGTTGGCTGCTGTGTGCTGAACTTTCTGTTCTAGACTTTCTGCCAAGTACTTTATGCAAAACTCTGGTTTTAGTGAAACAGGTTTGATTGTTTTAAGTCAGTTGTGTTCTAAGCTGTTCTTAGCTCTGTGATGCAAATAGAAGAGTGGTATGTATATATGGCCATGAAAACAAACCACCAAAACAAGCCTGTCTCTGAGTTAACTGGTTGTTTTTTCCTCCCATTCCTGTACTCTCAGAGTTCATGTTGTTTACTGCTGGAGACTTACGATGGTGTAATTTTCTTTTCTAGGAACTTGGAATCAGAATTCCTCGACCACTAGGACACGGACCAAGCCGATTCATCCCAGAAAAGGAGGTATGTTGTTTGTAAAGTACAGAGTGAACTGTATGCTTTTAAGGAAAATGTTCATGACCCACATCTTGGCATCGGAGCAGCTGTTGATCAACAACATGTTTCACACAGAGCAGATCATAGTTAATCACTTTCTGGCAGTGAATCTACACGATTGGAAAGCTGCTGGACTTGTGTTGATTTCTAGTATTTCATGGTGCTTCTTTGACACCCATGTTCCATTAAGTAAATCCAAGGCTGTTTCAACCAATAATACACCATCCACTTACATTTGGATGTCATTTAGATTCGCCAGTACACTGAGATACTTAGCCTTGACCATCTCCATGGGTTGTTACGTGCACTGAATCCCATCTGTAATTCTGTATATGTAAAAGCAGCTCTGCTCTGGTTTTCAAAATCACTGCTGAGTATTTGGGTTCCGTCTCACTTGAGTGAAGTAGGTAGCGTAAGGATGGCCTTTAGTTGTCTCTGCAAGCTCTGCAATTTTGACAGTCTAAATCTGCTTCTCTGTCCAGATTCCAGCCAAGTATCTAAGTGGTGTTTAAGTTCAACCTCTGTTGTTCAGACCCTACTGTATAATACTTAGTATGTGATAACCTGTTTTTTTTTTTTAAATCTTGCTACCAGTTGAGTGTAAATGTTAATCCTGTTCTCTTAAACCAAATTTAATCTGCTTCTGAATGATGCTTAGGATTCAGTCAACACCTATTTTCTTTCTTTAAAACTTGCAACTTACATGACCGTGGTTTTTCTCTTTTATACAGATTCTCCAAGTGGGGAGTGAAGACGCACAGATGCATGCTTTATTTGCGGATTCCTTTGCTGCTTTGGGTCGTTTGGATAACATCACATTAGTGATGGTTTTCCACCCACAATATTTAGAAAGTTTCTTAAAAACTCAACACTATCTACTGCAGATGGATGGCCCACTACCCCTCCATTATCGGCACTACATCGGAATAATGGTTTGTAAACTCACTAAAAATCATTTCAGCTTTTATTGGTCTAAGATATAGCTAGTACTTAGCCACAGGAATAAATACTCATATTCCTACTTGTGTTAGGATTCCTGTTAGTCTCTGTTGTTTAAATAAGTTTACTTTCTGATGTAACAGAAAAACATTTATAATGTTCTGAAAGACTGGCTATTAAGATACAATAGAATGAAAAACCTGTTTTATTACTATACATAGTTTATATTGACAAAAATTGGTGTCAAACCTATCTGATCTGTAAATGATATTTTAATTGAAGTCTCTTGATGTGAGATTCTGAAAGGTAGAATATAGGTGAAAATTTCTAAAGTTCAAATACTTTTTATTAGATACTTTGTTCTTGCGATATTTCTGAACTACTCTCTGAGGTGTTTTTGTTTTTCTTTAAATGCTAACCTAAAAGCAGCATTTATGCAGTTTATAGAAAATCTGAAAACATAACTAACAGCACAGCGAGCTGTTTTGTACACTTACAGAAGGAAATATCTGTAGTGTTTGGGATTTCACTGTTACGAAGCCTCATGTCATGATCTTTGCTTTCTCTTAAGGCTGCAGCGAGACATCGGTGCTCCTATCTGGTGAACCTGCATGTGAGTGACTTCCTGCACGTCGGCGGAGACCCCAAGTGGCTCAATGGCTTAGAGAATGCTCCTCCCAAACTGCAGAACTTGGGAGAACTCAACAAAGTTTTAGCCCACAGACCCTGGCTTATTACCAAAGAACACATTGAGGTAAGTAATGAAGTAATGCGTCTCAGCTGCCATTTTCAAAAGCCACTTTTAATAGACTTTCTTAAGAGCAGTTTTGGGTGTACAAAAGGTAGCTTCTAAGACACATGTTTCATGTTATTACCACGTAGGGTTAGTGTGGTAGATCTGTTATAAGAGATGAAGGAGTGCTGACATTTTATGAGTACTAGGAGCCCATGGTTCCCCCTAGTTTACTCCACCTTGTACAGGTCTTTGAGTTCTGGCAGGTGCAGTGTCATACAAATTACTTAATAGTCATTGCCTGTCAGTGAGTGCCTCCTACTCCACCAATTCAGCCCTCTTTCCTTCCTCCTGAAACCCTTTAACAACGTACCTTTTGATTGCCTCCCACAATAATTTTCCTTTTCCAGAATGTCATTGAGGTAGATGGATAGTGTTCAGCCTTTTCAGATTGGCCTCTTTCATTTAGCACTACGCATTTAAAGTCCACCCCCACCCCTGCCTGGCAACTTTGTGGGACCTGACAACTCACTTATCTCTAAAAACCACTCCAAGAGACGGGTATGTGGCAGCTTGTTTACCCATTCACCTATTAAAGGACATCTTGGTTACTGCCAGTTTGGGGCAGTTATGAATAAAGCTGCTATATCCATTTGTGGGCAGGCCTTTATGTTTATTTGGATAAATAAGAATGTGACCGCTGGATCACATGGGAGGGCTGTTTTTAGCTTTGGAAGAAACTATGAAACTGTCTTCCAAAGTAGCTTTACCAGTTTGCATTCCTGTTATTCCATATCTTTGCCAGCACTGGGGTCAGGTGTTTTGGATTTTAAAGCCCTTCTAAGAAGTGTGATGTGGCATCTCACTGTGGTGCATCTTTATTTTTAAAATGCCATCTTAAACTAGTTCCCTCTATTTAAAAAGTCAACAAACAGTGGGTTCATATTCTCTGCTGTGTCTACCATGCAGTAGAAATTCTGAAAACACATCTTTTTTGGTCTTATCTTTCTTAGAAAACTTTCTAATAGATTGTTATATAATGGTTACATAATTATGAAGATATACAATTTGAATATGATTAATATAATGTCTTAATATTTTCAGGCAAGGAAAATAAAATGGTAAAATGGATAATGAAGCAGAAGATGCACAAATTCTATTTTTTCAAAATCACTTATATGTTTAACTTTTAATTTGGTGACTTGGGAATATTGAGTGAAGATGTTCAAGGCCCATGACAAAAATTCCTTAGGAAAGCCCAATAATAAACAAAGCATGGCACTCACATGGTAGCCTGTTTTTAAAACACAAATTTATTACATTTGGTTTGAGAATTTAAACTAACAACATAGGCATTCCATCATTATCCAGTAAACTAAAATGCAGCAGTTGCTCTTAACCAAAATGTATTCCAGTACATTTATAAATTAAGCCAGAATTTCAGAAAAATCAAAATAACGTGTTACATTAACATGTTAAGCTCTGTTCATGAATATATTTTCATGAATTAGCAAATTACAGCGTCTGCTTGTTTTGAATTGTAATTTTACGCTAGGCTTTGTATGGTCACTAATCCTATCTTTGATGAACTAAGATGAACTCTATACTTTTACCACACCAATATGAAAGAACTTTTTTTTCTGTCCTCTTAAGGGACTCTTAAAAGCTGAGGAACACAGCTGGTCCCTTGCGGAACTGGTCCACGCAGTGGTTCTGCTCACACACTACCATTCTCTTGCTTCGTTCACATTCGGCTGTGGAATCAGTCCAGAAATTCATTGTGACGGTGGCCACACATTCAGACCTCCTTCTCTGGGTAACTACTGCATCTGTGACATTACAAATGGCAATCACAGTGTGGATGAGATGCAGGTCAACTCAGCAGGAAATGTTTCGGTAAGTATTATTTGTTATGAGACTAATTACAATAATCACTATGATATTTCTTCCTTCGGCTTCTTAGAAAATCCACCCTACTAAATCCATGGATACACTCTGCCCCTCTGCATATTTATTAAGATGAAAGCCTGTCACTAGTTGCTATGAGATATACAAAATTATGAGATTCCCTACCCCCAGAAGATTACAAATAATTTGGGATCAGGAGCCAACAGCATGAGCCTACCAGTGCCAGCTACAAAGTGACTGGTGACTGCAATGCCCTGGCGGGAAACAGGCAGCAAACAGTGTGACCTGGCAGTGGTGGCATCTTTGGGATGCCAGTCATATCCCATTTCTTCCCTTTTGCACAAATGAGAAAGGCCGACTTCTCGGTTGTTCTTATTTTAGAAGATTTAAACAACTTCTATTGGAAAGTTTCTCCCTTTCAAATTTTTCCCGTTGAACTTTGTACAAATATACAAGGTAATATCAGTGTAAGTAAGTTTGTTAAAATGCTTTCACCCTTACTCCTTCTCCCCTCTGGCTTTTTTTTTTTTATGTCCTTAAGTTTTTGTTGTTTCTCTAAAACAGAACCAGTTGAATGGTCTATAAGCAAAATTCAGTTCCTGTATGCAGTGAATCTAAATTCCCTCTGCATTCTTTGGCTTAAGTGTGAAGCAGGGTTTTATTTTATACTGCAAAAGAGAAAACACAGAGCTAGCATCGCATCATCTGAACACTTTGCAAATGTTTCCTCAGCTGTATTAATTCTCGTGAAGCCAAGTCAGGCAAGTCACTGAACCTCTCTCAGCCTCAGTTCTTTCATATCTAAATGTGACACGCAAAGTTACTGTAGATTCAAAAGAAACATTTCTAAGGCAAAATATCTTGTTCGACATTTTGCATTTATCAGGTGCTAAATAAGTAGCATTTGCAGGATGAAATTAGCAGGCAAAAATAATGTTTCTAGCCTTGATCATAGAGCACTGTGCTCTATGTACCACCAGTATCATTGTCCTTCAAGCTACCTGGACCCAGTCCTCTCATATATCGGACCCCTTACATACTCATCCCAGAGAGTGACAGCTGCCTCATTTCCAGAAGTCAAGTGGCCAGCCCTAGCCATGTAAGAATATGCTTCATTTTCAATTATGTAAGTAGAACAGATTACTATTTTAAAGATATTGGACATAGGTGACAGACAATATGCCCTTGGAACTAATGCACTCACTGGGCATACTGTCACCTAACACTTGGTATATTTAACTGAGTAAGTAGAAGTTGACTTTTAAATTTTTTTAATTTATTTGGGGCCTGGCGCAATAGCCTAGGGGCTAAAGTTCTTGCCCTGAACGTGCCAGGATCCCATTTGGGCACCAGTTCTAATCCCGGCAGCTCAGCTTCCATCCAGCTCCCTTTCCCTCAGAAAGCAGTCGAGGATGGCCCAAAGCCTTGGGACCTTGCACCAGTGTGGGAGACCCGGAAGAGGCTCGAGCAGCTCCGGCCATTGCATATATGCAATAAAAATAAATCTTTAAAAAAATTACTTATTTATTTGACAGAGAAAGAGTGAGCTTCCAGATCTCACTCTTCAGCTGGCTGCAATGGTCAGCACTAGTTCAGGCTGAAGCCAGAAGCCTCAAGTGTCCTCCGAGTTTCCCGTGTGGGTGGCCGTTGGCCAAACATGCAGGCCATCTGCAGAGAGCTGGCTCAGAAGTGGAGGAACTGGGACACAGAATGGTACCCATGCGGGATGTCAGTGTTGTGGGCAGTGGCTTTACCCACATCACAATGCAGGCCCCAGACAAGCTAAGGTAATTGTTATTTTTAATTCATATACATGAAAATCAGATGTGTGGCACAGTCGTAAAGCTCTCATGTGGGGTGCCCCCATTTTCTGTTGCAGTGCTTGGTGTGTGTCCCAGCCTGCTTCCTGTTAATGTGCACTCCAGGAGGCAGCAGGTGGTAGCCCAAGTCTTTGGATTCCTGGCTTCTGCCTGGCCCAGCCATGACTGCTGGTGGACATTTGGGCAGTGAACCTCCAAATACCAGATCTGTGCCTGTTTCTGTATCTTTGCTTTTCAAATAGAGAAAAATCAAGTTTTTCAATTATAAGAAAATGTTTTCTCCATTTTATAAGATAATTTCTATGAGCAAGGCTTGATAATATACCCATCAGTTTCAACCTGTGTCTGCCCTCTATAACATTGTGCTTTCTTTTTAGGTAAGTGATTCCTTCTTTGAAGTTGAAGCCCTCATGGAAAAGATGAAGCAGTTACAGGAATGTCGTGATGAAGAAGAAGCAAGCCAAGAAGAGATGGCCTCGCGTTTCGAAATAGAAAAGAGAGAGAGCATGTTTGTCTTCTCCTCAGGTAACAGCAGCCATTACATAGCCAACAGGGCTTGGGTGCTGGTGCCAAACTCAATCCAAAAATGTCAGTGTTCATGCTTTGCTTTAATATGAAGAGAATCAGTTCATAAAGCCCCTAGATGGCATTCAGCTTTAAAATTCTATGATTCTGAAAAAAACTAGTAAGTTACCAGTGACTTGAATTATTTAAAACCCTTATCTGTATATAGGCCACAAGATTTTTTAGAAAGAAAAAAAGTTCATAAATTATCTCCCAATATATTTTAACAATAATAGAAGCAAAGAGTATAACTGTTAAAAGCACCATTTTCCCCCAAGCCATGTTAGGTTCCTCTGTGTTAGGCTTCTCTATAGAAGTTGGGAGTGAGCTTGTTTTTTCCTTGAGGAAAGGTTTTTGTTTCCGTCTGTGCCTGAACATTTGAAGTCGGAAATAATGCTGTCTTTACGAAAGCAGTCTTCTCAGCTCCTAGACATGACGACGGTCCAGAAGGGCACGGAGGCGGTGCAGCAAGCACCGTCAAAAGGTTACCTTCCTCGTAGGGCTGCTGTCTGTGATCTTACTGTGCATCATGTAGCATGAACATTCAAGGAAACAGCATCACACATCCGGGTTTGAAGCACAGCTGATCTTAGCAGGATCAGCCATTAAGGTGTTCCTACTCCTGAACATCTGTCAGAGCTGGAAGGGAGCGGTGGAGGCTCTCAGTGTTGATTTAATAACAGTGCCTCTCCTCTTAGTGCACTGTTGACTGACAAGTGAGCTATTTCTTTCTATACTTTCCAGACTGTTTTGGCCGGTATCGGTTCCTCAGTGTCAGAGAAGGGCTCATCCTATTTATACCTGTTATGGGCAAGACAGATTTTAATTAGCATCTGTTATGGAAAAGCTTTCAATGGGTTGATTATCATTGCAGATGATGAAGAAGTTACACCGGCAAGAGACGTGTCTCGTCACTTTGAGGACACTAGTTACGGCTATAAGGATTTCTCACGACATGGGATGCACGTTCCAACATTTCGGGTCCAGGTAGAGCTACAAGTCTTTGTATAAGCATGACTGATTAAAAGTGGCCCCATTGGGCTTCAAGTAAGGAAGAACCATCTAGACTTGGGCTGTGCTGCCTTGCAGGAAGTACCTCAAGGATAGCAGTTGCTGTGCCCTCTAGTTGGAGAATACGGATTGTGACCCATCAGTTAAATAGCAAATATTTATCTAGTCTCTGTGCCCCAGTTTTGTAAGACTACTTCCAGTCTATCATTAGAATCATACTGTAGTTTGAATATATGCCTTCAGGGATTTTTGCCTAAGTATTTTTAGGTAAATATTGCTAGAGACCAATTTAAATAAACAGTTTTCCGGAATTATAACATTTGAGAACTATCACGTTCTGTTTAAGTAACTAAGATGCTATTTAAGAGGGACAAAACTTAGGCACAAGGATGTTATGGAATATTTGTCCTTAATAGTTTAACTGTGCTGATGAAATATAGTAGATCAGAAATTGAAGAGATAGTACAGGTCAGAAATTTTACAGAGGAAGGTTGCGGTTTGGGTGGTCAGAACACAGGGCATCATAAGCAAAGGAGAATATAGGCAATGACTGAATTTAGGATGAAGAATAGAGTGAGAAGGGGGATGAGAAAGAGTAGCAGGGCTCCTGAGAAATTCAGGGAACCCCGCTGCCCTAGTAGTGCTAAAGGAGTTTGACATCAGGCGTGCCTTAATGTGAGGTATCTTTTTGTAGATTTTGACAATGCCATAGATATTTTAAGAAATTAAGCAGAGTAATGTCAGAATCTACTACATTTTCTTTGAGGTGAAAACAGGTGAGATTTTATGCAAGAAGAGACTCACTGAAAAAGGCTCTAAGTTAGACAAGAAGGAATAAGCGATGGATGGGTTGAACTAGATTCAAAAAATCGGAGGACCATTTGAATGGCTCTAGTAATGGGAAAAGAAGAGAGGGCTCTTGCAATGGAGCTCTGCTGGCAGCGGATTCTGCAGTCATTACACTGGGTTTGAGAGGCCCCCTCTGGTTTTTCAGCTTTTTGTAACTGTAATCTTCCCTGTGTTGCTGTATGTGGACAGGATTGCATGGGAAGGTCGGAGTAGGGAAGCCTCGTTCTGCAGGGAGGGCTTGACTGTACCTGGCACCTTCTGCTCACTCCCATGTGTTCCTACCCCTGTGTTCAGGACTATTGCTGGGAAGACCACGGGTATTCTCTGGTAAATCGTCTTTATCCTGATGTGGGACAGTTGATTGATGAAAAATTTCACATCGCTTACAATCTTACTTACAACACAATGGCAATGCACAAAGATGTTGATACCTCAATGCTCAGACGGGCTATTTGGAACTATATTCACTGCATGTTTGGAATAAGGTTAGTCTATTTCCTTATGTTTATAAAGAGCTACTCTTCTCTAGGCATGTATAACACACTCTTCAACAGAAGCCCACCACCACCCCTTCCCCAGGAACTTATTTTTTGTTTCTTAGGCTTAACAGAACCACTCCACTGCAGCTGAGTTGTTTTTCTGTCTCCTGGCTGGGCAGCACAGAGTGTTAGGGACAGAGACAAGAGTTACAGTTGCCATCTCTAGGCAAGCAGCCCAGCAAAGATTGTCCGCACCAGATCTGAGACTGTGCATGTTGAGTGGTGTGCTCATATCCCCTCAGCTCTCCCATCCCAGTGCAGTGCTTCATGTCTGCCCTGGTAGGTGCTCATGCTCAGCCACATGTTACCTAAGAAAATACAGCAGGATCCCTTTCTCGTGTACCCGAGCTCCTTGCTGCACTGCTTTCTGTTCAGTTTTCTTTGCTACAAAAATGCAAGCTGTTCTTGCTGTTCATTTCATCAGTGACTCTGGCCAAACTCTACAAATTCCATTTAACCCACTCTAAACTGCTGCAGCACTACAGGCACATTGGACCAATTGGAAATTGATTTCCATCATCAATGGCAGGACTTCTCAGTCCCCAGAATGGTTGTAGGGCCAGCTGTGCAAGGACCTCCCCTCACCCCCCTTTTCCACTGACAAATTCCATAGGCAACCCAGTGAGGGACCTGGCTTAAAGCAGGGCAGCCACTCCTGAGTGTCGATGTCGAGCTCATGCACAGGCCAGCACGCCCTGCCTGAGAATGTTTCCTCCTCTGACCCCAGAAACTCCTGAAAACAATGAATTGGCCAACTCTTTTATAGTAGGTAATTATCAAAGCAATAAATAATTTGCTAATTTCTTACAGCAGTAATCCTAAGCTCTGTTTTCAGAATCTGTTCATCAGTGTGGCTGCTAGCACATGATGTGAATACACACTACTGCCAAGGTGGCCAGCAAGTCAGCCTTCAGCAGCGGTTTGTTCGGGCACTTCCCACTCACTTTCCACCCCTACTTAAACACTGGGAAGCTGTGTCCTTGTTGGCAATCACTGCCTACGCAGAGAAGGACAAGGAAACAGCCTTTGCTCTAACACATATACTCTTACTGGAAGAAAACAGACAATACACCAGAAGACAGACAGTGAAAACCTTGTTCTTTCCACTTTGTGTTTTAACAGATATGACGACTATGACTATGGTGAAATTAACCAGCTTTTGGATCGTAGCTTTAAAGTTTATATCAAAACTGTTGTTTGCACTCCTGAAAAGGTTACCAAAAGAATGTATGACAGCTTCTGGAGGCAGTTCAAGCACTCTGAGAAGGTACCTGCCTGTGGCTTGTTTACTCTGACTTAGCCCTGAGTCTTGCTCCCCCTCCACCTAACAGTGGCTCTCACTTTACCCCTGCAAGGGAGTAGTCTGTCCGCTGCCTCTATCCTCTAAGAGCTGCTATTCAGGAGAAAGACTGCTTTGCTATAGAATTTTTAATTGCTTTAAAAGGCAGATGGACAGACTTTTCCATCTGCTGGCTTACTCCCTAGATGCCACAACAAGTTTGTGGGAAACATAGTTAACAGGTATTTATTTTGGTGCAGAAATATTTTGCAGTCCATCCATTTAATTGGGGAGGGGGGGAGTTTTCTTCAGAAAAATTCATGGAGAAACTATAGATGGATTTCAGAATTTGCTTTGCTCCAAAATAAACTTCTTTTCATTCTGAAAGTTACCTAGTAGAATCAAAAAGCTCTGATCTCTTTGAAGTGCCTTTGTAGAAATGAGTGAAGGATGATTCGGCGGGAAAGCTGCTGTTGTCACAAAGTAGTGTCACCAGTCTCCCAAGAGAGGGAACTGATGGGAATGAAGGCTCAGATCATCCACCAGAAAGAACAGCAGACAGATTTTGTTTTGAGAGATCAAAGATGCCCAAGCTAGTGTATAGGACACAGAAAGCACAGTCAGCCCCCTCTTTCCGCAGGGAGACCATCCAGCTGGCCGCAGTGTCAACCACTGGACACGTGCGGACTCTTTGCACTAGTCCCTAAGCAATATAGCATGACAAGTATTTATATGGGATTTACACTGGACAAGGGTACCTGGAAAAGTGGTGGAACTAATCAGAAGTTCATCTGGAGCAAAATTTTCTGCAAACTACAAGGTTTCTTCAGAATACCCATCTTCCATGAATTTTATCAAAAACCGTTCTGTTAGGAGTAAGCTAGAGGCAGAATGACATTACAGAGAATGGGTGGGGAGTCCCTGTCTAGCCCATACAAGAGAGGTGAGCAGCTACAGATGTCCCTGTCTGCAGAGGGTACTGGGACCAGTTATGGATACTGGGGAACCACCCGTGCTGTTATCTGTATGTTCATTAGATGCACTGTGACTGTGCCTCCACCCACCCTCACATGCTGTTGTATTTCATGTTCAGGTTCATGTTAATCTGCTTCTTATAGAAGCTAGGATGCAAGCAGAACTCCTTTATGCTCTAAGAGCCATCACACGCTATATGACCTGAAGCCTTTCCTCCACTGAAGATTATTCTGGAAATGATCAACTGAGGTATCTTCAAGGGGAAAGTGCCACGTCCCCAGGACCAATGGTAGATAAAGAATTAAGAAACCCATTGTGCCACGATTCTTTTAGTTTCTGCTATTTTACTGTGGAAATATACCACTGCCAGTGCGAGCAGTGAGCGCTAGGCAGCTTCAAGTGCAGAGCTGTGAAGAAGAGCTGCTGCTGCCAGTGTTTTGCTTCCTGACAGTACAAGATGCTGTACAGCTGCTGTAATGCAGCCAGCAGTAACTCTCCAGACCCTGATGCTTCTACGTCAAATCACAAGAATTGGAGCATGTGAAGAAAGGGACTTGGATCATGACGGAAGCTTTATGTATAAAGAATTCTAGAAGACCTTGGTGCTGCTATTCTGGCTGGTGGAATGAACAGATGGCTGTTCCAGTTAAGCTATTAGTAATAGACATGAACACTGCTACTATCTGAGCCTTCATACATAATTTGTGTGGTTTCAAATTAAACTTGCAGATCTGTTAATATTTTTTTGCATCTAAAAAAAAAGCTAGAATTATTACTGCTCAGCAAAGACCATTTTGATGGTAACAGTTCTTTAAAGTTTTAATTCAGAGTTATTGAATGATAACTAAATTACAGCAGCATTCTTTAAGATGTTCAGAACAGTAATCTTAAAGTATGTGCACTCTAAGAAAAACTGGCTGTCTTGTGTTCGGCTGGCCTATGGGGTTCTCTGACACTGAAGGGGTGCTGCTTCAGGCAGGAGCTATGTTTCTGGCACCACCCTGGTGGGGAACATTCCTGTAGACTGCTGCACAGCCCCAGGGCACAGCACCCCTCTGCCCCTGCCCACCTGGTGGGCCACTGCTTCAAAGGGTGTGCAGCTCCTGAAAAACTAAAGCTGGAAAATATTTTTAGTCAGGTTATCAAATTGATTTACAAAAACAATGCTAACTTTGTTTGAAATACAGGTTTGGAAAAAATGTATTAAGTACTTTGTATTCTGGAAACGTGAAATGCTTTTGAAGTCAGTATTATCAGTATTTTTCAATAAAGAATAATTTTTCTCCAGTTTCGTTTGCTGTCTCAGTCTCTTAGGAAGTTTCGGCCCTCACACTTAGAAGCAGTAGCGAGTTTGCCTTGTTTCACACGCACTGCTGTCTTCAGAGACAGCTCGTAAAAAGCAGGACTCCAGCAACTGTACTTAAGACACACAGAGGGCCACCTTGTTCAGGAGCTTACCTGAGACCATTTTTGTCTTGGAAATGACTACAACAGACCCATTCCTGTGCCTTTAAGAAAAAAAAAAAACCTTAAGAATTATAATTGAGCTTTATTAGAAACAAAGACTCATTGGGGAGAGACTATAGAATTTAGAAAATGACACTGTCAAACTACTAGACATAGTTACTACATCGGCTTCAATTACATTCACAGCTAAGTCAATCTTGAGCTCAGGTGTGGTGTCCACCTACTTATGAGTGTGTAGGCACAGTTTTGAGGAGATGTTTGCCCTCATGGCTGCTATGTTAGCCTGATTTCTGTTGCTATAACAGATTCCTTGAGATGTGGTAATTTACAAAGAAATGTGGTTTATTTTGGCTCAGTCTAGAGGCTACAAAGTCCAAGACCCAGCAGCTACCTCTTGTGGTGGGTGTGTGCCAGTTCAACTCCAGTAAAAAAAAAAAAAAAAAAAGGAAATCCGTGGTAGACAGAGAGGTGCCCAAAGCCCAGGGGACAGCTCATATTCCCACAAAAACAGTTAACCTATGACCCTGGCACCTCCTTCTTAAGCCCCTTTCCTAACACTGCTGCAAGAAAGAATCAAGGTTGCAACTATGCATGAATCTGGGGGCCACGCTTAGCCTGTGTAGGATAGCCTAGGGAGAGGACCAAACTATCACCTTGGTAACAGAATATCATCTTGGTTATATTTAAAGAAATCTGTGTCTTGTTGGCCAGCAGTAGTAGATGCATGGTCCTACACACTGAATTGCAGCATGCCATTGCTGCCAGATTATCCCACCAAAGGCAGGCGGGTGAGCCCAACAAATAACTTAGTACTGGACAGACTTCAAATTGCATTCCTCCTTCCACCCTTTATTCTCCATATGTTGCCTAGAAAATACACGGTTTCTAGTAAGAGATTCCAACCAGCAGATTGATCACAAGACAAGCTTAATAGATTGCGGTCTTGTTTCACTAATGCCTGCAATCACTGAGAAAGCCGAAGTTGAAATGAGAATTTCAATGAGTAACAAAGGGTGTTTATACTTGAAGTGTATGGGATACAAAGCTGATGTTTCAGTGCCTCCCATGCAACAGGTGTTTCCTGTTACTCTGAATGTTTTCTCAAAAGTCAACATTCAGGATTTCTACTGTCACTGTGTAATCTCTTGAAACAGTTTCCAAAATAACTGGGAAAGACAGAATGCTCTAAAGTGATGTCAGAAGCCTCTCTGTTCAGAGGAAGAATGTTATCTAAAAGAATCCTGAAAATATTTCTAGATTAAGTTCCAAACCTATCTTTTTTCCCAATTGTTTAGATACAACTTCACAAAGTGAAGGAGTGTTTATTCTTCTGAGAGTTTAGTTATTTTTAGTTATTCCAAATCAGTTTTGAATACTTTTTGGTTCTGTCAACAGATAAGCAATAGGTTACCACAGCTTGACAACCGTGTCTTCCATCAACAAGATAGTCTGAGCACTGACTAGCATATTGGTGATTGGGGCTGTCGGGAGATAGTAAAATTCAGGGAGATGGGGAGTTACATCAGCAAGATGGCAGACTAGCAAACTCTGTCCTCATCTTCCATGGACCCAGGTGCCTCTGTAAGAACTAGAAGCCAATTGGGAGACCACAGTCCTGGGCCTAAGGCAGAACCAGCAGGAAGCTGCAAGAAGAGGGCAGGAAAGTTCAGGGCATTTGGCTCGCTATACCTAACACAATCTAGTGAGTGGGGGGACTCATCCCAACTCCCAGCTGCTCCTTTGAGGAAGCAAAATAAAAATACATATAGGTTCTGGCTTGTCTGGGAGCAGCCTGTGGGATTTCCTGTCTTCCATGACCCAGGAGTACCAGTGGGAGTGGTGGCACGGTTTGGATGCCAGCAGGAGGCTGCTGTGTGCAGGCTCATCAGACCAGGCTGGAGTGTTTAGTCCTACAGGCAGTATTGGGGAGCAAACAAGGACAGAGGTCTACAAAGGGTAGTTGAACAGCTCCTGACCGGCAGCCAGAGTGAGCTCCTTAGTGGAATCAAGGCCATTAAGGGAAGCCATAGTCAAATATACTTCAAAAAGATCATGGGAAAATAGCATGAAAAACAGGCTCCAGAACAGAAACACACAGGCCTGGAGATGACATCGCCCAGAAGAATACTAACAAGGTCTAGAATTTCCAAACTCATTAGGTCAAGTCTCTGCAGACACAAAGCCAATCAGCAGACTGAGGTGAGCTGGCTGCTTTTGCACATGCCCAAATCTCAATGGAAGATGGTAGGCCTACAAAGGAATGGGCCATGTGGCCCAACTGCAGGAACAAAGTACCCAGAAACTAATTGAAGGAATTGAAGACCTCTGAGTCACCGTGGTGAGGCATTTAACCCAGCTTGGCAATGCTCAACCAGCTAAGACAACAAAGACAATCTAATGAAGTCTGAAAAAAAAAAGTGCAAAATAAGAACATCATAAAGACACTAAAACAGCAGCTACTTATTGAGTTGAAAACTCAAAACTGAATGGAAAGTATTCACAAGAGGGATCCATCAGCAGACTTCCCCAGAAGAAAGAACCAGCAAACTGCAGACAGGCCACTGCAAATCAGGTCAGAGCAAAGAAACAAGAATGAAAAGTGAAGAGGTTCAAGAGAAGTATGGAGTCTCACCAAGTACATCTGGACCTTATGGAATGTTCTAGAAGAGGAACAAAACGAGCTACAGATTAAAAAAAAGAAAAAACCCACAGTGGTGGGAGTGGTGTCATGATGTATTGGATTAGGTTGTTTGCTTCACCAGTATCTCATAACTGGAGTCCAATCCTGGCTCCTCTACTTTGACTCCAGCTCCCTGCAAATATGCCTGGGAAAGCGGTGGAAGATGGTCCAAGTGCTTACCCAAATGGGAGACCCAGGATGGACTTCCTGGATCCTGCTTTCAGCCTGGTCCAGTTGCAACCACTTGAGGAGCAGTACCAGATGGAAGCTTTCTCTCTACCTCTCCCTGCTCCCCCCTCTGCCTTTCAAATGAATAAATCTATTTTAAAACAATAGCCAGACATGTCCTAAATTTGAAGACAGAAGCAGATATAGTAATTCATGAAGCCCAATTCACTTGTAAGCAGGACAGACCATCAAAGTGGAGAGTGAGTAGCCCAGATGTTCCCTGCTGCTCCCCCACAGATACCACCTTGCAAGGCCATTCACACATTATTCACCTTTACATGTGCTGAGTAAGCGAGCCAGGTGGGAGAACACAACATCTGGTTTCAGGACAGTAAGGGAAAAAAGCAGCACTGAAGGCAGTAGGAAGGAAGGAGCTGAGCTGTCTGCGCCATCACCCACCCCTGCGCCCCAGCACGGCACTGTGTGGTGCAAAGAGAGGCTGCACCTGCTTGGGAGCCAGAGCAAAGTGGAGTCCAGACAGCACACCTTAAAACCAGCACTGGGCCTGCCACAGGACCACAAAGGACACCATGGCCCCTGTTCCTGGGACCAGGACCCTCAGGTCCTCCTTAGCCAGAGAATGTCTCCTATGCCTCCCACAATGGCACCCAGTGGAGGAGCAAGACTCCAGGAGCTGGAGACTCAGGCATGAGAGTCACTGGCCACTTAGGGTTAAAGCAGCAGAATGAACGTGGCGACCGTTACCTTGGAGTTTGCTGCTGGGTTGATAAACCCCAACACTGGGCAGCTCCGAACGGTCCTCTGCCCCTGTGCTGTTGCCAAGAAGAAAACTGAGGACTCAGGATAGGACTCAGTTCCTGGCTAGTGGTAAGCATGTGTGGCTGGCTGGGTGCACTGACCTTGGGCCTCAGGCCTATCCAATGGCAGGCAGCCCATAGCACTATGGGCCCTCACCCTGCCTTCCTGCCAGGATGGCCTTGGCAGGCCATAGGCTCCAGGTGTGACTTAGCCTTGTCCCATACTCCAGCAGCATGACTCAGTGGGGAGCCGTCTGGAGGTTGGGGCGGAAGCCAAAGTCAGACTTATGTCATACTGGAAGGCTGGGGTTGGCATTGCTAGGGATCAGTTCTCCTGCCAACCTTCACTCCAGTTTCCTGTGACCCCAGATCTGTGGCCTGAGGGCCAGCACCCCTGTGACCTTGACCCCACTGCACCCCAGAAACTACCACCAAGGCCCAGTTCTGGGGCTGAGAAGAGTGCCCCACATCCTTACGACCACAGCCACCAGTCATAATGGAAGGTAATCCAGGGAAACTATACCACAGCATCCAACTGAGACTACAGTCAATGCAGCTTAGCAAGCCAACACCCAAAGACACAAGACTGCTCAAAGCACAGACTCCAAAGGAGAGAAATGAGATGCCTGATAATTCACAAGAATGACCGCAACGGCACACAAGAAATACAAGATGATACTGGTGGACAGCTGCATGAAAAGTGGGAAAACAAGACGTGACAGGACTGAAGACCTTGCAAATGAAGACCCCCCCCTCCTCAGAAAAAACACAGTGAGAAATCCCCCACTTCCCCTCCTCCCCTGTGGACACAGGAGAAAAAACAAAAAAACAAAAACTGTGACATGTGCCCCACCCACCTTCCTCTATACCTGACATTCTCCCGACCCTAACCAGAGGCCCACAGAGCATGCATCCTCCTCAATTACGTGAACAATATTAAAAAGAAAATTAAAAAATTTTAAAAAGAAAGCTTCCACAACAGACCGTGATGAGCAAAAGAAAGATCTCAATCAGCCTGGAGGGAGAGAGGGAGGGAGGGTATTAAGTGTGGCAGCTTCAAGTCCCGGCTCTGCTTCTGATCCAACTCCTGTTAACGTACACCTCAAGAGGCTGCAGCTACATCTGTGCCCCCCTTGTGGGAGACCTGGGTGGCATTCCCAGATCCTGCCCTTGCATTTGGAAAGGGAACCAGTGGCATGTGAGATCAAGTTGATCAATCTGTCCCTGCTCTCTTTCCCTTCCCTGCTTTTCAAACAACTAAAAACCAAAATCTAACAAACTAGGGGCAGAAATTTGCTCTAGCAATGAAAATGCCAGTTAAGACATGCCTGTGTTGACCCTGAATTGATATGTATATTGACTCAATATCTGGTTCTACTTCCTGCTAATGTGGACCGAGGGAGGCAGCAGAGATGGCTCAAATAACAGGTACTGCCACCCATGTAGGAGATCTGGATTGAGTTCTCAGCTTCTGGCTTTGACCTGGCTCAGGCCTCTCTCTTTAAAAAAAATTCAAGGGCCTGGAGTGGTAGCCCAGTGGCTAAAGTCCTCGTCTTGCACGCACCAGGATCTAATATGGGCACCAGTTCTAGTCCCGGTGGCCACACTTCCCATCCAACTTCATGCTTGTGGCCTGGGAAAACAGTAAAGGCTTTGGAACCCTGCACCCATGTGGGAGACCCTGAGGGGGCACCAGCTCCTGGCTTCGGTTAGGCGCAGCTCTGGCTGTTGCAGCCACTGGGGGAGTGAATCCTTGAATGTAGGATCTTTCTCTCTGTCTTCCTCTCTGTATATCTGACTTTCTAATAAAAATAACAAAATAAGTCTAAAAAATATGACTCTGTTAAAAAAAAAATCCAATAGCACATCTAAATAGTCATGCACCATGTAGATATATATCCCAGGGATGCAAATCAGCAAACTTAATACAACACACCAGCAGAATGAAGGACAGAAATTGTTATAATAATCTAAACAGAGAAAGCATTCCATAAAATTCTTTATCCATTTGTGATTAAAAACTATGAACAACTTATGTATAGAAGAAACATCCCTCAACATATTAAAAGGTATATTCATCTATACATAGGTATCTATGTATCAATATCTGTTTAAACACTAAACCCGTAGCCAACATCACATATAATTGAGAAAACTTGAAAATATTTCCCCTAAGATCTGGAACCAGGCTAGGATTTTCACTTTCCCCGTTCTTCCTCAATACAGCACTGGGAGTTGTAGAGCAATCAGGCAAGAGAAAGGAATAAAGGAGACAAAGAAGAAAGGGGGAAGTAAAATGACCCCTGTTCACAGAGATCATCTGATTCTACAGATGGAAGAACTATTACACTAATTCACTGAAGCTGCAGGCTACAAAATCAACACCCCCAAATCCACGGCATTTGTATAAACCAATAATAGACTTTAGAAAGAAATAGCTAAGAGCAGTCCCACTCACAGTAGCTAAAAAACACTAAATATCTTGGGATGAATTTCATCGAGGATGCAGAAGATCTTTAGAATGAACATTAGAAAATACTAAGGAAGGACACTGAATACCACACACACAGAGAACTGAAAAGATCTCCCATGTTCATGGACTGGAAGAACTAACAGTACAAGGATGTCCACATTACCCAAAACAGTTTACATTCAGCCCAATCCCCCATCAACCTACCACTGACATTCTTCCCAGAATTAGAGAAAACAAACCCAAGATCCATCTGGAAGCATAAAAGACCCTGAATAGCTAAAGCAACCTTGAACAAAGAGAGTCAAACTGGAGGCATCAAATATCTGACTTCAAGCATACCACAGAGTACAGCCCTGGCACAAAAGGGACACACAGACCAAGAGAGTTCTCAGAAGCAGATCCACACATGCACTGACAAAATAAGACTCTAAAAGTACAGGCTCCAAGAATAGAAATACACAAATGGGATTACATCATGGCAAAGAAAACTACATAAATAGAGAAAGAAATAACTGAAAGAACAGGAGAAAAGTATCTGCAAACTACTAACCTGGTTCTGAACTCACAGGGACTCAAAAACTTAGCAACAAAGCAGTATAGTCAAGAAATGGCAAGAGGAAAAAATGGAAGGGCAGCATGATGGCTCAGTGGTGAAATACTTACCTTGAATGCACCAGGATCCGATATGGGCCGGCTGCTCCACTTCCCATCAAGCTCCCTGCTTGTGACCTGAGAAAGCAGTATATGATGGCCCAAAGTCTTGGGACCCTGTACCTATGTGGGAGACCTGGAGGAAGCTCCTGGCTTCACATCTGTTCAGCTCCAGCCATTGCGGTCACTTGGGGAGTGAACCAACGGATGGAAGATCCTTCTGTCTCTCCTTCTCTGTAAATCTGCCTTTCCAATAACAAAAAAATCTTTAAAGAATAAAAGAAATGGCAGAAGATCTAAATATAGGTTTCTCACAAGCAGAAATACAAACAGCCAAAAAAATACATGAAAATAATGTTCAATATTACTGGCCTCTGGGGAAATGCAACTCAAGACTGCAATGACAAATCATCTTCCTCCAGTTAGCATGGCTATTATCAAAAAGACAAAAAAAGGTTGCCAAGACTGTGGAGAAAGGGAACCTTACACACTGTGGGCAAGAATGCAAATGAGTGACAATCATGGAAAACAGCGAGGAAGTCCCTCAAAAAAAAATAAATCAAACTTGATCTACTGTAGAAGTCAGCTTCCCCACTGTTGGGTATATATTTTAAAGAAATTAAGCCATCTGGTATAATGCTGCTTGGACTGCCAATATGCTATCTAGGAGTACATGTTCAAGTCCCAGCTTCTCTGTTTACAGCCAGCTCCCTGCTAATGGACCTGGGAAAGCTGCAGAAGGTAGCCCAAGTCTGCAGGCCCATGCTTCCACATGGGAGACCTGGACAGAGCTGCATGCTCACCCCAGCCATTGTGGCTATTTGGGGAGTGAGTCAGCAGACAGAAAACAGACACTCATTCATCTCTCTATCTCTACATTTTAAATAAATCTTTTAAAAAGATGAGGAAATAGAAATGCTAGTTACCTAGTGCGATCAGTTTATGCTATCTACACATGCTGAAATAATTCACTGTACCCTGCAAAAATGTACAAATCTCAAAAAAATATTTTAAACAACCAAGGAGGTCTACACTGAGACATAATGTAATTAGATGGCTAAGAGTAAAAATGGGCTGATGTTTTGGCATAGAGGGTAAAGCAGCCATGTGTGATGCTGGCAGCCCATATGGGCATTGTTTGAAGTCCTGGCTATTCCACTTCTAATCCTACTCCCTGCTAACATGCCTGGGAAAGCAACAGAGGACAGCCCAAGTGTGTGGACCCCTAAACCCATCCTCTCTCTGTATCTTCGCCTTTCAAATAAATAAACGGATAAATGATAAGGAATAAAAGTAAAGGTAAATTCTGAGAATCCTGAGAACTGTTAAGCGAGGCAATGCCTCATGTCATGGGAGCTGCTGTCACATGATCAGCAGATTTCTCATGACAAACCCTGTAGAACAGAAGGCAAAAGGACACTCTGTTCAAACGGCCAAATGAAAAAGACAACCAAATATACAAAGTCTGACAAAATGTCCTGCTTCACAAAAGCAGGAACAATTGGGACTTTCCCAAATAAAAGATGAGTGAGAATATCACCATTAGACTAGGTCTGCAAGAAAAGCAGAAAAAATCCTCAGTGAAAACAGAGGCACTGCAGACCAATGACGGGCCCTGTGAAGCATTCTGATAGAGGCAGATGCGTGGGCAAATGCAGAAAGCTGTATTCTTGAACTTTGGGCATGCATATCTGCCCACTTTTCATTCTTGTATAGGATTAGACAAAAGCATGAGAATACTCATGAGTCTGTTCAACGTACAGAATTTATAAAGATCAAAATTTTTTAATTAATAATCTATTATTTTTATATAATTACTGACTTTGATGTTTTATATAATGCCCATAGTAACCATGAAGAAAATATTCCTAGAATCTATACAGTAAGAAAGAAAAAGGTAATCAAAACATGTCTCTACACACACATTATATATATATAATTTGGGGCCACTGTTGTCATCAGCGGGAGAAGCCATTGCCTGGAATGCTAGTACCCCATATGGGCAGTGGTTCAACTCTTGGTTGTTCCACTTCCTATCCAGCTCCCTATGCACCTGCAAAAACTGCAGAAGATGGCTCAAGAGCTTGGGCCCCTGTTATCCATATGGGAGTCCTGGCAGGAGTTCCTGGCTTCGCCCTACCTAGCCCAGCCCCAGCCATTGCAGCTATCTAGGGAGTGAACCAGCAGATGAAGCTCTTCCTCTCTGTCTCTCCCTTTGACTATAACTCTACCTTTCAAGTAAGTAAGTAAATAAATAAATATGTAAAATATCATATCACTGAAGTACAAAGAGTGACAGTAAGAGAGACAATAAGAGAACAAAATCTCCAAGACAAACAAAACAGCAATAGCAAGCCCTTTGCTTTCAGTTGTTTCATTGAATAAAAGTGGACAGAATATGTGTTAATAGATGTGGACTGGAAAAATAAATACACATTTTCTAAAAAGATGCAGATTGCCTGAATGTATAATAGGAAGCAGGATCCAACCATCTGCTTACCATAAGATAATTACTCTTATACCTAAGAATACACATAGTCTAAAAGAGAGAGTAGGGTGGCTATACTAACCACTGAACAAAATAGACCTCAAGTCCAAACTACTACAAATGCCACAGGAGGACTCGCTGTATCAGTATACAATGATACAAAGGGTCAGTTCACCAGAAACATTCAACAATTATAAATACACTTGCACCCCACGGCAGAGCTCCTACGTAATCATATATGAAGACGCTGACAGAAGTGAAGACATAAACAGCAATCACAGCAGATTTCAGTTTCCAACTAGGGGTAAAAGCATAGAACAAACCAACATGAGATGACTAAGGAAGCAGAGGACTCAGCTGCACTGTAGAACACCGAACTGAAGGACAACAGGACACACATCCTTCTGAAAGTGTGCATGGACCACTTCACAGAACTGAATGTCAGGCCACCAAACAATTCTTAATGGACTGAGGATGAAAATGAAGGTGGAGCCATGGAAAGTGACCCAACTGATTAGGCTCTTAGAGTGGTGTTCCAAGGCTGAATGGTGATGGCTATATAAGGAGCAACCTCATGGCAAAGGGTGCTCCTGGCATCTGTTTCCTAGTTCATTGTGTGAGCTTTCTTCATTGCATTCTGCCATCCATCTTGCTTCACAGGTGCCAGACCGACAAGGGCCCCCTCCCTGATCTTGGATTGCAAACTCCTGAAACTGAGTAAAAAAATAAATCTCTTCTTTCCCCCTAGTAGCTAGTGCCCTCTGCAGAGTGACATGACATAGGAGTTAAACAACACACTCTTAATAAAACCGATAACCTCAAAGAAGAAATGACAAGGAACACTGGAAAATACCTTCAGGAATAGGACAAGTAAAAAGACACCACGGCAAAACATACCGGAGGTAGTGAAAGCAGTGCTAGGAGGGAAGCTGGCAGCCACAAGATCTTGCATGAGAAAAGAAGAAATGAGCATGACACTGTGGCACAGTGCTTGAAGCCACCGAACCAGCTTCTTGCTCATGTGTAAATGTTGGCTCCAGTGCTTGAGCCCCTACTGCCCACGTGCAATACCTAGATGGAGTTCTATGGAACTGTTTTTGGCTCTTGGTCAGACCCAGCCCTGGCTGTTGTAGCTATATGGTTACAACATACACACTAGGCATATGGAAGATCTCTCATTCTGTCTCATCCCCTCTCTGTCATTCTGCTTTTCAAAGAAAGAAATGAATAAATCTTCAAAGAAAACTCAAGCAGACAGACCTTAAATCAACAACTTCACTTCATATCTCAAGGAACTAGAAAAGGAACAAAGTTAACAGAAGGAAAGAAATAATAATGATTAAAACAGAAATATTTTCACAGGAAGACAAAAGAAAAAAAATCAACTAGCTATGGGCACTTGCTGCAGCAAAGGATGCGTCATTTGGAACTCTATCCCACGTTGGGATGCCTGAGTTCATGCTGGGCTCAACTTCCAATTTCAGCTTCCTGCTAAGGTGCACCATGATAGGCAGCAGGGAATGGCTCAAGTACTGGGGTCCTTACCATCAAATTGGGAGAGCTGGATTGAGGTCTGGGCTCCTGACTTCCCCTGGCACAGCTCTAGCTGCTGTGAGCATTTAGAAGTAAATCAGTATAAGGAAGTGCTCTCTCCCTGTGTCTATCTTTCAAATAAATAATTTAAAGAAATGAACTAAGGAATGAAAATTCATCAGCAAAAACCAGAAATAAAAAAAGGAACATTATAAGTGTTGTCATAGGAATTGACTATAAGAGAGTGCTTTATACACCAACAAACTAGATAACCTAGATGCACAAAATCTACCACATCGAAACCATGAAGAAATAGATAATCTGAACAGTAAGGAGGTCGACTCAGAAACTTCCCAACAAAGATTTTAAAAAAAAAACAGTCTATAATGGCTTCACCAGAGAATTTCACCAACTCTTAAAGAACTGACACCCATCCTCAAACTCTCCAAAAAGTTAGAGACCAAGCACTTCCAAACTCATTCCAGGAGATATCCCTCATACCAAAGCCAAGAAATCTACAAACCAATATCCCTGATGAATATCGATCAGAAATTCTAAACAAAACACTAGCAAACAGGATTCAGTAGCACCTTAGAAGGTTTAACTATCCTAACCCAAGTGGGATCTACTCCTGGAATGCAAAGATGGTTCAATACACAAAAACCAAAGTAGTATATCAAAATGAAGGAGAAAAAAATAGTCAGTTGATGACCTAAACCAGTGAAGAGAAAGCATCTGAGAAAAAAAATCAACACACATTTATGGTAACAGCAACCAGGGGTAGAAAGAAACAACCTCAACAAAATAAAGGCCTTATATGAAAAGTTCATTCAATGATGAGAGATTGGAAGCTTTTCCTAGAAGATCATCACCACATCCTTAAATCCCACTATTGGGAGTCATAGAGCAATTCTACTATAAAGAAAAGGTATTCAAATTGGAAAGGACAAATTACATTATGTATGCAGATAACTTCATCTTATATGGTAGAAAACTTCTAAAGATTACACACAAAAAATCACAAATTCAGCCAAGTTTTGGAATATAAAACCCATACACAAAAATCAGTTGCATTTCTTTAAGAAATACAACATTTTTCTACCCATCAGGGCTTGCCTTTGTAAGCTGGAACTGGGGGCCAGAGCCCAATATCAAATACAGACACCTGGCTGTGGGATGCAGCTGTCCCCACCAGTGTCTCAATCCCTAGAGGAAACCCCAGCTCCTCATTGCAACTGTGGACTTCAAGGATGAATGATCCAAGAAGGAAATTAAGAAACTCATCCTGTTTGCATCAGCATAAAAAAGCACTTTGGAAGCTGAGCCAGAACCTTGGCCCTTGGTTGACCTCCCTCCAGTGGGGAGTGTACCTGACATGGCTATGACTGACCCAGGTCTTTGAATCATGAACCCTTTATTCCTCCTGGCTGTCATGTGCTCAAGAATGGCCCCAGCCACTCTAAGAATTGATCAAAAGCTTAGGTGCACAACAGTATCTGTGGAAGGCAATGCAGAAGAGACTATATGGCACAAATGGAAAAGGGAGGAAAAGTGTGTGGGAGAAGAGCATGGGCAATGATCAGACTGCATAATGGGAGCTCAAGTGGAGGGATGCCTGGCAGTCTGAGGGGAACAAACTTGGGCAGGTGACGAGCAGCAATCAAAGCCAGACACATCAGAAGATTACAGCGTTTTGTCAACCTCTGCTACCTCATGTCCGCACATCTGCAGACTGAAGAAAGACCATGTGACTCCCATGAAGGACCCAGGTCAGCATAATTCTCCTTGGGCTTTTAGCAACCGAGGCCCTAGGAGAACAAAGGTTCTGGGAAATGGGCACAATTGTCTCATGGAGCGAGTAGAACCTTCTGCGCTGCTCTTGGCCTCTGGGAAGTCAGGGCTATGATGGCAGCCTCATGATTCATGCCTTCCAGTTTAGTAAGGACAATGGAGGCTTGGGTTCTGAGGAGCTCTACCCAGAGGAAGCCATGGCTGAAGTACAGACCCAAGGATTCTGTGCTGACATCACTGACCTTGTAGTTATCCCTGGGCAGGAAAAAAACCCCTGTGAAGGCCCTGGCTGATACAGGCCAGCATCCTTGCAGTTCTAGAAATCAGGCCTTTAGGAAGCCCCCGACTGCAGCAGTAAAGACCCCGATCATGGTGTTCCTTCTGGTGGTTGGCCATGGTCTTCAAAGAACTCCTAGGATCACTAAATGCTGGATTATGGAAAACAGTTGGGGCTCTCACTGCTGCAAGAGAAACTCTCAACCATAAGATGACCACGCGGGACTGCCACGGCAGCTGGCAGCAGTTGGTGGCCATGGAGGGATTTGACACCAAAGTGGACCAAACCCCCTGTCATGTCAGCTGGGCGCGGGGAGACCGGGAGTGCTGCCTCCAACCACTCTAAATAGCTTAATGATATAGAAGACTCAGGTTTGAAGGTTAGACTTTAGAATCTTCATTTTTAACAAAATGTATAATGGCTTATTTCCTTGTAAAATTTTGATTTGGTTAAAAAAAAAACTTAGGAAGAAACTTAATAATGAAAATGTACTGTGGTCTAATTGTTTGTGTGTTTCTCTCCCACCCTCTACCAAATTCTCATGTGGAAACTGAATCACGAGGGGCAGTGTTAGGGGGCAGGGCCTTGGAGAAATGATTGGTTGGCTGGGTCCAGCCCTCATAAGTGGGATCCAAGTTGGCCAGCAGCTTGATTGTACATCTCTTTTATCCAAGTCACTCGAAATAAGGGTGTTAGTGTTCTACAGCAGTAATATACTACTTCTGGGTATACAAGTACATACACAAGAAATAAAAGGGCTCAGAAAGAGATCTTGTGCTCCTATTCATGGCAACACTGTACAAAACAGCCATGATAATGGAAGGAACTCAAGTGCCCACAGATGCGTGAACATAAGGTGCATAAGCACAGTGGAATATTATAGAGCCTAGAAAAGGAAGGAAGGAGTCCCATCCCTAATGCCCTTGACGGCCACAACACGAATGAACCCTAAGAACACTGTGCTGAGTGACATAAGCATATCATTGAGAGACCAACATGATGTGGCTCCACATCCATGAGACACCACAAGTGGACAAGTTCACAGAAACAGAAAGCCAAATGGCTGCCAGGGTCTGGTGGAAGAGGAAGTGGGGGTGATTTGATAGCTTTAGAGCTTCAGTTTACAAGATGCAAAAGTTCTAGAGATCCACTGTAGAACAATACTCAGTACTAAAATTACTTAACACTTAAATGGCTAGATGGTCAACTGGATTTTATGTGCTTAGCATAGATTTTTTTTTTTGTAATGTAAAGAGGTGTTTTTGAATGGTCTAGCTTGCACCTAAGTCTCAAGAAAAGGGGTTAGTGCTGGTAGAGAACAGGCTAGATGGTCTTCTGCCATGAGTTCTAGCACTAGTTACAAATCCAGGGACAGGAGTAGTGGTGAGCAGGTGGGTGGGTAGGTCTAGGGAGGGAGAATCAGTGATAAAGAAATCAAATTGTAAAGTAGAAAATACACCTCCTAGGAGTAAAATGCAGACCTACATCCTTCCATGTTTTACAGACCCCATGTTTGGTGTGAATCTATTAGCACATGCATAAGGCACACAGACTGCCATGAAGCCAATGTCCCCAGAAAATTGTACGGAGCTCTAAAGCAGGGAGGAGTTCCAGCAGCAGCCAGCCTGGAGAGTCCACGGACTCTGGGAAATGCAGGCGCCCAAGAGGCTTCAGGAGCTCCCATCCAACCTGAAATGGCCCGCCTCACCTCACAAGTTCTGGCATTTCCTTGTACAAGAAATAATTGGTTAATGGCAACTTTTCTCTAAGCAGAGTTAGGAAATTGACTTTTATTTCCAAGTCTTCTGCATTTGGCTAGTGTCAAAAGGCAGTAGTTGCAATTCAGTCTTTTAATCATGTATTCAAAGGCCAAAGTATCTGACAAAGAACAGCCATCAGAATGTTGGAATGAGTACCGACCACACAGCCTACAGCGGGGCTGGGCAATTTTCTCATTGGACGGCTTGTCCTGCACTACACTGTAACAAGTAGGCAGCAATCCCATTTTACAAGAAGGTCAATTATTCGCCTGAGGCCCACACACCTCGCAGGGAACAGACCCAGGACTCTGTCTGAAGCCTGCATTGTTTTTTACACATGTTGCTTCTTGAGACACAGAGAATCAGAAACAGAAAAACAGCCAGGCCCAGTCATTTGATTCCAAAGGGAAAGAGGTAAAATTTTCTCCCCTTTTCATCTATTTTACTCATTGCATGAAACGTGACGGTATGCTTCTATTTTTGTGCTTATCCCTTCTCTTAATAGAGACCGGTGCTACCTAAGTAGAAAATGTATTTATCAGATGCAGTAAGAACCCAATTCAGATGTTCCATTTATGTCGAACACCAACCTTTCTAGAAACAGAAGCTACTGGTCTTCATCTCACAGTCCATTTAACTAATCTCCCAACAAACCCTTCAACACGAGGGCTGCTGAATCAGTATTTTAAGACTAGAACCAAACAACTTAACAGGGAATACAGAGAAAAGCCTTTGACTTAAAAACACATATATTATTAATGTTCACTTGTCATAACAGAAAATATAACACATAGGTCCACTTTGCTATAACACCCAACAAGAGACAATCCTCGTCTCTTTCAGAACACTCAGACTACTCATTAACCTCAACACTTGAAAAGCTCTCAGCATCTGTTACTATGGAAACACATGCTCAGGTCCATCACTGCTTCCTAAACCCAAGGAGAGGCCCAACCTGCTTCCGCTGGAGTCCACACGGGGTTAGAAGGAAGGGCTGGGCAGGGGCTCCAGGAAGGTGTGATGCCGCTGAAGTCTGCTGAGAAGCTGCTGAGCCACAGGTTTGAATTCTGTTTCCCAGTAGAGCTTATGATAGCTTTTCAGGTCTTGGTCAAAATTGCCATCCAAGGCTACTTCTTCATCTGAATCAGAAAAAGTGAAATTGTAGCAATTATTGGGTGATGCAATAAATTTAACATATTGATGACAGGAGGGAAACTCATTTTGGACACCAACGTGACCCAAAACAGGACTTGGCGAGTAAAAGGCATTTTGTTGTATTGTATTGTTTACTGGGAGAGGTACTTCAGTTTCCTCTGGTCTTTACAGTCGTCTTTTTTTTTTTTTTTTTAAAGAATCACTCATTGTTTCATTGGAAAGGCAGATTTACACAGAGAGAAGGAAAGGCAAAGAGGAAGATCTTCAATCCACTGGTTCACTCCCCAAGTGGCCTTAATACTAAAATTACCGCAATACGAAAAGTAGCTGCAACAGCCAGAGCTGAGTAGATCTGAAGCCAGGAGACAGGGACTTCCTCTCGGTCTCCCACATGGGTGCAGTGTCCCCAGGCTTTGGACCATCCTCCACTGCTTTCCCAGGCCACAAGCAGGGAGTTGGATGGAAAGTAGAGCATCCAGGACACAAACCAACACCCATATGGGATCCCAGTGTGTGCAAGGTGGAGAATTTTAGCCACTGAGCCATTGCACTGGGCCCACAGTCATCTTTCAATTAGTATAGTTTGGTTTTCCCATTCAAAGGGACAATGATTTAAAAACAAAACAAACCAAAAACAAACAAACAAAAAGCTAGATTGAACTGAACTCTCCTTTAGGTGATTTGTGAGTACATCCAAAAAGTCAACTCACAATATCTCTTAAGAGTCAACGCATTGGAAGGTCATTTTCTTTGTGGGTTAGGACTGTATTACTTCCATGTTTGACAAGTTAACACAAAGGGAGTCAGGAAGCCTTCAGGGAAAGCCACTCAGACGAACTAGACACTTACAACTAATCAGAACCAGAGAACTTCCTTGGCTTAAGCTGGACAAGGGTTCTTTGGAAAGACAACCAACTGTTCCATCCCACTCTACACCAGAACTGGGAACACTGGGGAATCTGGAGAAACCCAAGGAGCATCAGAGAATCCCCAGTAATTCCCTGGACGATAGAGAAAAGCAATTCCTAAAAAGTAAAATGGACCTGATCCTGATACAAGGGTACCTCCCCGCAAATTCTGCAAACACCTGCAGAACAGCCAACACAAGTAAGAAGATAAGTGGCCAAGGAGGATTCTGGGCCTGCTGTCACAGTGTCCTGACTTGCGAATGCTGGTCACTCACCTTGCAGGGACAGACTCTTCTTGGCAGGTACACTGGCCTGCTGGCCAGAAGAGTGACTCTGCCAGATCCCAGGTGTGTGGCCCAAGGCAAGACTTCATGGATTTAAGTGCTAAGGCCTAAAATGACCACTGCTGTTACTACTAATTTGCAAACATTCCTCTTCGCCCAACCTCCCCTACTCCACCAGGGCCAACTGCTATCCTATTGTAAAATGCCTCGTTACTCGGCTGACACCACCTCCCCCTTGCTGAGTAAGCTATATGCTCTCCTGGGTACTCTGTGCCCACCACGCAGAATAAGATAAGGGAGTCTGGAATCTAGTTTGTCCCCCTCCCCTGCCCATAATCAAGTGGACAGCTACGCACCTCCAAGATAAGTTCCTCAGCAGATCTAAAAACTGTAGCCAGGCGCTCCACTAAGACTGCAGAAGCAAATTTTTGCCCAACCTTCCACCCCCAGAGAACCAAGCCCTCCCAGGGAAGAGATCAGGGACAGCAGGGAATGTCTTCAAAGTCCTCCCAGTTAGGCTGCTTCCCCGCCCACAAGGGCCCAAGGACCTGAGGCATTTCAGAGTTTCAAGTCATCTTTCTGCTCACTCCTTTCCTACTTGGAAACTGAATTCTTTGTTTCATATCTCTCCTTCCCAGGCTGCTAAGGGTTAAGCAGCTTGGCGTAAGTACTCAGGAGCCCTTTCCCAGCACACAGTTTTGTTTGATTTGGTGGTTTTAGCAAAACCTTTGCTGGATTTTGTTGGATTGCTTGTTTTAATCTAACACTTAGAATACGTTGTTCCTTGAGGTCCAGCCTTGAGAATAAATTAATCCAAACTTGGACTATGTTAATTCTAAATTGGGTTAGATAAAAGCAGCTACTAACTACAGGCAAGAGATATGCAGTTTGCAGTTCCGAAACCCATACTGAAAAAAATAGATTATTTTAAAAAGTTCCATATTACATGGCAGGCTAAAATTTGCAACTTGGACTGTAAAGAATACTGAAGGTTGATTCAACAATAAGAGATCTAAAATTTTCAAACTTTGTACTAGTAAGAAATATATTTCATCACGCCTCTTGAATATACATGTGTACACATATTTTTATGTACCAAGAGCCAGCAAACACTTCACAATAGTTTCCTTCCCATCTGTAATATACTCTAAGACTGTCCTCCTCCGATACTTGCTTTTTCAAATATATTGGTCACAACCAACTACAAAGATTTCCTAACCCAGAGTTCGAAAAGCCATGGTTTAGACGAACAACTGTGCTCCAGCTTTCTTTGCACACGCCAGCTTTGCAAATAGTAAAATGTGGGGCAAGATATCAGAAATGATTGCAAGACCCAGAACAACATGCGTGTTCGCAACATTCCCATACAGTCCTCCTTGCTGCTTTAGTGTCCCATGTTATTGATAAAAGCTTCCTCCTTGCACTGGAGATCTAGCTTGCTGATCAGTTCCAGGCAGCCATGGGAGGGATCTGTGGTTGCCTCCGACACCCTGAAGAACCTGGTGACGCTTTGGCTCAGTCCTGAGGGCGTGACCCTCCGAATGGAACAAGAGGCTCCACAGTATGTACCCTGTCACAAAATCTGGGTACCACGGGCATGGAGCTGACAACAAACAACACACAGTGACCCAGTGCTCCTTGTATTTCAAGTGGTAATAACTTGCACGCACCAATCCTAAGTTGCCACTGCTCACAAGAGGCTCGTGGCAGATGCCAGAGCCCATTGGTTAGAGCATGTGGACCCACACGCCGCCAAGGAGTTTGTAAGGAGTTGACAGTGGAGCTCCCAGAATGCATTGTCTTAGAACCACTTTGCAGAGAGCATCCCCACACTCTCCTTTTTCTCCCCCCAGCTCCCTAATCAATCCACAAAACAACGATGAGGTCATCTGTGTCACATTACTATCATCTCCTTCCTTAAGCCCATGCTTTTGGGATTTGACAGCTCATCATTTTTGTCAAGGAACTGAAGTTGAAATACTATCTCACTCACATGTCCATTTCACTTGCCCAAGTCCTTAGGGTCATGAGGAGGTAGAGGAGTTCTTGGCCTTGAGATATTGCCTGTCAGCCCCCCCACCCCTCTGTGGTACTGTGCTGGATTTTGTTATTCAGATCACAGCCTCCTTGCAGGGGGTTGGGAAAGAAGGGGGCGGGTTGGAGTGAGTGTCCTGTGTGATGAGACAGCAGAGAAACTCAGATCCAAAAGCATGGTTTTGCCACAGTGTTACTGTGGGCGGAGTCACCCCACCCTCCTGGAGCCACTGTCTTTTATCACCTAGCCAACGACCTTGCAGAGAGTATCTGAGAACACAACGGCCCTGCCTTTAAAAGGCAAAAGCAAACAGGGACCACTAACTGGTCACCAAGCCACAAACTGCTCTGTGCCAGGCAGCATCCCAGAGCAGGGGAAATAAGATAAGCCTTACAAAATGATAACACAGGAGAAACTGCAACATTGGTGATCTGTTAACCATTGAAGTTTAGATTTCATGTGACCTGACTGTCTCTGTAAGCTTGACAGGCTGTAGGAGAAGGGCCTGCAGGGCCATCAGGACAGACAGCTTAGGACAGACAGCATGGGTCAAGACCCTGAGGTTGAAGAAGCAAAGCCTAGGACAAAAGCTGGCTACAAGAGAAAAGTGGGAGTGGAGGAGTAGGCAACAGGCCCACCCCACAAAGCCCCTACTGGGTGCACTGGTCTCCGCTGAGCAGCTGGCCATGCTTTTTGCCCCTTCTAATGGGTAGTGAGACACGTGGCCCACTGTCCCTGTTACTCAGGGTAGACTGACATAGACTCAGCCGAGACAGGAAGCTGCAGACTGCCCTGCTGGTGTCTTGGAGGTAGCTGTTATAGGCCCTACACTACCAGGCAACAACCCACCGGGACAACTGCTATCTTTGCCCTCAACAGGAGGCACAGAAAGGTGCAGCAGCAAGGACACAGAGGCACACACACGGGATGGGACAACACATACCTTGGAGCAGCTGGAGCCCTTGATCAAGGGAAGCCTAGCAGGACAGAAGACTGAGCCTGGAGATTGAGCAGAGCGGGGTCACCAGAAGGCTTGTGCCCCAAGATGGAGATGGTGCCTGCTACTGAAGGGTTCCTGGGGCAGGGGAACAGGAGGGGTGGAGCGACCTCAGGCTCCCATGCGCCTCCCATCCTCCCCAGTAGGCTTTAGGCCTCCTTCCTCAGAGCACCCTTCCCTTACCCGCTTTCCTGCCCAGGGCAGGTGAATCCTGGTTGGCATCAGAGGCTGCACCCAGGAGGTTGACAGAAGCCCCAAGGCACAGAGGGGCCAAGCCCCAGGTTTGCTTGCTGAAGTTCCCCACCTGAGGTCAATCTTGTAGGTTCTAGGGTTGGGAGTGGCAGGCAGGTGCTGGGAAAGTGAATTGGGGCCACCTGAGGGTGCACGGCTGCCCGCGACCTCATGTTCTGTGCAGACTGTGGACTTCAATGCCTTTAAACCAGGCTCGTTTTTCTGTGTCAAGTTGGCAAGCACGCGCACACGTACATACACACACATACATTCCATTTGCCTAGAAAAAGATAATTTCACACCTGCATAACCAACCCGATTCTCTCAAGTGACCTGGCAGTCACAGTTGCTATTTGTAAGTCACTGGGAAGTTCTGCAAAGCTCTTGAGGCAAGACTGGAGGGCCTGGTGCCTGCCGGCCCAGGGCCAGGCCCTCAGGATGGTCCCCTTCCCACCCTAACATCCTTTACAGGTGAGCATTCACCACCTCACTAGGTGGTGGCAAAGATGGACTCACAGAGGTGGACCCCAAGGTTTAAGCACCTGCTATGGATCCAGTGAGGACTCGGACCTGGCCTGACAAGTTGCCTGCTGTCAGGCTCACAGCATGCTTGGGTGAGCTTGGGGGCAGGACCCAAACTCCGAAGTCCCATTTTAGAGACCAAAATGGAGCCTCTATGACACGCTTTGGGACAGAGACATCTCCTGGGCCTTTCCGGGTCTCCCCACCTGGCCTACCCGAGCTACCACGGTGGGTAGCAACGGTGGGCATGTTCTGCCACTTTGAGAGAATTATGGAGAATGCCTAGCTGCTTGACTGACCCAATCATTAGGTTTAGTCTGAAGCTAAGATGAAAAATCTGTCCTAAAAAAATAGCTGCTTTTCTCTTTTAATAGAAGAAACAGTTCTCTTTCCTTTGTATCAGCAATCTCCTACGTTTTGAGGATAAGAACCAAACATACCCAAATGGGGATAATGCCAGACAGCTCAGCACACTCCACCCCAAGCCCGTGGTAACGACTGTGACTGCTAATGCTCATCAGATATACATTCATTTGAAAGCACGGCTCCCTTAAGAGTAGCTCCTGGCCATCTTTCCCCAAGTGAAACAGTGTCTAAGCACTTTAAAGCAACAGAAATACATTTATGTTGAGAACTTGTATTAATGCAGTCTACAGAAAATGCAAAAAAAAAAAAAATATCACAACAGTGCCCAGCGAATTCAGAGTCCCTCTGTTCCCTTTCTAAATAATATCCAGCCTCTTCCAGAAAGTTCCAAACTGCAATTCTCATCAACATACTCTCGTTGCTTACTGATTGCGGCCATCCACATTGCATCACAATCTTTGTCCACACAGGTCACAGAAAAACAACTTTCTTAACCTTACACAGACAAAACTCCCAGGCTATCACTCATGCATCTTACCCAAAAATGAAGACAACAGGTCCAAGAGTTTATTGGCATCTTCATCTCCAAAACACGATGAAGCATTTGTGATATTTTCACTGAAGTTCCATAAGGTTTTGCAAACCAAGCAGGCCAGCTGCCAATCAGTAGGACCAAAATCTCTTAAACAATCCACTAACCTGTAATAATAATAACAAAAAGCCAAGTTAGAAAGTTAGCAGATTGTAGCACCGGTGTCATGGCATAGCATGTTAAGCTCAGCTGTTGCTGGTGCTTAATTTGTTGGTTATGGCTGCTGCTCCACTTCCCATCACCTCTCTGCTAATGCACCTGGGAAAGCAGCAGAGGCTGGCCAAAGTGGTCGGGCCCCTGCACCCACGCAGGAGACCCAGAAGAAACTTGTGGTTCCTGGCTCCAGCCTGGAACAGCCCTGGGTGTTGTTGCCATTTAGGGAGTGAACCAATGGATAGAAGACCCCTCTCTCTTTCTCCCTTTTATCCTCTCTCTCAGTTAACTCTTCCTTTCAAATAAATAGTAATTCTTAAAAAAAAAAAAAAGGTACCAGGTTAGAATGTACCTGTTTATACTTTTAGCAGGATGCAGATTATCCTTCCATGTAATCTCATACATGTAACATATAACTCTCAGTCATCATTTAAAATAACATGGTACAAACAAATGCAAGGGGCAGAAAACTTGGGGATTCTGTCAAGACTCAAATGGAACCAGCGTGGGGCTTCCAAATGCCAAGCTGCTGACACCCCGCAGAGCCCAGGACAACAGAGGGCCAAGGCTGCCCAGCCAAGGGTGACCTCTTGGTCCCAAGCAAAGGTGCTGCACCCTGGAACTTACTTTTTAATGCCGCCTCCTTCTTTCAGCAGGCCGCGCTTGTCTTTCTCCACGGTGAGATTGAGGAGGACGCCACAGGCAGAAAAACAAACATCCTGATGCTTGGCGTCCAGCAGGGCAATCAGGAACTTGTGCACTGCGAGGCAGAGAACACACACAACTCAGGGCCGCTAGCTACACCTTGTTTTAACAAATGGCCGAGAGGAACTGGGGAATGGGTAGCCAAATAGGGACCCCTGCTCCATTCACTCTGTTCACTCCTGCTCCGTTCCCCAGGCTCTCTGGCTCCAGACGCTGCTATCACCTGCTTTATTACGGCAATGATGGAGTCCTGTTGGGGGCCCTAGCAGCAGGGCGAGGAGAGACTCAGGTGCTGCTCATTCAACCCCTTAGCTTCTGGCCTCCCAGGCCCTTTGTAAACCACCAGCACTGGCTCTTAGCCTGCAGCCTGGAGGAGGGGTGTAGGCTCCCAGGCTGGGAAGTCCAAAAACCTTGATCCGGACGCTGGAAATTGACCTGCAGCAAGGCAGGGTAGGGACATATTGGATAGGTCAGGCCCTCTTGCTCCTAGGAAATGGAACCAGCTGTCCCCTTTGGTCTTTCTGCAGTTGACAGGAGTGAAGGATAATGCTTGGCAGAGAGTGGGTAAATCGTATGCTCCATCCTTTCCTGCTCAGAGCGCCTACCATGTGGCTGCCCTGTTCTGGCCTTGGCCCTTGTGACCTGGTCAGGCAGTGAGGTTGGCCAAGGCTACAACACCCTGTGGTCCACTGGATACCTGCATCCTAGTTCAGATTGCTGGTTCCAGGCCCTTCTGAGCCAGCCCCTGCTTATGCATCTGGGAAAGCAGTAGAAGATGGCCCAAGTACTTGGGTTGTTGTACTCATACAGGGAATTCAGATGGAGGCTCTCAGACCTGCCTGGCTCAGCCCTGGCTATTGAAGCCATCTGGAGAGTGAACCGGAAGACGAGAGATCACTCCCTCTCATTCTCTCACTCTATAACTCTGCCTTTCAAGTAAACTCATCAACTCAATCTTTTTTTTAAAAAGATATATTCCCACATGTAATATTAGAGACATACAAAGGCTAGAGTTAGGAAAAACAGATGGATAATTGCTTGTTAAAGTTTAAGAAGTAGGGCCCAGTGCGATAGCATAATGGTAAGGGCCTCGCCTTGAACACCCCGGGATCCCATATGGGCGCCAGTTCTAATCCCGGCAGCTCCACTTCCCATCCAGCTCCCTGCTTGTGGCCTGGGAAAGCAGTTGAGGACTGCCCAAAGCTTTGGGACCCTACACCCGCGTGGGAGACCCGGAAAGAAGTTCCTGGCTCCTGGCTTCAGATTGGCACAGCACCGGCCATTGCAGCCACTTGGGGAGTGAATCATCGAATGGAAGACCTTCCTCTCTGTCTCTCCTCCTCTTTGTACACCTGCCTTTCCAATAAAATAAATAAAAATTTTTAAAAAACTTTAAGAAGTAATACATTATTTTCAAAATCTTATTTGGTATATGACAATATACACAATTAGTTTTTTCAACTAGAAATGAACAAAATCTTACAGATTGAATTTTATGACACAGGTAAACTCTTAAATGTACAGCTCCTCATTTTCAAGTAAAATTTCTACTTTATCCTATTACTGCAGGAATACATGCATGAATACAAGCAACAGTTTTACATATCTTAAAAAACTTACAGCAATGACATTATGCTGTAATTCCTCTCACCATTAGTTGTTGGCCTTTTTTTTAAATTTAGATTCATTTTTATTGAAAAGGCAGATTTACAGAGAGAAGGAGATATATAGAGAAAGATCTTCTATCTGCTGATTCATGCCTAACCAGCCTCAATAGCCAGAGTTGAGCCGGTCTAAAGCCAAGAGCCAGGTGCTTCTTCCAAGTCTCCCACAGGGGTGCAGGGTCCCAAGGCTTTAGGCCATTCATGGCTGCTTTCCCAGGCCACAAGCAGAAAGCTGGAGGGGAAGTAGAGCAGATAGGACTCGAATCGGCACTCATATGAGATTTCCGAGCTTGCAGGGTAAGGATTAGCCAATTGAGCCATTGTGCCACCTCCCCACACCCAACTTCATTACATGCCTTAGGTTGATGCCTGTTGCTACATAAATGTCTGATGTAGCTACTTTAATGGCTGCATGGATACACCGGACATAGTTCTACACTTCCCTATTACAAGCAAATGTAACACATGATCTGGCACACAAAGACTGTCCCTGGAGCATTAACAAAAGATTCACTGTATATTAACTGTATATTGTATATTAACAAAATATACACTGCCTGGGACACCCATGCACCCTGTGCTGGGAGTTTCACATAGATTGGGATAAAAAGCCAGAAGCAAGCATCAGACTGTAATGGCCCAAACATTCATAACAACCTAACTGGGGCTCAGCGCAGCAGACTGCTAGCTAAATCCTCACCTTGCACGCTCCGGGATCCCATACAGGATGGGATAGTTCATATCACAGCTCCCTGCCTGTGGCCTGGGAAAGCAGTAGAGTACAACCCAAAGCCTTGGGACCCTGCACCCGCACGGGAGACCTGCCCGGCTTCACATCAGCTCAGCTCTGCCATTACGGCCACGAACAAGTGGACAGAAGATCCTTATCTTCTATATTTCCTTCTCTCTATATATCTGCTTTCCAATAAGAAAATAAATCTTTTAAACAACAAAACAAAAACTACCACCAACTGGGCATTGATTAGAAGCGTGTGTGCATGAACTTGACCGTCCTTAACTTACCATTGTGCTGTACGATGAAATTACAGACATCGTGGTCCTGGGAGAGGTTTCCAAGAACACGCACAGCCTCCAGGACTCCGTCCATGTTGTCACTCACAAGTAGCTTTAAGAGCACTGGATGTGGGGCAGAGAAATAAAAGGAATACGTTTGCCTTTTAGCTGAAATGCTAATGGAAACCCACATTTTACTAGATGCTGACAACTGACAAGCAGAGTAAAATTAAAAATGACAATGAAACACAAACTGTAAGCAATTTTCCTAAGAAATGAAGACATGAATTCCCCCCACCCACTCCCAGCTTTTCATTTCCCCATCTCCCTCAATTCTCAGATCAGAACTCCTGAGATACTAGTGTCAAAAAGTCAGAAAAACATAAACAAAAAACCTGAATGCCTCCAGTTCTGAGTCTGCACAATAAAGAAAACAATTTTTCAACAAGTGTGCCTTTATCCAAAGCCAGGGGCTAGCCTCACATTCTGCAATATAGAGCTTTTGGTTTTGGATGGCGGAATTCTTCACTTGGTAGAAAGATAGGTTGTTGATCGTTGCCGTGGTATTGATCACCAACTCCTCGCAGTCATCAAGCGACTTGGATTCTGAAACCAATAAACAAGGGAGGCAAAGATTCATTGCCAGAGCAGAAACCATGACAACGATCTCCCAGACCTCTCCTGCAGGCAAATGTACCGAATGCAAGGGACCCCCACTCCTGGCAAGGGTGGGTGGGAAGCCCATAACCAACGATGACTGGAAAAGCCATTTTGGCCTAGGACCTTCGTCTAAAAGAAAGTCACCTCAGTCAGCTGAAGCATCTCTGACCCCATCAGCCTCGGGTCCTGGGCTGCACCATGCCTACCGCCCTAGAGAAGGATCCTTGGGTCATGGTCCACTCATATCCACCCATTCATTACCTGTCTCCCCAACACAAAAAATCTGCTTCTTTCTCACCTCCTCTGCTATCTGCCAGGTCCATCTCTCAACTCCTGTTGATCTCTCTCCTTCCACTTTTGCCCTAAGTCAACTCCTAACATTGTGATCCTTTTAAAGCAACTCAGAGAATGCCATTCATGTCTCATAACCTGCCAACAGCTCCACCTTGCTTGGCCTGCAGAGCCTAACTGGGCTGCCCCAGTGTGTGCCTCCCTCACCTCATTGGCTGCTTCTGCCCCAGGCCACCCAGGCCAAGCCCCTCACTCTCCTTGCCGGTTTTTTGTTTTTGGTCTTGGCTTTTTAATGCCTCAGCAGGATCCTGCCTGGGAAACCATGCGGTGCTCTCTTTCTTTTCTCTGGAAATATACTCTTCCTCCAGGAATCTGCTCAGCTCAACTGCTCATGTGCTTCAAGCATTTGCATTAGATGCAAGTTTGCTGTCTATACATCCAACACCACCTTATGTAAAACAGCTGCTGCTGATCTTCCCTCTCCTCTCCCTCCCCATCCCCCAGGCTTCCCTTGTCCCCATTTCACCCCTGACATGAACTGTGTTTAATTAATGCTCATCTGCTGGCTCTGATGTGTTGGCTGCTTAAGGACTTGGGACGGGTCTGCTTTGTTCACTGCGGCATCCCCAGAGTCTAGAACAGCGGCAGGCTGGCATCTGGTGGGGACTCAACAGACAGTGGCTGAGGACAAGAATGAACAAAAGAAATGGAGCCAGAATCCTGCTGCTTCCACTTACCCCTTGCTGTGTGACCTTACTCAAGCTGGTTAACCCCCTGGACCCACTCTCCCTGGTTCTAACACCGGAGGGAGAACTGCCTCTTCATTTCAGATGTGTTGTGAAGCCCCAGCTGATGACACTAGATCTTGGGCAGTGTTTTTTGTTTGTTTGTTTGTTTGTTTGTTTTCCAGGGGGTGTCTGTTTTCCCTCCTGTTTGTTAAGAGTATTTATTCATTTTCCCAGTTGATATGGAGGCAGGCTCTGAGGTGTCTCCACCTCTGGCAGGAGCCCAGATTTGGGCATGGCATGTGCCATCTGTGGCATGAGGGTGAGTACTCATGGCTTCAAGCTATTTGTACATACAGCAGCAGGCACTTCGTGTGTATGCATTCAATCCCTGTAAGTTCATTACAAATACTGCTTTAGATGCACTGACCAGCATGTACAGCCTCGGTAAGTAATTCTCTGAATTGCCTCTGTCTCAGCGGCTTCTTTGGGCTATTGCATCAAAATTCATCAAGTCCTGAGGCTAGAACCAACCACAATTCTTTTTCTCACAGCTCTGGTTGTGGGCAGTCCCAAGATGAGGGTGCCAGCAGGGTCTAGGTCTGGGGAGGGCTCTCCTCCCAGCTCAGAGAGAGTTGTTCCTTCCCAGGTCCTCACATGGCAGAGAGAGAGATGGAGAACTCTGGTGTGTTCCTGTAAGAGCTTTAATCCAACCACGAGGACTCCACCCCATGGCTTCTTAGGGCCTGTCCCTGCGAAGCCACAACCCACATGGGCACAGGTTCAGGTAGCAGTTGCTTTACTACTGATCCACCTCCCTTGTAACGCACCTGGGGAAAGCTGCAGAGGATGGCCCAAGTGACAGAGGGAAAAAGGAAAGGTGAGCTGCAGCGAGGACTGGGCGAGAAAGCAGTCATTAATAAGCCAAGATGAGAGCCTGGCCAGACGCTGACCCTCAGGCAACTTGATCTCAGACTCCTAGCCCAGATCACATTTCTGTCGTGGCTTTGGTTTTGGTTTTTTTTAAAGATTTATTTTTATTATTATTATTTTTTTATTGGAAAGGTGGATATACAGAGAGGAGAGACAGACAGGAAGATTTTCCGTCCAATGATTCACTCCCCAAGTGAGCGCAACGGCTGATGCTATGCCGATCCAAAGCCAGGAGCCTCTTCTGGGTCTCCCACGCGGGTGCAGGGTCCCAAAGCCTTGGGCCGTCCTCGACTGCTTCCCCGGGCCACAGGCAGGGAGCTGGATGGGAAGCGGGGCTGCTAGGATAGAACCGGCGCCCACATGGGATCCCGGGCATGCAAGACGAGGACCTTAACCACTGCACCACCGTGCCGGGGGCCCCCTTTTTTTTTTCACCTCAAGCAGACACAAATCAATCTGCAGCACACAGCACAAGAGTGACCCAGTAAATAGCTCTGAGGTTGAACAGCAGTCCCCGGGGAAAGCCTACTAGAGATGGTAAAACACCATTTCTGCTTGTCATTACATTTTCTCCCACACTGAAATTTTTCAAAAAGATTTATTTATGTTTATCAGAAGGGAGATTTACAGACAGAAGGAAAGAGGCAAAGATTTTCCATCTTCTGGTTCACTCCCCAAATGGCTGCAACAGTCAGAGCTGAGCCAATTCCAAGCCAGGAGCCAGGAGCCTCTTCTGGGTCTCTCATATGGGTGCAGGGTCCCAAGGCTTTGGGCTGTCCTCTACTGCTTTCCCAGGCTACAGGCAGGAAGCTGGATGGGAAGTGGAGCAGCCAGGACATGAACCAGCACCCATATGGGGTGCTGGTACTTGCAAAGGGAAGCAATTATGCCCCTTCCCACAATGAAATCTTAACTGAGTCTGGGTAGTAGCAGACAAACCAATGACCCTGGAGTGGGGTCAGTCTGCCTACACACCAGCACACAGTGGCACCTACTACAAGTGACAGGCCTCAGAAGAGGAAGTGGTATGCAAGGGGTTGGACTGTGTCTCCCCACCCAAAACTCCTGCATGGATACCTCACCTTCATAATGATGGCATGAGGGGCCTGGTACAATTGTGTAGCGGCTAAAGTCCTTGCCTTCAATGTGCTAGGATCCCATATGGGCACAGGTCCTAATCTCCATGGCCCTGCTTCCCATCCAGCTCCCTGCTTGTGGCCTGGGAAAGCAGTCAAGGACGGCCCAAAGCCTTGGGATCCTGCACCTGCTTGGGAGACCCAGAAGAAGCTCCCAGTTCTTCTGGTTCAGCTCCAGCCATTTTGACCACTTGGGGAGTGAACATCAGATAAAAGACTTTCCTCTCTGTCTCTTCACCTCTCTGTGTATCTGCCTTTCCAGAAAAAAAAAAAAAGAAAGAAAGAAAACAAAACAAAAGAAAAAAGATGATAGTATGTGAAGATAGGACTTCTGAGAGCTTCTGTGAGGTCAATGGAGGTCATTGGGTGGGGTCCAAGGTGAACAGGAAAGGAGAGGGGAAGGGGAGAGGGGGAGAGGGAGAGGGAGACACATGGACACCTGCCATCTGCTCAGTGCTCGCAGCTGGGAAAGGCCAAGTGAGCACACAGCTGCTGCTCAGTGCTCGCAGCTGGGAAAGGCCAAGTGAGCACACAGCTGCCTGTAAGCAGCTATCCCTATGCCGGCAAGTGCCCCTACAGGTGTGCAAAATCTACTTCTATGTCAGTGGTGATCCAAGGGGCAGGATGGGACCCTTAGCTAACGACTAGGACACAAATCACCGAGGACCCGACACTGGACAAGCAGGTGGACGGAACCCAGGGCAGATCTGGCATCTGAAACTGTACTGTTTCCTTAAAAAAAAAAAAAAAAAGGCAAAGACAGTCTTTTCCTTCAGACAAAGCCTGGGACTGGCAGCACAGGACAGGTTAGGGGGCACTCACCCAGCGTGCTCACAAGCAGGCCCACAAGGTGTGGATCACTGGCCAGCGAGGGGCCCACACGCGGGTGGATGGCCAGGTTGGCCAGCACGCGGGTCAGCTTGATGAGCACAGCCTCGGCTTCGGATGGCAGGCTGGGCGTGGTGGTGGTGGTGGCCATGGTGGTGGTGATGGTGGCGGAGGATGCCCGCACAGCTGTCGTCTGCGCACAAGGCACGTCGAGGCGCTGGAAGGCATGGAAGAGCGACAGCAGGGTCTGCATGCACCCGCGCTCCCGGCACAGCTGCTCGCGAGCTGGGTCACTCTTTGCTGTCAGGTTGCCAAGGATGAACACCACGCGGATGACTAAATCCTGCAGAGGACACAGAGCAAGTCGGGTTAGCGGCTGACCCAAGAGGGTTGGGGCGCGTCTCATCTATTCACCCTCTTAACAAAGAGCGGAGGGTGGTGCGTCTGCCTTCTGCCACCCTGTCCAGCATTTCAGAGAATACAAGATTTGAAGGCGCAGACAAGGACTAGGAAACTCAAAGCCCCTGGGGTTCTGGACACAAATCCCCTGCCACAACCCTCCTCTCCATTTTCTTCAGACAATAATTTAGTTGAGTGGGATAACAGTACTAAGAATAAGTTGTATCAGTCTGTGCCAACACACACAGCTTTCTTGAAAGGGAGTGAGAGAAATTTTCATCCCTTGGTTCACTCTCCAAATGGCTACAAAGGGCAAGAGCAGGCCAGGCAGAGGATGAGAGCCAAGAACTTCATCCCAGTCTCCTTCATGGGCGGAGGAGGGATGAGCCCTTCATTGTACCAGCAGGGAGCTGGACAGCCGAGTGGAGCAGCCAGGTCATGAACAACTGGTTGCCCAAATGGGATGCAGGTGGTAATTTAACTTGTCATGCTAGAGCACCTGCTCTGGAAAAGGGGGCTTCCTTTAAGGAACACTTCCCAAAGGCCTGCAACTGTCCTGGGGCTCATATTAACTGGCATAAACTAGGGACTGTATGGGAGGAAGGGCAGTGTGGCAGCTAACCAACAGGCAGCATGGGACACGTTCATTTTGGAGTGGCTGGCTTTCCGACCTTATCCAGCTTCCAGACCCTGGGGGACGACAGGCAATGGCCCCCTGTCACCCACCTATGGGATCTCAATGGAGTTTCTGGCTCCTGGCTTTGAGCTGGTCTGACTCTTGCTGTTGCAGCGTGGGGAGTGAAATAGTGAGTGAGACATCTCCCTGTCTCTCTCTCTCCTTGCTCCTTGTCTTATTTTCAATGAAAAAAAGAAAAAACTGGGGCTTGGAGAAGCTGTGCAGGTCACAGTGGCTGATAAGGGCAGAGCCAGGATTTGAACCCAGGAAGACTCTGACTCAACAGTCCTTTTAGCTCCCACTCTGTCTCCCAGGCATGGTGTCATCTGCCTTATCTTCTTGCCTTCTTGCAGAAGAGCTGAGAAATGATCTTTTAAAATGCAAATATGCTACTCCCACTGGATGATCATACACCTGACCTGTGGTTTATCAAGTCAGTACCCTCAGTGGACAGAAGGAAAGGCTTCCGAGGGGAGAGGGCTGAGCGGATCCAATCCAACCTGGGGACAAAGCAGGGTGTGGCACAGAGTGCTGAGGATAGAGGACCAAGGCTGGCGTTGGGACTCTGCCAGTGCTGGCTTATACCTGCTTGTCTGTGTGCATGCAAAAACATTCTCCCTGATAATGACTGGCTGAGGAGCAGCAAGGTTGCTGGTCACACTGCTGGGCACCATTTACCAACACCAAAAACAGACTGAGCCAGACTACCAGAGAGGGAATTTCTGAAAACTTTTCAACTCCTCGTATTTACCCAATCACAGCAACTGTTGGGTTAGGGCGACCTGCACCTGACTGTGCCTGGGAACTAAGAGTGTTCACCCTGAGCTCACTTTCGAATGTGAGCTTGTTGGAGGAAATCCCCCATACATAAGCATGGAGATACAGCTGACACCATGGCACAGCAAGCTAAGCCTCTACCTGTGGCGCCGGTATCCCATGTAGATACTGATTCAAGTCTCAGATGTTTCACTCCTGATTCAACTCCCTGCTAATGTTCCTGGGAACACAGCAGAAGGTGGCCCAAGTCCTTGGGTCCCTGCACCCATGTGAGAGACCCAGAAGCTCCTGGATCCTGGTTTCAGACTGGTTCAGCTGTGGCTGTTGCTCCCATTTGGTGAGTGAACCAGTGGATGGAAAATTTCTCTCCCTCTCTATCTTTCCTTCTCTCTATATAACTCTGCCTATCAAATTTTAAAAAATAAGAAAAAATAAATTTCAGAAAAGAAAGAGTTCATAAGCTATGTAAAAAGGCAGGGGTAGCCCATGTGGGGGAACGGCAGACTTCAGAGGCTGAGCCAGAAGCTGGATACACAGGATGTCCAGGAGTTCCTGCCCTGGAGCTTGGTGACCTGGTTTCTCACCCAAGACAGGACGTAGCCTGTTTGTGCCTCTGTCACCTCATTTGCAAATGGGGAGAAGACTGCTTCATGAGAGCAAGCAAGAAAAGGTGGGTACAGCACAGGTAAGGGCTGAGTGAGGACTGTGGTACCACTCATGTCTCCTTGGCACATTTGCCATAAAGAGCCAGCTGTGGCAGCAAGAGTGAAGAAAAGAGGGTGGTGCCTAGGGTGACCAGCAGTAAGTCTGAGTTTCAACCTTGAAGTGGCTATGAACTTCAGGATATGCTTTGGGAAGACTAGGAGGGACCCGAGACAAAATGCTTCCTTGGGGACTGGAGCCCCCTTGTCATTGTTTGAGCACTTCTTGGCTCCCTAAAGATGCAGGCTTACTATCTAAAACAAGGCTATGCGTGCCATGAACTGCCCCCTTGCTGTCAGCATCCTATACCCAGTCCAAGTCCCAGCTGCTCTGCTTCTGATCCAGCCCCCTGCTGATGTGCCTGGGAAAGCAGCAGAGGAGGGCTCAAGAACTTGGGCCTCTGCACCCATGTGGGAGACCCAGATGGAATTCTAGGCACCTGGCTTTGGCATGGATGGACTGGGCTCTGACCTTTGCAGCCATTTGGGGAGCGAACCAGTGAATGGAAGATTCTCTCTCTCTCTCTCTCTTACTCTTCCCTCCCTTCTCCATCACTCTGCCTTTCAAAAAATCATCATCATAATAAAATCAAAAAGACTTTCTGTAAATGAAAAAATAAAAAGAACACTCATGTCAGTTGTGATCCTGGAGTCCCACTTGACATTGGTCCCCATAGCTAATCCTGATGGCAAGGCCTCTCCTGGCTCTGGAAGGGAGGTATCAACGTGGTGGCTTCTCCCACGCCCCAGTCAGACCCCATGGGAAGGCAGATAAACAGCAGTCTTCCAACCAGATCAGAGGGGATTTCCAAGCACCAAGTTCCTTGCAGGGAAATTCCATTTGACAGTTCCCCAGCCAAGGACAACGATGATGATGAGCAAACTTTTCCTGTGGACTTCTGTGGTTTCCAATGAAAGCCACTTGACACACGTGCTGCCACTGGACAACAGTCGTCACAGCAATACCGGAGTTGATGAATGGTGGCAGCAGCTCAGACACGGCGCTTCGGGTCTGCCAGGCCTTGGATCCAGCAAATGACCCAGTTTGCGCGGATCATCGCTTTCACTCCTGCGGTCTGGGCAGAGCCGCTGGCTCTTTCAGTCAGAAAGCAATCTTCCCCCCACATGGTCACGTTAACCGTTTGGGGATTTCAGTGTGTTCCCAAATGGTGCTCCTTCACCACAAAAACACATTCAACAAGACGGGAGGGACATCAGGAGCGATTTTAAGTGACTTCTGGAGCATTTCAGAAACACTCTTAGTTCTTTGGCGAGATCATCAGCAGCACTAAAGGGGCCATCTCAGTTCTGCTTCACCTCTACCTACCCTCTGCCTCCCACCCAGGGGGCTTCGCTGGCCCTCAAGTGCCATCTCCACCTGTCACTGCTGAGTGCCTAGGCGAATTCCCGCCTGGGCCCTGGCTGCTGGTAACAGCAGATTTCCTTCCTAACCTCTCTGGGGATCCCTCCCCCACCTCACTCATGGGGTACAGCCTGATTCAGCCTGAAGTGGGGGAGCCATGGATAACCCAGCCCAAGCCAGAGGGCAGGAAGCATTAACACTGCCCTAGTACCTCTTTCCCTACGCTCTGTGGGGAAGAGGAGGGGGAGACGCCTGGCAGTAGCAGTGCCAACTGCAGGATGGCCTGCGAAGAGTGGCAAATGGGGCGACAGATTGCGCGTGTGCAGTACCAGCCTTGCAGCAGCTGCCATGCTCACTGCTTCTGTCCGCTGGTCGTGGCGGGTGGCCAGTGGCCAGGGCGTCCTCTCCTTTCACCTCTCTTAGCTCCGTCCTCTCCATGCACCCAGGGAGCCCGGTCCCAAGCCAAAATAGAAGCAGCCTCCCCGGGAGCTTGGCAGGGGTGGCGTTTTCTCCTTCCCACGCTGCTGCCGCCCGTTGGAGCTGCTCTTGACTTTTCTGAAATTCTGAGGCAGAAGGCTGAGAAAGAGGGATTTACAAGGTCCCTTTAACATGCTATGGGTGGCCTTGGCATGCAATTTTGCCCTCCAGGTCCCCCTTTTATCCTTGTCCTCCCTTCCCCAGAACTGAGCTCTGTCTTGGACTGTATCACAGAGAGATAATCCATTATACTGATCCAGCTCAGGTCTGCAAAACATCACTTAGTTCAATATCCTATAAAGATCCTCATGGATCGAGCCAAGACCAAGGTCACCCATTTGCAGAGCCCACCAGTTCCACGACAGAAAGCCATTTCTTGCCAACCCACGGGTCTCCTTTATTCCTAGACAAGATCTGAGCAACACCTCACAATCCACATTCCTCTTTCAGAGAATATTTGTCTCAGGTCCCACCAGGCTGCATATTCATAGCACAGCGAGGTGGTTTCGCTACAACAGAAGGAAGATGAAGCAGGACGATCTTGGACTTTATTTTTTTTCCCCTAAAGAAGGCAAGCTAGTGTAACCTGTACACACTGATTTTCTAATTTTGCTTTGAATAGCATCAGCCCAGCAACAGCTGCAGCCAACCAGAGCTCAGACAAACAGGTAGAACTGGAGGAAGCTGGAGCAAAACTGAGCGTGACAATACAACCTTGGGGAGAGCTACTCCAGTTCACCGAAGCTGAGCCTCGACCCTCAGCCTGGGTTTCAATATGAATCAGGTTCCATTAGCCTGGGGTGGCAAGACTTGAACTGGAACAAAATAAGAAGCAGCTCCCTGCTAGACAGGATGGGCTGTGCCAAGCTCCAAGGGCAGAAAAAGTGACCACAAAACCAGTTGGAGACATTCCAGTGCCAGTTCAGAGATGGGGAGTCTGAGGTTGGGAGAGACTGTGACACCAAAGCCCTATGCTAAGGAAGAGGCAGCCCTTTAGCAATCCCGTCTACACACACACACACGTTTCCATGTTCTTCTTGCCAACACTCCCCATCCTCCAGCCCTAGTGCCATCTTTGACTCCTCCCCTAGTTTACTCACTTCCCCAAGCCAGTCACCAGGCGCCGTCAACTGTGTCACCTGAAAGATCATACAATGAGGCTGGCACCTTAGTGTAGCACTTTTAAGCTTCTGCCTATTGCACTGGCATCAAAAATGGGCTCTGGTTCATGTCCTGCCGGCTCATGTTTCAGTTCACCTCCATGTTCATGACCTGAGAAAGCAACAGAGGATGACCCAAGGGCTTGATCCCTACCACCTATGTAGGCTCCTGACTTCAGATCAACTCAGCTCTGGCCATTATAGCCATTTGGGGAGTGAACCAATCAGCAGATGAAAGATCTTTTTGTCTTTGCTTCTCTCTCTGCTAACTGTGCCCTTCCAATAAAAATAAACCTTTTGAAAAAAATCGATTACCTGTTAAATATTTGTCAAAGCCAGTACCTAATGCTCTCATGTGGTTCCTGACAGATTACTTGTGCATGCCCTTATGGCACTCTCGGCCCATGGGCAGCCAACATGGAGGCCTTTCCTCCCTGACTCCTGCCCCTCCCCACCAGGACCTTAAAGTCACCAAGGAGCACACTGGAGACCAGGAGATGGGCTGGCATCAAGCTATCAGAGCAGGGACAAGCTACAGTGGGTAAACTCCAACAACTCAGCAAGGACTACACTTACTAAGCTGAAGGAAAACATCTTAGAGAAGATTTTCTAGAACCGGGATCAGTGTAAAGGGACCTAAAGACTGAGCCTAGTCTCAAATCCAAAATGCGTTAAATTGCCCAGCTGGATAGTTGCTTAGAAACTTCTCCCACCAAGGAGCTGGATCCAGTTTGTGTGATTTAATCCAACTTCCTGTCCTTCAAAGAAATTTAGACGCCACTCAAACTCACAGGTGGCTTGCAGAATAAACATATGTCACCACTTTGGGAAATGACAAACCACACTCTCCAGTAAACATGTTGATTAGGCCACGGGAACCAATCAGGGGCCTACAGTATGCACAAGTGGCTAACTCTATGAAATGAATGGAAGATACTGAACCGTCAAGAGACTCAAAACCAAGAATCTAAGTAGAAAACCATTTTAAAAGCGGGAGTCGGGGGGGGGGCAGATATACTTGGTTCCTCTGCCCACTGATCCATTCCATCAGCACCCATTTCCCAAGCATCTACCTGTTATCGGTGAGCTTGGTTGTAGTCCCGAAGGACTAGGGCAGGGGTAGGATTTGACTGTGATCTCCTTAAACCCAGAAGACTACATCAGACATTTGAGCTCTGCACTCAACAGTGAGGAGGAGGGAGTAGAACGGGGGGGGGGGGGGTGGAAGGAAGGGTGGGAGAAGAGCCAGTTCCACAAGGGCAGAACGACAGAAGCTGGAAAGAATGAGAAAACTCAGGGCTTACTGTGTCGCCTGCCGGCCTGCCAGCCTGCCAGCCTGCCCGCCTGCCCAGTCAGGGGTACAGATCAAGGCCAAAGCTGGGAAAAAAAGAAGTGAGTTCAGCCAAATGTTCCCAGCACTCACTGGGAATGTGCTTGCTGAAGGGGCTGGGAAGACAGCCTCAGGGAATGCTCCTGCCAGCAAGGAAGGCTGGGCAGGGAGCCTTGCAAGGGCCAGAGCAAATGGTATATTTTTATACCAACATCCCTAAGAGAATGGAGCAGGGAAGTGGAGGTCATCTTCTGTCCTGACTCTCCCACTGCTGGGCTTGCATTAGCCACCAGGAGCTGAGACAATGTCGGATGTGTCTGCTTTTAGCCCACAAGGTGCGGGCATATCAGAACTCTTTGGGGGACACCCTGCACTTGTAGGGCCAGGGCCAGGGACAACTGCTGACCCCGGAGGAAGTCTGAATAGACATGTGACTTTCCAAGTGGCACAAGTAAGGACTCATCTGGCCATTCCCACAGAGCATTTGCTAGGGCTCCAAGGCTAATGGCCCTGCCCCAACAAGTTCTGTAACCGTATCTAAGAGAGGGTTCCGTGGACAGTGGCTCCTTGGAAATACAGCATGGAAATGCAGATAAAGGTCACTGTTTTTGGACCATGACCTTTGCAAAAACATTGCCTGTCTTATAAAAGCTTATGATGATGATGACGATGATTTTGAGGCATTTCACCAGCACTCCTGCCCGGCAGATACTTACAGAAGTGGGAAGAAATTCCCTTCATGATCTTCCACAAAAACAACGCCCAGTGCATTTTGCTGGGATGCTAAATGTAGCAGCACTGACGTCATGCTCCTCCTTCGGCAGGCTCTGTGGTACACAGGCTGATAACAACCCTCCTGGCTTTCTGTTATGAAGTCCATCTGTGTGCACAGTCGGTTTGAAACAGGCACAGTTTACACTGCAGAGCGGACAATACATGCGCAGCTCTGAGATGAGTTGTCATGTAACTGAAGGTTGGCTGGTGTTTTTAACAGATGCTTTATCTAACTCTGAGCTTCACCTTTCAGGGTACACCAAGGGGGAATGTAATGCCATTTCTATCTTGGTTCTTATGTGGATGGCAGCTGGAGTTATTTGTTGTGCCAGTGATCTTGGACAAATTAACCATGCAGACAGGAACACCCAAGCTTTTGAAGGCCACTGATGAGAGCTGGGAGGAGTGGGGGAGGGAGGCTTTGATGAGACTGTGAGGAGCCAGGGCCTGGCTACCCGCCATCGCCATACCCAAGCACACCGCGGCCCATTCACAGAGGACCTGTGCAAAAGGGAGACAGGTTAAGCCATGCCAGGTTTCATGTGAAATCATCTAGTCATTTGCCAATGAAATGCTACAAACCTAAAAAGTTTAAACCTGGGTGATACACAACTTTCTCAAAACAAGATATCTGTAGGAATATTGGGAGATTTTCTGAGTCAGAGAGACAGAAGAAGAGAGTTCAACATCTGATAGCTCACGCCCCAAATGTCCTCAGCAGTTAGGACTGGGTCATTCTGAAGCTGGAAGCCAGGAACTTAATCCAGTTCCCCAGTGTGGCAGGAGGGAAAGCGGGGAGGGAGCAGGGACCCACCTTCTAGCTTCTGTCTGGACCAAAGTCTGGTTGAGGAAATTCGTGCAATATGTCGCTGTCTAGCTAAGAAGCTATTGCTCAACTGCAGGTGTGAACCACAAATGGTTATCATTGCTGCCTGAGAAAACCTATATCCACACACCTGAACGGTCCTGCCAATCAGTTCCTGCTACATCAGGTGGGTCAGGGGAGGGTCACTGCCAGCCACCCTCCTGGGGAGACAAGACGCGCCTGTGTGATCTTCACCTGAACGGTCTTGCAGTTTCACGGGGGAACTCTGCTGACACTATCAGAGAAGGGTATTTTGTGGAACTACTTTCATCATTCCTACCACGGGCTCCCAGACCCAGGGCTCATCTGAATCAGCTGCCGGGCTTTGTAAAAATAGCTCCTTGGGCTGTGTCCCAGACCTGAATGAGAACCTCCCCCCAGGGTACTGCCTGTCAACTCAAGGTGCCACAGGTGACTCTGATGACAAGCCAGCGCCCAGGAGACACTGATCCAGAGCAGGAAAATATTTAGAAAGCTCTCACAAAACCCCTCATCTGTTTTTATAACATTGCTCTTTATTTATTCTTCAAAGATATGTTTCTTTACTTGAAAGGCAGAGTTACAGAGAGAAAGGTCTTCTGTCCACTTGTTCGCTCTCCAAATGATCAGAAGGACCAGGGCTTGGTCAGACCGGCACCAGGAGCCTCTGTCCGGTCTCCCATGTACATGCAGGGACTCGACCACTTGGGCCTCATTTTGCTGCTTTACCAGGTGCATTAGCAAGGGGCTGGCCCATGTGCCTGTGTACCAGCTTTACCCACTGTTCCACAACCCAATCCCTAAAATTTCTTTCTTATGATTTATCTGAGAGAGGGACTGCCCTTGCCCATTGACTGGTTCAATCCCTCAAATGCCTACAATGGCCCCTTACACTGAAACCAGGGGCTGGGGACTCATTCCGGGTGTCCAACGTGGGTCACAGGAGGCAGTTCCTGCCTCTCAGGGTATGCATTAGCAGGAAGCCAGAACCAGGAACCGGGTCCAGCCATCCTGATACGGAACAACAGCATCTTTTAAAAAAAATATATATATATATATATATATATATATTTATTTTTAACCAGAGTTAGAAAGAGAGAGAGAGATGGGGAAAGAGAGAGAGATATTGAGAGATAGAGGACTTTTATCCATTGGTTTATTCCCCAGATGGTTGCAATGGTAGAACCAAGCCAGGCCGAAGCTAGGAGCCAGGACCTTCATATTGGTCTCCCATGTGAGTGCAAGGGCCCAAGTACTTGAATCATTTTGCTGCTTTTCCCAGGGCATGAACTGGGAGCTGGCTCTAAAGTGCAGCGGCTGGGACTTGAACAGGTGCCTATATGGGAAGTCAGCTTTATTTGCTATACCACAATGCCAGCCCCAGGGATGCTAGCATCTTACTAATGGCTAGACCAAATACCCACATCAGTGTGATTCAATTGTAAAATGAATTTTTTAAAAAGCAAAGTTACACTGATTCTAAATATGCCATTTGTAAGAGACAGAGGCAATAGTAACAGAGAAACAGGGGGAAGGTGCACTGCCTGGGATTGTTTAACTGCTGGGTGAGGGCTGTGCCTAATAAGAGACTACAAAGCTTCCAACAGGCCTTGCAGAAACAAAAATAACTGAAGGAAGTCATCACTCTATTTAAATAAAGTTGCCAGATGGATGGATTTCGTGTCCAAGATGAGATCCCAACTGCTGCAGGTGTAGCTGAGTCAGGTGGACACATGAGCAAACATGGAGGGGGATTCCTGGCCAGCCTGATTTGTTTTGTTTGTTTGTTTTAATAGAAAGAAGGAAAACGATGATATCCAATGGGGGGGTCACAGAAGCTGAGGGAAACATGATTCTAAGGAGGTTCGGTCACCCAGCACCGCTTTCCTTCTGCTGTTCTCAGCAGCCGAAGGATGAGATGGGGTGGGCTGGGTCACACTGCTTCCTCCCAGGGTACCAGAGGAAAGGAGGTGTCTTGGGAAGCTATTTCTGAGTACTGAAGCAATTCACATCCCTGAAAGCCACTCTTCTGGCACCTGTCATGAGCGAGAGGGCGAAAGCATGCTTCGGGTCAGCTATGTGAAGGCAGGCCCGGCCTCCTTTGGGGAATTTTCAGGGCTGGGTGAGGCAGCTCCAAAAACAATGCTCACGTTGAGATCCACACGAGGAGCTTTGGTGAATGGCTTTATAGTGAGTATTGGGGACACATTCATGACCCCCTTAGCACCTCAACTCTTGCCCTGCTCTCCTGAAATACAGTGGCTTTGAGGCAAACTCACATTACCTACTTTTCTTACTAGAAAAAAAAAATAATAAAGTGATGGCTCAAAGCCCTAACATTTCCATTTTTCTTAGAAGCCAAAGACAGTATAAAGTCCAAAATGAAGTTTTAGTAAAGTGAAAAGCATGGCTTTAAAATATAAACTCAGCACACTTAAAAATTATGCATCTCATCAGTGAGCAATTAGGAAAGCCATGTAGCGGGGAAGTGGGTTCCAAGAGCAACTGAAGAATTGGGAGTTCACAAGCCTCTAACAGAATGTCAGCACAAAATTTCTAGGTCAGATACCCACTTGGCCAAGAGCCTACAAGGTCACCACCAAGCCTCAGCTTTTGAGGTGACACTGTGTCCTAGACCAAAATCTCCCAATTAAAGGCATAACGTCATAGTGTCTGAGTTTTAATCAAATAGTAAATAGCAAATTCAAACACGAGATATGCATACTGGAGAAGTCAACATTGGGCAGGTCACTCAGCAAGGCGCCCGCATGACTTCACTGGGGCACGCCTCCTCCCGCCCATACCTACTGAGGAACCAGGCTGCTTTCATGGTGCCAGGGGTAGTGGCCACGTTACCAAGGCCTTTAGGACGATGCAGAGATGGAGGAAGAATAGATGAGGCTTGGGAGACCTGCCTGGGACAGAGGACAAGACATCACCATCCTGCGATCTGAACTGGCTTCTGAAGATGAGAAGCGACAACACAAATTTCATCCAGGTGCCCGTTACTCTTCCTCACCACAAGCCAGTTAGACAGTTTGGGTGTTGCTTTCAATATGCTGGGTCACACAGTTCCCTTGCTAAATGCCAGTGAATAATTTCCCAGGGACAGGGTGAACCGCAAAGGCACAGGTAAGTAACCAACAGAAAAGGAAGAGGGAGAAAAATGACACAGGGGAGATGAGACAGCTTTTTAAAGAAATTCACCCATAGGATCAGGCTCCCAGTGCGGCAGCAATAACTAACTCATCAGAAAGGGGTCAGGTTCATCTTCCTGTCTTCTAGATTGTTAGGCACTGGAGCACAACTTTCACCACAGTGATTAACGTAAGCTCGGTGATCACTGAAGGAATACATCAGCCTGTGTCTGAAGGTTCTGAAGGAACAAGCTCCTGCACATGATTAACAAGATGCTCTTCATTCTCCTTTAGAAAATAAAAATTGATCACTGGTCTCCTGTCGGTGCTTCATCCCCAGACTCTCCCTGTCCACGTTACTGGCTCGGAGCAAATGGCGCCAAGGACAATCTGAGGGACCCCTGGACCTAAGAGGCAGGTGGATACAGGGGTTGGATTCCTGTCACCCACATGGGAGACATGGATTCACTTCCTAGCTCCTGATTTCTGTTTGGATCACCTCCAGCCGCCCACTGTGAATACCTGGATTAAAGAGGCCCTTTTTAGGAACTTTTGAAGATACTTGATATGTATGTTCTTCACAAAGGTTTGCATCAGAAAATAGTGTATGGATTCGCAGGCAACTGGCAATCTATTAGAGGAAAGATGTGAAATAAAGGTGGTTATGGAGTCGACCTCTGTGGATCAGGACTGGGGAATAGTGTCAGATGGACAGGACACCACAGGACTTCCAGTCAGTTCCTTCAGAAGGGAAACCTAGACCTGCTGCATATCCATGAAACCTCCAAGAGCTTTTTTCTTGCTATAGGAAAAATAATAATAACATACACACATTCAGAAAACTGGGAGACTTCCTTCTCTCTGCCTCAGAAACCTCAAGAAAGGATGGTACCATTCTACAGCAGACACTGGTTCAAGCCAGTTGTCAGAAGTGGATTGCAAGTGCATGCCGGCTGCTATGTAGCATACGCAGCACCAATGAATAAGTATCTTGAGAGCTTTCTCTCTCCTTTCTCTGAAATCAAAGCACAAAGATAACATGTAGTAAAAGGATAAGCACATTCAACTTTCTCAGCCTGGGATAGACTGCAGTCTCATTGGGATGTCAAGGGAACCAGTGCACCCAGCAAAGATCTCGGTGTAACTGTGGTGGGGTGGGCATTGCGAGGATGACTTTTACTACCCTGGAAGGCTAGCAGCTGATCAATACCAAGCAAGGAGAAACAGAAGTGACAGATCTGACAGCCAAAGGCGAATGGGTCAGTGCAGCAAAGAAACGGATCTCTATATACTGGGAAGTGTGCCACTGACAAACATCTGGATCCTTCGTCCATCTTCCAGAGCGCCTCTCTTCACTTACCATTTTGTAACAGACTGCAAGAAAAACACTCCTCAAAATTCTCTCCCCTCCTTGTAACTGATCAGATATTCCCTGCTGTCTAAAAAATGTGAGAGATGAGTAGGAAAATAAACCTGCACTCACTCCCTGCCACTAGCACCCTGCACTTGTCTCCCTTGAAAGGCTTCTTACTGCTTACCCTCCTTCAACACCTCCAATGGACTTGGAGAGTGTGAGACTGAAGGGGCGAAGGATTAGAAAGCATAAATCACCGGTGATATGAACATGAGATATTAAGGCAATAAATATGAGTAAATTAAAAAAGAAAAAGAAAACCATTTTAATAATACAAAATGACATTCAAATTAACAGAGTGTGTGTGTGCGCGCACGTGTGTGTGTGTGTGTGTGTGTGTGTGTGTGTGTGTGTGCCTACCACAATGTCTAAATTGGCTAATCCTCCCCTTAAAAGTGCCAGGATCCTATATGGGCACCAGTTTGTGTCCTGGCTGCTCCACTTCTCATCTGGCTTCATGCTGTGGTCTAGGAAAGCAATGGAGAACAGACCAAAGCCTTGCTTTAGAAGAGCCTTGGCTTCAGATTGGCTCAGCTCCAGCCATTGCAGCCATTTGGAGAGTTAACCATCAGATGGAAAGATCTTTTTGTCACTCCTTCTCTCTGTAAACCTACCTTTCCAATAAATTAAATAAACAGCTCCTGGATTCTAGCTTGGGACCAGCTCAGCCCATGTTCTGTGGCCCTTGGGGAGCAATCCAGCAGATGAAAAGATCTCTTTTTCTCCCTTTTTCTCTCTCTGTAATCCTTTCCAGTAAAATAAATACATCTTTTAAAAAGTGATCATTTAGGGCCCAGTGCCGTGGCCTAGCGGCTAAAGTCCTCACCTTGAATGTGCCAGGATCCCATAGGGGCACTGGTCCTAATCCCGGCAGCTCCACTTTTCATCCGGCTCCCTGCTTGAGACCTGGGAAAGCAGTTGAAGATGGCCCAAGGCTTTGGGACCCTGCATCCACGTGTGAGACCCGGAAGAAGTTCCTGGATCTGGGCTCCTGGCTCTAGATCAGCGCAGCACCGGCCATGGCAGTCACTTGGGGAGTGAGTCATCGGACGGAGAATATTTCTCTCTGTCTCTCCTCCTCTCTGTGTATATCTGACTTTGCAATAAAATAAATCTTTAAAAAATAATAATCATTTAAGCTGTAATCACAGAAACCAAGCAGTGTCTACATCATAATACAATAAAGCAATGGAATTGTTTGACAGTATTCCATAAATGGATTTTCTTCCTTCTAAGAAAAAATATAGGTTACAACATAACTTCAAATCAAACTTTTAAGTTTCAAAGTTTTCAATTTTTCTCACTCTCATTTGAAAATTTGAAAATTCTAGTTCAAGGCAAAGAGATGTGCTCCCCATAAGTCTGCCTACTCATCCAAAATCATAACAGCAGAAAACAAACAGTAACAATGAGAAAGTAAAGCTACACATAAACTCCAAAGAAAATTAATTCACAAACTATGAGGACACTTTAAAAATTTTCAGAAGGGACTGTCTTTGTGACTTATTGTGTAAAGCTGACACCTGGAATATCAGCATCCTATTAGGGTATTGGCTTAAGTCCTGGCTGTCCCATTCTGATCCAACTCTCCACTAGCGCACCTGGGAAAAGCAACGGAAGATGGTCCGAGTGCTTGGGCCCCTACACTCACATGGAAGACTGGAAGAAGCTCCTGGTTTCAACCTCACCAAGCCCAAGTCTTTTTGGCCATTTGGGGAATGAACCAGTGGCTGGAAGAACTTTCTCATTGTTCCTCTCTCTATATATAAGACTGCCGTGTCCTACCAAAATGCTACATAGATTTCATATTTTTTTACCAAACTAAATTTATTTTAAAGTCCATTTTACATGAACTTTTTCTTCAACTACCCTCATAAAATACATAAACCTCATTAAAAAAAAAACCAGATCATGTGTTTATTTATTTGACAGAGAGGGACCTTTCATTTATTGATTCACTGCCCACGTGGCCATGGCAGGCAGGCCTGGAGCCAGGAACTCCACAGGGTCTCCCACAAGCGTGGCAGAGGTCCAAGCATGTGGGTTATCTTTCTGCTGCTTTCCTAGATCATTATCAGGGAACTAAATCAGAAGCAAAGCAGTGGGGATTCGAACTGGTGCTCACATGGCATACTGATGTCAAAGATAGCAATTTAACCTACTGTTAATTAAATTGCAAGGCCTCAGAAATCTCATTTAAGATCTAGAAGGCTTCTTTTAGGGCTATAGTAGACTATCTTTGCTATCATGTGATATGTTTCCTTAAACAACAATTGGTGGGGGGTGGCTTTGTGGTACAGCGAGTTAAGTTGCCATTTGCAATAACAGCATCTCATATAGGTGCCTAATGTGCCTGGGACAGCAATGGAAGATGGCTCAAGAACTTGGCTCGGCCCTGCCAACCATGCAGGAGACCCAGACGAAGCTTCTGGCCTCTGTCTTGCCCATCTCATGTCGTCCTGTTGTTGTGGCCATTTGGGAAGTGAACCAGCAGATGGAAGTTCTCTTTCTTAGCTCAGTAACTCTGACTTGCAAATAAATGAGTCTAATTTTTAAAAAAGCATTCAGGTCTTAATGCCTTCCATTATGATAATTACTAAATTCTAAGTTAATAAATGCATAATGGGTACTTAAATGAACAGCATATTGTAAATAATGTATGGTAGATCCAATAAATTCATTCATAATATGGAAGATTCCTACACCTTGAAATCTTCAAAGGTGTATAAATCATGGAAAATATAAAATATATAGGGAGAGGCATTTGTGACCTAAACACCTAGAATCAAATAATTGCATATCTATAAATAAGCTTTTTAAAAATAGACGAAACCTTACTAATTCATCATCTTTAAACTGCAATAAATGATATGACTACAGACGTCTCCTTGACATCTGTATAATTAAAAATAGACTACTAACCTTTTAACAAACAGCTAAGAGAGTGCAAATGCTGCCAAGTTTAATCATTTTCAGCAGAAATATTTGGCTGGGTAAAACCAAGTATTGATGGCAAACAGGGATTTTGCTTTGAGATAATCTTAATGTGGCTAATTCAAATACACACAAACCTACAGGCCAAAGTACTTGGTCTTTTTTTCTCTTACAGATTTATTTTATTTGAAAGGTGGAGTTTCAGAGAAACAGAGGGAGAAGAAGGGAAGGAGAGGGGAAGAAAGGGAAAGAGAAAGGAGGAGAGAAAGAGAAGTAGAGAAACCCAGAGATCCCCTGTCCACTGGTTCACTCCCCGAATGGTTGTTAGGGCCAGAGCTGAGCTGTTCTGAAGTCGAGACCCAGGAGCTCCCTCCAGGTCTCCCATGCAAGCGGCAGGGGCTCAGCACTTGGGACATTTTCCACTGCTTTTACAGGCGCATTACTTGGATGAACAGTGAAGCAAATTATGCTGTCTTAGTGCTGGTGGAATTTACCATGTGATTTTGAAAATGCAACACATTTGGAATGAACATATTCTGTACTCATAAATAAGATGGTTCACTGACGAGTTGATGTTGTTTTACTCATTGATGAAGTTGAATAGATGTAGATGACATTAAATGAATATTAAAGAAATTATAATAATGAAAATCAATATCTATATTCTTATTAAGAATATATTTGTGAGTTGTATATTTTAATTCTGTATATATTTTTGCCCAATCCGTTAAAATTATTTAACTTCTTTGCCTAGCTGGTTCAATTCCTGACTGCTCCACTTCTGATCCAGCTCCCTGACTGCAGCCTGAGAAAGCAGCAGGGAAGACCTGAGTCCTTGAGCCGCTGCACCCATGTGGGAGACCTGGAAGTGACTTCTGGCTCCCAACATTGGACCAGCCCCACTCCCGCTGCTGCCGCCACCTGGGGAGTGAACCAATGGATAGAAGACTTGTTTCTCTCTCTCCATCCTTCTCTCTCTTTCAAATATAATAACGACTTTTTTTGTCTAGAAATTTCATCTAAAAAGAGCAAGACCAAAGCAGAATTAGAGGTTTCCATGGCAAGGCAAATCTTGAAAACACATCCAGTCTTTAGTCCACACTGGAAATTTCTAGGGGGTTGGTAAAATGCAGACAGTCAGGCCTGCAGCAGCTCACCTGACTCACTAGGTGAGCACTGGCGCCCTGGGATCAGTCAACCCTCAGCCCCACACCAGGGTGAGCAATCTACAGCTCACTGGGAGGAACAGTGCTGCTGAAATCCAACACCTCCTCAATAGACGCCCAGGCCACTCAAACACAAAGTCACTGGACATGAGCTTGTGTCAACACGTCGGGGCGAGGAACAGGCTGAAGTGTTTCTAAACGCACAAAGCACTGACCTGCTGCTTCTGGTATGTGTTTATCAGATTCAAAAACAAAGCGTAACATCTGGAACAGCTGGCCAAGGCCACGCAGAAGTCATGGTAAGAGGTGAGCTTGCTGCAGAAATGGAAAGTGGCAAAAATAAGCATTTTTTTTCTGTACAATCTAGGCACACAGGGTGCCATGCTAAACACACACCCTCAAGGAGTTGCCCACTCCAGGATAAAGAGCTCTGAGATACTCTCCCCACCCCACTGAGATGACCTGCACAGAGGCCCGCCCTCTTCTCTGGATCCGTGGACAGCGCAGGCAAACTAGAAAATGTCTTTTGAAAACTAGAACCCTGAAGCCCATTTAACACTTGTGTGTGGTGTGAACTGACCACACACACTTGTGATTCAGAAAACACAAGCTAAGAAAGCATACTTTCAAACACTTAATTTATATGTTAAAATAAATAGCTAAATAATTTATAGGTTACAGAGGAAAATCAAAATACTTAAGTGTGAATAATAAAAACATTATAAAATTTGCAGAATATAGCTAAAGCAACATTTAGGAGAAAATGTATAGCCTTAATAAGACTAAACATTTTTGTAAAAAAAGGCAAAAAAGGAGCTGAGTTTCTAACTAAAACAGAATAAAAACGTAAGATAGGGAGCCCAGCATGATGGCTCAGTGGCTAAATCCTTGCCCATCATCTGCTGGGATCCCACATGAGTGCCGGTTCAAATCCTGGCTGCTCTACTTCCCATCCAGCTCCCTGCTTGTGGCCTAGGGTAGCAGAAGAGGATGGCTCAAAGCCTTGGGACCCTGTACCTGCAAGGGAGACCTGCCTTCAGATTGGCTTAGCTCTGCCATGCTAGCCACTTGGGGAGAGAACCAGCAGACAGGGTCTTCCTATCTGTCTCTCTTGCTCTTTGTAAATCTGTCTTTCCAATAAAAATAAAGAAATCTTTAAAAAATATATGTCCACAGAGAGTAGAAGAAAAGAATTAATAAGGACATGATCAGAAGGAATAAGAAAACAAAATACTACAAAGTTGATCAAATAAACCTGTTGATTCTTCGCAAACACTGGTAACATTGGCAAACCTCTGACAAGACTGATGAAGAAAAAAAGAGTAACATCATATCTAGTCAAAATGAGGACTGGAAATCCACACTGACAATCCACACAAACAGGGAGTATGACCCAGCCGCCACAAGTAGGACTGTCGAGTCAGATGACCTGGTCTGAATTACAGCTCCACGACTGTGGGGATCTTAAGAAAATTACCCAGCTACTCTATGCCTCCATTTCCTCAACAGCACGTGAGTGTGACAACATTAGCATCTATTTTTAAAAAGCTGTGGTAAAGATGAAATGAATTAGTATTTGCAAAATACATAAAATATTGCCTGGATTGTCACTGTACGTACTATAAAATATTTGTTAAGTAAAATAAAAACAGGGAACACTAAGATGCAACAGATTAAAAGCACATTAAGAATATTTAGAACAGGGCCCAGCGGCATGGCCTAGCGGCTAAAGTCCTAGCCTTGAACGCTCCAGGATCCCATATGGGCACCAGTTCTAATCCCAGGAACCCCACTTCCCATCCAGCTCCCTGCTTGTGGCCTGGGAAAGCAGTCGAGGACAGCCCAAAGTTTTGGGACTCTGCAACCCCATGGAAGACCCAGAAGAGGTTCCTGGATCCTGGCTTCAGATCGGCATAGCACCAGCCCTTGTGCTCACTTGGGGAGTGACCCATCGGATGGAAGATATTCTTCCCTGTCTCTCCTCCTCTCTGTATATCTGACTTGGTAATAAAAATAAATAAATCTTTTAAAAAAATATTTAGAACAACTTATATTGTTCAGAGTTTTAAATAAAATGGATAAATTTCTACAAAATATAACTTGCTGACACTGAACCAAGTAGAAATTTCACCAGATGACAGAGAGAGTTCTGTGCTCACATTATTACTACATTTTAAAGATAATAAAACCTTGTTTGAAGAGTTAGTAAAGTTTTAACTTTAGTTTAAAAGGTCAATTTAAAGATATGCACTTTAATATTTTATCCTGGATAATTAGATACATAAGAATTAAGAAAACTGAATCTCTAGTATAAAGATGGCAATGCACTCTAACCCCCATTTGTCTGCAGACTCTATGGAGTTCCACTAAAAGCCCTTGAGTTCCTCTACCAGTCCCCAACTTCCTGAAGAAAAGAGAACAGTAGGACAAGTCTGTATTGTAAAGGAGAAAGCAAGGATGCGATTTGACTTCCCGCGGGACTTAAATCTGCCATACGCTACAAGGCTAAGGATGAACGGCATGGAATGCCCACCAGACCTCCCAATTCGGGGGAAACTTATCCATGATGGTCAGAGATAGCGAGAAAAAAAGCCAGTGAATTCAGTAAGAGGTGCTGAGCCAACTGCCTTACCTGTATGGGAAAAACCAAATGTGAATCCAACCTGCCACTCTCCATACCCCAAAACAAACTCTGTGTGGTGTGACAGGGCTCCAAAAAGGAAGCACGATGAAATTCCCAGGGCAAAGCTGGGGAAAATGTGCTGCTAAAACAGCAAATCTGGACTCCTATCCTCAACTGGGGGTCAACTGGTAATTCAGTCTTCAGGAAATTTTGTATTTAAGCAAACAAAAAATAACAACTATTACGTTATAGGTCAAGAAAGACCTATGGTTCAAGTCCTGGTTGCTCCAATTCTGATCCAGCTCCCTACTAATGCACCTGGGAAGGCAGCAGAGAATGGCTCAAGTGCACGGGTCTCCTGCCACCCAGGGGTGGGGGACCCTGATGGGGTTTCTGACTGCTGGTTGTGGACTGGCCCAGCCCTGGCTGTGGTGGTAGAATAAACCAGAAGATGCAAGCTTTCTCTCTCTCTTTGTTGCTCTTTCAAATAACTAATAAATTACCTAAATACACAAATATGTTTTTAGAATGATCAGTGATTATGCAAAAAAGGGCTAAGAGCATCAAAAGACAAATTTAAACATAGTTCTGAAGTTTAACCCCAGGCTTCTTAATCAGTGACCCCCTTGTTGAAATATAACTCTTAATATTTCCAAGTGTAACAGAATGCTTGTCATGTTTTTTGTATGGTTCTTTGCCTCCACTAAGCAGAGAGAAAGGTGACAATCAACCAACAGAAGCACAAGGCCAGCTTACGGCTCACAAGTACATGAATGGCACCAGCAGGCAGTGAGTGCGCCACAGTCACAGTCAGCTTCAATGCTTTATTTTAAACACCAGCCACTCAATCCACCTTTTCTGCCAGGTGAAGGAAAAGCCCTCAAATTTTCAGTAGAGGATTCCTTGCCAATCACCCCCACAGACATTCCTGATAACCCTGAATGTAAGCACAGGCCCTTTGCTAAGGCTTGGTACCCACCTGAATATCCTGGCGACGTTGGTGCAGACGTCCTTGTCACTCATGTACTGTTCTATCACCGTGCAGAGCTGGGGCAGGGCACTGGTGCTCAGGAGCTTCATTCTTGCCAGTGGCGAATCCACCAAGTTCCTCAGTGTCGCTGTCACCTAGGGACCAAGCGTGGCAGGGGAGATATTTGTTTTTAAACTGAAGACAGAGCCAATACAAACCAGCCCCTCAGAAGCCATCCCACGACTTTCATGGCAGCAGCAGCCAAAATCAGATTCTGTTGCTCATTTCCTACCAGGGTAGGGGCCCAGGGGTAAGTGGCATGAGATAAAGACTAAAGCTGGCCTAACTTGTTTCAAAGAGCATTAGTGTTAACAAGCCATTTGTAGAACAGAAGACTGGGATGAACCGCACTGTTACCTGGATTTTTTTTTAACAGTTGCAAGATCTTTGGTTGACCGTGTCCTAGCTGCACAGGTGAGAATTTTCCCATTCTGTGTTCTTCCCAGTAGCATCAAACAATGATGTGGTCAAGGAATGTTAGGACTATTTGTCTCAGGGCTGGCATTGTGGCATAGTGAGTTAAGCCACCATTCGCAATGCTGGCATCCCTTATGGGCCCTTGTCGGGAGTCCTGGCTGCTATACTTCTGATTTAGTCCCTTGCTGAGACACCTGGTGAAAGCAGCAGCAGATGGCCTGAGTGCTTGGGCCTCTGATATCCACATGCGAGGTGCAGACGAAGCTTCTGGCTACTGGCTTCAGCCTCGGCCAGTGCTGGCTATTGCGGTCATGTGGGGAGTGAACCAGTGGATGCAAGATCTATCCCTGTAACTGATCTTCAACTAAATAAATAAACCTTCAAACAACAACAAAAAGACTGTGAATCTCATTCTCTCCCAAGAGGGAAGTGCTGAGATCTTGCAAATTTGTCTTCTTTTGTAAAAGCAAATTTCGGGAAAGTTGTTTATTTCAATCTTTGTAGGTCAATTTAGGATATCTGTTAAAGCAATGCTGCTGTCATCGGATGATTTTAAGATCCAATTTGTGAGCCCTCCACGTGGAATGGTACACACTCACTACCCGGGTGAGTGTCTTAACTGCCCAGAGCACACATGCTCTCCCCACTGAAGCACAGGTGGTACTCCCTGTACTGGAGTGGTGAACATTGTCTATGGTCCAAGTGACCAGCACTGCTGGTGCCAGTGGCTCGGGGTTCAGCATTCACAGGCACATTTCCACCTTTGTTGTGGCACCTCTCTAAAGCCAGGGTCAATGACAGAGCTCAAGTGCTCCCTGCCCTTCCCATCCCGCATTCCTCAACGCCATCACTGTCTCACCCGTGCAAAACAAGGGTTATCATCCCCGTTTGCAGTCAGGGTGTAGCAAATGGGAGACACACGACCAAGTCGAGCTGGAGCTTCTTGCACCTGTCTGTCTGAACTTGCTGCCACCAGGGGAAGCATCTCCAAGCCCAGCTCTCACTGTTCAAAGCCCTCCTTGGACTTTTGAGGCCCTCGTGAGCAGCTTTGCCCTTCTCTTTAGTCCAGTCCACTTTTCCCAGCTCCCTTCCTGAACCTCCTCCTCTTCACCCTGACCCCACCACAGGCCAGCATTCAGAGTTCACGCTCCCCCATGTTCACACCTCTGAACAGGGCAGAATATCTGGCCACCCAGAATTTTCTCCTCTACCCTGCCCCACCACCTTTCTCTTCCCTGTGAAGCCTGCTCAGTGGTCAGCCCCCCTGCCTCAGCCTCCGTACTGACAAACCACCATGTTCACATCCTGCATAGCACCTGCTGGAAGTGGCCCAGAAGCACAGGTCTGCAGCTGCTTGGTGGACACCATCCCTTACTCATCTTTACACTTCGGGGACAATAGGCAGAAGAGGAGAGGAAGAGACAGAGAGCCAACAAAGGGAGATCTGCCCTTGAAGGAGCGTCTGGCACCAAAGTGCAGGGTGGTAGCAGAGACCTGGGTAGGGTGAGCTCAAAGCCCCAGGGGCCAAGACCAGGAAAAGGTGCGCTGGCAGAAGCAGCTCCGGAAGGTGCCACCTGTGTGCGAGCCACCAGCTTCCCTGTGGGTCTATGGCTTTGTTTTGAGATGTGCCTGGAGCGGGAGAAGACATGGTATGGTCACAGGGAAGGGGAGATGCAGGTCAAGCTACTTCACTCAGAACCTTACTCAATGAGAACTCTTGGTGGAACTGAGTGAACAGAGCAGAGAGAGACAAGTTGTAGAAATTGCTCCTGGGGTAGGCTTGGTTTTCCACCCTGCCCCCAAAGCAGGAGTGAGCCAGCCCAAGTTCAGGCTTGCAAAAACTGTCCACGTCTCTCTTATCTCCCTATTCTCATCTGTACTTTTCCTAACTCCCTGAACACCCATTTCCCTCTTTTATCGTGTATCATCTTCTAAGCCATCTTAAATCATATGTGTGTATATGCGTAAAATATAAGTTAAACACAAAGACACCTGTTCAGCATCTAAAAGCCTTCCTGGAGCAATTCCCAGCCTCTTCAGTGTCATTTCACCAAGAAACAGCACACTCAAGAGCGTACATTTCAACCTGTATTTCTCCCCATTTCTTAATTCACAGTCCTGTGGGGCTGATACGGGAAGAAAACTGAAATGAAAATGAAACTGACAATCTGCAAAGAGCATTAATCAAAATGTGAGTGTCCTTGATTGTCAGCAGGTATTAGAGGATGTCTGGAAAAAGGGAATCTGAATTTTTGACTGATTTGTAGTTCAGGTCAAGAATCTGTTCAAAGGTGCCTGGGCTGCCCTGGGCAGCCACAGTGGCATCCCTGCTACCCCTGGCAGCTTCTCTCCAAGGTTTCCAAATTCCTACGCCCCAAGGGGTTTGCCCTCTATTAAGGGAAATGCCTGGGAAAGATGGCAAAATTGCTGGTCTCATATGGAATTTATGGGATCTCAAAGTTGTCACTGCTCCTTCGACATCTTAAAGGGAAATATACCACTAAGAGAATGGATTATCTGTAAAGGCTCACACAGCACTTCAGCATGATGACATTGGAACTCAAGAAAATGCAGCATCTATTTTTTACAGTTTTTGACAGATAGTTCACTATACATTTTAAATTTTCTGCAATAACAGGCTGAGTATCCCTTACCCCAAAATACATGGGATCAAGCGTGTTTTGAATTTCACACTTTCACATGTCACATGTTTCCTTCTGGGTATACATAATGAGATATCTTGGAGGGGGGATCCCGAATCTACACATAAAATTCCACAAAGTTCATCTGTGTCTCACAGACACCTTCCACACATAGCCTCAGAGAAACTGCACCTGATATTTTAAACATCCACTGCAAAATTTCAGATTTGGGATTTTCAGAGTTGCAATTCTCAATGGAAATACCTTAGCAAATGCACAAAACCCTTTGTTTCAAAATATGGGGCCTCTTGGAATTTGAGCACCTTGGGCTGTGACCCCAGCTCCTACAAGTGGGGGTCTGGAGTGAGCGGGGAGGCTTGCCTGGGAGATGCGAGCCCGTGCCCATCTCTCCAGCTGACTCCTTCTCCCCTCTGCACGTCGCTCCCACCAGTGCTCACTTCCCAGGGGACTCCCCAGACTCTGCCCAAGCAGGCAGCCAGCCAGACACCCAGCAGCACTGCTCCAGATCACAGGGCCTTGGACTGTTCAGATGCATGTGAAATGGACTGCAGCCTTTCTGCTGTTTAGGTGTATGTGAAATGAAACAGGTTTTCATACAGAGCCAACTTTCATATGTACATATCTCAACAAACTCCAAAAAATGCTTAGAAACTTTGGGCTTGGAGGGTCAGCCTAGAAACGTCACCATCAATCATCATATTACTCTTGAGAAAAACATTTTCCCAACTTAAAACAGCTTTCAAAGAAAAAATTGAAACATAACACAACTAAAAACTGTACCATTATGTAAGACTGACACCTGTGGCTCCATCATCCTACATGGATACAGGTTTGTGTTCTGGCTGCTCAACTGCCAGTTCAGCTCCTTGCTAGTGGATTGGGAGACATGCCAGAAAACGGCCCAAGTGTTTGGGTCACAAGCACCTCCACGGTAGACCTGGATAAAGCTTCCAGCCGCTGGCTTTGGCCTGGCTCAGAGCTGGTCCATTTTGGCCATCTGGGAAATGAATCAACAAATGCAAGATCAATCTCTAATCTATCCCTCTCTCGCTCTGTAACTCTGAATTTCTTTTTTTTTTTTTTAAAGAGTTATTTATTTTTATTACCAAGTCAGATATACAGAGAGGAGGAGAGACAGAGAGGAAGATCTTCCGTCTGATGAGTCACTCCCCAAGTGAGCACAACAGCTGGCGCTGCACCGATCTGGAGCCAGGAGCCAGGAACTTCTTCTGGGTCTCCCATGCGGGTGCAGGGCCCAAGGCTTTGAGCTGTCCTCAACTGCTTTCCCGGTCCACAAGCAGGAAGCTGGATGGGAAGTGGAGCTGCTAGGATTAGAACCAGCGCCCATATGGGACCCTGGAGCGTTCAAGGCAAGGACTTTAGCCACTAGGCCACTGCACCAGGCTCTGTAACTCTGAATTTCAAAGTCAATACTCAAGAGAAAAAAAAAAAGAAAGAGAAACAAAGAAAGAAGCCTGTATCATTAATGCTTTGCAAGTTGCTATGCTTCATCAAGCAAAAGTAGTATTGACTTTTTTTTATTTTGAATGCTTTTATTCAAATAACATGAGCAGTAATTTCATGTCTTTTAAACTATCTCAAGAACTTAGATTTGCTTTCTAAAGACCCCATGAAGTAGGCAAGGAAGGTATCAAGTGCAGAGGGTTTTTGGTTGTTTGTTTAAGATTTATTTATTTACTTAAGTCAGAGACAGAGAGAGAAAAAAAAACTGAAAGAGAGAGAGAGAGAGAGAGTGCACTTCCATTCTCTGGTTCACTCTCCAAATGGCCACAATGGTCTGATGGAATGAGTCAGTTAGAAACCAAGAGCAGGGGGCGGTTTTCTGAGTTTCCAATATGGGTACAGGAGCTGAAGCACTTAGAGCATTTGTCACTGCATTCCCAGGAGCATTAGCAGGGAGCTGGACTGGAAGTGGAACAGCTGGGACTCGAACCAATGGCCAAATGGGATTCTGGCACTGCAGACACAGTCAGCACCCAGGTGCTCATTTTTCATACTAGGCTGAGAAAGGCCACCAGCTTCGGGTACGCTGGCCTCCTGGGTCATTGGCCTCTTGTCTACTGTCTCTCTCATCCTCTTTGGCATGTGCCTCTAAAATGTATTCATTTAATATTTCTCAATCGTGTGGAATATCCATAACCCCAATCCCTTGGGCTTTAGTTTCACTTAAATGTCATCTGCAAAATGGTTCCCTTCCTGCTGATGACGGGAAAGAATACCCAGAGCCTCCAGGGATCTCAACTGTGTCCAACGATTTAAGACCAAAGCCACATCAGTTTCCAACCTCAGCTCAACCATCTCCCCACTCACCACACCCACCTCCAGCAATAAAAGCACATGCTGGGATTGGATTTGTGCCCCCATGAGATCACATCTATACCAAAAGCAGAAATCAAGTGAATAATGCAGAGGCTTCACATTGTCTCATACATGGTGAGAACAGCTCTGCAGGAGACAAAAGAAACCAGTGGTGAGAAGCTGCTATGAAATCACCAGGACAGAGTTTCTGAACAGTTTATTAGAGTTTGGCAAGAGATGTGCCTATGGAAGTGGTATCACTCCTTAATCCCCAAGATTACTTGGGGCCTGGCAAGTTTGGCAGTTTTCCCGTTGGCCCCCTGCTTGAGCAGGAAGCAGATTTGTCCTCCTCCTAGCCCAATCCCCCACTTTGATACTCTGGGTGACACCTACCTACCAGTTTCTTGGTCCATTACCTTGGCCAAGTAAGCAGGGTGTAGACTACTCTAGATATAGCCATCATACTCAACTGTATCACTTTAGGAGAGATTTTGAATGTCATATAAAGGATACAGATAGGATACAGATACCAGTTAAGAAAGGGGGCTAAAAAAGAGAATGGAGTGAGGAGGACCAAGTCATCACAGGTTAGCGGTCATAACATTAATTAGGACAGAGAGCTCCTCCCTGCTACTCCGCAAAAAGTTCCTGGGTTCCCTCACCCCAGACTGCTGATTGGTGAGTTTACACTGCCCCGCCCTGCTCCATCCTGCCCCTCCAAGGGTCTTCTCATCAGACAGGAGCTGTCATCAGAACACAGGGTGATCTCCTTTGCTCTGTGGACACTCATGGCCTGGAGCAGGTGCACAGGTCAAAGATGGGGTGGAGGCTGGATGCTGTTAAAAAAACACCCACTCAGTTGGAGGCTGGATACTCCAGCCATAGTGAGAACCTGCATCCTCTCCCTGTCCTCTTGAGCCTTGGCTGGAAGTTCAAAACCAAGTGTGGCACCTCTGGGCTCCCAAATCCTTGTCAGATCTTCAGACATCTAGTCCCTAGATACCCAGAGGGCAGGTGCTGCCTACGGTAGCTTTTTCCCCAGGGAGAAGGGAGGCCCTGGGCCCTGAGAGCCCACTCTTTTAAAGCAGGGGGACTAAGTGAGTGGTTGGGGACACTACTGGAAATTCCCTTTGGGGAAGGGACACTTAGCTGCCCCGATCCCATTAACAAACATATGGTGAAGAAAAACTCAGCAGGCCTCCTGATGGACAAAACCAAAAATGGTGACAAACAGAAAGGCTAAGCCAAATGAGCCAGTATGGTGCTCTAGCTTCCTGTATTGCACCCATATTTCCTGATTTTGATCGCATCATATAGTTATGGAAGACACAACACAAGCAGCGTGCTGGGTGCCTGGGGCCTCTTTGTACTCTGTTTGCAATGTCTTATGAATCCACACCTAATTTAAAATAAAAAACATTTCTGCCTTTTTTTTTTTAAAGCACCGGATACAAAGTTCACACTGTATGTTCCATTTACGTTAAATTTTTGAATGGGTAGTGCTTATCCATGGAAAGAGATCAGAACAACAACAACAACAACAATAAAAAAACAATCCCGTGGGGTAAGAGTGGTAAGAATAACAGAAGAGATGGGAGGGAATTTTGGAAATGATAGAAATCCACTGGGTTGGTTTTGTTTTTGTTCTTTTGCTTTTTTTTCTTTTTGATGGAAATGTGAATTACATGGTTGTGCGCTTTTGTCAAATTCATCTAGCACGCTAAGACCTGAGCTGTTCATAGAAGGTCTAACGCTCCTTGACGCCAGCTGCTTGCATACAGATACTGTGTGTGCACGCACATGCATGCATAAGGTAAATGAGCTAGCCAGAGCTTGTTAACCAATCAGAATCACAGAGGCAACCACATAAACACTGTATGAAAACAGAGGGAATATTTTACCATGGGGATGACTGGCAATTTGAGCTATATCCTTATCTTGGAGTATTACGTCAGCATCCAAGAGGAATAAAACAATTCCAGAGTTGCTGCATGAGGTTTTTACCCACACTGCTAAGCGAGGAAAGAGAAATGTCCAGCATATTCCACTTTTGAAAACCTTTTACAAGACACTGAACATCAGAGAGAATAAATACTTCTGGGAGAAATGAGAGGGAAGGAGAGTGGTGGAGAATAAATGATAGCAACTATTAAAAACAAGGCGGGCCCAGCGGCATGGCCTAGCAGCTAAAGTCCTAGCCTTGAACGCACCGGGATCCCACATGGGTGCCAGTTCTATCCTGGCAGCTCTACTTCCCATCCAGCTCCCTGCTTGTGGCCTGGGAAAGCAGTCGAGGATGGCCCAGAGCTTTGGGACCCTGCACCCACATGGGAGACCTGGAAGAGGTTCCTGGTTCCCAGCTTCGGATTGGCACAGCACCAGCTATTGCGGCTCACTTGGGGAGTGAATCATCAGACGGAAGATCTTCCTCTCTGTCTCTCCTCCTCTCTGTATATCTGACTTTGTAATAAAAATAAATAAATAAATAAGTAAATCTTAAAAAAAAAAAAAAACAAGGCCACATGTTAAAAAGCGAGAATTCTAACACGTCATGCACACCGCCAGAAACGGCCACCGAAAAGTTCTGTTCACCTGTTATCTCAGAGTGAAAATAGTTAAGGTGATTTTTGTATTCTTCGCACATTTTGACTAGCTGTAAAATTATTAAAGCAACAGAAGTAAGTCTCTTTATGACAGTGATGAAGTTGACTGATTTCACAAAGGTAAAGTGAAAACAACGTGGCTTAAATACTCCTCCACCTAAACACAATGCACGAATGTAACTGCACATCATTTACAACTGGAAGAGGTTTTCACAATTTTCTTTCAAAACAGAGACAGGCCCAAAGTCCAGAATTAACACATAGCATTGATATTTAAGCTTCTTGAAGGCAGTCTGAATCTGATTTGAAGCATGCCTGCCTGGTGTCTTAGAGCAGGCAGAGTATTCATCCAGCTATCTCCAACTGACAAGCATGTTCCAAACCCCACGAATGACTACATCCAAAATGCTGTTATCAGACCTGCAAATGCTATTAAATAGTAAAATCTCATCTCAAGAAAGAATATGACAGTCAGAGCAGCACCAATAAAAATAAAATAATCTAACTAAGGAAACTTCATCTGCCATGCAAGAAGTCATAAAGTCTAGCACAGAGCAGTTTCTGTGTCTGCTCTAGACAGATGAAAGGTGTTCCTTCTGCTACCTGCCTTTCCAGGCCTGGACACTGTCCACACACTCAACAATGACCTGCTTGGCACCATTCACTTCTGTCTGTGACACAAGACCTGCCAACGAACCTGTCTTTGAAACTCAACAAGACACCTGCCACAATTCCCACCATGGTCTATGACTGTTCAACAAACCAGGGCAACGTTTTCCTTCTTTAAGGATTGATCTCTTTTTGAGGCAGGGAGAATGAGCTGCATGGAAAACTGTGTGTGGATTCGCCTTTCCATGGGGCACAGGTGGCATGGCGGCTGTGGGTGGAGCCCTGAAGCCAGGCATCGTGTCTGCCTGCCTGCAGAGACCCCTCAACTCCTGTTATCCTTTTAAGTGCTGCTTGCTGTCAGCATGGAAACCGATCTCGCATCTAACCTTCTCAGGTCAAGCACGCACCTGGACTAGCAAGTGGCCCACATTAGGCATCCACACACCGTGTTTCATGGTGTTCTCGTTGATTTCCTTGATTAAATCCATCAAGATTTCCACAGCACCTCTGCTGATCATTTCATTGAGAAATCTCGGGTTTCCAGAAATAAATTTGATGGCCCCCATGCAGTATAAGAAAGCTTCAGTGTTGGCTTGCAGGGCCTCCCTTCTCAGCACCTCCAGCAGTGATTCTGTCAAAAAAGACAAATTGTCATAAATGTCTAACAGGAGAAATATTAAAGAGCTTGCACATTGGCATCACAGCAAAGACACAGACATGTAACCATGATGCCAATTTATCAAGATTTACTTTGCTTACAAATGTAGAGCTGTCAGAGAATGCTAATAATTAAAGCATCGAAAGTGAAAATTCAGCCAACTTTGAAGAGATTTGTTGCTGTGTGAGAAATTAAAAATAAGAACTTTAAGGAAAGTAACATTTACAGAAAGGACAATTTAATGGCAACTTGGGGACACTCACACAAACTGCCATATGACTGCTAGGTTCTAGAACTGACCCTTTAAACTCTTGAAAGGTGAATGACACATATACCACATTTCATTAATGTCAGCAGGATCGGTTTTCACATTCTTTCTTTACTTTCAGTCTGCTGTTCTTAATGAACTAACTCAGTGCTATATATCTCCTTGGGTACCAGACGTGTCCCTGCCCGCAAGGGTACCAAAAAAATGGAGAGATCACTTACCCTACCTTGCAACAAGAGGCCTCAACATATTTCCCATGTTGCTACCTTCTCTAGAATTAGTAAGATGAATTCACAATACAAGATTTCCGATTAGGTGATTATTTAAGCATCTTAGTTATTTAGGGGTATGTCAAGAACCATTACTAGCCAGGTAGCTAGGCAATAAGTAACCAAACTTCCCTACTATATTTTAAAAATATTTTCGTCTCAGATTTCAGTTATCCAACAGTTACGGACATCTTTCAATTTTTAGTCATCACTATGATATCGAAAGACTAACAGTTTCCATTACGGTAACAACAAGGGAATTCTCATTAAGTCTGTGGAAAACAGAATTAAAAGTATGAGCTTATTCTGGTGGATAAAATATTTTCTAGAATCTGTGAGAAATGACTACAAAATTCTTTTGCACCAAAATCAACTCATTCTTTAAATTCTACTTTTCCATAAGCTTGTTAAAGTATCCTGTACTATTAGCTATAGTTCTCAAATTTTATTTATTTATTTTTACTTGAAAATCAAAGCAATAGAGATAGAGAGTTCTGCTACCCACTGGTTCACCTCTCCAGCACCTACAACAGCCAGGGTTTTGCCAGGCCAAAGCCAAGAGCCCAGAACCCAATCTGGATTTTCCATGAAGGTGGCAGGAATCCAAGTACTTGAGCTTGTAGCACTGCTGTCCTCAGGGTGTACATCCATAGAAAGCTGGACTTGCAAGTGGAGTGGGAGTGGGCACTCCAAAATATGAGATGCTGGTATCTCAAGTTGAATCTAACTGCTACACCAAAAACCCAGCCCAGGTGCACTTTTCGAAAAGTAAATCCGGTGTGGGGTATGCGCTAAGGGTCTTGCTCAAGTGGTTTTGGTAGTTCAACAGTTACGAACTGCTGCCAGTCTTGCCACTCCAAGCACGATGAAGTCACTGCAGAATCCATTGACTGACATAGTCCACCTTAGAGTCTCTGACCAGTTTTTCCCAACATATGGCTGGGGTAGTTGATTGATTAGTTCTGTCCTCTGTTGTGGTGCCAGGTATCCATATTGGGAGACCTGGGATGGATGGGAGGCTGGGTGGGGCTTCTCTCAAGATACTCAAGATAAAGAAAAAAAAAAAAAGAGAATGTAGAAATTAATAGTCTTACCCACTTTCCTGTAGTCCTTGAACCTTTGTGCCTTAATTAACCATGTAAAGATTGCCAACAATAAAGAAAATTAAAGAGAAAAAGAAAAGTAAATCCAAGTCCAGGAAAGAAATTTTTACCTAGCACTTTCTAAAACCGCATGTTTTACTATAGGCCACTATTATTTTTTAAGGCAGACTATCACACGAGGCCCCAAAGGATGCAATAATCAGACATGTGAAACACAGAGAAGGATAGAGCAGAAATAAACATCACGGCCCTTCTGCATGTTATTAGGAAGCAAAGAAGCCGTTCTCAGCATTGTGACCTGTAGGTGAGTGTCCCATCGGCTCAGTGGTGGCACCAAATGACACTCACCGAGAATGTTGTCATTCTGCAGCAGAGAATCATTCTTCTCGTTCCTGCTAATCTTAAATACAAGCTTGCAGACGTTCAGGAGATTCTTTCTACTCACTTTAAGCTGCAGAGAGACAAAACACATTTCTACCACCGAGGAAAATAAAGACAGGTTACCTTTTGCTTGAACACAAACACTGACTTTCAAATTATAGGATGACTACTTTTTAAACAGCTCCAACGAAATCAATTTCAGGAAATTCACAGTACATATCTGTCAGCCCTGGTATCCAATTATCTCAGTTATCACTAAATACCATTAAAATGATTGGGGGAGACTAAGAATATTACAGTAGCAACCACTTCTTTTTTTTGTCTCACTTTAACGTGTGAAGTTATCAGTAACTTAAGAGTGATAAGGACAATACAAGGGGTCACTTTAAAACACAAGGGTAACAAAATCTTCAGATTAAACTCATTTACTAATTTCTAAATCACACAGTGAAGTCACTTGCTAAGTAACTGAAGCATGGGGGCCACAAGGAAAGACAGATTTTTAAGAATAACGTAGCTAGGGATAACTAAGCCAATGGTGTAAACAAGCTGTGTATTGACCTAAAGCAGTAAAAATAAATTTTTAAAAACCCTCCACATCCAGTATTACAGCACAGTTGAATGGTACAATATCAATATTGTCATCACAAAAGCATCTGTGAAATCATATGGCTGAAAAGGGGACAATGTTTATGAGCTCCTGTTACATGGGAGTGTCACGTGCTCTCGTTGCAATAGCGTAAGAAGTCATGCTGGGGTAATAAGGCCACTGGAACCATTAACTCTTCCTGTATGAAAGGGATCTGTGATTCAAAACCATCTTTAAACTATCCTTTAATATAATTTATTGATAAGGTTTCCGTTTTTTAAAAAAATGACCCTGCTGTCAGCTGGAGGTCTTTGCTGAGGATTCAGTCTGCAGTTGAACCATGGATATTCACTGAGCACCTCCCGATGTGGCAGGCAATACACGGTTCCCCCAGGGGACAGTAAGAGGGGTGTGGCTGAGTCCCAGGCTGGGGGGCAGAGGCGGCCTCCACGGATGTGACCTCAGGGCAAGCCTGGGAATCAGGAGCAGTCCTTGGCACTTGGCAGTGGAGATGTCTGCCCTGCACTAGGTCACAGGACTGTCCGGGCATCACCTGGGCATGCCTTGGGAATGCAGACTCCCAGGCCCCCAGCCCCAGCTGCTTTACCAAGCCCTCATGATGGGGATTTGCCTGTGCATTTTAGCTTGAGAGCAACCTTATTATAGGTGACTCAATGCTGAATGCAGTCCTGTTTACACAAGGAAAACTTGTGGGGAGCTTTACTACATATATACACACACATATATATGTAATAACTGACTGTATATATACATATACACATACACATATGCAATAACTGGGTGTATATGTACATATAATATACTCATATATATGCAATGATTGGGTATTTAAAACAATATTATTTCAAAAAACCCAGAAAATAAACCAATTTAGGAAAACAAAACAAAACAAAAAAGCACAGTGCATGCCCATGGAAACACAGGGCTCACGGTCCTTAAGACACAGGGAAGTAGCTGAACCAGCTGGCTGTCCTGCCCTGGGTTCCAAGCCCCTGAGGACTAACTCATAACTAGCAACTCTTTCTACCTGTGCTGGCTGGCATGTGGCCTCCACTTACTGCAACCTGTTGCATGAATGAATGAACAAGCGGAGGAATAAGCAAACTCACCGCTCACCTCCCCTCCCACAGCCAACCTCTCTCCTCTCTCAAGTCTCACATTTTTAACAGAAAACATAAGTCTAGTGTCAGACCGCTCATCGAGGTTTTAAGAAAAAGAAATGAAAAAACCAAAAAAAACAATTTTCTGTTTCTATGGAGGATGGCATATTTACATTCAGAGCAAACTTGTTCTGAGCTATCCACTAATGCCCAAAAACTTTCTGGCTTCCAGACATGAAAACCCTAACAGATCACACGCTGGGATCTTCCCTCACTCCATCGTTTTGGTGCTTCCTTGGGGCGGGTGTGGATCCCTCTGGTCCTTGATGTGTCACTGGTGGCGGAAGTGGTGGGTTCTGGGTGCAGGAGCTACTTTATTTGCTGGCGTTCCTGGGCTCAGGAGGAATCCCTGGCACCAGGCAGGTTCTCACAGAAGGGCAACTTCCTTCCCTGTGTGAATAACAGCTGTTTAGCCAATCTACAGCAACAGGGCACACAGGCACTGATACATTTAAACCCTTTGAAAGAGCAAGCTGAACACAGACTGATATATTTTTGCCACAGTTTTTGGACACAAAGGTTAAAATTAAAGCAGCTGCTAGGCAAGCTCCCAAGTGACTGAGAGAGATCAGAACAGCTAACATGTGCACTGTTATTAACTATTAAGTAGTTTAAATGCCTGCATTACAGCATTAAGGAGGAAAGACCTATCCACAGATAAGGTCAGTTGTTAAAAACGTCTCAGTCCCATGTACCTTGCCTTTGGCCTAGGTTGTTTGTTTGCTTGTTTTACTTTAATGGCTTTCTTGGTTTTTAAATCAAAATCTCACCTCCATATGGGTGTTGCCTGGAAAGAGACTTCTTGAACCTCTTCGGACCTTAATGCTGTGTAACACAACCTAGCCTACCTTGCACTGTTGGAGCCTGGCCTAGAGCTGGCCCTGAGATCCAGCAAGGCAGTCAACGTCACAGACAAGGCTTTTAAGCCATCATGTGCCTAGTTCAGAATGTTTTCAACCGCCTGGCAGAGCACTTAGCCTTTTGCCCTCAAACGGTTCAACTGTATACCATGTATATAATTAATTCCAACACCACCATTTATACCTAAGATAGTAATTTCCGTGCAAAGTGTGGATGAATACAGGGCTGGCTGGCCCACACTCTTGTCTTTCTTTGGCAGGCCTGTAATGAAGCAAGCGACCTGGGACCTGGAGGAAGAAGCAAAGGCAATTCCGGGGCAGTTGGCAGCCTGGGTCCTGCTTGGGGCAGCTACACGTGCAGTGCTCAGGTGTGAGACAGAGAGAAAGTCTACATTCTGAGTCCTGGTTTTTGAAAAAGGCAGTGGGTTGTTTAGCATGACAGCTTAAATCAACAAGTGGCCTGGCTCCACAGCTGACACTGATAGCCTAGTCAGGGTGTCTGAAGTGAGACACGGGATGCACTCTTGCTTAACTGCCGTTAAGCATGCCAACCCCGACCTTCGCCATGTACTGAAGCCGGTTCCACATTAAGGCTACGGGAGTGTTAACACAAGGGAAACCAGGGGAACAGAGCTGCATTCATTTGTGACCAGCGGCTATCTCAGAACATTCTGTAATCAGTGCGGCTTATCTTTTGGTTCCAACTGTTGCTGGCTGGGACAATACAGCACTCCTCTGACAGCAACAGTGCCGCTTTGTTGGGGATGGAGTTCCTACAGGCTATTGCCAGGCAAACTCTTCCAACACCTTATGCAAGTCTTCATCTCTTGCAGCTGTGTGAGTTTTCGTTGCTTCTCTCCCCGCCCCCCACCGGTTCATAAAGCACCTGACCATTGTATCAATGCTCAAATGACTTCAGGTTATTCATTAAATACTAGGACAAAAATCAAGTGCCCAGCAGGAACTGTAAGGCAGAAAGCAGAGCCTGCACCACTGGACCACTAGACATGCATCTTGGTCCCAGTTCTTGAGTAACTGTTTGTACTCATGTGCTTACAGCTATTTCTTCCTTCTCACCCATGCAAGGTTCCAAATGGTCAGTTTCTTTGAAATACTCTCTAGGCACTCACCCTCAGCTGCCTCGATGGATCTCTTCCAGTCAAACTCCGCCATGTCAGTTCACTACCTTCCTCTCCCTCCCCCACCCCAAAGGTTCTACACAACCCTCGTCGTCGTTACAAAACATGAAAGCAAGCTGTAAGGCGCCACGGTCTACTAGGCTAGAGGAAAGAAACACTTACTGCTAGAATAATTTTTGCAAGTTTAAGGCTGAGTAAGTCTGAACCAACATCAACTAGTTTATACAGGGTCTTCAGGAGGACACTTCTTCTCTGAAATTTATTTCCAAGCAGGTTTCCTTCCTCTAAAGCGAGATGCAGTTGTGTGCAAGCAGCACAGATGCTTTCAATGTTCCCTTCTGTCAGAGCAAAAAGAGTAAAGCAACACTTACTAGCCATGGTTAAGTTGCCAGGTGGGCCAAACACAGACATTTGCCATGCAGTTAGCCCCTCCCCCCACAGGAGCATTTCCCCAGACACCTTCAAATTCCCGAACTCTGTTTTTCTTCTTATCACTTCCATCTACCTAACTTTTTTTCCCCAGGTCTTTGATCCGTCTCCTATTGGGAGGACTTACTGACTAATCAGTAAGCTTATCTAGAATACAGTCCTTCAAAGGGAGTGTTAAAGACAGAAACTATGCCTATTTCCGCTGATCTCCTTTGGGCCAAATGTTCTCTACCTCCATCTGCGCTCTGCTCAGTTTTGTGGAGGCAAACCACCAGCTGGCTCCACCACAGGTCTAGAATGTTCTCCTTCTCTGCCAGGATTGGTCCTTCATGCTCTGTATATGCTCTGGCTCCTCCAGCAAACATACACTAAGGCACATCCAGCAATTAGCACCTTGTATGCCTGTGTGTGTGTGTGTGTGTGTGTGTGTGTGTGTGTGTGTGTGTGTGTGTGTGTGTGTGTGTTGTTAGTTACATGCCTGGTACCTTCAAACACATGTCTTATGAAGTGACAAGGAATGATGGGTTACATTTTTATGTGTCCACAGCACTGGGCACAGTGTGAATTCAATCTGTCACTTAAAGTCACAATACCAATTTTCTAATAATCTGTCGATGGAAAAAGTGATCTGTATTTTTTTTTTCCTGTGAAGGTAGTGCACATCACTTGAGAAAAGAGAACTCCGCTAAACAAAAGCCCCAAACATTATCAAATCCACCACAAATTAGAGGTGGTTATTAGAGAAGAATTTCTGAAAAAAAAAAATTCTAGTAGAAAATGGAGACTTGGAACATTCCACCGACTCTGGTGACCGGAAGTCGCCAGGCTAATGGGCACACAAGGAAGAGAAGGACCGTGAGTGTGGAATGCAAGAACCTCAGATGTAAGGGGTTCTGTCGAAATATATTCCCTCCTAGAGATCCCATTCAAAACCCACAAGCCAGGAACCAGTCTTGAAGACATGCCATCCGTGTGCTCTTAGAAGACAGCCTGGAGGAAGCGTGTACCTACAGATGGAAACCATGGGCCATTTTTAGCTCTTCCCAACAATAACATCTAAGGAAAGGAAAAAATGTTTAGCCTCAATAGCTAAGCAACCTTCAATGCCTTTCAACGATGTGCTTCAATACATGAATGGATGGGAAATGACTTAGACTGACTGCAAATAAAGGGGGAAACTTGAATACTTGAATTCTATTGTGTGGGGTGTTTTGGTTTTTGTTGCCTTTTTTTTTTCCCCTAAATTCTGTGACTGCTGGAACTTCTTCTTCTGGCCTAAATCCAGACCCAGGGTCACTCAGGGCCAGGGGGTCATCTTTATGGTAGATTCCTGACACTTCCTTCACAAAGGATTCAGCCTGCTCAGTTCTCCAAGAGAGACTGTTTTACATGCGAAGCTCCAAAAGTGAAATTTTAAGCTGTTGGTCAAGTTAATCCTTTGTGCCAATGAGTTCGTTATTAATGCCATGTAGCCTTGAAAGATAACTTGAGTCTTAGCCCAATCATGACTCTTGAGTGACAGGGCTGGCATTGGGATGTGGTGGGTAAGGTCACCACCCGTGTGGATGCTGGCTCATATCCCAGCTGCTCCACATTCAACCCAACTCCCTGCTAACGGTCTGGGAAAACAGTAGAAGATGACCCAAGTGCTTGGGCCACTGCCACTCACATGGGAGACCTGGATGAAGCTCCTGCCTTCTGCCTGGCCTAGCCCTGGCTGTTGCAGCCATCGGGGGAGTAAACCAGCAGATGGAAGATCTTTCCCTGTCTCTCCTCCCTTTGCTGCTCTGATTTTCAAGATAAATAAGCATTTAAAAAAATTCTCAAGTGGTTAACACTACTGGCTGGAAATCTGATAAACAACACCACCATTTCAGAATAACGCTTCCCAGGAGACACTTACTAGCTACAAAAGGGGGAAACTGGTTACAGTGGATGGACCTGACAGATGCCACCTCATCCACATGAACACTGTTGCTGTCAGAAGTCACGGAACCAATCAGCATGATGTGCCTACTAAGATGGTCACAGGTCACTGAGGGACACACGTGGTCCCATGCCTAGCCTGCACCTCACTCCCCTACACAAACCTAATCTGTGGGACAGTGTGTCACACACATGGTTCCCTCGGCTCAGTCATGAACCACTGGGGATGAGAACAGATCATTCATGATTTTCCTTTTCTCCAGGGAGATGTTTAGTGGACAACTGGTTAATCCTGAGTAGGATTTGCTTAGTAATATGTGATCACACACACACACACACACACATATACACACACATATATATATACACACAAACATGTCATCAAAAGTTACCAAGTACTTGGGGATATGGGACAACATATGTTGGCAATATATATTCAAAAAACAAAACAGCAAATGTCTGTGTGTGTTGGATAGACAGATGGGGGTTGCAGAGACACAGCTGGGGTGGGAGAACCTGACAAAACAGATGTAATAAAATGTTAATATTACTGGAGTCTGGATAAAGAACATAGAATCTTGTCCTCTTTTTCTGTACGTCTGAAAGCACACCAAACAGAAAAAGAGTTTTTAAAAATTTCAAGGTGTCAAGAAACCCTGCCACTGGTTCTGGTGGTGAAAGTGGTTCAGAGAGAGAGATGCCATGCTTCAGCATCAAATCATCCTTCTGTGAAAGATCCAACCACATTCCATATTCCACATCCTCCTGCCGGGGTCCTCAGTTATCTCTAATGGGCTTCAGGGGGGCAGCACCAATCCCCCTACCCTTGCCATTTAAAATCCTTCAGGCGGAAGACATCTTCGACAGAGGACTTCTGCATCGCTTCTCCCCATTCCATGGAAAGCAAAGGTTTCCGTATGCACTTGTCCTGCAGAACCTTACCCATACTCCTGGTTCTTCTCACTATGTTTGTTGCAAAACCTGCCTCTGAACAAAGGGGCCACGTGATGCTATGGGTGGAAATCCATGATTGTAAGGGAAGAGGAAGTCCTCACACTCAAATTGTCAGGCTTCTGAACTGCAGAGAACTCCGGGAATGACCGGGCATGTCCACCCTGACCCAGCAGGTGCAACAACTACTGCAGACAGAGGCCAGTGGCCTCGAGCTTTCCATATCTCGAACAGGAACAGCCACGTAGGAGGGTTTAAACCAACATCTAAGACAGAGGAGGATGGAGGGAATTTGTACCAAGAGGGCAGTTTTAGAAGCAGGTGCTCCTGGAGCATTGAAAGTAGGATTTGCTCCCTAAGATCTCAATTTACTTGTAACATTGAATACACATATATAAATGATGTCAGTTGTTTTTGAACGCGGCCACAGAAATGATGGACAAAGTGAACTAAAAATACCAGGGCACAAGGACGGTGGGCATATAAACAACTATGAACATTTCTGATTCAGAGCAAGAACTGTTTCTTTACCCTTTTCTAATTCACGCAAAAGCGGCACGATCCTTGTATTCCAAAAGACTTCATCGACTTCTATTTCAGTATCCCTCTCACGCGGGCTGGCTTTGGAGACTGCAAAACAAAGACATCCACGGTGGAAGAAAGAGATGTGAAAAGGAGCTGTAAGACAGCACAATCAAATGAATAAATCACACTGAGTTGCTGTCCTTTACCGCCCCTCCCCCCCACCAAATTCTAATTAGAGTTACAGGTTTCCAATTAAATCACCCTCGATGAAACTCAGACAAGATCTGGTAACAAAGTTCAAACTTGCAAGAAAGTTTGGGGTACTTTTACAAGCACAGGGGTAAATGCTGATAACTGTCCAGAAGGTAAATAGTTTGGAACTTTTTATTATTATTATTATTATACTGGTTAGTAATAATAATATTTTAGGTTAAACCTAAAATAGGTTTAAAAAAAAGGTTTTGGAATCCCTCATGAAGAGTGTCCTATGTAAAAGGCCTAGAAGTACTTTAGTTTCTATAGGAGATATAGTGTCCATGCATCAGAATGAGGCCAGCACCATTAAAGCCAAGCGTCTTTGTGCAGATGGCAAGATAAAGCTGGGCGCCGCCCCTACAACGCTGGAACTCCACTATGGGTCTCCTGGGTGACTGATCTAACTCCTGATCCTCTCAAAGCCCCAGTTTCCCCCGCAGCAGAGATTTGTTGTCGGGCATGAGGAGTTAAAGAACCAATGGAAATGCAGAGCCACACATCTTGCAACGCCGCACAGCAATGAATTCAACTTCCCTGCCTGAGCAACCAACCTTGCCATTACTGTCTCGGGTGTATATGCTGTGTGACATAGCCAGGTCATCAACGGTGGACGCTGGGACTGACTTTATGAGCAGCACGTTAGGGCACCGCACCCGAGCAATGGTCTGAAGTCCTGGCTGCTCTGCTTCTGACCCAGGTTCCTGCTAATGTGGAAAGTAGCAGAAGACCAGAGTGCTTGGGCTTCTGCCACCCACATGAGAAACCCAGATGGAATTACAGGCTCCAGGCTTCAGCTTGGCCCAGCCTTGGTTGGTGTGAGCATTCAGGACTAAACCAACAGGTGGAAGATCAAAGATCTCCTTTTCTCTGCCTTTCTAATTTCCATCATTCTGCTTTTCAAGTAACCTTTAAAATTAAGTCTGAAAATCAGTGCTTCCTAGGAGCAAAAGTTGCGATGGGAAGCACATGGGCTGTGCACTTTGCACACAGCAGGCCTGTGTTTAACTTCTGTAACAACACTGCAGTGGGGCCCTGAAATAGTCTCTATTTTACAGAAAGAGAAAGTGGAACCCAAGGGTCTTGAGTTGTCGGCCCAAGGTCCTCTAGCACCATCGGCCTTAAACTTAACTTTTGTATTGCTATGTCCTGCAACAAAATGGAAGATTGCAAGGGAACATGGAGGTAGTAGTGAGGGGATGTACACTGTATTACACACTGCAGATCATGAATACACATTGCACAGTCAGCATCCCAACATCTAAAACACGCGCGGTAAGGCTGGAGGGGCCTGCTGCAGAGCACCATAAGCAAGGACTGCTGGAGTCTACTGCTATTCCATCTGAACGGGCCCAATCTCATCTGATCTCGGAAGCTAAGGAGGGCCAGGCCTGGTTAGTATTTGGGTGGGAGAAACGAGTGCAGGGGTCTCTTATTTGAAGCCCAGTCCATAAACCTCTCGCCAGCATCCAGCACAGCAGGCAGTCAATGCCCTCTCAGGCTTGATGTGGCATCAATTCAGTATCTACATGTGGATGCCTTGACCCTAAAACTGTTTCAAAGAAAGCACAGTCAGAAATCATAGGTACAAGCCGAATGGGACAGTGAGAAAGAGAACAGGTTAACAGGTATAGGACTTGCACATTTTCAGGTTGTTTTAATTGAGAAAAAGGGAAGGCTGGTCAGAGGCCTATGCTGGTTTGGAGTTTTTGGGTGTGAATCTTAGCTGGGCCAAAGAGCAGGTGTCCAGCTTTGGACCCGTTACTCAGCCTTTCCTCTGTAAAATGAGGTAACAGCACCCCTCTCTGAGTGCTGGGGATCACAGTCGATTGATCTGTTTTATGAACCCTTCCAAAATGTCTAAATGAAGAAAGCTTACAAAAAGCATTGAATGCATGCATATTGCAACAAATATCAATTTTAGCACTTACTCTTTAAAATGTTTATTTGTATATTTTTCATGTACTTGAAAGGCAGAGCAACTGAGAGAGATTACCCACACAACTGTTTCGCTTCCCTAAATGCTCCTAACTGACAGTTCTCGGCCAGTCTGAAATCAGGAGCCTTGAACTCCAATCTGGTCTCCCACATTGTTTTCAGGGATCCAAGCACTTGGGGTTTCATTTGCTGCCTCCCAGGATGCATCAGCAGGAAGATGGATTCTAAGGGGAGTAGCTAGGACGCCAATGTGGGATGGTAACATCCCAAGTAGTGGCTTAACTTGCTAGGCCACGACGAGCACCCTCCTACCTCACCCGATATTTTCTTAATACAGTTAAAATTCTCCACCACAGAAGTATACTAAAGACCCTTCTAGATTATCTGTATAAAAAGCAGAGAAATCCGTGGATTATCCTGAATAGCATTCGCCCACGGACCCATCTGAAAGACAGCTTAAACGAATCCTTGAACCAACAAAGGAGAAATTTCTCCTAGCATACATGGCTGGTAATTCCAAGGAGAGAGAGGGAAGCTGTACAGGTGCACCCGCCTGCTGGCGCACTAGGTGATGGCAGGGTCATGTGCAGGTGTGCCTTTTACCATCTCGAGGAGGTTCGGAGCACAATGGGCACCCGAGCACACTGCAGCCAAGAGGAAGCAGTTGGCTATGACACTGTTATGCAACAGTGAGGGTGCTGTAAACCTTAACAGTCAGGTTTCACATCATCTGTCTGGCCCATAAGCGAGATTTCATCACAGAAGACAAAGCTGAATCGTCCTTAGAACAAAAACCAGTCCCCACGCGGACGTGTTCATGATCCCGTATCCTAAAGCCCCTGGGGCCCAAGCAGAAGCATTTTGGCTTTGGAAAGGCAAAGTGGTGCATACACTGCATGCTGCCCAGGGCTCCAGCAGAGTGTCCAGGGGCCGGCCCTGGTATCTATCCCCCCAGCAGTAAGCTGTGAAACAAAGACTTTACAAGGACTCTTCAAAAAGTTGATGGAAACTGCATACCATAAAAAAAAAATGATACATGGATTCCACCATTTTTCTTTTTTCTCTCTTTGGCATCAAAATAAACTTGGTCCTTTCATTCCAGTTTTCCAAGAACTTGGCCAGGTTTTCTTGGACCTGGCTTCCCACAGGCCCAGGAGAGGTTCTGCGTGAGCTTATAAAACATTTCTGCCTCTAAGCTTCTGGGGTTTTAGATCTGCAGACCAAGGACTGTACTTCTACCATCTCAAGCTTTTGGATTCTAAGTTTATGAGTTTGCCTTAACTTCAATAAATTATGGACATGGATTCTAAAAGTACTGAGAATATTCCAGCACTAGAAAACAGATTTGCCCATATTCCCAGCCAATTAAACTAAGCAAAGACCAAAGGAGCTGAAGAAAACCAACATCTATCAAGTTAAAAAAAAACAGAAGATGGTAAGTCAGACAGATAATCCATTTAAGGAATACATATTTATGACACACTTCCATGTATTAGAAATGCAGATCTGGGCCTGGCGTGGTAGCTTAGCAGCTAAAGTCCTTGCCTTGCACTCGCCAAGATCCCCATATAGGCCCCGGTTCTCATCCCAGCAGCCCTGCTTCCCATCCAGTGTTTTGCTTGTGGCCTGGGAAAGCTTTGGTACCCTGCACCCCATGTGGGAGACCCAGAAGAGGCTCCTGGCTTCAGATCAGTGCAGCTCTGTCTGTTGCAGCCACTTGGGGAGTGAATCAGCATATGGAAGATCTTCCTTTCTGTTTCTTCTCCTTTCTGTATATCTGACTTTCCAATAAAAATAATTCAATCTGGGCCCGGCGCTGTGGCCTAGTGGCTAAAGTCCTCGCCTTGAACATGCCGGGATCCCATATGGGCGCCAGTTCTAATCCCGGCAGCTCCACCTCCCATCCAGCTCCCTGCTTGTGACCTGGGAAAGCAGTCGAGGACGGCCCAAGGCTTTGGGACCCTGCACCCGTGTGGGAGACCTGGAGGAGGTTCATGGCTCCTGGCTTCGGATCGGCACAGCACCGGCATTGCGGCTCACTTGGGGAGTGAATCATCGGATGGAAGATCTTCCTCTCTGTCTCTCCTCCTCTCTGTATATCTGACTTTGTAATAAAAATAAATAAATCTTTTAAAAAAATTCAATCTTTAAAAAACAAAAAATAAAGAAACACAGACTTTAAGCCTGCCAAGCTCAAAGTAAGCATTTTCAAACTTCCATGCAAGAGGCTTTTTTAAACAACAGCTCTATAAGGAAAGCAGACAAATTCAATCAACGTATTGCTCGCCCTGGGGAAGCTGAATTACAGGGGTGAGCCAGACATCACAGAAGGGTTTAGTTAATCCTCCAGGGTCCTGCTAAACATGCTTCATACTTGTTTCTTAACAGAACAAAACTTAGCCAGACTCTGCGGTCTGAGGTTCCTTCTGATCTTCTCCCAAGAACGGCGTGTGTAGCCGTCTGGAAGCTAAGCCTTTTTCACCTCCTGGCTCCCACACACCATCCATCCCTGCCCCCCGATTCACCTGCCATCCCCAAGCCACTGCAGAGATGGAGGCATGGACCCACCTACTGCTGTTCAGACAGACAGACAGACACACACACACACACACACACACACACACACACACACACACTCTCTCTCTCTCTCTCTCACTCACTCACTCATGAAGTCTGGGCCCTGGGGAGCCATCTCATCTTTCAGAAAACACTTTCATCTAGGTTCACGGTTTGCTAAATATAAAAAATTCTGATTCAACAGGAAATTGGGGAAGTCAAGCAAAAAAAAATTCAGCATGTTTTTGAAGATTTTGCTGTCTCAGTGGTTACAGCTGTTAACCACAGCCTTCAGCTCCGGACACACAGACCTGTCACAATGTGAGGATTGGCTGATGTTTTTAGCACGTAAATGTAAAATCCTTAGCAACAATACCAGCTTGGAATTGAATCGGTGATATTAAAAAGATTTTTCTTGACGACTGCAGAAATCCCCGTTGGCCACAAAGATCATTTTTACTGATAAGAAATTCCTCTTGTAAAATCAAAAATTTTAATGTAGTATTAGTTTTGGGGTCGTAACATCTGACATATACAAAAAAGACAGGAAAACTATAACAAGCAGCTGTACGCTCACAGCTAATTCAGTTAAATATGTACATTTTGTCAGATTTCTCTCCTTTCCCTTATTTTAAGAAAGCAAAACCTGACCACCCTGCTAAATCAGGAGGGCTACTGTTACAGTGCTTGCCTTTATATATTTGCCACGTAGAGCTGTCTTCCACAAGGCAGACCACTGTTTTGACAACTTAGTTTCTTCATCGAGTTTTTTGAGCTCATTTCCCTCAATATTGTCCTTGTGCACCAGCTCAGGTTTCTAATTGCATGAATACATTTGGTGTTATTTCCAGCCTGTGGGCTGTATCTTCCCACTTTGGAACTCCAACGGACTGTGCTAATACAGTAAATGGAGCTTCAGTTAAGTGAGCGGCAACTTGGACCCCAAGTTGCAAGTCCAAGAATTACATTGATATCAAACGTGGCAACTTTGCCAATGCTTTTACAAAACTTCTGTGAAATCCTTAAGGCTCTCATCCACAGGTGTCTGAGGCATCTGAGTGACAAGACCGGTGTTCAAATTACAGAAGAATCAGCACGCCCCGTGGCCGAGCTGGGGGAAGTTCTTGGCATGGTCACACAGCAGGGCCCCAGTGGACACACCTGCTCCACCACCCCTCCCCTACCCCCAACAAGCACTTGTTCCTGCAAGGTGGGGTGATCCCCTGTTGAGAACCGCAGGAAACACCAGCACCTCACCTGCTTTGCTGTCCAGCCTGCTGAGGTCCCAGCTGCCGGAGGACACCGAGGTCCTCCCACACCTCTTCTCCTTGTCCCTGGAAGAAGTGGAACACACAAAGCACTCAGCGCAAAACCCAGGAGTGTTCTTGCTGGGAGTGACAGGAGTCCCTCACCCACAGTTCCCAAAGAAACCACGCGGCAAAGATCAGCACCGGGGCTTGCTGCTTTCTATCCAGTTTCAGCCAATTTTTGATTTCCAACAAATATTTATCACAGAAAAATAAGTCACACTGGCTTAACAATATGAACTATAATTTAAACAACCAAAAAAATAAGATGCAATGTTGACTTGCAAATAGCAATATATATATATAGCAATATATATATATAGCAATATATATATATTTATATATGCCACAAGAGGTCACTGTTTCAATGGGAAAAGACACTGGTGTGTGGGACTAAGAAGTCTGGTGCTGGGAAGCTGGGAGAGATCTTCCTCCAGGAAAACTGTATCCCAGACCAGCCTGATGGACCCAAGGCCACACATCAAGGGCAGAGCTGGAATCCAGGTCTCACAGTTCCTAACTGCCTGCTATTTCCACTGACTGCACCTCTGTACCTCATTTCTATTTTAAATTTAATTTTCTCAGAAAATATTTTCTTAGAAATTTTTTTAAAACACTGAAAAAAAAATCAAAGGTATACTTATGCAGTCTCCACATGATAAATACATGTTGTATCCCAAATAAACTATGGGCCAGTCAACAGCAGAGCTACACACCCAGGTCCGTTTAAAGTTGTGCTTGGGGTAAACTGTCTTAGCTCAAAATTCCAAAGAACAAAAAAAAACACAGGGTTGGGCAGACACTGGGCACAAGGACTAAGCTGCCTGCGTCCCAGCTCCACTTCCTATCCCAGCTTCCTGCTACTGCACAGTCTGGGAGACAGCAGGGGATGACTCAAGCATTACGGTCCCTGCCACTCACACGGGAGATGGGGAATGAGTAACCAACTCCAGCCTTCAGCCTGGCCCAGTTCAGCAGCTACAGGCATTTGGAAGTCAATCGTGGATGAAACATATCTTTGTGTCTGCCCATTTCTGTGTTACTCTGCCTTTCAAATAAAAGGTTGCTTTTAAAAAAGATTTACTTTATTTTTTGTTGGAAAGTCAGATTTACAGAGAGGAAAGACAGAGAGGAAGATCTTCCAACCAGTGATTCACTCCCCAAGTGGTTGTAATGGACAGAGCTGCGCCAATCTGAAGCCAGGAGCCAGGAGCTTCTTCCAGGTCTCTCACGCAGGTGAAAGGTCTCAAAAGCTTTGGGCCATCCTCTACTGCTTTCCCAGGCCACAGCAGGGAGTTGGATGGGAAATGGAGCAGCTGGGACATGAACCAGTGCCCATATGGGATCCCAGTGCTTCCAGGGATAGGATAGTCAATTGAGCAATTGTTCCAGGCCCTCAAATAAAAGTTAAAGCCACAGAGCATGAGCATACAGGTTTACAACAAAATTTCTTGTTGGTCATCAAAGATAATATTTCAAACATCACAAAGAATGCATGCCCATGTGGTCCCGGCCACCTGTGACCAAAAATGTCCATTGCTCTGATTTTCTGAGTTAGTGAGATAGCCAATGAAATGAGTTCAGTGCTATGTGTTGGACCCCAGCCTCCACCAGGGCTTTGAGGATTAACTTTTCCAACTATTACTTTTCCTAGCAACAGGACCTTTACAATGTTTGTTTATTTGACAAACAGATACTGCTCCCAGGATCTGCTGGTTCATTCCTGAAGTGTCTGCCGTGGCAGACCCTGGACTGTGCTGGAGCCTGGAGCTCCCACGTGGGTGGCAGGGCCCCAACGACTAAAAATATCAATGTTGCCTCCCAGGGACCACATTAACTGGAAGCTGCAGTCAGGCAGCGAAACTCCAACGTGATATGCTTAACCACCTTGTGCTGTCTCAACCAGCATATTACCTACCAGGCTGAATGTCAGTCCTGAACCTGGCTTTGTAAAAGATACTTGATTTTTAACTTCCTTTAAAAATACCAAGGTAATTCATTCCTCCGATGGTTAATTAATTCTCCACAGTAATGCTTTTACTCTGATATACACCCAAACAGGGATTTGGGAGCAAAGAATCTGATTCCTAGCCGATCACACAGAGAATATGGGGATAGAGTGTTCTTAAAGACCAAATAAAGCAAGGGAACCCTAGGTAGAGGTAACACATCACATGTGGACAAGGCGCCAGGCCCAGGGAGTTCTTACACTGTCACAGCCAGAAGTGATAACCTAGCCCAAGCACAGGTATGGCCTTCCTGTCAAGACAAGCACGTTACCTATTCAGTCAATTAAGTGCATGCAAAGTCGACTCACAAGAGCCAGGGCTATCTTACTCCAGCTCCTGAGCTCCTGATGGCCGAGCACAGCTTCCTTCCAGACCCAGGGAGTTCTTACACTGTCACAGTCAGAAGTCATAACCTAGCCCAGGCAGAGGTACGGCCTTTCTGTCAAGACAGGCACGTGACCTAAACAACTACTGAAGCCAACGAGGACACCTGCAACTCATTGGCTTCCAAAGTCCCTCACCCACGCTCCCCGAGATCACGGGCAAAGAGGCTGCCTCTAGAAACACCATGTTGGTGTGTTCCTTTCACAGAAAAAAAGTAGAAAAAAAAAAGGTTCTAATTCTTTCTAGAAGCTAGGTAGTGCTATGTTCTCCTGGCTCTTAGCACCGTGCACAGGTGCAGCATGCAGGCTCTGCACTCTAGCTCCTGGGTTCAAATCCTGGGTCCAGTCTTTTTTCAGTTTTTTTTTTAAATCAGTTTTGTGATACTGAGCTAGTTAACTGCTGTGGTTTCCTCATCTTAAACCAAGGTCTGGAATGTCTCATCTCACTAAGGTGAATATCACATTGGAAGTTAAGTAAGTTGACGCTATCTTTCTCTTTCTTCTGAGTCACAATCCAGTGACAGATTTTGTGGAGCTTGAGAGCCCAGAGGTGTGGCTCTGGTGAAGTTTAAAATCTGCTCCAAGGGGGTTCAGCACCATGGGTAGGCTAGGCTACCTGTGGCGCCAGCATCCCACATGGGTACTGGTTCACGCACCAGCTACTCCACTTCCCATCCAGCTTCCTGTTTATAATCTGGAAAAGTAGCAGAGGGTGGCTGAAAGATTTGGAACTCTACATTCACACAGGAGACCCAAAAGCAGCTGCTGGCTCCTAACTTTTGATGTGCTGAGCTCTGCCCACTGTGGCCATTTGGGAAGTAAACCAGGCTGATGAAAGATCTCTCTCTCGGTCTCTCCTCTCTGTAAATCTGCTGTTAATAATAATAATAAGAAGAAGTAATCTTAAAAATTTTCTACTCTGTGAAATGAAAGTCCTAATATTAATTTAGAAAAGTCCAACAGAATCTCTGACCAGGTGAAATTAGCAGGATGTAAGAACTCAAGGGATGCTGAGAAGGAAGTGACTAAGGAGTGGGAAAAGCGGGTGGCAAATGGGACCTCAGAAGGGGAGTGGAAGCTGCGAATGCCAAGCCCACTCTCAGAAGCGGGTGGAGGTGAAGAGGCCTGGACAGCCTGAATGTTTGCCCGGGCAGGGCCAACTGCACAGGGCAGGCAAGAGAAAGGCCAGGGAGGGTTCTCCTGGGAAATACTGGGAATGACTGCCTGGGACTCTGGGTGGAGGATATGGAGCTGACCAAGTGGACAGGAAGGAACGGTCGTTGGTTCCCACCAAAGGCAGGGACATGAGTGTCCCTGAGGACAGGAAAAGGCAGGCAGTGTCTTGGCAGGGTGTGATAAGTAGGGCTGCAAAAGATGAAAGGGATTCAAGAACAAGCTGATAGAGTTGGAGGGGAGGGGTAGTGATTTGAAGCAGAGAGAAGAGAAGGTACACTGCAGAACAGGACAGGCCCGGCTGCCGTGGGCAGACAAGGGAAGCTTGGAGGAGGAGACCCGCTGGAGGGGTTCCGCAAGCCAGGCTTTTGCCAGGGGGAGTTTCAGAGGAAAACTCAACTTGGCCTGCTGCTCTGCCAATTGAGGGCGGGACACAGGGATGGGTCTCATGGAAAAAGAAGGGTCCAAAGGCCAGACACTTGGGCCAAGGCCAGACACTCATGGAAAAAGGAGTCCACGAGAAGGGGAGAGAGGGAACGTGGCCTCAGCCAGTCTCAGCCTGAGGATAAGAGGCCCTACACTATGAGGACTATGAGGTTTCCGAGGAGCAGGAGAGCTCAGGTCTCACCCTGAGAGTGGATGGGAAAGAGAGGTAGCAAGGAAACTCCCGCCTCACCACAGAAAAGACAGGGCAAATGGCTCCATCCACTCCGTCTTGGTCTTGCCCTGCTTCCTCCTGACAGTCCTTCAAACATTTAAAGACATCGCATTTACCACCAACAGTCAAGGTCTGTGGTTCAATCCCCACAGCTCTGCGCCTTACGGCTCTGTGATCCCGGGTGAGTTTGCTGGAACAGAAGCTGTGGTGGACTCTTTGAGGAGTGATAACTCACTGTACTCTTGGTGTATGGTTACTGTGAGGACTAAGCAATCATCTGTGCTTAGCTCACATGCAGGTACACAGCATAGACTCAGGGACCAGCTACTATTCCTGCTGCTGTCATCATCCATGTCATTAACAAACACCTCCTGTTCCTGCCACCTGTTCAGAAGACCAGGTTTCACACCTCCGCCAGCCTGTCTGTTCAGTGAGGCATGAGTATCGGGTTGCCCGGACCCCTTAGGTTGCCTGGGATCCAGTGCTAAGCTAAAGGTGTGGCCTGAGGAGACAAGAGGCAAAGCCTCAGGCTGCAATGATTGTTACACAGCAGTGTGTGTGGCCCATACTCATGGGTGTGTCAGAGGCAGATTCTCCCCATTCACATTGACCCTTCACTCACTTTTTTTGGGGGGGTGGGTAAGATTTATTTATCTTTATTGGAAAGACAGATTTATAGAGAGAATGAGAGACAGAGAGAAAAAGATCTTCCATCCACTGGTTCACTCTCCAAATGGCCGCAATGGCTAGAGCTGAGTTGATCTGAAGCCAGGAGTCAGGAGTCTCCTCTAGGCCTCACGTGAGTGCAAGATCCCAAGGATTTGGCCATCCTCTATTGTTTTCCTAGGCCACAAAAAAGGGAGCTGCATTGGAACCGGAGCAGCTGGAACATGAACCAGCACCCATATGGGATCCTGGCACTGACTTGCAAGGAAGAGGACTAGCCATCTGAGCCCTCTCATGCTGGGCCCCACTATTACTAAATTTCACAAAGTTGTACTTGGCAAAGGGTTCCTCCCTATCAGATGTTTTTAGATCTTGATTTAATCATTCGGTAGAATTGTTCTTCCTAGCCTCCTGTTCTATGTTATTAAAAACTCTAAATCTTTTATCATGATTTTTGATGCCTCTAAACAATTCCAGAAATTAGTCAAAGCTCTTCTGTAGACGTCTTCTTAGATACTCAAAAACATTCAGTGTTATGACATCTTCATCTACAAATCACAGAATTCTAATTCTAACTGACTAGCACTTACTGATTTGTAGGGCTTCCTTTGTGGATGGGAAGGGTGGACTTCAGGCCTACTGGGGCCAGTGCTTTAGCTCAGCCTGTCCCCAGTTCTCCCAGCTCTGCCCGTCTCTCAGGTCCTCTACAACCAGATGAATTGTAGAAGGAATGAACATGTGATGGGTAGGGCATTCCCAAACCTCACAGCTGTAGTGCTGTGTTTCACATCAATAACAAGATCTTCTCTTTATTCTACTGAAATCTGCTACATTCTATTTTAAAGAACCAGATGCAAGCTAGGGAGCTAAGACAATGGCATTCATGGGCTCTCTGAGTTACTACCATTCATCCACGAATCAACGATAGCGGCAACATCTAATTTCAGACCATATATACCCACAAAGAAATAAAATCCTATTGTTTTGAGAACATTCTAAAATACTGAATTTTCTGTGACTCAAACAGCTGTTCCAACAAAGGTTCTTGGGGCCAAGGGACAGGCAAGCTTTTTCTTCAAAGGCCAGATAACACAGTCTACACTTGGTGGGCCAAGTGGCAGAGTCAAGGTTATGAACCACTCAAAATTAAGAACTAGGGTGGGCACTGGTGCTGCAGTTGGGGCTGCCACTTGGGATGTTTACATCTCATGCCAGAGTGCCTAAGTTTGAGTCCTGGCTCTGCAGTCCATTCTGGCTTCCTATTAATGCACACTGTGGCAGGTGAAAACCACGTGGGAGACTGGGATGAAGCTCCTGGCTTCAGACTCCAGTTGGGTCCAGCCCTGGCCGTCACAGCCATCTGGGGAGTGAACCAACATAAAGAAAGCTCTCTCTTTCTCTCTCTCTCAATCTCTCTCTATGTCCTTGTAATTCTGCCTTTCAGATCAATAAATCAATATTTTTAAGGTTAAAATTCTAAGGATTGCATTGTGGTGCCACAGATTAAGGTGCTATCTGCAAAGCTAGCATTCCAGGTCAGAGCACCGGTTAAGAGTTCTGAGCCCCAGCTGCTCTACTTCGGATCCAGCCCCCTGCTAATGCACTCAGAAAGGCAGCAGAAGAGGGCGCAAGTGCTTCAGCTCCAGACACCCATGTGGGAAACCTGGATTGAATTCTGGGCTACCAGCTTCAGTTAGGTACAGTCCTGGCCATGGTGACCAGTCTGGGGAGTGACCATTCAGGAAGTGAACCAGTGAATATAGATGCGTGTGTGTGTGTGTGTGTGTGTGTGTGTGTGTGTGTGTGTGTGTGTGTGTGTTTCTCCTAGTCTCTGCCTTTCAAATAAAAATACAAATTTAAATTTAAAAGACAGATTTTTACTTGAAGAGGTACATACAATGAAATTAAAAGACATGATTTTAGCCTATGGAATTGTATTATAAGATAGAAAATAAAAATTAAAACACACTTGACTTTAGAGTAATACCTACAAGACAAATAATTTCAGAAAGTCCTCCAAAATCCTTGTAGGGCTGGGCTATTACCGAGGATTTAAACACACACAGACACACACACACACACACACACACACACACACACACACACACACACACACACCTGTAATACCTTTTTAAAGTACCACTAACCAGTTATTATTTAAGTTCTTTCACTGGGCTTGATTTAGATATTCTGTATCTAACCACATCAGTTTAATTGAGAATAATGACTTCACTGCTTTTGAAAAAAAGGACATTTATTGCTATTTTTAAGACCAGGCAACATAGGAAAAAACAAAGAGAAGTTTTAAAAAAAATCATGCAGCATCCTACCACCCAAAAACAAACATCACTGATATGTGGTAAACATCATTGAGACATATTTTTTGCATATATTCAGATTAAAAGACAGGAGACATTAAAAACACACAGAGTGACTGGGAAGGAGGGTAGGTAAAAAGCATATCCCAGCATACTCAGTACTATCGTAGAGAAACAGTAAGTAGACATTCCCTGAGCTTAACAGAGAATCAGACAGTGAAGTGAGACAGGACTGTAGAACTTCAATTAAGTCTTCCCGACAGAGAGGATTCTAAAAGATTTCTCTAAAGTCAAGAAGAAGAAGAAAAAAAAACACACACAAGAAACTTTAGCAGGTTGGAATCATTCTTTTTCAGCTGTATATTTCGATTTTAGACCCACAGTACTAACAAAGATCTACCTTCTATCATGAAAATGAAGAGATGGGTGCTGTCACCTCCTCCCAAGCCCCAGTTTGGGTTATGCTTGTGGCTTAATGCCCTGGCATGGTTCCTGATCCACAACCTCCATGCTAAGACTTGTTGGGTTTTCATTTCTCGATGCAAAGTCACAGATAGTACCCACCAGGAGGGCTTTCATTGTAGCTCCTTCACTTCGGAGTTCTTTCTTCACTAAGAGTTTCCTAGAAACTGTGTGACGAGACCACTCATATTAGAAAGAGCTTATTGGAAATGTCTTTTTGAAAAAACTGAAGGACCCAAGTTACAAAACTCTCGGCTTATCTCTTCTTCACTTGGTACTTCACAGATGTGGCTTCCCCAACTTTTGCTACTGAGGGCTGCCTGGAGAAGGTCTGAGCCAGCCTACTTCTCCTTTGCTGTGATCCGCTGACGTGGCCTGAAGGATCACAGCATAATTCACGTTCCCATCCGATCAGTGATGATCAACTTGCAGACCAGGGAGGGTGGGCAGGAGGGAGACACCCCAGCGCTGAGCACGTCTGTGTGTGGATTATTCCATATAACATTTTTAGCTGGGAAACATATATCAACTTCAGTCTTTACCCCAGGAAGTTGTCTTCCATTTTGTCTGATTTTTTTTTTTTGCCCGTTCTTGTTGCTTGGATCTCATTTGTCCACTCTCCATGGATTCCTGTGAATGCTGACACATGCACATCACTCAGAAGAGGCCTGCCGGTTAGCAGGGAGGCCGTGCCAGGAGGGATACTGGAGGAAGAGGTGGAAGTGAAGAGAGTGGAAGAGGAGCATTCTCTTCTGCAGGTTTCATTTTTATAAGCTTCACTTTCCAGGATCTATCTCTAATCATTGCCATCGTATTGATTCTTCTTGCATGATTTCCTCTGGCCTGTCCAACATGCCTCTCTGCATTTCCAGCTGTTTTTATTCTAATTTTAAAAAATCTCTAATGTGGCTTTTCTCTCCACGTTTGTACATTTTTATTACATTTCTTTTTTTAAGTCCTGTAAGTTTATTTTCTCATTTCCTTATGTGGGTTTATAATCTAGTAATTTGAATTCTTATAACTCAGAGTTCTTTTTTTAAAAAAAATTAAATGATCTATAATTTCTTTGAGATGATGGGAAATCATCTTATTTAGTTCCATGTTTTTTGGAAGCTCATCTTTTCCATCTTCTGTTTTCCTCATCTGTCTTTTGGGATGTTCTTTACATTCCAAAGCCCAAGATCCATGTTAGCTCCTGTCGTAACTTAGTTCCTCTTCTTTAAAAGGAGTCATTCATTTGTTGTGGTTCGGTGGGATCCACAGAAAAGAACTGGGGTACACCCTGTGGCTTACACTTTGGTTTTGTTGAACATCCAGCCACCAAATCCACTATCTTTGTGGACCTAAGAGTGAATTCCCTTGGTTTATGTGGAGTGGGTTATGGTAACACACACACACACACAAGTTCTTCTAAGTGGCAGGGTCCTTAACATCTCACCAATCTCGCACACACACACACACACACACACACACACACGCACACGTAGCTGGCTCACAGGCAGTCTGAGTTACCTTCAGTCTCATCTACCCCTTCCTCTAAGACACTGTGATTTGGGTGCTGACAGAGCATCCTCAGTTCTCCCACGCCCTAAGACTTCACCTGTGCAATTCAAGACAGGTCCATCTTTCTGAACTGAGATTCACTTAGAGCGGAATCTGTTGTTTCTCTCCCCTCAAAGTCTCACAAACTGTGCGTGTGCACTCTCAAATTAGCCCTTATTTTTCTTCCAGAGTTCAGGAGGACTGGTAGCTGAATGAGGCTAATGAGCTACAATGTTCTGAGGAACAAAAATCCAAGAAGTACCACAGACTGTCCCTGTTGAAGGAAACCGAGGCAGGCAGGCAAAGTAGGCATTAAGGTATGGTGGGGGCTAAGCCACTATGTGGAAACCCTAAACCCCAAATCAGAGCGCCTGGTCCAAGTCTCAGCTGCTCTGAGCTTCTGATCCAGCATTCCCACCAAAGCAGCTGGGGGACAGCAGATGAGTGTGCAAGATCTAGGGTTCCTGCAACAAAAACAGGAGGCCCAGGCTTTGGCCTTGCGTAGCTCTGGCTATTGTGGGCTTTAGGAGGATGAATCAGCAGATGGAAGGTCTCTCTCTCTCCCTCATCCCCTCTCTGTGCTGCTGCTTCAAAGAAATTACTCTTTAATAAAAGAAAGGAAGAAAGCAAAGAAGAAAGTTAAGAAAGAAAAGAGAGGGGAAGGAAGTAGGAAGGGCAAATAAAGGAAAGCAGGAAGAAGCAAAAAGAAGGAAGCAGGGAACACTGGCTCACAAAACAGGACGGTCTCCAAAACTGACGGGATGGCTTCAGGCACTGGTGGATCTCGGGGCTGCTTTCTCATCCTGGAACCTGGTGAGTAGGACCTCCATTCCTTGGTTCTGTGTTTCTATGTACTTCCCTCTCAGAGTCTCTCTCCACAATGCAGTGGTCCTCCAACATTCCATCATTTCTCTAGCTTGGGGTCTTGGGAAACCAGAACTTTTCCCAAACGCCTCGGCAAAAGTTGCAGTGAGGAATTCTACCTGCCTGCCCTGGATGGCGTGTGTGTCCACTGCTCTGAACCAACTGCTATAACTGGAGTCTAGAGATCTCTGTTCAGCCAGTCCAGATGCACCTGAGCAGGCCTCGGGAGGAAGGTCATGTGACCTGTGGCAACCACAGATAAAGTAAGGCTTATTATACAACACAAGAGGTCCAATTCTCCGAGGAAAGCTTGCCAGGCAGACAACAATACCAAGCCTACATTTACATATAAGTTTATTGAAGTTACAGTTACAGTAGGTGTTATGGCATAGCAGGTTAAGCTGTCTCTTAGGATTACCATATACTACATCAGACTGCTGCTTTCAGCCTGGCTCTTCCACTGCTTGTTTTTTTTGTTGTTGTTGTTAAGATTTACTTATTTTTATTGCAAAATTAGATATATAGAGAGAGGAGGAGAGACAGGGAGGAAGATCTTCTGTCCGATGATTCACTCCCCAAGTGACCGGAAATTGGCCAGAGCTGAGCCAATCCAAAGCCAGGAGACAGAAGCTCTTCTGGGTCTCTCACATGGGTGCAGGGTCCCAAGGCTTTGGGCCATCTTCAACTGCTTTCCTAGGCCACAAGCAGGGAGTTGGATGGAAAGCGGGGCTGCTGGGATTAAAACTGACACCCATTTGGGATCCCAGTGCATTCAAAGCAAGGACTTTAGCCACTAGGCTACCATACTGGGCTCCTCTTTTACTTCTGATCCAACATCCTACAACTGCACCTAGGAGTGGGATGGGAAGATAATGATTCAGGTGCTTGTGTCCTGCCACCCCGTGAGAGCCAGATGGAGTTTTGGACTCCTGACTTTTGGAAGGCATTTGGGGAAGTGAATCAAGATTTGATGCCCCTGTTATTCTTTCAAGTATTTTTGTAAATAGAAACTGTGTTTTAAAATTTGCATTATGGGGGCCTGGCATGATAGCCTACTGGCTAAATTCTCACCTTGCATCCTCTGGGATCCCATATAGCCCCTGGTTCATGTCCTGGCTTCTCTTCCAGCTCCCTATTTATGGCCTGGGCAAAGACAATAGAGGACAGCCCAAAGTCCAGGGTCGCTGCACCCACGTAGGAGACCCAGAAGAAGCTTCTGCCTCCTGGCTTTGGAACAACTGTTGCGGCCACTTGGGGAGTGAACCATGGGATGGAAGATCTTTCTCTGTTTCTCCTTTTCTCTGTATATCTGACTTTCCAATAAAAATAAATAATCTAAAAAAAGTTTTCTTTTGTACTTGGGGTTGGAGTCATTTTCTCTGCTCCTTTATGACTTTTTAAAAAAGATTTATATACTTGAAAGGCAGAGTTACAGAGAGAAGGGGGGGAAGAAGGGAGACAAAGACAGAGAGAGATATTTTCTATCCATTGGTTCACTCCACAAATGGTTACAAAAGCCAGAACTGGGTTGATCTGCAGCCAGGAGCTTCTTCCAGGTCTCTAACGTGGATTCAGTAACACTTAAGTCCCAGGTGCATGAGCAGGACGCTGGATCAGAAGTGGAGCTTCCAGGACTTGAACCGGTGTCCACCGTACAAACCAAAACCACAGGCAGTGCCTTTATCCCTATGGCTCAGCATCAGCCCCCTTCTTCCTGGTTTCCATCCTGGCTATTTTCTGTGGGTTTCTTACAGACTCTCTCTACTTTGCCACCTTTAACCAGGAGCTCTCTTTTAAAACTTTAATGCCAACAACATTAACAGCACTTATAGGTTTACAAATACAACTTTCAAGGATTGGAGGTCATCCCCACACTTGAAAATTGCAGTGAAGGCTAAGGACAGCTGGGAGTAGAGGGGCACAGGCATGGCCATTATATAGATAAGAAGATTGAGGGCCTGCCATGGTAGCCTAGCTGCTAAAGTCCTTGCCTTGCAGGTGCCAAGATCCCATATGGGCACCAGTTCTAATCGTGGCAGCCCCACTTCTCATCCAGCTCCCTGCTTGTGGCCTGGGAAAGCAGTTGAGGATGGCCCAGAGCCTTCGGAGACCTGGAGGAGGCTTCAGGCTCTTCAGATCAGCTCAGCTCTGGCCGTTGCAGCCACTTGGGGAGTAACTCAGTGGATGGAAGATCTTCCCCTCTGTTTCTCCTCCTTTCTGTGTATCTTCCTTTCCAATAAATCTTAACAACAACAAAAAAAAAAAGGTAGATCAAGTTCCTGGAAGTACTAACAAGACTTGTCAAAGAGAAATTGAGTGACTGGGAGAGATTCAAAGCTAAGCCCAGAGATTTAGGTTCCTCAAAGAGCTCCTGACTCTCCACAGTGGACTGGTTGGCTTTCCAACCCCCAACTCCCACATCTAGACCCCAAGACCGGGTGAGTAACATCTATGTAGAAAGTCTTGAGGGGTTGACCAGATGGGCCCTCTGGCTGGTCAATAGCAGCTTTCCTCCATCTGATGTACTTGACAATGTAAAGTGTAAGGCTCAAGGAGCAGGCCTGGCAAATTCAGATTCCCCAAAGGGACACACAGCCACTGTAGTAACGAGCACGTGGTGAACACAGTAATGGGGACAGTTGTGTAAGTGCTTGAGGGTACATTGCTCTGCAGGAAGGTGAAATGGCCCCCAATAGCTTTCTGCAGGGAACGCCTGTTTAGCAATCCCACCATAAGGAGCACAAAATCAAAGCTCTCGGCCATCCCATCTCTGAACTACCCAGGGTTTAAATTAAGGGCATAAGCATGAGGGCACTCCCAACTGATACATCATACTGCTGCGTTCCTCTCCCCTTCCAGAGAAACACTCAACACAGAGGTGGCTGTTCCAGCAGCCCAGGCTAGGAGCTGTCCTTCCCTCTTCTGTCCCCTTTGCCCCCTCCTCTTCCTCCCTGCCCAGCTCGCGGACAAGTCTTCATCTCCCACTTTATGATCTAAAGGCCAACAAATGTTAATTGAGGGTAGGGCTCTGGCATCAAAACTGGGAAGCCGCCGCTGAACAGCACAGCTCACTTCTTGGAATTATCCGCTGAAATGTTTACAAGAAACAATTACTGAGCGTCCCAGACCGATTCATGAATGCAATTAATGAAAGGCTTGCTCAGAGTTTCCATTTTCTGGTTTGCTTTCAATCCTACTGTATAAACTTGACTTTTGGCACCACTTTCAACAACATTCCACCCCATGATTAAAGGAGGTTAAACGATTCACGGTGCAAAAATGTTAGTGGAAGTCAGACTGGCTGGGGTGGACCGTGAACGCTGCTCGGACACAGTCGTCATTGGACGACACACAGCTTTCCTAAGGTGAATCCAAAGGAAACAGCCAGGGCCTGACTGGGACAGTGGGGAAGCAGGGCATCCAGGCCCTAACTGATCCGCCCTTGGCTGTGCAGGCTTGTTGTCTCAGAACGAGGTGGACATAAGGAGCCCTGGCTTACCAGACTACTCTGTAGCAGCTGCAGGTTTTGCAAAAATAAACAAACCCGGGGAAGTAGCTCTGTTTGGGTTTTTCTGGCCAGCTTACATTCCCATAAGGATGGGTGCCACAAGATAAATGCTTCCTTCTTCCTTCAGTTCTGATGGATACACAGCTGCCTGGCTGCCGTACCTGCTGGGCATGCTGAGGGATCAGAGCTCATTCTCATTCGCCCACTGGAAAAAACCTGCGCCATTTTTGATGTGTTGTGCTCAACTCCCCCTCACCTAAACCCCAGTTTAAAGTTGCTTTCTTCCACCGAAGGAGACATTTCTTTTTTTTTTTTTTCTTTCTCTTTTTTAACCTTTACTTTAAAAAATGTTCTGAACGCAATATGACATTACAGGGACTGTTGGGTTGCCTAATACAAATTCCGAGTGTGTAACAACTCCTGAGCCCGTGTCAGCAGGAGAGGTCAGCTCAGCTAAACAAGCTGCCAAGCCAAGTGGCCGATTCGGGGAAAAGTTTAATGCCGGCTCCAAGTATACAAGGCAATGTAAGATCCAGAATGTAAAGCGATGGCAACAAGGACTTGATCTTAAAATGGCCCATGGCACTGAGTCTTGTTGAGCAAAGTCTAACTGGGCAACTGTCCATGATATGACCCAATGGAAAATTCTAGAAAAAAAAAATTTAACTGAGTGATCCTGTGCAGCCTTTCTTCCCAGGGCACTGCTGTTGACTGGGACTGGAGAACGGAGCTTGCTTCCTTTACTCCCACCCCTTACCTACCCCAGGCTCCCATCATTGGAGACTTTTTCAGTGCAACATCAGGCTAAGAATGTGTGCAGTCTGCAGGGTTGTGAATGTCTGTCCAGGAATCCTTGGTATGGTAGGAAAACGGCTTCCTAAGGAAGTCCTATCTGAGAACATGCCGTGAGCAGTTATTAGAGGGATTAGCTCAGAGACCTGGACTCCAAGAAGCCTCCTATTGTAATTCCTAGTTAACACAATCAATACTGAACTCTGAATTTCCACCAAAGAAGAAAATCAAGGCTCGCTTTTGTGGAGTTACCAAGAGTCAACTTAACCCGACAGGAGACTGCCGGCCAGGCATGAATCCCGAGGGAAGCACAGACAGGAACCATCCGTCATCCTTGTGGCTGCCTGACACAGTCCAGCAAAGTCTTCCTGACAGTTCTCTTGGATCGGCATGCTGGTAGTTATGAATAAACAGCTTCCTGAATTAAGCTGGAGATGCTATCGGGTCAATTCCATTCAGTCATGAGAAGCAATCTCCCTTACTCACTCATTCACTTTGTCTCACATTAGAGGGAACCGAGTAAATTGATCATTCATAAAGGATAAAGAACAAAGGGTAGGATTATCTTGGCAAAAAGCTTAAGTAACTGGGACACTGACCCTCTGCTCTGGAGATGGGATGGTGAGGATGTGGTTCCTTGCAAGGTGTCTTGCTCCTTGGTTTCCCTGATGCCTCCATCGTAAGTTAGCTGAAGTGGGTGGTTTCTCTTTACATGGCCAAGGGTCTTGGATTTTGCCACATGAATTCCATTTACTGCCATCACAGAGTCACCCATCCTACCTGTTTCTTGGGACTCCACCATCTTCTGGGCTGTAAGGACAAAGAAGGGGAAGAATTTTGTAAAGGCACTCTTCATTTTGGGAATCACTACCTTTTAACACTTTTTTTTCTCTTTTTTGCCTTTTATTTTATTTTTTGCTTTTTATTATTATCATTTTATGATATAGTTCCATAGGCCCTGGGATTTCTCTCATCCCTTCCACAAATCCTCCCTCCGAGTTCCCCTATATTATAATTCTTCATAAACAGTCATATGTCCATCATTGCGGGCATGGACAACGGTCTCGGGAGGAACCTGTAGCACGCCAGGTTGTTGCAGTCCTCTGAGCCAGAAATGAGTTCACTCCCAGCTTAGTGCATGCTCAGTCCTGTCCCATAGCCTTTGTCTCTCTAGACAAAATAGCACCCGATTCTGCTCTAGGGGATGGACTGGGCTGTGCAATCCACCCTGTTCCCGCACTGCCTGTCTGGGACCTATCACACTGTCTCTGTTCCCGGTCAAATCAAACAGACCAGCAGGATGGGCAGTTCTTTGTCTGGGTTCACCTCCTGATCTCCCGGTGAACGCCCCTTCCCACATTGTAGCTGGTGGAGTTTCGGCTGCCCATGCAATTTAGATCGCCGCTCACTGAATGCCTCTGGGGCATCGGTCACTACAACAACACACCGTTGTGTCTGCTGCTTTCCCATGTCTGTCAGTCCTCAGGTACCCCTCTGTTGTCATTTTGTCCTCTCCTATTTCCTGGAATGTGCCCTCTCTGCTTCACATTGGCTAATGTTTTTCTGTTTAGACATGTCCTTACCCTATTCCATCACCATAATTCTCTAACACATTTTTAGAAAAAAAAGATTATATTCTACAGTGCCTATAATTGAGACTGGAATAACTCGAAACGTTTCTAAACATAAAAGATCTCATTTTTGTGTCTGCCCTGGCACCACCAACTCTCAGCTAAAATTGAAAAGGATTGGGCCTGGCGCAGTAGCCTAGAGGCTAAAATCCTCACCTTGCATGTGCTGGGATCCCATACAGGCATTGCATCATATCCTGGCTACTCCATTTGCCTTTCAGCTCCCTGCTTTTGGCCTGGGAAAGCAGTCGAGGATGGCCCACAGCCTTGGACCCTGAACCTGCATGGGAGACCCAGAAGAGGCTCCTGGCTCCTGGCTTTGGATTGGCTCAGCTCTGGCCGTTGCAGGCACTTAGGGAGTAAACCAGGGAATGGAAGATCTCTATATTTCTCTCTCTGTAATCCTGACTTTCCAATAAAAAATAAACAATTAAAAAAATAAATAGGATATTATAGTATCTTAGAGTCTACCCGAAATTAAAAAAAAAAAACAAAAAAAACAAAAAACTTGAATTTTGGTTAAATAAGCTACCCAGTTCACATGAAATACTTCTGTGTCCCATAATAACCCTTCCTCCTGAACTTTACCATGTTACTAATTATTCAAAAAAAAACTATTGAGTAGGGCCTCTTTGACGTCAGGCACCTGGGGAGCATCTGTGGCAAAACAGAGCTCAATGACTACATGGGGCTCCCATCCCACGGGAGGGACGCCCAGATCTGCAGGGCATACCAGCTCACACGCAACACACCACAATAAAGCAGGTAGCTGATGTAATAGGTCTATAGGGAAAAGAGGAGGGGGATGAGGGTGCGGGCAGGAGCAACTCAAAACAGGGGCGGGCATGGTGGAAGGAAGAACCGGGCACCTGTTGGAGCAGAGAGGCCAGCCAGCAGGAGTGGGCTAGAGGTACTTGAAGGATAACAAGAAGTGAGTATGTAAGACCACCAGAGGAGCAGGGGCAGAGGGAGGAGTCCTGGCAGACCACGCCCACCAGGCAATGGAAAGTGGAAGGCACTGAAAGGTCAACAAGGCTTTCCAAAGAGGAACATGATGGAAAAGCAAGAAGATGCCTTGCCTCTAAATGAAAACATGTGCCTTGTTTAGAAATGCAGATTTCTAGGCTGATAAAAATGGCACTCACTTCAGCACACTGACGTCAGAAGTCACTTATCATCCATTCTGCTGCCGGCCTTCAGTCTGCGTTAAAAAAGGTTTAGTCGAAGTACACTTCCCATGGTCCAGCCAGGGGTCAGGGAGAAATGAACTTCCTACAGACAAGTACAGTTGAACAGGTTTTCCCAAATGACTCAAGGCTTCCTCTTCCGTGCTTATTTGGAAACTTTACAAACCACTGCCAAACCACCTATTCTACCCTTTTCACTGAGCACCCTTTTCCCAAAACACTGAATGTTGCAGCTGAAAGGAACCTGTGGTGGCCAGCTGGTCCAACCTTCATGTCTCAGGTGAGCAAAGGTTCAGGACCTAAAGCCACAGGAATTAAGTAAGGCTTGTTAGGAGGGGGAAGAGCAGAGCTTGGATCCCATCAGACTCAGGTTCAAGTGCAGACTTCTAGAGTTCCGGCTCAATGTGATGGGAGGGAAGAGATTGCTCAGCTTTTCTCTCAACATTTTTTTTAGTGGTCCCTGCTTCTTTGAGGGACACGGTAAGAACGAAAAGATGTGGCCTAGCACTGACTTACATGATGCTAGCACATCCAAAACCTAGAAGGTATTGTCATCATGGTTATTGAAACCCTAGGGGGATAGCGCCATGGTGTAGTACTCTAAGCTTCCACCTGCAGCACTGGCATCCCATATGGGCACAGGATCAAGTCTCAGCTACTCCACTTCCGATGCAGGTCTCTGCTAATATGTCTGGGAAAACAACAAAGGATGACTCAAGTGCTAGGGCACTTGGAAGGAAGGAAGGAAGGAAAGAAGGAAGGAAGGAAGGAAGGGAGGGCCGGGATAGAGGGAGGCAGGAAGAGGAAGGGGAGGGAGGGAGAGAGAGAGAAGGGAGGAAAGGAGGGAGAGGAAGGGAGAAGGAGGAAGGAGGAGGGCAGAGGGGGATGAAGAAAGAGAAAGGGAGAGAGAGAACCCCCAAGAGTCCTCACCTTCTGGCCTGGGGCTTTCTCCCTTGGCTCACTTCCCTACTAAGGGACAGAGCAGTGTTTAGCCCATTGTGTTTCAGCATTCTCTCTGCCATTTGTTCCAGAAGTATTTAGCAGGCACCACCACACACCAGGTGCTGCTGCACGTATGGGTGGTCCTGTGGTGAACAAGAGAACTGTGCTCTCAGTCTGTACAAACCACTGGGTGGGCTGGTGGCTTTAAGCTATGGGGAGGAGCTGCCCTGGGGCTCTCTTCCTCCCTATGGGTACCCAGCCCTGGGAGTGACACTCTGGGCCTCAGAGCAGACCCTGGCAGCACATCATTTTGTAGGGGACAATGGATAAACCTCAAAAGGAAACAGTAAAGGAATGACTCCATTTCAGACATTCCTTTGGCACCTGCTGTATACCACATTTGTGCTCAATTCCTGAGTTACAAACACAGAAAACCACCATGTCCACTGCAGTTGCTCGGCCAAGCTGGGGACAGAGAGGCAGACGTGTAGGGGATTAAGGTGTGGTCCCCACTGGGTCTGGAAGAAGCACAGATGGTAGAGAAGTCTGGGGGGTGAGGGAGAGGAGGAAGAAAACCTCACAGAGGCAGAGCCTGACAAGCATCTGGGAGGATTCCCAGGGGACAAACACTTCAAATAAGAAGGACTCCATGGAATACTACTTGGCCATTTAAAAGAACAAAATTCAACTACCTACAACGAAATGGTCCCAACCACAGAACATTATGCTCAGTGAAATAAGACAACCACAAAAGGACAAACATAGGCAACCTTCATGCAAAATACAAGATCAATAGATATATAAGTAAACATATATATGTATTTACATATATTTATCTAGAGGAACTATACAATGGATACAACTATACTGTGAAGTAGAGATACATTGCTGCGTGAATCTTTGCTTCTGAATAAAAGATGCACTACCAGTGAAACTGTTAAACACATCTTGACAATTGGATGCTGGAAATTCTACCATTGTCTATGCCTACAATGTCATGATACACTTAAAGAAGGGCAGACTTGTAACTGTTGCTAAAGAGCTACACTGTCCTTATATTACAGGAAAAACAGTGGAGGGGGAGGGGAAGAGCGAAAGGGGAAATTTCTGAGCCTAAGGAACTATGAAAAACTAAATAAATGAAACAATAAAGCAACAACAAAAAAATAAGGAACAGAAGTGAGGAGTCAAGGTTGGCTTCATGCACAAGCGTTCTACATGGCCAGGCAGGTGAGACTTGCGATAAGAGCCCCATGTCCTACCCTGTCCCGGGCCCATCAGACCACTGCGTGAATGGTGAGAGTTAGAACAGGCTTCTTTTCTGAACGGCTGCCCCAACCTTTTCTTTTTTTAAAGATTTATTTTTATTATTATTATTTTTTTATTGGAAAGGCGGATATACACAGAGGAGAGACAGAGAGGAAGATCTTCCGTCCGATGATTCACTCCCCAAGTGAGCGCAATGGCCGATGCTATGCCGATCCGAAGCCAGGAGCCTCTTCCGGGTCTCCCACGCGGGTACAGGGTCCCAAAGCTTTAGGCCATCCTCGACTGCCTTCCTGGGCCACAGGCAGGGAGCTGGAAGGGAAGCGGGGCTGCTGGGATAGAACCGGCGCCCATATGGGATCCCGGGCGTGCAAGGAGAGGACCTTAACCACTTGCGCCACCGCGCCGGGCCCGGCTGCCCCAACCTTTTAACATGCTCCTAGGCACTGCCCATGTGCACCCTGCCCAGAGGCTGCGGGAAGGGGTATTCCCGGTTTACTGGGATACCTGCCCGCTTTCCAAAGAAAAGCAATGAACATTTGGTAGGAGTGGTCCCCTGGAAGCTCCTGGGACTCCCAATGGCACAGCCTGGCAAGGGGCTGTTTAAGGGCTTCCATGAGGGGTGACACAATCTGATGTACATGCTTCCTGACAACTTTATGAATGACAGAGACAGTGATCACTTGCCACAGTCCACTGGGAGACAGGGGTCACGGGCTGGGGGGCTCAGCTTCCCCAGGCTCTGCTGGGCTGGAGCCTAGTGAGCCAAGCGCAGGACAAGGACAAAGCAAGAGGGGAAGCAATGGTAAAGAAGGTGACAGCCAAGGGCTCGCAGACAGGGCGCTTGACTGGCAAGCAGGGGAGCATTGGGTGATAGGGGAGTGGAGGAGAGGACTGGAGGTGACTGTCTGGCTCCAGTAAGGGGGAGGGATGGTGCCAGCAACAGCAGCTCCACTTCCATCCCTAACTCCTATCTGAACACAGTGATGGGTGGGATCTGTGGAGATGACTCCTCCCCTTTCATTTTCTTAAACCAGGGAAGCCAAACCTTCCGACCACAGTCCCTACCCCAACTATTGATAACAACCATCCACGGAGGCAAGGGATGGGGGGCTAAGGCTAGGGTGTGGCAGGAGAGGGGTGTGCAGCAGGGTGTCCTGATGGTGGCAGTTACCCAACAGAAGCCACCCTTTCTAAATGGCAGAGAGACTGCGGCCATCAGATCCAGGGAGCTACCCCATGAGGGAGTTCCAAAGCAGGAGAGCACAAATGTTTCTTTACATGGGGCAACCCAGGGGTGTGTGTGCTTCTGCAATGACAGTGGCCTTGGCTATCATTGTTTCCTGCGAACCACTGACATGGGCTTCACAGTGGAGGGGAAGGCAGGGTGGAGAGGAGATGTGTTGGGGTGTAACAGATGGGCACAAACACCAGGCCAGGCAGCTCTGATTGTAAGGGGGACAGGCAAATGTCCACTTGTACAAGGTTTCCACATGTGAGCAGCACCAGCTCAGGGCATGCAACATGTGTCTGGCCTCCAAGCTTATAAACAAGAATAGATCATGAACCACAGGGTGGGCAGCCCTCATGCTGGCTTGGCAGAGGGACCGTGGGCTCCAGGATCATGTTCTTTCCCATCACAGCAGGCTCCATGCTCTTGCAACTGCTGAGCCTTTCTTATCTCACCAATCTGATACGCATGTGGGCAAAATTTCTGGAAAGTTCTTTGGAGATGACCCTGGTACAGCTATAATTGAGCATGACTATGAAAGAACAACACAGCTATTGTGGTGCGTCTTACTTAAATCCGGCACTGGCCCTTGCACAAAGCCCCCGGCTTCTGCAGCCCTGTCTGAAATCTTGGCACCTGTTCCCCTCCCAGTGTGGGCGTGTGGTCCACAGACTCCATTATGTGGCTGCCTCCTTCTTCTGGGTCCCATTGCAAGATACCTTCCAGAGCCAGCTGTCCTATAATGGAATAACTGCTGCCACAGGGGCTCTATCCCACTGTCTTTAGGACCTGAGTTGTCTTAGATATTTGCGCTACTCCTGTCTCTCTCTCCCCGCTCTACATGGCAAGCACTCAGGACTTAGAAGGGAGTCCAACGCTTACTAGAGGTTCATTGAACACCAGAGTGACTAAGCCACTTAATGACACACTTGGTTGCCACGTCATGGCAGGAGGCACATGACCTGCGCTATTCTTGTTCCTGGGCCCTACCCTTCCCCTTTATCAGGCACCAGATAGGCAAACTGGGATCAATTGGGCTACGAAGACATGATGAGCTACATGTGGAACTCCCCCCCCCCGACAACACTATGGCAGGGGAAGGTGGGTCCCGGATGCAGAAGGACCACTCAATCACTCCCACGGAGGCTGCATGGAATGGGGGTTGCTAGACTTCTTGATTCTCCATAAAAAGTCATAAATCTGAATTCTTCAACTTTGCAAATGTTGGTGACTAATGAAAAGGAAATGTTCACATGTCAACCAAGTCTGATGGCCAGGAAATCGTCTTCTGACTCTTGCTTTTCTGTCACTATATACTCATCCCTCTGTACCATCCTTGTTAGGAGAGATACAGCCTGTTCTGTCTGCTCCTGGGGACATCGTTTCCCAATGGTTTTGAACACATACTTTAAAAACAATCATCAAGTTAGGACAAGACCCTGAACATATATATTGAAGACTGGAGTGACTCAGTCATATTTTTCCGATATGTTTCACAGCACACTCTCCTGTCTTCCATTATTCCTAGTCTATTTAATGTCTTTACAAACAACAACAAAAATGAAAACAAAAACTATATTGGTATGATGCACTAAGTTGTCATCTGACAGCCAGGTGTTTTGCAGACAGTCTGAAAAACCCTTAGGATGTCCTGGATTGGGGGCAGTCCAACTGCTGACAGCATCCCTAGGAACAGTCCCAGGTCAGACACCTGCCAGCACATTTGGCACTAGGCAGAGTCCCAGGCAGCTCCATTTTCATATTCACACAGGAGCAGAAAAGCATTTTCAGAGACATAAGGTGAGTGCATGCTGTACAAGTCTCCATCCTCATGAATTTTTAATGGAAATTAACTTTCTGAATTCTAATTTTTTTAAAAAAAAAATCACTTCTTTCCTACCCAGGAAAACCATCCATAGGAAACCCTTCTGCAAATACTCTTTTCCTGTTGGGCAATACTTTTAAGAAACTGGGATACTTTGATATTCTTTATAAACACCCAGAGAGGTACACGTACAATGCTCCTTAACCACCTTTTGCTCAATATTAACTCTGTCTCAGTCTATGTCACAGTCATTCAGAGTCAGGAAGCAAATCACAGAAATATAGCTGCTGTTCTCCAATCCAAGGTGCTCCCCCCAACCAGGGCCTCAAGGATGTTCAGGGACCTTACTCTCGGCAGGCAGTGGAGGGCCCTGGGAAGCTGCCCGGAACAAGCGTGCCCGGGCGCTGCTGATCCTTCTCATCTTGGCAGGGTCCACCGGGGGTCGAGGTAAGGACAGGCAGTGGTCCAGCTCCACGCTGGGAGGTGTCGGGGCTTTTGGCTTCTGGAAAGAGATGTTGGGAGGTGATTGGCAGGCATTTCTGTGCTTCGTGTAAAAGACTCACTTTCCCAGAGCTGTCCCTCCAGGCAAAGCTCGCTTCAGTCAGCCCCCTCCCCGCTGCACACACACATGGATACCATTGTTCATTTCCATTTAATTGTGTCTGTCAATTGAATTTAACCATTTAACCACTCTGCCATCATGCTTATTAGCATGTTTGGAGAAAACAGGCCACCCATGCTGGTAAGCAAATATTACCTGAGTAAGAGATGGTCAAATGAGGTAGAGGGCAGTAAACACATTTGATAAATGTTTATGCTCCATTCAGCCAGAAAACATTATCCTTCTATATACCAAGAATTAAACAGAGGCATAATTACCAGCTCCACATACTAGGAAATTGAGATTTTGTGGGTTTTGGCAATAATATTTTTAAACTACTCCAGGATAAGAAGTAACAAAATATAAACATCAAAGAGGTTGTCTTGGAATTGCAATATAAAAATTTTTATTTCTTATATTTCAGGTAGTATAGATTGACATCCTTTTAAAAAAAAGGAATATAACTGGCAAAATTCTGGTTCCTTGAAGACCTTTAAGAAGCAACACCAGTAGCAGGCTCTGTGCTGAGGGCTCCCTCCAGTCTAACCTCCAGAGGACAGTGGCCTTGAGCCCATGCCACCTGCTGGTCATCCCCTCCCCTCTCTCCGTCAGCACAGGGAACAGCCTGCTGGCAGCAGGTGCTTCCAGCTGGCCAACCACAGACAGGATCACACTGCAGTCACCTCTACAACATGTGGAATGAATGACTCACTATCTAGTAAGTTAATCAACAATTAAAGGGAAAAAATTAAAAAGGATCCCATGTGAAATTTAAGTGAGGTAATCTGGAAAAATGGGTGAGGTCAAATATCACGTATGACATGTTATCCCAAACATTTGCTCTCGCACACAGAGAACACACATACGTCTACATTTTTAGTTCCCCTGCCAAAAAGTTGTGGATGACATTCCTCAAAGCATATTTGTTTCCTCCGGTTCACCAGCATCCAGAATTGATTTGTCCAACACAGTTGATTTTATGACTTTAAAATCAAATTTTTCTAGTTTTTATAAAGGTGAATAAATTAATCCACATAAGATAGAAGAAAAAAATCTCTCTGGGATCAAACAGACTTGGGATATAATCTACTTGCAATGCATATGAACTTGGGCCAACTGTTTGCTTTTCTGAACTAGCCCAGCTACGACTCTGGGAGAGCAGTTTTCTTTTTACAGAGATGTTGACATTAATATGATTCTGGCTGGGGAGGTTCCAAAGATGCTCTATCTCCTATGCAAGCTGCCCTGTGCTAATTCACCCAAGGTCAAGGGCCTGGCCTTTGACGTGACCTTCCTGGCACAGAGACTGGCGGAGATAACACTCATTTGGCTCTTCCTGGCACAGGGATTGGTGGAGATAACACTCATTTGACTCTCCACACGTTGTGGAGGTTGCACTCCACCTGCGGACTAAGCAGTTATTTCACCATCTTAGGCTTCCCCATTTGTTGCCAATTTGTTGCCTTGAAGCGAACGGGAACAGGACCATCCAGTGTATAACTCAGGAGAACAAGTGCTTTATGTTCAATCCTCAAACATGAACTCCATGAGGACAATGCTGATATTGAAGATGGATGGAAGATTTCCTTATCTCAAAACATCTGTCCCTTGTAGGTGCCTTAAGACCAAAGCAGAGACGGAAAAGCATACCCAACAACAACACAGAGTGAACGCCCCTTCCACAGATGCCTGAGCTGTGAAAATGCTCCAGGACTTGAGAGGATGGTGTCCAAAACTGATTTTTCCCCCCCACTAAAGACAGCAACTCTTTTAAGCTCTTTATGGAAGGTGAGATAGAGCCCCATAAGTGTTTCTTGATAAAATGAGCTATTTAGGGGCTGGCATTGAAGTTCAGCATGTTAAAGCTGCCATCTAAAATGTGAGTATCCCATATTGGTGCCAATCTGAATCCCAGTTGCTCCACTTCTGATCCAACTCCCTGCTAATGTGCCTGGAAAAGTACTGAAAGATGATCTAAGTGCTTCGGTTCCTGCCACCATGTAGGAGACATAGATGGATTTCTGGGATCTTGGATTTAGCCTATCCCTGTTGTGGCCATTTGAGGAGGGAACCAGAAGATGGACAACATCTCTCTCTCTTCCTCCCCCTCTCTCTCTCCGTGTGTGTGTGTATGTGAGAAAGAGAGAGAGATTTTGTCTTTCAAATAAAATAAAAATTAAGTCTTGAAAATAAAGAAACTTATTAGGGTGGATATTGCAGCACAGCAAGCTAAGCCTCACTTAGGATGCCCAAATCCTACATTAGAGCGCTAGCTCAAATTCCACGTGTGCTTCCAGCTCAGATCCCTGCTAATAATGCCTTGGGAGATAACAGCTTGGGCTTTTGCCACTCATGGAGAAGACTCTGGTGGAATTCCTGGCTCCTGGCTTGGCTGCTGGGAGTATTTGAAAAGTGAACCCGCAGATGAAAACATCTTTTTTTTTTGTCTTCCTCTCGCCCTCCTTAAGTAGAAATAAGGTTTTGTTTTTTTTTTAAACAAAGAAAACCAGTGAACTAGTTAGCAGTGTCTTTCATGCTAGGTTTTTACAAAATGTTCTTCTACTTCATGAAGTGAAGATGAGAACTGATGAGAACTGCTAACACTTTCTTTCCTATCAAACTCAAAAATATTTAGAACTTACAGAATGTTGCAAACACTTAAGCAAAATCTAAATATGTCTCCACAAGAGGCCCTTATCCCCAGATGCTGTTGCAGGACACCAACTAGTGACCTGCATCCCTGGGGTGTGGGACAGCTGTGTGAAGGTTTGTTCCTGGCTGATGAAACCACTTCAGTTCAGTGATGCCACAAACACTGCCTTTGTAAAAAAACCAATCAAGGAAGACGTGATCCACAGGACATAGAAAAGATGCACTGGCCAGGCCTCCTCCCAGCACTGTGGACAGCCTTGCTTCCTGTGGGCTCACCACAGTGCCACTCCACCCCAGAACGTCACTCCTCCAGTCTTTGGAAAACAGGCACCTGTGCACACGCACACACACACACTTACAAGTCAGAAAGCAAGTATCAGCAATGCTTCCCCACTACATCACCTTTCAAAATGTGCCAGTTCTGTGTGCATTTCCACTGCTAGGGCTTTCCCCATGGGACTCTGTCAATCTCAGTATGAGACCTTCTGCTGAACTGTCACTGCTTGCTTCAGAGAGAGTATAAGGGGGCAAAAAACAAAACAAAACAAAACAAAACCCCAAAACCCACCATGGCTTTGCCACGCTTGCTCCACTTTTTCTTATCCTGGACCGCTTCCCACTCCCCAAGGCATCTGCATGTTCCTACATCCCCTTTTTTTCTACCATATATTGAAATTTTCTTCTGCCTGTCAAATACTTGGAGCAAAGCTCAGGTAGAATACTAAAACAGCAGCTTCAAATAACCTACTCTGTTACCCTGGGGTGATTCTGATCCCCAGTATGGATTGAGTTTTCCTGTTTTGGATGCTGGTTGTTGTTTGTGTGACTGTATCCTGTTGTTCTTAGGATTTATCTTTTCTATATGTCAATGAAGAGTTGACTGAAGTCACTGAACTCTGGAATGATGTTTGGCTCTGTGGTTAGCATGCCTGTATCTCAATTCCAAGTGCCTGGATTTGGATCCAGGCTCTGAATCTCAATTCCAGATTCCTGCTGGTCTGAATCCTAGCAGGTAGCAAATAATGGTTGGGATAGTTGGGTCCCAGAGTTTCCAGTTCCCGGGTTCAGACAGGCTTGGCCCTGGTCACTGGGGCCTCTTGGAGGGTGGCCCAGCAGACAGAAACTCTGTCTCTTCATATCTGACTACATAAGCCCAGGCCATGGCTCATCAGGTTAAGCCACCACTGGCAATGCCAGTCTCAGCTACTCCACCTCTAATCCAGCTCCCTGCTAATGCACCTGGGAAAGTAGTGGAAGACTGCCCAACTGCTTGGGCCCCTGTACCCGTGTGGGAGACCCAGATGAAGCTTCTGGCTTCTGACCTCAGCCTGGTCCAGCCTCAGCCATTGTGGTCATTTGGGGAGTGAATCAGAGGATAGAATACTTTCTCTCTTTCTATCTCTCCTTCTCACTGTCTCTATAATTCTTTCCTTCAACCTAAAAATAAATACTTAAAGAACAAACAACTCAGGGCCCGGCGCGATGGTGCAGTGGTTAAGGTCCTCGCCTTGCACACCCGGGATCCCATATGGGCACCAATTCTAATCCCAGCAGCCCCACTTCCCTTCCAGCTCCCTGCCTGTGGCCCGGGAAAGCAGTCGAGGACAGCCCAAAGCTTTGGGACCCTGCACCCACGTGGGAGACCCGGAAGAGGCTCCTGGCTTCGGACCGGCATAGTATCAGCCGTTGCGCTCACTTGGGGAGTGAATCATCGGACGGAAGATCTTCCTCTCTGTCTCTGTCTCTCCTTCTGTATATCCGCCTTTCCAATAAAAATAAAATAAATCTTTAAAAAAAAAGAACAAACAACTCTGAAGTAAAGCAATCATTTTATGTAACATGAGAGGATTTCTTACATTAGTTTTATTTTGAATGCAGAACCTAACCATTCTGCAGTAAAAAGAAATAATAATTTCAGAGACATTAAACAGATATAAAGCCCAATCTCACTTTAGCCTAATACCCAATTTTCAAATTTAAAAGTTGATACAGTTTGACTGGGACCAGATTAACTCTAGAAATGGACATTTTTAATAGACAGTAGATTGGAGTGAATGATTTCTCCCAGAACTGCAGTAATAAAGTAATTTATGAGAGCCAAACATTAGAGCCATTGAATAAAGAGCCACCCTACAAAAAGTGGGAAGCACTGGACCATTAAACTGGTACTTGGGCTCTGGCTGGTTCCAACCCAAGTGGTCTCCAAGGCCATAGGAGTAAGAATTCACGGGCAATGATGCCTTGACAATGATGTGTTGTATACTGATCCATGCTCACTATTCAGGGACTTCATTTTTGCTAGCTGTGCTATAAGAATAACATTCTAACAAATATTTCAAAACTATGCAATACATCTGAGATGACTAGGGTCAACTGGATAATGACTGTGCATTAAACAATAGTCCTGAGTAATACTAACTTTCTGAAGCTGTGCTCATAGACATGTGGTTATGTGGAAACTGTCCTTGCCCATATGAGATACACATGAAAATTCTCAGGAATGAAGTTTCAAAATGTCCATAATTTATTTCCAAGCTGCCCATCAAAAACAAACATGGAACAGGTGCTTTGCCTAGCAGTCCAAACATTGGTTAAGATGTCTGTTCTTCAAGGCATGGAGTCAAGTTCCAGACAGAGCTGCTATCTTCAGCTTCCTGCTAACGTGGATCCTGGGAGGCAGCAGGAGTGCTTGAACAGCTGGGCTGCTGCTACCTGGAAATCTGGATAGAATTCCTGGCTCGTAGCTTAAGATTTCCCAGCCATTGAGAGCATTTTAGGAGTGAATTGGCAGATGGAAACTTTCTCTTGCTGCCTCTCACATAAGTAAATATAAAGCAAACAAGCATACACACACACCAGCACACACAGTTACCTCTGCCGTCTCTGGCTCATGCAGTCGGACTGTTACACCCAGAAGAAGATGGAGGCTTCTTCCCTGAAGAGGGTAAAAAGGTAGTTCCCTAACAGGATCACTAAGTCGGAATTTATCTTATAGTAAACACCCCCTTTTTAAAAGTTTTATGGATTTACTTCATTTGAAAGGCGGAGATAGAGACAAAAACCCAGAACTTTCATCCATCAGTTTACCTGGAAAAAGCCCACAATAGCCAGGTCAAAGCCAGAATCCAGGAACTCAGTCCAGGTCTTCCACACATGTGCAGGGACACAAGCATGTGAGCCATCACCTGCTGCCTCCCAGGGTGTACATTAGCAGAAACAGGGAGTCAGAAGGCAGCAGGAGCCAAGGACTTCCAATACAGGATGCAAGAATCCCAAGTTGCACCTTAACCAACTTGCCATATGCCTGCCCCACATGAAGTGCCTTTATTGTTGAATGTCAGGCTACTTACACAAATGGGTATTCATCGAATATTTACATCCTGAGTACTAGACATTCCTGCTGTCTTCTTCTACCTGAAATCTATCAACCACCCTATATATTCCAGAGAAGAGCTTTCAAGATAGTTCTTCCATAGAGACTAGTGCTTATGAAGCTGCTGGTGGGGAGCTCCCCCAGCAATACAGCCAGGCCAGACCCCTCCAAGTGGAGATGTGGAAAGTTACACCTGCAAACTGGCCATCTAATCGCAGGTACCCACTCTGAAGAATGGCCAGCCAAGCAGTGAAAGACATCCAAAGCACGCTTCCAGACTGCAAGACTGGCCAAAGCAAACACAAGGTGCAAACGACTACATGGTGAGGAGCAACCTTGGTTTTAAAGTATCAAAATGGTACTAATGCTCTCAGCTAAGATGCTGCAATCATTAAGCAAGAATGAAAATGATTTTGAGAGAAAAGGTACCTTTTAAAAATTATAAATTTGATAGTAGAAATGAAAAAACTCAACCAAGGAATTAAAATCAATAAGTGTCTTCCCAAAATAGATGCAAGACAAAAATAAGAAAGTTGAGACACCAGTTCAGGAGACCCAACAGCTGAAGGGCAGGCACTAGGAAGAGCACACCTAACAAAAAAGCGAAGAAAGGGCCCAGCGGTGTGGCCTAGTGGCTAAAGTCCTCGCCTTGAACCCGCCGGGATCCCATATGGGTGCTGGTTCTAGCCCGGCAGCTCTACTTCCCATCCAGCTCCCTGCTTGTGGCCTGAGAAAGCAGTCGAGGACGGCCCAAAGCCTTGGGACCCTGCACCCATGTGGGAGACCTGGAAGAAGCTTCTGGCTCCTGGCTTTGGATTGGTGCAGCGCCAGCTGTTGAGGTCACTTGGGGAGTGAATCATCGGACGCAAGATCTTCCTCTCTCTCTCCTCCTCTGTATATCTGACTTTTCAATAAAAATAAATAAATCTTTAAAAAAAAGTGAAGACGATATCATCAAAGTAGCAAAATAATAATTCCAAGAGTTGGAAAGTATGAAAGCATAAAGGGCCCTTCTGGGGCAGGTGCTGTGGTACAAAGTTAAGCCACCACCTGCCACAATGGCATTTCATATTGGAGTCCTGCTGCTCTGCTTCCAATCTAGCTTTCTGCAAATGTGCCTGGGAAAGGAACAGAAGACAACCCAAGTGCCTGGGCCTCTGTTACTAGCAGACCTAGATAGAGCTTGGTGTGCTGGCTTCAGCCTGGACCAGCTTTGTCCAACCATCACAGCCTTTTAAGAAGTAAACCAGTTATGTCTCTCTGTCTTTCTCAATCTCTTTCCTTCCCCCCATCCACTGTGTGTGTATGTGTGTTTGTATGAGTATAGCTATGCTTTCAAATAAATGATTTTAAAAATTTTAATAAAAATAAAAAGGACCCTTCAAGTGATAAGCATAATAGATAAAATCATAATTACAAAAAAGCCATTATCATGAAATTTTAGAGCACTAAAGCACTCATTTTACAAACCTCCAGAGATCAATAAATAGGAAGCAGTGCTTTAAACAATTAATTCTCACAACACTTCCTCATGAAACTCTAGATAATAACCACCCATGGAAACGATGAAATCAATAAGGAAAGAACTTGAAATAAAGGAAATTGGAAGGCGAGGAGGAACAGCACAAGGAGGAAGGGCCGCTTCCCCAAAGATGACAGTGAGGAGTCCAGGGAAAGTGGCTGAATTGATTGAATACTGCCTGTGTCTGAACAGCCAAAGAGATACAGACCCCTGGGGATGAGTTTAAGGCTGAAACAGTAGTAACATGAAACCAAAAAAGCAAGGCAATTACTAATGCCAGGAGAAACAAAAGGTTGTACAGGGATGAAGAAGCAATCATCATTAATCAACATTAACAAGGCTCTGCCATGAACAGAATTGGCATTCACATGGAAAACACATCTGACAAAAATCACTCTGCATCTATTCCGGGGACAGCAGTAGAAACTGAAAGGATGGACATATTATGCAAAGGTGACACCAAGGATAAGAAAAACCCTCATTTTAGTGGGAAATCATTAGAGAATTCCTTACCCTTTTAAGTCCAACAGTGACTGTGGCATTTTGGAAATGCAGATGTAATGAGCAAAAGAGCAAGTGAAAGCCACAGAGGAAGGAATGACAGAAAATAAGGAAACAGGAGACCATAAGACCTTGTTGCTGCTTTGTGACAAATCTTTGTATTGATCTCTTATATAGATAACACCTATGCATCATGCATGTACAGTTCGAACACAAATTTTTACACATGGGCTAAAAAATAAAATTATACATATAACTGCTTTGAAAATGAAGACATCTTGAAATATTCTTCTTACCAAGTTGCCATCTGTTTTTAAAATCATAAGATTACAAACTACAGAAGTGTTTCATTAGCTATTAAGCAGTACATTTAAGTTCACAGGATAATTCTCTCAGCATCTGTTAAGTGCTGATTCTGAGTACCTGCGATCTATTTAGCTCTACAATACTGGTGGTGATGTCAAGTACTCACCAGCTCTAGTGGGCTGAGACGTGTGCCAGAGATAGGCCTGGAATCAGATGACTCAAAACTGGACGCATGGAGGCTAGCATAAGAGATGGTGCAGAGCATTAGTTTGTGGAGAACTGTTTCTTTTATTTCCAGTACAAGTTAGTTAGCGCTAGCTAGAAAGCAAGTGAAAGCATCCAATGTGTATGCCTTGAAGAAAGAGTACTCTTAAAATGCTATGGTGCTTAAAACATTTTATTAGCAAGTCTCTTTTTATCACTTTGAAGAAGACTAATATATTGAATAATGAATAAGAAGAGATATAGAGTTTTTTAAGTTTTATTTGTATCACTCTGTTAAGCTGATACAACATCCACTATTCACCATTTCTGAACCCAAGGTCTACAGTCATCTGTAGGAATTCTGAACATGAGTCAAACTGAAAAAAAAAAAAACCAAGCTATCATAAAAGTTAATCAACAGACAATAGAAGAAAGATCACAAGATCATTTCAATAGATGGTAGAAAAAGCACTTGACAAAATCCTATGCCCATTCTTGATTCAAAAGTCTCTAAGTAAATCAGGAACAGAAGGGAACTTCTTCAGTTTGATAAAGTGTTATCTAGAAAAGTCCTTCACCTCACATCACACTTCATGGTGAATAACTTGAAGCTTTCCAACCACCCTCTCATTGTTGCTTTTCAACATTGTACCTGCAGATCCTTGCTAATGCAATAAGGCAAGAAAAGGAGACAAAATGCATCCAGATGGGGAAAGAAGAAATACAACTGTCTTTACTTAAAGATCATATGAACATCTAAAGTAGAGTATGTTAAAAATTTGACCCCCAAATTTCTTGGAATTAATAAATGTACACAAATAATGTCCAAATGGAAATTAAAATGAAGTTACAATACCATTTATACTGGTGCCATTCAAAGTGAAATACTATTGCAAAATTTAACAAAACCTACATAAGATCTGTACAAGACAAACTACCGGAAAACTCAACGCAAGTAATCACAGATAGGCGGACTACCGACAAGATGTCAGTTCTTCTCAGTCTGATTTGTATATTTCATGTAATCCCAATTAAAATCCTAGTAAGTAGTAGTGGCTTTTGACAAACTGATGCTACAGTAAACCCAGAGAGGTCAAATCCCCAGAGGGGTCAACATAATGGGAAGAATGGATGAGAAGAATGAAAACAGAAGATTGCTACAACCTGACTCCACGACCTCACACAAAACTACAGGGATCAAGATGGTGTAGTGCTGGCAAAAGAACAAAGATCAATGCAACCAAACACGGAATCCAGAAACATACTCTACAGCACAGTCAACTGATCTTTGACACACGAGCAAAGGCATACTGGGTACTCCTTGATTCAACAAAGGAGTTTCATCCCAACAGATCCCTCGTCGGTTGAAAGCACTGTTTGATCAGCAATGCGTTTACCATCCTTAACTTACTTAACATTCTAGCTTAGCAACAGAACACACCAGCGTGTGAGTTGTTTACCCTCCTGACTGCAGGACCGTGACCTCCTGATGCTGCCCAGCATCACAAAAGAGTACCCTACCGTCCACTGACTACAGCACGGTAAAGTTGAAAAATCTTAGCTTTTCCAACAAGACAACTGGACATCTGCATGGAAAAAAAAGAGAATAAAGAAAAAAAGCCACAAACTGAAAGAAAGTACTTGCAAAAGATATGTAAAATAAAAGACTGTTTCTACAAAACACATAAAAGAATTCTTAAAATTTAACATTAAGAATACAGTTCATTAACAATGGATTAAAAAGTGGGTAACAGAACTTAACAGACATCTGGTCAGAAAAAGGGAAAGGGTTAAGCATTTGATTAGATGTTCTGTCCCATAGATGAGATGGGAAAAGTATATTATACACCAAGATACTACTGCACATTGACTAGAATGGTCAAAATCCAGCACACCAACACCACGAAGCTCCAGTGGTGATGAGGAAGGAGAGGCACCCTCATTCATTGCCAGTATGAACGCAAGCCCGTACCAGCCACTTTGGAGGACGGTTTGTCAGTTTCTTATAAGACTTTCAGTATCCTCTGAGTCAATGACCCAGTGGTTGTGCTCCTTGGTCTTTATCTAAGGGAGCTGAAAACGATCCACACAGGAACTTACACCTGGGTATTTACAGCAGCTGTGTCTGTAATTGCCCAAACTTGAAAATAAATAAGATGCCCATCAGTAAGTGAATGGAGAAATCAGTTATGATGCATCGGACAATGGAATGTTATTTGGGACTAAGAAAAGTTAGTCAGTAGGCCATGAAAAACCACTGAAGAAACTTGAATGTATATTATTGAATGAAAGAAGCCAATCTACAAATGCAATGTACACTGTGATTCCTGACTATACAAGAGTGTAGGAAAGGCAAAACTAGGGAGGCAATAAATGTGGTTGATAGAGTATAAATTGAGCAGAAGACTTTGAGGGCAGTGAAAACTGGTCTGTGTTATATCACAACAGCAGATACTGTAACATAACTACTTACCCGTGTCTTGTCATTATATATTTGTTCAAACACACAGACTGTACAACGCCCAGGTGGACCATGGTGAAAACTTGAACTCTGAGTCACAATGATGTGTCAGTTATAGCCAATGTGCCACTGTGAGTGTACTGATAATGGAGGAGACCACGCATGTGTGGTGCGGGGGCAGGGGTGTGGAGGAGGGAGTCTATGGAAATCTGTAGTATAATTTCCTATCAAAGTCACCATGACCCTGAACCTGCTGTCAAAAAAAAAATCAAGCCTATTGCCAATAATGGTCTTCAATAACCAGTGGCAAGCATTGAATCTAGCATGTCACAATGCTTACTGCCAGCTCCTGAATCCAACCTCCTGCTCAGGCAGACCCTGGGAGGCAGTGGTGACAGCCCCAGTAGCTGGGCTCTCACCACTCACCACGGGGACCTGGAGTGGGCGCCTAGTTCCTGGCTTTGGCCCTGGTTTCTTTCTGGTGGTATGGGCATTTGGGGAAAGAGCAGCTGTAACTGGTGGCTTAAGAATCTGAGCACACATCGAGGTGAAACACCCTCATACCTGAAGGTGGAAGGCGGCCTGTTCTCGGGCGTTCTTGAAGATGCAGGTCCGAACAGCTTTCTCTGGTCTTCCTGCGGAGTAAAGGGCCTTTGTGTTTTAACCGTTCTCAGCGCATTTCGTGCTTCGCTGATGATTTCCGCACTGGTCTTCAGTTTGGATGCCGAGGGTCTATAAAACGGATCCAGTTTTTCTAGCTTTTTCTCACTTGGAGACAACATCTTTTCTCTTAATGAAAAACGTTCATCAGTTGGTCCCCACACCCTGCAAATAAACACATGACACAAAATCACCCACTATTTTTTTTTTCACCCAGTCCTTAAACCTATCCGTGACTCAGGAGGTCCTCCATGTTGAGCTTGAAAGACAGTCACCATTTTTAACTAAAAATCCACTGAGCAGTAGAAAGGTTGGGATGGGAGAACAGCTCTCAAAGCTGTAAGCTGCACAGCTGTGTCTTCGTGCAACTGAGGGCAAAAATGTGCCATGAAGAAACCCAAGATGAAAGCTACACTGGGGGAGAAAGGAGACCAATCAGAAAAGAAGACAGAGCAAGAACATGGAATCATCTTAGAGTCTTTGACCTGTAAGGAAACTCTGGGGGTCTCTTAGCATTTGTACCTAAGGTCTCTTCCACGTCCCTTCTGCCTTTCCACACAAAACCTTAGTAGCGTTTACAACTTAGATGGGCTTGTTTCAACCTCCGTCACCCTTTACAACAAACTTCTTTTAGACAATGACCCAGTCCCACATTTACCCCATATACTTGCATCTGTTGATTCATGTCACTTTCAAGTTGAAATAGGGTCCAGGATGAACACTGTCATATTCTATAGCAATATCAAATGACCTTCCTCTAACCCATTTTCCTCAATTAAATGGTTAAAGTTACATACAGGGGCTATGACAACACAGATCCTCTAATACTGTTAGATCCAATGAACACAATGTGAACTTGAAGGCAGGTAGTCTTGTAGTTCTAATCAGCATATGGTATTAGATTTTTATTACTTTTAAAGAAATCTTTCTCTCCATTAAAAAATGTGATATTTCTAGATATAGATATAGATGTCGATAATTATTCACAAATTCCAGCTGCCCAATCTTAGCATAGCTTCTGCAAAATAAAAAATTGTGACACAGGCCCCAGGAAGCAGGAAAAGCCCATTTCTGTAAAAAGAAATCAACAGGTGAACTGATTGCTCAGGCGAAGCAAGATTTGCCATGTTATGATTCTATGCATTAAGCTGTTACATGGCAACAAACAACAACAACACCTGTTTAGCTCCACCATGGCCCCACCCCAGGAGTTTCTAAGAAACAGCTCAAGATAAAAACTACAAACAATATGTCATTTCTTTCACATGCAAAGGCCAAATGCAGAGTTAAGATAGAAAAGCTACTGGATACACACTATTATCTTAGGGATTTCTGGTACAGAATTTTTAATTTAAGTAAGGTCTGATGTATCACCTACATGAATCCAGTGCTTACATATTAAGACAGTCATATTTCATTGCTAATAATATGATTGCTTATATCCAAAAACCTTCAGTGAGCATTTTTTAGGAGTTGGCATTGTGGCATGCCAGGTTAAGTTGCTTTTTGTGATGCCAGCATCAACAGAGTAGTACGTCAGTTTGTGTCCTGCCTGCTCCACTTCCGATTCAGCTCCCTGCTAAAGCGCCTGGGAAGACAGCAGATGATGGTTCAAGTGCTTGGGCTCCTGTCACTCACATGGGAGAAGTGGATGAAATTTTTTTTTGTAAATGCAATTAAATTTTTAATACAACCTACTAAAAACCACATGGACAAGCTCAGCATCCCAGAAAAGGTTGTATTAAAATTTTTCATCAACTTTTAAGTGTAAAATTCTTTATTTGCTCCAATTAGTACTACTTGCTTCAAAGGCAAAAGAAATCAAATAATGTTCCTTCCAGAGTAACAAAATGAAACCTAAGCTCCTTGGGAAGAGTAACTATACCATGTTTGCTTTTGTACTGTCATAAAATTTACCACAGCATAAATGTTAAATAGGTATCTAGTCAAAGAACTACTGAATTTATACAATACAGAACAAATAAGGTTATCAATGAATTAAATATCAACACAGTCTATCTTCCAGACTTTCGTTCCTGCCATGATTAAAGCCAACCATGACCACTTGGTCTGTGTTCAAGTATGGTAAGGTTAACTGGTATCAAGGGACTCTCAGGTGAGTGCTGTGTTCATTAGATGCCTTTATTCCATTCAGGGAAGTGGATACAGTGCCTGACTCCTGCCTTCAGCGTGGTGCAGACATTTGGGGAGTGAACCCACAGATGGAAGAATTCTATCTCTCTGTATGTCACTCTGTGTTTCAATAAAATTCATTCCTCAAATTATTTTTTAAATATGTATATGACTGCACAGGGTGCATGAAATAAAACTAAAAGAAAATATATATACATATTTATACATGAGGTTGTTTTTCAGCACAAGCTCCATCAAGACCACAGTAATTTTACAAGTTACGTTATCACCCTTTGAGTCCCAATCTCTGAGCTCCTGACCATTCCTGGTTAGCCAAGTCCACGCAGCTGTTTCCACATAATTAACTGAAGAAAAATGTTAAGACTAAGATACAAAGAAGTCAGAGAGAGCCAAATAAAGGCTGAAAGGTGGATGCCTGTTCAACGATTGCCCATCCAAACTCACAAAATCCCCTCCTTGCTAAGGAGCAGAAGCTCTGCCCTGGTGAAGAACCCCACTCCCATGCCACAGTGAAGCTTAGAGTACTTTTCTGCTACAATTTTGGCTCACTTCCTCAAAACACTATGAAGCAGAGCTACCATTCCCCGCCCTCCCCCCAAAAAAATCAAACAAGGAAACACCGTGAGCATCTCACAAGAACGCTTTGCCACAGCCTTTGCTCCTAACGCGGAGTTGTCTCAGGGGACCTCTTCACCTCTCGGTAACCACTGCTTGGGCTCTGACCTGTCTTCAGGATCACAGGTAAAGCCACGTTTCACCTTTGGTTACGACTCATCAAAGGAATGGCTGAGAACTGCGACCTCCCGGGAGGCCCACGCTCTGCTCTGGCGGCACACCTGGGCACCACACGTGGGCACCACAGTGGTGATGCTCTTCCAGCTGCAGGAGGGCTCCACTTTAATTTGTTAGTTGGAACTGGGCAAGCTGAGCCAAATGGGTGTTGACTGGCTGTCTTGTCACTACCCTCTTCGATTGCGGCCTGAACGAGATCAGTTGTTTTGTTTGTTTTTGCAAATTGGTGTGGATGGCTAAGGCTCTCCCTCCTTCTTGAAACCAGCTATCCAGTTTTAAACTGCAGACTCCTCTGGGCAATTGTCCCCTAAAGTTTTTAGAAAGCAGCAAGGATTCCACCATGTTTCCACTCAAGCTTGTTTCTCCACCAACAGAATGTTAGTTGTAGTTCAAATTTACCAGAATTCATGTTGCTCTGATTGGAAATTCTTACTGCCTCAAACCAGATATTATTCAGACTTGTTGTAACGCATTAGTATGAGTTTATTTTGCAACAAAGTTTTTGAAATGCATGCATGAAGCTTTTCTATAATATGTACTTTCCAAAGTTCCCTCATATAACTATTTACATGTTTTCTTTACGTATCTTTGTGGTATATTTATATACTTACATATACGCATATACTACTTTTGAATATATAACAAATTCAGTCTTACAGCATCTAACTTAAGTGGCCATCACAGGTTTGTTGGATTTTTTTTCCTTCTTCCCAAAGATTTGGTTGTTTATTTGAAAGTCAGGATTAGAGAGAGAGGAAGAGACAAATCTTCCATTCAGGTGTTTACTCCCCAGATGGCTACAGTGAGCAGGAATGCATCAGACTGAAGCCAGGACCGAGGAGCTTAACCTGGGTCACCCACATGGGTGGCAGGGGTCCAAACACTTTGGCCACCCTTAGTTACACTTCTCAGGCCATGAACAGGGAGCTGGAGCAGAAGTAGAGCAGCTGGGACGTGAACCAGCACCTAGATATATGAGACACTGGCATCGCAGACAGTGGCTTTACCCACAACACCACAAGGCCAGGTCCTGTTAACTTGTTTTCCCAAGACCAGTTATAGTAAGAAATGATGCCAATGAGTGAGAACTTCCCATGCAGGAACAGGTTTCATCCTGAGCCCAAACCAGGTCTGCCACCTCTTCAGAATGCCTATGGCACTAATCTGTCTGGCAATGTCCAAAGGCTAATAAAGCTTGGAGAGAGTGCTTGGGAGAGTCATAATGCACTCTGTTCTGGGCTCAGGCCTCTCTGACTAGCCTGGAATTCACATAGAAGACTGGACTTGTTCCAGAGCAATAAAACAGGATGTTCATTCAGGTCCAATGATCAGAGTTCTATAAATTATCTGGCCATACAGAATGGCTGGACACTGGTAGAAATCATGCGGGAAATAGGCCAACAGACAGTTTTTTAACTATTAAGTTCTGTCGTAAATGCTCGTAGAATCTGTTCTATCCTTCTCCTCCTTCCCCCATCTTCCCCAAATCTGAGTTCAACAGAGAAACTGGATCAACAAGGTAAGATATGTTTCATTCAGCTACTCTCATCACATTTATATGTTATTAACTCAATCAGAAATGGAAACACTTAATAACACAAACTGGGTTCAAAGTTGGGACTGGGGGTTTCTTTTAGGTGGCTAAACTACAGAAGCAGATGGTTGTTGCCCACTTGAAGGGGATCCCCTTCAAGAGCATTCTCACACTGCAACACAACAGCACCTCCTGGCCTCTGCACCCAGGCATACAGTTGGCAGATTTTACATTTTATTTATTTATCTTCAGCATTACTACAAAGACAAAATGGGGATGGAGGGCAGCACGGTGGCACATCGGACTAAACCACAGCCTGCAGCACAGGCATCCCACACGGGCGTCAGTTCGAGTCTGGGTTGCTCCACTTCCAGTCCAGCTTCCTGCTAATGGCCAGAGAAAAACATTAAGAAATAAAAACAAACAAAGAGTGCTGTGAGGTAGTCAGGTTAAGCCAACTGCCTGTGGTGTGAGTGTCTGAGCTATTCCACTTCCCAGCCACTCCTGCTGAAACACTTGTGAAAGCCTGATGACACTCCCAGCTTCTGACTTTGACCTGGCCTAGCCCTAGCTGTTGCAGCCATCTGGGGAGTGAAAGAGTTAAATGAAAGAGCTCTCTCCTTTTCTCTCTCTTTGCTTCTTAAATAAACAAATCATCTTTTAAAAAGAACATATGGGATATGTATGGATGAAGATTGGAGCTAGGCCAATCAAACTAAATGAAAGGACCACCAATTGAATAAAAATTGACACATTTTTCAAAATTAGGGGGTAACTTTTAAAAATGTACATTAATATTTACTTATTTGAAAGGCAGTATGACAGAGAAAATGAAAAACAAAATCTTCCTTCTGTTGGTTCCCTCCCCAGATGCCCCTAAGAGCCAGCAAGGTTGGGCCTTGCTGAAGCCAGGAGCCCAAAAATGCACCTGGGTTTCCCACGCAGTAGCAAGGACCGAAGCACCTAATCCGTCCACCTGCTGCCTACCAAGATACATGAGCAGGAAGCTGGACTGGAAGCAGAGGAGCCAGGACACAGACCAGGCGCTCTGAGGGGCTTAGTGAAACTCAGGCAGCTGCTTCATCCCCTGTGCCACAACGCCTGTCCCAGAAGACTGTAACCAATGGTGTGACCTGCCAGAGGAGGCGGGGAGGGAAGGGGCAGGGAGGGCCAACAAGAAATTTTGTTGTTAAACCTGAACTTGCATACTCTGTGGCTTTAAACTTTTATTTGAGGGCCTGTTGCGATGGTTCAAACGGCTAATCCTCGACCTGCAAGCCCCAGCAACCCATATGGGCACTAGTTCATGTCCTGGCTAATCCACTTCCCATCCAGCTCCCTGCTTGTGCCTGGGAAAGCAGCAGAGGATGGCTCAAGTCTTTAGGACCCTGCACCCATGTGGCAGACACAGAAGAAGCTCCTGGCTCCTGGCTTTGGTTGGTCTCAGTTTCAGCTGTTGGGAGCTTTTGGTTCATTTGGGGCGTGAACCAAAGGATGGAAGAACTTTATCTCTCTGTGTTGCCTTCTCTCTATAAAATCTGCCTTTCCAATGGAAATAAATAATACATCTTTTTAAGAAGTTTCTTTCCCTTTGCTGCTCATAAGCCTTCTGGCCAAATGCAGCCCTGTACCAGGAGGGGAAAGGCTAGCCTTCTACACACACTTACCACCCACCCCTTCACTCAAATCCTCAGGGCTCTTTTCAGAGTTCTGAATAGCTCTTGTGTCAACAAGAGTGAAAGACACAGAGGCCAAGCCCTTGAACTTGAAATAATCCTGGCTCTCTTTTCAGTGCCCTGGCCCACAGCCTCATCCATAAAAAAGTGAACAGAGTTAATAACTGCCTCATGCAATCAATTAATAACTGTCCACGGAAGGGACTGGAGGATGGTGGTCAGTCTGAGACATACATCAATGACTACCGCCCAGAGGCAGCATGCTACACGACACAGGACACACCTCTTCCATGGATGCAAAACTGAATTAAGAAAAAAAAAAAAAAGAATGGCATTCAGGATACCCAATCCTAAATCAGAGGGCCTGTGCTGGAGGCTTGGCTTTCTCAGCTCCGGCTCCAGCTGCTGGAAGCTGGTGAGGGCTGGAGCAGTTGGGCCCCTGCCGTCCAGGGGGCCATCTGGGTTGAACTCCAGCTCCCTGCTTTGGTCATGTCATAAACACGGAGTGAACAAGGCAACAGGATGTCCATCAGTCTCTCTGGCTCTCAGTTTCTTCAAAAATTTAATCTGAAATTCACACGTATAAGGAGTCTTCCACAAGCTCATGGGAGGAGCTGGCGTTGTGCACCTGGTGCAGCTGCCGTTTGCAATGCTGGCATCCCACAAAGGTGTGCTGGCTCCAGACCTGGCAGCTCTGCTTCTGAACAAGCTCCCTGCTAACATGCCTGGGAAGGCAACAGAAGAAGGTCCAAGAACATGGCTTGGGATCCTGCCACCCACGTGGGAAGCCAGGATGGGGTTCTGGGTTCCTGGCTTCAGCCTAGACCAACTCAGACTGCTGTGGTCATTTGAGGAATGAACCAGAGGGTAGACACTTGTGCTTGCTCTCTCTCTCTCTCTCTCTCTCTCTCTCACACACACACACACACAAGCTCAGGGGAAATGTGTATTAGGAAAAAATTATGTAAGGATTTAAGCCTTATAGAGTATCTGTGACCAATCAACATCATCAACTAAGGATCTCAGAGATTCATAAACACAGCACATAGTGTTGCTTGCTTTTCTAAAATCATTCTACATTAGGCAGGTGGAAGCTCTTTTGCAATTATCCTTGTGGGAACGGGTCGTAAGGGGCATTGATTCCCTGTTAAATAGTGCTGCTCTTACACCATTGTTTACTTATTAGTGCCCTATCTATTGCCTGAAAGTGTAACTAGGCACAATCCAGGGGGCTTCCTTAGGTCACCACCCCCAATCTACCATCCTCTCACTCAGCCAGCACCTCATGCGTAAACAAAGACATCCCGCGCCCGCGGCTCCAGACAAGCAATCACAGGATACTCACATCACCTCTCTCCCATCCGGGGACAGAAAGGTGGACACCTGCAAGAAGGGTCCTCGGTGAATCGGGCCGGGACACCTCACCTCCCTCGGGGGCCGTGGCTCGCCCACTTCCGGTCAATGTCCGCTCTTCCCCCGAGACAGGCCAGGGTCCAGCGCAGCAGCATCCTCAGGGCTCAAGCCCTGCCGCCCAACCGGCGGCTTGGCCACCAACCTGCGTCTCCATGGTAACTGTACACAAACTGCCTCCCGGCCCGCCGAACCGCCCAAAGCCCGCAGCAGCCGAGCTAAACAGGCCAGGAGTCGGTGTTGGAGCAGGGGGGCTTCCGGCAGGACCCTCAGCACCTGTGACGAGCGCAGAAGACGGTTCCAGCGGCGGAGGTTCAGCTCATCCGCGCGCGTCCCCGAAGCAGCCGCAGCTCCCGCGCGCGCCGGCGACGCAGGAGCGGGCGGAGCGAGGCGGTCCCCACCCGCGGGGGGCCACGAGTGGCCGCGAGTGGCCGCGGGACCACTGGGCCTGCGCCGGGCGACCCACGCAGGCGTGGGACACGTCGGGCGGAGCGCTCGCCAGAGGCCGGGATGCGAGCGCCCGAGGCGGGCGGGAGCGAGCAGGTGCTTGGCGCGGCCGGGAGGCGGTTACTTGTAACAATTGGGAACCACCTGATTTCCTAAGCTTTAAAGCCGAGTTGGGGAGGGGGCGGGGGAAGAGGGGATAGAAACTGGTTGGTCCTAGGATGCGGAAGAAGGTCAGATGAGAAACTCAATGGAAGCAGCTATGCGTGAGGCGATCCACTTTTCCCATGGACCCCTATCCTCCATCGCACCTCTCCAGCAGGTCTGCGTTGGCAAAGGGGCACCCGCACTCCCTGGAGGGGAACTGGAGCCCAAAGGCCATTGAGTGGCGGGACAAGCACCAGTGAATGCTGGGTCCTCTGGGGCCAGTCGTCTCTTGTTTGTGCTTCAACATCATGAAGAAAAACCCCATTGCTGAGTTTATGAATGCTGCCGGCTCCTGTGAGATCACTCAGCAACACTTCACGGTGTTAAATGCAACTGAGACCATAATGGCTCTCCAATCAGCTTTGCGCCGTGGTTTGTAAAGGTGGAGATTTTTCAGCTCCGAGTGTTGTTAACCTCGGAGAGATGCCACGTCCCTTGGTGCTAAGTATCTTGTAAAGAATAATTAAGCCGAAAATATTTTTGAGCATACACTATGTGTAAGGAATTGTGTGAGGTGACAATGATGCCAGCCTCGACGAGAGGAATGTAAATATTTTTCCGAGTACCCGAAGGGGATTTCAACACAACAGGCGAGAAACATGCATTGCGTGATCAGATCATTTTAGGACCTGAAACAAAATATCTGTGTGACTTGGGGTTGAAAATCTTTTCCAATGACAACTTGAACAATCATCTCAACTCCCACTGGACTCTACCTATAGAACTATAATGTTTTGAATCTGTGAATTGTGAAAGGTGATAAGATACAACTTTATATTTTGATCTCTCATTGCCATTTTCAATGCTGGCTATCTTCTCTCTGTGGGTGGCAAATTGGGAAGAACCCTTGAGTTTGCAGTTTCTTCTTAAAAGATTTATTTGTATATTTGAAAGAGTTACAGAGGGAGGATGAAGGGAGGGAGAAGGGGGAGAGAGACAGAGATTTTCTGTTTGCTGTTTTGCTTCCCCAGATGGCTGCGGCAGCCAGGGCTGGGTCAGGTTAAGGCCGGGAGCTCCATCCAGGTCCCCCACATGGGTGGCAAGGCTCCAAATACTTGGGCCATTTTCCCACTGGTTTCCCCAGACCATTAGCAAGGAGCTGAATGAGCAAGGGAACAGCCAGGACACTCTGGGAATGCCAATAGTGCAGGTGGTGGCTTTACCAGCTTTGCCACTATGCCAGGCCCTTCTGTTTGTAGATAACCACCAGTCCTATAATCAACAAGTTGTATTCTGAAATTACAATGTTGGGGTGCAAGATATAAACTTCTTAAAAGGCAGACTTTCTCACCCACCCCGACCCCAGGCTTAAAGTCTATAGTTGGGCCTCCAAAAAGCTGTGCAGTTGATGTCACTTACCCCTCCTCCAGTCCCTAGAGGCTGTTCAGGACCCAGCCTGGGGGTTGGGGGAGGGGGAAGCAGGTGCAGAGGATGAGAGCTCAAGGAAATGGAGGATGGAGCACTTCTTTCTGGAGTTGAGTGCTCTGGAGTTTGCTGGGCTGGCCTGAGGTCTATGTGATTTGTGTGGGTTCCCATAGAGGGACACCTCTCTCCCAGGAACTCTTGACCGAACTGATGCAAGGCTGTTCCACTGGTTGCTAGCAGCCACTTCCTCGCCTCTAAATATCCAGGTTCACTCCAGCTGCCCCTGCCTTTTTAGCTGGGTTATGAAGGAAACCCAATGGACCTCTTGCTCCAGACACTGAGCATGCAGGCCTAGCCCAGTGCATTTTTCTGTGCTGTCACAGGATGGCGCTGTAGCTTTCCCTGGGTCCCAAGTCTCTGTGACCTCACTGTAGTCCGGCAGGCGTTGCTGAAAGCTCCTCTCCTACTGCTTTGCCTTGAAGGAGGACTCCCTAACCCCACATACCTTCCTCTCACACTCTTCCCTCTCCACTCTCTAAGCCCTTATTTGTCACCTCGGTGGAAGCAGTCTGCAGAGGAGGCAGCTTCAGAAAATTCATGGGAAATCCCCAGTATCTCTGAATTTCATTTTCCATGAGCTTTCTGGATTTTTTTCTCCTTGCTTTGTGACTTGCCCTGTGGAAACTCTATTCCACTGTGAGCTGGCATTGGTGATTATACCATTAACCATTGCAGCTGAAATGTCACACCTGTGGTGCAACCAGTTCCTATCTGTGCCCTGCATCTGGGATCTTGATCCAGAATAAACACCAGTAAGTGTGTTACTGGAACCTGAAGCTTGCCCACTCAGTCTTCCAGAAAATGCCTGCCAGGCTAATGAAAATAAGTGAAAAGAACAAGGCAGAATTATGGAAAACAATTATTTGAAGCAATAAAGTGGTCCAGTTTACCTCACGGAAGGACACCACATGAGTGAATGTTTGGGCTGTCCCAGCTGTGACCTCTTACAGTGCTGGCAGCTCATCATGGTCACCTGATGGCTAGCTAACTGAATTTACAGAACTTTACATGGTTACACTCTGGAAGAGGAAGTATTTTGGAAACACAATCACCCACATACATGACCTCAGGTAAGAGGAAGACAAAATATTGATTGCAAGTGTCTGGGATTTATAAAGATCTGTATAGTTTTCGAATTGCTTTTGATTTAGAACGTTTCTGTTTTCACTGGAATTCACAATAAACCTGAGTTTAGGGATTAGTATCCATTTTCAGCTTGTAGAAAATGAGAGTTCGGAATGGCTAAGTGATCTGCCCACAGGCATATAGACAGTAAGAGAATCTGAGCCATGACATTCTCTTGAAAAAAAAAAAATTATGGGGGGAGGCGAGGGCAGCACTGTGGCATAGTAGGCTAAGTTTCTGTCTACAGCCCTGGCATCCCATATGGGCACCAGTTCGAATCATTGCTGCTTTACTTCCAACCCAGTCCCCCGTTTATGGCCTGGGAAGGCAGTGGAGGATAGCTCAAGTCCTGGGACCGTGCACCCATGTGGAAGACCCAGAGGAAGCTCCTGGCTTTGGATCAACCCAGCTCTGGCCATTGCAGCAATTTAGCGAATGAACCATCAGATGAGAGTGCTCTGTCTATCTTTTTTTTCTCTCTCTCCCTCTGTCCCTCCCTCTGTAGTTCTGTCTTTCAAACAAAAATAAAATCTTTAAAGCTTATTTATTTATTTATTTGAGAGGAAGAGAAAGAGAGATCCAGTGAATAAGTTCACTCTCCCACATGCTTTCATGTGTGCAATGGCCAGGGCTGGGCTAGAACCAACAGACAATAGCCAAAACAGAATAATAATAATAATAATAATAATAATAATAATAATAACAACAACCTAGGTCTCCCATGTGAGTGGCAAAAAGCTAGTAACTTGAGACATCACCACTGCCTCCCAGGGCCTGCACTGGCAGAAATTGGAGTCAGGAACTGGAGCTGGAATATCCAACCCTAGCCTGCTCCCCATGACCTGATGCTGTTGATGCCCGAGACCAGCATGCCATCCTGCCACGCTGTGCATCTGTGGATACAGTGCTGGGTCGTGGAGTTAAGAGGTGCTTCCTGCGCTGCTGAAGTTGTTAAGTTACTGTCTCACTTACCCCAGAGTGCATCCTGTATGGCGTGGGGATGGGATTGTAGCAGTCAAGAACTTAAGGGGCTCTATATTTACTTGAGATATCCACTGAATTTCTAGATTTCGAATTAAGGATGATATAAGTAGTAGATTAGGTAATGATATAATGTTAAACAAAAATGCAAGTAAATCAATGCATTTAGATTTATCTAGTCATTCTGCTAGATTTTATAGTTTATATCATAAGTGTGTTGCATACCTCCTATTTCATATTAATGGCTCATATTATCTAATGGATATATTCTTAAAAATTTGATACAGATTTTACAAACCTTGAATCAATATTATTTCCTCCAATATTTTTGTTTATATATAGCTAAAATAGAGATGTGATGAGGGAAAATGTTTCTGGCATGGAAAAAAATGCCAATTTATAATTCTAATAGTCTCCTTGTGTCAATGTGGAATTTCAGCACTTTAGCTGTATTTATCATACCATCCCTTGAGAAACTCATCACATTGATTAGCCATTTTTGCATACAATTTTAAAAGCATGAATACACTAGACTGCACCTGGGAAGAAATTTATAATGAAGTGGAAATTCATACAAACTCAAGACACATGAGACTGTGGGATTGTCCCAAAACTTTTCAACTGGAGAAGCTACCTACCAGTTCTCTCTTCAGCGGGGCTCAGATGGTGCCTGTGCATGTTCAGAATGACAGTTTTTCAGCAAGTTCTCCCCTACCAGGGTGCTACCATGAGGCTCCCTGGAACAACACAGTGGCTAACAGAGAAGCTGATGTGCAAAGGTTACTGTCATTTACAAAGACTGTGGTAGGCGAGGGGCTAGTCTTCGTGGGATTGAGTCAGAGGGATGGTGACTCTGGCTGGCTTCTTTCCCTAACCATCTGCTGAAGTGCTTCCTTTATGTTCAAAGGGACCCACTGAGGCAGCCAGAAAGCCGCTTTGTGTCCAACTACCCATGAGGCTTTCCTGAGCATGCCTGCAATCTTTTGAAAGTTGCTAGCTGCCCATAACAAAATGATGCGTGAGAAGTAGGACCTTTATGGGTTGGTGGAACAGTCCGTCAGAACTGGGCTGTGTTCAGGCTCTGTCCTGCCTCCCAGGTGGTCATGGGGAAGCTACGGCAGCACTTGAGTTGTGTCTTGTCACCCAGCAGTGATGAAAATCAGGGAGGGGCAGCTGGCATGTAGCATAGTAGTGGAGACAGTTACAACCTGCATCTGAGTGCCTGGTTCCCAGCTCTGCTTCCCATATCAGTACCCCTGCTAATGTGCAACCAGAGAAACAGCAAGGGCTGGCTCAGGGTCTTGGGTCTCTGCCGCACACGTGGACTGAGTTCCTGACCCCTGGCTTTTACCTGGCCCCAGCCATGACAGGCTTCTGTGGAGAGAACAGTAAATAGGAACTTACTCTCCCTCTCGGGTTTAAAAAGAATCACCATCGGGGAAGAGGGAGAAGAGGAGGGACTTTTTCCATAAGTAGCTTTCTATTGAGAAGGAAAAACTTTCCCAGAAGCTCTTTAGCCATGTTGTCCCTACTTTCCATTAGTCAGAACTCTATCACATGGCGGTCCCTGACAGTGATGAATGAGGTGTGTTCCAAGAGGACTTCAGCAAGTCCATGGAAAACGAAATCAACAATTTTATTTTCATGCACAAAATTCTAGAATCTTCAAAAAGTTCATGGAAAGTACATGTTCTGAATAAAGTGTGCATGTATTTCAAAGTTATTTTGTACAAAAATAAACATCCTTGAAAGTCACAGAGGAAGAGGGGAGAAAGAGAAAGCCAGGAGCTTGGAACTGAATCCATGTGAACTGAACTCACTTGTGAGTGACAAGTACTTGGGACTTGAGCCTGCTGCTCCCCCAGGAAGCTAGGAAGTCAGGAGTGGAGCAGATGTCCAAGAGACATCTTCACTGCTGTGCCTAACGCCTGTCCCCGAGTGCTCTATCAGCTCCGTTTTCCATGAGTTTGAAACATCCTCCTATTTTATGATTGACTTGGGTTGACCAAAGCTCATCCTCCGGGTTGCTGAGCAGGAACCCACTTTCTCTGAGCATTTGACTGCCACAATCAAAAGGGAAGTGGAGTTCTGTTCAGGTGGAAGAAAAGGTTCCTGGCTTGTTGGGTAGGTGCCAGTGACTGCCACGCTGGTCTGCAGCAGCAAAAGCCAGAGCTCCCCTTGGGAAAGCTTCAGTCAGACCTGAGGAAGAGCTTTCCAGGAAGCTGAGCTGTGGAAAGAACCCCTGGAACACTGCATTATGCATGCCCCAGAGGGGCGCACCCATCTCACAGACACCTGAGTCATCCTCGCTGCCATCCCTCCTGTCACTGTGCCACCATGGATGTCATTTACATGGGCTCTGCAGCCCCACTGCACTCTCCTCCTGTGCCAAGTCCACCCTGTACCCAACAGCCAGAGGAAGTGTTATAAACAGTCCCTTGATGTGTCCTCCCCACCCCCATGACTCAGGAGCTCTCAACACCAGCCCCTTGACCAGCACACCAAGTTCCAGGCCCCTGTGGTCCGCATGGGAGCCTGCACTTGTATCTTACCATAGTAACAAGGACCTACAAGACTTCATGTATAATAGGACCCTGGCTGAAGGCTTGGCTTGCTTGATTCCAACCCTGCAGGACTACCATTATCCTCATTTCCTGTGAATGGAAATGTAGCTTGTCCAGGTCACACTGTGGGTGGATTGAAGATTCCAGCCCAGCTCCTCTTGTTTGAACTTGGCTCCTTGGAGGCCTGATTCCCACAGGCCTTTTATGCCCTACCAAACCAGCAACACTCCTGCAATTCTCTACCTTTGTGCTTTGGCTTTGGATGACCCTTCCTCTCCCTGGGGTGTTTGCTTGGCACTGGGCACCTGGCCACAAGGACAGCAAAGAGAAACTGACCATTGAGTCTTCCACTGGCAAGTTCAGCTCCATGGTAGGCTCAGGGAGCAGCAGCCTTCTGTGATTTTCTGTAGCAGTGCCCCATGGCCCGGGGGGTAGGGGGGTGGTACAAATAGAAACGCTGTGTATGTGGATGATTGGGACTGGGGATGGTCAGAGGAAAAACCTAAAGGGACAACCTCCTGACCTAGCCTGCGTGGGAGAAGCATAAGCAGAAAAAGGAACCATCTTGGAGGTTAGGGAGAGGGTAAAAGTCAGAGGATACATGAGGGTACAAGGGTGTGGAGGCAAGTGGAGGAAGAGAAACAAGATTGAGCTTGGTGTACAGAGTTCTGAACTGAAAGGCAGCAGACTCCCGTTTCCATGCTGCTTCTGTTCCTCTCTCCCAGCCCAAGGCGTGTACAACAGCCCTCTGGCCTGGGAGGTGTGCAAGTGGGACTAAAGGACCCTCCATCTACAGTTGAGGAGCAGGCATGCTCCAACACTGTGCCTGTGATCTGGCACTGCAGTTCTGCAAGATGTCACCCTTGGGGAAACTGAGCACCCAGCATGCGAGACCCTGAGGATCCCTGTGTATGATTTCCTGCAATAGCAGAGATTTGACAATGATCTCAAAATAAAAGGTTTAAAATAAACCACTCTCTCACTTCCCCTCTCGTCTTGGCAGGGCTCATAGGTGAAATGTTGCGATGAAAACAGAGAAGTACTGTTTTGGAAACAAATAGGAAGATTATCACATAATGCAGTGTGGATAAAACTTTCTCTTGGAAACTGGAAACCTAATAGACTGGCTTTAGCTGCCCAGGAAAAGTCAGTTTCAGCACTGAAACCCATTCGATGAGATTGACCTTTCTGGACTTTTCCTAACTTCACTGTTAAAATGAACAGTGGGTCAGGGCCTGTGCCATGGCACAGCAAGTTAAATCTCTGCTTAAGGTGCCAGCATCCCATTTGGGCATCAGTTTGAGTCTCAGCTGCTCCATGTCCCATCCAGCTCTCTGCTTATAGCCTGGGAAAGCAGTAGAGGATGCTCAAGTCCTTGGGCCCCAGCAGCCACATGGGAGACTCAGAGGAAGCTCCTGGCTCCTGGTTCTGACCAGCCCAGTTCCAGCCACTGTGTCCACTTAAGGAATGAACTAGCAGATGAAAGAACATCTCTCTCGCTCACGTTCTTGCTTTCTCTCTCCTTCCCTCTTTGTTGTAACTCTGCCTTTCAAATTAAAATATTTTTTTTACTAAAATAAATAGTGGGTTAATCACTTTTTAAATCATGACTTGGAAGGAAACAGAACATTTTCTGTTTGCATTTTGATCTGGAGAATCTACACAAGAATTAGAGAAGACATTCTTGGTGTGTAAAGCAAGTCATCTCCTATGAGAGGTGGAGGCAGCCAGCTCTGTCCACTGGCCGCAGCTGTCCCAGCTGCCCACCGGTGCTACCTTCCCCTGCCCTCTAATTAGGCAGCAGGCCCAAGCGTTTCCCTCCCACCAAGCACTTGTCCCCTCCTAGCACCTCTGCTATGTGCCTCTTCCCATGCAGGCCCCCACCCCATCCTGAGCCCTGCCAGGCCTTGCACTAAGTGGGTTATGTTCTCAGGTAGTGCACCAGCTGGTCTCCTGGGAAAGCTCCAGACAGAGCACCCTGCAGGTCTCCCAGCAGGATCCGTCCTGAGGTGCCAGCAGCTGCCAGGAGAGCTCTTTTGGGCGGAACAGCATCATCCCTGGCTCACCAAGCTCAGGGACAGAAAACACTTCACAAAGACAGAGGCCTCACTTACAGAATCGGACCAGAGATAAAGATTATGACCTCTCAAGCAAGTGATAAGAGCTGCCCCAATCCAACCTTCTGTTTTGAAGTTTTATTTATTTGTTTGTTCGTTTTTTAGTTTGTTCAAAAGGCAGAGTTACAAGGAGAGGGGGAAGACAGATCTTCTGTATACTGATTCACTCCCCAAATAGCCACATTGGCCAGGGCTGGGCCAGGTTCAAATCCAGGAGGCTGGGATTCCATTCAGCCCTCTCACATGGTTTACAGGGGCCCAAGCACTTGAATCTTCACCTGCTTTCCCAGGGAAAGCCGTCTTCCCCCACTTTCCCAGCAGGCAGCTGGATCAAAGCAGAGCAGTTGTGACTTAACTGGTTCTCTTTGTGGGGTACCTGCATTGCGGGTGGTAGATTAACGTGCTGTACCACATCACTCCTTGGCTGTTATTTTGCAGATCTGTTCACTGGGACACAGAGGCAAGAGCCTGAGCAGAAGAAAATGGAGATACTAAGTTAAATGAGACAGGGAGCTCCTGGGAGCAGAGAACATACCCCTGTCACTCATCGGTCAGCACCCTACATGGAAAGATGGCTACGGGAACGTTCCCAGTAAATATTTGTTTACTCAATAAACATGCTCAGCATCTTCACTGGATGTGTGAACACTTGAACATGAGCTTGAGAATGTGCTATTGAGGCTCACAGTGGTATAATGTGTACTTTGTATGTCCTGGGATGTGGTTCCCCTATATCTCCCAGACCCCGCCCCCCTCACCTCCACACTCCTGTCTCCCACTAGTGATTTCTGGGTGGTGGGAGATGGGAGGGGGTGCCTGTGGCTGGGCCTGCTCACTTATATGCACAAACAAGTCTCCTCCAGCCCTTGGGCAGAGCTGTCCCCTGCCCCACCCCCAACCTAGGGGTACTCTCTCCATCCAAGGGCACCTGGCCTCCTGACCAGCATGGTACCCAGCTAGCCACTTGCAACCAGAGCACCCTCAGGGCTTCTCGCCAGCACCTCCCTCTCCCAGGCAGGGCTCCATCCCTCCCTCCTTCCCCCTCATATCTTCCTGCCAGCACCAGCAAGCTCCCCTTTTCCAGCCATAGCCCAAATCTCCTGTGCCAATAGGCACCTGCAGAGGTCACTGCCAGCTTCCCTTCCAGGTGAAACATCCACTGTGTGGTCCACCAGGGCAAAGCATCCACTGTGTGGTCCACCAGGAAAGGCAGGGAAGGAGACTTTCTGTGCGTGTGGGAGCCCAGCTGCTTATCCCAGAAAAAAGACAGCAAGTCCTGTGGCTCCAGGCACCCCTGAGAGTTGGAGAGGCAAAGCACTATTGTCTGCACTGCCCCTAAAATGCAGGACTTGGATCTCTGCACTTTGACTAAGTGTTAACAACAGAGTGGAGACTTTGCTGCGCCTGCATTGTTTGGGAAAAGAAGCTAAGGTTGCTGTAATTACACACGGCAGCACAAACACCACAGGCAGAGTTGGAAGGGCTCAAAGGAATCCAGCTCTCCCCTCTGCCCTCATCTATTCTTCCCCATTTCCGCCTCACCCTCCTTTTCTTGCTGTGTCCCCTCTCTCCCTCCCATCCTCTCTTCCCCCACCCAACTCCCGTTTCTGATTTTCCCCTCAATCATAACACAGCCCCAGACCACCACTTCTCTGTTTTGTGCACACATCCTTGCTGGTTTCCTTGGTTATATAAGCTGTCCGTAGTGGGAGACTAGGGAATTGTTGCTTTTATTATGTAGTCAGGTTACTTACCGCTTTCATTTACTCAAGTCTCCAATGAGTTTCTTTTTTTTAAGTAAATGAAAGCTGGTGTCTGAAACTGATGTCCAGGCCATGGATGACCAGACACCTAGAGGACACCTGCCAGGTGTCGGGGAGTCTGAGGAAGCAGAGGAAGAATAACCTCACTGGCTCCTACGCCATGCTCCCAACACTAATCATTTCTGTGATCCCAAGATGGATGAGGAGTTCCACCTGCAAGCAAGCAGTAGATTCTGCAGTGGACACCAATGGGTTAGTCCTCTAATTCAACGCAATTCTGATGCCATCTACCTGGGGGTTGAGAATTCAGTCCCATTTCACAAGACTGCCCCCTTTAAGGCTGAGTCACCAATCCGTGACTCCAGAACTTCTCTGGCTAGGAAGTCTTGAGTTGGGATTTCTACAATCTCCTTTTTAAAAAAGATTGATTTATTATTGTTATTGGAAAGGCAGATACAGAGAGAAGGGAGGAGATGCAAAGAGAAAGATCTTCTACCCACTGGTTCACTCCCCAAGTGGCCACAAGAGCTGGACCTGAGCCGACCTAAAACCAGGAACTGGGAGCTTCTTCCAGCACTCCCACATGGGTGCAGGGTCCCAAGGCTTTGGAACTTCTTTACTGCTTTCCCGGGCCACAAGCAGGGAGCTGAATGGGAAGTGGAGCAACTGGTTCAGGAACTGGTGCCCATATGGGATCACAGCACATGCAAGGCGAGGATTTAACCACTAGGTTGTTGCATGGGGCACCACAACCTGTTTAGGCTCCATTCATTTCTTAGGTCAGCTCATGGAAATGCTATACTCACAGTTGCGAGTTTACTGAAGGGCTGCACTAAGGGACACTGGTAAACAGCTGGATGAGGAGAGATGTTGGGGCAGGGTCCCCAACACAGGAAATCCCAACCCTCTTGGGTTGGGGTGCACACCTTCTCTGCAGCTGCCCAACATCTGGTTCACCTTCCTTTAGGCCTCTACATGTTCAGCTGGCCAGGAGCCCTGCAAATCTCTGTCCTCTGGGGTTTGTATGGAACTTCTGTTGTCCAAGCATGGTTGGGGCATGGACCCCTGGGTAGAAATGTGATTGGACAAAAGGGCAAGATTGATGTCCACCAGACTTGAGTGCAGAAACCCAGCAAGGCCAGTGTCTAGATTCTTCTTCTTAGCCTCTCTTCATCTTTCTTTCCTCCCAGGCACAGAGCGGTCCCTTCTGGAATGCAGGAGGGGAGGTGTGTTCGGATCTACTGTCAGACAAGTAGGTTGGGGAATTTTTTATGGCTAACTCCAAAATATGAAGGCTCTGGAAGAATGAGTGTGTTTTTAACTTGTGTGATCCACCTTTGGGTAGGTCATTCTAGTTCTGATGACCTACCTGGAAAAAATTTGCAGACGGAAGGAGGACAGTAGACAGTGAAGGGAGAAAGTTTGGTTTCTGAGACTTGTGTCTGGAGTCCAAAGTGCCCCAATATGAATCTTTCACCTTTTTCACTGAGAAACTACTTTGGGAGCCAAGGACAGAAAGCCAAATACTTTCTTATTGTTCTAGTTATGTTTGAAATAGAAAAGGCTATGGGAGTTGTGAGTCAGGAGCCAGAAATGGAAACCAAATTACAACTGCAAATATCATACTACCGTGGAGGAGATCACTGATTGTTAAGGTTTGTTTATTTATCTGAAACTCAGAGTTGTGACGGCCCAAACAATTAAAAAAAAAAAAAAGGCAACAGTGAGGCTAGGTCTTCTGAAACATTTCCTGACCTTTGCCATGACCTTGAGTTTTTGGAAAGTCCCAAAAAGGGAGTGAGTGCTTATCGCAAGAAAATATCTCATTCTGGAATGAGATCTTGTTTTCCTTTTACAGTTCAGGCAGTAAGCCGATTGCCCCAAATTAGTTTCAGTACGTGGAATTGGAAGGACCTGTTTGCCTAGTTCCATCCCCTGCTAGACAGGATGTAGTTCTTACTAATTGGATAGTTTAAAGTGCGTGATGCTTAAACTAATTGGATGTCTGCTTCACGCCGCGACAGTTGACTAGATTATTTATATTGTGCACTGATGTAAGCTTGGTTGATTGATGTGTTGGTGCTCTCTTAATTGATTGGATGATTGTTGCTTAAAAATCCCTGAACACAACTGACGGGGATTGTTCCCCTCTTCCACTTGCAGTGATATGGGGCAATTCTCCCATCAGCACCCGCTGGTGAGTAAAGTTTCCCAAACTTCCAAAAGTCTGCCAATGACTCATTCCTGGGAATTGTTATGGTCAAGTCACAGCAAGAGTAAGATTGAGAAAGAGTGAGCCCAAGGACTCTTATCTGCTAGTTCACTCCCCATATGGCCATGCAAGACCAAAGCTAGGAATTAAGAGTTTCATTTGGGTCTGCCATGGGGGTGGCAGGAGCCCAGGCTCATGAACCATTTTCCACTGTTTTTCTCAGGTGTGTTAGCAGGGAGCTGGTTTGGAAGTGGAACAGCAGGAACAGGAATTGGTGCCTTCATCAGATAACAGCATCACAAGCAACTGTTTAACCCACTGCATCACAAACCGAACCTGAAGGAAACCATTTTTAAAAAACGTGCTTAGAACTTTTTAAGGTGATTTTTATATAACATAAAATTAATCACATTAGAAACTTAGTTTGGTGGCATTCATCACATTCACGTGTGGCATAGCCATTACCACTGCTTTGTTCCCAAACACTGTCATGACTCCTAAAGGATACATTATACAGTCCTGTCCAACTTCCCCTTCTCTCTGACCCTTGTTGATCCTTAACCTGCTTCCTCTCTGCACAATGTCACCCGTACTGAATCTGTGTGTCAACGGACCAACGCACCACATGATGACCCATGGCTGACTTCTCTTACTTAGCACAATGTTTTCAATATTTACTCATAGTTTTTATTATAAATTTCTGTTTTAGTGTTGAATAATATTCGGTTCCATGGCTGTATTCATGTTCTTTTTCATGCATCAGTTGCTGGATGTTTGGGTTATTTCATGGCACTGCTGTTTGTGTCCTAGCTTGCATGTGGACATGAGGTTCTATTCCAAGCAGGAGTGGAATTGCTGGGCCATACAGCAATTTTGTGTAATGTTTTACAATGTATGAAGATTCTAATTTCTTCATTTCCTAGCCAACATTTGGCATTTTTTGTGTGTGTGATTTTTATTATCACCAGTAGGAAGCAGGAACTCAATGTAGTTCTGCTTAGCATTTCTCTAATGACTTGTCATGTTGAGTGTCTCGTTGTGTTCACGTTGGCCATTCATAATATCTTTCTAGGAGTAATGTCAACTTAAACCTTTGGCCATTTTTATAAGTTGGGTTGTCTTTTGTGCCATTCAATCATAAACATTCTACATAAACATATAAAACATTTCCATACAGATGGTGTGCAAGTATTTTCTCTCATCTTGTGGGTTTTCTTTTTCATTTTGTTGATCGTATTCTGTCATGCACAGAAGTTTTTCACTTTGGAAAAGTCTAACTTGTTTTTTATTGTTCTATGTTTCGGTGCTTTTAGCATCCCAGCTAAAGATTCATTGCTAAGTTCATGAGGAATTTTCCTATTTTTCTCCTAAAAGTTTTGCAGTTTTTACCTCTTCGATCTCTGACTCATTTTGAGTTAATTCCTCCATGAGGGTACTCTCAATAGTTTACAGAAAATGGAACTGAAACATGAGTTTGTTTGGGTGTAAATTTGTTTTTGAAATGCACACATACAAGTAGTCTACAAAAAGTTAGAAGTTGTACATGATGAAAAAAAGCGGGCCTGGCATGATGGCTCAGTGGCTAAATCCCTACCTTGCAAGCACCAGGATTCCATATGGGCACCAGTTCATGTTCCACCTGCTCCACTTCCCATCCAGTTCCCAGCTTGTGGCCTGGGAAAGCAGTAGAAGACAGCCCAAAGCCTTGAGACCCTGCACTCCTGTGGGAGACCTGGGAGAAACTACTGGCTTGGCTCAGCTCTGGCCATTATAGCCACTTGGGGAGCGAACCAGTGAATGGAAGATCTTTCGGCCTGTCAATTTGCCTTTCCAATAAAAATAAATCTTTAAAAAAGAAAAAAAAAGTATGCGTGAACTTCAAATAATAATCATCTATTTTCATTTTTCCATGAACTTTTGAAGGTATCCTTATGTATGGCATAAGTAGTGGGTAAACTTGATTCCTTTGCATGTGCCTGGGAGTGGTTCTGCTGTTGAACAGGGAACAACTTTTGGGAATCAACCATAGGCTGTGTCACATAAATGGCCTTTGATGCAGGACCAGGGAAACTGGAAAACAACCGCTAAGATCGTGAGGGAGAAACTTGTTTGAGGGATATTCCGTGGTCCTTGAAAGCGGTGGAGGAAATGAAGGTGGCGCCTACCCCACAATTATGACTTCATCTGACTCTGGAGGCCTGGCCTGAGGGTGGGGGTGGTGACTGTGGCACTGTGGCAGCAGCAGTGGTTGCGCCAGGCTACCAGGGGGCAGAACAGAGGTGGGGACCAAGGGGGAGGAGGTTCCATTGCACCCTGGTGAGCAGTGTCACCACGGGCCACTTCCTCTGCCAAGGCAGGCAGGGACTCTTAGGGCACAGTTTTTTAGCATTTCCAAGGGTGGATGTCAGGAGCCAAAAACTATTTTTGTTACATTCTGCCTGTCCTCCCCCAAGGATGGCATGGGTCTGTGAAAAGCAAAGGTTACAATTAATTTATTTTTCCAAATACAGTTCAAAAGGGAACATTCTGTTTTCCAGGACCCTGGCTTTCCATGAGAACTTGCATACTAGCATTCAACATGAAGCCACATTTGCCAAAATGTAAATTTATTTCAATGTCTTTTGTTTTTTTTCCCCCATTAAATGGCGGTTTGCATTTGCAGTGTGGAAAATAAAAGAGAAAAGGAAGAGTCATTTATTAGGGAGAAAAAAAAAATCAGCAAGTATTATTTTGGGGGAGAGATGTCACAAAGAACCGATGCAGCTCTGGAAGGTTCAGTGATGTCAAACGTTTCAAATGTCAAGAACACCATTTACATTGACCGCCACCGTTTGGGTGGACGTTTTCTTTCTTTTTTTCCATTATGCACTAGGTAGCAAATCTGAGATTAAATGTTCAGCAATGTTTGGACAGTTGAAGAGATCCCCTCCCCCAGTCCCTCAGCTGACATAACTAGGACAATCCAACATAATCACCCTCTAAAAGGATTAATTCTGTCTCAAACCAGTTCCTGAAGAAAACCACATGGCACTTTCTGAATCATTCTGGAGGACACGCACTTCATCATTACATCTGCAACCCGGGAGCCTGGTGCCGGCTCCGCATCCTGCGAGGACTTGCCAAGGCTGGGCCAGGGGGCAGCCCCACCCCTACCCCAGAATCAGAAGAAAACCTCAACAATCATTGAAATCTACAAAATCAAGCTTCCATGTTTGCTGTCGGTAGTGTAGGGAGGCTCCTCCATGGGCGCACTGCTGATGGCAACGCAGAACAGTCATGCCAGGAAACATCTGGATGATTCAGTGGTTGGCGTTATCCTCAAGAAGGATATTTGATGTCTGTTTCATACACAATCAATATAAAAATATTCGTAAACCAAAAGCCCCCTAAATAGCCAGTGAGGATGATGGTGGGTTTGCATGACTAAGAAGTCAAGTCGAGGCAGGGAGAAGGGCAAGTGGAATTATGCTGCGGGATTGAGAGACACAGATAGTTTGGTTGAGGAAGTGAAAAACCAACACTGTGGGCCCGGCGCGGTGGCGCAAGTGGTTAAAGGTCCTCGCCTTGCACGCCCGGGATCCCATATGGGCACCAATTCTAATCCTGGCAGCCCCGCTTCCCTTCCAGCTCCCTGCCTGTGGCCTGGGAAGGCAGTCGAGGATGGCCCAAAGCTTTGGGACCCTGTACCCGCATGGGAGACCAGGAAGAGGCTCTTGGCTTCAGATCGGCATAGTATCGGCCCGTTGCGCTCACTTGGGGAGTGAATCATTGGACGGAAGATCTTCCTCTCTGTCTCTCCTCTCTGTATATCCGCCTTTCCAATGAAAAAATAATAAAAATAAATCTTTAAAAAAAAAAACCAACACTGTAAAGGTGGTTTTTCCTTCTGCTGTTTCAAGCACTATCAATGTTGCCCTAAGTTTTTGCTTCATAAAAATGTTAAGTACATTGCAGGGAAGGTACATGGCCTTTTAGTAAGACACAAAGGTAAGCATATAGATTAAAAAAAAAAAAGATGTAGAAGGCAGTGGGGTGGAGACAGCAGGTGATAAATCTTCCATCTGCTTGTTGACTTCCCAAATATCCACAACAGCCAGGGCTAGGCCAGGCCCAAGCCTACAGCCCAGAACTCCACCCTAGTCTTCCATATGGGTGGCAGAGGTCCGAGCACTTGACCACCACCTGCTGCCTCCCAGGCTCATGAGCAAGAAGTTAGATTGGAAATGTAGCAGCCAGGATTCAAACCAGCACACCTGTATGAGATGCCAGTATCACAAGTAGTAGCTTAACCCACTGTACCACAGTGCCAGCCACTATATTATTTCACCTTTTAAAATTTTTAAATTGATACTTGGCTTGCATGGTTAGACTTGTCTGTGACTCCTTCCACTGAGTTAAGAAATTATACCTACCTAATAGGCCACGGGGAAGCCCCTCCAGTCATTCAGTGGCAATACTTAGGCACAGAGACAATGAAAGCAAAATTCCCAAGGAAAAGTCCTGGAGCCAACACTGGGAAGAAATTGGCAGAGAGAATTTGAGCCTGGCAGCAGAGTACAACTTCTGGGGCTGCTTTTGTATTTTAGAGTCTGTAGCAGGATGCTTCACAGACAGTACGTTCCTGTGGTATTTTGCAATGCCAAGTGCATCCCAATCCTTACTGTAGTTGATTTGGTTTTGTCTATCCGACAGCTCTTCTTCCCTTCTCCCTTGCACAATTCCTGGCAATGAGTGACAGAACTCACTCCAGCTAGTTAAACCAGAAGGGATTTATTCAGGGACACTCATAGCATCCCCAAGAGGGCTGGAGAATAAAGCTTAAAAGCTCCATAACCAGAAACAAAAATCACATTGCACCACCAACCCAAAGCCCTGAAGAACCTGCATCCAATGCTGCCTCCAACATGGACGCAGCGTCCAGGAGTCATCGCTCAGCTGTGCTGTCTCCTTCAATGCTCCTCCCTCCTCCTCCAAAAGGAAACTCTGCCTGGCACCTGACTGCTCACTTTGATCTGGTCTGGATTCAGGTCTCAGGCAGGTGCACCTGATGGGTGGCATCAGTAACACACCCACACCCAAGCACACCTGCCAACTACAGTGTAGGAAATTCCTCAAGCCTGGGAAGCTATCTACGTGACAAATTTCCCACAGCTAAAAAAAAAAAAATACCATGCAACTTTGTCCACTGGTCAGTTTTTTGTGCTTTATGGCCGTGGGTTTTCGGGAAGCCTGGCCCCATTCCCAGTTAAGTTGGTTACGCCAGTGTGGAAATCCCAGGTCCCTTGATGGTAACTCATGAAAGAGGCATGTGACCCATTTGTGACCAATGAGTCATGAAGACGCATCATTGAGGGATTTCCCAGAAAGGTTTCTTAGTTCTTAAAAAGACACACGGCTATACAATCATTCCTTTGTTCTGCCTCTGGATAGTGTGGGGGGGAGGGGGTGTGGGGAGCTTTCCAAGGATTGACAAACTTACAATGACAGGGCTGAAAGATGAACTGAGTCTGAATCCTTGATAATATCTCAGGGCCAATGAATCAGCCAATCAGTGTCTAGTCCTATCTCAGAAATATTTCCTAAGAAATACATAAAACACATTTATGTACTGCTCATGCTAGTGGAGTCAAGGTCTTCTTATTGGTTATAGCCAAAGCATCCTGGTCTGCTTACTCCATGTCCAGCACTGCACCTGTAGAACTGCACCTCTAGCAGGTGTCCTCAGCATCCCTTGGCAACAGCACCCTGCTCCATTTTGTGGGATTTCCTCCCCTCCATGATGCCCCAGAACTTGGAAGACACCTGCTACATCACTGAAAATGCTGAAGGCATTCTGGAAGTTCTTTCCAAGAGACTCTCCAGAGCAGCAGCGGCCAGGAGTAGATGCAATCACTCAGCATCTATCTCTCAAGACTTCGCATCTCCAACCAAGGGACTCAAGGACAGAAAACAATGGCAGCCGTTAGTGCATCTCTGAAAACTCCCACTGTAGCCTGATCTGGCCAGGGCCGCTGAGTGGTTCCAGATGCCTTCCTTCCTGCGACTGCCATGGAGGGACATCTGTATTGTTGCTAAAACCACACCATTCCCAGGAAACAGATTTTGAAACTTCCCAAAGTAACCCCACCGGAGACATTCTGATGAAGCCGACACACTTGCAGAAAATCCAAATGAGAAACTTCAGAAGGTTGAGTCGTGCCATTCCACCTCTTTCTCTAATGATCAGATGAATGAATTTCTACTGCACTGTCCTCTATACTTGAAATCTCTATTCTTCTTACCCATCCATCAAAATTGAGATATGTAAATTATGAAATAAAAAGGCTGACAAAAAGCAGTCTGCTTACATTTAATACACTCCCAGAGGAGTATACAGATAAATCAACTGTTCACGGAACATTTAGATTTGTAAATTTCAAGGAACTAAAGTTTTTTTTTTATAGAAGATTTATTGATTGATTTACACGGCAGAGTGACAGAGACAGAAGGAAGGACAAAGAAATTGACTGTTGAGTCACTCTCCAAATGACTAGGCCAGGCAGAAGACTGGGCCAGGCTGAAGCCAGGAGCTCAGCGCAGTTCTCTTCCATGGTTGACAGGGAGCCAACCATTACAGCCGTTGCCTGATGCCCACCCCAGGTGCATAATACACCCTCTAGTGTATTAGCAGGAAACTGGACCAGAAATGAAGTCAGGATTTGAACCCAAGCATTACAAAATGGAATGAACAAATACCTGTCCCCTTAGTCATCATTATTCTATTTATTTCAAGATCAACCTTTAAGATTTACTTTCTTTTTATTTGAAAGGTAGAGTTACAGAGAGCCAGGGAGAAGAGAGAACACCTACTGGTTCACTCCCCAAAGGCTGCAACAGTTCGGGGTGTGTCAGGCTATAGCCAGGAACCAGAAGCCTCAGTTGGGTCTCCTTCACAGGTGCAGGGGCTTAAACACTTGGACCATCCTCTGCTGCTTTTACAGGTCATTTGAAGGGAGCTGGATCAGAAGTGGAGCTGTGACTAGAACCAATGCCTATTTGGGATGCCAGTGCTGCAGGTGGCAGCTTAACACGGTGTGCCACAATACCAGCCCTGAGTAAACTTTCTAGTTTCCACATATGAATGAGAACTTGACTATTGCAAATAGAGCTGCAATGAACATGGTGGTGCAGAGGTCTCTCCAACACACTGATCTCAATTCCTTTGAACATATATCCAGTTGCAGGACTGTTGGATCATTAGGGTTTTTTTTTTTTTAAGATTTATTTATTTCTATTGGAAAGGCAGACATACAGAGAGAAGAAACACAGAAAGAAGGATCTTCTATCTTCTGGTTCATTTCCCCAAGTGGCTGCCAACAGCCAAAGCCGAGCTGATCCTGAAGCCAGGAGCCAGGAGCTTTTTTTAGGTCTCCCACATGGGTGCAGGGTCCCAAGGCTTTGGGCCATCCTCTGCTGCTTTCCCGGGCCACAAACAGGGAGCTGGATGGGAAGTAGAGCAGCTGAGACATGAACCAGTGCCCTTAAGGGATATCAATGCTTGCAGGCAAAGAATTAACCAGCAAAGCCATTGTGCAAACCCCAGTGCAGTACTTTTTGTGGAATCTCCACAATGTTTTTCCATATTGTCTGTACTAACTCACATTACCATCAACCCTGCCAGAATTTCTCATGTTCTACATCTGTCCCAACACTTGTGATTTTGTCTTCTCGACAGTAGCTACTGTAATTGGGGTGAGATAACTCCATGTAGACTTGACTTTGCATTCAAATTTCAGGGAACATCCCAAGTGTTAGCTTGCTGTGGACATGAAGACAACTACATGAAATATTTTTCAAAGTATTTTATTTCCAGAAATTGCAACAAGGAGCTCCATGTGACTTTAAAAGGATGAAAGGTAAATATTAAGATCTGGAGGGGAAGGAAAACCATTCCATTCTCATGTTGAATTCCTTTTATTTATATATTTTTTAAAAAAAATTATAATGAAATCTACTTAACATAAAACTTAACAGCCTACGGGCTGGCACTGGACTGGCACCCATATGGGTACCAGTTCATGTCCTGGCTTCTCTACTTCCCATCCAGCTCCCTGCTTGTGCCTGGGAAAGCAGTAGAGAATGGCCCAAAGCCTTGGGACCCTGCGCCTGCGTGGGAGACCCAGAAGAAGCTCCTGGCTCCTGGCTGTTGAGGCCATTTGGGAAGTGAACCAATGGATGAAAGCTTTTTCTCTGTCTGTCCTTCTCTAACTTTACCTTATAAATAAAATTAAATTGTGTTTAACGGTACTGTTTAGGGAATTTTTTAGAAATGAGGCAATTTAATGTTTCAGGTTTAATATGTTCTCATGCAATTTGCTAACATGAAGATCTATGAATTTTTCAAATAAAACCAAAACTCTTTAGTATATTTTCTAAAGAACAGAGGTTATAAAGCTTAACCCTGAGCTACATTACAGAGGTAACCTTGCTTCTATTTCTGAACACTGAATCTAATGAAAATGATCCCAGAAATACACATATTCCTAGTGAAAGCCACTTAATTTCTCATTTTTAACTCCAGCCAATTAAAAAAGACTAAGTAATATTCATCAGGTCTTGCTATCATCAAGAGAAATATCAGCCATTATACTTAAGACATTATTATAGAACATTTCCAATGTATAAAATATGAGCAAAGCAGGGCAATGAACTCCCATGAACCCAACACCCAACTTCAACAGTCAGGCACGTTTTTATACACATGCTGTCATGCTTTCTTGATCTCTTCTCCCCCACACACCTCCACATGCACCCAGGTATCTTAAAGGTTAATATTAGTTCTATTAGGCACATGTGTACAAATTAAGATACAAACTCTTTAAGAGATTTCTTCATTTTTATTGGAAAGTCAGATATACAGAGAGGACGAGAGACAGAGAGGAAGATCTCCTGTCCATTGATTTACTTCCCAAGAGACTGCAACAGCTGGAGCTGCACTGATCCAAAGCCAGGAGCCCAGAGCCTTTTCTGGGTCTCCCACATGGGTACAAGGGCCCATGGCTTTGGACTGTCCTTGACTGCTTTCCCAGGCCACAAGCAGGGAGCTGGATGGGAAACAGGACTGCCTAGATTAGAACCGGTGCTTATATGGGATCCCGGTGTGCTCAAGCTGAGGCCTTTAGCTGCTAGGCTACCACCTCGGACCCAAGATACAAAATCTTAACCATGCCACTTTGACAGATGATTCCTCTCAAGTATTTCACATCCTTATGGCAATGAAAAACACTACTCTCCCCCTGCCGCCCCTCCTCCCACATTTCTTTGTGTCCCTTTAGTTCCCATGTGCAGGCGGCCGCTGCTTCTCTATTTTTACTGTTGAAGATCTCTGTTCTGGATGCCTTTATGTACTATTATAAATCCTTTCCTTCTTTTGCTCAGCGTAATATCTATGATGCTCGTCCGTGTTGTTGGGTCCTTTCTCCTTCCGTACACCATCAGAAGGATAGACACCACCATTTGCTGACCAACACTGAGTTGCTTCCAACGCGGGCTGCTGTGAGAAATGCTGCTCTGTACATTTGCACACAAGGCTTTTCCTGGGTGAGTTTTGCTTTCTCTTGGGGTGGGACTGCTAGGTCAAAGTGCAGCTCTATACTGGTTGGGTAATACCAGGTCAAAGGGGTGAGCCATTTTTGCAGTTCAGCATCTACTCTCCACATCACACATCAACACACACAAACTCTCATCATTTCACACCCTTGTCAACATTAACTTCATCTGTCTTTCACATTTTAACCCATATTGATGAGTATGTAGTAATATCTCAATTTTTTTTGTTTTGTATTTCTGTGATAAACAATGTGGTTCAACACTATAACATGCTATTATTTACATGTATATTTTCATTTGTGAACTGCCCAAGTGTTTTTTTTTTTTAAGATTTGCTTTCTTTTTGATGGTTGTAGCAGTTTTTTATACATATATTCTGACACAACACCTATTCTCAGACACATATTTTATTAACACGTTGTAGCCTGTGGTTTTATTCTTTTTCTTTGAAAGACAGATGCACACCTGTGCACACAGAGTGAGCCTCCATCCCAAAAGTGCCACAGGGCAGAACCTGGGCACCCAGAAAGAACTCCAGGCCCCTCGCACGCCTAGCAGGAAGCCAGCCACATGAGATTTCCACACTAGCAGAAGGCTGGAGAAAGGACCCAGAGCAGGGCCGCTGGAACACAGCGTTCCAACTGTGTTTTAACCACTTGCCTGCTCATATTCATTCTCTTAACAGTGTCTTTTGGGGAACAAATATTTTAATTTTGATAAAGACTAATTTTTAAATTATTTCCTTGCATGGTTATGAATTTCTCTGTTGTGTCTGAGCCATCTTTTGGCTACTCCTGGGATGTGGAGATCCTCTGTAGTTTGGCTTTCATACCTATATTTGATGTCAAAATAACTTTTGTGTATCACGTGAGGTAGGGATCAAGGTTCATTTTCTAAATGCAGAAATCTAGCTAGCCTAGGTATCATTTTGGAAATGCTTTCCTTTTGTCATTAAATTACCTTGGCATTTAGGGGAAGAATCAGTAGACTGTGTATGGCGGTCTATTCCGAGGTTCCGTTCCATTGGTTGGCAAGATTATGTCAGCAGGCACTGCCTACAATACTGAAGTTTTATCTATCAGTCCTCTCCACGAGGCGCATTCAAATCCTGATGCTACTAGAACAAAGACTACAAATCAGTGTCTTAGTGCACGTCAAACACATTCTCTGGGTTCTGGAGGGCAGAAGCCTGAGATAAGTGTTAAGGAGCTAAAACCCCAGTGTTGTCAGGACTAGCTGCTTCTGGAGACTCCACAGAGAATCCATTGCTTGGTCCTTGTGGCTTGTGAAGGCTGCCAGCATTCCTTGGTGTGTGACCACATCGCTCTGCTTCTGTCGCTGCGTCACCTCCTGATTCCAGTGCTAGTGCTCCTCTCGCATGAGGTTCTTCATACCTATCCCACCTGCACAACCCAGGAGATTGTCCTGTCTCAAGACCCTGACTGTAGCTGCAAGATGCCTTTTGTCATGTATAATTACACACGTTCTGGGGGTGAGGACAGGCGCATCTTTGGAAAGCTGCTATTTACTCAATCGCGGTATGTAAGAACTCTGTTCTGACTCATGAATGCTTGGCTATTTTAGATCTTTAAAAAATAGAACAGGGTCAGCACAGTGGCTCAACAGGCTAATCTGCCACCTGCAGTGCTGGCATTCTATATGGACACTGATTGGTGTCCCGGTTGCTCCACTTCCCATCCAGCTTTTTCCTTGTGTCCTGGTAAAGCAGGGGAGGATAGCCCAAGACCTCAGGCCCCTGAACTCATGTGGGAGACCTGGAAGAAGCTCCTGGCTCCTGGCTTTGGGTTGACTCAGCTCCAGTCATTGTGGCCATTTGAGGAATGAACCAGAGGATGGAGGATGGAGGATCTCTCTCTTTCTTTCTCTTCATAAATTTACCTTTCAAAGAAACATAAACACATATTTGGGAAAATATGGGAGAATGGAAAACTTAAAATATTAAATCATCAAAATATATAAGCATAATACAGTTTTCCATCCATTCAGGAGTCCCTTAACTTCCTTTTCCTTTTATTTATTTGAAAGGCAGAGTTACAGAGAGAGGAAAAGACAAAGAAAAAGGATTTTCCATCTGCTGGTTTACTCCCCAAATAGTCACAACGGCTGGAGCTGGGCCAGACCAAAGTCAGGATTCTGGGGCTTCTTCTAGGTCTCCTAAATGGGTGCAGTGACCCAAGCACTTGGGCCATCTTCTGCTGCAGAGAGCTGGAGTAGAAGTGGAGCAGCTCCCTATCAGTACAGGCACCAAGGACTACATCCCAACTGCCAAAGAGACCACGGGGAATTGGAGTGCCTTCGGGGGCCAAGAAATCTGAGGTCATCCACCCCCATTTAGATCTAGCACATGGGATGGAAGAAGCCCAAATCCTTTCTCACAGGATCCAACGTCATCGAAACAACAGCCAGGAACCCTGAGCAGTCTGCAGAAACAGAACAGTAAACTTTCTTTGGGACTAGGAGAGGAGCTTTCTCTGGTCCTTACTTAGTTCCAACTTTGGATCCCCACCCTCTCTTGCAATAACCATCAGGGTCGCTCTGGAGGCCCACCCCCACCCCCAACACACAAATTAGAGTAGACAGAGAACAACAAGGAAAGCTTAGAACCAGACAGGAAATGGTCAGTGTGAACTCACGCATACCTTACTAGGTAGGAGACAAAGATTAGTTACTCCTCACTAAGGTATTGAAGATTTCTCTGCACACCCCTCCTAAAACTGTTCTGCACCTCAGTCATTGACATATGTTTTGTTAGAGTTATAACCCAGTTGGACTATCCTAAAATCTGCCAAGTTCAGCAAAATTATGCTTCAACACTATAAACTGCTAAATACTAAAATGAAAATAGACACGAAACAACAGAATAGTAACCTATAGCCATTTTAAGGTGAATAGAAGCCGGTATATAAACTAAAATTGAAATGTCAATGAAGTAGTCACAGGATGTGGTTATGAACTTGCATTTTTTTTACATATTGGTTACTCAATACCATGTCAATTAATTCCATAATGTTGTAAATTGTCGTTGATGTTATGTTGTGGCTTTAAATTGATTGGGATGATATTCTGCCAGCTCTGCCTTCAGACCAGAGATGATCTCCCCAAGAAACTGTTGAATTTACCTGGACAATAAGATGCTGGACTCTATGATTGGTATACGGTTGCAATGAAAGAATCTTGACTGAATTTGAAATGTAATACAGCAACAAGGTAGAGGAATCCACCATGGGGGAGGGTATGGAGAAGGGTTAGGGGAATCCCAGAGCCTATGAAACTGTGTCACATAATGCAATGTAATTAATAAATAAATATATATATATATATTAAAAAGTTAATGGAAAATGGAATTAAAAGGTAAGTTTATATTGTTGAAAATGTTTCTTAAATGCATATTTTTACAATACATCATACATGAATTTTTGAAAAAAAAAAAAAGTGGAGCAGCTGACTCCTGAGCCAATGCCCACATCTCAGGCAGTGGCTTGAGCCACTATGCAACAGTGCTTGCCCTTTAATTTCCTTTTGAAGTTTTCAAAATGCAGGTTTGGTGCTCATATATTTATTTTGTTACATTTTTTTTTCCTAAAAATTATCACCAATGTAATAAAACATTTTTGTGTTTTAATTTTAATATCATCCAATTAAAAATTATTTTATTTTCCTTTTTTTTTTTGCTAGTATGTAGAATTAGAAATGATCTCTATTGGGTTGCTATCTTGAGACCTTGCTGAGCCCATTTGTAGCTGCAATTTTTTTTTTTTTACGTCTTTGTTGTTTCTCTTTGGATTTGTCTGTGGAAACAAATAGATTTACAAGTAGAGAGTATTTTGCTGTTTTTTTGGTAATCTTTATTTTCTTGTGTTGTAACAACATTTACAGCAATAGCCAAGACCTTTATGCAAGGTCGCACAGAGATGGGGAGCAAACATTCCCTCGTCTTAGAGGAAATCATTCAAGCTGAGAGCAAAGACGTGGTGCTTCATGTTCTATAGGCGTCTTTTACTGGGTTGAGGAAGTGATCCTTTACTCCAAATTTTCAGAAGTTTTTGTTTGTTTGTTCTAGTTTTTAACTATGATGGTTGTTGGGCTCCACCTAGTCCTTTTTCTGCATTGGAGTGACAGTCTGTGTTATTATTCTGTTACAGTAGCACAATGCACTTGTGAAATTTTAAAATATTGAACCAACCTTGTATAACTGAGACACAACCTCCTTCACCGTGATGAGTTGCTTTGCTAAAAACTTTTGAGTCCTATTCATGATGTATATTATGACACAATTTCTTTCTTTTTTATGCCTATTAGATGTTAGTATTAGGGTTACACTGGCCTCACAAAAGAACACGTAAAGTACTTTTTCCTCTTTTTCCTCTTTCTCTCTTCTGTTGAAGGATTTTGTGTATAATTAGTATTTTTTAAAGGCTTGGTAGATTTTATGAGAACATTTTTAAAAAGGTTTGTTCATTAATTATGACAGAGAATGAGGAAGAGATGGAAGGAAGGAAGGAGGGAGGGAGAATCCTGCATCGACTGACTCACTCTCCAAATGACTACAACAGCCATTGCTGAGCCGGATGGAAGGCAGGAGTCTGGAATTCCGTCCTGGCTTATCACACAGGGAACAGAGCTACAAGTACTTGGACCATCTTCCACTGCTTCTCAGGGATGCCAGGGTTCCCAGGACAACTCAAACTGCTGTACCGCAACGTTGGCTACAGAATGGGTTTTGATTTTGGTTTGGTTTTATTTTCAGTTCACTAGAGATGTTCAATTTTATCAGCTTTGTATTAACACAAATTCATACCTGAATACATAACACAAATGTGCTATAATCTAAGTATGAAAAGAGTTTTCAAAAGTTTTTGGAGTAAAACAACACATTCCATACAGGGGAATAACAATGTAGATTACATCTTCTCAGAGGAAACAGTAGAATCCAGAAGACAATGGAGTAACAGCTCCCCATGCCAGTTTCCTGCAAATGTGAACCAGGGGTAGTAAGGGATGGTTCCAATAGCCGGGTCCTTGTCACCCATGTGGGAGACTCAGATTGAGTTTCCATCTCCTGGTTTCAGCAGACTGGACAGGCTCAGCCCATGAGAGCTTGTTCTATTTCTGTCTGCCTCTCAAATAAAAAAGTACCTCCTAAAGTACCTACAGAACATCTGTCTTTCCAGGGTGCTTTCCCCTGAGGGTTGCTGCTAATAATTCTGCCCCTACTGAAAAGGTGAGGTAGGACAAAGCAGGCTGCCTCAGGTGGCATCCTGCTCCTGAGTGGTGAACAATGGAATACTCCACATTGAACATCTTGGCATTACCAACCTGCCAGTGGGTTGACACCTTCATTATGACACTACACCAAAGAATATATTTGAGAGGGAAGTAGACATTGGGTTGATACAAGAGCAGGTGCAAAATCCTGTCTAGAAACAGCAATCACAAAAGTGAAGGAAAGGTATCTGTAAGAATATCTGGCTAAGCACAAAACATGTTTGGGGTAAGGAGGAGAGAGAAAACAAATGATCCCAAAAGGCTACTATTTTCATAGTCCAATTTCCCAAGGGATGCTCTGTCAGTATTTTCTTTAATACATTAAAGACTGAGACTCAAAGGAAACATTGGTTTCAACGATTTTGACAGGCTTCCTATACCACCAGAGCAATGTGGCTTTTTAGAGATTAGAGGTCAAATTGCTAAATCCCTTGCCTTTGATGGATGACAAGGTGGATACTAAAGGCATTCAAGTAATACAGAGTGACACAGTTTAAAAACCTCTAATTCTGCTTTACATATACTCACCCACAAACTATCCATCCATCCATGCTTCCATCCATCCATCTTTGATCAGTTCACTAGGGGGTTTCAGTGGGTAGAAAAAGACTGTGATGTGGCCCCAGTACAGTAGTCTAGCAGCTGAAATCTCACCTTGCAAGCACCGGGATCCTACATGGATGCCGGCTCTAGTCTGGTGGCCCCGCTTCCCATAAAGCTCCCTGCTTGTGGCCTGGGAAAGCAGCTGAGGATGGCCCAAAGCCTTGGGACCCTGCATCCACACTGGGAGATCCGGAAAAGGCTCCAGGCTCCTGGCTTTGGATTGGCTCAATTCTGGCTATTGCGGTCACTTGGGGAGCAAATCATTGGATGGAAGATCTTTCTCTATGCCTCTCCTGTTTGTATATTTGTCTTTTCAATGAAAGAAATTTTAAAAATGCAATGTATCTCAAGAGACTTTACATCAATCTTGCATGTCACTATTTAATTGCTTTTATAGGTTCCTTCTGATAGTTATGAGAGAGACAGGTGTCCTTTATAGCACGGGTTGAGAGACAATTGTGGAACTGGGAGCATTTGGTACAGGTGCCTGTGGGACGTGAAAAGGGAATGTAGGAAGCTCGGAGTATCATGGTTTTCCGCAGGCAGAAAGAGGGACTATGTCAATTTTGAAGGCTACATGAAAGATCATATTGCTGTTTGGGACTTTCTTACAGTCTTTCTGGTAGCAGCCCCACTATAGCAATCACTGCCAAGCTGCTGCATGTCATGACTCAAGCTGAGCATGGCATGGGTTTCGAGAGCTGCCTTTTGGTTTCAAGCATGTAGGACTCATGTGGCAGGCACTAGACTAATTCACCCTAAGTCAGGTAAGGAGATGGGTGCAGTTTGGGGCACACAGGCACGAGGCAAGTGGGCTTGGGTCTTAAACACATTGTATTCCCTTCTTTGCCCTTTCTGATTCAGAGCCACACTTGGAGACTTCAGGCTTGCTAGCCTACATTTCTTGGCCTTGACTTTGCCCTTGTCATCACCCTACTCTTCTGTCCATCTTTTCCCTCCGCCCTGTCTCTCATCTGTTTGTTTTTAGAATGATAGATTCTGTGTGTTTACACAGGCCAACTCAACTCCTTTGGGGAGAGAAGTGGGGAAAATATATAAGGAAGGCCTCTTTAGATGGTCTTTTAATAATAGCCTGAGTATGCATCTTGATTTGGCAAGAAGAACTGAAATCAGAGAGAAGCTGTGAGGGGCTTCTTTTCAGTGAGGAGAAAGTTCTCTACAAAAAGACAAAAAAAAAATTACATGTAAAAATTTGTAAGAGAGGCCAGTATTGTGACAGAGCAGGGAAAGCAGCTGCCTCTGATGCTAGCATCCCAAATGGGCACAGGTTTGAAGACCCAGCTGCTCCATTTCTGATTCAGCTCTCTGTTAATGTGCCGGGGAGAGCAGTAGAGAATGGCCCAAGTCCTTGGGCCCCTGCACCTTATGGGAGACCTGGATAAAGCTTCTGGCTCCTAGATTTGACTCTCCCAGTCCCTCCTGCAACCTAGATTTTTACCACAGCCATATTCACCTGGCCTCCAATCCTTAGGGTTCCTTTTTATGAGGCCAATTCCATACCCACTACTGTTTTGTCTCTCTGTCCCCACTTGGCATGCTCTCCGCCTAAGCACCCAAAACCATGATAGAGAAAAATGTTCTGGAAATTATTCGGGAGCTTTACTTTCTTTTTTATGAACTCACAAACTTCTCCCTCATCTGACTTGGGCTGAGGATTAGGTTTATTTCTCAAAGAATAATACAGAAAAAAAGCTGACATTTAGCTTCCAGTATCCACAATAAGATTGAAGCAAGTCAGCAGATTTGAAAGTCTTAAAAACATTTTTCCCATAGGTTAGCTCCTGTTGAAATATTGCATGAACGTTGACATAATGGAAATTGCTGGTAGGAATGTTTTGTCTTGTTTGTTGTTTAAATATGTATTTACTTTTATTGGAAAGTCGGATTTACAGAGAGAAGGAGAGACAGAGAAAGATCTTCCATCCATTGGTTCACTCCCCAAGTGGCGACAGTGGCCAGAGCCAAGCCAAGCTGATCTGGAGCCATGAGCCAGGAGCTTCCGCAAAGCCTTAGGCCCACATGGGAGCCCTGTGTACCCCCAAGGCTTTGCATCATCTTCTACTTCTTTCCCAGACCACAAACAGAGAACTGAAAGTGGAGCTGCCAAGATACAAACCAGCACCCATATGGGATCCTAGCAGATGCAAGGCAAGGATTTAGCCATTAGGCCATCATGCTGGGCCCTGTTTTGTCTTAATCCCCTCCTGTGGTCCTGGGGGATGGACAGGAGAAGGGAGGCACATGGGCAGCTCTGGGGCTCACTCACTGCTGTTGTTCTTGGATCAAAGACTAAAGCTGTGTGATCAGTGTGAAAGTGGCACACCTGACCTGTATACCCCAGCCAGGCTTTTGAAGGGAACTGCCAGGAAAGGTTAAAATAAGCTCTCCCTAGCAGGCTAGAGAGGGGGGCCTGGTACTAGCTCCTAGCATCATCTCCCTCCCACGGGCCAGGAAACTTGCCAAGGCCTTGATGTAGCTGCAGTCCAATAGGCTTACAGCCAAGACTGTGGGTGGCAGTCTAGGTCCTGTTGCAGAGAGACAATGTAGCAGGAACTGAGAGAGGCAAGGGGATGCTTGATATCCAGGGAGGACCAGTGGAATCCCCAAGTAGGTTGGGAAGGACCACACCACAAGTTCACAGGCAGCTGGGACCTACTGAACACCAACCTGGCTCAACCACAGCATGGGGGTCAACAACAGAGGTCACACTCATGGAATCAACAAGAAGCTGGGACCCTTCTTACCATGGCCACCCATCCACTTACCAACCAACCAACCAACCAACCAATAGCAATGACACCCCAGACAGACTTCTGTCCCCACCCCGACAGCCCATCCTGTACCTGCATCCCATTCCTCTGTACCAAGTGCCTGCAAAGAGAGGGACAGAGGAAAGAAGGGGAGGCTTCTGGAAGGCTGAATCATTCAGCCATAAGACAAAAGGAACCCCACATCTGAATTGTGGCATCTGATCTAGTCCTAAACAGGTCCAACTCCATCTAGCTTGTCTATGTCTTTCTCACACTATTCAGTGGGTAGGGAGCACATGAGGACTGTGAAGATATTTGCTTTGGGTCCACTGAGTGTAGTGAGTCAGGGACCTGCTGTTGTTCCCTGGAAACTCCCCACCCTCTGCACCAGTGCCCAGTGGGGCATCCTGGGCTTACTGACTTTCCACACCTGCCCTGGAAGAGCAAGCTGACTCCAGGATACTGACTGGGTTTCCAAGGCCTGCCCAGGTGCCATCTTTAGGATTTGAGTTATGTTTTCAACACTTGATCCACCACTTGGGTCTGGGGACAGTTGAGGTGGAGGGTGGGAGTGACTCCCATGGGAGGCACAAATGACCAAGGACCACAGATTTGGAAAGCTCACTGGTCCCAGCTTCCCACTGGGGCTAAGCAAGCCAGGTCACAGATTCAAGCTCTGAGGCCATGTCTGGGACACCCAGACAGACCATGTAGAGGAAACCAAGTCTGCCACCTTTCACTGTCCCTTAGCTCGGTTCTGAGCATGGGACTTACTTGGAATCCCAGTTTGTGTCTTTTCCCAATCAAAACTTAACAGGTAACATAACCATGTTAACTAAGCTTTTGCTCTAATGGCACCATCCTGGTTCCTGTGGACTGTATTCCCCTAGCCACAAATCATTCTGTTTGCCTATGGATCAGATGTAAATCAAACTTTTCCCAGCCTTATTAAATTACTCCAGATTGACAAGGTGGTCTCAGCAAAGTCAGCATTTGAAGCAAGTACCATCCCTTTCCATTGGCCAACTCCAAAGATGGGGGAAGAGTTCTCTGTGTGGGAGCTGCGGACACCAGAGCTGACCGGATTTAAGGCTCCAAGCTAAATGTAGCCCTCCCAGCTGGTTGTTATTCCAGCAACTTAAGTGTGGGCTTGCCCAGCTGTATTTTAAGCTGAGCCCCCAATTTTCCTCTGTTCGTGTTCTTGCAGGCTTTTGCTTCAGCTACCAAAAATATAAAAAGGGTTTTCTTGTGAATGCTTTAGTAGGGCTAACTCCAGCCAGTGTGAGCAGGAGCGAACCTTCTAGCATGAACAGGGAATTTAGTGAGCTGAAGGGACCTGTCCAGCAAATAGAAGATACCATCTGAACACTGAGTTCACTCACGTTCCGAAGCCAAGGCACAAAGCAAGGCCTTGATTGGCTAATGTGCACATTCAGATGAGCTGACTACTAAAAAGCACTTTCAAATTTTTGAGACACTACTTAAATACAGAACTGTCTATACTGCACATGGCCATCTGTGTAGAAAAATAGAAAAAATATATTTGCGTATGCAAACGGCCTGGTGACACTGATTGCCTATGGAGAGAACTGAAGGGCAGGGGAACGTGCTGAGAGCTTTTTTTCTCATGCGTGCATGTATGCATGATTTTCAGGTTTTATGCTGTCAAGATGTGTTATTCGGGTAGGCCATTGAATGCCAACCTGCAACATCACGGCTTGCTTATTCCATGAATGCCACAGCAGTTGACGCTCCAGAGAAGATCATGCAGTCACACATGTGTGAGCACATACATGTGCACGTATGCACACACACTGATACACTGCACATTTTCTTCAGCACATGGCTAGCCTTAGGGCAGGTTTCAAAGCTAGGGATCACCGAATAAGAAAGCAGGAAGCAAATACGCCAACATGTGAATAGGGTTGAATTTTGCGTGGTCGGGTTATGGGCAATCGTTGTTTTCCTCTTTATATCTGTGTGCATTTAAAAAGTTTCAGTTCCTTAAAAAGAGCTCCTGACCCCATGTTCTCAAAAAGCATTGGTTCATATGGGAAGACTGGGTGAATCCACACAGGAGCGGTTCTCTGCTCATATCCAAAACCTAGCGGAAGCACTTGGATTTCTGTACAGTTTCCCTTATTTGACCCCTTCAAGGATGACTCATGCTCACTAATGCCTCACCATTCAGTATGCTCAGCTCACAGGTACTTAAGGCACAAATGTCGTGGACTCCCAGTGGGCCAAGCACTAAGGGTCCCAGGATGAATGAGGCACAGCACAGCTTTAGTCACATGGAAAATGAGGAGCCTTTCTCTACAAATTTTTTTGAAGCAATGCCCCCCCGCCCCCGAAAAGAAAAAAACCACACGTGGATGTTAAGCTTCAGACTTCTCACCCAGCAGAGCTTGCCTGGTTCTGTCCTGCTGCCATGTCCCCATGCAGGGTTATGATTTCAGGTAGTGTCCTGGCTCAAAGCAAGGCGGCTGCGCTGGATCACCTGCAGAAGCCATCAGATGGGTCTCTGGCATGTCAGCCCGATTGAAGAAGTGCAAGTAATGAAACAAAAGTAGCAACAGGCTCAAGAAAAGAAATGAATACTGGGTTCTGACAACCACATTTCTCAACAGACTGATTGGGCTCTTGTGCACACTTCAGCCTTTTAACCTCCTCTGCTAGCTGGGAATACGAGGCCAGTGGACCAACTATGTGAATAATTTACCCACCCTAATCTACATCTGGAAAGAGGCTGGTTACCCACAAGCTGGGGCGCAGGGAGCAAAGAGGGCCCCACAAGGCTGCTGCTGAGTATAACGAGTAGGAGATCCCAGCTCCACAGAAACAGCTTGGGTTTTACAAGGTCCCCAGTGGGGCTGTCAGGCAGCCTGGCCAGCAGCTCAGGCTGTATCCCACAGACTTCATGCTAGTGCACCTGTGCAGAGCTGGACCAATCAGAACACCCAAGGCCAACCGTTGGGACAAGTGCCTGAGTCACATGGGCTCTGGTTTCACTTAAAAAAAAAAAAAACAGTACCAGCAAGGACTGTTGACCCTGACCTTGTCACAGACCCAACCCTGAGCCCATCCTTCCTCCTTTTGGCTTTCTAGCTGCCAAGAAGGCCTCAGATGGTTAGTGCAAACCACATATAACTGCCACTGGGCCTCATGCCAAACGCCCAAGGTTTGATTCACATGCCCAGTGCCTCCTCCCCTCAAGGTTGCTTGGAAACCTATGGACCCACCCGTTGTTATCCCAAGCAGTTTGTTCACATCCTCTATCAAGGCCCCTTTTCTCATCAGAGGAGTCGGGCCACCTGCCGGGCATCCATGCTCTCAAGCTCCCTTCTTCTTGCTCAAAAATGAGGTAGTTTCCCCTTGTGCAGACAGACATCTTCAGGAGGCACCTATGAACCCCGCCACCTCTTCTCAGCGTGTGGGACCTGCGACCTATGACCCTCAGCAGAGCCTGACAATGGTGGTGGTACTGCCATGATTGCACTCCCAGGACCCTAACATCCACCTCGCTGGCAGCCTCTGCTGACCTCCTCCTTTGCTGGCTCTGGTGAAATTGTCTCTTCTAGGAAGAGACCAAAGTGGTCAAGCCCGAGAGCTTCCAGCTGATGGCAGCAGGAAGGAAAGCTCCAGATGGTTACACTCAGGGTCCTGAATCCTGCCAACCACCATGCCAGCTCTCAGGAGGGCCCCTGTCCAGCTGAGCCTCCAAAGAGCCCTCAGCCCTGGCCAATACCTGCCTGCCATCTTACGAGAGACCCTGAGGCCAAGGAGCCATTAGGTCCTACACTAACTCTTAGCCCCCAGAAACTATGAGAAATGTTGGGGCAGGACAGAGGGACAGGAAGAAAACATGTACTTCTCAGCTATTGGTTCCAAAGGCCTGCAAAAGATAGGACTGAGCTGGATCAGAACCAGGGGCCAGCAACTCATCCAGGTCTCCCACAGAGGTGGCAGGAACCCAATTACTAGGGCCATCACCTGCTGCCTCCCAGGGTCCACATCAACAGCAAGTCACAGTCAGGAGCTGGATCTGGGTAATGATCGAATCCAGGGACTGTGAAATGAGAAGTGGGCATCTTTAAAATAAACAATAAGACATTTATTTGAAATGATATGTTACTGAAAAAGACACAGACAGGGAGAATTTCCTTCTGCTGATTCACTCCTCAAACGGCCACAAATGCCAATGCTGGGCCAGGCTGAAGCTGGGAGCCAGGAGCTCCACCCAAGTCTCTTGTGTGAGTGACAGGTTTCCAAGCACTCAGGTGCATTATCAGGGAGCTGTTTCAGAAGAGAGGCAGCTGGGCCTTGAGTGGGTGCTTGTATGGGATGCAGGCCTTTCAGGCAGTGGCTCAACCTGAAGCACTGCAAACATGGCCCCCGGACACAGGCATCCTAACTGCTGGATTCATCACCCGCCCCAGGAATGTTTAAAGTTGTTAAGTTTGTGATGGTTTTGTTATGCAACAGTAGGCAACCGATGCATTTCTCTTTGCTTCCTTTTTCAACATCAGAAAAGCCTTTCCAATTCCCTTCCAGCTCCCCAGTCCTTGTCATTTACTCTTTGGATGCCTTTCTTTCCTCTCTGTGTTTCAAGTTGTTTCCTCACATTTGAGTCACTGATCCATGCTGCAGCTGCATCCCTGCTTGGAGATGAACACACACGCATCCTGACTGTTCCACCTGAACGTGTGGCCACTGCACTTGGGGGTACCTAAGGCTGCACTGACATTCCCAGCCAGCTTTTCCTTCCCTTGGCCCCGGCACTAACCTTTTCCTCTCTTACCTGAGGCCACTCTCTCCAGCTGGGCCATAAACCCTGCTGCTTCCTACCCGACCCAGGTCTGCACTGCCACTGTTCTTGTGGAGCCGCTAGTGGTCTCCATCCTGCTGAATCTGATGGGCAGTTTTGGGTCCTTTCCTCACTGACCCAGCCATAAATGGTCTCCCTCATGAGGTGCTGTGAAATTTTATTTGAGAGGCAGAGAAGAAGGAGGGCTCCCATCTGGGTACATTCCTCAAACTCCCATATGATGGGTGGTGGTGGGTCAGGGCCGAAGGCAGAAGTCTTGGAGCTCAGTCATGGTCTCCCGTGGATGGAGGGCAGGAACCCAACTGCTTAGACCATCATCACTGCCTTCCTGAGTCTTCCTTAGCGGAAAAACCCAGGGACTCCAGGATGGGATGCGGGTGTTCCAACTGCTAGGCAACTGTCCACCTCCTGAATGTCTACTACTCACTTTGGATTCTCCTCTGGCATTGACTCTTCTCTCATTCTTTGCTTTTTGCTCTAGTGTTGGGGAGCCCCTAAGTTCAGCCTCCAGACTTCTTTTCATCTCTGTTCATAATCCCTAGGTGATCTCATCCTTTCTTAAACCTTAAATATTGGGTGTCACCATTGTAGTATAGCTGGTAAAACCACCACCGGCAGTGCTGGCGTTCTATATAGGCACAAGTTTGAGCTCTGGCTGTTCCACTTCTGATCCAGCTCCCTGCTAATGTGTGAAACCTAGAAGAAGCTCCCGGCTCCCAGCTTTGGACCAGCCCAGCTCTGGCCATTGTAGCCATTTGGAGAGTGAATCAGAGGAAGAAAGATGAATCAATCTCTCTTGCTCTCTCCCCGTAACAAATATTTCTGATAGGTCTTTGAAAAGTGCATGAGAAAAACATGCAATGTGAAGAACTATGTACAGATTTTAAATATTTTCATATTAACAAAATTCATCTTTTAATCTCATTTCTCTCAGCAACTCCTGGAAATACCACCAGACAGGCTGAGAACCTCACATGTTATGTGTCCGGCCCAGACTACTCCCCCGAGCTGCAGGCTTACATTGCCAACCACCTCTTCAGCAAATGTACATGGGCACTCAAGGGCATCTCAAGGTCATTGTACTGCCATGAAGCATCTCACTTCTCGCCCCGTGACGCTCCCCTCCATGTCTTCCCTTCTCAGCAACTCCATCCTCCTCGTGGCTAATGCCAGAGCCATGGAGCTACTCCTATGTTCTTTCTCTCATATGTCATGTCAAATCCATGAGTGTATTCCATCCACTGCACTTGCCAAATATGAAGGGTCTTCAAAAATTCATGGAAATTTCAAAAACAAACAAAAAAACTATGTGTGGATTTCCATTGTTTTGCCCCCAAAACAAAGTGAACTTTTAGTCCCATTTGTCTACAGACTTTTTGAAGTACTTTGGTAACTTTAGGATCCAATCTCTTCTACCCTACCACCATCTAAAACTAAGCCTGTTCCTGCTATAACTTTCTAACTTTTCTCTCAGCTTCTGCCCTCACCTTCACCCATCTCTTCTCAATAGAGTCATCAGTCTGGGCCACTTGAAACATAACTGAACCATGTTATTTCTCTAATCAAACTTCAGGAACTTCCCATCAAGACTTCTTAAAAGTCAAAGTTCCTTCAATAGTCTTCTGTGAGCTACAATGGACTCCCTTCTCCTCCCCTTATAATTTCTCTGAATTCTTCTCCCAATGACTCCTTTATTCATTCCATCACAGCCACTGAGATCTCCCTGCAATTTCTCTAAACATTGGCACTTTTCCACCTCAAGGCTATTGTTCTTTCGGTCTCATCTTCCTAGGTCATTCTCCCACACCGACAGAGAGTACCCATCTCTGTTTCCAGCAAGGCATATCCTGACTCACCCTGCTGAAAGCTGCAACGCCCACTCAGCATTCCTGTCCCTCTTCCTCATTTAATCTCTGTCTCTATCACTCAGATACGCTGTCTATCCTATTTATTTTGTTATTGGCTGTCATCTGCCTACCACTGTAAAACAACAGGGCTCACTTCTGCAGTATTGGTGCCTGGCACATAGCAGGTGTTCAAAAAAGAAACTGTAGCATGAACACTGCCATAAAGATCTTGGACGTGGGGGTGGCTGAAGTGGAGGGGACTCATACACTCGATCTATATCCACGTATTCAGCCAATTCCTATACCTCTGATCTCCAAATTTATTTTTAGATGCTGGATTGATGTGCCTATGAGAAACTCAGAATGCCTACATTCTGAGATTGTACCCAACTCCTTTTCCATTTCTCATCTTAGAAACAATAGGTCTTGAGGTCAATGTCATGATGCAGCGAGTTAAACCACTGCTTACAATGCCAGCATCCCACATGAATGCTGGTTCGAGACTCAGCTATTCTGCTTCTAGTCTAGTCCTTGCCAGTACATCTGGGAAAGCAGCAGAAACTGGCCTAAGTTCTTGGGTTCCTGCCACCCACATGGAAGACCTTGTTAAAGGTCCTGACTCCTTGCTTCCACCTGGCCCATTCCTAGACATTCTATCCATTTGGGGAGTGAACCTGCAGATACAAGATTTCTCTCTCTGTAAGTCTGTCTTTCAAATAGACTCTTTTTTTTTTTTTGAAAAAGATTTGTTTTTATGTGGAAGGCAAATTTTACGGAGAAAGAAGGCACAACAGAGAGGGCAAATGCTCTCCATCTGCTGGTTCACTCTTCAAAAGGCTAGAACTGAGCCTGTCTGAGGCTGGAAGCCAGGAGCTTCTCCTAGGTCTCCCACATGGATACAGGGGCCCAAGGACTTGGGTCATCCTCTGCTGCTTTCCCAGGATATAAACAGAGAGCTAGAGAAGTAGTAGAGCAGCCAGGACACAAACCAGAGCCCATATGGGATGCTGGCACTAACAGGCAGAGGATTAGATTGCTAAGGCCACCGTGCCTACCCATCAATTAAATTTTCTTAAAAAACAAAGCAATAGTTTGGTCATAGTGGCCATTAGCAGTCCACATCTACCCAGGCACCCAGATGGGAAACTGGGCAACTGCACCTGTGTCAATGATCTGAGTCCCCAGGCCATGCCATCCAGCAGGCCCAGGTGCTAAAGCACAGGGCAGTGCCCAAAGCCATTTCCTCCAAGGACCCAAAAGAGAAACACACAGAAAGCCACTGCTCCCAGCTGGAAATATCTACCTTTTAGGACTGTTAAAATAGTACACGCTCCTGAGAACAATGTTATTAAAGAAATAAATAAGAGAAAAGCCGTCTCCTGTAACCACACATTCAAGAGAGAACTGCTGTTTGTGGCTCATCTGTGCCTCTAGACACCTTCTTGTGCCCATTTAAAGGGAGCTGTTACTTATTAAACTCTTAGCCGGGAGCACAAATCTTTATGCCACTGGCTTTCAAATGAACTCACTTTAGCTTCATAATCACTCTCCAAAGCAGGTCCTATTATAATCCTCATTTTATACGCAAGGAGACTGAGGCTTAATGAGGTCAAACCAAACCCCTACAGATGAGAGGTGTCACTCAGGTAACATGGGCTGGGCTGGGCAAGCAGCTACAAAATCTCTGTGGCCCGACAACAGCAATGCCTTTTCTTAGTTTGGGTACACACACCACGTCCATCGGCTGAGGCCCCGCTCTTGGCTGCCCTTTTTCGAGAACCTGGCCTGATGCTGCAGCAGTTGCCCCAAGTCCGGAATTTGGAAAAGCATCGTCTTAGTGCAGGGTGAAGGGAACTTGGCAGAAGCACACAGTGGATTAGCTCCTCCGAGGGGACATATATCACTTAACATTTGTTTCATCAGCCAAAGCAGGTCTCAACCTGGTATCAATGATTAGGAAAGAAGATCCGATCTCCAGGGAAAGACAGTAAAATACAGCAAAAGCAAAACAAACACCAGCATGGGCAGTGGCGGGAGCAGCTGCTTCGCTTGCTCCCCTGCTCCTGCACTCCAATCATCTGAACACACAACAGCAAATCATTTCTTTTTTTAACATTAACACCATCCACCAAAAGCACCAAGCTGGGATTTTAAAGCTAATTTGCCCTCAGAGCTTCAGTACAAATGTATTTTTAACTCTACAAGTGGCAAATTCTGCAGCCGTGGCTGGTTCATACCCTTTCTGATACCTTCCTTGTACATATCTTGTTCTAGTTGTTCAGAGACTTACAGGTTCTTATTTTAACGCTGCAGAGTTTTCCAGGGGATGACCCCTTTGGCACCTATTGAGTTCCTTGCTTTAACTGCTTGCCAGTGTCCAGTTGACCCTTTCCTTCTCTACAACAACAGCTTACAGCTAATTGCCAGGCAGACAGAGGGCTGCAGCCAGGAGTGACACTTGCACGTCAGGACCACCCCTTAATTGCCTAAGACAGGGGCTTGCCACTTATACTCCAACACACAGAACCCTCTAAAGGTTGAAAATCTCCTTTTATGTGCTCAGAATGTTGTGGTTTGGTTTGGTTTTTGTAAAATAAGTGTGGCAACTAAAATCGGATTTCTAATCTGCCTCACAAGCTTGGAGCACCACCCTGGGTAGGGAAGCCTTTCTGTGAAACAAAGACCAAAGCCATCTGGAAGAAAAGCCGCCTTCCTAAGCAGATCAGCCCTAGTTTCTACCACACTGGGTGCTTGTGACCAGAAATGGGCAGCTCACCTTCCTGAGCTCATCCCAGCATTCTCAGAACTCAGCTTTGTCCTTGCTCAATCACACCCAGCCCCTTGCCCGGGCACACAAATGCTCCATCCTGTCCTGTCCCAAAGCCAGCCCTGTCAGGTGCTTTGGAAAGGGGAATATGAGCAGGTCAAAAATAAACCCCACCAAGCCATGAGCAATTCTCCAATGCAGGGCGGAGCGGGGGAGGTGTGCATGAGGACACAGGTGCACGTTCTTGCTGGTCAGCAGGTGCTCCACAGGCCCCTCCAGCATGGCCACATTTCTGCCTTCTCCATGAGATGGTGGGATAGGAGTAGGGGAGGGAGGTGCAGCCACAGGGTACCTCACTCTAGGGAGCCCCTGGACTGGGTGTGCAAGCAGCTGCCATGTGGGCCTGGCCGCAGGGGCTGTTATCACCACTCCACACGCTACTTCCCCTCACATATCCTGTGCCAGCATGCTGTCAAACCCATGGTACCCGTGGTACATTTTTCAAAGTGTCTTTTGTGTCATTTCCTGAGCCTGAACATTTGCACAAGTTGCAAAACAGCCTCTAAGCTGAGACCTTTTCTTTTTTTCTTTCTCCTTTCTTTCTTTTTTTTTGCAAAGTGGCAGGTGGGGTGATCAGGACCACAGGCTTCTAGAAACAAGATCAAAGCTTGTTCTCTTAGCAAGGCAAGAGAAATATGGACCACTTTGCATGGGACACCCTGGTAATTTACAAAAGAGAGTAGGCTTGCAAGTTTTTATCTCAGTAGCTCTCGGGAGATGCACGCGCGCACACACACACACACACACACACACACACACACACACACACACACACATCTCCTACCCCTATTTAAGTTAGTACCACCATATTTTACACCACAGCCATTCCCCCTTTTCCCAAGGCTGGGAGAGGGAGAGTAGACACATGAAGAGTTTGGCTGAGAGCACAGGTGGCAGGCAGGACTTGGTCTCTGCCAGTTCATCCAAGATAATGCATGCTGACAGGATCCCTCCTCCCCTTTTGTCCTTCCTCCTAACCCTTTCTATCCTGCTTACTGCTGTCCTCCTTGCTGCAGTGCAACAGCAACCCACTGACCAGGGCTACGTTCTCGCCTCCCCAAGTAGCTACCAGCTCCCTACTGAGCAGGAGGTGGGCTTTGGGACAAGCAGCTGTCGAAGCTTTGGCTGAAGTCTCTCTGGCTTTTCTATCACTGAGAGAGGCACAAGAGGCACCGTTTCAGGGCATGGGCAATGACTGCACTGGGTTGTGTGCATCTAACAGCATCCTGTGTATGAAGAGGGAAAGCACATACCCTTTGTTTGCTCCTGCTTGGCCATAACTAGGTTATACAATCCAACTCAGTGGTTAACTGATGGAAATAAAAAAGACATAGGAAATCTCTGGGCAATTGCAGCCATTTGCTTTTCATTTTTAGGGTAAGCTGGCTACATACTGGGGACAGAAACTATGACATCTGTATCAGGCTGCATTCAGGTCTATGAGCTCAACAATGAACTCTCAACTATTTTAGCAATTTTTTTAAGATCAGGAATGGCAGGTCAAGCAGTCCATTCAGTTTTCATCATCTTCCACAAGAACTCTGGCAATGAAAAAGGCTATAAGAAAAAAAAAAAACTGATGGAGGAAGGTAAGAGGGAGACTAATGCAACCCATTGGAACAATATTGTTCTAGAATTTTAATTAAGGAAATTTAAAAGCACCGGAGAGTCATTTACACAAATAATAGGCTGAAAGTTATGAGGTTGTGTTAATGACCACAGTCATTATTCAGAAGGAAACTGGAAAACCTTAGCCCTGTGAGCAAAATTGCAAAGACAATGAATACGATGGGAGTGGGGAAAGGGCAGAGAGAGGATCTTTGCTTTCCCATGCAGAAAAACATTATTAAAATCCTTGCAGAAGGCAAGAGATATGAGATAAAGTATAACGAATACCGTGCAACACATATGCACACAGATACCTTCCCAAAGAAATCAAGCCCCAACCAATTTAAAAGATAAGGATAAAATTGAAAGCAGCTCATCTCATGCTACAAAGAATAAAAAGCAAATCCTGAAAAAGTCACCGACTTACATGAATAGATAGTTGGGGTGAACTCCACTTGGTTGAAGCAATCACCCCTTTTCATTCAGGCCCATAATGTTGGGCAGATCTAAAATTCTCTTTAAAATTTTATTTATTTGAGAGGCAGATATTTAGAAAAAGAGAAAGAGCTTTGATCTTCTAATTCACTCTACCAGATGACCACAATGGCTGGAACTGGGCTTGATCGAAGCCAGGAGCCAGAAGTTTCATCTGGGTCTCCCACGTGGGTCATCTTTGCTACTTTCCCATGTTTATTAGCACAGAGTTAAAGTGAAAGTGGAGCAGCCAGGACTCAAACTATCACCCATTTGGAATGCCAGCATCACAAACAGTGGGTTAATCCAATACTATCTCCTTGAAAATCTCTTTGATTCAAGTCCAGCACCCCAAGAATTGCATGAAGGATCTTCCAAAATTTAACAGAAAATGCATCATATAAAAATTTGTTCATGGATTTCAACATTTTTGTCTCAAAATAAGATGTGAATTTCATTCTGTAGTACCCTTATAGTCAAATACATAAGTGGTTGGGCTAGAAGCAACTATTCCCTTTGGATGTGGCTAAAACCTCTGGATGGAATCCATTACAATGGCAACAACCTTTGAATGCAGGTTTCTGAGCATAGAGCAAAATCAGATTACCTCCTTTTCCCAAAGTCTTAACTCCTAAAAGTGAGTCAGTGTTTACGCTCTAGTACTTCCTGGAAGAAATGTGACTTTCCTTGTTCAGATGCAATAACATTGGGTAAAGTATTAGTTACATTATTTTTATACTTTTCTATGGTTCAACTCTTTCACAGTGTTTAAAATTTATGTCCTCCCTGATCCAATAATTTATCTATAGGTATGCTTATCTATAAGTATTGTTATTCTATAGGTATGTTTATATATAAGTATTGCTTATAGCAATAAAATTTTGCAAGCAACCTAAAGATTTCCCACAAAGAATTGATATGGACATGGTACATTATCCACACAGGGAAAAACTACTGCCCATCAAAGCTCTGACTAGACTAATAGGTAATCCCCTCAACACTGTAAGATTGATTGATTGATTTGAAAGGCAGAGTTACACAGAGAGGGAGACACAAAGAGAATTTCCCATCCACAGGTTCTTTTCCTAAAATGGCTGCCTCAGATGGGCTGAGCTAGGCTGAAGCCAGGAGCCTGGAACTCCATCTGGGTCTCCCAAATGGGTGCAGAGATCCAAGCGCATGGGTCTTTGGGCCACCCTCCACTGGTTCCCCAGGTGCATTAGCCTGCAGCCAGATCACTAGTGAAGCAGCCCAGACTCAAACCAAATCAGCACTCAGAGTCATAGACAGTGGCTTAGCCTGCTGTGTCATAATGCCGCCCCTTCAGACCTAGTATTAAGAGATGAAATCAGGCAGGTGTTGTGGCACTAGGGAGTTAAATGACCACAGATGATGGTGGCATCTCCTATGAGCTCCTTTTCCCATCTAGCTCCCTGCTAATGGCCTGAGAAAAGTAGAGAAAGATGGCCCAGTGTTTAGCCTCCTGACACCCATGTGGGAGACTCAGATGGAGCTCCTGGCACCAGGTTTTGGCTGAGATTCAGCTCCCTGCAAATGTTCCTGGAAAAGTACCAGAATATGGTTGGCTATGTCCTTGGGCCTTTCACCCACATACAAAATCTGAATGAAGTTCCTTGCTCCTGGCTTCCACCTGGTTCAGCCCTGACAGTTGGGGCTATCTGAAAAATGAACCAGTGAATGGGAGATTTCTCCCCCTCATCCTCTTTTCAACTCTACCTTTCTAATAAATAAATAAATAAATAAATCTTTCAGAAAAATTTTTTTTGAAATCCATGCATGGAAGCGGTCTTTCAAAAAGTTTATGAAAAAATGTGAACCATGAAAAAACGATTCACAGATTTCAACAATGTTTGTACCAAAGCAAATTTACCTTTTTACTCTGTTTTCCACAAACTTTTTGAAGTCTCATTGTTTTTGCTATCATGCTCCAAGCAGGAGGCAGCCTTAATTTTTGGAGCTACTGACTATTGCTACCAAGGAGAAGTGATTCCTGCATCAGTATATTATATTCTTCCAACAGGCTCATCTATCTAATGTGAATTCAATTTAAAACATGCTGCCAGACAGAATTTAATATATTAGTTTGAAAAATTACAGGGAAAGTGTGTTTATAACAGTTAGTTTCATATTGATTGGATCAATTTTCTGAGCGTTTATCTCTTAAGAGGTCTAGAGGTCTTTCTTGCAGGGCGTGCCTCTCAGATAGATTTTACATTATGCCAGCTACTGCAAGAAAGGACCCCAGAATGCTGTAGTTGAGGCCTTCAATAGCTGTCCAAGGGGACCACTACAGAAGAAAGTGTGTGAAATATCACTTACCACAGACATCTCCACAAGCAATTATTCTATCCTTTATGTGAATTAATTATTAATCTGTGCATTCTACAGAGGTCAGATGACTAAAAAGGGTTATGATGGAATATGGCTGATGCGAAGATCTCAGCCACTAAATGAAGATAACCACATGATGTCATCAGTTGTGATTAAGATTCTTAGACAATAAATAATGGTAATCCTTTATAAAACACCTGCTCTTGGCTGGAATTTGCACAATGCCTATAGAGATGATATAGATGTATCATTGGTTCTTCCAGACAATGCTGATAGATTTATTCACAATGATTAAGACTCAGAAAAACTCAGTGAGGCCGCAGCATCCACTGTTTGCATGTGCTGAGGCTGGAGGTGGACTTTGCCAGACCAGGCTGCAACAGCAACCAGCGCATGCAAAGCTGGGTCTTGGGACAGGCTTGGCTGAGGTTCTTAGGGGTCTCTTCTGATTAGGGCAGAGCAAGCACTATGGCTCAGGGCCACAGGGCACTCTTTGGAGCATGTGAGAACCAGGTCTGGGGACTGGAATGGTAGGCGTTCTGGGTTGGGGGTAGGGAGGTCTCCCTGGCTAGGCTGCTATACCCATTGATGTGTGCTTGACCTATAGGTAGGAGGAGGTTATAAGCAGGCCTGGCTGCTGGACCACCAGCACACATGAGAGCCACCTCTGAGGACCAGCCAAGTTTTGGGGGGTTCATCCCAACAGGACTACTCCACCTCATCCCCAACCTCAGAGAACATCGCATGGACGTGTGGTCTGACCTTGGGACCCATGTTGCAGGGCTGGGCTGCCTCCATTGACAGCTCCATGCAAGGACAGACATCACACCCAGATGCACATGAAAGACAAAACTGCTGACCCCTCTACTTCAACAAAAGACTTCAAGCATCTCATCCAAGAATGGAAAGAAACACACGTTCAACAATACTACAGGCCAAGTTCTCCAGCAAGTACCTAAGACCATGGATATGCTGAAACAGACATGGGCAGAGAACGAGCATCGGTAGCAGCTTCTCATCTCTGGCACAGCAAAGCCAACAGCATCTCAGAACCTTCCAGACTACTCAAGTAATAGTCTCAGGACATTCTTCCCCACACTGGGGTCCCTAGGATGACACTGGACGACCATCTCTGTCCTCTGGTACTGATGTGATCTGACACTGAGGAGTGGTACAACATGTTTCAACCCCAGCCCTAATCTGTGGTCATGGAAGGGAGGTTGGGGGCTTTTCCCTCACCCCCAGCCCATACCTCACCACCCTACTCCATGGCACACAGGTCAGCAGCTCCTGACCTATGTAACAAATTAATATTTAAGTAGATATTATTTAAAAATTCAAAAGGAAAACTGAGTGATGTTGAATTAAGTTTCCAGAGTTCTATAGTTAATAGCAAAGCCGGCACTTGAGCCCAAATCTGGTGAACTCCAAAACACATGCTCTTTTGCATGTGTTCAACAATAGATGTGGAACAATAAATTACAATTACAATCAGAATTGTGGGATTTTTTCTCCATTACCACTGCCAAAGATTTTTTTCTTATTCTAATCATTAAACATATATACTCACACACATATATATATATAATAAACATCTTTCGACAATTATTAATTTTCAGAGTATAATTATGGGAAACATTGGGCTTTTTTCATAGAAATTAATTTTTCTGGGCCCAATGCAGTAGCCTAGTGACTAAAAAGTCCTAACCTTGCAAGCTCTAGGATCCCACATGGGCACCAGTTCATGTCCCAGCTGCTCCACTTCCCTTCCAACTCCCTGCTTGTGGCCTGGGAAAGCAGTCAAGGAAAGCCCAAAGCCTTGGGACCCTGTACCTGGGTGGGAGACCCAGCAGAAGCTTCTGGCTCCGGGCTTCAGATCAACTCAGCTCTGGCAATTGAAGCCACTTAGGCAGTGAATCAGTGGATGGGAGATCTTTGTTTCTGTCTCTCCTTCTCTCCATAAATCTGACTTTCCAATAAAAATAAATAAATGTTAAAAAGAAAAAAGAAATGAATCTTTCCTCTCAAATGAAACTGTCATCTTCTTTTAAAGTTTATTATTCCTTTTGACAAGAGTTAAGTTCCTTATTACATGAAAAAGCACAACTAAGAGCTAGATTATAGAACTGAAAAGTATTCAAATTTTCAGAATGATACTTTTATGGCAAAAAAGAGATACTGAGAGAATAATATAAAAAGTACTGATAAGAGTTCTAGAAAGAGAAGTTAGAGAGAATGTGATATTCAGAAAGTTGGTAACTGAGAATGTTCCAGGATAAAAACACAAATATTCTAATTGAATATATATGATGCATATTGACCGGAGTGAGTAAAACAAACCTCGTGAGGCTGCAGATGGTAAAACTGCGGAAACCCAAAATCAACCATTGACTAGTCCAAGAACAACAAGGTGGGGAAAGGCACATTTTCCACAAAGCAACAACAATTACACTGAGAGTTGACACCTCAGTCAAGAATGAAGGACAAATACGTAGCAGGAAAATACCTTTACAGCTGCCCACCTGGAATTCTCTTCCCAATGAAATGGCCATCCAAGAGTGAGATGGAAAAAAAAGACATTTTCAGACCAAGAGAATTTTCCACCATAAATTCTTTTTATGACAGAAACACTTAGGGATACACATCAGAGCATAGGAAAAATGAACTCATGAGAAAAGAATCAAGAAATAATGAATTAACCAGGAAAAATATGAAAATGAAATTAAGAAGATGCCTCTACTTAAATTAGATGAAAACGGCATGAAATATTAGAAAGAAATTTAATAAAAGTAACACAAAGTTTATACTCTGAAAGCTAAAAGATCTTGTCAAAAGAATTTTAGAACTTCCTAAATGTGTAGATATTGAAAGACAGCCCATGCTCACAGATTGAAAATCTAAATGTTGATATAATGGCTACATTCCCATGCTCACCTGCAGTTTCCATCCCTACCAAAACCACAGCAGACTTTTCTTTGCAGACACTGAGAAAATGACATTAAAACTCAAGTGTAAATGCAAAAGACCCAGAACAGCCAAAACAAATTTAAGAAGACTGAAATTGTAGTGCTTTAGGTCCTGTGGTGCCAGCATCCCCAGATGGGCTTTTTGGAAAACTGGCTGCTTCACTTCTAATCCAGCTCTCTTTTAATACACTTGGGAAAAGAAATCGAGGATGGTCCAAGCACTTGGACTCCTGCACCCATGGGGAGACCTGAAAGAAGCTCCTCCTGGCTCACGTGAACTATTGCAGCCATTTGGGAAACAAACCAGCAGATGGAAGATTTCCCTCTATTTCTCCTTCACTCTCTACTTTATTGCCTTTCAAATGAATAAGCAAATCTTAAAGAAAAGAAGAACCAAGTTAGCAGATCCACACTTTGGCACTAGCTTATGGATAAACGAAGTCAACAAGATAATCAAAGTATAAAATATTTTTATAAAACTTATTATCAAACATTTTATTTTAACTGTGAGTTATTAAATAACTTCTTTTAATAAAAGTAAGTTTTATTTACTAAATGTATACCTATTTATCAGGCAGAAAGAGACAGGTAGAGAGAGATCATTCATCTATTGGCTCTTTTCCCAAATGCCCACAACAGCTCTGGCCACGCCAGGCTGACCCCAGGAACTCAATCCAGACTGAGTTCTCTGATATAACTGACAGGAAGTCGACTGCTTATGCCATATCTAGCATGTCCATTAGCAGGAAGCTGGAATTGAAAGTGGTACTAGGACTGAATCCCAATCATTCCAAAATGGGTGTCAGTTTTTCTAGGAATGGCTTAACCCCCAAGCCAAACGCCTGACCCTGTACTATCTACTGTCTCCTTTTTGTCAGTTGACCTTTGACAAGGATGCAAGATGTTAAATGGAGAAATAGAAACCTTTTCCAAAAAATGGCATTGGAATGTCAGAGAATCACATGCAAAAGGAATGAAGTTGAAACTCTTCCTCACTCTGACATACAGAAGGTCACTCAAAATGATCACAGACTAAATGTAAGAACCCTCCCCCACTGACCCAACCATAAATCACCAGAGGAAACATAGAGCTAAATCTTCACAACTTGGAGTGAGGAAACTCTTTCTTAGAAACAACATCAAAAAACATAAGCAACAGAAGAAAAAAAAATACATATGTAACTTAGACTTCATCAAGTTTTTCATGTTTCAAAGAACAGTACCAAGAAAGTGAAAAGGCAACTCAGAGAATGGAGAAAATTTAATCATAGAATAGACTTGTACCTATAATATTTAAATAGCTCTCACAACTCCATAATAACAAAGACCAACAATTAATTTTTTAGAAACCGAGCAAAGGATTTGAATGTCTAAAGGAAACATACCAAAGGCTGTTACGCACATGGGAAGATCTTCACCAGCAGGTTAAGCTCAGGATTCCTGCATCCCATATCAGAGTTCTAACATTGACTTGCACCTGTGTTTCTGCTCCAGCTCCTTCCAGTGCCCACCTGGAGTAGATCATGTGTCTACATCATGCAACAGCTGGATGAGGGCCTAAGTCCTTGGAGCCTCGCCACCCAGGGTGGAGACCCAGATGGAGTTCCTGGCTTCAGCCTGGCCCAGTTCCAGCCTTTGGAGGCATTTCAGATTTCAGACGTGAGCCAACAGTACCTCTCTCTCTCTCTCTCTCTCTCTCTCTCTCTCTCTCTCTCTCCCCACCCCCCATCTTTCTGCTTCAGATAACTGAAAGCAAACAAACACAAACTTTAAAAGAAAAGACAGCATCGTTAGTCTAAGGGAAACAGAAATCAAAACTGCGACCAGATAGCATGCTTAGGAAGGCTAAGCGTGTGAACGAAAAGAATAACAAATGCAGACAAGCATGTGGAGAAAGCAGAACCGTATACACTGCTGGGAATAGACCCAAAGGAGGTGAAGTACATACATCTTCACAAAGGCTTGCACACAAATGTTCACAGAATAGATATTAACGGTAGATTAAAAAACATGGAAACAACCCAAATGCCCATTGACTGAGGAATGGGTATATAAATTGTGGTGCATCTATACAATGGAATATTATTCAGCCATAGAAAGGAATGAAATACTGATGCAGTACTAAAATGCAGATAAACCTGGAATGCATTGTTATATGAAAGAGATCAGTCACATAAAACTGCACATCATATCATTTCATTTCTTTGAACTATCTAGAGTAGGCAAACCAGTGGAAATAAAAGACGGGTTGGCATTAACTCAGGACTGGAAAGTGTGCAGGGGGCAGGAAATACATGGTAACTGCTAACAGACATGAGGCTTCTCTTGGGATTCATGAAAATTTCTAAAGCTGATTGAGAATATGTTAAGACCATTGGAGTATATACTTTAAATGAGTGAATGACACACGAATTATATTTCAATAAAGAGGATTTAAAAGGAAGTAGTGGAGATTCCTATGTGATAACCTAGTGGTTAAATACCTTGCCTTGCATGCACCAGGATCCCACATGGGCACTGGCTCATGCCCTGGCAGCTCCACTTCCCATCCAGCTCCTGCCTGTGGCCTGGGAAAGCAGTCGAGGACGGCCCAAAGCCTTGGGACCCTGCACTCACATGGGAGACCTGGAGGAAGTTCCTGGATTGTGGCTTCAGGTAGGCTCATCTCCAGCTGTTGTGACCGCTTGCAGAGTGCATCAGCGGATGGAAGAGCTTTCTGTCTCTCCTCTCTGTTTGTCTGACTTTCCATTAAAAATAAACTGACAAAGAATAAGAAGCAACAGACAGTTCAACATATATATAAATCAGGAAGCCAGTATTGTGACTCCGTGGATTAAGCTACTGTTTATGATGCTGGCATCCCACATGGGTACCGGTTTATGTTCTGGCTGTTTACTTCCAATCCAGCTCCCTACTAATGCACCTAGCAAAACAGCATAAGATGACTCAAGTGCCTGAGCTTGTTTACACATGTGGGAGACCTGGAAGAAGCCTCTGGATCCTGACTTCAGCCTGGCCCAGCTCTGGCTATTGTGGCTCTCTGGGGAGTAAACCGATGGGTAAAAGGTCCTCTTCCTCTCTATCTGTCTGCCTCTTCCTTCTCTCCCTCTCTCATTCTCCTCCTTGTCTCTCTTCTTCCCTGTAATACTGACTTTCAGATAAACAAGTATATCTTCTAAAAGACATATATAGATATTGTCAAATCTAAATAAAGATTGACTAAATGTTAAAAGCACTTGTTAAATTTTTAAATAAAAGGAAGAAACAGCATTATACTCACTTGAAGGGCAAAATCCACCAGTTCTATAGAAGGAAGGAAAGGAGAAAAAAGAAAAACATAAAGCAATAGCACAGAGTAAGATTAAGGAATAAATCCATCACAGTATGAAATCACAATGATGTAAATTGACTAAATTAACCAATTAAAAGGCTGAGACTCAGATTTAATTTAAATAAATCCAGCTATATGTCATGTTTTTAAAAATTACATTTTCTAACTGTTTATGCCTGGTAATTAGGATACAATTGCATTTGAATATGCTTCCTTATCTTGGTCTCGACGTCACATTAATGCGTTTAGCATCTCACGATTCAGAATAATATTGTGTTAGTGTTTTGATAGATACATGTTTTCAGATTAAGGAGTTGTCCTATTTCTAGTTCTGAACGGGAAATTATACACACAATGTTGAAAGAAAAGGGCTCTTTTAGCTTAGAATTCTGAACACAGTTAAACTTGCATTCAAGAGCTGAGGATGAAATGAAAAGATATACCATTTATATCACTATAAAAACACTATAATGCATCTATAAATAAATCTAACAAGAGATATGAAAAGCTTTTATGGAGGTTTTAAAACTTTATTGGAAAACATAATGATAACCTGAATAAGTAGAGAGATACACACTGTTCATGCGTAGGAGGAAAGCAGTGCACAGGGTTTTCCTGAACTTACACCATAGATGCAATACATCCTATTCAAAATCCCTCAGAATTTTTCTCCAATGACATTGATGAACAGATCAAAAAACCCAATTACAAAAATAAATCACCAGGAGAAGTCAAAACAATTTTTTTGTTGTTTAACAAAAGTTTTTTAAACTCTTTATTTTTGATGATTTTTACATAATTAATTTGAGTGATAAGGGTCAAGGGTTACAGGAAGGTGGGTAAGACCATTATTCCCACATTTTCCTTTTTTTTCTTCCTGCATCTGGGAGAAGGGTGAGATAAGGACAGAAGCCACACCCAGTCTCCTAAATGCCTCTGTACCCTGAGATGGAGGACAGCTACCTGACACCACCCTAGGGTCCTCACTGTGAGGCATGTTCCAAGAGTCCTGCTCAAAACATTTTGATAGTTCAACAGTTCTAATTTTGATCTCACCACTCCAAGCATGATGAAATCTCTCAAGAATCCACTGATTGATATAGTCTACTTTAGAGTCTCCGTTTGCCCAGATATTCAATGCAAAACACTTAACTAGGGTAGTTGATCAATTTGTTCTGTTCTCCCACCTCTATTCTGGTACCAGGTGACCTCTGCAGTCTCTAATGTAAGGCCATATCCTTAATGTGCACCTGGATATACTCTCTACTGTTCCATCTAAGCTACTGAAGAGGTCCAGCACTGGCACATATACTCGATGGTCAGACAATGGAAAAATACAGGGTCTAGCATGATGACTCAATTGACTACTCCTCTGCCTGCAAGCGCCAGGATCCCACATGAGTACTAGTTCCTGTCCTGAATGCTTCACTTCCTATCTAGCTCCCTCCCTGTGGCCTGTGGAAGCCATGGAAGATGGCCCAAAGCCTTGGGACCCTGCACCCATACAGGAGACCCACAAGAGGCTTCTGGCTTCTGATTTCAAATGGGTTCAGCTCCAGCTGTTGCAACCATTTTGGAAGTGAACCAGCAGATGGAAGATCTTTGTCTCTCCTTCTCTCTGGAAATCTGCCTTGCCAATAAAAATAAAATTTTTTTTATGTACAAAGAAAAATGATTCACCCTAACAGATATCAAAATTTATTAAAAAAAAATAATAGCAATTAAAATACTCTGGTATCAGCATTTGGATCAATGGAACACATTTTCTGAAAAACCTAGACCCAGTCGCTGATAAGCAGGAGCTTGGAATATGCCTGAGATGACAATACAAATCAAAGGGAAAGGAACACTATTCAATGAGTGGCACTAGGACTATTGGCTAGTAGCATCTTCAAAGGAAAACTGAAATTCTTGCATACCACATGAACAAAACTAAATTTCAAATGTGTGAAGGAAAACTTGTAAAGATTCAGACAGAACTCTAGGAAAGTATCTACAGCATCTAACAGACAAAGTTCCTTAACAAAGAAAAAAATCATGGAAAAGTGGCAGATTAAACTCTATAATCTTATTGAGCTTGCTAAGGGCCAAGATCACTAACAGTCAAGTATAAAGTGTGCAAGCTTGAAGAAAATTGCTGCATCCTACATCCAAACAAGGGTGGCCACCCCAATACACATCGTAAGTTATCACAAACAAGCAGGACGAAGAGAAATAAACAAACATTGAAACATAGGGGATAAGAAACAGCAATTAGCAAAACAGGGTATCTTATGGCTTATGGATACTTGAGGGCTCAGTCTGATTAGAAGCTAAGGAGACACATATGAAAACAAATAGATGATATTTCATGCTGAGTACAGCAGCAAATTTTTTTTTAAAAAAATTTACTTAGGTTTAAGGGAAAGGCAAATTCACAGAGAGGAGGGACAGAAAGATCTTTCATCTGCTGATTCATTCCCCAAGTGGCCACAACAGCTGGATCTAAGCTGATCCGAAGCCAGGAGACAGGACCTTCTTCTGGGTCTCCCATGAGGGTAAAGGGTCCCAAGACTTTGGCCCATCCCCAACTGCTTTCTCAGACCACAAGCAGGGGCTGGATGGGAAGTAGAGCAGCTGGGACATGAACCAGCACCCATATTGGACCCTGGTGCATGCAAGGCAAGGACTTTAGCCACTATGCTACCATGCTGGGCCCAGCAGGAATTTTTAAAAAACACTCTGACAATATCAACAATTGGTAAGAAGGGGGAACCACAAACTTTCCAGCACTGCTGGAGGGAGTGTGCATTGGTACAAGCATTATTCAGGGCTATTGTGCAACTCCTGGAAAAGTTTATGCATCCTCTATGACCCACAATCCCATCTCTGTGTGTCTGGAAGTTCTCAAGAGACACATGGACCCAGGGAGATACACATGAGAGAATGTTCTTTTCAGTACTTCACATAATAGCCAAAAAGTGGAAGCAAACTATCTGATCTTCAGGAATAAAACTGGCAAATAAAGGGTGTGTTATTCCTACAGCACAATACTGTAAGGCCATTCAGAGAGTGAGCTAGATCTGAATCACCGTCACGGATACATACATGTAGAATCCATAATGATGAACTTTTTAGTATGTATAGGCAAAATAAGAAATTTATCCATAACTCATGAGAACTTTAGAAAACATGCAACATAATGTATAAATAACACGTATTATCTACCAACATACTAAAGAGATCAAAATCTTCCAGCTACAATTTATACCTCTGAAGGGGAGACAGAGGAGCCTCCTAATCCAAGCATCTAATGCTACAACAAACATCTGAAAGTGTCCTTGAGCTTATATTTCCTAAAAGACAAAAGGAGCACTGTAGAGGGCCCGTGTTGTGGCATAGTCGGTAAAGCTGCCAATTGCAGTATCACATTCATGCCCTGACTGCTCCACTTCCAAGCAAGTTTTCTGCTAATGGGTTTGGGAGAACAGCAGCAAATGGCCCAAGCATATGAGTTCCCTGCACTCATGTGGAACACCCAGATGGAGTCCTACACCCTCTGGCCTTAATCTTGGCCCAACACTGGCTCTTGCTGGCCTTTAAAAAAAATCTGAGAATTCAGCATGGAGGATTCAGCCTCGAGGATTCAGCACTGTTTGCACACTTATGCATACAGAGTCCTGCAGGCTAACATTAAGGAACTGATGGTAACAGTCTTCAACTGACAAGGCTAGCCCTTGTCTTCTGCAAATCCTGGGTGCTTCTCTCTCATCCTGCTGTTTTGCATAGCCCCTTTCTCCTTCCTGTGCATACATCTTGTGTTTTCTTAGGCATTTTCCAGAAGTGCAGGTCTGGACCCCAAGTTGCACCTGCTGATTTCAGTAGAACTCCCCAGAACCCAGCTCTGCCTTTTTGCTCTATGCATTTGGATTGTCTCTGGGCAGGGGAAAGTTTCTTCTAGGTACCCCAACACTAGCCAGGGGGTCTTTGACCTCACACTGGCTTGGAATTGATAGAACTGTAACCTTTCCTAAGTTCCTCTATAAAATACACACACACACACACATACTTGCATGCACACGCAAACACATAGATAAACATGCGAACACATTTACGTACAACACACTCAAGTAATCGAAAGCACACAGTATCTACAGCTCTCCCTTCTGCATCAGCAGTCAGGGCAATCCCATCACTCAAAATGTGACATTGTATGACAGATTTGCTCTTCTAAGGGAAGGAAATGGAGATGGGGAGGACGGAATTTGCTCTCTGTGAACACACAGACCTACAACTTCAAAGAACAATGAAATGCTGTCCCTGGAATTAGGGTAATGCCAATGGCCTGCCCTCTGCCCCAAACCCAAATCTTAGGAATTTTCTTTTTCACTTTAGGAGTGGAGTTGATTTTGATGAAATCTCTGTTCTGATTCCACTACTGTTACTGCCCAGGAGGTCCCAATACTTCACTTTATTTTCCCCTTTGTGTCTGATGTAGCTCTTTATTTCCTATCCAGCCCCTCCTTTCTGATGCATCACAGTAAGGGAAAGGGGGCTGCTATTTGCTCAGTTCTTACTTGGCTTATTGCTTTTCTACCAAGACAATCCAGCAAGACAAAGTCCATCTCTGCACATTCCTATTTGACAGCTGTAATATTTTAGGAGTTGTGCAGCAGGAGAATCCAGCAGGACATCTAAGTGTCCCAAGGCTGTGCGTACCTGCTTCCGTTTGATGATGGCTCCAGAGGTATCTACTATTTTCATTGCTTACATGCCACCAGATTGTCAGGCATATGGGGCTCAGCACAATGGTTCAGCAGTAAATCACTGGGCTCCCATATGGTGCCAGTTTGTGTCCATGCTGCTGCAGCTCCCTGCCGGTGGCCTGGCAAAGCAGTGGAGGATGGGTCAAAGCCTTGAGACTCTGCACCTGCATGGGAGACATGCAAGAAGCTCCTGGCATTGGATTGGCTCAGCTGTAAACATTGTAGTCATCTGGGGAGTGAACTAGCAGATGGAAACATTTTCTGTCTTTGTCTCTGTAAATCTGATCTACCCTTCCAATAAAAAATAAATAAGTTTTTTTTTTCTTAAAGTCAGGCAAATGCTCACTGGGTGTGAAGGAGTTAAGCAGAATGTTCCAAGGGAGACTCCTTGCAGCTATGAGACCCATCGAGACCCTGGAACCTGGCCCATAGGTGGCAGTCTCCCTGCATGGCTCCTGGCAGCCTGTACCCACTGGATTCCACGGCTCTCTCTTCTGATGTGCTAGTGTTTAATATTCCCTCCACCCAACTCACTAACCACACCCTACCCCTCCCAGAGACTGGATGACCACAGTGGAGCAAATGACAAAAGAAACTCCACATGGAAGTCGCCAAAGTCAGCACATCCAGCTGACTGGCATCTCCCAGAAGCCCTCTTTCTAAACCTCTCCGTAAATGGTGAGCCGTGTCTCTTGTTGAAAACAGAGAAGAGAGTCTTTGCAAGTTGTCAGAAGTTTTAAAGGACAATCAAGCTGCCAGGAGTCCTTCTTCCTATTGCCCTCTTGCCACTTTTCCCTGCCAGCCCACCTGCACAGAACCTAGGATTCAGCTCTGACAGAAGAATGAGAGCTGGTATGACCCATTCCTGCCACACACTCCATCCTTCCCTCAGCCCTTCCCTGGGCCCAGGTAAACTGAACAGATAGCAATCACAGGCAGAGATGAGGGTGAGAGTGTGCAATTCACACATGCATGTAAACCTTCCTGGCCCCCATAATCCTCCTTTTCCAGGAACTATAGAAAGGGAATCCAAATGAGTACCACTTTCTCATCTTCCTTCCAGAAGGAGCCTGCCACTTGCTGTCTCAAGCCTTTTAAACAAGCCTGATTCTGTGTCATCATTGTCCATTTCCCCCCACTCCATTCCCATTTATGCAGCCAAGAGTTTAAATCATTAGCAAGTATCAAAATGTCTGAGGATCCAAGAGGCCCAACTGAGAGGCCCATTAGTATTTCAAAAAAAAAAAAAAAAAATCCTCCTGCCCTAACAAAAAAATAGTTGAACCCAGCACTTTCCTAAGTTTGAGTTGAATACCTCTTCTTCCACCTATCACACATGGGTCCTGCAAAAGACTTCTGTTAAGGAAGAGCCTTCCCAGTCTGCACCAGGAGGCCTCCCCTGCTTCCCAGCACCGAGTTCCCAGTCTAGAAACCTCTAGGTGCCTGTACCCTGTCCCTACCTCAGATCAGCACAGAGCTCACAGTTAGTAGGAACTGAGCAGATGCAGGATGCCCTGACGTCACAGCACACATCCCTGCAGTCCTGATCATAGGCAGAAAGGGGCCCCTGTGTTCTAAAGGGGGTCAAGTTCACCTTCCTCCAAAGGTCTAGAACCTCAGGGTAGGTGATGGAGGAAGTGGTGCTGATGATGCAGATAACTGAGTAAGGGAGTTGGGGGAGCAGGAAAGGGAGGCTTGGGAGGGGCAGAAAGGATTGGAGGGGGTGTGGCTTACAGAGGTGCAGTGGGTAGGCGGGAGGGATGGAGATGGTGAGGATGGCAGAGGAAAGGAAGGAGGAAACCTCATTCCAGCTGAAGTTCTACAGAGCAGTCTGGCAGGCCACTAATACAACAGGAGACTTTGCAAGAATCTTGCTGTCCTAGCTATTTGGCCTGCCTCTCTCTCTCCCTCCCTCTCTCCTTTTTCTCTCTCTTATACACACACACACACACACACACACACACACACACACACCCCTTGACTCCCGGGGGTATTTTTGAGGCCCCCAAGTGCTTGTCATCTTATGGGACAGACTTCAGGAGAGAGTGTGTCCCCTCCACCCACTGCAGGGATATTGGGTGGCTGGCAGTCTTGCCTGGTAGCTGGAGCTGTTGCAGGGGGAGTGCGGTTTTAGGGCACATACCCACAAGTGAGCTGAGGTCAGCATAGTGCCAGCTCTAGTTACTTTTGAGGTGAGAAGATGTGGTCATTTAGGAGACCAGAAAGGTTCATCATCTATGTGGCTGCATTAATTTATGACACAGGAAATCATTATTTGAAACCAATATTGCAAAGCTGCTGTAGATGAGAGAGTTGATAAACAACAGGCAAAGAAGCAGAATTTCTATTTCACTCCTCCATGTGAATTAGACCACAGGCAGCTGTAACCCCATGCCTTAACATTCTGCTTTGTCAATTGACCTTGGAGTGCACACCAGTGTAGAGAGCAATGAAGAAGGGCTGAGAACATACGAGGGTCTTCAGAAAGTGTAAGATAAATAAATAGGGTGAAAGCCAATGCATGGATTTCAAGATTTTTTGCACCCAAATATATTTATATTTTAATTCTACTTTCTCCACAAATGTTTAAAAGTATACTCCAGGCCATGTGCTCTTTCTTGAAGCCCTTTCCTGTGAAATGTTCTGGGAATTCAAGTGTTCCTTTCACATGTGCAAAAGAACTGCTGTGTGGTACAGCCCATTAAGCTGTAACACTGACATCTCATATGTGTGCCCATTAGAGTCCTGACTGCTCTGCTCCCCATCCAACTTCCTGCTAATGTGCCGTCCCAGTCTGCACCAGGAGGCCTCCCCTGCTTCCCAGCACCGAGTTCCCAGTCTAGAAACCTCTAGGTGCCTGTCCCCTGTCCCTTCCTCAGATCAGCACAGAGCTCCCAGGCTGTTGCTCAGTTAGTAGGAACTGAGCAGATGCAGGATGCCCTGACGTCACAGCACACATTCCTGCAGTCCTGATCATAGGCAGATAGGGGACCTTGGAAGATGACTCAAGTCCCTGCGCCCCTGCCACTCATGCAGAAGACCCAGACGAATCTCCAGGCTCCAGGTTCCTGGCTTGGGCACAGCCAGCTTCAGCTGCTGCAGCCATTTGGGACATGATCCAGTAGATAGCAGATCTCTCTAACTCTGCCTTTCAAATAAATTAATCTTTAAAAAGAACTGCTTAGAAGCATGACTGAGTTCTAAACCATCTAGAAAATAAGGCTGTATCAGAGTTTTGAAACTGCTAGAACAGGAGCCCAGTTGAGTTTCCTATCCCAACCCTGACATTTTATCAAGTCCAAACTCTGGAAACCAGGAGTATTTCCAAACCTCCACCATGCCTGCCCAACCATCAAGCCCAGATGTGCTTCTTGTCCTGCTGTACCTGGTGACTTGGTGAGAGTCATGCCTTCTAGAGTAAGTGCCCCAGCCCTACATGGTGCCCTCAGAGGCTCATTGACATCCAGGGGCATCCTTTGTTTGGCCTCACGGTTCAGGTGGTGGCACCTGTGCCTACCTTCTCCCTCCAGGATCTTGAGCTTCCTGTGTGTATCCTCCATATCCCAGGGTGTTTCCTGTAATACCCAGCACAACTACATCCTCCAAGGAAAGTTCAACCATCATTAACGGGATCTGAAGTCAAACCACATTAACTTACAAAAATGGTCACCAGCATCAGGCTCACTCCTACTCTATTCAATGTAAGAGGCAAGTGTAAGCAAGAAGCCTATCTGCAGCAGGCAAAGCTATTTCTGCCCTCTCCACAGAACTTCACATCCTGGCCATGTTTTTGCCATCATATAGTTTTGTCAGTCTGACAGGTTAAGAATCAAATTTTATAATTTCTAATTATAGGTGAAGACAAGAATATTCTTTCAGACTTTGAAGGACTGGTGTATTCCTTTTGCTCATTGGGTTTTCTTGCTCTTTTGCTTTAGGAAATTCATGCTTTGGCTTCAATATCAACGTGTTAGATTTTTCCCAGTTAACATTAGACTTGTCTTGACTTTGTTTATAGTGCTTTATAAGGGAGAATAAACTGGTTGAATCTATCAATCTTGTTGTTGGATGGATGCTACAATGATGAGTCATCCTTAGAAGGGATTTCTTCACACTGAGGTTACGCTTTATAATAACTTCTACTATGTTTTTTTCCTCCAAAAGACTTATTTACTTATTTGAATGGTGTTACAGAGAGAGGGAGAGACAGAGAGATCTTTCATCTGCTGGTTTGCTTCCCAAATGGCAGCAATGGTCTGAAGCCAGGAGCTTCTTCTGGGTCTCCCACATGAGTAGAGGGGCCTGTTCCTGCACTGTCTTCCATGGAACTGGATCAGAAGTGGAGCAGCCAGGACTTGAACTGGCGCTCCCGTATCATCCCGTATGCATGGGATACTGACACTGCTACACCACAGTGCTGGCTCCCACATCAGAGTGCGTGGATTTGATTCCCAGCTCTGCCTTCTGACTGCAGCTTCCTGGTAGTGCAGACCCTTACGGAAAATTGGGAATGGCTCAATAACTTGACTTCTAGCATACATGCAGGAAACTTGGGGATGGAGTTCCTGGTTCCTGGCTTCTGTCCCGATGAACCCTAGCTAGCTATTGTGCATGTTTGGGGAATGAATTGTGGAAGAATGCCTCTGCCTCTTAATGAGTAAAAAATGATAAAAAAATTTTGAAATTCTGAAAATTATTTTTCCAAGCTGTAGTCTTCATTTAAATGACCCTACCATGCTTTATTCTACCTGCCTCCCTCCTTTTCTCTATTTCTTTTCTCTAGCCCTTGTTTTATATTTTGAAGTGGTCATCTCTTCAGTTTATTTTGGTGTAAGAAATGAATTAGGGATCTGCAGAAGGAATTAACCAGTGTTTAACCAAATCAATCTCCCCTTCTCTTCTCCCTCTTGGGCACACAGCTACACAAAATTTTCCCTCTTGACTACAGTTGGGTCTATCCCTGTGACTTTGTTCTGGCCAATGAAATGTGGTGGAAACCCAAGTACCTCTTTTCTCCTCATTCCCTTTCTGCTCTGCATTCACCTGAGTCTTGAGACCCCAGAGTGGTATTCTCCAACAGAAAGAAGTGAGCACCATAATCTTTAGACCTATGGGTAATTAGGTAAGTTTTAAAGCCTGAGTAGCAATATTCAGCAAAAACGCAGGTGGGGATAGTTGTAATATATATTTAATTATATTTAATTCTAGAATACTACAAGTTAAAGGAGTAAGTGGCAGAAAGGGTACTATTGAGCTATTTTTATATTCTTCTATTACTATATCTTCAAAATTCAATATACTATTTACACTTACTGGCACATCTCCCTTTGGAATGGCCACATGCCAAGTATACAATAGGCACATGAGGCTGGTGGTCAAAATACAGAACAGTGCAGCTCTAGAAAATGCCAAATTAAACGGAGCTTGGGTACTTGGATAACCAAAGACCACACAAACAGAAATCGCCAATTATACTTTGCATATACAAGAATATTCCTTAACTGAATTTAAACACTAGAATCTTGAGGTTGGTTTGCACAGAACTGATAAAGGATCCTACTGCAGTTTTCCAGATAGGTACCAACTGGTTCCAACACCACTTATACAATATTCCTTGGTGCAAAAATCATCTTTTCCACATTCAATGTATTTATATGCGCTTGACTTATTCTGGGTTTTCAATCTAGTTACATTCATGATCTATTAAGTGTATTGTTTATTGATCAATAAATATTCATCCTATTTGTTATCCATTATCACATTGTTTTGACCATTACAGCTTTCTAGTATGTTTTATGATTTACTTGGTAAGGCAGAATTCATAGGTGATCACCATGTCATGTCATGTCATGTCCATGTTTAGGTTATGATTGGCCCAGATGGCTTTAAGGAAGGGAGGTTACTTTGGGTGGGTCTGATCCAATCAGGTGGCCCTTCCCACTAAAAGAGACTCAAAACATGATGGGCAGTCAATATGAGGAACTTTACAGATGGAAGAGACTATGTTGCCAGGAACATGGGAGGTCTCTGGAGAGCTGGCAGCTTGCAAGGAAATAGGGACCATGGTCATGAAATCACAAGAACCTGATATGACCAACAGCAAGTGCAATCAGAGGCCGGTTCTTGCCCAGCTCATCTTCCAGAACAAAGTCAGGCCACCTGGACTTCATTCTCAGAAGCCCCTTGTCTGAGGAGCCTGGCTGGCCTGGCCAAAACCAAGACTCCTGACCTGCAGAGTTGGCAGCTGGCAAAGCCACTACAACGGTGGCCATGTTCTGTGCAGCAATGGAAACCCCCTTATTTCTGTTCCTTTGCAAACTTTTCCATGGTTGGCAGTTATTTTACCAGTCAAACCACATGATAGGTTTACCTGGTTCTGAAAGAGCACTCTGATAGTATTTTTATTGTTAGTGTTTCACACTCATAGATTAACTAGGAGAGTGGATGTCCTTACAGTGTTGAATGTTCTCAGCCAGAGTGGGTATTTCCATGTCTAAAGTCTTAATTTGCATTTGCAAGTTTTTCCCACATAGACTTTACACAATTTTTCTGTAAAATTTGTCCTGGAAAATTTATATTTCTGCTTCTATTATATATGAGATTTTCCCCCCAACAGATTGTAGCTGGTTATTATTTCAACCTAATTAAGCCATTCATTCTTCTTTTAAGATTTATTTTATTTTTACTGGAAAGTCAGATATACAGAGAGGAGGAGAGACACAGAGAAAGATCTTCTGTCTGATGATTCACTCCCCAGGTGAGTGCAATGGCTGATGCTATGCCGAACCAAAGCCAGGAGCCAGGAACCTCTTCCAGTCTCCCATGTGAGTGCAGGGTCCCAAGGCTTTGGGCCATCCTCAACTGCTTTCCCAGGCCACAAGCAGGGAGTTGGATGGGACATGGAGCTGCCAGGAATAGAACTGGCGCCCGGATGGGATCCCGGCAAGGCAAGGACTTTAGCTGATAGGCCATGCTGCCAGGCCGACCATTAATTCTTTAATGTTAACTCTTTATCAAACTTCTTAAATAAATTGCCTTATTATTTCTAATAGATTTTTAGCTTGTACTTCTTTCAGATAAACAATACCATCTACAGAAAGATAACCATTTTATTTTCTATTTTCATGTTTTTAGATCCCTAGCTCTTTTCTCTTACTTAATAGGTTTGGCTAGTGTTGCTAATACATCATTAAAATCATGACAATAATATATATTTCTATTTTATATCTTTCATGCAATGCATACCTGGATTTTTACCTCAAGATTCGAAGGTGTGATTGGACATTGATTTTATTTATTTTTATTGTCATTTCTGGTAGGTTTTAATATTGATGCTCTACTGTCTCCATAAGAATTTACACTTCTGATTCTTTTCCTTTGTTCTGATAGTTTTGATAGCCTTGTCATTGCTAGCTACCTGTAAGTTTCATAAAATTTGATGAGAAGCTCTACAGTGTAATTTTCACTACATGAAAGTTCATTAAGAGCATTTTCTAATTCTTTCATGTTAATTGGTTCATTTATGATTTCTTTCTGTTGTGGCTGATTTTGGAAATTTGTATTTCCATGTGGCCATTCTTTTTTGTTGTTTTATTTTTGTTTGATTTTTGGCCATTATTTCTACAAGGTTTAGCAAAGCAGCATTTATGCTTCCTGCAATTTCATTTCCCAAATTTTATATATTTATGCTTTCTCCCTTTTATTTCTTGATTTGGCTAGCTAACATGTATACATTTTATTATTTTCCCCCAAAGAACTAGTTTGTTTTTTTTAAGATTTATTTGTTATTACAAAGTCAGATATACAGAGTAGAAGATCTTCCACCCGATGATTCACTACCCAAGTGACCGCAACGGCCGGTGCTGCGCCGAACCGAAGCTGGGAACCAGGAACCTTGAACCTCTTCCGGGTTTCCCACACTGGTGCAGAGTCTCAAAGCTTTGGGCCATCCTTGACTGCTTTTCCAGGCCACAAGCAGGGAGCTGGATGGGAAGTGGAGCTGCCGGGATTAGAACCGGCGCTCATATGGGATCTCGGGCGCATTCAAGGTGAGGACCTTAGCTGCTAGGCCACGCGCTGGGCCCCAAAGAACTAGTTATTGGATTTGCTTTATTAACATTTCCTTTTTTTTAAGTGTAACAGGTATATTCAGCTTTCATCTTAAATATTCTTTCCATCTGTTTGTCTTTTTAAAAAAAATTCTAGAACTGGAGATTTAATCTTTGTTACTTATTGTCATTTGGGACTTAGAATTTATTTTTGAGTATTGATTTAACTATGGCTTGGATTCTGAAATATAGAAACTGCTTATATTTTGTAAATTTCTTACCTTTAAATTTCTTCCATGATCTAAGAGTTAATGAGTTTAATTCATGTGTCACATTGTCCATGCATAGAATACCTATAAAGATTTAAATTGTGGCATAGCAGAAACCAGCATCCCCTATGGGTGCCAGTTTACATCCTGGCTTCTTCGCTTCCCATGCAGCCCCCCGTTAATGACCCAACCAAAACAGCAGGAGACGGCCCAGATGTTCCCCATGTGGGAGATCTGGAAGAAACTCCTGTCTCCTGTCTTGGTTGGCCCAGCTCTGACCATTGCAATCATTTAAAGAATGAACCAGCTAATGCAAGATCTTTCTGTCTCTCCCTCTTGCTGTTGCTCTGTAGCTCTGATATTCAAATAAGTAAATAAATCTTTTTAAAAAGATATAAATTGAACAACATGATTTTACTTACAATGATTTTGGAATAAGGATTATGTTATTGAAATATTCACGGCATTGAAAACCTGGGATTGGATAGGTTCATCTATATAAGTGTCAAGGTTTTAAAGGTTATAATTATTTAAAAACTAACTTCTCATTTTACAGAAAAATATCAGAATATTATCTGCACTGTTTTTATGTTTTTCGAGTTAATAAAGTATTATTTCAATTTAATTCAGTCACATTTCTGTAACTATCATGTAAGTATTTTTAAAGCTACATAAAATAGGGCCTGGCAGTGGCAGCCTAGCTGCTGAGTTCTCACCTTGAATGTGCCAGGATCCCATTTGGGCACTGGTTCTAATCTCGGCAGCTCCACTTCCCATCCAGCTCCCTGATTGTGACCTGGCAATGCAGTTGAGGACGGCCCAAAGCCTTGGGACTCTGCACCCACGTGGGAGACCCAGAAAAGGCTCTTGGCTTTGGATTGGTGCAGCTCCAGCCATTACAACTGCTTGGAGAGTGAATCATCAGATGGAAGATCTTCCTCTCTGTCTCTCCTCCTCTCTGTATATCTGACTTCAAATAAAAATAAATAAGTCTTTTAAAATACATATATAATCAAATAAAGAAATAAATCTTTAAAAATATATATGAAATATTTAATAGCACTTGGATATTTATGCAGTCTCTAATTACATTATTTTGGTCTTCAGTATCCTTATATATGAACCATAGGCCTAAAAGAAGTAGGATCACCTACCAGTACCATTTTTCTATATCACTTTATGTGTTCTGAAGTTTTTGTTTTAGAAATTCATTGCTATATGTTTTATTTTGCGTCTTTTTACAACTGCTAGATCTTCATTATGGCTTACATTTTTATTCTTCTAAGCCATCCTGGTTTGCTGGCTTAATGCTTGCCTTACGTTCAACCTTGTTTGAGTCTAGGGATGATGATCCCTTGGTTGGTTTGTTGTTATTTGCCTTTGCTTTGATTGATTTCTTAAATCAACCATTTTATGTTCAGGTTTTCACAGACACACGTTACTTACATGTGAGCCTTTATAAATCATCCAAGGGACATTATCTTTAGAAATCTAGCCTGAGTTTCTCTCTTGTCTAAGCACAAAGAATGGCCACTTCCTACCCAACAACTGGACACTTCTCCTCCTTTTGTCTTCCTCCCTCAAAGACCAGCACCTTCCAGTCATTTCTGTTCTGTTTTCAGGTCAACTAACAGGTCAGCTTCCTTCCCCACAGGCCCCTGGCTAACCCCCAATCAACACTACCTGAACTGAATAAAAATCTGGCTCAGTTAGAATATAATGGTTTTAGGTATGTGCCTGACAATGTCTACATTGTGTACATATCTGGCTTTTGGGGTAGATGACCTAGAAGGGACATCGTGTTTGGACACTGCTCATTTGCAGAATCCATGAAGCTGACCTCAGTGACTTGATTGGACTCTGTGTCAATGTGCCTTTGCAGTTGCTATGGACTGTTGTGATCAAAGTTTCTTCAGTAACTGAGCTAACAGTTTCTTTTTTTCTTTTTTTTTTTTTATTGTTGCTTACATTGTATTATGTAGTACAGTTTTATAGGCGCTGGGGATTCCCCCCACCCCTCCCATACCTCTCCCCCCATGGTGGATTCCTCCACCTTGTTGCATAACCATAGTTCAAGTTCAGTTGAGATTCATTGCTTGCAAACACATGCCTAGCATAAAGTTCAGCATCTTATTGTCCAGATAAGTTCAGTGGCCTCTTGGGGAGACCTTCTATGGTCTGAAGATAGGTCTAACAGAGTAAAGATCCGGTCAGCTAACAGTTTCAAATGCTAACTGCTGGTTCCCAAAACTTGGCTGTCAGAGACAAAGCATGAGATTATGTCCACAAGATCCTATAGGTCAGGAATTTGGTAAAGGCCAGATGGGGACTGCCTATGTTGCCTTCAGTTACCTAAAGTCTCAGTTGAAAGACTTGGAGGTTGGTAGCAGCTTGAGGACTGGTGGCTTCCCTGTGCATGTGGCTGAAAGTTGGTGGCTACTGCTGGCTGGAACTCTGGTTGGGCCAAGTAGTCCTAAGACCAACACCTGAGCTCTCATAGTGACAAAAACCGCTTCAAAGCTCAGGAGCCTTGGGCTGCTGGCATGGCAGCTCAAAGTTCCCTAGGATCCCAAGAGAGATGAAAGTTACTTTTGGTTTAGTTTTTTAAGAGAGAGAGCACCCCCTTGTGCTGGCTTAGTTTCTAAATTCCCAAAACATCCTGGCCAAAGCCAGGAGCCAAGAACCCAATCCAGGTTTCCCCAGTAAATGGCAGAAGCCCAATGCCTTGAGCTATCAACACTGCATCTCAAGATGTGCCTTGGTAGGTAGCTGGGGTCAGGTGCCAGAGCCCAACTTACAGGCCTCATTTTTTAAAACCACTTCAGAATGACGTGGTAGTGTCTTCTTTCCCCTGGCCTCAGGTTCAGACAGAACCCAAGTATTCCAATATGGGATGCATGCATCTTAATCAATTGCTTAACTGCTAGGCCAACCACCTGCCTCTGTGTTGCCTTTGAGCTAGCATCAAAAAACAACAGAGTGCAGTTTTGGCCTTATTTCAGGATCTAATCAAGCTGCTAGTGTCCGTCAGCAATCAGTGAGGCCCAAATTCAAACAGAAGGACCTGTACCTCTTAACAGGAGGCATGGAAGGATGGGTACTAAGGCTCTTCGTTTCCACTAGCCCCTGAAGTCTCTCTCTTTCCTTCTCCTTCATTTTTGCAGTCTCTCCCTCAGGCACACACCATCACCATACTAGCACACTCAGACTCACACACTTACATATGGCTACTTGTTTATACCAGCTATCAGTACAGGTCATGAAACTGCAGTGGTAGTTAAAAGACAAACTCTATAGGCTGTTGATTGCTATGGTTTAACTCTGAATTTGTCCTTCCAAGGTGCATGTGTTGGAAGCTTGGGCACCAGTGTGGTGACAGGGAGAAAAGGGACATCTGGGAGACAGAACCCAGTAGGAAGTGCTTCTGTGTGGTAGGATTGATCAAGCCCTGTCTCTCTGGCTTCCTGTCTGGTGTGTTCCCTCCCTCTAGCACACGCTCCTGCCATCTGTCACAAGGTCCTCACCAGGGCTGAGCTATGCCAGCACCATGACCTTGAATCCCCTGCACTGGGAGATAAACAAACCTCCTTTCCTCAGGAAGGTGCCCAACCTCAGGGTATTTTGTTTATGGCAATGAAAAATGGACTGAAGCATTGGCAAAGAAGAGGTTATTCCAACTCTTAAAATAGCTCTGAAACACAAGAACAGAAGTTTTGAAGGAAGTTATGGAAGATGGGAGGCCGGAGTGTTTGGGAAAGGGTAACTGACTTTCCATGGGCTTGGCTAGCTTCACCCACACTTGCCTTTCCTGAAAACCTGCCATGACTTCCGCTGTCCTACATGTCAGACTTGCCGACCTGTGCTAAAAATGTTCCCAAGAGGATGCAGTGTTTTCTCTCTCCTGACTCTATGACTGCCATTCGCTCTCCTATCCATGCTTCATCCTATTCAAGAGTTCATGGAGTGGACATTTATCAAGTGCTGAGCATGTGCCAATCTTGGTGGGACACCAGAATGAATAACGCCTGGTCCATGTTTTCAAAGCTTTTACAAGGAAACGTCAGATCATGGTGTCAGCCCATATGTCAAAAAAATAAAAAGTAGTCACAGATGAATAAACCAACCCTGCAGCAGGCCTCACTAGCTGCTCACCCAACATCCACGCTCCCTGACTTGCTATCCAGAAACTCTCCAGTTTCATTCAGAAAGTGGGTTGTCTATGTGCTTTAAGGGAATCTGGGTCCCCTGCCTGGTCCAATTCTGTTTAATCCAAACCACTCACAGGACTGTCACTCCATTTCTAGTGTATGTCTTAGGACACAGTGGATGCCATTCAGGTTAATGAAAGACCGTGTGGTGGAGGCTCCTGGAACATTGCTTCTCCCATTGGCCATTGGACCCTGCTGGATATGTTTTAGAAGCAAATACAAGAGAATCAACATACTAAGGTTGATACATGAAGAGATGAAAAGGATACAGATCCTTTGGGACATGACATTGAAGCTTTGAATGAACTAACTCTGACACCACTGTACTTCCAGACTTGGTATCACACGCAACAATTTCTTTAAGGCTTAACTTGTTTTAACTGGAATTTCTATGACCTGCACCCTAGAAAATCATGGGAGAGAAAAAGTGGAAGTAGCCCTGAGTACAACAGAAGGAGTGATTCTGAAGGTTTGGACTGGGACAACTTTGGGGCTTAGAAAGGTGGCAAGGAGTCAGAAAGGAGGAAGGCAGCATTTCAATGGTCCATCAGACCAAGATGGGTAAGAAGAGCACGTCCTGGGCCTGGTGTGATAATCTAGTGACTAAATCCTTACCTTGCATCTGCCAGGATCCCATATGGGTGCCAGTTTGTGTCCTAGCTGCTCCACTTCCCATCCAGCTCCCTGCTTGTGGCCTGGGAGAACAGTCGAGGAAGGCCCAAGGCCTTGGGACCCTGCAGCCACATGGGAGACTGGAAGACACTCCTGGCTCCTGGTTTCTGATCAGCTCAGCCTCGGCTGTTGCAGCCACTAGGGGAGCGAACCAGCAGACGAAAGATCTTTGTCTTTCCTTCTCTCTGTATATCTGCCTTTCCAATAATAATAATAATTTAAAAATATTTTAAAAAGAAAAGCCTGTCCACAAGATGGATTATGTAGGTCCACCTGACTTGACACTTGACATGTTTTTGTACCCCACACAGAAAAAGCTAAGTGACAACCCTGGATCGATGCTGGTACTCCAAGTCTGAGCCATCTTGCTTGGAGATCCTATTCCAAAGAGCAGGAGCACACACAAGAGAGGAATTTCACACCAGAGGTCAAGGTTAGGCATGCAGCAGACAGAGTCTGCTCAACCCAAGATGCTACACAATCTAGGAACAGCTGGATTGGCAAAATCCTTCACCATAAGATAAATAACAGGGGGCTGGCATTGTGGCACAAAAAGTTAAGTCTGCCTATAATGGGCATCAGTTCAAGTCCAGCTGCTCTACTTCTTATTCAGCTGCTTGCAATTGCACCCAGGAAAAGAAGAGGATTGTCCAAGTGCTAGGGTCCCTGCAATCAGTGCAGGAGACCTGGATGAGGTCCTTGTCTCCTATTTTCAGCCTGGCCTGGCCCGAGCAGTCATTTGGGATATGAACCAATATTTGGAAGATCTTTGTCTCTGTCTTTTCTCTATAGCTTTGCCTTTCATCTATGTAGAGAAATCTAAAAAAGAAAGAAAAGGAAAGGAAACAACAAATGGAGATTGACATACACTCAAAGGCTATATTTAAGGCACAAAACATTCACCATGACAAAGCATGGTGCTATAGAATGGTAGTATTAAACCACACTGAATATCTAGCACTCACAAATAGATAAGTAGTTTTACAGCAACAAGTTTATACAGCAAAAACTAAGAAAAAAAAGAGAAACAGTGATGTGGAATATATGCCTTTGAGCAAAACTGTGACTCATAGGGAAATCTCATCTTCTGCATTTTCTACCAAACAGCTTTGTGAATTTTTGTGTTTATCACAAGGCACCAGCAGTAAGTAAATGTTTTAGAAACGTCAGGTCCTCGTCAACAATTGGTGTTATCCATTTTTTATATTTTAGTCCTTTTGGCACATGTAAAATCTTCTTTTATCTCGCATTTATGGATTCTAATGATTTTTAACTTCCTGTAATTTTCTTTAAAATTGGATATTTTCTTTTGTGAAAGGCAATTAAGTCTTTGCCTCCTCCCTACTTTAAAAGATCTTGGACTCTGTTCCTAATTTGTTCATGGACCTATGGGAAATACAATGTTTATAAAGATTGCAAATATCTCCAGATTCAAGTCCATTGTCAATACATACATGGCAAGTATCTTCTCTCACTCCATACCTCACATATTCACTTAGTTCTTTTAATAAATAAAAATTTCATTTTTAGTGAAGCATAATTCATCATAATTCATTATGTGCCTTTGAGATAATTAGTGTGTTTTCTGGCATGTTAAGAAATAAGTGGGGCCAGAACATAGGCTGAGAATGGTGTATTAGCTCAATTGTCTAATCCTCTGCCTGCAAGGGTTGTCATTATATATGGGCACTAGTTCATATCCTGGCTGCTCCACTTCCCATGCAACTCCCCGTTTATGGCTTGGGAAAGCAACAGAAAATGACCAAAAGCTTTGCTACCCTGCATCCATGTGGAGGACCTGAAAGAAGCTCCTGGCTTCTGGTTTGTATTGGCTCCGCTCAGGCCCCTGCAGCCATTTGGGGAAGTAGCAAATGGAAGTCTTTTTCTCTGTCTTTCTGTAAACCTGGCTTGCCAATAAAAATTAATCTTAAAAAGGAAATGAATGCCTAACCCACTCATGAAAATATTATTTAATGCTATCCTTTATTTATATTTACTTGAAATCAGAGAGCCCGAGAACATACCCATGTACTGCTTAGCTTTCCAAATGCCTGAAAGGTCACAACTGGACTGGGCAAGGTCAAAACGGGAAGACAGAAGCTCAACTCAGGTCTCTGTGGGTGGAAGAAACCGAATCACTTGAGCCATCACCACTGTCACCCAGTTGTGCCTTGGAGGGAAGCAGGAGTCAGCAGCCAGAGTTGGTAATTGAACCCAGGTTCTCTGAGGTGAGACAGTGTCATAACCGCCAAGTTAAATGCCCACTTCCTGATAGCTCTTCTGTTTGTCTTTCATGTTTAGACCTGTCATTCGTCTGGAATGGGTTTTTGGATGAAGTGCAAGGTAGAAGTCAAGATTTTTTCCTTTCCCCCAAGTATACATTCACTTAACACACTGTTTATCACAGGACTCTGTACAAGCATTTCTGGGTCTAGATGTTATATTTTATTCCCTGGATCTGTATGTCTAGACCTGTAGCAATATCATTTTTGTTTTAATCACTGTAGCTTTGTCACAGCCTTCTTACTTGGTGGTGTTAAGGAAACATTTTCTTTCTTTTTTTAAAGATATATGTATGTATTTTGGAAAGACAGATTTGCAGAGAGGAGAGTCCAAGATCTTCCATCCATGGGTTCACTCCCCAAATAACTGCAACAGCAGGAGATGACCCAACCAAAGCCAGGAGATGAGAGCTTCTTCTGGTCTCCCACGCAAGTACAGAGTTCCAAGGCTTTGAGCCATTCTGTATTTCTTTTCCAAACCATAAGGAGGGAGCTGGATGGGAAGCGGAGCAGCCAGGACATGAATCTGCTCCCATATGGGATCCGGCACTTTGCAAAAGGAGGATTAGCCCATTGAACCCTTGCATTGGGCTCAGAGATATTCTTTGCATCTTTAGCACAGTCTTGGTTATTCTTGACTATTGTCTTTCCAAATAAATGTTTTAATCAGCTTGTAGCATTTCACAAAAATCTGACCTCCCAATAAGAATTCTAACTCTTTGCTTAATAGATACTGTCCACCTTATCACTTCCCTGTGCTGTGGAACAGCTGCCTTTGTAAGTGCAGCTTTCATGGCTGCTCAGGTTGAGAGCGTTGCCTGATGCCCTCCATTCCATTTTTGTCAGGAGCAGGAGCCCTTCGCAAGCATCCCTAATGCAATCCAATTTTTAAAATGTGCATACTAAGACATCTACATGACATGTTTAACTTTGCAGCACGTTTACATAAAATTAAAATCTTACTGTATGAATAGGGCTCCACTGGCTTGTAATTGAGAGAAGATATGAGTTTAAGTGGGTGGGACAAAGCAAAATGTTGGGGATCACAGTTGGATCATTGGATATAAGATTCCAAATTTAGTCATCAGGATCCGACTGATCCCCACCTCTCTGCTCTACTTCCTGTTTGTGGAGGCCATTGTCTACAGGCTCATGAGCCCAAGATGGCTGGCAGCAACTGCCAGAACTATATCCCTCTGACCCATGTCCCACAGAAATAAGTATTCTTGTACCACAATATCTTGAAGAAAATTCTATTGGCTTTCATTGGCTCACTTCCCATTTCTAAGTCCGTGTCTTTGCCAAGGTAAATTGGATGGGTAAATTAGCTTAAGCTTGGGGCAGATTCCAGAGGAATAGTCAGTCCCTATTAGAAATCTATGTACTGCAAATGGGTCTAGGGCAGTCATCAGGCAGGAAGTTGGGGATATAAACGACCAGCAGTAAATGACACTGCACAGTGAAAAGGCCAAATGTCCACTTTGCTGCAGAAATCTAGTGTCTGAAGCCACATCGCCTAAAGCAACTCGGGGTGGTCCTAGTCTTTCTCTCCTGGTCCTCCAAGGCCACTGCCACAGGTTGTGACCCTCCCCCGCCCTCAGTGCCTTCACTGTGCTGGATGGTTTACACCTGAGCCTTGCCAGGACACACAGCTCTTTGGTTTCCAGTCTGACCCAGCCAATAGATTCTCTTCACCTCCCCACCCTCATTGCCCTGAAGTCTTAGTAATGACTGGAACAGGGGAGGAAGTCCTAGCATCCTTCTCATGTCCTCTTCTCTCACTATCCTTCTCAATAGAACAGCAGGTGGAAAAGCAGGTGTAGTTGGTGTAGCTTCCCAACTCTACCATGGACTCCCGTGCTTCAGAAAAGTTGTTTTGTCTCTCTCTCTGAGCTGCAAATGGGGCTGATGACATCCACACTCTGTTCCTAGGCCTTCTCTCCCAAAGAGATCTGTCACACAGGGAGAGACCGAGGCAGACAGGACTGGAGACGGCTGTGTCGGCTTTGAATGGCTGCTAGAGTGACTCTGAATGTGGAGGGCTTTTCCAAGCATGTCAGCAATTGAACAGGGTAAGTGAGGTATTTGGGAAATGTTTAATTGGCCAAAGCTCTAAGGAGATGCTGGATTGTAGTATGAGCCCCAGACCAATCATTGTAAAGCTCTCTATTCATTCCAAGTGTTCTTTGGTATGTAACACTTGTCAAGGGTTTCCACTCCAGGGAACAAAAGCACAGAAGTTGCACTGGAGTCCTTGGGTTAATCCTCTTAAGAATTGTTGCAGGCTCTCTGAATTGATCAGAGGTACTCAAGTACCCTCTCAGGACAGGAGGCTCTTTCTAATTGTCTTACTGCTGCTTACTCTGACAAACTCACCAGCCTTTTTCTTGTCACCCGACCACCATGAGATCACAGTGGCAGCAAGTGGCTTGACAGGGATTTTTCTAGAATCCACCCTCCCTCCAAACTGCATGAGTTCAGACGGCCCAGTGACAAGGGGAGCAAGGTGCAGAGGCCTCAGAATCAACACAGGCATTGGCTTCACCCTGCAGGATGAAAAGGGTAGTGTCTGAGGCAGGATTACATGTACAAGACAGAGCGGTAGGTCTGGAAACGAAATTAGGAAAACCCATTGTGCACCCTGGGTTAGTAGATGCTCAGCTGAACTGATATCAGGATGGGAAGGATTAGATAGATGTGAGAGGTGTCCCAGAAAGCAGGCTGACAGCTTGTGTGATTGGTTGGATACAAGACAAGGAATCATGGCTTTTGACACAGGGATACCAGCAAATTGGGGGCAGGAGGGACTGGGTGGGATGACTAAGTATTCAACATGTAGCTTCAGTTTGAAGCAACAATAGGTCAGCTTAGGGCCCCTATCAGACAGTTTATATGCTGTGCTTCCTTCCTTCCTTCCTTCCTTCTCTTTCTCCTTCCTTCCTTCCTTCCTTCCTTCCTTCCTTCCTTCTCTTTCCTTCTCTTTCCTTCTCTTCTCTTCTTCTCTTTTCTTCTTTTTTTCTTTTCTTCTCTTTTTCTCTTTTCTTCTCTTTTTCTCTTTTCTTCTCTTTTTTTCTTTTCTTTTTTCTTTTGAAGGCAGATTTTACAGAGAGAAAAGGAGATATAGAAAGAGGTCTTTTATCTGTTGGTTTACTCCCCAGATGGCCACAGAAGCTGGAGCTGAGCCAATCTGAAGCCAGGAGCCAAAAGCATCTTGCAGGTCTATCACACAGGTGCAGTGTCCCAAGGCTTGGGGCCATCCTCCATTGCTTTTTCCCAAGTCATAAGCAGAGTGCTGAATGGAAAGTGAAGCATCTGGTATAGGAACCAGTGTCCATATGGGATGCCAGTGTTACAGGGTAGAAGATTGGTCTGCCACACCACTACACTGATCCTGTGATGTGGTTTCTTAATGCAAGACTTATGTGAAATTCTAGCAGACTATGAAGTCAGTCAGTAAGATGGTTCATACAGAAATGTGCCTTTGCTCTCACAGCAGACTATCAGACACATTTCCCATTTTCACTTTTCCAGTGGACTCTGAGTTCATCTCAGGTAGTCACGGATCATGCTCAGCATTTGCATATTCCAGCTTCCCTTGCCAAATGACCCAGGACTAAATCTAGCTAAAGAGGCACCAAGAAGCAGCCTTGAAAGAGGTGGGACTTCTTGGAAAGTTGTTTTGAAAGGGACGAATCAGGTGCTTGATCTCACACTCAAGAAACTGTTTGGAATAACCATATCCCATGTATCAACTTCACTCCCCATCCCAGCTTCCTGCTGGTGCACATCCTGAGAGGCAGTAACTGGCGGCTCATATACTTGGGTCCCTGCCATCCACAATCAAGGAAAATCTGATTTTGCCCCTGAGTGATCCAGTGGATGGGAACTTTCTGCTTTATCATATAAAGAAGCAATATTTAAAGGCAAAGACCTGTTAATTAGCACAAGGAGTTTGCTCTTGGTCTTCCATCTTACTGTTCTCAAGGTAGACTTGATGGCTGGAGTCACAACAACCATCTAATGACTATGAGGTAGCCATGAAGATGGAAGCTCCAGGCTTGGGATGGGAAACAGAAAGATGGAAAGAACCCAGTCCTCTTACAACATGGCAGAGCCCTGGATGCCCACCCCAAGGCCACTGTTTAATGTGAAAAATTTAGTCCCTAATTTGTTCATGTCCCTGCTTCCCAGATCTCTAACTCTCAGCCCATGAAATTCCTTGTTGATGAAATCACAATCTTAAACATCAGAAAAGGCCGTTTATTTCAGAATGAGCTTTTGGGGTTTTGAAAAAGCACTAGTGTGCATCTTTGCCTGTTTGGGCTGCTATAATGGAGCACCATACACTGAGACTGAAAGAACAAATGCTTCTCTCCCTGCTGAGAAGGTGCAGATCAAGGCACTGGCCAATTCATGAGAGGTTCTTATGGTGCATTGATGGAGGGTCACCTTCTCTCTGTCCCTAGCTCTGTCACATAGCAGAACCTTTTAAAGGATCTATTTATTGGGCCCAGTGCGATGGCTCCATTGGGTAGTCCTCTCCCTTGCAAGCACCAGATCCCATATGGGCACTGGTTAGTCTCCCGCCTGTTCCACTTCCCATCCAGCTCGCTGCTTGTGGCCTGTGAAAGCAACAAAGGATGGCTCACACACTCGAGATCCTGTACTCATGTGGGAGATTTGGAAGAGGCTCGAGGCTCCTGGCTCCTGGCTTTGGATGAGCTCAGCTCCAGTCATTGCAGCCGTGTAGGGAGAGAATCAGCAGATGGAAGATCTGCCTTTCCAGTAGAAATAAATATATCTTTTTATTTTTTTAAAGATATGGATCACCTATATGGGTGACAGGGGCCCAAGTATTTAAGCTATCTCTTGCTGCTTTCCTAAGCTGGGTCAGGAGCAGAGCAGTTGAGACTTGAGCTGGCATTCCAACATGGGATGGTGGTGTTAAGCAGTGACTTAACCACCTACACCTCAGTGCTGGATCTCTGAGGTCTCCCATAAGGGAGGAACAAGATTGATGAGGACTCTGCCTTCGTGACTCAATCGCTCCCAAAGGTCATCACCTCCTAATAACTCCAGGTTGGAGATTAAGATTGCAACACATCAATTTTAGGTGAAGATAAATATTTAATCTGTGACAATTAGAATACAGCCTTAGTTCTTAAGACAATAATGAGTATCAACCCTACAGGCATAACTATCAACATATGCATCTCAAAGTGGGCAGGTTATTGTGGCGCAGCAGGTTCAGAGGCTGCCAGGGATTACCCCCATCCCATACTGGACTGCATTCCTGGAGTCCAGGCCCTTCCATCCACACCGCCAGCTTGTGAGAGTGGCTAATCTCAGACTCCCAGAGGCTCCTTTTGAGATTCTGTTTTGTTTGTTTTTGAAAGAGAGACAGACAGATTGGGGTTGGGTTGAACAGAAGCTTGGAACCAGGAACTCCAGCCAGGTCTCCCATACCAATGGCAGAAGCCAAACCACTTGAGCCAGTGCCTGCTGTCACCCAGTGTCTGCATTAGCAGAAAGCTGGATTCAGAAACTAGAATTGGAAATTGAACTGAGACCTGGATTGGGTTGTATGCATCTGGGAGGTGAACCCGCAGATGAAAGAATTCCCTTTCTTCCCTCTTTGCCTCTCAATAAACAAACTACACAAATAACTGAACACATTTTTGCAAACTCCATCGTTGTATGTAGACATCTGAAGGTTCTGGGTAGCACCTTCAGACCAAATCTAAGATGGAGAAGAGTGGGAAGAGACAGACTACTAGTTTGCTGGATTGCTGGTGTCAGTCCAGAGACGTGATGCTGCTCCAGACCCGTCTGGCCCAGGAAAGCCCAACATAGCCCCTGCCAGGAGGCCAGGCTGTAACTGTCCCACATGAGTAAATTGTCTCAGCAGGTAGCAACTCACTGCCTTGCAAGCAGGCTTCCTGATTTCTTTTTTGTTGTTGTTGTTTTTAAAGATTTATCCGTTTTTATTGGAAAGTCAGATATACACAGGAAGATTTTCTGTCCAATGATTCACTCCCCAAGTGACTGCAACAGCTAGAGCTGAGCCAGTCTGAAGCCAGGAGCCCAGAGCCTCTTCTGGGTCTCCCATGCAGGTGCAGGATCCCAAAGCTTTGGGCCAGCCTCGACTGCTCTCCCATGTCACAAAAAGGGAACTGGATGGGAAGTGAAGCTGCCAGGATTAGAACCAGTGCCCATACGTGATCCCGGTGTGTGCAAGGTAAGGATTTTAGCTGCTAGGCTACTGTACCAGGCCCTGATTTCATTTCTTGAAGCTAAGCTCTGCCTGCCCCCAGCCCCTAATTTGCATTCATTGGCCTCACTCTACCCTCCCACCCCTGCAGTTTGTCTCAGAAATTATGTCTTTCCCTCCGGATGTTCCTGGCCATTAATAATGTGAATGCCACCATCACATCACCCCATAGCGTAGTGTCCCTCACTGGTCTTATAACCAGGCAGAGACCATGATTTCCCAGCCACTCACATTGTGTCCAGCTTGTCGGTGACAGTAGGACATCCCCTCCAGAGCCCAATGCTCTCCTGCTCATGCATGCCAACTCCAAATGAGCCTTCCCTCTTTGTAGGGAAACCCCCACAGTCCACTAACTTCTTTGTCAAACCTCACCCATACAGAGCTTCATCAAGCCAATCAACAATCCTGTCTCTCCAGCCCAAACACATGTATTTAACTTTCCCAAGTCCTTATGCTACGAGTAAGCAAGATGCGGATCAAAAACACAGCAGTTGTAGCCATTGCAATTACTGCTAAATCCAAGTACAATTCTGTAACTGACCTTAGAGATTTCACATGAGTGTTCCAACCAGTCCTGAGAGTGCCTGAAGACTTCATCTGTCTGTTTACATTGTTAGTTGCACTTGCCAGTTTGGTGGAATCCACAAACTTGATGGGACTGCTTTTTATGTCTAGTCCAGCCATTGACACATTGCAAGAAAACTTGACTGTATAACCGGGGAGCGGGTAGTGGAGGTGCACAAATAGGATTTAATCTTACAGGTGCTAGACCTTTGCCTACTCAAGGTCACACAACAGATGTTTGTATCGCACAACTGGCACTAGAACTCTGATCCTCTGGAGCCCAGGTGGGGATTTTCCCACCATGCTATGGGGCTGCTACATGGGATGCCTGTTTCTCTCAGGCCCTGACACAATGAGGAAATGCTCACTGATCATTCAGTGGGCTCCCGCAGCTTTTCAGTGTGAGGTTCTGCCTGTGTTGGCTGATTTAGAGGGATAGAACTGACAACAAAGCTGCTCTTCAGTCACCTCCACTTCCTTCATTCAAGGATCTCTGACCAAACCCTTCTACAATCTCCCGTTGCATTTGCCCCACTTCCCAGTGCCATCATGGAAGGGACATAGCTGAACCTATGCATTAAGAGACTCGGGTCCAAATGCTGACCCTATCATGTGAATGCTTGGACCTCGTATGGCACAAGCCATTCAAGCCTCAGCCTTTTCACCTCACATAGAGGGCCGCAGCACTCTACCCTCTGAGTTGCTTTGATCCTCCAAGGAGAGAATGAATGTAATTTTTTTTGAAAAACTATCCAATACACTTTCCAAAGACTCATATATTACTTATCAAGTGGGCATGGAGAATGCCAAAGTGAGTCGGTGACACTTAAAATTCCTTTTCAAAGGAGTTCATTGTGTCCCAGCCCATTTATTCATTTCTTTCTCTTAAAGTCCCAAGAAAAACTAAGTATTAAGAACACACGCAGGGCCAGTGTTGAAAACAAGTTTATTTCAGTGACTTCAGCAGGGAAGCGATGCACCTATGAAAACACCCCAGTCTTAGTTAGCACGTATGCTGCTGATAACCCCACCAGGCAATGACCTTGGCACCATTACAAGGGCAACATTTCCTAATGGAAGAACTATTCCTGAACAAAGTGTCCCCTGTGTTAGGAATAAACACACTTTTCATCCAACAAGCCTGTGTACTTTCTGCGTCCCATTGCTTTTGCCTTAGACTGTGCCGCAGGTTGGGGATACCTGGGGAGCACCAGGGAGCAAACAGCGCCTACTTGGAAACCTTGCCCACCTTCGTTCATCCCTTCTCAAGAATCCTGTGCTAGAACAGGCATCCGAGCCTCTGTCTCCTCCTCCAATACCTTCAGGATTCCTGTTTGGCACTTTCTCCAAAGCAAACCCTGACGGAGGCCTCTCCTTTATGCTTCTGGGAGAACATCGGCCAGTAGGACATCCACCCTCCACATGGCATCAAATAGACTCAGAGTCTCACTGGTAAGAGTTGGGGTTCACGGCTCACATGGGATGTCAACAAGCATCTGCAAGGCCCAGTCTTGTGTGTCTGAAGGTCTGCTTGGCCCTTCTGCTGGGAACAGAAGATAGGCAGGGAAAAGCATGAGGAGAGATAGACTGCTACGAACACAACACAACCACCTGAGGAAGAGATGATGGCTGTGACTGTGACCCTGACAGGGGCAGTGAATGATGAGACCTGGAGGCTTTAAGGTAAACATACAGGATCTGATAATAAGTAACAGCCTACGGGAAATGAGAAACAGCATCGAGGATTAGCCCACCATCTTCAACCTTAACAACTAGATGGGTGGAGTTGACATTGACCATGAAGCAGCAAGACTGGAGAAAGCAGGTGTAAAGGCAGCCCTAGTGTGGTTTTCATTTTTTTTTTAATATTCCTTTATTTTGGGGCCTGGTGCAGTAGTCTAGCAGCTAAAGGCCTCACCTTGCATGCTCTGCGATCCAATATGGGCATCAGTTCTAGTCCTGGTGGCCCCGCCTCCCATCCAGCTCCCTGCCTGTTGCCTGGGTAAACAGTTGAGGACAGCCCAAAGCCTTGGGACCCTGCACCCATGTGCAAGTCCCAAAGAGCTCCTGGCTCTTGGCTTCAGATAGGCACAGCTCTGGCCATTGCAGCTGCTTGGGGAGTGAATCAACGGACGGAAGATCTTCTTCTCTCTCTCCTCCTCCTCTCTGTATATCTGATCTTCCAATAAAAAAACTTTAAGATCCCTTTATTTTTATTGCAAAATCAGATTTACAGAGAGAGATAAGACAGAAAGACAGATCTTCCAACTTCTGGTTTATTCCCAAATGTCCACAATGGCTAGAGCTGAGCGGATCTGGAGCCAGGAGCCAGGAGTTTCTTCTAGTTCTCCCACTTCCGTGCAGGAGCCCAAGAATTTGAGTCATCCTCTACTGTTTTTCCTGGGCATAAGCAGGGAGCTGGATTGGAAATGGAACAGCTGGGACATGAACCAGTACCCATAAGTAGATTATTAGACTTTTGAACCATCATACAGCCTTACATGCAGTTTTGGATACATGGAAGTCAAAATGTCTGCTAGACCTCAAACAGAAATGTGTGGCAGTCAGGAGGTGGTAAGCAGCTCACAGATATAAATTTAGGGTTTATGGATATGGGGAAAATATTTTAAGCCAACTGCATGGCTGATGGGAACAGAAGAATAAGCCCCAGTACAGATCCAGAGTGAACCTGGGGGCAATCTGACTCAGAGGACAACAATTGCAGGATATCAAAGCAAGTTAGGGAATTTTTTTCAATGACCTAGAGAAGATGTGCAAAAACAAATCTCTTGAGAAAGAATTATTGCTCAGGGCTGGTGTGATGTGGTATAGTAGGTTAGACCATGGCTGGAGACAACAGCATCTCATCATGATGTGCCTATTTGGGTCACAGCTAATCTGTTTCTGATCCAGATCCCTGCTAATGCTTTTGGGAAGGCATCTGAAGACGGACCAAGGATTTGGGCCTCTGCCACTTGTGTGGGAGACCCAGATGCAGGCCCAGGCCCCTGGTTTCAACATGGCCTGCAGTCACTTGGGAAGTGAACCAGTGGATGGAAGATGAAGATGGATCTAGTCATCTCTGTCACTCACTCGTTCACTCTCCAGTGTCCTTCCAAATAAATCTTCTAACAAAAAGCAAACAGAACATTTGATCAACTTTGTCAGACACTTTTACTTGTGATAATAATTGAGACTCAAACTTCAGATTTAGAAATTTGGGGTCAGCCCATCATCCCATCAGCTCCATGAATTAGGAAGCAGATATTAACCCTCACTTAGAGTCGGGGAGGCAGTGGTGAAAGGTTGGGAAGGAAGAGGACATATGGGACTGCCTGTCTCAGAGAGCAGGAGAGCAGGAGAGTAAGCAGTTCAGAGAGAAGTGATGTGCCCCTCCAGCCCCAGGGTCAGAGATGCTGATCTTAGCAGCAAACCGGCAGCCATACACAGCTCTAGTTACAGGCATGGTGCACAGAAGGCAGGATGCAGAGAGGATAGTGGTCTTTTTTTTTTTTAAGATTTATTTATTTATTGGAAAGTCAGATATACAGAGAGGAAGATCTTCCACCCGATGATTCACTCCGGGAAGTGAGCTCAACAGCCGATGCTATGCCGGTCCAAAACCAGGATCCAGGAACTTCTTCCGGGTATCCCACACAGGTGCAGAGTACCAAAGCCTTGGGCCACCCTTGACTGCTTTCCCAGGCCACAAGCATGGAGCTGGTTGGGAAGTGGAGCTGCCGGGATTAGAACTGGTGCCCATATGGGATCCCGGTGCATCCAAGGTGAGGACTTTAGCCGCTAGGCCATACTGGCAGGCCCAAGGATAATGGTCTTGCCATGAACATTCACAGTGAGGAGAGAAAAGGGTCAAGAAGTGTTAATTGTGTATGGGTGGGTGGGACGATAACAAGGCCAGGGAAGACCTGCAGGGATGGAGAATCAATTGATAGATTGTGGATCCCATGCAAGTTAAAGACTGCCTGGAGACAGAAGAAACATTGAGCTGATAGGAGGACATCCACAGTGGGAGACTGGGAGGCTTGAAATCAGGATGGTGCAAAAAGTACTGCTGCTGTCCAGGGCATGGCTGTGGCAATAGGAGTGGCTAAGGTACCAGGGAGATCAAGGCTGCAGGAGAAGGAGGCCAAGCAGAGTTGCTGGAAATCTGCATTTTGGAAGAGTTGTGCTGCTGGGTAATGAAATGACCAGAAACTGTTACTCATAGCCTCCTGGAGGAATATTGAGAACTGTTGCTTCCAAACCCTTCTTAAAGACCCCATGTGCTAAGAAGGGAAAGGAGCTCCTAGAGAGACATTCTGGGTCGTCCCCATCCCCACCTCCAAGCAGAAATACCCCCACAAGTCTCCTTCCAACACTAATTGCAAAATACACACACAAAAAAGTAGCAGGGACCACCTAGAGTGAAGCTGAGACAGCAGAGAGAACATCCTTGGCTACTGACTGACTGCTAGCTGACTGGCCGGGGTCTGCCTCCTTTACAGAGCTCAGCTATGCCCAGCTCTTCCAGGGAACAACGTGAAGAATTCAGAGTAACAGAAAGAAGCTGAGAAACTCCAGTCATGTTGCCAAGTGAGCCAGCCAGCACTCCTAACAGGGAATATAATAAGCTGCTTCTTCACGGCATCTTGAATTGTGTATTGAACTATGGTGCATGTTCAAGTACAGGAAAGACTAAATATAAACTTCAAGTTGGGAAATGTAGGTGGGAAAAGCAATGTAAGCTCGGCAGCGAGCACTGGATGGCTCTGAGACGCTCTGGGGGAAGGGGAGATGGATGCTGACCCATAACCTGCCCAAGGAGCCCCTACTCCTACTTCAGCACAGAGGCATGCCCATGCTTCAGTGCTGGTTGAAAATGCCCAGCTCACCCTCCATGTAGCAGAGGAGAGTTTGGCTTCCACGTGCCATCCCCAAGTCCTAGCTCTGCATGAGCCATGCTGAATTCTACCTAGAATTACAGAGCCAGGGCCTTTCCTCATGCTGATCATCACTGCCAACTAATGCGGGCTGTGGAGAAGCCAACCTGAATTACATAAGAGTCCCATCCAGCTACACACAACACACATGTTGGAGAGGGAGAGAAAGAGAAAGAACCCCAGGACTAACATACAAAAGTCCACTGCTGGGGCTGGGTTTCTGGATGAGTTCTCAATTCTCTAATCTGTATTTTCTAAATTTGCTCAGATTCATCTGTGTCACTCACATCTGTGCAAAGCTCCCAGCACATCTGCCTTGTTGCGTGTAAGACTCTGAGCTGCCTGGATCTGCTCCTGACAAGGAGCCTAATCTGACAAGATCATTTCAGGGAAATGGAAGACTTGCCCCGCACATAATCTGGACTGAGGACCCAGCATACAGCACAACCACCAGGGGAGCTGAGGGCTCTGTGCTGGCATCACTTGATAGGCATCCAGAGCCAAGATCCTGAGACAATGGAAAGACAGAGATGCAAGAAAGGACCAACAAGGTCTCTCCAAGCTATAATGCTGGGTTGACCTTGCTGCTGGTCAGCCACCACAGGGGACTCCTGGATCATCTTGCCAAAAGCAAGTCTCATTTTCCCATCTGCTCTATGTTCTCCAAGTGAAACATCACAAATGCTGTATTTGGACACGGGGTCTTAGGTTCAAAGACTTCTGATGTAATAGAAGCACATAGTGATCTTGAATCAAGGACAGGCCTGAAGTAAGAGTTTGATGAAAATAAAGTATATTGCTGAACATTTTCCAGAGGAGGAGTAAGTGACTACTTCTTACCAGAGTGATCTACTTTCTAAAGTCCCACACAAGCACCCATATAGGGCTTCCCCATTCTGAATTCCTGCCCCTGGAGATCCCCATACAGGTATGTGCTCTAATAAGAGAGACTCACTCACAAACAATGGCCACCTGTGTTCACACAGTCCATTTTTTTCTAAAGAGTCTATTTTATTCTTATTGGAAAGTCAGATATACAAAGAGCAGAGACAGAGAAGAAGATCCTCCATCGATTGATTCACTCCCCAAGTGACCGCAATGGTAGGAGGAGCCAAGCCAATTTGAAGCCAGGAGCCTGGAGCCTCTTCTGGGTCTCCCATGTGGGTGCAGGATCCCAAGGACTTGGGCTGTCCTCGACTGCTTTCCCAGGCCACAAACAGGGAGCTGGATGGGAAGCGGGGCTGCTGGGACTAGAACTGATGCCCATATTGGATCGCAGAGCATGCAAGGCAAGGACTTTAGCCACTAGGTTACCACATCAGGCCCAGTTCCCCATTTTGAAGTTGTGTTTCAACTCAGGTAAGAAAGATGTAGTCTTACCCAAGTAAACAATTTCTAAAGGTGGGAATCTTGGGTTGCCCTATAGGGTGCCAGTAGGGGGAAATTATCAAGGTAATGAGAGAAGAGAAGAAAGGGGGGATAGAAGAAAGGGAAACAATAAATGTGGGGAGCAGGGTGCTAAAGCCATTCCTGGGATTTGGGAGGGGCTGTTGCAAGATGGGCGGCTGGCCCAGGGCTAGGAAGCGGAGTTGGTCTCATCAGCAGGTAAACAGGAAGTCACAGGGATAGGCTAATACCCTCGCTGTGATTACTGGCCTATCATGTAGTGCCAAGTGGATCCACGTGGAGAAGTGATTAGTGGAGAACGATACAAAAGTAGTCAGTACAAGCTATGCGTTGGATGGACTAGGATGACCACGGAGGACAGACGGACAGACAACTAAAGACTGGGGGGCGACGAGGAGAAAGACTGGGGAAAGAATGACGGATGGAATGGGAAGAATGGGGCAGCAGAGAGGGGAAGAAGGGTTTAGATCTTCGGGTGGAAAAGTTAAGGTGTACGGGGAGGAAAAGTGACAGAAAGGGATATAGACGCAGTACAGGAACAGTAAAAGCAGTACGCAGAAAACGGGGACAAGAACAAAGAAGAGTGGCGGAAAGAGGGCTGGAGAACTGGGGAGGAAAGCTTAGACCAATGGGGACAAAAGCAGCAGAGATAAGGATTTAAACACAGCCACTTTTGGCAGTGATGGATCTGGTTCCGGCTTTTCCCGGACCCTCAAGAGCGTGCCTTGTCGTTTTAATGTCACCACTACTGGGCGGCTGCAACAAATAAACTTGTGGGATACAGGACTGATTTTTAAAAGACTTTCGTCTGCTCCTTTCCTATGTTCTAGGCAAAATGCAGGGTGATATTTAATCCTGAGACAGAGTGGTTCATGTTTTGTTTTTAAAATATTATCTTCCAGGACAGGGGTTCTCAAATAGTAGTATGGGAAATACCTGGGTGGAGCGTTGGGGGTGGTTCCTTGAGCTCATCTTCAGAGCTCCTTGAGATCAAAATGACTTTCACAATATTTGCCCTTTTCACCAAGTTTTCTAGAGACTATATGACAAATGTGGTGATGTCAATGCATAAAAAAATGACATATGGGAGCTTGTGTTGTGGCATAGAATGTATAGCTGCCACCTGCGATGCTGGTATCCCATTAGGCAAAGGTCTGATTCATGGCTGCTCCATTTCTGAATCAGCTCCCTGATAATGCACATGGGAAAGCAGCAGAAGATGGCTCAATGACTCACACCCATGCCACTCACATGGGAGACCTGTAGGCAGCTCCTGACTTTGCCCAGTCCTAGCCCCAACCACTATGGTCACCTGGGGAATGAGCCAGCACATGCAAATTCTCTCTTTGTTGCTCAGCCCTTTAAAAAAATAAATCTTTTTTTTTTAAGTGATCTACAGGGAGAATCAAAATGGTGCAATAGGGAAAAGATACGTTTAAATAGATGGAGAAATATTAGCCAGTGTGAAGTAAAGAGGGCACATTCCAGGAAACAGGAGAGTTCAAAACAACAGAGGGGTGCCTGGAGACTGACAGACACAGGAAAGTAGCAAAAACAATGGTGTGAAGTTGCAGTGACTGATACTGCAGCAGCATTCAGTGAATGGTGATCTAAACTCTACCGGCAGCCAGAACTCCACCAGCAACAAGGGCTCAGGAGGTGAACCCAAACAAAGAACTGCCCATCCAGCTTGTCTGTTTGATTTGACCAGGAACAGAGATGGAGCAGCAGATCCCAGATGGGCAGTGTGCAAACAGGGTGGTTTCATAGCCCTGTTCATAGCCCAGTCTGCCCCTGGAGCCATACTGGGCGCCATTTTGTTTAAGGAAGCAAAGGATATGGACAGTCATGCACTGAGCTGGGAGTGAATTCATTTCTGGCTCAGTGAACTGTAACAATGTAGCATTCTACAGATTCTACCCAAGATAGGTCCGGGTAGCCCTCAGACCTGATGGCCATCAGATCAAGAATTCTAGTAGTGGCATATCAGGTACCATTTTGTATGGCGTGGCAAAGAATTTAAGACTGCAGGGACAACAATGAGCTATGCATGTGCTAAGCTCACGAGAACTCACTGAGCTCAGTGCATTGCACTGGTTCCACAGGAAAATAATACTGACTATGGTATTGTATGGGTCAAATTAGGTCCATGTGGGACCTACTGGCCAACAGGTTTCTGCAAGATTAACACTACCAACAACCTAGCTATATAGGACTCCTGGTGTCTCCCTAATCCTGGGACCTGCTCCAACCAGAAGTGGGAGAAAGATTGTACAGACAATGGTGCAGTCTCAGCATGTTATCAGAAGAGATGGAAACTGGTGAGCCAGGAGCTGGGGCTGTGGATACCATGGTGGAAATCTAAAAAAAGAAGCCAGACCTGGAATTTGCTGGAGGGAGTGGCACAACTGACTACAAATAAAGAGCTGTGTGCCAATGCAGTAAGTAAAGTTGAACTGTAGACCTGTGGGTGACACAGCTTAGAAACCTGACCCAAGGAGAAGAATCTGATAACCAGAAGTGCAATGACCAAGAGCAAAAGAAGAGACAAAGACACAATGAATATTACCGAAGACTCCCCTGCCAAGGAGCAAAACCCTTTGCCAACCTCAGAGTTAACTGAGGAAGACATTGAGAAAATGGGGGCATACAGAATTCAAAACACTTGAAGCACATAAAGCAGACATTCAAGGAATTCAAGGAATATGTCACATAGGAAATGAATCAAATGAAAGCTGATACATCAGAAATTAAGAATACAGTGGAGCAAATTAAAAGTACAGTGAGCATCTCCAAAATAGAATGAAGCAAACAGAAGACAAAATTTCAGAATTGGAAGATATTTCCTGTCACGGGGGGGGGGGGGGGGGGACAAACAAAAAGCTGAAAGCAGAGCTGGACCAGGCCAAAAAATGTATTCAAGAATTGAAAGACACCATTAAAAGGCCAAATATAAGAGTTAAAGGAGTCCCAGAAGGTGCAGAAAGAAAAGCTGGGTTTACAAATGTATTTAATGAAATAAGGAAAATTTTCCCTAACCAAGAGAAAGAATTGGGAAACAACATCCAGGAGGAGCACAGAACTCCCAACAGACCTGATCAAAAGAGATCTTCCCCAAGACACAAGATAATCAAGCTCTTCTCAATGAACATAAAGAAAAGATCCTTAAATGTACACAGGAAAAAAAATCAATTGACATATAAAGGAATGCCAATTAAGCTCACAGGAGACCGCTCACAAAAAACTCTACAGGCAAGAAGAGAAGTGAGTTACATATTCCAGATTCTAAAAGCAAAAAATTGTCAGCCCAGGATAACATACCCAGCAAAGTTTTCCTTTGTCTTTGAAAATGAAATAAAATTCTTCCACAGTCAAGAAAAGTTAAAAGAATATGCCTCTTCCAAAGCTGCCCTACAATGATAAAGATGTTCTCTTGACAGAAAAAAGGAACAGCATCCACCAAAACCAAAGGCAAATGTGAACAACATCCCAGTAAAATAACAACAGAAGACTAAATCAGTTCCTAAAATGACAGGACCAAATGATCACCCATTCATATGAACCCTGAATGTAAATAGCTTAAACTCATCAACCAAATGTCACAGATTAGTAGACTGGATCAAAAAACAAAACTCACCTATTTGTTGCCTACAGGAGACACATTTCACAAAGATCAATGGAAACTATATCTCATGGATTTTTTTTGTTAGTTTCATCGCTTCAAAACACTTTCTACTGATCAAATTCTTCAATGACTCATAGATCATACAGTAGCATCATTTTCTTCAAGAAGGTTCTTGATTTTCTTTTTAATTTCTTCAGCAACACATTAGTCATTCGGTAGCATGTTATTTAACTTCATGGTGTTGTTTTTTTTTTCTTCCTGTTGTTGATTTTGTTTTGTGGCTTTTCATTTAAGGGGATGTATAGTAACTGTGTAATGGAGACTATCATATCCAGATGTGAGGATACAATACAGTATACAACTCTACTTTCAGGCAAAGATGGATTCCCAATGAAAATGTTTACTATATCTTGACAATAGAATACTTTTTTTTCTTTGCCATTGTCCATATCCGCCATAATGGACATATGACTGTGTATGAAGAACTATACTGTAGTAATAATATAGAGCAACTCAGTGAGGGGGAATCAGGAGGGGATAAGGGAAATCCCAATGCCTATGGAACTGTATCCTAAAATGATAATAATAAAAAGAAGTAAAATTAAAAATAAAGTGATCTATACAGGCTGGCATGGTGTCTCAAGAAGTTAAAGCTATCACCTCTGATGCTGACATTCTATAGTGAAGTGCTGGTTTGAGTTCCAGCTGATTCAGTTCTTTTAAAAAAAAATTATTTGAAAGACATAGTTATATAGAGAGATTTTCTATCTGCTGGTTTACTCTCAAAATGGCCACAATCTCCAAGATTGGACCAGGCAAAAGCCAGGAGCCTGGTACTTCATCTAGGTCTCCTAAGTACGTGTCAGGGACCCAAGCTCTTGGACCATCTTCTGCCTTTCTTTCAGGTGCATTAGCAGGAGTCCAGATTGTAAGCAGAGCAGCCAGGACTCAAACAGGAAGTAGGTGACAGCTTAATCTGCTGTACCATGCCCACCCCACTGCTCTGCTTCTCATTCAGCTTCCTGCTACTGCACCTGGGAAAGCAGCAGACGATGACCCAAGTGCTTGAGCTGCTGCCATCTGTGTAAGAGACCCAAGAGAAGTGCCAGCTCCTGGCTTTGGCCTTGCTGAGCCCTGACTATTGTGGCCATTTGGGCAGAGAATCAGCAGATGAAAGATCAACCTCTCCGGACCAGTACAACAATTCAACTGGCTAATCCTCCTCTTCCAAGCACCAGGATCCCATATGGGCGCTGGTTCTTGTTCTGGCTGTTTCATTTTCCATCCAGCTCCCTGCCTGTGGCCTGGGAAAGCAGTCGAGGACGGCCCAAAGTCTTGGGACCCTCATCCATGTGGGAGACCCAGAAGAAGCTCCTGGCTTCAGATCGGCTCAGTTCAGGCCATTGCAGCTACTTGGGGAGTGAACCAAAGAATGGATTATCTTTTTTTCCTCTTCTCAGTATATCTGACCATCCAATACAAAATATGTATTTTTCAAAAATGAACACTCTGTGTTGCTCTGCCTTTCAAATAAACTAACACAACTATTTTGAAGGGTGATCTGCATTCTGAAAGATTTGAGAAATGCTTTAAAGACTTTTCAGGATTCACCTTGCCTGTTCATAGGAAGGAAACTCAGTTTAACTTGGTTTTATGCATCATTGCAAAGTTATTTGTCCACAGACCCTAGGGTTTAGTTTTGTTGGAGAAGCACTCCACCATAGGAAGGGGGACCTGAGCATTTATTAGCGATGTCTCACCTGGACCTGGAGCCAACAGTCATCCTGGGGGCCTTTGTATATGAGGACAGGGCAGTGGTCAAGAACAGAGCACGCTGCCTGGATTCAAGTGCCAGCTTTGCAATTTGCTATCTGTAACTTGGGCAAGTTGCGTAATCTCTCTGTGCGTTAGATTGCTCCTGCATATTTAGAAGAGTATCTCACACCCAATGTTACATAATTAGCTTTAACCTCTTGCTGTGCCAAGCAAGACTCAAAGCTAAGCCACTAACTGGGGGATATGACCCTGGACAGATCTCCCATCTACTACACACTTTTGAATTTGAAATTATTGAGATGAAACAAGGTCAGAAGCCCCTGCTGCTCATGTTGATACCCTGTGATTGCCACACTCTTTGCAGAAGGCCACACTGTGGCCAGTGCTGTGGCATAGTCGGTTGAAATCAGCATCCTACATGGGGACCAGTTCAAGTCCTGGCTGTACCACTTCCCTTCAGCTCCCTGCTAATGCTCCTGGGAAAGCAATGAAGATTGGGCCCCTGTCCCCACATAGGAGATCTGGAAGAAGCTCCTAGTTTCTAGTTAGCCCAACCATGGCTATTGCAGCCACTTGGGGAATGAACCAGCAGATGGAACATTTTTCTGTAAATCCATCTTTCACAGAAATAAAATAAATTTTTTTTTATTGGAGCTGCTGACAGTCGATGGGGATACTAGCAATAAAAGTGGGAGTTTAATCTGGAGCATGCAGTAATGTCCCTGGTGAAGTGAAAGTAAAAGGATGGGAGGAGAGAAATAAGGGAGAAAGGGAAGCAGGCAGGCACTAAAGTGGGACCTGCCAACAGGAGACAGGGAGGAAGCTGGAAGGTGTTGAGAAGCAAGCACAGGTGAGTAGGTGCCCACAGAATGGTCTTGTTGGATGGAGTTTGCCCCGGAGTCCATCTCCCAGTGAACAGCTCCCCATTGCACCAAGGAGAAAGAAGGCAAGGCTGGCTTTTCCTCCCAGCTACATCCCGACCTGGTACTACACCCCCTTGAATATACAAAAGCTGGCCATGCAGAGCAGCGCCCTCTCTCATTACCATCCCAGCCCAGATAAGCCTGTGGACACCTTTGCTGGCTGAGAACCAGCTGGGGCTGCCTCCATAAGAATCCCTCCACAGGGATGAAGAGAAAGCAGAGTAAGAAACCAAAACTGCTTGTGTTAAGAGAGTGCTCTGAATACCCAGCAGCCGTGGACCGAGGTAGAACAGACCAAACTTGTGCTCAGGAGGCTAAATGAAGAACATTTGAATGCCTGGTTTTACTTGTGCTTAAAGAAAGGTATGAAGCAGTAGCCCAGCAGCCGGATGTTGGGGAACTCTGACACGTCGCTCCTGGGAGCAGTGCCAGCCCCACTTCTGCAGGTGACCCTGCGTCCAGGCAGGGAAGGGACATGACTTGCTTTCCTAACACTGCTCCCAGGGAGGTAGCCTGGTGCCTTTTGTGCCACACTCTCCCCAAAGAAGTTAAATTTGGGAGCAGCAAAAAAGGGAGCTCGCATAACTGCAAGACAACTGGTGCCAGGGCCCGCAGAAAAACGGTTTCTGAAAACTGCAGCTTCAAAGAGCTCAGGGGTCCCTGCTGCTGAAGCCTTTGAATAATCCCCGACCTACCCCTTCTCTGATGCCCTGTGTCCCTTAGGAATTGCTTTCAGTTGCTACTGACGGAGAGCTGACTCCAGCAGCTGACAACCATAAAGGTTTCTGTTTTATTATGAGAAATACAGACATGAGTCATTGCCGCAATTGCCTTAAAAGCCTAGGAAAATCAGTGCTAGTCTTTGGGACTCAGTGAGTCGTCCCTTCTTCACAGCTATAACGTGTCTGTTGCAGCTCCAGCCATTGCAGCCACCTTCCAGACAACAAGAAGCAAGGCGCAGGGAATGGTAAACAAGTCCCATATCACAACTTCTACTTTTGCCTCCTGCACAAGAGGCAAGGAGACAGCTTTTCTGCTGGATACCAGCTCACCAGAATAGCACTGGGCTTTGTCACTAAGATAGAAGGCAGGGGTGGAAGCCAGAGAGGAAATGAACACCGGGCACATGGGACTTTCTAGAGAGATGTGTTCAGGCAAGAAGTTGCCCAGACTGGTCCTGCTGGAAGAGCTTGTTACGTGAAACAGCAGGCATGGGGGAGGGCAACCTCAGTTTACACATGAAATTGACCGCCAAACCTCTCTCTCCTGAAAGACATGAACATTCCAGATCCCAAGTCAACCTGGACAGACAGGAAAGGACTCAGGAAATGAGGGAAAACCCTTGAAGGCAGGGCAGTGGATTCCTTCCTTCCCAGAGGTATCACCTGTACAGGCAGCAGCAGAACTAGCAGCAGAACTAGACAGCCCCAACCAGTTGATGGAGTGAGGAAAGGGGAGGAGGGCGGAGACAGCCCGTCAGAATCTCATGGTTGAGAAACAAACATGTGAGCTGGGAGCTTAGGATGGTTTAGGACACAGAAACAAACTGATCGGAGAGGTTGGCACCACTTCAAGACTCCCACATTTTTCAGAGAAAAGCATGAGATGTGGGGTTTATTCGATGGTCACAGGGGTGGGTGTGGTGACCCTAAGGTGGGTGCTGCCTGGCCAAGACGTAGGCTCCCTCAATAGCAAGAGAAGTGGTCCATGGCCTGAATGCCTCAAACAGAATGTCAAGCCAACCTTCCTAGCTCTCCACTGGCCCCAGAAAACAAAGGAGAGAGATGAAACAAGACTCAATGGACACAGCCCGTAAGAATTCTAACATTGTGGGAGCTAGAGTGGGCCATGCTGTCCCAGGCTTCCCCCAGGCAAAGCCAAGCCAAATCAGGATGGTGCAAAAAGTACTGCTGCAGAGTTGGGGGTGCATGGTCAGGATGACCACACTTTAGGGAGAAGCAGAGTAGGGAGGTTGAGGGGCTATTTTGTTTTTCTTATATCTACCAGGTTCCCACAACTGCTCTATGCTTCTAGCCATCACCATATGTCCCCAGATCTTCAAGTTACCATCACATCAGAGTTAGCAGCTGTGGAGGAATTCACACACACACACACACACACACACACACACACACACACACACACACACAAACACACACACCTTGCCCCCACTCGGCCATCTCATCCCACCTGCACACCCAGATGACCACACCCAAAGCAGAACAGCAGTGAAAACAGCCACTTGTATTTTGATAGAAGTGAGAGTTGCAAACGACTGGGTTTCAGGGAGGCCACAAGACTTGAAGTATCCAAAGCTTGCTTTCCCAAAGATTCACTTTAAAAAAAAATAATGTGTCTTGATGGGGCCAGTGCTGTGACGTAGCAAGCTAAGCTTCCACCTGCTGTGTCAGCATCCCATATATTTAATTTTCTACAACTCCACTGCCAATCCAGCTCCCTGCTAATGACCTGGAAAAGCAAAGGAGGATGGCTTAAGTCCTTGAGCCTCTGTACCCACTGGGGAGACCTAGAAGAAGCTCTTGGTTCCCAACTTCAGCCCAGCTCTGGCTGTTGTACCCATTAGGAGTGTGAACCAGTGGATGGAAAAATCTGTGTCTCTCCTCTCTGTAAATATGCGTTTCAAAGAAAAATAAGTTAGTCTTACAAAAGGTGAAAAAAGTATCTTGATAATGGTATCTTCTAATCACAAAAATCACCACCAGTATACAAGAACAACGCCTGATTCCATTCAGTCTTGCAGGCTGATATGGTAAAAGGGAGTTCCTATAGTGACTGTCAGGTTCAAGTTCTGGCTCTACCTTCTGTTTGCTGTGTGAACATGGGTGTGTTTTTTCAGTACATCTCTGCTTCAGTGCTCTCAGTTGTAAAAGGAGCTGGTTAAAGAGCCTAACTTGTAGCACCATGAGGACTGAACAAATTGACACACATCAACAGATTAGAGAGTGCTAGCAATGACTTCCAAAAGCATAGAGAAAAGCAGGTGTTTAACCTAGCAAGTTAAGATGCCCACATTCCCACGTCAGAGTACCTGGGTTTGGTGTCCAGCGCTGGCTCCTGACACCAGCCAGCTTCCTGCTGTGAGGGGCTGTGGGGATGGCTCTGTGAACGGGTGACCTGGATAACCTTGCTGGCTTCCAGCTTCAGCCTGAGCCTGCCCCAGTCATTCCAAAGCATTCAAGGAATAAAACCAGCGGATGGAGTTCTTTCTCCCTCTTCTCCGCCTCTCAAATAAACAAATTTTATCGTGAAAAAAAAAAATGGAATCTATAAGCTTATTTTGGTGTAAATTTTTTGAAAGTCATGCATGGTTTCTTTTCATAATGTGCATTCTCCTTGAACATTCTGACATTATCTTAGAGGCTCCCTAAGGGTTAAATCCTGCAGGAAGCAGCTCTGTGTTGGCCCAATTATGTTCCGGACAAGGAAAAAGCCTGGGCCTTCTATGTTTCCCACTCATCTTCGGCATCTGTATCGCCTGGTGAACACAGGCACTGGCCACGCATGTGCCATGGTAGAAGATGACACAACAGACTGCAGGGAGGCATAGAACTGAAAGCAGTGACAAGAACGTCCCCAGTATGCGGCTTTCAACTTTTCTGCAGTGCTGCTAACATTGCTCCCTTATCACAGTCTGTCCAAGACAACCAATTATTTGTACATCTGCTTGAGAAGCAGCTTACTGTTGGGGAAAGAGACCAGCAGGCCTGGCCTAGCCCCCTTGTAACACCAAACAGAGCCAGCATGGCTCTTGGGAAGCCTGCCCAGTGGCCTGGCTGCAGAGGAGCTGCCAGCTCCACAGAGCGAGTTGGCATCTCTCCAGAGAATGAGATCAACTCAGAAAGAACAAAGTTGCTCTCTGCACCTGCTCACCCTCTCATAGCTATGGAGGCCAAGAGGGGAATGGGTAATTGTAGGCCAGAGGCAATGAAAGAAGAAAGGGGTGGGAGGAATATCAGTGGCTGGCACTGAGTTTAGTATCTTGGACACTGTCCTTTCACACAGGGGTGAGGGTAGCAGCAGAGCAGGGGGTGGTTCATGCTCTTCCCCTGGGGTGAAAAGCTGGGAGCAGCAGAACAGCGCCAAGTGTGCAGGAGGGGAAGGGCACATGGGGGCTAGAAAGACAGTTCTAGGATCCTTTAAGCAGCTTGAAAGGCATTCACGTGACTAGTCCACCATTCTTTGCAGGGTGGGGACACAGCCTTTGCAGAACAAGCCTGCTCACTGTTTCAGACAGAGTGCCAGGGAGGCCTCAGGACCCTGCCCCAACCAGGTCACGCCTCCAGCCAACCAAGCCCCACCCACTGACAGATCCTCCATGAAATGAGGGCCTCCTCTGGCCGGGACCATTGAGATCACACCCCTAGATGCTGCCCTAAGGTCTGGAGACAGCACCTCTTCCAGGTCACACTCACAACAATGGGCCACAGATGACCAATATCTTGTTGGGTGTCCCCTGGCCATACCTGTGACTCACTGGACCAGGAGTGCACGCCCAACCCAGGCTGCATCGACACCAACGGGGACCAAAGTCTGGGCCTGCGGCCTGAAGAAAGGGAAGGACATTGCAGGAGGTGGGGACAGCAGATGCTAGGCTGGGGTGGTGGGGAGAAAAATGATGGACATAGATGGAAGAGCAATGGGGCCACACGGGGCGCACTGCCTAGCATCCACAGGAGACGCCCCCTCATTCTCTGTCCCTGCCATGCTTGGGGAGGTATAGACTCCTGTGTTTTCAGCTCAGGCTTCCCACTGTGCTTAGTGCTGGGCTGCTGTTTCTTGCTCCCAGAAGAGCTTTCTCTAAAGCAGTTCAGTTTACTGAGCATCAGCTTGCATGTCATCTTGTTTGGGTTGTGCTTCTCACACCACTCCAAGCAGCAGCATCTGCATTTTATGGCCAGAGAAGTCCCATGGTGATGGCTCATCCTGGAGTCCCAGGCAGGTCTTTGACCCCAAGAACCCTCCTGGCATCCTCTCCCCTCAGTCATACTACACCTCAGGGCCATCAGGGTGATTCAGGAAAGGGGTTTTGGCATCAAGATGTAACCTAAATAGATGGACTGCATTGCTATGCACCTTCATTCTGGGGTTGTGGCTTTCATGAACCTGACTTTGGCAATGAAATGCCAGGAGGAAGCAGGAGCTGACGTGACATTGCACAGGAGCAGTGAATGGTAGTTCAGTGGGACAAAAGTCTGGATTGTAAAGTTTTTCCAAAGTCCATTCCAGGGACTAGTGTTGTGACATAGTGAGTTAAGCTGCCATCTGCAACACAGACATCCCAAAAGGGTGCTAGTTCAAGTCCCAGCTGCTCTAATTCCCATCCAGCTCCCTACTAATGTGCCTGGGAAAGCAGAGAAAGATGGCCCCAAGTGCTTGGGTCCCTGCCACCCACATGGGAGACCCAGATGAAATTTCTTGTTCCTGGCTTTGACCTGGCCCAGTTCCAGCTGTCACAGCCATTTGAGGAGTGAGCCAGTGGATGGAAGCTAGATTTCTCTGTGTGTGCATCTCTCTCCTCCCCCCTCTCTCTCTGCCTTTCAAATAAGTAAATTTTTTAACAACAAAAAAGGTACATTCCAAGAGAACAACAAGCCAACCAAGAGAAAATATGCCACATTTCTTCCTGGGTTGCCACATTCCCCTAAAGCTTAGAGTGCCCACTGGTTGGTGATATGGCCCTGACACTCATGGCTGGCACCTGTGACTGACAACTGGGAGTTGCATACCTTTGCACTCTTCCTATATGTAGTGTGAGCTGGGATGGATTTTCTGATTTGGCTGAGTTCTCATTTTATCAGGATACTAATAACCACAAGAAAACCATAAAGTTGGGGTGGTAGAGGGCCTTGGGTGGCCCCAGACAGAAAGCAAGGTACGTAGATGCACCCTTGGAGAAGAGTCTTATGGCCCTTTCCCAAGTCGCTCAAGTCTGACTTGGCTTGACATAGTCTTGGTCACAACCTGTTTCATACAAATACAACATTATCCCAAGAATCAAGAAAAGTTCCACATTAACAAATCTTGATACAGCCCATCCATCATATTTGCACCTCTGCAGAAAAGTATCCTCCAACCATCTCAGTGAGAATGCTGCAAAGGCATGGTTTTGCCCCATTTGTAACAATGGTTATCAACCAGAGAACTCATTAACATGATCAGATGGGGAGAAGCAGCGGGGAGCTGCAGTGTGGCAGCGCCACAATCCCTCCACCCTAAACACATCCACACAAATGAAGGCAGAAAAACAAGCCAAAAAGAAAATATTTTTTAAAAAGACTATTATTCATTTGATCACTATTCCTCACGTTTTTTTTTTTAATTGGAAAGGCAGATTTACATAGAGAGAAGGGACAGAGAAAGATCTTCATCTGCTGTTCCATTCCTCAAGTGGCTGCAAAGTCCAGGAGCTTCTTCCAGATTTCCCAAGCAGGTGCAAGGTCCCAAGGCTTTGGGCCATCCTCTACTGCTTTCTCAGGCCACAAGTAGGGAGCTAGATGGGAAGTGGAGCAACCAGGACAAAAACCAGTGTCCAGATGGGATCCCGGTGCATGCAAAGTGAGGATTTAGCCACTACGCTATTGCACTCAGCCCTCTACAGGGGTTTTACATATTTTTTGTTAACATGTCATTCTTATGTGTACTTCATCCATGAGGTACAGTGTGCCATTACAACACAGGTACAGCAAGTACCATGTTATGGCACTGGATAGAGGAGACAGCATCCCTATCTTCTCCTTGGCATTTCCTTATGTTTAGAACTCCTATCATCTAGGCCCCTCTTCTAGTTCTTCATGAAACATGTAAGAGGCCACCCCAATGTGACTAACTCTTCCTCCTCCTACCTGTATTTTGCATCCCTTATCCATCCTCCTTGTAGCCCTCCTCCCCCAACCTTTCCTAACCTGCATAATCACCAGCCTGGATATGCTTTTGTTGACTTCAAGGAGAGAGGGGAAAATGCACTTTTCCCCAGTGTTGGCTCCCCTATGCATGCACACCCCCATGGCATTATTCTGCATCCTCTACTTAACCAACATGGACCTAAATGGGAAGATACGAGGTCACCTCAGTTTTCTAGTTGCTTCCACCTGCTTCCAAGTTACTGTGACATGGAAAGCATCCTGTCCAGAGACATTCCTTGCATGCTAAGTTCCCTGAATGGAAGCCAGACCCTGCCCCACTTTGCAAAGGGGTATGGTGCATCCCCATTGAGTGCTCTTGGAGACCCTGGCATTCCCTGTTACACTGTCTGGCCCAGATGCAGGCAACTGCCAAGGTTCCACAAGGACTTGCTCCCAAGTGAATGGTGGCTTTGAGACCTTTCCTTCCTTCTTCTCTTCATCTCCGTGACTGACCTCTTGTCCAAACTGGTGAGAAAAGAACCTTCTGGAGATTCAATTGCATTGGGTGCTCATCTATATCAGTTGACAGTTTTGAGGTGCTCACTTGCCTTTGTGGATGTGGGGAAATGTAGTTCTTGAATTTTAAGTTGAGGTATTTAAGTGTGGAATCTTCGTGTCTGGGACAGGGGCCCATTGCCGGCTAGGAACCTGCATGGGGGAAAGTGAGGGTAATGGGGGCACTTTCTTCTTGAATGAAAAGCACAGCTTTCAAATGGAGTTCTGGGTCTTTCTGCACAGAACTGACCCAGAAACCTCTCTAGGAGGCTTCTAGTCAGCCCTAGCTCCTCTGGCACTAAAAGCTCACCCTCCTTGTGGATGGCATTACTGTCATTCACCATGCATATGGACAACTAACAGTGAAGTCTCTTTGTGAGGATTTTTCATGCAGTTTAAGGTATTAGCCTAGAATTTTCTCTCTCTCTCTTCCCCCATCAAAGGGAGAGAGAGTTCCTAGAAGTAAAATGGCTTTTCTTGGGGACAGTGTTGTGGGTCAGTGGGCTAGGCCACCATCTGTAATGCCAACATCCCACATAAACACTGGTTCAAGTTTGCTCTACTTTCCATTCAGCTCCCCTGCTAATGCTCCTGGGAAAGCAGCAAGAATGGTTCAAGTGCTTGTGCCTCTACCTACCATATAGGAGAACTAATGAAGTTCCTGGCTCCTGGCTGCAGCCTGACCCAGCCCTTGCTATTGCAAGCATCCGGGAAGGGGACCAGCAAATGGAAGTGTGTTCATTCTCTCTCTTTCTCTCTGTTTCTCTTTCTGTCTCTCTTTCTCTCTCTCTCTCTCTCTCTCTCTCTCTCTCTGTCTTTCTCTCTCCTTCCATCTTCCATCCCTCCCCTTCAAATCCATAATTTTTTAAAAAGACTTTTCTTTAATTCTGAGTGTGCCATGCAGTTGCTAGGAGCCCATTTTTCTGCCTTTCAAATCTGAAGTTACTAACGAACATATTTCATAACACATCTGCAAGTGCAGAGCTATTCTTATACCTCAGTGCCCTTTAAAATATTATCTGCTAACACTTGGACTCTGCACTTGTATGCAAATTAGACATAATAAAAAGTTCTTTGCTTCTGAAAAATATTTACAAGGTTAACAGGATTTATACATTACTACAAGAAACTTGGATAAAATACAGATTTTTAAATGTAATATTTGGAAACAAGAGATTCTCTGGTGTTTTTCCCTGCATGAGATCAAAAACTGTTCATTGATGAAAGAAAACTCCTACCAAACCAAAACATACCAAATCCAACTTCGACACAAGAGGTTCATTCTAAGTTGAATATTTTTGATAAGTAGTGCCAAGAACAGGAACAGTGTTTTTAAAACATATGACTTGGCATTTCAAAGAAATCAAGTTAAACCAACTCTCTCAATGAATTAGCTATGTAAGCCAGGAAAGTAGGCACTTTTATGCTGGGGATAAATAGAGAAATATGAGGAATAGTCAGCTAATAATTTTAAAAAGGAAAATTTGCAAAGAAACATACACACACTTACATACCTTCCCCCAAAGTATGAATTACTGTAAAAATAAACAAGAAAATGTTCTAAATACAGACTGCTGGCTAAACAATGGAATATTATCTAGCAAGTATTTCGACTATAGGGTACCATCTCCATCTCATATTGCGTGTTTATGTGCAACAAAAATAGCAGTATAATGAAGTTGGTACTCACTAAAGATAGCAACACGAACATCCCCGGCACTAAAATAATTCTGGCAATGAAGTTATCCGTTATGACTCAAAGGCACTCTGGGATCTCCAGCGCTTGGGACTGCGATTCCAAACATGAAGTTAGAACCGTCTTCAGCAGTCACTCCCCAGAGCAGAATGACAGCGTAACAGGGCAAGCAGCCAGCAGTGCAGTCAGTCTGTGTTCATTTTACTCCCTACTGGGTGCATCTTGGCACAGTCCTGAGAAGGGAGTACAAGTCGAACAAATGTCTGCTGAATAATGTCATGACAGAAGGGCAATCTGGCATTTTTTTATTGCTTCAGAATTTCTGCTAATGTGCAAAACTGAGATTAGGTAAGCAGCCCGTTATCTAACAACAGGCACAATCTACTGTCCCGTAGGACTTGTTAAAAGTCAACCAAAGCAGTAGGAAGATGCAAAGTTTGGTATTGATGAAAGAATTTCAGTAGGAGGTATCTTTTTTTTCCCTTTCCTTGTAGGTGGGAATGGTCTTCATCCCCCATCCTTGAGCTGGGTAAGAAATATTCAGAGTAAGCTGTCAGCCAGTGGCAGCCACCAGCATGAGAGCAGAAAATTGTAGGCAACGGGGCTCATGCTGTGGAGCACGCTGGGACAAGAAGTGGAATGCAATTTCAAGGGCAACGGCAGTACAGCTCAAGTCCGCAAGACAGGAGCCCAGACAAGGAGACCCTGGCTTTGGGTGTGTCCACATGAGGTACCCAACTGGCACTGAGCTATAGAGAATCTGGGCTCTGTCTCAGAGAACACTCTTCTGAGTCCACTTGGGCACTGCAAGGGCAAAGGGGGAGGATCCAAGGAACCCCTTCCCCTACGAGAAAGGGCCAGCATCCAATCACCTGTCCTCAGGGACACCAAGGGCTAGGTTACACCAGCCACAGCTAAGGAACAAGATGCTTGTGTTTTTTGGAGTTCCCCCTCCCCCAACTCTCTGCCCTACCCTAGGAGCCAGGAGCAGTATGGGAAAAGCAAGACACAAAATAATCATAAGAGACAGGAGAAGTCTTCTTAGGTTTGGGGCCAGACTGAACTTGGGGCAAGGGGAAAATGTCTTGGATCTGATGGGAAGTATTGTATATGTTTGCTAAGCTGGGCTTCCTTCACACCCCAACAAGACAGGCATTCCTTATTACTCCAATGATACTTTAGAGCCATGGCATCTGCACCCAAGATGCTGAGCAGCAGGAGGTCTCACACAGAGAGAAGATTGGGGAACGGAGATGAAGAAGCTGCTGTTTTTCCTGGCTGTCTCTCATCCAGTCCATCTGGCACATTTTACTCCAGTCTTCAAGTGAATGAATGAATTTCTACAGTAATTGATTGGCATGACAGCCACCTGTCAGTGCTCTCTGCCCAGACTACCTAGGGCAAGGCTCCAGAGAATATCCTCCTTTCAGAGATAGTCAGAGAAGGGGTTAGATAGGAAGCTTTGGAGGTGGCTGGGAAGCCACCAGGTTGGTGACTCAGGTCACTCCTGATTTCTTCCAGGTATGCTGTAAGTTGATCATTCACCACCGCTTTATCAGACCATCTCAACTGCTGAGTGTTACTGTAGCCTCAGCAAGAAATGACTTTCAGGGGACAAGTTAGTCCAGTGTCCAGATGAGATAACGCCCTATGATCAGTACCAGGATAGGCATGTTTCTGTTTAGGGCTTTTCAGGACACTCCCTGGAGAGTAATGCAAAGGACATTGCAGAAAAGCAGAAACTCCTTTCCAGTAGCTGTGGTGGGCTGTGAGGGACTGAACTGCACCAGCATGAACTTGAGTTACTCTGTTGGACATCCCTGAGCTAAGTGGGGTGTCTTAGCTACCAGATTCTCTTTCCTAAGGGAGCAGCTGAGATACAGGAAGGAGGGTGGTTTGGCCACATTCCCATAGAGAAGCAGGTGCACTGGTAAGAACAGAACAGGCTCATGAACCTAGAACAACAAGCATGAAGACAAGTGTCTCAGTCAACACAGGCTAGAAGTGAGCTGCCTGGATACCAGGATGCCTTCCCAGAGCCCAGATTCAGCCCGAAGCCCATGACAGCTGCTGTGAAATTACACACAACCAAGTGATTTTGTAGTCATCAGCTTTATCTTCCTCTTCTCCTCAACCTCAGAGAAGCATGGCAGATGGCATTACCCACATTCAGTTTGTCCCAAGCAGGATCTAAATAAGGGGCCTGAAGACTGCCCATCTCCTAAAGGAGGAAAACACTATGACTTACTGTCACATGATCCCAAGTCTGTGAACTTCCCACCACATAAGAGCACAGGGAGCACCCTCAGTCCCCGCCACATGGCCCCTGTGGTTCTTGATCAGCACCACCATCATCCTTCCATTTGCAGACACCTTGTAGAGGCTCATTCAACACATGTCCTTCCAGACTCATCCTGGTAAGTCAGTATTCTTGGGGCAGAAAGAACGATGCTGTGACCCCTGAATACAAGTTCAGACTGGATCTCCCACAGCACATACTGTGGCTGGACAAGACAGATTTCTAGCACCCAGAAGTGGCTCTAGGGTGAACAATATCGCCATATGGGAGAGGCTGCTGGGCCAATGCTGTTGTTTTCCAAAGAAAAGTAAGACCAACAGCATCCTTCCTTGGTGTCTTCAATGTGCCAGCCTGGTCTCTGCTGGTGACATCCAGCACATTGCATGGTCTTCAGAAGAAGGACTCAGTACACAACTAACGGAGTAGGCAGAAGCTGGAGTATTCAGGTGTCAACTGTACGAACTTCAGACCAGAAGATCGAATGGTTTTCTAGCGTTTTGCTCAGAATGTTAGAATAAACATCCAGAGATTTTGTTTGTTTTTACGTTCAACTAGCTTCACCTTCTAACAACAATACCAGCATAAATGCCCGAAGTAATTCAATAAAACAATGGATTTTCTCTCCAAGTTCATTTTTGAAAAGGAAAATGCAGAAGCAAGGCCTTAAATTCTGGTTTGTTATTATTATTTTTTTTTTTGGACAAAGCATATTTAGGCAGACTAAATTTGGTAAAACAAAATAAGTAAATGTAAGCTTAGACTTTTGGATTTATTAAAGCTCAATTTAAAAGTAGGGGAAGACATGAAAGGCAAATTTTTGACTCAAATTCAAAGAGTTTCCAAGGAAAATTCCTGTAACCTTGAAGAATAATAAAGGCTCGTAGATATTTTTGGAATTTCTAAATGGTAGGACTGTTCCCTGACAGCATTTTTAAGATCCCAAGCAAGAAATAAGAACAAGGCTCGAATTGTTTAGTAAAGAGCAAAGAACCCTTTGGTTTAAGGAGATGGGGGCTGTGAAAGTCAGAAATGCTGGAAGGCACTGGAGTTTGATACGAACAAACGAACAATGAGAGCTTTGGCCAAGAATCTTTATACTCAATGCCACATACAAAAATGTGTGTTATAATCATTTCTTCTTTTTTTTCCCCTCCCCTCTCTTATTATTAAGTCATTGGCATGCCATCTGGAATCTTCTGGAATTTTCTTTTGCTTTTAGCCCTGTACCAGTTGCTGGGATCTGCGGCTCTGCAGGGTGGGACCTGCTGCCAACCAGTTCCCTTCTTTGTGGGCCCCCAGACCCTCTGTGGGCCACAGCTCTACAGTGCTTAGTCATGGTCTCAAAAATGTAGGGAGCATGCAGTGGAGAGGGACTACAGGGGTAAGGCAATGAGAGGATGAAACCATGATAAAACTTTAGAGTAGGCTACGGAGTGGCAGCCCATATCTGGGTGGATGACCTTTGAAAGCAAAGAAATGGTAAGGTTCTCAGAGGATCCCTAAATGGTCTGATGTTACCCCATTCCTGTGGCCGTGAACGGTATATGTGGATGTGCATGGAGATACCAGAGTACATACAAAAGTTTATGAAACATGCAATGAGATTTATTTTTGATACACATCTTCAAGTCAACGCGTTGTTCTCTCATCCTATACATTTTTCCACGAACCTTTTGAAGACCCCTTACATATCCTCTCTTCTCAGAGGGAAAAAAAATTCATCTAATTTTCTGAGTCCATGCTCCCTAGCCAGGCTGGAGAAGACATTCTCTGTCACCCTTCTCCCTGGCCGCCTATTGCACCAAGGACACCCCGAGAGCTCCCCACCCTGGATACATATTGGCCATTTAAACAGAGACCTGGTAGGAGAGACGGGTGTGCAGCCTATGAGTTAGGGTGCCTGCATCCCATGTTGGAGTGTCTGGAGTCCGTGCCTGGCTGACTTCAGTTTCCTGCTAATGTACACCTTAAAAGGCAGTAAGGGGTGGCTCACATAACTTGGGTCCCTGCCATCCATGTGGGAGACTTGGATTGAGTTTAAGACTTCTCAGCCCAGCCAGGGTTGTTACAGCACTTTGCGGGGAGAGAAACAGCAGATAGGAGCTTGCTCTCTCTGGTTGCTTCTCAAATGAACAAATATATAAAAGTTAAAAGAAAAAGAGAGGCCTGGGGCTCCACTGGGCCCTCCTTCTCCTGCAAGGTTCCTAAGCCACCCGAGGTGTTATTCCCACTACATTTTTAACATCCAATGAAAGAAGGCGGAGCACCTTCTCAATCTGCTTCCTTTCTCACTCCTCTTTGGCAGCATCACTTCAATTGTTTCAAACAAAGCAGTCAACTCCCCACCACCGCCACGACATCCATTGGCTGGTGATGCCAAGCCAACGCTACCCTGTCACCCCTGCCTTCTCTCTCCCACATCACCATGCCTGCACAAACAAGAGAACTTCCCAGTGGATCTTTTCCGTACGCACGACGGCTCCTCCTCCTCACTCCACACCCTCCTGCTTTTCCTTAGCAGGTGGAGCTGCAGGTCTTGCCACTATATACCAATGGGAGCAATGCAGGTTTGAACATCACCCAGGCCCCAGCTAAGATGATTTTAACTGCATCATTTCAACCACTAGCCATCAACATCAAGTTATTAATTAGAAGCTCTTCCCTTTAGAGCTGTGGGTTGCTAACCAGCATCCTCCACCAGCAGGCCACTAGAAATGGGGAGCGGCCACAGAATTGGGGTACGGGCAAGGGAAGCAGCTGTCAGATCCTATTCAAAGCTCACTCAAAGATGGGAGAGAGGGGCAGAGGGCCTCAGCAACACATAGCTTCTGCAGTGGCTGGCAACTGGGGTACTACTCCGACGGAAGGCAGTCTCGGATTTTAAACATGTAAAGGGAACCAACAAGAATCCACTTCTGTTTGCCAAGCCCCAGTGACGTGTGTGTGTGTGTGTGTGTGTGTGTGTGTGTGTGTGTGAACATATGTTCCCACCATCTGCCACCTCCTGCTAGGTGCTGCCTGTCATTTCATGACACTGCATAGTAGGCCTTGTCTTACAAGTTGCCTGTGCACATGTCACAAACCTTACAAGTTACCTGTGTGTATATCACTTCCGACCACTGCTCCCACCCCAGCGCATGCGCGTGTGCACACACACAATGCTGGAACAGGGCTCTCATGCACTGTGCTAGCCAGAATTGACTCCTTCAGGTGTTTATTGATCTGAAGGTTAAGTGCCAAGCATTATATCAAGCCCTGAAATGTGAGTTCACCAATAAAGGCTAGTGCCTGGGGTCGGTTCTGTGGCTTAGCAGGTAATGTCAGCATGGCTACCTGTGATGCCAGCATGCGGTAAGAATGCCAGTCTGAGCCCACCTGCTCCTTTTCCAATTCTGTTTCCTGCTGATGAATCTTGAAAAACTGTGGAAGATGGCCCAAGTGTTTGGGCCCCTGCCACTCATGGTGGAGACCCAGGAGCCATTGTTCCTGGCATGAGTCTGGCCCAGCCCTGGCTATTGAAGCTGTTTGAGGGGGTGGTGGTGAACTACCACGTGAAGATCAATCTGCCTCTCTCTCTAAACTCTACCTTTCAAATAAAATCAATCATTTCTTACAAAAAAAAAAGTAAGAAAAAATGCCATTCTCCCTGACAGCACTGACATCCCACATGAGCGCTGCTTTGTGTCTCAGCTTATCCAGTTCCAAACCAACTCCCTGTTTACAGTCTGGGAAATCAGGAGAGAACGGGTTAAGGTCTTGGGACCCTGCATCCAAGTGGGAGACCCGGAAGAATCTTCTGGCCTCAGATTGGCTCAGCTCTGGTTATTAAAGCCGTTTAGGGAGTGAACCAACAGATGGAAGATCTCGCTCTTTCTCTGTGTAAATCTGTCTATCCAATAAAAATAAATATATATAAAAGCATCAGGTGGCCTGCACTGTGGCAAAGTAGGCTAAGCCTCCATATGTAATACAGGCACCCCATATGGATGCCAATTTATGTCCTGGCTATTCTACTTCCCATTCAGCACCTTGCTGATAAACCTGGGAAAATGGGTAATACATGGCCCAAAACCTTGGGTCCCGCACCCCTGTGAGAGACCCGGAAGAAGCTCCTCATTCTTGACCATGGATTGGCTCAGCTCCAGGCGTTGCAGCCACTGGAAGGGCAAACCAGTAGATGGAAGATCTTTCTTTGTCTTTCTTCCTCTCTGTAAATATTTGAAAAAACATAGTGGAAAATAGGATTAGGGGTTCATTTATTTTTTTTTAAGTGAAGATAAAGAAGTCAGCATGGGGCTGGTACTATGGCATAGGTTTTATAAAAAAGCAGCACTTTGGAGTGTCTGTGGGGTGGGAGAAATGTGGGTGGAGTGGAATATGCTTCCTTTTTTAAAAATAAATTTATTTATTCATTCATTTATTTATTTGACAGGCAGATTTACAGAGTAGGAGAGAAAGAAGATCTTCCATCTGCTGGTGCATTCCTCAAATGGCCACAATAGCCAGAACTGAGCCAGTCTAAAGCCAGGAACCAGGAGCATCCTCCAAGTTTCCCACACAGGTGCAGGGGCCCAAGGCTTTGAGCTGTCCTCTCCTGTTTTCCAGGCCACAAGCAGGGAGCTGGACTAGAAGTAGAGCATTCAGAACATGAAGTGGTACCCTTACAGGATACCAGCACCACAGGGTGGAGGATTAGCTTATGGAGCCACAGCACTGGACCCTGTGCCTCTTGCTTTTAATGTAGACTGTTGAGCCAGACCAACAGCCATGTTCTCACACCCCCTCATTCTTTTGCTTTGCTTACGAAAGTCCTGGCTTTCATGAGAAAATAAAACTCATATTACAAAACTCAATGGGCGTATGCTGAGTCCATCTGAGTGGGTAAGGAAGTGCAGTTTCGCCTTCCCTCCTCCCCCCTCCCTACACTTGCTAAGTTTAGAGCTAAGAGCATGGAACTTGACACTGGCCCTGTTTCCATTTACCAGAGAGGCCTGTGTCACCACAAACAACCAGAAGGCAGGCTCGGGCAACCGGCTGGAGAGCAGGCATGGAGGGTTTGGCAAGGTGTAGACTTGGAAATGGCCACAGAGAGGCAGGAAGTCAGAGAATGAATGTGTGTCCTGGCTTCTTTCAAAACACAAAAAATGATTTCATTCGAAGAGCTTCAATTCATAAAATAACCCAGGTAATTTTCCAAGGAAAAATGGGCATATTTTGTTTTTCTTCCTTCTTCAAAGACTATTTAGGCCATGCAAAAAAAATATTATACTGCATTTCCTTAAAAGACCCAATTGGGTAATGTGTCTTACAAAGGACTATAGAAGAATGAAAAAAGTAAGTTTCACAGGCATGTGAACTTTTCATGGTTCCATTAGAAATTAAGGCATCTGTTTAGTGTCCAACATCCCCCGTTTCTCCCAGGTTCGAGAGAGCCCCCTCATCAGGCCATAGCCCATTCCTGTGTCTCAGTAGATACACCAATTTAGGAGCTATTTCTATATGAGAAAAGAACAAACATCTTTCATTGTCAAGTTGACACTTTCATATCTACACAGAAGTTTCCTTTGCCTCAATTCATTTTTATAACCTAAGGATCAATATTTCCCTTTCATCATCATAAGAACAAAATCAGAAGTTAGTCTCAATGTAGTTTCAATTAAAAAGAATATCAAATCAATGTGGGGGCAACCATTTGCCCTAGCAGTGAAGATGGTTCAAAGCCAGCCCTGGGGTCCAGACTCCAGCTCCCTGCCAGCGCAGACCCCAGAGGCAGTGGGAACTGGGCTCCTGCCACCCACATGGGAGACCTGGATTGCATGCCCAGCTCTCAGCTTTGGTCACCAGCCCAGCCCTAGGCTCTTACAGGCAGGGGACTAAGATAAACATAATTTTTATTCTTATTGGAAAGGCAGATTTACAGAGAAGAGCCAGAGAAAAAAAGATCTTCCAGCTGCTGGTTCACTCCCCAAGCAGCCACAATGACTGGAACTGTGCCAATCCAAAGCCAGGACGCAGGAGCCTCTTCAGGGTCTCCTACACAGGTACAGGGTCCCAAGCCTTTGGGCTGTCCTCTACTGCTTTCTCAGGCCACAGGCAAGGAGCTGCATGTAAAGTGGAGCAGCTTGGATATGAACTAGCATGCATATGGGATCCTGGAACATGCAAAGTGAAGACTAGCCACTAGGCTACTGCGCCAAGCCCAAGAATAAAATTTTTAACATCACACAGGACTGTCACCTGTTCAATCTCCCTTGACCTCCCTGTCCCCCATCATCTTCCTCTCCCACCTGTCACTGATGATCCTATTTTCTGGTGCATGAGCCCCAGCCACCTTAACCCGTTTTTCTTCACATCAAACACTGCTGCCCTCAACAGAGCTTTCATCCTTCCTCATGGTTAACTCCTGGGCAAGGTACAAAGTCCCCCCAGCTTCTCTCTTCTACCTCTTTCTCAAAGCCTGCAAATATGCAATCAGTCCCCTTGAGAAGACTGCCAATCCCTTTGTGAAAATGAATGTAGGGGTGGAGGGGTACAACGGTGACTAGCAGGAGGAAGTTCAGAAAGTTCAAGAGCTGTCCCAAGCTCTCCAAGGCAAGCCCCCTGGTGTGCATCCAACAATTTCCTTCTTTTGTGTTTCCAAGTAGCCTTTTGCAGCTGGTGTGGGGTGCTGGGTAGACCTCTAGAGCCCAGCACCCATATGGGATCCCAGTGCATTGAAGACAAGGACTTTAGCCACTAGGCTCCTGCATGCCAGGCCCCATCAACTAGTTTCAAAGGCCACTTACTCCCACCAGCATTGTCCCTTTTCCTAAAAAGAGACCCAAAGATAGGCATTTGACTTCCCTGTGTCAACTCAGGAACCTATCAGGATGTGTTAACCTGTTTTTCAGCAAATCCTATTGCCTAATCAGTTCATGCATACAAATTAGAAGAGCTAAATGCTTACCCAAAAGAATTTTGAGATTTTTGGTTTAAATCCAGAAAAGTGAGTTTACCTAATGCCAAAAGAACAACACTTGTGCTGGCGTTGTGGTGTAGTAGGCTAATCATGCTCCTATAGTGCCAGCATCCCATGTGGGAATTGTTCTTCCCCCTGCTGCTCCACTTCCCATCCAGCTTCCTGTTATGTGCCTGGAAAAGCAGCAGCAGTTGAATGCTTGAGCCCCTGTGCCCATGTGGAAGATTCAGAAGAAGCTCCTAGCTTCTGGCTTTAATCTGGCTCATCCACAGCGGTTGTGGCCATCTGGGGAATGAGTCAGCAGATGAAAGAACTTTCTTCCCCTCCCCCCCTTCTCTCTCTCTCCAACACTTTCAAATAAATTAAGGACACTGAAGGTGGGGGGAGGGTGTGGCCACTTTCTGTCATATTCTCTTCTGAGGACTGGGGAACTTGGCAGGGCAGTTCCCCTGCCTGCCAGTGAAGGGCAGAGGAAATGACCAGGGTGGTGAGTTTCCTTCATGTTCCTGCCACCTGCTGTAACCCATCGCTGGGCACTTGAAGAAGTTAACACAGAGCATGCAGACTCATTTATTTTGACATAGGTGAGGGTTGAGCTGCAGAAACTTAGAGAGGTTTATGAGCAGGGAGAACTCAGATCCAGGTCCCGTTAAAACAAAGGTACTTGGATGTGGCTCTCAAAGGTTTTACCTTCTCGCTGTAAGTCATCTGAAGACCGGAGGCTACAGGGAAAGGCAGACACTTCCAATATGAGCATGGAAGAAGTTGGTCCACAGGAGCGTGAGGTTGGCAACAGAGACAAACACGTCCTTTCTCTTTTACTCCTGATCTGCCCTGGTGCTGTGATGTCATGGACCCACAACTCTGCAGAGCCACAATTTTAGTGCATCCCAGATCAAGCCACATGGATGACACACTCCTTTCTCCATCAGTTTCTGGATTCTAACCTGGGGGTGTGGCTTACTTCTTCAGCACCTGCCCCACAGGGGTGATGCAGTTTCATTGGATTGGTCACCTCCAGGACACACAATTTCTGGAAGCTTGGAGAAACATTTTGGAATCAGGACTGAAGTGACTGCTCTGAGCTAAAGTCAATGGCTGGCTTATATTTCAAATCAGCTGGAAGTTACTAAAGTCAGCACTAGTCACGTAAACCTGCATCCAAGATGAAGCCACGGTTTGCTTTAACATGCCCCACAGTTCTTGAGGGCAGTTCAGACTTCTAAATGCCAACAAGTTCTTGACCTTGGCCACAACTGATTAAAGACTAATTCTATACCTGTAACTGTATATGATGATCTGGGGGGCGGGGGTGGAAGGGAGCTTTTGAAACTGCTGTGATATCTACATATTTGAATCAGCAACATCCCATGCCATTAAAATATCAGCCAGTAGCAATGCCCAAATACAGATTTTTCATAAGACAGATCACAAATGAAAATTGAAACACTCCTCCCCTCCCCTCCAAGATTATCTGACAAAGAGAATGACAAGGCAGGGTGGGTAAAGAGGAGGGGGAGATCTCTGGCCTGCTGGCTCACTTCCCAAAGCCAGGAGCCTGGAACTCAAGCTAGGATCTCCCACGCAGCTGACAAGGGTGCAATTACGTGAGCCACCTACTGCTGCCTCTCGGCTCTGTGTCAGCAGGAGACTAGGGAAGGAACCTAGAGCTGGGAGTCCAATCCAGGTACTGTGATTGGGGTGCAGGCACTCATTCAGCTGCTCAACACACACCCCAATGCTTCCCTTGTAACTCACTTTTAATTTCCAGCCAGAACTTTAAAAATTCAGTATGTACCAATACTTTGGGTGGGAGGGACTTGGGGAAGGGAGGGTGTTCCTGAATCCAGCAACAAGATCCTTCTTGAGTCATTGTCATTTGCCAAGGGGATATGATTGACACATCCTATGACCAACAGAAGACCCCTCTTTCCTGTTTCAAACCATTAGCCCTGCCTCCGCCCCACACTCAGTTTTCTCAATGATTTACTTGGCTTCCTACAGTCTTTCTCTTCCCTTTCTCCCTTTGCTGGTGATCTGTTGGAATTACCACTTAATGGGCAAAAATAGAAAAAATGAGCTTCTCTGCTAAGGGAAGGAGAGCCTGTGTTAATGCCTCAGCGCTCGTGCCGAGGTTCTAAGGGTCCAGGAGACATTTCTGAGGCTCAGCTTTCCAGGCCCTGTCCCTTCTGCCCTCCTGCCCGGGCACTGGATGTCAGCCAGCATTTTCCTATCTCTCCAGCAGGGTCCCCCAGCTATTCTGTGTGTTTCTCTCTCCCCATCCCCTAATCAAGGCCTCCAGAGAACTGGCCTCCTTCCCCATCCTTGTGCATAAAGGGAAGAACAGGGAAGAATCCGAGCTTCCCCAATCTGCCACCAGCTGTGTGGCATGGGGTGGGTCGCATCCAGTGTCACTGCTGTCACTTCCTTAATTCTCAGGGGAGAGGGGGACCAGAAGATCCAGCCCACTCAGGTCTACAAGACAGGCTCTGTCCTCCCCCTCCCCCTCCCATGATCCCTTGGCAGGTGGTTCCTGAGATGGGAGGCCCCCTGGCAGGCAGGTGAGGCAGGTTCTGATCCCTAAGCAGGGCAGGGCAGGCAGGGAAGGGGAGGGAGGAAGGTGGTAAAACCAGCCAGCAGTCAGAGAAAGCAGAGATGAAGCAAGAGGGGCTGACAGGCCTCTCATATAAGAGGAAGCGCTTGAAGCAGCAGCCCCACTTTATGGACCATAAAGCCAGAGGCAGAGACACAAGGTGAGCTGACTGGGAAGTCTCGTGACTAGAAGCAATACAAGCTGGCCTTTCGATCTGAGGCTAAGTCCTCCTTGATGACACTGTCAGCCCCTGACACTGACCCCAGCCAGTGACCGTCAACTCTGCCCCACCACCTTGCAGGCTATGTAGTGCTTGGTGGGAATGTATCTATTTGCTTTAAACTATTATGATGGATGGTCTTCCAGTCTGTTTATCAGAGCTTGTCATGAGGTTCTTACAACTCAATGCCACTCCTGAGAGAATGGCTGTGGCCCTCAGGTGTTGGGGAAGGGAAGCAGCCCACCTAACCAGACCCCAAAGGGAGGAATGCAGAAGGGAACTTCCAAAAGTTCAAGAAAAAATAAGCACTATAAAAAGTTATTCATCAATTTCATAAAACTGTTCACACTAAAAATAAATTCACCATCTCAGTTTTCTATCAACTTTTTGAAGTTTAATCACAAATTAGGATCTTAAAGGAGACAATTTAGATAAGCTAGGATTTCTTAAACTTAAGAAATTTATATATTTTAGGGGCCAGTGCAGTGGCATAGCAAGGATACTTTCTGCCTGCAGAAGGATATCTTCTGCCTGCAGCACCAGGATCTCACATGGGTCCTGGTTCAAGTCCCAGCTGCTCCATTTCCCATCTAGCTCCCTGTTTGTGGCCTGGGAAACCAGCAGAGGATGGCTAAAGACCCTGGGCCTCTGCAACCATGTGAGAGACCCAAAAGAAACTCCTGGCTCCTGGCACTGACTCAGCTCATTACAGCCATTTGGGGAGCAAACCAACAAATAAAAGTCCTTCCCTATATCTCCTTCTCTCTCTGTAAAATCTGCCTTTCAAATAAAAATGAATCTCTTGGGAAAAGGAAATACGTGTTTTTTGTTTTTGCTTTTCAAAAGAATTCATTTGGGAGGCAGAGTGACAGGGATAGAGAGCTCTTCTGTTCACTTGCCAGTTCCCCCCGACAGGTGGGCCTGGGCCAGACAGTAGCCAGGAGCCAGGAACTTCAGCCTGGTCTACCGCATGGGCAATGCAGGCCCAAGTGCTTGGAGGGACCTGCACCCTCACTTCCCAGCTGTGTTAACAGGGGAACTGGATTACAAGTGGAGCAGCTGATACTTAAACTGGCACGCTGATAGGGTTGCAGGCATCATAAATGGCAGCTCAATCTAGGGGCCACGGGCTGAACCCTGATTCTGTTCAAAACAATTAACAGGAACACAATACCACAGGCCTTTCTGTAGTGATCAGAATTAACTTCACTATGTTTCTTGAACATGTCCAAACACAACACAAACTAGCTATGACCTAAGAGCATGGAGCCCTTAACCAGTGTCTGGTAAGATTTATTTATTTTTATTCAAAAGGCAGACTAGATTTACAGAGGAGAGAGACAGATCTTCCACTCACTGGTTCACTCCCTACATAGCCACGATGGCTAGAGCTGAGCCAATCCAAAGCCAGGAGCCTCTTCTGGGTCTCCTATGTGTGCAGGGTCCCAATGCATTGGATCATCCTCTCCAGCTTTCCCAGACCATAAACCGGGAGCTTGATTAGAAATGGAGCAACTGGGACACAAACCAACACCCACATAGGATCCAGGCACTTGCAAGGTGAGGATTTAGCCACTGAGCTATCACATCAGGCCCAATACAACTGTTTCTGCTTGGTGTCTTAAGAGTGCTAGCAGCAAAGGATATTTGTGAGCCCAGGGATATCATAGGCCGCTGTCACTTTGGGACATTTTTGCTACTTCCCTGGTGTCACACTCACATGTAACTAAAGCTCTGCCAAGAACTAGCCTTGAGGGTCAGTCCTAGCTCTGTCCTTTCCTCTTGAATACAGGCTTAGGCCCTAGTGGTCCACCCTTGCTGCAAGTTCCTAGATGAGAGCAGGTGAAAGCCTGACTGTGTGGCTATTAATGTTAGGTCTGCATACATGTGCAGTGGGTGTTGGGTCTGGCTTCCTTCCCAGCCATGTGCTCTGGGAGGGCCTGGAGTCCTAGCTCCACCATCGTGCCTTTGCACGCACAAAGGTAGTCGTGTGCGTAGATGGCAGGCAACACCCAGGAGACCCAGGAGCAGCCCACAGAGCTTCTTCTCTCTTATCATGCTAAAACCCCAGAGCTGTCCAGGCCTGCTGTGAACCACTGGCATGGAACCAAATAATGTCAAGTCCCATCATGGGATTAAAGTCCAACTCCTACTTTCTCAGAACTTTGTCACCTGTGTTAGCATTTCATGATGTAAAATGCCTGCGAGGAAGAGTTGGATTTCACTTGTCGGTCTGGGGAGTCCACAATTCAAGATCAGGTGGCCCAATGATTTAGGCATCTGGAGAGGCCAAAGACTATGATGTCTTGTTCTGGGAAGCTGGGCTGAACTCAGGATAGGTAACCAAGCCTGTCTCTCAAGCCACCTAAGAGCACACCCAATGACCTAAAGACACCATTGGGCCACCTTCTTAATGTCCTAACTAAGATCACCCCCGGGAGCCTGTGCAGTGCCTCAACAGGCTAATCCTGCACCTTTAAGTGTCAGTTCATGTCCTGGTTGCACCATTTCTAATCCAGCTCCCTGTTTATGGTTTGGGAAGGCAGTAATGAAAGATCCAAGGCCTTGGGACCTTGTATGCACATGGGAGATCCAGAAGAAGCTCCTGGCTCCTGGCTGCAGATCAATTCAACTCCAGCCATTGTAGCACTTGCAGAGTGAGCCATCAGAAGGAAGATCTCCCTGTCTCTCCTTCTCTCTGTAAATCTGCCTTTCCAATAAAAACAAGTAAACCTTAAAAAAAAAAATCACAGCTTCACCCTTAGCATTTACCCACTGACCACTAACACAAGACTTTGGGGACCAGGCTCCTAATATAAATGCCTTGGGGGAGGACCCCCCAAGCTGTCACTCTAACCATAACATCACCCCAAACATGACATATTGAACTTCTGTGCACATCAATCTCTTCATAAGCAAATATATTAAATGTATACTTGTGTGTATATATATTTATATATATTCATTTATATATATATATGAATGAAACCATAATGCCTAGTCTTCTGCTTGAATGGAATTACTACAATGCAGGGGTTCTCAAAGTGTGGGTTGCAGGGCAGGTTCACTTGGAACGGGTATAAAATACAGATTGTCACCCCACCCCCCAAAACTACAGAATCAGCAACATGAGGTGGAGTTCAGAAACCTGCTCTTTGTCAAGTCCCAGTCCACTGCTTGAGGAGCACTGCTGTAAAACCAGGGGAGGGCGAGTACCAGCCACATGGACAGATGGCATTGCCCACATCAGCACTTGGAAAGTCATTGCCAATATGACTCACTGTCTCATCACCCAGGCTTCTGCTAAAACACCAAGAGGTCCAAAAGATCTAAGGGTGAGCCTCAACTCTTAACAGGTGTCAGCTGTTCTCCAAAGCACCAACAGGTGGATAAGGAAACAGGAGCTTGGTCCAGAAGGAAGGTAGAGTATCTGCTTGGATGACCAGAGCTTGGAGTCACAAGTGCCAGGCTTCAGCAGGTGCATAACCTCAGGCAAGTTACTCAAAACACACCCCAGCCTTGTGCGGGCGATCGCCACAGGGTTCAGGAGAGGATGAAAGGACGCAACACACATATAGGACCTGGTGCAATGCGTGGGTCATATAGTCACAAGCAAGATCAGTGATTAGAATCAGTGTCCACAGTACTTGAGACCATAGCCTAGGAGTGCCCCTCACTACCATCTGATCTATTACTCTTGTTTTTGTCTCCATCACCATTGCCACTGGGCCTTCAACTTAAACTGCTGCCCTGAGTTGAAACACCAAAGTTTAACCACCAAGAGTGGAAAAGTGAGTATTCTTAGAAGGATACAGCTGGTGCAAAGTGCACACTGGTTCATGCTCTGGTCCCCAAGGGTGGTCTTTGTGTGTGTATCTACCACTTATAAAGATTTTTTTTTATTTGAAAGGCAGTCAGAAGGAGGGAGGATGAATGAGAGAGATCAATCTTCCAATGGCCAATTCACTCCCCAAACGGCCATGGCCACAACAGCTGGAGCGGAGTCAGTCTGAAGCCAGGAACTTCCTCCGGGTCTCCCATAATAGGCCATCTTCTGCTGCCTTTTCAGACTATTAGCATGAAGCTGGATCAGAAATAGAGCAACTGGGACTTGAACCGGTGCTCATAGGGAATACTGGCACCAGAGGCAGAGGCTTAACCTGTGCTACCAGGCCAGCCCCTGTGTGATACATTTGACACCTGAAAGATGCCACACAACCTGAAAGCCCCCCAAGAGGATGGGAAGCAAAGGGCATCTGAAGACAAGGAGGGGAAGCACGTGAGGACAGGTCCCATGCTCACAGCAGCACAAACGAGGATCTCCTGTGGGGACAGGTAATGCACACAGGATACCTGGGTCCCAGTGAGATGCTTCAGAGGTTGAGGCGAGGGCTGTCCTAGGAGAGCAGCCTGGGCCAACTGCCTTCCTCTGGCCTGGAACCACTGTAGGCAAAGCAGAGGGGCACCACTCACAGCCACGTTCAGCACCAAAGAATGCAGCCTGTCTGGCTGCCCTCTCCCAGGTGGCTCCAGGCACCTGTGTACCCAGGGCAAGGTCTCAGGGACTGGTCAGGTGAGCTTGGCTCTCTTCCCCATGATGACTCAGTGGACCCAGGCTCCCCTCCCACCCAAGAGAGGAGGTCAGATTCCTTGGGCTTTAGAGTAGACACTTCTTGAGGTCTGCCTTTTGTAATGCATCCACAGCAGGAAGTCTCCACACCTTCCTCTCCGAGAGCCTCTCCTGGTGGCAGGAGGACAGGGCTAATTTCACAAAGGCCAGTCGGTCCACAGAGCAGGCTGGGAGGGACATAACCTTCTGGGCCTGCTTGCTCACACCTTCCTGGTCCTCCCAGCCCTGGTCACAATGAACGCCTCCAGTCTCCACCTGGCCAAACAGCTGGAGGGAGGTGGTGCTGCGGCCAAGGGACTGGCAGGTGTGGGAGGCCCAGGAATGGTGGGAGAGCTGGACTGCTGAGTGCCTGGGGCTACTGGCATACTTAGCAGGGTGCACCTGCTCCATCCCTCACTCTACCTAGAGCCTTGCAGAAGCCTCACCTTGCTGCAGTGCCACCCCACCCCAAACACACACTCCCATGCTGCCTCACTCTTGTTCCTAGGATAAGGAAGGCATGGCAACCTAGCCTGCAGCTGAGCAGAGTTGAAGTGATGTACCTGGGGTCATAGGCAGGTGACAGAATGTAGACTCAGCCCCATCCCACACCCACCCATTTTCTACTGCACCACCGGTATTCCAGATTGTCTTTCCAATAAAAATAAACAAATCTTAAAAAGACTTATAGAAAGAGATACAGAAAGATCTGTCTGCTAGTTCACTCCCCAAGTGGCTGCAACAGCCAGAGCTGAACCAATCTAAAGCCGGGAGCTAAGAGTTTCTTTTGGGTCCCCCATACGGGTGCAGGGTCCCAAGGCTTTGGGCCATCCTCTCCTGCTTTCCTAGGTCACAAGAAGGGAACTGGTTAGGAAGTGGAGCAACCAGGACATGAACCAGCACCCATATGGAATTCCAGGGCATGCAAGATGAGGATTTAATCACTAGGCTATTGCACCAGGCCCCAGATTATTACATGTTTCTTTGTACTCTGTTAAAATGCTTGTACTCTGTGTGAAACAAATCTAATCATTTCACAAAAATTACGTGAAGCCTCCTTGTATAACTATGCCAATGGGGACAGATCCTTGGCTGGTGTTGCAAGAGACCTTGAAGGAGACAAAATGGGAGACTGGTGATGCTGTTTTCTGGATCTGGGTTGGTGACCCAAGAAATGTTTTGGTTTGTAGCCAGTACCAGAACTGTGGGCTTGGAAAGGCTGTGTTCTATGAAACCTGAAGTTACAAATCCAAGTGAGGGTGCTCTGCCTGGGCAGGAGGAGGGGCTGGCATTTGCTCAGCCTCTCCTGCGTCTCCCTTAATCCACACCCCACTACCCCTGCCAGGACCCCAGAGATCCAGGGAACGGCAATGAGACTCTGGATTTACACCATTTCCCACCAACTACAAACTAGAGCTGCCAGTACAAAACCACCCCTCAAACCTGGCCACTCCACTTTCCGTCCAGCCCCCTGGGAGAACAGATGATGACTCAAATGCTTGGGTCCCTGCTCCCTGCATGGGAGACAGAGGACGTTCCAGGCTCCTGGCTTTAGCACGGTTCAGCTCCAGCTGTGGTGGCCACTTGGGGAGCAAACCAGAGCATAGGTTTCTCTGTGTATTCTCTCCCTCTCTCTGTCACTGCCTTTGAAATTAAAAATTTTTAATGAATCTTCAAAACAAAGGGACATGAAGAAGAGTGTGTCTCCTGGGTGGCAGACACCATCACAGGACACCCCGCATGCACATGGAGGCCCCAGCTTCCTGCTCTCCCACCTGGGTAGCTGGGTATTTTACTGCCAGAGAAGCAGAGTGAAGGATTCCCAAAGAAAACCAGGTGGGAGAAGACTGTGGTGCCTTGCTTGCAATCGGTCAAGATTTATAGTCAGAGAGGGAAGAAATAAACCTGTTCAATACAACCTACAAATAAAGGGCAACTGACATTGTGGCACAAATCAAATCAACCAGCCACCTCCTTTGCATGCTAAGTCAGCAGGCACTTGGTCAATGCTCGGGGGAGTTGTGGGCTGAAGGGACACTGTGGATCAGCAGGCCTTAGCCATCTCATTGTTCCACACGTGCTGAGAGCACGTGGCCACCATCTCTCCTTTAACACAGCCAAGCACTTGCTGCTGTCACCTGCCCATTTCTGTACTTGAAGTCAGCGGAAGCTGCCAACACACAGCTTGAGGGCAGAAGTTAGCCCAGTATAAGGGTTATTAGACTGAATTAAACCAAATTAGGGTTCAGCAGGGTTCTCCCAGAGGTAGGCCAGAGGCATGCTTAAGCAACCCCCTCTCCAAGAGTTGGGGAGGTTTGTAGATTAAGGCTGTTCATGGGTCCCCGAATCTGTTTAATTCAACAACTGCTCCATAGACTTCCATGGGGCAACACCACTAGACTGAGGAGGAGCTTCTGTATGATCTTAGATGACTCTGGGAGTTTAGGAGATGGCAATAGGTGGAGAAGACTCATGACCCAGCTGAGGCTAAGGAACACAGCACGCAGGTGGCTGGGCCTCCTGCGTTGTGGTGGCTTTTTTTGGAGGTGCGTTCCAGGCCAACAGCCCAGTCGTTCATATCCAGGACTCTTTACACTGGACATTCAGGCCCAAGTGGAAGATGTGTCTTCAATGCAACATGTATCAACAGAGAGAATGTGTCACTTTCAGCTGATGCCTAAGACATCCCTCCCTAGGATCCTCTGCAGGAGGTGCCAGCCGATCAAAGCACAACTAGCCAAGGATAGCACACCCCTCTCGTAAGCAAAGCCAACCCATCCTGGACAGCATTCACCAAAGACTCTCATCCATTCCAGGAGATGACAGTGTGGCCCCTCCGTGCCTCCCAGACAATGGGTTTGTTAGGTCTAATCTTGGATGGATTTGTCTCAAAAGTGAAACTGATTGCACCTGGAACTTTCCAGAAAAGAAAACAGTATGTTAAAGTGTCAGTTGAAGAGAACGGGGAGGGAGGACTTAACCCGTGGGGGTAAGGCAGGGAACAAGGATGTGTGGTCCCTGGAAGATAGCAGGTGACCTTGGTGGCAGTTCTAGCAGATCCAACTTCTACCTGGGCTTTCCCAGGCCCTCCCAGCTATGACTTAAACGCAGCACAGACCACGAACTCACAATGCACCGTCAACCTCACAAGACGCCCTTGTTATCTTCATTTTATAAGTTTCTAGTTACAGCTAAGAAACTTGCCCAGTGTTACACAGCTATAAATGACAGAGCTGGAATTTGAACCCAGCTTGGTCATTGGCATCAGGGACTTTGGTCAGGTGAATTCTTTGGCGAGGTGGTGCGGGAGGTGGGAAACTGTCCAGTGCTTTGTGAGAGTTGAGCAGCATCTCCACCAGAGGCCATTATCACCACACCTGCCCCGCCTTGACTATGGCAACCAAATGTCTTCAGACACGGCCAGATGCTTCTCAAAAGGCAAGATAGCCCTTGTTGAGAACCACTAAGTGAGAGCATCTCAAGATAGGATGGTTTCCCTCATGCAGAAGGCATACCTGCAGCCCCATCTCCTAGTTAATGACCCCACTGTAGGGGGGACCCCTGAGGTCATTGATGATCCCACTCTAGGGGACCCCTGAGGTCCTTGATGCCCTCAAAGCCTTCTGATTGATGTCCAGCCTTACAAAGTTCTGTGGTCATGCCAGTACCCCGTTGGAGACAACTGCTTTTCCCACATTCCCTAATTGTGCTGTCATTGCATCCCATGTCCCCCAAGCTGAGAGCCAGTAAGGTGTTGTGGATTCCCTAAGGCGGAAGCTTAATACTCCCCAAGTGTTACACTTGACTCACAGGTATCCCAGGCAGCCCTCACATATTGTGGCTGATTCGTTCCTCCCTGCCATGAGCCTGCGCAGCTGAGGCTGAGAAAGCTCCAATGCCTTGCCTGAAGTCATAACCAGCAAGTGGCAGAGCTTCACTTTGCAGCTGGGTCTACCCAGTTGGAAAGGCCAGGATGGGGGCTGAGAGTAAACTTAAGACACATGAGCTCCAGACAGAAATGGCAAGAAAGAGAGATGGGAGAGCCTCCAGCTCCGGGAGACAGCTACGTGTCATGGTCTTGGTGGAGCCAGGACTCATGGTGGAGCAGTCAGGGCAGGACTTGTTTGCCACACTCCTTGGCCAGCTCAGCCCCTGTCCTCTTTCTCCTGGGCCACCAGCCTCCTCGGCCTCCATAGTGTCCCTTTCAGCTCATTCGAAACCCACACATCTGACCACATAAGCCTCTGACCCTGGATCCTTCAGGGCTGAAACTGGTCTTGGTTCAGAGAAAAAACAAACCCAAATGGTGCAAAGCTAGCGTCTCAGTCCACTGGTACTGTTATCATAGGCACTCACAAAGAACAGAAATTTCTTACAGTTCTGGTGACTTGGGAGTCCTGGAAGCTGGAGCTGGCATTCGGTGGGTGACTGGGGAGGCCCACCATGTCCTCAAGCAGCAGAGAGGTGCAGGAGGAGCAGGCCAGCGCACCAGCCAAACCCCTCTCCAGCCTCTTCCACCAGCGCTCTGTGTTGGTGCACGAGGGAATACTCCCCAGCCCAACCCGCTCTCAAGGGCCTGCACCTGTTAAGATAGCCTCACTGGCTACATCTGAACTGGGAGGGGATTCAGCTGCCAAATGAACTTTGGAAGGGCCTGAAACAACCAAACCAAAGTGGCCCCAGGACCTTGCATCCTCCATCCAGAATTTCATGCTTTCCTAATGCCAAGCTCTTGGTGTCAAGGAAAGATGTGAAATGGGGTATTCACAAACATGAAACTCTCATGGTTTTTCTCAGTGGTTTTTCAGCCCTCCCTTCCCAGGAGCTTTCTTTCCCTGATGGCACCAACATGCTGCCTGCCACCTTGTAGGACCACATCGATACTTGCTGAATGATGTTGGCCAAGAATGTGCCTCTTACACTCATCCACATCACTAAGAGAAATGCCAAGTGAATGTGAGCCAAGGCAGAGTGGGTGGCTGCTGCACACACCGCCCTCATCCATACCACCTGGCTTGCCATCCACCTGCAACTTCACGTAGCCCACATGCATCATCACATCTCCAAGTTCATCCCCCAGGCACCCCAAGTGCACATCAAATGCCCGCTGAAGTCCCTTCACGCTGTGTCCACGGGCTCCTTTGCTGGCCCAAGCCCAGAGCCCCTTTATGAAAGTGAGCTTGTTCTTCATGACCCTTCCTGATTTTAAATGATCTCTCTTGCTTAACTTCTCAAAAATCTCTTGTTATTTCATTGCTGGATGACTTGATTTTTAGCGACTGGGTGGGTCCAGAACAGGTGTAATCATTTTTAAGCTTCCTTAAAGCATAATTATCACTCAATAAACTGTAAAAAACACTAAAAGTCAGTCATGTGTTGAGTTTTAGCAATTGTTCATGGTCATCAGCAATCATCACACACAAGACAGTGAACATTGCCACATCCCTAAGCTCCCTGTGCCCCTGTGTCCCTTACCTATCTCTCTTCTCCGTTCTCAAGTGGTCATGCATTTATTTTCTGCATGAAGGACTCATGTGCATTTTTATGAGTGAAATCACACATGTGTGACTTGGGAGAGGATATATGATTTCTTTTACCTAACATGATTTTAAGATTTATCCATATGGTTACATGAGCAATAGTTGCTCCATTTGATGGCTGGCTAGTCTTCTATTTTATCTGTATACCACATGTAGTTTTTTTTTTTAAGTTAGATATACAGAGAGGAGGAGAGACAGAGAGACAGAGAGGAAGATCTTCCAATTGATGATTCACTCCGCAAGTGGCCGCAATGGCCAGAGCTGAGCCAAGCAGAAGCCAGGAGCCAGGAAATTCCTCCAGGTCTCCCACACGGGTGCAGGGTCCCAAGGCTTTGGGCCATCCTCGACTGCTTTCTAAGGCCACAAGCAGGGGGCTGAATGCGAAGCGGGGCTGCTGGGATTAGAATTGGCGCCCTTATGGGATCCAGGCGCGTTCAAGGCGAGGACTTTAGCCGCTGAGCTACTGCATCGGGCCCAAATCACCTGGTGATGAGTGGGTTGATACCCACGTGGGCCTATTCCAAGTAAGACTGCCATGAACATTCACATACACTCTTTCTGTGGACATTTGTTTCTGTTTTTCTTGAGCAAACTTCCTGAGAATAGAATGGCTGGATCATTTGGTTGATATTTAACTTATCAAAGTATCTTTCAAAATACTTGCATCATTTGGTTTTCCCACCAACAACATTTTGCCCCACCTTCTCATCAATACTTAATATGAAAAATCTTTTATTTTAGTCATTGTAATAAAGGCATAGTAGTAAACTGTGGTTTAAATTTTAATTTTCTAATGAGTAATAATGTCAGACATTTTTTCATGTGCCTCTTGACTATTTCTATGTCTGTTTTTTTTTTTTAAGAAGTGTCTCTTGAAGTATAGTGATCATTTTAAACTGGATTTTTATCTTTTATTTTCAAAGATTTCTTTATTGACTTGAAAGAATTAGAAAGAGAGAAGGAGAGACAGGGTGGGAGAGAAAGGGACATTTGACTTCCTGATTCACTCTCCAAATTGCCTCAGTATGCAGAGCTGGGCCATGTGAAGCCAGGTGCATGGAACTCCATCAGGGTCTCCCCTGTGGGTGGCAGGGGCCATCCTCCACTGTGTGCCCCCATGCATTGTCAGGGAACTGGAGAGCAGAAGTGGGACAGCTAGGATTTGAACCAGTCCTCTGACCAATGTCATTTGTATAGGCTGGCAATACACTCTGCAGCTGATCCATGTGCAAATAATAGGTTGCCTTCCAATTTATGATTTGTCTTCTCATGTTTTTATCAGTGTCTTCTGAAAACAAAAGTTTTCAATGTTGCTGATGCCAACTAGTCATTTTATGTGACAAATCTGAGAAATTTCGGCCAACTTCAACATTGCAAGGACTTTAACTTCTGTATTCCTATAATTTTTGGTTTTACACTTAGAACTATGGTCCATTTGAAGTTACATTTTTTGTGATTCAAATAAGAATTGATGCTTACTATTTTTAGTTCATATATTTTGGTACTTTCGTCAAAAACCTTCTATGATTATATATATATTTCAGACTCCCCATTTTGTTGCCTTGATCTCCAAATCTCGTTAGCAATACTAAACCTGTTTTGTTACCATAAAACTAAAAGGCCAGAAATCAGGTGTAGAAAATCCTCTAATTTTGTTATTTTTAAAGTTAGCCTTGCTTATTCTACGCCCTTTGTATTGACATATATATTCAGAATCAGCTCCTGGATTTTTACCAAAGACCTTGGCATTTTATTGAGAGTGTGTTGAATAATTATATCGGTTTGGGAAGAGTTGTCATTTTAACAACACTGAGAATTCCAACATAGGAACACAGTAAACCTTCCCACCGAATTAGGTATTCTTTCATTCTCTCACCAATAATTTGTACCCATAGTGCAGAAGCATTGGGTACCAGTTATTAGGTATTTCTAACTATTTCACATTTTGTGATGCTATTATAAGTGGAATTTTAAAAAATAGTTATTTGCTGCTAGCATGTAGAAAGACTACTTTCTTAAAATAATCTTGTGTCCTGCAGTCTCTCTCAATTCACCATATGGGTGCTGGTTCGTATTCCGGGTACTCTACTTCCCATCTAGCTTCCTGCTTGTGGTCTGGGAAACCAGTAGATAGATCATGGCTCAAAGCCTTGGGTCTCTGAGACCCTGCCATCCATGTGGGACACCAGGAAGAAACTCCTGGTTCCTCACTTTGAACTGACCCACCCTGCGCATTGCAGCCATTTGAAGAGTGAACCAGCAATTGGAAGATTCTTCTGTCTTGAACTCTTTCAAACAAATAAATAAATATTTTAAAAAGTAAAGGTGTAGGTCATTGCATTGTGGAAAGCCCCAGACATCTTGGGGACCAGGAGTGATGGTGAAGTACAGAGTAGAAAGAACGCAAGCTTTGCTGACAGTAGACCTGGCCTTTGAGTCAGCTCTACATCTGACTGAAGGCAAATTAAGCACTTTGAGCCTCAGGTTTTTTATTACCCATAAGGAGAGGGCAATAATAGCTGATTAAAAGGTTATGGTGTATCCAGCGCATGGCTTAGCAAGCTAATACTCTGCCTGTGGCACCAATATCCTATATGGGTGCCGACTCATGACCCAATTGCTCCACTTCCAATCCAGCTCTCTGTTGATGGCCTGAGAAATCAGTGATGGATGGTTCGAGTCCTTGGGTCCCTTTACTCACATGGGAGACCCAAAAGAAGAAATAATAGCTAATTTAAATGGGAATGGTGATGGTTAAATTTTAAAAACACATACTTAATGTCCAGCACACAAACAATATATTGGCATTAATTGCTTCTGCTGCCAATTCTGGGGGCACTAGTCCCTGAGGATGGAGATAAAGAGGTATGCTCAACTGTCATGGCAAATACAAACATCCCTACCCACCTGCACCCAAGGATGGTGAAAAATACACAGATGAATCAGCACATCAAGAGCTTCTCGGTATGCATTTCCTGCATGTGTTAATGAACTCAAATTCCAGGTAGATACGGTGAAAAGCCATATACATCTAAAAATGACTCGTTTGATGGTTATAAAAAATTGGTACACAATAGTGTATAAGGTGTATGTGGCTTATATGATGGTTTCTATGAATCCAGAGGACACAGAAATTATCTTTTACAACAAGAAAGGTGTGAGTCTAAAAATTTAAACAGCAATCTGTGATGACTCAAAACAGAGTTAAGCTACATCATCATGGATTTCCAATGCTATGTTCAAGCTACTTTTACAGGGACAAGTGTTCAGCACAGCTGGCAGGGTACCATTTGGGACACCGACATCCCACATGAGAATGCCTGTTCGAGTCCTGGCTGAGCTTCCGGTTCTAACCTCCTGTTTATGTCTACCCCAGGAGACAACACATGATGGCTGAAGGGCTTGGGTCCCTTCTCATCCACAGAAGTCTCAAATTGAGTTCTTTGCTCCTGGCTTCAGGTTGTCGTGGCTATTGTGGGCATTTGGGGAATAAACCAGTGGATGCAAGATCTCTGTCTCTCTGTTTCTCCACATTTCATATAAAATGAAAAAAATGTAAAGGAATACATTTTATACTTAGCACAACAATTGGATCATCCCATCCTTGAAGGTCTTCACAGGGAACAGGCCATCTTGGCATATCTCAAAGGATATTGCATCAGTCTCTTCAAAGGGTATTGCCCTGAAAAGAGATGTTCACAGTGTAACCTGAATACAAGGAGCCCAAAGTCGAAGGAAGCTGCCAAGACAGGGTAAATCATAAACCTCCCTCTAAGGTCACAGGATTTAAGACACTATTGTGCAACACGAGTCTGCCAGTAGACTATGTGCCTCTGTAATCTGTGAACTTCCTCAAAGATATTTGATTTCAGATCTCTCTCACAACCCACCATGTCTTTGGTTCCCAAAGGATGAATGCTCAGAGAGCCTTATGTAATTCTGACTTACGTTTTACCCTCTAAGTCAAACACTTTTAGAATTCAGGCATGTTCACTCCCTGCAGCCTTTCAGAGCTTAGCCCTCAGTGGGCTCTTCTGTTTTTGTTTTAAGATTTATTTATTTTGATTGGGAAAACAGAGTTGCAGAGAGGAGAGACAGAAAGATCTTGCATCTGTTGATTTATCTCTCAAAGGACTGCAACAACCAGAGCTGAGCCAATCCGAATCCAGGAGCTTCTTCTGGGTCTCCCACATGAGTGCAGGGTCCCAAGGTTTGGGGCCGTCCTCTACTGCTTTCCCAGGACACAAGCAGGGAGCTGGATGGGAAGTGACACACCGGTACACAAACTGGCATCTATGTGGATCCAGTCAATTCACTGTGCTGAGCCCCTCAGTGCGCTCTTAATAAACTAAAAAAATAGCATTATTTTCTTGGGAGGGAGGCATTCTTGCCCCCAGTTTACACTTGAAGAAGAAACACAACAGAGAACACTAACCACTGTCACATACTTCATCTAAATTAATCATCCCAGCATCTCAGTAACACAGCATTGCTCTCCCCATTGAGCAGTCAAGGGAGGAAATTAAGCCAGCTGTCCAGGGTTGCACTGTTGATAGAGCAGTGATAAAGGCGTTCGGGCCCTGGCACTGAGGGTGGAAGGCTTCACAGTTGTCTTCATTCATCCATGAGCTGTGAGGTCACTAGGACAGAAAACACACAAAAACACAGAAGGGAAGTAAAGCGCAAGGTGTAGGGAGCTCACCCCTAACCAACCTCACCTACGGGTGGGACTTCCGAAGGACGAGAGAATGAACGTGTAGGTGTCCAGAATTGTCTCCTGCCCAGGTCGTCCCTGAATAAAAGGGCTTTGTTCCCTGAGGACAACAGGTATTTTCAAGGGCTCATCGGCATGCACTACTGCCCTTCTGGTGTGACAACTTCCAGATCCTTTAACTCTCAGTGACCTTGCTGCTCACATCTGATTCAGCCCTGTAGGAAAGAAGCAGACAGCAGTCCTTCATCGGGGGTACATGTGAGTATCCTTCACTAACCCCTCATGTGCCTCCTTTTAAAATGATGAGAGGAGGAGTGGAGGAAAATCGGGCCTTGAAAATGCAGGAGCTCAAAGGGTGAGGAGAGGGTACGGTGGGGTGGGGGTATGTGAACCTGATGTGCAAAAATTACAGTGGCTCACCAGGTGGTTCCTCGATCAGATTCATTAGCAAGCAACTAGCAGGATGTGGGGAGAAGAACCCGTGGGAGGAAGCTAAGTGTAATTGAGCAATCGTACTGCAATAGGAACCAGACACTGTCCTCAGATATTTGGCAATCGACTTTAACTGGACTTTGTGAGTGGAGGGGTGGGGTGGGGCATGGGGTACTCAGTATGGCTTGATTTTGAAGTCACTGAACCTCCCCCACATTATTCCCACATTTAGCTTTGAATGTGTTCATGTTGGACAGGTGTGCAGGTCAGGTAGGAAAGAATGGGCAGTGAGATGCCAGCATCCCAAACACGTGATGCTCTTTCTTCAACACAAAATAATGTAATAAACCACCCATCTTTTTCTGGAATCCAGTGCCCCATCTGCAATGGCCACCAAGAGGAAGATGATGAAAGGAGAAAGTAAAATAATTTTGAAAATAATAATAATAACCAGCTTGTGGAAACAGAAGAGCAAACCACGTGGCACCCAAATCCAGACCCATAGTTTTTATCCTCCGTAGACTCATGGGGTCACTTGGGAATCCAATGCAGGCTGATGCAGATTCACACAATGCTGTGAGTCTATGTTTGCTGCAAGTCTCTCTGTGACCTAGCCATGAACTCCCTGGCTATGGAGAGTCTAGATTCAGAAGCCCTGATCAGACCATAGGCTGACGCTGGCAAATGGCACTGTTTCTCCCTTTTGATTGTGAAATAATTAGCTGAGGCAACGTTTAGCTCCAACTCTGGGACCACTCCAGAAAATCATTGCACTTCATCATCTGAAGTAGTCTATTAAATATCGACTGCTCAAAAAAAAAAAAATTGGCCTGCAACCAGCCAATACCAGTGACTTCCTAGAACTGATAAAAAGACAACCCACAGGGTAGATCTGAATCCTGCGAATCCCTCCTGGCTGTGATACAGATATTGAGTGTAATGGCTTTGTTTAACAAGATGAGGGGCTTGGGTCAGGATCTACAAATGCTATCTCTTCCTGACTCCTAAGGGGCTGTTCTTGTCCTTGGCAAAGTACACATCTAGACGCACCAGGCCTTTATTGCATTGTTTGTTGAGCATCTTCTTCTCTAGCAAACAGGGCAGGGAGTGGGAGTGTCCTGGGGTGTAGGCAGTGGGGCCCTCAGGTTCCAGGGCAAATTGCAGGGCATTCTACCTCTGGACTGGAACTGATATTCCCCTGCCACTCCCGGTCTGGACAGGCAGAACTGAGGGGGGTTTAATGACATACTGTAGGCCCCATCTGCCTTTGGGTAAGTCCAAGGCACCCTGGGGGGGAGAAAGACAGTGGCTGGGCCACTCCCAAGGTCAATACTCTTCAACCGGTGCAAGGCCAACCTACCTCCACCAGTCTCCCTCTATCTGGAACAATGTTTTCCAGCCAGTCGGGGAGCTATGGCACACCCCTCCACTAGTTTCTCTCCTCCTACCTCGCCCCTCCAGCCCCTGCTCCCCCAACACACATTGAGAAAACATGTATTTTAGCCCAAATATTAAAACTAACTGCTTTCTTACCCTCGGGAGCAAATCACCCCAATATAGTTTGCGAGGGAAAGAGCTCTCGCTAGAAGCTGCTGCTTTTAAGTTATAAAAGAAAAGGGAAAGGAAACACACAGAGAGAAGGGAAGAATTGCTGTCATTGGCATTACTGCATTAAATCTCCATGTTGCCTAATTTTAGCAGACATTTCCTTTTTGCCTGGCTTGTTGCTTCTTAAGTATTGTCTCACTCAGCCTTCCATTAAGCTTGGCCTTTTGACTCTTCCCAGCAACCCCAACAATCTCCACGAACTCCATGGCATTCCTCCCTCCTCAGGTTTTCCAAAAGCACTTACAGTGAGAGTTTGAAAAGTCACTTGCTGGAGTGATGCTGAGAGGCCCGGGCCCATGCTTTGGCTCCCACTGGCTCCTCACATTGCCTTGAATGAGGCCCAGGACAGTTGATGAAATAGTAGTTCCAAATGGTGGTGGCCAGGGCATCTCGGAAGGAGAATGTACTTGAGAAAGAGAAAACTCACATCTCGTTGGTTCTGTCATTTCTCAGTTCATCACCTCGGAGAGGTATCGATCCTCTGGACACCCCAATTTCCTCTCTGTACAGACAGCTTGATATACAGTTTGATCTGAAGGCTGATGTTGATGATACATGAAATTGCAGAAAGCGATGCAAGGCATTGATTATGCAGCACAGAATTGTGGGGGCGGGGGGGGGAGAGGAAGTTCAACCCAGCAACAGGAAACTGTCACCCCGCTGAGGCAGGAAGGCCAAGGCTAGCTCACCAAGGCCAGGTAGCCTCGGGAAGCAGCTGAGAGAGGGGAAAGCAAACAGCAGCCCCAGCAGGCTAGGTTATGAGAGAGGCAATGAGGCAGAGATGGCACCCAAGGCAGAGAAGTGGGGGAAGAGACATGTTCCATATTGCCTACCTCCCCCTCCTACCACCTTCCTTCCCACAGTCTCTCTGCTGAAGCCTCTTGCTGGCCACAGGCAGTGAGCAGCCCACGGGCACCCTGGGAATCACAGAGGAGGATCCCCCAGGGGAGGCCAGCAGCCCTGGGACCCAGGACTGAAGCCTGGGATTCCAGAGGCCAACTGGGCTCAGGCACCCTGAAGCCTTGACACCCTGTCAGGGCACAGAAACACAGAGTCCCAACATAGCTGCTGGTCTCCCTTGCTGTATGAAGCTCGCACAGCCTCCACATCTATCCACCCTGACTTTGGCAAACAGATCTATTTGCTAAGATCCTGTTCTAAACAGTGCTTATGGTCCTTACCCTGAAACCCTGTGTCTGGGCAGGGTGGGCTGGGAGTTTGCTACAGGGGAGGTATGCATGCTTTCTCTCTCTCCTCTGCCTCCCTCTATCTATCTATCTAGCTAGCTAGCTAGCAAGATTTATCTAATTATTTGACAGTCAGAGTTGCAGAAAGAAAGAGAAAAATCCATCTGCTGGTTCACTCTTTCCTACTCTGTCTACCTCCTACCTGTGACTACAACAGTCAGAATAAGACCAGGCCAAAGTCAGAAGCCAAGAGCTTCTTCTGAGTCTCCCATGTGGGTACAGGAGCCCAATGCTTTAGACCATTCTCTGCTGCTTTTTCCAGGCCATCAGCAGGGAGCAATATTGGAAATGGAGCATCCAGGACTTGAACTTGTACTCATATGGGATGCCAAGATCTCAGACAGAGGCTTTTCTTGCAAAGCTACAACATAAGCCCTTCTCTTTTAAAAATCAATTGTAATTTTATTTGAAGGAGAAACATAGACTATTGGAAAGCTCTTCCTTCTGCTAGTTCCCTCCCCAAATGTCTATATAACCGCCAGGACTGGATTGAGTCCAAACCAAGAGCCAGCAACTTAATCTGTCTCCCACATGGCTGTCAGGGACCCAACCACTGAGCCGTCACCTGCTGCTTCTCACGGTGGGCCCTAGCAGGAAGCTGAAATCAGGAGGCAGGCACTCCGGTGTGTAACGTGGGTGTCCTAAACAGCATTTCAACCAGTGTGCCACACCCTGACCCCAACATAAAGCTTTCCAGGGACCCTGGCCCTGCTCCCACGTTTAAAGTCCCATATTGGAATGCCTGGTTCCATTCCTGGAATGCTCTGGCCCGAACTCCAATTTCCTCTTTTGTTGGTTTCCCAGAAGTATTAGTAGGATGCTGGACTGGAAACACAGCAGCCAGGACTCAAACCTATATCCCAATATGGGATGCCACTGTTGCAATTGGCAGTTTAAACTCACTGCACTACAATGTTGGCCACAACTAATTTTCTCTTTAACGTCAGGATTCTAGGATTAGTGCAATGAATTCATTGGCTAATCTTCCCTCTTCAAGTACTGGGATCCTATATGGGTGCCAGTTCGTGTCCCAGCTGCTCCCCTTCCCATCCAGCCAGCCACCTGCTTGTCGCCTGGCGAAGCAGTAGAGGATGGCCCAAAACCTTGGAAGAGATGTGGGAGATCCGGAAGAAGCTCCTGACTCCAGCTGTTGTGGCCACTTGGGGAGTGAACCAGTGGATAACAGTTCTTTTTCTCATTGTATCTCCTTCTCTCTATAAGTTTGTCTTTCCAATAAAAATAAATAAATCTTTTTTAAAAATCCAGAGGGACTGAAGATCTCTATCCCTTGCTCTGGGGGTCCAAAATGCTCAAACTCTCAGACCTGGCAGTGCTAAGCACATTCACAGCCCTGATTGGTCCTTTTCCCCCATCTGTCTTTCTGAGGCCACTCTTAAGGGAGTGTGTCCTTAGACCTGAGCAGGGACGTGTTCTTAGTGAGAGAGGAGAAACAAGAAGGCTGTGGTTGTTAGTTTTCACACCATACAGACCAGGTGTCTACATATATGCCCATGAAGCCCCTTGGGTGAAGGGTGTCTTGGGGGGTGTGGCTAGCAGGGTGCAGGCTGCACGTTTGACCACTGGGGGCTGAAGTCATCCCTTTCCATGCTAGGTTGTCCAGCACAAACTATCAAGTCATCAGAGAGCTATAAATTTGACCCTGGCCTTCCAGATTCCTAGGAAGGTGTGACTACAGAGTTACAAGGAGTGAACAGCTTTTATTCAGCAGTTGTTGGCTGACTTACAAGACTTGTAACTTGTTTGTATCAGGGGGCTGCCATTTGTACACCTGCCCCAGACCCTACAAATGTCAAAGACAGGCCTGGGCTGGAGTGGGTGGGTTCTTTAAAAGGAAAAAAAATGGATAATGTATTTTTCCAACTTACTTAAAGCACAGATTTTAAATGTGCTCATCGATACACAAAAACAAGTTGGTGAGGTGACAAATATGTGAATTAGTTTGATTTACTTTTTTTTAAGATTTATTTATTCTTAATGGAAAGGCAGATTGACAGAAGATTAAAAGTTCTTTCTATCTTTCCCTCTCTCTTTCTATAACTTTTTTTCAAATAAATAAATAAATCTCTTTAGAAATCACATTGTCTCTCATACATTTAAGCAATTATTGTCAACTCAAATTTAATTTTTTTAAAAAGCAGGGGCTGGACACTCCAAGAGGATGGAACTCAGGCAAAGAAAGAAGCTGCAGAAGACCCAGTCCCCCAGTCACTCAGGGTGAGCAACCCACAGAAGGCCACAGAGAAGCCAGGGCCAGGGGCCCAGCACGTGTGGCCTCCAGGCTGGATGAGGAAGGGGACACAGTGGGGGACCACACCCCCTGATGTTTGCTTTGCTAGGCACACACGATGGCCATATTGCCTCATTTAACCTTCCCAGGCACTGGGTAGCACTTTTGTCTCCATCTTGCAGACAAGGGCACAGATATGGCAGGGGGCTGGGTAGGGTAGTGGGTTGGGAAGCAACTTTTGGCCTGAGGCCTTGGAGCTGGAATGTGACACAGCTGGGATCCAGGTACAGGCTCCTAATCCCCCTGCCCTGCCCCTGTGCTGCCTCTCACCTGCACTTCCCACTGCATGCCCAGGGCTTCAGCACATTCCCAGAGGAATGCCTGACCCAACACCTGTAGCCAGCACTCACACACTGGCCCACGCCTGCCCTTCCTTATTCAACACTCCCACTGCCACTATTTCCCTCATCCTCTGGCCATGGAACATCCAGGTCACTTGTCCCTGACCTTGACCTTTTGTGGGACCACCCTGGTTTGTTTGGGTCCCTTCTGAAGTTGGAGACGTGGAACATAAGCCCCTATTCTAATTGTCTGGCCTGTGATGTGTGAGCAGAAGTGGGATGTTCCCCCTGCTCCCTCACTCCAGGGACCACATGGATGATGACCAGGACAGCCAGCCTCCACCTCCAGCAATGTTTGTGAACCCCCGCCCCACACTCTGGGAAGGAGAAAGCCCCTGCCCTCAAGCAGTGCTGCTAAAGCCGAGAACTAACCAGTGAACCCCGAGGAGCTAGCAGTAGGTGCTAGCTGAGCAGCCACCGGAAAAGCCCTCCCTGTGTGGGAATGCTGAAATACCGCTCAAAGAGTGAGGCTAGATCCTGCCAGTGAGTTGGAGAAGGAAGTGAGCCATTTGTAGAGGTGTAGGGACAGCCCAAACAGAGAACATTCCAGAACCTGTCTGATGATCACACCTGGAGGAAGTTACACACACACATAGGCATGAGTTGGCAACTGCACGGCAGAAGGGAGCCACAAGCTGCGTGCCACGGTCTGCTTCCTGTGCCCTTAAACTGAGTTTTTCAGTCAGCTAAAGTTCCCAAGTCCTTTCACTCTGTGCCATTGTATTGGGCAAAGACCCGAACTTGCCCAAGTATTTCACTTCGATGTTATGCAATTAGATCCTGTCCATTACTTCAGTCTGTCTGAATATTGGATCCAAGACATTCACTCTCTTTCCCAAAGCTGACTCCATTACCCTTTTATGTCATGCACTAAAGGTGCCCAAAATATACACTGAGTGATGGTGTATCTCACTAATGCTCCACTTGTGGTACCAGCATCTCATATGGGTACCAGTTCATATCCCAGTTGCTCCACCTGTCACCCAGCTCCCTGCTAATTGTCTAGAAAAGCAGCAGAGGAAGGCCCAAGTTATTGGGACCCTTCATCCACATGGGAGACCCAGAAGAAGCTCCTGGCTCCTGGCTTCAGATCGGCTCAGCTCCAGCTGTTTTGGCCATTTGACAAATGAATCAGCAGATGGAAGATCCTCTGTCTGTCTCAGTAATTCTGCCTTTCCATAAAAGTAAATAAATCTTAGGGGGGAAAAGGTGTCCAAAGCAATAGGGCTCAGGGCAGAGCCTTACTGCCCACTACTAGAGACTTGCTCTGACTCACAGCTGATCAGCCTGCCTCCGGTTGATGTCTTCAATTGGTCCTGAAACATCTTTAGTTCACAGCTTTCCACTTTGGCCTGTAAAGAAATCATAACACATGATTATACATCTATCTTGCCAACATTGAGATACATCACTCTATCAATGCGCAATAACTCAGTCCACCAGCTCTGCATCCCCACTGAGAGTGGAAGACACTTTAAGGGGCACAAACTGTTGGTTCCACAACACTCTCCATGGTTTGAAAGAAAGAAAGAAAGAAAGAAAGAAAGAAAGAAAGAAAGAAAGAAAGAAAGAAAGAAAGAAAGAAAGAAAGAAAGAAAGAAAGAAAGAAAGAAAGAAAGAAAGAAAGAAAGAAAAAGAAAGAAAGAGAGAAAGGGAGAAAGAGAGAGAAAGAATGATGTGATACCACCTTGGGTGGAGAGATTAAAGGCTTCAGTTGTCTCAGGTTGCTAGAACATTATCCTGATTATCAATATCAAACGCTAGCAATTACCTGTGCATGTAAGAGACTGTGAGCAATTCTGCAACATGGTTCATGGAAAAGGAAGCTAAAAGACAGATTTGGGGCTGGCACGATGGCACAAGTGGTTAAGCCACAGCTTACGTTGTTAGCAATGCCAACAGGTTCGAGTTCCTGCTGCCCCATTACAATCTTGTTCCCTGTTAATGCACTTCGGAGGCTGTGGAAGATGCCCTAAGTGCTTGAGTTCCTGTACCCATGAGGGAGACCAGCTCCTGGCTCCTGGCTCCTGGCTCCTGGCTCCTGGCTCCTGGCTCCTGGCCCAGGCCTGGCTGTTGGTGCCATTTGAGGAGTGAATTAGTAGAAGGGAGATAGATCTCTCTCTCTCCCTCCTTCTCTAACTTTGTCTTTCAACTAAATAACTCTTTCGCTCAGAAGACAGTTTCAAATGTTGGAGCTCCATGCATGGCTGCTTCATGATATGTATTTTTCACAACTGTTTAAAGTTCCCTAATCTACTAGTGAAGGTTGGTAAGCTTATCTCCATTGAGAGGCAGAGAGGGGAAGCAGCTGTAAATCAGGTTTGACGTCTTGACATCAGCCCCACCACTCAACGGCAACGGACCTTAAACAGGCACTTACCACCACTGAGTCTCAGCATCCTCATTCATAAAATGGGAATAATAATTAGACCCACTGAGATGGTCATGTAGCCCCACATTTAAGATGGCCACAGCCCACACCTAAATCAGGTTCAGGGCCTGGCTCGGTCTCCCATCTCCTGACTCCAGCTTTCTGCTAATGCGGACCTGTAACAGGTGCATGGGCTCTATTACTTGGGTCCCTGTGTGTGTGTGTGTGTGTGTGTGTGTGTGTGTGTGTGTGTGTGTGTGTGTGAAACAACTTTTCACAATCTTACCTACCTCAAATGAGGGTTGTGAGGCCCAGGCACTGATGGTCCTGTATCCAGGTCCTCATCTTTAGGTCTTAAGGTCACATATTGGTCACCTTGCAGACTGGGGGAGGGATGTACTCCTGAGACAGGACTCACCCTGCAGTGGTGGGTGTCCATCAAGGACCCAGCCTCGGGCTGACCTGCAGAAGAGAAGAAGTGGTGCCTCTGGTTCCTAGAATCCGGATGGCCCCACCCACCCTAATGAGCGCCACCTGGGCATGAAGCAAGGCCAAGAGCTGGCTGAACTGGTTTCAAAATCACCCTCAGGGAGTTGGTGGGGTGATTTTTTTTTTCCAGAGGAGACTGGAGTCTGCCTGGGAGGTGCCAAGCCCCAGAAATGGGCGTGTGTCCCAGAGCCCTAGCCCCAGGCACCAGCAGCTTCCTACACGTGTGGTCTGTCCTGTCCCACATGCCTGAGCTGAGGGCGAGCAAAGAAGGCAGACCAGATGCAATGAGCCTCTTGCTTTTAGGTTGGTGTCCACAGCTGAACAAATTGGCTCTGATTGTGCCCGCTGCCACTCTGTCCTGGAATCGGGCCCGGCCAGTTCAGGCCATCAACTTCTGCTGGCCACATTTTCACTGAACATATGCCTGCCCAAGTGCTCATTCTTCACCTGTGTTGTGAATCTCCCCATCACGCACATGTGCTTTGCCCTGTCCAGATGCCTTGTGCCTCCCAGCAGGCATGATATACAGGGCAGAAGGCTTCTAGGTGACTTACGCAGTTCTGCCTCACTGCCCGCATTGAGAGATGAGAAGATCCAGGTCCTTGAGAAAATCAGGTGCCTTGTTCAAGGTCACCTGGCCGGAGCTGGACTGCTGGAAGCTTTCTTCTTTTGTGAGAATCAACTTGACGAGGCAGCTATCGGCCACCCTGCCTTCTCCAATGAAAAGATCATCCCAAATTATCCATGACCAGGTTCACCTGGGCTTCCAGGACTTCTACCACAGGATTAAGGCAGGCTAGAGCCTCCACACACATACACATGTACATGTGAACACACACACAACCCTACTTCCCTCTCATATTCACATACACACATGCACACGGATACACACCATTGCTATTCACACACATACACACCCCTTCCATGCATATTCCCACACATGGATACACACCACTATTATTCACATACACACATCTTCTATCCACACATTCTCACATTCTTATTCACACACACACACATGCCTATGTACATGCATACGCTCTACTCCAATGTGCACACACACACACACACACACACTCAGATACACACCTCCCACTTTTAGTGGATCCAAGCAGCAGCCACAGCTCTTAGTGTTGGAACTTTAACTTGATTTATTTATTATGACAAATGCGTAAGATGAAATTTGCCATCTTCATTGCATTGTATTTAAGTGCATGGTGTGAAAGTGTTAACTACCACAACATTAGGTCTCTAATCTCCAGAATTCTTCCACATTACAAAACTGAAGCCCTATACCCATTCAGCCCTCTCCTTGCTTTCCCCCAACCCCTGGCACCCACCACTCTACTTTCTGTTTCTAGGAATTTGCCTGTTTTACATACCTCATAGATGGTGTAATCTTGCAGGATTTGCCTTTTGGGACTGACTTGCTTCATGTATCATAACATCTCCAAGATTCACCTGAGTGACAAAACTTTTTAAGGTTGAATAACTTTCCAATGGGCCACAATTTGTCCAAGCAGTCATCCATCCATGGGTATTTGGGTGGCTCCCACCTTTGGTCTATTTTGAACAATGCTGTTAGTAGAAGGACTGTGCAAATCTCTCTTTAAGACTCTGCTGTCAGTTCTTTAGATGTATGATTCTGGAGGCGGCCAGCATTGTGGTGCATTGGGACAAGATGCTGCTGTAATATCAGCATGGCATGCTGGAGTGTTAGTTCAAGTCCTGGCTGTTATGCTTCCAATCCAACTTCCTGCCAATGTACCAAGGGAAAGCTATGGATGATGTAGTTGGGTTTCTGCCACCAGCTTGGTAGACCAGGATAGAGTTCATGGTCTCTCCTTTCTTTCCAGTATTCTACTTACATAAATGTTGATACTGGGTCTCTTATATGCCTTAGGCTTACTTCTGTAGTTCCTGAATATTTTATCTTGCTGTAATTATAGTGAAGACTGAATATTTTCTTCTGACTTATTTTCATGAATCTTCTCTCCAGTTGTCACTAATCTGCTGTTAAGCCTTTCTACTTAATTCTTACCCTCCCCCCCAAAAAAAGATTTATTTATTTGAAAGGCAGCATTACAGAGAGGGAGAAATCATCCATCCACTAGTTCACTTTCCAAATGGACACAATGACTGGAGCTGGGCTGACCCAAAGTCTAGAACAAGGAGCTTCTTCTGAATCTCCCATGTAGGTGCAGAGGCCCAAGCACTTGGGTTGATCTTTTTTTGCATTCCGAAGCATATTTTTAGGGAGCTGAATCAATAGTGGAGCAGCTGGAACTTGAACTGCAGATGATATGGGATGCAGCCATTGCAGATGGTACCTTTCCCACTACACCACAGCATTGCTTATTCTACTGAATCCTTAATTTCAGCCCTAGAATATTCATTTTACTCTTTTTTTTAAAGATTTATTTATTTGTATTACAAAGCCAGATATACAGAGAGGAGGAGAGACAGAGAGGAAGATCTTCCATCGATGATTCACTCCCCAAGTGACCACAATGGCTGGTGCTGTGCCAATCCGAAGCCGGGAACCAGGAACCTCTTCTGGGTCTCCCACACGGGTGCAGGGGCCCAAGTCTTTGGGCCATCCTCAACTGCTTTCTCAGGCCACAAGCAGGGAGCTGGATGGGAAGTGGAGCTGCTGGGATTAGAACCGGCGCCCATATGGGATTCTGGCGCATTCAAGGTGAGGACTTTAGCCACTAGGCCATGCCGCCGGGCCCTCATTTTACTCTTTTTAAACCAGACTTTATGTATAGACATGAGCCTCACAGTCCACTGCTCAGCAAGGCACTGCCATGGTGGCTTCGTAGATTACAACGGACCTGAAAATTTTTTATCACCTACTAATTTCCCATATAATTTTTATGTTTAGAGACTTATGTACTTATTGTGGTACAATTGCCTACAATGTAAATGCTGTGCAGGTGTACAACCTAGGAACAATGGGCTATACCAGACAGCTTAGGTGTGTAGTAAGCTATGTTGTCTATGTTTGTGTAGATTTATTCTATGATATTTGCACAATGATGAAATCACATATCATGTATTTCTCAGAGCCACATCATTAAGATGACTGTACGTTTAAATTACCACATTGTTTTCTTTTGGTTTTCAGTTCATTAAGGTCCTATCTCATTGTATGCCTGGTAATTACTAAAAAATAATGCCAGAGACTACATGAAAAATTATGGTAATTTGAGGTTCTAGAGATGATCCCCTCCTCCAGAGTGGATTTACTTTTGCTCCTGGCATGTCACTTGCCTAGGAGCATGTGTCCTTCAGCCAATCACTGAAATGATTCAGAAGTGAGTTTCTGTGTCTGAGTGTCAATGTACTCCCTGTCTAACATGACTACCAAGTTACCAGCTGAGGGATTGGGCTATTTTCTAGGACCTGTTCCCTTTGACAAGCCCTGAATTCTAAATTTTGCTTCCAGAGCCCTGTATAATTCCTTCTCAGCTGCCTAACAACCCCATCCTACTTCAGAATCAACAAATGTCTTATGGGGGAAAGTAGTGATACTTGTTAAGCTGCTCACTTTCCATTTTCCTCTAACACTTTAGCCCCTGTTTAGTAACTCTCTGGCACATCTTGCTTTTTATATTTATTTTCTAGTTAGTCTCCTAGGGAGGTTTGGTTTGATGCAAGCTAGTCCATGACTACAAAGAGAAGTCTCCCCTAAGGAGTTAACTAGTACTGTCCTATTTTACAGTCTTCAATTCCTGCCATTTAGTAACTTTTGCTTTCAAATTCTGTCCAAGCTGCAATCATGAAAAACCTCAGAAGAGCAAATATGACTAATGCCTTGCATACTGAGTATTATTTTTCAAACACATCTCACAATATCAATAATGACTAACAATTAAATGAGTGCTTACAATGGGCCAGGCAGTGTCCTCACACTTCACATGCATTTATTTACTTCTTGGGAAAAATGGGAGCTTCGTGCAATCCGTATTCATTAGTTACAGAACTTGACACAAGGTGGATCAAAAGTGAAAGAGGACACTTAATTCAACCAGCAAAGCCAAGGCCCAACAACAGAAAAAAGTTTGAAAATTATCTAGCCTCTCAGGAGAAGGTGCGGGCAGACATAAAGAGGTAATCTCCAATCCTTGAGCTACTTCCCACAAGCTCCTAACCACCAACGGAAATCACTAAGCAAAAGTCAGTTGACAGCAAAACACTACCGATGCATGCGTTTTTCTTCCACTGTATGCGGGGGGAAAGTCTTTTGTGAAGTAATGTGCAAAATAAATAGTAGAGTAGAAGTAACAGGCGGATGAAGAGAAGGAGGAGGAGGAGGAGGAAGGGAACACAGCAGAGCTGTGCCAGCTTTTGCCGGGTATCAAGGACCAACTTTATTTTCATTTGGCTTTTTATTAGCAGTGATCCAATACTTACAGGTATAGGATTTCGAAATGAGTTGGGTGGCAGAGAAAAGAAAAAAATGAGGTATTGCTGGACAAACAGAAAAGAGGGAGAGATTTAGACTATTTGTCCAGAAAAGCAGATATATATTCCAAACTCCAGGCACGAAGCACACCACAGGGTGATCCCAGTCCAACTTGAGCTCCCAGCTGGCCACTCTCCGGTGACAGACACTCCTGTGGCCTGGGTAACAGTCTGTACTTTGTTCTTGCTACCAGAATACATTTTGATTTAGCGCCCTCTGTGCTTCAGAGAACTTTGTCTCCCTCATGGCAGCAGCACGGGGGTGATGAAAGCAGACTCCAGAATGAGACTATCGGGGGTCAAATCTTGGCCCTGACACTTGAACGACCTTGGGCAAGTCACTTAACCCTTCTGAGCCTCATCACCTCCTTGGGAAATGAGGATGATGATAATAATAGTTATCAACGTGACATAAGCTAACACTAGTGACATGCTTGGCGAAAAATGAAAGCAAAATAAATGCTGGCTTACAGCTATTACTGAACATAATTCAGGGTTCTGGAGTGTGTAGGAAGCTCCGACACAGCTCTCACCAATGGCTTCCCACATTTGACAGCCGCCCTTAGGACTGAGACGGGAAGGAAAAGAAGCGGTAAGAAAATGAGAGGTTCTTGGTTTCACAGACACACGGTCAGACGTCAGTCCAGTGCGACAGAAGGAACCCCTAAGACTGGTCTCCAGAGCTTTCTGGAGAAATGTGAAATTTACGAATGTGATGGGTCACCAGGCAATTGTCCTGGGACTTACAGGTCTGCACCTCCAGGAACATCACAGCAGGTGCCTTTGTGGCTGGAGCACAGGTGCCTCCTACCCTCGCCCCCACCCCAACACAAACTCATTGAATCTCTGCTTAGTAAAGTGTCAGTACCTTCCTTCTTTGAACTGTCAGTACTACTTAGCTGATAGGGTGAACTGAATCCATGTGTCTGCTTGGCTCAAGTTTATTCTCATTTTATGCCTGACGCTTGTGCCCGCATGAAAACCCACAGCAGGAAGAAAAGAGTAGAAAGATCCCACCCCTACTTCTGGTTCTCTTTAGCTGAGGCTGTGGACAATTTATATTCCCTTTGTCGTCCTCAAAAGCTTCACACAAGGACTTTGAAGTTTCCTCCAGCCCTGAGATTTCAAATGGAAGATCTTTAGTAGGTCCAGAAGTAGGTGTGGCCAAGCTGACCCAGGCAACTCTGGGCACCCACCAAGGTGCCCCTCCTCAGACCCCTGTGAATTCCTTCCCAGCCTGTCTTGAGGGCTGGGGCCTCAGCAGAGCCAGGCTGAGGATGGTGGTATCCTACCCCCCAGCTCCCCATTTCCTGTCTAACAGATTTATAGTGCAGTTCAAAGAAGAAAGGATGATATGTAACCGCTTCCCTGTTCCTTCCCTTTCCCAACTGACTTCATCTGATTGGCAGAGGTCCAAGCACAGCCTCTCCATCCCATGCAAGAATACTCCCGGACCTAGCTCTCCTGTCTGGAATTTGGCAGCAGCTTCCAAACCCACTGGTTAGGTCTTCCTTCTTGGCCAGGAAGGAGGAAGCCTTGTGAGGCACCAGAGTTCTAATCAAGTGCCCAGGAAACAAGCTACCAGCTTCAATTGAAGCCCTGAAAATAGCAGGGGCCCAGGAGTCCTTTCCCTGCCCTGGGACAAGACTTCTCTCAATTGACCTGCTCAGTGGGGAAGAGAGGTGAGTATTGATGATATAGAGCTAGGGAGCAGGGAAGCAAGTGACAGAAGCTGGAGTTTCAAGAAGAGGGAGCAGCGAGCTTGGGGGTCCCTCCATTCCTGCTCAACAGCCTGGCTCCTGACTCCAGGATGCAGTGACATTCATGAATTCTGGATCCTGTAGAGGGTATGATGGGACTTCAGAAAGTTCTTCTAGTTGACTTTGATACAAACACATTTTCAAATGCATTCATAGTTTTTGCATAATATACACATGTTCCATGACCTCAAATGCACAGATTTCAACATTTTTTGTAGAACTCATTTTTTTGCATGGCATTTTCCACAAACTTTTGGAAGCGCCCTCCCCTAAACCCCTATCTCCAGGGTCCCCTGGAGCTAAGAATGCTAAGTTCTGGCCAAAGTTGAGGTAATCCTGTGGGAAGACACTAGAATACTCATCACAGCTTCATGCACTGGCAATTCTCTTGAGCAGTAAGGATGGGGGGAGAAAATATGGAAAAGAAAGGAAAGCTGCCATTGTTGAGTGGAACTGGCTCAGCCTGGTCTTGAACCACTACCCTGGCATCTTCCTGGAGGGATAGCAGTCAAGTGACTCAGGTAGAATGGCAAGGAGCTAAGGAACCACACAAACATGAGTGTTGATGGTGGGAGTGGAAGAGAGGGAACACCAGGGTTGCCATTGACTAACTCAGCTGTCATTCACCCCAGCCTTGCTCTTCTCACATGGTATAGTCCCGGCTGTCCTCTGTCTCCATTGGGCCACCGGGAAAAAGCTCCAGGGGAGAGCAGTCCTACAGCCCAGTGTAGAGGAGGCACCTAGCTGACACACTTTGGGTTCTTTGTAATCTCATCTTGTCATCACTTTATTATAAGGGGATTTTATGGCATTCCAGGGAAAATGGAATTTTAGCACACTAAACAAAATTCATGCTGTCTAGTTCCTTCATATGCATCTTCCACTAATTTTTAAAAGACCCTTCTAGGTCCAGATTGTACTGTTTTGCACCAAAAATAAACTTCGCTTTGAACTTCATTTTCTTCGAACTTGTTGCCGTACCTGCATCTTTTCATAAACCTCAGAGGAAAGGTCATGGATGACACTGTGACCGCCTCAATAAATTGAGCGAACAAGCTCACCCACTCTGCCTTTGGCACACAGGGGCCAACCCAGAGAGGATGGCAGAACTGGGAGGGGGCGGCTGGCATCTACAGTGAAGATACATCTCACCTGCCCTTGGGTCCCAACCCACCTCCCCACCTTCCCACCTCCCCACCTTCCCACCTCCCCACCTCCCCACCTCCCCACCTCCCCACCTCCCCACCTCCCCACCTCCCCACCTCCAGGAACTACAAAGGAAGGTCCTTCTCTACCAGCCTTTGGCCAGAGCCTGTTCATCAAGACCAAGTTTACCGGTGGACAGATTCCTGTCTGAAAGGCCGTCCAGCTGATTTCAGATAAGGTTTCCTTCTCTTTTCACATTTGTTCACTCACACTTCTCAGGGAGGGTTTTACTGGTATAGATGGAGCGTAGGCGCAGGCAACCACCACACATGTCATTATAAGAGCATGGCTCATGCTACACAGGGGACAGGATAGGACGCAGGCAGAAGTCTTCACAGAGTGGGCGGAGGTTCCCCAGCCTGAGGCAGCCTGGTGCTCTCTCCCTCTTGGGACACACAGCGCTCTTCACCTGTGTGCCCCACCAAACTTCTGGCAGGTGCTCTGGGCCCTCTACTTCTCAGCTTCCAGGAACCTGGGGGAGGTTCTTTAACACACCCAAGGAGAGATGGAGGAGGAGGGGGCATGGCTGAGCCGGTGCAGGGGAGCCTCAGTGTGGCCAACCCCTCCTATCCCTCTCCCCTGTGCAAGAAGTGTTTCCTAACCTTTTTGGCAGGACTTCAGTGGCAGCTGTGTAGTCTCACCAGAAGCCGGTAGGAACTTCCAGCATCAGAGCTGCCCAGTGCGAAGGTCACAGGGAACTCCCCTTCCAAGTGCACAACCAAGTTCAGGAACAAGAAAAGCAAAGTTTTCAGCCCAAGTTTCCTGCAAGAGAGACACCCTTCTGGCCTCTCCTCCTCTTCCCTCTCCTCCCCTTCACAGCTGCAGGCTACCCTTCCCCACCCCCCTTTCCCTCAGGCTGGCCCCTAATTAGGAACTAAGACTCCGCAGCTGTGTGCCAGCTCCCAGGCCTCTTTGTTAACCCCTTGCTGTCCCTTGCACTGCAAGAAAATAAAATCGGGCCCCAGAAAGCAAGGTGCAGAGAAGGCAGGCGCAGACACACACAGAGGCAGAGTTGCAAATGTGCCCATTCCCAAGTGCTTCTTTTTTTTTTCTTTCTTCTTTTTTTTTTTTTTTAAAGATTTATTTATTTTTATTGGAAAGGCAGATTTACAGACAAAAGGAGAGACAGAGAAAGATTTTCCATCTGCTTGTTCACTCCCCAAATGGCTATAAAGCTGATTCAAAGCCAGGAGCCAGGAGCTTTTTCCAGGTCACCTACCTGGGTGCAGGATCCCGAGGCTTTGGGCCATCTTTCATTGCTTTCCTAGGCTACAAGCAGAGAACTGGATGGGAAATGGAACAGCCAGGAAATACTGGCACCAATATGGGATGTTGGCACTTGTAGGCAGAGGATTAGCCAGTTGGGCCATTGTACTGGCCCTTGCCTAGTGTTTCTTAAGAAACCAAATGGATAATAATAGCTGCCAGTCAGTCACTGGCGTGCCCTTGCTTTGCTCACTTGCAGGATTATCTTTCTGGCACCTCTCATCTTTGCAATAAGGCTAGGGATGGAATTGTTTCAGCACTCTTAGGAGTGAGAAAAGTGAGACTAGGAAGACAGCGCACAGAGACATAATTTAAATGCGCCTCCAAATTATTTTTGCCCACTTATTGCTTGGAGCAAAATTAGATGTTGTCAAAGGAGCAGGCCAAAGAGCTCTGTCTGTCCATGCATGCATGCTGGTCCTCCTTCTGAGGAAGCCGTGGTGAAGTCATGAGCGCCGTGTTGAGAATGGAGAGAACCGGGGTTTCCCCCCAACCAGAGGCGGCATTTGATGACTTCGGACAGGCATGAGCTTTCTTGAGCTTGGGTCTCCCTGTCATCAACATGATACAAGAACAAAAAGTATCTTTCTTTCCCTCTTGGGCTTGTTGGAAGAGTTGATGAACCTCATTGCACAAAAGCATTGTAAATTATACAGAGCTGTGACAAGGGGTGACAACGTGCAGTGATACTCGGCCAAGTCCAAGTGGGACACCTTACAGGCTTAGTGATTTAACCCAATGGTTGAACCTGAAGCTCCAAGAGCCCTTCATTGCATTTGTAAGAAACTGCCTTCAACTTTGCTATTTTTATAGTTTTGAAATATCAGAAGGTTTAGTCCGCCATGGCTAAGCTAGATGGTTAACCTGATGACCATTGGCAAGAACTAGTACAAGCTATTTTCTTTCACCCATCCTTCACGCCTTTCTTATCATTTTGCACACACTGAGGCATTTACTTTCCCATGAAAAGGAACACATTCTTTAGATTTGGATTATGGTGTTTATCACCCAAACTCAGAAACAGCTCAAATTGTCTTTCACCTGGGGAATGGATAAGCAGCCATGGTACCTTCATACAATGGTCTATCATGGTAGAAAGGAGTGAAATACCATTACGTGCAAAAACATGGGTGCATCTTCAATGTTTTATGCCAGGTGAAAGAGGCCACATTCTTTCTTTTTCAGTGTAGTGGGGTTGGTAGATGATAGGCATGTGGAAGACTAGAAGGGGATTCCTGACTCTGGCTCAGTTCTGACTTATTGCAACCATTTGGAAAATGAACCAATGGATAGAAGATGTCTTTCTTTCTCTCTGTTTCTCTCTTGCTAGCTGATGCTCTCTGTCTTTCAAATAAATGTGAAAAATATTTTCTAAAAAAAAGCCAGATTCAAAGACTACATACAGATTCCATTTATGCGATATGGTCCTGGAACTGACCATTCTTGGGAGAAAGCAGGTTTGAGTGCTGCCCTCCACGTTTGAAATTGAGGGAATCTGGGGTTTGGGAGAGAGCAGCCATTAAGATTGGGAGACTCATGCATGGCATGACCAGTTCCCTTCTCTCAGGGTTCTGGGAGCCCCGGGGCAATTTTTGGGTGGCCCATACTCTCTTGGTTGGGGTGAGCAACATGATAGAGATGTTCCAGTCTATAGGCACTTTGAACCCTTCCGTGCCCACGAGCCTGGCGCAGCAGGTGTCTGGGAGCCAAGGGTCTGAATGAACAGGCAGAGGAAGAGCCATGAAAACAGCCATGAGCCATGGCCAGGGCTCCCATCCAAGGCCAGGTCTTCCCTAAATTCAGTGGCATGAATCCTACTGGAGGCATGCACCCTGCTTCACCTGCACCAACACGTCACAGACTTTGTGGCTTAAACCATCACTAACTGTGGATCTCTCTGAATGCTCCAGACCAAACATCTAGAACAGGTGTCACTGGGCTACACTCCAGGTATGGGCAGGGCAATGGTGTTTATGGAGGCTCAAGGCCTTTTCCAGCTTTTATGGCTGTGCCCTATTCTCAGCCTCATGGTCTGTTCTCCATCCTCAAAGCCAGCAAAAGCCCAGCAGCTTATGCACATAATCCCCTCTCACTCACTTCCACGCTTCTGTCTCCCTCTGCCCTGCCCCAGGCCACCTGTAGTTACCCTGGGCCAACCTTCATCATCTAATTTTTAAGAAAACTCTGTTGACTAGCAACCTGAATTTCCACCTTACTATATAATCTACCTCATTATAATCTAACCCACTTGGTGGTGTACCAGATAAAACTGCCCCCATGCAAAGCAGGCACCAGTTCATATCCCAGCTGCTCCACTTCTAATCCAGCTTCCTGCAAACGGGCTGGGAAAAGCAGCAGTGGTGGTTCAAGTGCTTGAACCCCTTGCATGCATGTGAGAGATTCAGAAGAAGCTTCTGGCTCCTGGCTCCAGCCTGGCCCAGAGCTGGCCATTGAAGCCACCTGGGAGTGAACCAGCAGATGGAAAATCTCTCTTCCCTCTCTCGCTGTAATGCTGACTTCAATAAACAAATCAATCTTTTAAAATATGGACCTCACTCAGTCACAGGTCCCAGAGGTTCGGAGTAGGCATCCTTGGGGGGATAAGATTCTGCCAACCCAGAAGCTAGCCCTTGGGGATTTCCTACAAGCGCTTCCACATTTTGTAGTGTTTCAGTCAGGGGAAGCAGTGTGGCGACGGGGCCAAATGCCGGGCTCTATCAGACCGACTTGGTACTGTTTCTGGAAGTTGCACAGGGTAGGTGAAGTTTCAGCAGGCTCCCCTCATTCCTTCCCAACACAAATGATACAAAGATCATGTTTGGTCATATCTGCTGCCCTGGGTCTCCAGCTAGGGTAGAGTGGCTATGTTTTAGAAACTTTATTACAAAATCTGTGATTTCCTGAGCAATCCAATGTAGGAATAAATAGAGCTGGGCTTACCGTGCATTTACTGTGTCACGTTGTAATTTCTCTCCTTGGACATTCTCACTGAATCTTGACAATAGCACCAAGAGCTAAGGTGATGATAATTTAAACATTAATTTCACTTTTATTTGAAAAGCTGAGTTACAGAGAAAAGGGAGATAGATCTTCTATCTGCTAGCTTGCTCCCCAAATGGCTAGAAGAGCTGGAGCTGAGTCAATCAGAAGCAAGAGCTAGGTGCTTCCTCTAGGTCTCCCATGTGGGTGCAGAGTCCCAAGGCTTTGGGCCATCCTCCGCTGCCTTCCCAGGCCACAAGCAGGGGATCTGCATCAGAAATGGAGCAGCTGGGACTCAAACTGGAGTCCATATGGGATGCTGCCGCTGCTGGCAGAGGTTTAGCCTAGCACAACACGGTGCCAGCCCCAGGGTGATTGTTATCGCCATGCATGCATAAGGTAGCAGAGGCTCAGGATGTTAGGTAACTGACCTCGGCTTACACACATCTATCTATCCACCTCCTTTTCTTCTTTTAAATCTTGAGCATTAATAACCACTCAGTCACAGTTTCAGCACACTTTAGGCCCTCAATAAATAAATGTTGAACGACATGGTGAAGATACAGCAGGTTCACACGCCTTAACCCTAATGGCAAGAATCATGACAGTGAAAGACTTAGAATCCCCCCATGAAGCAGACAGGCATGCAGAAGCTTGGAGAGGATATGGCCCCACCACTGTGGGCTCCGAAGCCCATATGCTGCTCACTGCCCCAGGGGGCTCAGTGGCTGCAGGCCACATGTTCTGACCAATCCTATGCGTGTATGACAGGACAAGAGGCTCGATGTTAGGGTCTCTCTGGTTAGCAAGTGGGTTCCATCAAAAAGAATCCAATTATACTGGATCAGACCCAGATAAGGGATTCTACCACCCTGGAAGCTGATACAGAAGAAGTGAAAACTTCCCCAGAAGGCAGAGCTCAGTGGAGACACAAGCACAGCAAGCCCGCCGAGGGAGGTAGGTAGGTCCCCTTGAGTTGAAGCCTTCTGCAAACATTTGGGGAGGAGAGGGTAAGGTGGAGAAGGGTCTTTCCTGCCCATCTTGAAGACAGCAGCTGCACAGGAGCTTCCCCTTGCCCTGGACAGTTCCAGGCTGCCATTCTTTATCCCCTGCAGACTCACACCAAATCACACTGGCTTCTAGCCAACATCAGGAAGCAGGCCCGTGAATCTTCGCTTCAGGATTAAAATTCAAGGAAAAACAAAGAAACTTAGCTTAACACCAGGCAAGTTGAGGAGCTGATGCTTTGACTTTGCAAGTGTGCTTTATCCTCTGAAATGAATTCCATAGGCTGTCTCCATGCCCTGTGCCCACACGGCCTCCCTTCTCCATCTCCATCAAGTCTTCCTTTCTCTCAGCTTGTTCCCTTTCTTCCTTTCTTTCGCAGCCATCTCCGATTGAACCCTGTAGCCCATCTCCCTCCCTGAGTATCACCATACCTTAAGTATGTGGCTTTGGAGGCCTGGGCTAGAGAGGCAGGTTGCAACAAGGAACCCCTGAGTCCTCTTGCGACTCGGCCTCAGTCATCTGGTGGGAAGTGAATGCATGCACACTTGTCAAACTTCCAGACCCAAGGCAGTAGTCTGTGGTTCTACCACTTGCCTTGAGGTTCCCAGGGTGTGTTCCATTTCTGGGCTCATCACTGGCACTCGTGAAGAGTGGAATGTCCACACAGCTGCCATCATCACAGAGGGGGCAACTCGGAGGGACTCAGCTTTGGAGGCAGAGTCTCCCAAGCGTCTGGCCCAGGATCATGCATTCCTCTTGGGCATGACACAGTGGTGGCTGGGCCACAGCAGGGAAGACACTGCAGCAGCCTGCCAACAGATCTCAAAGCCCATCAGACCACACCAGAGCAGAGACACCTTCCACATTTGCCACCTCTCATTCTCAATGACCATGCAGTGTAACTATGCTGATGGGACTGGTGGCAAGCACACTAAGCTTGTTGTATGGTTTGCTACGTATACTTGGCTATGATCCAAACCACCACCATCACAGAATGTATTGATCTGTGAACTTGTGCCCACAGTTAAGGGAACCTGGCTATGGTAGGGGGCATGCTCCCCACTGGCCTAAAGTGCACCCTGATACCATGTAGCATGCTCTTACATGCCCTGCCAGACAGGCTGCCTGTGTGTTATACTCCCGTGAAAAGACAGACAAAGGTCCTGGGAAAGCTTTGATTCAGAGATCCAGCTGTCATCAGCTGGTAAGCCACAGGTAGAGTCCGTTTCCTTTTCCTTTTTTTTTTTTTTAAGATTTATTTATTTTTATTGAAAAGCTTCACAGAGAGGAGAGACAAAGAGAGAAAGATCTGGTTCACTCCCTAAGTGGCCACAACAGCCAGGAGCCAGGAGCTTCTTCTGGGTCTCCCACATAGGTGCAGGATCCCAAGGCCTTGGATGAGGACTTTAGCCATTAGGCCACTGCCCGAGCCCTACAGGTAGAGTTCAAATCTCAGAACTGCTCTGCCCCAAAGCTGAATTTCTCTCTCCATCCCCATGATCCCTTGGATCCCAACAGGTGTAAGGGGCTTCCCCAACATAATTCAACTTCCTCTCCTGCATAAACCAGGTGCCAACCTGCCAGGTGGGGCAATGGGAGGGGATGAAAGCATCTCACTCCAAGGAGTAAAATTCCTGACTTGAGAGAAAGAGACAGTGAGCTCTGGGAGGTCCTTAAGCCATGGCGAGGGGGAGTGGAGGACAGCCTGTTCTGACAGCTGGCAGGCTGATAGGGGCCCTTGATGCCAGGCCTTGGGCTCTGGAGCAGGCTGCTGTCCCTTGCCCGGCTGGGCTGTCCTCCAGCTAGTTGCACAACCTTGCTATGAATAGGTCTGGGTGTGTAGTTCAGGCCCAAAGAAGCCAGACTGTTTCCTTTAGGGTGACAACTCCCCTCTGGAATCCTTGGGGGTAAGGGAGCACAACTAGGAGGCCCAGCTGCTGACCCAAGCTGGGCGGAGGTGGGGCCTCACCGGTGGCGTGAGGGGTGGAGCCTGAGGCCAGACTGGCTAGACAGGTTGCCAGCTGGCACTGCTTGCCCTCCCAGAAAGTCACCAGGTCACCCTAACTCCACCTCCTAAATAACTCTCTCACCCTCCAACCCCTTTTTCATTTCATGCTGATCCTAAGCTACAGATTTAAAGCCTGAAGGGGTAGAAGGAAGAACAAATCTGCCATCTGACTTTTACAGTACCACCATGTGAGACGGACAAAACATTCTCACATGTTGGTGGCATTCGTGATATGAATTGGCATGCTGAAGGGCTACTGGCCCTCCAGGGGTCAGTGTTGTAGTGTTGTGGGTTGAGCCACTGCTTGCAATGCTGGTATACCATACTGGGACATTTAGGGTCAAGTCCCCATTGCTCCACTCCTGATCCAGCTTCCTGCTAATGTGCCAGTCCCTGCTGTGTACGTGGGTTCCTGCTACCCTTGTGAGATACAGGATGGAGTTCCTGGCTGCCTACATGCAGCCTGACCCAGCTTGAGCTGTTGTGTCTGTTTGGGGAGTGTACCAGTGGTTGGAAGGTCTTTCTAATCCTGATGGCCCTGCTTTCCAACCAGCTCCCTGCTTGTGGCCTGGGAAAGCAGTAGAGGACGGCCCAAAGCTTTGGGACTCTGCACCCATGTGGGAGATCTAGAAGAAGCTCCTGGCTTCTGGCTGTGAATCAGCTCAGCTCCGGCCATTGCAGCCACTTGGGGAGTGAATCATCAGACAAAAGATCTTCTTCTCAGTCTCTCCTCCTCTCTGTATATCTGACTTTTCAATAATAATGATGATTTTTAAAAGCTATTTTAAAAAAGATGTAGTGCAACAAAATGAAACCGATTATGATGACTAAGATCCCATAGCCCAGCTGCCTCAATCCTGGGACATTTGTCCTTTAGGGGTCATGTTCCAGCACGGGCACTTGCTTCACCCCCACCACGCACACACGCACACACGCACACATTCAGTGTCTGTGGGTGGAAGGGCCCCTCTTCCCCTGATTGGTGCCAGATGAGTTTCTCTGAGCTGATGGGCAACAATGAGGGCCAAGTTCAATGGTGAGGCCAAAATAAATAGGTTTATTTTCTATTCCTGTATTTTATCTTTTTATTTTTAAAAAAAGATCTATTCATTTTATTGAAAAGGCAAATTTACAGAGAGAAGGAAAGAGAGAGAAAAGTCTTCCATTGCTGGTTTACTCCCCAAATGGAGCTGAGCTGATCTAGAGACAAGAGCCAGGAGCTTCATGTTGGTTTCCCACATGGGTGCCAGGTCCTAAGGCCTTGAACCACCCCCTGCTGCTGTCTTAGGCCACAAACAGGGAGCTGGAAGGGAAGTGGAGCAGCTGAGACATGGGACATGGACTAGTGCCTGTATGGAATGCCAGTGCTTGCAGGCAGAGGATTAGTCCATTGAGCCATTTTGCCAAGTCCTGCATCTTACCTATTAATGTTTCAACCCACTTACAGCTTTACACTGGTACGTACTATATGTATTCTAATTTTATTCATTTGTTTTTAATAAGATTTACTTATTTATTTGAACACATTACAGATAGTGAGAGACAGAAAGATCTTCCATCTGTTGGTCTACTCCCGAGAGAACTGCAGTAGGTAGAGTTGGTCAAAAACCAGGAGCCAGGAACTGCATTCATGTTTCCCAGGTGGCAACAGAGGCACCGTCACTTGAGCCATCTTCTGTTGCTTTTCCAAGGCCATTTGCACAGAGCTGGATCAGACATGGAGCAAGCCAGAACATGAACGGGTTCCCATGTGGGATGCTGGTGTTGCAGGTGGCAGCTTTACCCACTGTGCCACAATGCCAGCCTCTGCTTTTTATTTTTGTTAAATCGGTGTATAAGGTTGCAAGAACAACAGATGATCACATTTTCTTGGAATGCATCTGTTGTTTTCTATGTATTCACATACGAATAGCTTTCATAATTATTGTTTCACTAGATGCATCATTCCTTTGTCCTGCTTATGCACTTCCTATTTGACAATATCCAAGGCATTAATAAGAGAACATTAAGAAAGCTCAAAGTTGTGAGGACATAGATTTGCCATGATCCTATTCATGTACCAATGTAGGATGGTATTGTGTCCACTTGTAGGCTCCAATATCCTTCCCCCCCGCCCCATTACCTCCTCTCCAGTCTTAGCAGAGTAGATATAACCTATCTACCTGCACTCCTTAGGATATGGGGTTAGCTTTTCTTTGATTTTTATTTTCTGTTGAAAACTGTTTACAAAGTTGAGCAGGCTGCATGCCCATGTGGGTCTCTGATTGGGGTGGGGAGGGTCAGACATGGAGGAAGCTGGATGGAATACATGTTTCAGGTTTTTTTCCCTGTGTCCTCTGGGGAGGAGGAGAGGGAGCCTCTCCTTGCTGTCAAACCACATCAGCACCCAGGGATGGGGGGGGGGGGCAATCATTTAATGACACCTTAGAGAACCTGATGTGGGGAAAGAGTGTTCTGAAGGTGTTACTTGAGTGATTTTGATAGTTCTGAGAAGTTGTGGGTTTGATTACATGAGAATTGAGGAAATCTTTTCCAAGGTCGACTGGTTGACAAAAGTCCACTTAGTGCATCCACAGACCCAGGAACATGTTGCTAGCTTGACCAGGAGAGTTGTCCAACCTATTCTGCTTTCCATCCTCCGTGGAGGCAGGTGATGTCTCCTGCTGGATTAGATGAGCTGGCCATCGTGTCCCCTTGTGAATCTGAACATGCTGTTCACTTCACAGGCATCAGCAACTGAGGAGGCCCAGTTCTGATACATGCACCTCAAGGTCAGATTACAAAGCCTGTGATTTTCTCTGTGGCCTGGGGCTGAGTCCAGCAGTCTAGTTGGGGAGTTCCCAAAAGAACCTCATCTGCAGTGACCTCAAACCTGACTCTTGTGTGTACAGCAAGTGCAGGATCATGTTTGGTCTGTTACCTGTACCAACCAATTAACATACTGATGGATGCAGCTTCCTAGACAGTTCTTGTCAACCCCATATTTCATAGAAACTGTGAGTACTGCAGCCCAGTCTAGCCAGCCTACCAGACCTAGTTCTCATGCAAACCAGTGGGCGCTGTGGTCTAGTTGGGGCAACCTTCCAATAACCCCTAACAACCCCGAACAGGACTGCTACCAGCTCTGGTTTTTGTGCATGCCAGCCTCTGCTGTGGCCTAGCCTGACCCAGCCCACATCCCATCTGTCTCTTGTGCACATCTATTGATGTTGTGGCTTAGCTCAGCCCAACCTGCTCCCAGACCTGACCCTCACATATGCCAATAGGTGCCACTGCCTTGTCCAGCCTGGCCCACCCCCAGACCTGGTTCTTGTGTTCACCAGCAGTAAGTGCAGCCTACCAAAGGAGTGCTCACAGTTCCCCAGCTAGGCATGTTCTCAGCTCTGGATCTTGTACTTGCCAAGGAGTACTGTGATCTATAGCCTGGCATGATTTGCGCTCAGTCCTGACATTTGCCAGCTAGTGCTGTGTCCTAGTCTGACTGTCCCACACTTTCTCATGCCAGTGGGTGAGACTGCCTGGCCCACCCTGGGCTATCCCCAGTCCCAGCTCTCATGCTCACCTGTGGCACAGCAGGGGAGTCCCGGAGGTTCCTCTAATATGCATGCCCACAGCCCTGGGTCTTGTGTATGCTGGCAGGTGCCGCAACCCAGTCTGAGATGACCCGCCCTCAGTCATGGCAACCAAGAACAGGTGCTACAGCCTGGCTCAGCCTAATCTGCCCCCAGTCCAGCTCTTGCCAATGAGTGCAGCAGCCTAGCCCAGCCTTGCCCATTCCAAGCACCAGCCCTCATATGAGCTTGCAGGTGTTGTAGTCCAGTTTGGCCTGTACCCTATCCTGACTCTCACAAGTGCCAGTGTTTGCTGAGGACTGACCCTGCATGGCCTGCCCCCAAACCTGGCTCACTTGTATACCAATGGGTGTTATAGCTCAGCCTGGTCTGGTCTGCTCCCATCACCAGCTAAACAAGGGAGTTCCCCAAGTTCCCCTGCCAGACCCACTCCCACTCCTAGTAATGGATTGCCCGTGAGTTAGCAGGTGCTGCTGTCCAGGCTGTCATGGCTGGCCCCCACTCCTGGCATTGACTAGTGGATACTGAGTCCTGGTTCAAGTGGCCTATGTCCAATCTGGCTCTCACTGATGCGTGCTACAGCCTAGTCCAGCCTGGTCTGCCCATAGCCCTGGCTCTCATACTCATTAGCAGGAGCTTCAGCCTAGCAGAGGAGTCCCCAGAGTTCCCCTACCAATCCTAGGTTATGTCCTGGTATGGCTTACCCAGAGTCTCAGCTCTTACTGGCAGATGTTGGTCCCACATCCTGTCCTAGTTTTTGTGTATGCCACTGGGTGTTGTAGCCTGGCCCGGTCCAGCCAGTCCACCAACCCAGCTCACACACATGTTGATGAGTGCTGTGGCCTTGCCTGGCCTGGCCTGGCTGTTCCCAGCCCTGGCTCTTGTATTCCCCACTGGGAGCTGTGGCCTCATAAGGGAGTTTCTTAAGTTTCTCTACCAGACCTACTCCCAGCCCTGGATCCCACACATGCCAGCAGGTGCAGTGGCCTTGCTTGGCATGGTCTGCCCTCAATCCCAGTCTTTGCATATGTTGGCAGGTGCTACAGCCTGGGTCAGCCTAGCTTCTTCTCAACCCCAGCTCTTGCCAAGTGTGGGTTTCTTTCAGGTAAGTTATGTGGTCTAATCTAGCTCAGCCCGTCACTATCCCCAGCTCTCCATGTAAACCAGCAGGTGCTATAGTCCCAGAGAGATGAACCCTACAGAGTCTGCTCCCAGACCAGGTTCTCTCCTATTCTGATGAGTGCTACAGTCCAGCCTGATGTGGCCCATCCCCTGCTCCAACATTAAGTACTCCTCCTGCTCTGATGAGTTTAAATAGTATGTGGGTAAAGAGTTGGAAGCCAACTGCCTTCTTCACTTAGAGGTCCCAAATTTCTTGTGACTTCTACAGCACAGCTTTTCAACTTGGTTAAAAAGCTGCAAGGGTGCAAGGTACCCATGGACCAGCCACTGGGGCAGCCTGGAGTGGCTGTCCCTACCTTTCTCGTGGGCAAGTAACAGCACTGCCTGCAGGTGTGCGGTGAAAACAGTGCTTGAATTATTGTGGCTTTTCACGTTCTCAATTCTCCTTCTAGAATCTACCTCCGTGTCTACTAAAGCCAACTGGATCTTGTCCTGCTGATTCCTCTCTTGCTAGTTAACACTCCTAGCTCTGATGTCTGGCATTTCCTGATAGTCTACTTTTCTTTTTTAGATTTATCTGAAAGGTAGGGTCTCTCTCTCTCACACACACACGCAACACACACACACACACAACACAGATGAGAGAAAGAGAGAGAAAGTGTTGTATTCACTGATTCATTCCCTAGATGGTTACAATGCTCAGGGTTGGTCCAGGCAGAAGCCAGGAGCCCAGACCTACATATGGGGCTTCATACAACAGTACAGTAGCCCAAGCACTTGGGTCCCCTGTTGCCTTCCCAGGTGCATTAGCAGGGAGCTGGACTGCACGCAGAGCAACCAGGACTCGCACAGGCACTCTGATAGAGGATGCCAGCATTGGAAGTGGAGCCTTAACAATGCTGGCCTAGGCAGCCTACCTTTCTCATCTGGTTTCTCAAATATCTGTTAAGTGCTGAACAAACCCAGTCTCCTCTGTTTCCTGAACAGGTTCTGATGGTTTGTCTCCTGCCTTTGAGATGAATCACTGTGGTTGGAAAGCCTGACCCATGATGCCTTTCCTGTTTCGACGTTACCTTCCTCTGTCTCTCCAGCTGACCCGTGTGGGATTCCTTTGCTCCTAGGTGTGTGCTCACAGCCTGCCCATTGCAGCTCAGTCCTTCAGCCCATCTCACAAGGATAAGCCCAGTGCCCAGCACACAGCAGGCAGGTGCTGGTGGGTGAAGGAATGTAGGAGTCATGGAGATCTCGTGCCAGTATAAGAAGCACATTGAAATTTCTCTTCCCCAAGTGGGAGTGAGGAGCACTAGCCAGTACTCAGACGAAGGCAAGACCGATAGTTCCGACCCACGAATACATGACCCTGGGCAGAATCTCCACCCCCCACCCCCCCACAGAATCTACTTTCCTTCAGAACTTCAAAGTTGCTGATGGTCTTGGGGCCAGTGCTGTGGTGTAATGGGCAAAAGTCACTGCCTGCGACAGTGGCATCCCATGTGTGCCTGTTCAAGTTTTCCTGCTCCACTTACAATCCAGCTCCCTACTAATGAGCCTGCAAAAGCAGCAAGGATGGGCCAAGTGCTAAGGCTCCTGCCTCCACAGGAGACCCCAAAGAAGCTCCTGGCTTCAGACTGGTCCAGCTTGCTCCCTTTGAGATCATTTGGGGAGCGAACCAGCAGATGGAATCCCTTTCTGTGTCTCTTCCTCTGTCTCTCTGTAAGTCTGCCTTTTAAACAAATAAATCTTAACAAACAAGCAAAAGACAAAACTGCTCTTCTTTAGTTTTCAACTGAAGAAAATCCAGGGGAAATATTTTTCTTCCTCCAGCTCCAAGTGTGTGTGTGGTCCTTGTGTCGGTTGCTCGCTTGGATAGAGAGAAGGGCGGGAGAGGCCCTGCCTTTCTATATGCTGCCCTCTTGAACCGCATACCTCAAACATATTCCCTGGCCTGTTCTTGGCCTAGGACATGGATGACCGCTCCCCATCCCTACCCTGTAGCCTCTCCCTATTTTTCCATCTCTCAGGAGAGTGGTAATGGAGTGTGCTGAGCTGTGGTTATTCCACCTTTGGCCCCTATATTTCAGCCATGGCTGAGAACTTTGCCCTCAACTACCAGTCTATTTGCAAAATCAAATCCCTGAGGAGTTTCAGGGATGAGTACAAACCTCCCCCTTTTAAATGCAGAAGTTGAAGGAACGCCAATAAGAACTGGCTCTGTTTCTCCAGCTGGAGAGGGCTGATTATATACAGAACCTAGCTTTGTTGTGGGGTACAGTCTAGGTCCTTGTTCTCCTGGTGCCCACCACACGGCACATTTCCATCCCTGTCAATCATCAGGTCAACTTGAACTCGTCTATGGTGGCATTTTCCTCGTGGTCTTGCAAACTTGAGTCTGGTGATATTAAGAGTTACATTTCCATCTTCTGTAAGACAGCATCAAAGTAGGGAAGCAATCTCAGGTGAAATGTCACATGGCAATTGGCTTTGGCAATAGCAGGTGGTGCTGCGAGCTCTTCCCTTTGCAAGGGAGTAAAACAATGGGAACCGAAATGTCCACATGGCTTTCCCTGCACACAGACATGCCAAACAGAAAGCCAGAGCCCATAGTAGCGCTTGGGATCTTTATGCCAGATCCTGGGGGGGTGGGGGTTGGTGCTTTGCAAGCTGAGTAACTTTTATCAGATGCCTGTTAAAGCAAGACCCTTAACCAAGGCTGAGAAGGATAGTGTGCTGGCAGGGTGGCATTCCCCGTGTCCCCGACAGAAGCAAGAAGGCATGAACCAGGCATGTGGCACTACCACAGCCACTGCCACCCACAGGCCTGGGTTTGACCTTCAGCAGGCAGGGAGGCACTGCTTGTGAGGTGTGTTGGGCTCACTCGGGGACCTTGCTAGGACCCCTCGCTGGCACAGGAGAGCCTCTCTATTTGATCAAGTTCTTTTTGCTCCAGGTCAACGTAACTCTGTGTCAACCAAGTCGCTCCCTGCCACCACACACAATGCCTTACATGGATTTCTACTAACTGGTTTGGGTCTCTGTGGAGGAGGAAGAAATGGGCCAAAGTTCACTGGGTTCATTTAGTTGACAGATCTCAGCTTCGTGCCTCTCCCAGCCTGTGAAGAAGCTCCATGGGGTCAACTTCGAGATAAACTCAGCCTTTGAGATCAGGAGAGAACAAAAAGACTTTTCTAGAGTGAGATAGAGTGTCATTGATGCTTTATTTACATGCGTCACCATCTCTTTTACAAACTAGATTATGGGTTTAAATGGAATACACAAGGCAATATCTACAAACACCAAGGAAAGTACGGCATCATCATCATTGCTAATTCATTTGGAAAGGGGAAAAATTCCCAAATCAAACTGGTTTTGATCTTTGAGAAGAAAAGCCGGTGAAGTTAATTTGTGGCAACAGATGGTTAGACGAAGTCCTCAGTCAGAACGCATTGTGATAGTGTTTGCTGTGAGAGGAAGGATGAGGTGCTTCAAACCAAGATACGAGCTGCGTGACCAGTGGCTGTTGAATATGACCATGCACCATATTTACTTCTAATTGGTATGGGGGTCTAAGCAAGAAATCAAAAATAGATAAGACAGTTCTACAGATACTGTATACAGATTTTTTTCCATTCATGCAACTTTTTTCTTAAAAAAAAAAGTTTAACATGTGAGGCCAAAATGCACAATACATTTTTTTTAAAACATTAAACTAATTTCTCTGGCCCTCCTTCACATCGGTTTACATTTCCCGTGTACATGATGTGCTAGAACTAGTATACAGGGGAAGTCTGATTGCCAGGCAATGACATCCTTTGGGAGATGTGAGGGACCAGACACATGGTCTCTTAAAAGCAGCTACACGGATTATTTCTAGAATGGCAGAGGCCTTGCAACCAATCATTCATCAAAGAAAAACACATACAAATCAGACTCAATTGGAGGGAAATAGGCCATTCACTCAACCTGCATAAAGTGCTACCCACTTGAGCTGTACATCACTGTACCCTTCACACGCTTGGGCAACTGCTTTTGGGATCTTGTCGGATGAGACATGATTCTATGGCAACTTGAATTTGCCCTTGCTGTACCCTGCCTCCCCCAGATCTCCAGGGAGAGATTGGTTTTTTTCGTACCTCTTGACTAGTGATTATGTTTTATGAAAAAAAAATTTTTTTTTTGCTTCCCTTAATTAAAAGAGTATCATTCTGCCTAATCATACAATGTTTTCCAAATATACCAAGGCTAAGAAGATCAGCACGCTGAGTTGCCAGGGCAAAGGGTGGGCAGTCCTTTTGCTTCTACAGAGAAAGGGTAATACTTTATTTCTTCTCATTAGCCCTAAACACCAGAATGTGCATGGGCAGAGATTGCTCAACTGTGGATGGTCTTTTGCAAGATTCAAATGTCTGTTCTTCAGGATGAGCTCACCATCATCAGGTGGAAGGCAAAGTCTGCTCCTCCCTTGCCTGAGTGTGTATAAAAGTTTGGAAGCCACCTGGAATTGCACCTGAGATGGGGCACACCTGTCCCGAGCAGTGAAACACACACACACACACACACACACACACACACACACACACACAATTTCACATGTCATTGTACTGCCAGTCTCATACTCACTCCCAATCAGTGGGGCACCCTAAGCCTGGTGCCCAGTCCTTCTGCCAGGAAGGGACAGGATCAAGCCAGAGTTCTTTCCCAGCCTTAGGACCAGGTATCTGGCTCTGAAGCCCTCTCAGGAACAATGGAGCTACAGAGTGCCTGTCATGATTCCAATATCAAATCCTCTAATTTCTCATCATGAAACCAACAGCTTTGTAAAGAGGCTTATGGGAAAGAAAAGCTCCATAGCACCCTGGGTAGCTGGCATTGGGGTATCAAACACCAGTGCCCAGAATGACCAGGTCAGAAAACTCATTGTCAGGGACCCATGACATACGGAGTGTTACATGGCGGCCAACCACCACTTGGCCCATCCTGCAAACAGGGTCTTGAGAGAGCAGCCAGAAGGGCCTGGGTCCCACCTGCCCAGTGCTGCAGCTTAGGACTAGGCTGGTGTAAGGCAGCCTGGCTGCTGTGTATAGGAGGCCAGCCAAGGGGGGCAGGATCATGGAGAGGCTGCTGTGCTATCTATTCAATGCTCTCCTGGGACTGGCAGATTTCACTGCGTGGTGGCTGCCCGTAACTCAGCCTTGGTGTCAGCTCTTCACAATATTCTATGCTGTTCTCTGAGTTACAAAAAAGAGAAAGAAAGAAAGAGAGAGAAAGAACAAACACAAACCAAAGCATTCTGCCTCCATTTTCCCGACCTGCTCTGTGGCTGCCCTGTCCCCCATGCCCCCACTGTCCCTCCCTCATCTATTTCGGCTTAAGAACTGTGACCTGGTGTCCCGGAACAGTAATATGTTCTGCCTGAAACCCAAAACGCATGGGAAAGAAGAGAGTAGGTGAGATGCTGCAGACTGGCAAGGAATGCAGCATCTTTAAGCTGAAACATACCTGTTGATGGAGGAGGGGGGTTGCCTCTCTGGTTCCCACAGCAACTCCAGGGTCTGCAAAACTGCAAGAGCTGGAAGTTCTTTCCCTAGTTCATCCACTTGTCCTCTAGGATGGAGGCCTTCATCTGGAAGCACTGGGATTTCCCTGGATCTGGTATTGCACCACCTGCTGTCCCCAGCCTCTGCCACTGCCTTTGCACAGCATCCTACCCAGAGCAGCCCTTTTTGCTGATCCCTGACGGCTCTTGCCCATGGCAGGCTCCTATGGGAGTCAAGGAATTGGCTAGCATCATTACCAAGAAACACAGTAAACAGGTCTGGCTCGCCAACAAGCAGAACACATGAACAGGATACATATGCTTTAAAAAATATATACATACTTTTAAAATGAAGATTATAAATGTGTAGCAGTGTAGAAAAGGCTGATGTGCTATTGGCCTACTATACCCACATTTGCACAATGATTTTATAGTCTGGAAAAGGCAGGGCAAAATCAACAGGGCTGTCGCTCAAACACAAGGATCCAATGTGAGGTGGGCGAGACACACTGACAATACCAGATGGAATGCTTATGGTGCAAGGAGGTGGGGTCCACCCCCCACCCAGCAACCCCATGAAGGAGTAGTAAAGCAAAGGTGCACAAAAGGGGGCTCCTGGTAGGTGGGGAGTGCAGGAGGGTTAGGGTGGCATGTGTGTGTTGGTGCCCACTGCTGCGCCATAAGCATCAACAGGCACTTAAGCAAGGGGAGGTCTGTGCTCAAAGAACCGGCCTGTGTTCCTATGCAAAGGGTTCTGCTTTTGTACTGTACATGGTAAAATACATGTATACATTTATATGCCTGATGCTTGTGTATGTGGAGAAGAGAGCCTTTGTGTTGCTTTGGAGGAGTATGCATGTGCTGTGCTAATCGGAGCGCCAGCGCACCTGTGTCACAGGTACCACAGGTGTCCCCGCGACTCTGTCTACAAAGAGGGGGGCAAATAGGATCAGACTTCCCAGGTTCAACAGAAAGCACCTTGACAGCACCGTAAAACTTGTGGAAAACAAAAGAAAATGAAATCCACAGAAGCAGGAGAGTTATAGGAAAAAAAGTTAAAGCTGCCCTATTGTGTACTTTCATTGCATCCCTTGTACAATTCCAACCCAAGCTTATGCATATATGTACACACACACACACGTATGAATCAGTTTGTATGCTATATGCCTCTCACACATTTATGGCAGATCAGATTACACACAGCAGGGCTGAAAACCACCCAGGGTATGAACCTAGGAGACGGGGAATTCAAAGCTGCCTTAGCACTGACTCGGTCTACACTCTTCACACATCTCTCACTGCAAGCTTAATAATGCTCACCTGCAAGCTCATGTCTTCTGCAAAACAGCACAGGACATCATTTTTTGTTTCTTTTCTCAAAACTAAATCCTTTAGTGGCATTTGGCAACAAGTGAGTAGCTGAGCTGATTTCTTTCCTGAATAGAAGGATCCTAGTATCTAACCCACAGACCCACATTGTTCACTGCATCAGCTGAGGACACCCACAGGAGACCTTCCTGCTCTGGCACCTGCAGGCTGGGTGACCAACCTGACTCAGTCCCCGCAAACATGCGGGGCCGGACGCTGTGCTCCGCTCGCCACACCTATGCTCGGCTCAGTCCCGGATGCGCGCACGTAGCAGACAATTGTGCCATTGTTATGTTTTTAAGAAAAGGATAATTTTCTACCCAACAAAAAAGAAGAAAGAAAATCCCCCTTTAGTTTATGTAATGTGCTAGTTTACGAAGTTCTGTGGCCTCAAAAGCATGTGACCCCCAAAGCCATAATGGTAACTGGTAATATCATTTTCCTCCAGCTTTTCAATTTGCCAGAGGAAGGCCTGTGAACATCTGAAAACAGAAATACTGCAAGTTAGTGCATGTCGGGAAAAAAAAAAAACTCAGAGAGTCAAAAGAAAACAAACACAACACTTAAAACATCCCAGAAAACCATGGTGAGAGTCAGTCACCACCAGGAACTCAAGTGGGTGTGCTCAGAAGGAGGGTAGGCGGTGCTGGCAGGTGCTGTCCTCGCTGGCAGGTGGTTCGTACCCCGCCCCCGTCCAAGGAAGGTTTTGCATACTTCATAGAGTTCCATTCCGAGGGCAAGTGCTTCACCCAGGGTCAGGCCCGTTAACAGTCTCTGCTGGGTTAGGAAAATGGCGCGGGAGTCACGAAGGTGTCAAGCTGTAAACGGTATCACTGTTCACTTGCTGAGAGCAGATTTGGCAAAGGGTTTTCTCTGTAGATCTTGTGTCAGTTTGAGGGTCTGGAGGTGGAAAGAGAAGAAAACCCAAGATCATTAACGCTCTCCCATGTGGCAGGAGGGCACACTGGAGGAGCAGCCTGCCCCCTTGCCCCATGGTACTGGGGCACCCTGGCCAAGCTCTTTTGGCTGTGGCACTTGCAGAAGTCTGAACATCAGATGGTGCAAAGCACAGCTCTCACTCACCCGGTTTCCTAGTTCGTCCTTATTACAAATGCTCAAGAGCTGCAAAGACCACAAAGGAAGCGGCGTGCTTTGTTTTAAAAGCTTCACAAAAGCTAGGCACACTATCCATGTGTCAGGGAGCCCTGTGAAGTCAGGCATGTCCAGGGTGCAGGTGGGTTTTGTTCTAGAGTTTGTGACTGAGGTGTCACCTGGGACGTGCACTCTTCTTGGGGAAGCCAGGAGAGCTGTTCACACAGTCACGTAGACCTCTCTGGCTCCTGTCCACCAGCCACATGGATTGAGTGCTCACCACTAATACCCCCAGTAAGCAGGTGACACGAAACAGCCACTTCCTACAGAGGACAAAGTCTGTGCTGGCTGGCTGTGCACGAGCTTCCCTCCACACCAAAGGAGCAAGTCATCTTTAAGTGGGTCATGCTGGCCAAGGGATTTCTATATTAAAAGTTGGCAGAGCAAGAGAAAAAAATAGAATACACTCAGCCAAATAATTATCTACCTTCCCAACCCCCAACTAATAACAAACAATAGGGCATCTGGATTTGCATAAGGCTTATCCGCCTCCATAGTCCTTCCCCCGTCAATCCAGGAAAGGGGCATTTCTTGGACCACAAGCACAGGTGCAGCGGAAGGAGCTGATAGTCTGACAATGGAATACCTCTGGTTATGGATACAGGGCTGGCTGGCACAGAAGAGGAAAACGGGGTTTGAAGCCAAGAAATGGACAGAAAAGCATAGGGGAGTGGTAGCAAAGCATCCTAACCTCATTACCTTCTCACCAGCCAAGGTGAGGAGTGTAAAAAAAGAGAAGTCAGCACTCTCTCTTTATCACGCACATTCTCACACAACACAGTTGTGTTGCAAGCAACTGTTTCGTCTTTGCAGGAGAGGATATATGTTCATCTGCATTTTCTTTCTTTTTTAAAGAGTTATTTATTTTATTGGAAAGGCAGATATACATAGAGGAGGATAAATAGAAAGATCATCTGTCTGGTGGCTCACTTCCCAAGTGGCTGACAGGAGCCAGAGCTGAGCTCCAAAGCCAGGAGCCAGGATCTTCTTCCAGGTCTCCCTTGTGGGTGCAGGGTCCCAAGGCCTTGGGCCGTCCTCTACTGCTTTCCCAGGCCACAAACTGGCACCCCTACAGGATCCTGGCAGATGCAAGGAGAGGATTTTAGTCAGTAGGCTACCGCACCAAGTAGCCTACTGTCCTTGTCTACAATGCACACACATATGTCAGCACTTGTGACGCTGTCCTTGGCTGGCAACCTTGCCTTTTCACTTGGCAGTACTTGCAAAGACAACAGGCCTCCATACTGAGGGTGTTCTGGGCGCATGGTCACACACACTGACCCCTGTCGTAGCCGCACTTGGGCTGCTCTGGTGGGGGCAGACAGCAGGAAAAGGCGGGGGCCTTTCTTCCTCTTTGGCTTTTGTAGAGCTACTGGACGGTATTATCTTGGACAATAAAGTCATGGCTTGCTGATTTCAGAGGAAAGAGGAAAAAAAAGCTGAAGGAGCGCCACATCTCTGGGTCTGTAACAAAGTCAGCCTGCCAAAGCCTGTGTGGTTATTCTAACAACTCTACCTGGGCCCATGACACAAGAGAATGGATGGGGGTTCATGATAACACCCTTTGGAAGGGAACTAGATTGTTCCCTCCCAACAATGCTTAATAAACTACAACTCAGCATTACAATGCAATGAGCCATCAGGGGATTCCAGCCCGAGTCCCAGTGCTGTCCTGCTGGAAGTGCCCAGGGAGAAGCTGTGAAGGATTACCTAATGCAAACCCTCCCGTTGCCCTCCCCCCTTCCCTTTGGGTATTAATTACTCAGCACCTAATGGGAAGTGGCATACTTTATTCCCTGGGGAACACAGGCCAAGTGGGCAGTGTGTTCTCATGCTGACATTAAGAGGAAGAGCAGAGATGGAGGGCACCCAGGACCAAACCATTAACATAGCCTTCTCTGGAGGCACAGTAGGTCATTAGCCCTGAAATCAAGGACAGGAGGCCCACACAGGACCATCTACACCAACAACAATCCCCATGCCGCCTACCCACTCCCTCCCCAAAAGGCCTGGAATCTTTAGGGAATGGCATCATTCAGTAGCAGCAGCAACTGCAGCAGTAAGCCAGCCTCTGCACCTGCAGCCCAGGGCTGGAGACTGTCCTTTACACTGTTTCTCAGGCACTGCCCGACCAGGGCATGCACGGTGCAGGGCCAGCAGCAGTCTGGGCCCAGAGGTGGCTCCTGTGAATACAGAAAGGACCAATGAATACAAAAAGGCCTACTGCCCAAAGCAGGCAAGTTGACTGCTTTTTGTCTGCAACTGTATGCTGCAATAACAGGGCAAAGGCTCAAGGCTGCGCAGAAACAGAGCTGCCCTTCTAGGTGTGACGCTGGTGACACTGCTTCCCCAGGAAGGGCTGGGGGTTGTTAGACGGGCTTCTAGAAAGAGCAGTCCTTCCTCTGTGACCCACTCTGAGTGGCTCTGTGTCATTTCGTGTTTATGGGACTTGAGTAGAAGCCTGAGAAGGCAGTGGAGTCTTAGTAAATGATGCCGAATGGACACGGAGGACACTGGTTTTCTGGATTTGAAGGACATTCCCATGGTCCTGAAGGCAATGCTGAGGTCTGACGTGTCCGTGACCCGGGAGGCTTGTGTGGTCTGTGCGGGTGCCCTTTGGGTGGACCTGTGTGTGACGTAAAGCAAAAACCGTGCAAAAGAAAAGCAGGAGCAGAGTTGGTGCGAGGACTTGGAGCGGCCCCCTGCCGTTACCAGGCCAGTGCACCATCAGCAAGCCGAAGCTGTCTCAGCTGTCTCAGGAGGACAAGATGCACTCCTCACCCCACCCTGAGATCAGGCTGTCGGGGCGAGGGGGAAGATGACAGCCGAAGCCCGACAGGAGGCCCATTCTAAAAATACCCATGGATGCTGTCATCTTGGTCCCAGCAAGCATGGGTCCCTCTGTAATCTTGGCATCTGCAGGGAAGGCGAGTTCCTGCTTAATTATCACTGCTAAATCACATGATGGCCTGGGCGGGGTAGGGAGTGGGGGAAGGCGATGCCTCCAAAAACTACGTAAAACGTTAACGACCCTTGATCAACTTTAATCTGGGAATAAAACATACACACCCCTACCGCTGTCCTCCCACGACTTCATGCCACCGACTTCCTCAGCAGTATTTTTATCTTCCAGGCAGAGCAGAGAAGAATGAGAACCCGATAGGAAACACGACATGGAAGGGGGAAAAAAGACAGCAGGATGAAATTTTCACTTCCACAAATCCAAGGAGATTATCAACTGCTGTCCTAGTTAGAACTAAAAGATGCTTGCAGAAAGGTTTGTCTCAAAAACAAAATTAAAGTGAAGCACAGCTCTTTCCATTCTTTTTTTTTTAAAAAAAAAAAAAAAGGTAATTTCAGGAGCCAATGCTATGGCATAGCAAGCTAATCCTCCATTTGCGGTGCTGGCATCCCATATGGTGCCAGTTCAAGTCCCAGTTGTACCACTTCCTTTCCTGTTTTCTGCTAACGACCTTGGAAAGAAGTGGAAAATGGCCCAAGTCCTTGGGTCCTTGCACCTACATGGAAGACCCAGAAGCTCCTGGCTCTGAAATTCAGACTGATCTAGCTCTGCTGGCTATACCCACTTGGAGAGTGAACCAGTGGATGGGAGATCTATTTCTGACTCTTCTTCACTCTCACTTTAACTCTTTCAAGCAAAATAAATAAAATATATAAACCTTAAAAAAGAAAAAAGGCAATTTAAGCCAAACATGCAACCTATGGGACAAGCTGGGAACTAAATGCAGAACATTCAAGATAGTGTGCATGGGCCCAGTGCAATGGTTCAACCAGCTAATCATCTCCTTGCAAGGGATGGGTTCCCACACGGGTGCTGATTCGAGTCCCAACTGCTCTACTTCCCATTCAGTTCCCTGCTTGGGGCCTAGGAAAGCAGTGAAGGATGGCTCAAGGCCTTGGGACCCTACACTGGCAAGGAAAACCTAGAAGAAGCTCCTGGCTTTGGATCAGCTTGGCTCCGGCCATTGCATCCATTTGGGACACAAACTGGTGCCCATATGGGATCATGGTGCTTGTAAGAGGAGGATTTAGTCACTGAATCATTGCACCAAGCCTGTGAGACAATATCCTTTACACATTCGGCGTCAAACGTGGAAAGCATGGTAGCAGAGACAGGACACATCGACTTATAGTCCACAGCCAAGGGGCAGAGATTTTCTATATTTTCTGCAGATGTCCTTGAACCACACAGGATGGTATGTGGGTTTTGGGTTGCTGTCTTTTCAAAGAACCATTTTTAAGGCAAAAAGCCATTTAGGGATGTTGGGATCCTCTCTGGCCAAGACCTTGTTGGACCAGGTTCCACGGTTCTCAGAACCCTCTTTGCCTCTGCTCAGCAGATGGGTCAGGTGCAGGTGCACTGCCCAGACTGTTTCCTCTGCACCTATGTGAAGCTTGCTCCTCTGGCCCCGCCCTGGTGAGGCTGTCCTCCCCTGACCTCCTGGGCTACTCACCTGACACCTGACCCCACAGAGCCTGGAATGGTTATTTCTTCAGACTTGGAGCTGCCAAGATCACAGCAAAGCAGTGCTCACTCCAATAAGGGAGACAGATTTCTCCTCTTGCTACCTTTATAATGTCCCAAGTATCTTGGAAAGTTGAAGGTGCAAAAATGGTGCGTGGTAAAAATTGGCAAAGAAGTGAACTAGCCTCCTGGAAGCGTCTGCTCTTCTCTGCCAGCTTCTATATTCAGCACCTTTTTGGTGCTACTGCTTTCATAGTCTATTCATATCTTCCCAGTCTTAACTGAGCCCTGGCAAAACCTACTGTTTGTGGGACAAGATCTAGGCTTCTTATGGCAGTAGGGGAGAAACAATTCAGTTCCTAAGAACTCCCAGATTTTCCAAGATGAAGTGGACCCAAGGAGCAATTTTACCATCCTATCCATACATTCCACTACACACACCCTTTAACACCAGCCCTGGTTCTTCTGTATCAAGTCTCAAGTTGCTGTCCCTTTTCAAGCAAGTCCTCACAAACATGAGAAATAAAGTCTAGGAGGAAATGCTTATGGCCATAAACTCGTGACCTGAATGTCACAATGTTTATGTTCCCTGGGTGTGACCCTGTCTTTCATGACTCTTGACTGCGTCATTTACTGGGGTGTGAGGAGTTAAGAGAGGCTGAGTGATGGGAGTGTGTGGGCTGGGGTGCCCTACATCCCTTGGAGGGTGGGGGTGAAGTGTAAGTGCCCTCACCAGCCAGGTAATGGTTTGGCTACCAAGTACAGCATGGGGGAAGGGACCTCCAAGTCCTCTCTGCTAGAGGCAGGCAGGGTTTGGAGAGATGAGCTGATGGCTCCAGATCACTGAAGAGATGGAAGACACAAAATCAGCTCTGATTTCCATCAACAGTCTAGACTGCTCAGCCACCTGTAAGATATGACTAGGATATGCAGATGACACAGATGGTGGCCCAGGAAGCAAGTATCACATGTGTGCAGGAGGAGGACACCAAGAGCGAACTGAAAGAAAGGAATGGCGGGGGCGGGAAGAGGGTGGTTCACAACTGGAGGGACACAGAAGACAAGTCTGGGGTCAGTGGTCTGGCCAGCTGTACAGATGCCAGGAGTGAGGTGCACCATGCCTGTGTGGCTCCAGCAGGCCTACACCTGCACATGCTGCTTAAGTGCAGGAGGCACCCCCACCCTGCCAACAGGCATCCTCTTCGGTTGAGCACAAGGCACCTGACAGTCCACAGGTGTTTTCTCACCACTTCTAACTGTACTTTCTGCATACAGAGATGGCTCTTGAAATTCCAATTAATCACAGGAGCACACACGCACATGGCGGCTCAGTGGGAATGTAAGATTTTTGACCCTGGAACTCTTCAACTCTGCCCTGTGACCTTCTTTGACTGCTTATTAGTTTCCCTTGAGCAAACAAACATCCACACAGACAGGAAGACTTCTAAATACAAACATGCAAACAAAAATCCTGAGTCCCAGATTTCTTTCATTAGCAAGGGGGAGGGAGGGAGAGAGACAGAGAGAAAAAAAAAAAAGACATACAGAACATGCAAACCTTTAATAAATCCAGCCTGGAAAATAAAATTTTATCTTATCAGAAACACGGGAATTACCCTGAGACCTCATGATCAAGCAATTCCCTTCCTTTAGTAAATGCCAAGGATTTTAGCAAATAAAGAGGTTATGACAGAGAGGGAGAAAGAAAGAGAAAGAGAGGGAGAGAGAATATCCACAGAGTAAGGTCCACATTTATACTGGGAGACGAAGAAACACCACACTTGTACCCCAACAGCTCTCTGCTGAGTGACATATTGTAGACCCAGGCCTGGCTGCTGATGCTTTAGAAGGAAAGATCCTGGAGAACAGCTTATGTTCCATGAGTTTTCACTGAACTTAGAGCTGCAGAAGATCATAAAGGTACAGAGACTGAAGCTCCAAGTCGTGTTACTGAGGTTCCCAGCTTCTAGGAGCTGCCGGGTGGGTAGATGGCAGTGTCTGTGCTCCCTGAGAGCTCTCAGACGCCGGGCAGTTCCTTGGTTCTAAGAGGCTCAGCATGGCCTCTCTGCCTGTGGGAGGGTGGGCAGCCACTCCCAGGTTCCCCCCCGGGCAACTGGAGAGGCTCAGGTGGGAGGCTGTACAGCAACCAGAAGAGAGAGGGGAAGACCAGCTTCTGTGGCTACCACCAGGCACTGACCCCAGGGGAGCCAAAGCCAGGATGCTAGGGGCTTCTTAGACAATTCTTTCAAATTGCTACTGGAGGGATTGGCATGATGGCCAAGTGGGATAACCCCAGATGGATGCCAATTCAAATTCCAGCTACTCCACTTTCAAACCAGCAACCTGCTAATGGCCCAAGTTGCAAAGGATAGTCCAAGGCTTTGTGTCCTTGCACCCAGGTGGGAGACCTGGATGAAGCTCCTAGTTCCCAGCCTTGAATCAGCCCGCCTCTGGCTATTACAACCATTTAGGGAATGAACCAGTGGATAGAAGATCTCTCTCTGTGTCTCCTTTTTTCCCCTGTAACTCTGTCACTCAAATACATAAGCCTTTTTTATTTTATTGGAAAGTCAGATACATAGAGAAGAGGAGAGACATAAGAGAAAGATCTTCTGCCCATTGATTCATTCCCCAAGCTGCCACAACAGCTGTTGCTGAGCTGATTTGAAGCCAGGGGCCAGGAGCTCTTCTGGGTCTCCCACACACGAGCAGGGTCCCAAGGCTTTGGGCCATCCTCAACTACTTCCCCAGGCTACAAGCAGGGGGTTGGATAGGAAGTGGGGCCACCAAGATTAAAACCAGAGCCCATATGGGATCCCAACACGTCCAAGGTGAGGACTTTAGCTGCTAGGCTTGCTGCGCCAGGCCCCAAATACATGAATCTTAAAATTTTAAGATATGTTGCAGTATGCATTTCTATTCCCAAATTAAATAAATCAATCTCAAAAATAAATAAAACTGCTAATGGCAGAGGCCTTTGGTCTAGCACTTAAAATCCTGGTTGGGATGCCTGAGAGTTGGAACTGAGAGTGTTGGGGTCCATGGCTGAACTCTGGCTCCTGACTTTGGCTTCCTTCCAGTGCCAATCTTGAAAGGCATCATCGATGATAGCTTAAGGGGCTGGGTTCCTGCCACTCATGTGGGAGACCCAGAATGACTTCCCAGCTTCCTGCTTCAGCCAGGCAAGTGGACCAGCAGATGGGAACACACCCAGTCTTCTGTGGAATAAATAAAAACACTTTGAGCTATGGAACCTCTAAATACTAATTCATAAGACAAACCTGGAATTAATTTTAAAGTTCAAAACAATGGGGGAGGTGAAGGGGCAAAATACTATTCACATCCACAAACTCAGGGAGGGGTGGGTGATGTCTGTGCTAGGTGGGCAAACTCCAGCTTGGAATGAACATCAAATAAACACGTCTCTGTATTCAGGAAGAGGAAGTGGTTAGCCAACATCAGCCACCTGCCGCATGGCTGGGAAGGAGTTCCAGTGGTCAGGAGTCTCAGGATGGGGTGGAAGTGGCTCCTATCTCCACAAACCAAGGCAAACCAGAGAGACAAAGGTGGTGTGCCGTGTAGGGTCCCAATGCCGAAAAGATTATAGGATGTTGCCTACTGCATACGGCAGATGCGGCACTGATGGGAGCTTAAGTGTGATGAGAACCAAGAGCCCTCATTCTGATATTTTACCCTCTTTATGTTCAACTCAAGCTCTACAGGCAAAAGGAAATAACTTAGCAATGTAACTACATGACACAGGTGTCCTTGAGGCTCTGTCCCCATGTTTAGCAGGCTGCCTGGCTGCCAGGGGGGACATACAAAGCCCACGGGTTCACAGGAGTAACCTTTAAGCTAGACATTACTGCTTTTCAGGGGGAAAAAAAATAATGTGTGGATGGAGTGCTCGAGCCTTGACACAGAAAACACCTGTCAAAGTTGTATAAACTTCCTTTCCCTGTCAACACTGAAAAGACCCTGACAGTCATGCCCTCCCCAAGGGACAGATCAGAAGAACCCTTCTTCAGGGCAGCATATTTAACCAAAGAATATAGCCACAAGTGCAAATCACAGGATGTGTTCTTCAGGTAATGCCTGATAGATTCACATTTCCCTCTGCTTAGCACGTTACATTCTCCAAAACAGATAATAACTCACACAGAAGACCAAACAGGACACTTTCTCTACAACCTCTTATAGTTGGTCCTACCTTCTGACATAAATTCCAAGAACAGGACAGAATTGCCACATTATTCCGATAGCAAATAACTAAGAGGAGCAAAGATGGGCTCCTTTTGTTGACAAGTGGCCTACGTGTAAATTCTCATTGACTGCCATTCCCAGGACCCTAGGGCTCCTACACAGGCGAGCCCCAGATGCCTTCTAACAGTTCTACATTTTCCCGCTTCACCTCAAGAGGGCCATGGGCTTGCATTTGAAACTGTACGTACTAAGCGCCTTGAAACTCATGATTCTGCCTTCGGTTCACCACAGTGAAGAGCCAGAATACTTTCAGAACTTTATTATTAGTGACATGTCCAGCGGCACAAACAGGAAGAGAGCTAGCTACCCTTCCTGGAAGAGGCTTTCCAATCTTCCTCATAAAGCCAAACCCTGGCCTACTCCTAGCGTGGTGTCTCCAAAAAAGCTTAGGCGGCATGCGAAGAACCTGTCAATCACGGTGGCATCTTCCGCCATCAAAACTAGGTGCTAGGGGTGGTGGAGGTGGGGAAACCATCCTCTTCAGAGGGTTTCCTGGAGCTGTGCCCATGTGTGTGCCTGGGCACCCAGCCTTATCGGCACCCAAACAGCCAGCAGGGAGACACCCCGACAGTTGGCACCCCAAGGTATGGCTATCTTCTCTTCTGCAGACATGCCCACAGGTCAGAGGACTTGATGAATGTGAAACGTGAGGCTGATGGGTTATCTCACCATGGTCCTCCACTGCCACAGGCCCCACGTCTCCTCCTCCCCAACTCCCAACATGAGGCTGCAGAGGCAGGCTCACCCAGCTAGTGCATCGTCTTGAGGAATAAGGGGAAGAAGAAACAAATAAAGAAACCACCAGAGTGCACTCAGAAAATCGCTACAGCTGGGGTCCTTGACTTGGGAGATGTGTGTTTTCTGTAATTAAGAGTTTCTGACGCGGTGATAGTGTATACATAAAATTTCAAAGTATAAAAGTACACACCATATGCTTCCTTAATCTGTATTGTGAAAAACGTGAAATCTATTCATTTTATATAAGCACATTTTTTTTAAGTTCAAACAAAATAGACTTGGGGCCATGCATGCTACAGGCTGTTTAGGGGAGCAATTCATTCTAAGGCAAGAGGGAGATTCCTAACTCAAACCTGGGTTACATGAACTCAAACCCAGGCTCTCTGACACGGGACGTGGGTACTGCAACCACTGTGCTAAAGGCCCGCCTCATCCTTATCACCTTCAGATGCTGGCATCCCACACGGGGGCCAACTCGTGTTCCTGTGGCTTCACCTTCCATCCAGCTCCCTGCTTGTGGCCTGGGAAAGCAGTGGAGGCTGGCTCAAGTCCTCGGGCCCCCGTACCCTTGCGAGAGACCCTGAAGAGGCTCTTGGCTCCTGGCTTTGGACAAGCCCAGATTCAGTCTTTTTGGGGAATGTATTTGGGGAATGAACCAGTGGGTAGATCTCTTTCTCTGCAAATCTTTCAAATAAAAAATAATAAATCTTTAAAAAAATTACTTAGTTGAAAGTGAGAATGTCAGAGAGAGAGGGAGACACACAGGAAAAGAGATCTTCCACCCACTGGTTCACTCCTCAAGCAGCCATAATACCCGGAGATGGGCCTGGCTGAGTCCAGGAGTTTCATCCTAGTTGCCTATGTGGGTAGCATGAGCCCAATCACTTGGACCACAGTCAGTTGCTTTCCCAGGTGCATTACAGGGAGTTACATTGGAAACAGAGCATCCAGGACTCAAATCAGTACTCTTGAGATGGGATTCTGGTGTCACGGGTGGTGGCTTAACTTGCAGTGCTACAACACTAGCCCCTAAAACCTCAACTCTTGATTCCAATCAAATGTATCTCTTACCCCATTACAGTTCCTTTCTGGTTCCAAAAGCACAAACGAATGCCACAATTTAAAAAAAAAAAAAAGCTCATTTTTTACAGCCTACAGTCAATCGGTGTTTGAAATCTGATGTTGTTTACAGGGAACAAAGAGAGGAAGCTCATGAGTAAAATGCTCCCTCCTACAAACTGGCGATTTCAACTAAATCCCTTGGCTTTTTCAGATCCTGAACCCTAGCTAACTGTTCTTAGGACTATGGTGAGAATAACCCAACAGATCTTTCTTCTGGTTGAAACGTTCATGTTTGAGAGAATCCTGAAACATCACATTCTACATAAATACCTGGGAAAAGCCAAGGAGGGAAAATTCAAGAACAACAGTGGCAGTGTTAGATCTAAGCATCTTTCTAAGAAGGACCTTTGACGTCTTTGACCTTGAAAGATGACTCAAGCCTGCCACCTGCTTCCTCTCCTTACCTTCTGTTCCCAGTCACCCAGCTGTCCATCCGTCCATCCATCCACCCACCCAGCCAGCCATTGGAAGGATGTGTCCTAGGTCAGCTAAGACAGACACAAAGAACAAGATGTCTGTGCGGTGTGCATTTTGAAGTTTCCGAGCTCAGCGAACCTGGGGAGTTGTCCCTATATGGGGTGCTGTGGGGCCAGCCAGCTGGCCAGCCCTATTTGGTTGTCAGGTAAAACACTGAGAAGCCCTGGCTGGGAGCCTGTGTTACTGCTCACGACTGTTCCATAACTCTACAAGCAGAATAAAACGCAAAAGCACCCAGAAGACAGGATTCCCCACTGCCCCAAGCTGGGCACACCCCTCCCTATGTCACCCTCCACCCGCCCACCCCACCCACAGCTGTGTCATTTCTATACCAAAGCATTGGGCACTAACCTGCTTTGCCCACTTCCCCTTTCCTCAGTGGTCCTTCAGCCTGGCACCCAGCTCTGAGATGAGGCCTGCTTAGCACCAGTGAAGCTCCCCACGTTCAAACCAACCCCGTTCTGCGTGGAGATGAGGGAATCAAAGTTAAAATCCAACCCGTCCGCATCCATGAGTTCACTGCGGATGATGGATTCCATGTCACATTCCAAGCTCCCATTGAACATGTCCAGGTCCAGGTCGCTGGGGAACTTCTCGTGGCCCATGACGGGCAGGGTGGTGCACGCTGAGTACGGGGAGGAGCCTGAGAGAGAGTCCGAGAGGGTTTGCATAGACTGGCTGGCGGGAGACTGGTGCTGGTGTTTGGCTGACCCGAGGCTGCCGGAGTCACTCAAGCCCATGCTACTGATGGGATTCGACAAGGCACGGCTGCCACCGAGAGCCCCCTGGCTTTGGTGCTGGTGGTGGAGCAAGTTCTGATTGGCCAAACTCCCCTGGCTAGGCTGGGCAGCGAAGGACATCATCGGATCATTGCGCAGCATCACGTTCCGGCGGGAATTCTGAGCGGACACAGCGGTGCTGGCCTGGGACATCAAGGGGTCTGACTGGGTCATCATGACATCGCTGTGGCTCAGCGAGTCTGAAGTGAGTAGATCTTGGAGTGTCTGGTTGCTGTAGTGCGACACAGAAGAGAAGGTGGCGGGCTTGTTCTCTTGGATGGTCTGCATGGGCGACTGGCGCAGGGAGTTAAGAGAGGAAGGCCCGAACACCGTGCCGTTGAAGGAGCTGGTCGGAGAGCCCAGGCTGGAGCTCTTGGTGGTGTATGGGAAGCTGGAGCTCCGTTGCATGTGCGTCCCAGGGGGCGACGCCTGGGAGGCTGGGAGAGTGATATTATCCAACAAGTCGTCCATGAGGTTGTCGGCCAGCCCATCGTTCAGGTTCATGTCAGTGAGCCGCGGCAGCTCCACGGTGCACGGCTTGCTCACTGAGGGTGACAGGCTGGCCGAGCTGCTGTACAGCATGGGGGAGAGCGGTGCGTCGTCATCCTGGACATCGTCCAGCTCTGTGCTAGCCAGGATGGGCGACAGGCGGCCGCTGACCGTGCTGGCGTTGGAATTGGTGCGTGAGCGGAAGTCCGTCCAGGCATCCAGCTCGTCGCTGCTGCGTGACGTGGGGCTGCCAGGCCACTTGGGCAGCTGGGAGGAGCTGTCATCAGCTGCCTCGGGTGCTGCCTGCAGAGCCGCCTTCTTCTTGGCGGCACGGCCTCGGCTCTTGGTATACTTGTTGCTGTTGTCCATGGAGACTGCCCGCCGTCGGGGTGCCTTCCCGCTTTTGCCCCCGTCCGGGTTGATGATCCACCACGAGCTCTTGCCAGTGCCCTCATTCTGTACCCGCATGAACCGGCTGTGCAGCGACAGATTGTGTCGGATGGAGTTCTGCATAGGGTGGGGAAGGAAGGAAAATGCAGAATATGAGCCCAGAACGGTCCAAAACTGAATACCTGGAAGAAACAGGTAAAGCGGACTCCCCAAGCAGACTCCTTGTTTGTGAGACCAACCTCAGAGGCTAAAGGCTTAAAAAAACAACTTAACTGAAACTGCAAAAACACCTGCATCACTTTCCTTGGTTTGGAATAAAATAGCAGGTTAAATGGAAGGCTTCCTAAGGCTGGCAGCAAGGCGTAATAGGCTAAGCTCCCACCTACAGTGCTGAGACATCCCACAGGGGTGCTGGTTTGTATCCTAGCTGCTCCACTTCCAATTCAGCTCCCTGCTGATGTGCCTGGGAAAGCAGTGAAAGATGACCCAAGTGCTTGGGTCCCCGCATCCAGGTAGGATACCCAGAAGAAGCTCCTGGCTTCGAGCCAGACCAGCTCCGGGTATTATAGCCATTTAAGGAGTGAACTAGTAGATGGAAGATCTCTCTTTCTCTCTATAGCCCTTTTGAAACAAACAAACAAACCTAAAGGCTTCATATGCAAGAGGAGGGGAGATGGTTTTAGCGACACAAGATGCTGGCAACATTTCAGCTCTGACACCGTTTGCCCACCTCTGGGCTTCCATGGTACTTTCTGCGCTTCCCAGCCTGAGGTTCACACCTGCAGTTTATTAGCACATCACCTCCTCCCTTCACTTTGCAAACATCCCCCCTGGCTCTCTAAGGTAATCTGTATCCTGGATGACTTTTTAGTTCTCTGATGCTCCCTGCCTTTGTGAAGACAAGGATGGCGGCCACCTTTCCTGAACCACTTCCAGGGGTTGAGAACAGGCATGAGTTTTACCCACCCTTTCTGTGGCTCCCTTTCCTCCTGCCAGCATTACACGCCTTAGTACGAGACACCCCGCAGACATAAGCCAAGAGTGACAGGGCTGGATTCACTGGGTTGATAAAGAGCAGACAAGTCTGCCACAGAGACTTATGCTCCCACTGCAAAGCACCATGAGCTAAACAGAGCAGCTTCCTCCCAGGGAACAGGGACCTGGGTAACTTCACAGGGGAGAGGCGTGACCAGCTGAGGCTGCCTCAGCCAGGCTGTCAGCGTCAGCACCTGCAGCAGCCAGCCTTGTGGATGGGCTGCACATACCGGTGTCATGACATGGTGAAAACTATACCCGACCTCTGTGGTCCTGCTTCCAACACCCACGGGCCCCCTTCTAATCATGAGGAAACCTTCAATGAAACAATGGTGGCAATTACTGATGTGGTATACAGATGAGTTCCCGGCCAGGGGGGAGATGAGGGTGGAGGATGGGCACCAAAAGAATCTTTAAGTTGCAAGTCCAGGAAATCTAACAAAGCCTGAATTTGACTGGCTTGTCCCTGGAGACAAATGTACCCCACTGTGAGAGGTTAACAACAGGGGGACATGGGAACTCCATAGCAGCTTTGCTACTCTGCTGTAAACCTAAAACCCTTCTAAAATAAAAGGTTTATTATTGGGGGCGGAGGAGAACAAATAGGGCAGAACACCCTCATAACGCTAACGACTGCACCTGTAAGCGTCCTCCTTCTGACATGGTGGGACACACCCATTGGGGAGGGATGACCCAGATTCAGCCCCGTCGCTGGCACTGACCAACCATGTGACCCTGCACAAATCGCTTATCTGTCTGCCACAGCTGCAGTGCCCGTCTTCATTCTGGCCGTAATCATCTCCCAGCCGCCCCTCCCCGCCGGGGATGATGTAAGGGCGATGGAAGATAATACACTTCTGGAGCCAGTCACGCTAGAAAGCCAGAGGGTTTCTACTTAGCTCTCATAAAGCACGGAGGCCGTGGTGGAAAGAACCCGCGGCCTGGGATGGGCAGCTCTAATGCCTCAAGTGCCTCATACGGCAGTGCAAAAAGAGGAGAGCTGATGCTGTTCTCCACATCTGGAACAGCACCTGCAGGCCAGATGAGGTTTTATTTATTGATTAAACATGAGCCATCCCAAGAGCTACCACACTTAAAAAATTGGCAATCACCAACTGTATTTATGTAGAAGATACAAAAACATGTGTTCTGCCAGAATGTTTTTAAAATACAGAAAGCCAGCAGGATTTTACCATTAGTAAATAACCCGAAATACTCCCAGAGTGTTACCATGCAAGAGCAGAATGCAGCCCACAATGGTGGGTAACATGCATTAGTACATGCGGGTCACAAGTCAAACTCTACAACTGCCATGAAGACACGTTTGAGGCAAGAACAGCGGCAACATGTTGAGTATCTGATGAAACAAACATCACTCAGGAGACTATATATTCCACTTCCCTTCTACTTTTATGGCATTTAAAAAGAATAATGACATCTCTACTAATGGTCCAAAAATCACAACTGGGTTGTTTTTTTTTTTAAGTAGCGGTGGGCGGCACTTGGCTTGGTGATTAACACTGGTGGAGATTCCCTGAATTGCTATATCAGAGCACCTGGGTTCAAATCCAGGCTCTGCTCCCAATTCTAATTTCCTTCTAATGCACACCTTGCAGGGGGCAGGGGGGAAGCAGGTGACAACTCAAATACTTTGGTCCTGGCCATCAGTGAGAGAGATCTGGATTGAGTTCCTGGCTCCTGGCTTCAGCCTGGCCTAACACCAGCCACCAGGGGCATTAGGGGAATGAAACCAGCAGGTGGACACTTTGCCTGGCGCTTGCTGCCTCTTGGATAAATAACTAATTAGAAAAATACTTTTTCCATGGAGTAGACATGAAGCATGCTCTTATCACACACTCTACAGCATCCAGCAAGCAAGCATCAGGTAGTTCTATCAAGATGATCTGAGATGTTGAGCAAAAACTTAAGCTTCTGGGTGAAAAAGCAAGCAGGTCTTTTTGCCATGTGGGGCAATAAGAAGTCCTCTCTTATCTTCCCATTCTGGGAAGGGTCCATATCAACATCCAGAATGGACAAGAAAGACCAGGTATAAACAATCAATTATATTTAGCCATATGTTCCTCTAAAAAGCATTTAGGGAATGCTATTTTTCTAGGAGTATGAATTCCAAACCAACTGAGAGAGAGAGAGGGAGAGAGAGAAATATTCTACATAAGGTTAAAATGACTCATGTGAATTTTCTGAGGTATTCCTAACTACAACAATGTATATGTATAATTTTGTACAACTGGCTAAAATCTGGAGACTGACTTTCAGAAACACTAACATTTCAAGGGCGTGTGGTCCAAGGCTGGGAAGGACACAAGGACTGCCCAAGCACCCAGTTCCCTAACTGCCAGTATGAGGCAGTGGGGGCCTCGCTGACAGCAGCATCTGCAGGGACAGTCCTCACAACACACCTTCAGTGCGTGTAGCAGCACCTGCACCTTACACACGAAGGCTCAGACTCAGGTGAACTACCTGAACAACAGGGTCCCTTAGCAGGCATCAACACAAACCCAAGTTGAAACTCTTTCCCAACTCTGCTAGGTGCTTTATCCATAGCCTCTCCAAGGGTCACTACCGAATTATTTGGAAGTCACCATTCATCTTGCTTGGCTTCCTTTAGTTAGGGCAACCCTCACAGCAGAGGATTAGGTATTGGAAAGAAGCTGCCTGAAGTATATAAAAACAAAAGGACTCCATGGAAAATTAACTAAGTGAGTAACGCACACAGGCAACTTAAGATGGTCAATGAAGGAGGCAATGTGGAGGCTTCCATGGCAGTCTGGCTCTAACACTTGCCTGCAACCCTGAGTAGGTCACCTCACCTCGGTCTCACTGTTCATCAAATGGGTCCCAAAACACTATATCTAGGTTCTCCAGGAAGATGAAGTGTGAAGCTCTGTGTGCAGCCCCGGAGTGCCATGCATAAAGGGCTGCCTGCCACAGCTGTTAGCAAGTGGCAGTGGTAGCATCACCATCATCCACTCATTGTCTTCCAGGTTCATGCACTTGAAGCCAGAAGGTGTGAGGGACACTTCCTTATGGGGAAGGATTGTTTTCAAAGGCTCTGGCATGTGCTTTGCCAGTGAAGAGTGGTGGGTCCCTTCTCAACCATCATGACCCTCCTCTGTGTACCTCGGTCCCTTCTCCCTCACTGTTTGCCTTGTGGAGACCATCCATTAACCCATACACCAGCTACAAGTGCCTCCCTGGGAACACGGGGAGGTTCCGTCTGGAAACAACATGTGGTATCAATTTATCTTTCTCAGCAACAAGCAATCTACTCACTTTAAAATTTTTTTAAAAATTGTGCAATTTCACTCTTAAAAGCCCCCCCCCCCCCCGCTTTTAAAGGAAAAAAACAAAGGCAACAATTTCTCTTCTCACTCTTTTGTTTTCTTCCCCAAGCAGCAGCTGAAGGAGCCATAACTGGCAGTTCAGGAGGCAGCCCACCACTGCCTACTGGGCTCTCTCCAGCACCTCTGGGGGACTTCAGAAAGATGCGCCACACAGATCTTCTTTCACACAACAGTGCTTGTCCACCTGGGGTCCTGGACCAGGCAGAGTTCCAAGTGTGTCTCACTGCTGGACTTGTGGGTGCTGGCAACTCAGAGGCAGGCAGTTGAATGTCTGAATTCTTACACAGGCACCAGAGGTCATGTGACCAGCCCAGTGGAAATCACTGGAGTCTGTGGGATACAGCAGAGGGGTATAGAGAAATGGTTTCTTGGCAGGTCCTGGGCAGAGGCCTCCACCACAAAGCTGGAGTTTGATCTCACTTCAATAGTTCTTCACCCAGCTGCCCATCACGATCACCCGTGGAGACTTTATACTCACCCTACTACTCCCAAGCTCGCAATTCAACTGGTGGAAGGCCTGAGTACAGGCACTTTTGTTGTCAGGCTCCCCGGATTATCCTAGTTTGTAAAGAGGGCCCAGAACCACGTGGGGTTCCACGCACAGAGAATGATTTCCAGTCTTCCCAATTCTAGTGGCACGTCACAGTCAATGTTTCCTCTTTCCAATCCAAGTTTCCACCACGTGGAAGCCAAGGGTGGGAACTGGGCTCACGGATGAAAGCTGTGATCCCTCTGTCCTGGGTGGCACGGGAACTCAGATGATTGAGGGCCAGACCTGTTTTTTTTTTTCTGGTAAAGTGACAATGCAGGGGAAGGGCTCCCTGACCTTATGCTGCCCTCGGTCACCTGCCCCCACCCTGTGATGCTTCTCTACACGGCACGCGTGGGCACGGGCAAGGGAAGACACAGACTCTCCCAAGAGCAGGCACTGAGCCAGGCTGAGGAGGGAGGCTGAGGTGACAGCCTCTGACCCCTGAGAAGTTTCTCAAATATTGTTGCAGCCTGCTTTCTAGCTGTCCACTGCCTTCTAGGTTTGATCTGCTTTGGGACTGACATGCCACTCAGAAGTACAGAAAGTGTGACGGCATGAAACAGACTTGTAGTCAGAAACCTTGTTCCTTCGTACGTAATACTGCCTACAATGGCAAAAACAAAGACATGCCAAGGCTTTCAGATGGCAAAGAAAAATATAAATAAACTGTCACACAACTGCACAGCCAACCCTGACGTGTGAGACGAGTTCCAGTCTAGCTTGTCTAAAAGTCTTGAAAGGTTAAACTCTTAGGGGACTTATTATTATTTTTTTAAATGGGGACGATGCTGTTAAAATAAATATTGTCAGGAAGTTGGATGAAATTTCCAGCTAGAAATAAAGATTTCCCGTAACATTTGCTGACAACAATTCTCTACCCACGCACAGTTCGCTTCTGGAAGCTAAACATTGAGAGTTTTCATGCACTAAGGAGGGAAGTGACAGGTTCTGAGCCCTCGTGAGGAGGAATGAAATACCAATCATGAAAGAGAATCCAGTGTCCAAACAATCCTTGCCTTTCTGAGAGGGAGGGGGTGCTGAGCAGCTTTCCCTACATCCCCCCCCCAGGAGAAATTCCAGATGGCCAAAAAAAAAAAAATCTCTTACGCAGTACACACACAGTGCATACACAGCACTCAAAACCCACGGTAGGGCTGCCCTGCCACCTCACTAGGTTTTCTCATTTTCATCCCTCCCAGCAATTTTCTTTTCCAGCTCTTCCACAGCTGTTTCTGCTCTTGGAGGACAGCAGGGAACATTCCATTCCTCACAGCCAAACCTGCGCTTCCGGCACACACAGAACTCTGGCAGCCCAGCAGCCTCTGCCCACAGCCTCTCCCTGCAGGCAGGCCCCCGGACGATGGCCATGCCTGGCCCACTCCCATCCATTTCACCAAGCTTCCCCTGGCCCATCACACAGTGTTTCCTTTCCTGTGAAGGCATCTGGGCAAACGCCTGCTACTGAAATTCCCTTCCGAGATCACACACTTGGCCGCCTCCCCTCCACCCCGACCGGATGCCTCAAAGAGTTAAGAAAGCCGTGCAGTTACAGAACCTTGAAAGGGACTCTGCAAAGAACAGAAATAGTTTTAACTGCCAATGTGATCTTCACCTTGACTTTAAAAGGGGGGTGGGGGAGTACCCTTCTTTCCACTTGGAAAACTTAACTGCATATGCAGATGGGGAGAAAATCCAAGTGGATCCTTGGAAACACACAGCTGAATTCAGGAACACAGGCAAGAGTTGACGATCATTTTCAGGACATGAGAAAAGCACCTGGGGCAGGAACTTCAGTAAACATAAGAAAAAATGAAAACAAAACAAAAAACCAGGACTCAGTAAAAAACAGGGAAGGAGGGCTGTGACAGTCTCCTGTGCTGTGAAAGGATAATCCTCTTTACAGTGACAGAGTTACAGGGTCACAACACAGTCAACGTGGCCACACAGCTGAGACAACTCAGCTCCTGGGGCTCTGCGGTGTGAAAGTTACCTAGACAGGTAACATTAGCCCCCACCAGCCCACACGGAAGGGATCAAGTAGGAAATGCTTATGTCACTTGTCTGTCTTGTTTTACAACCTGAAGAACAGAAGCTTGTCTCCTAGGCACATATCTGAGCTCTTTAAAAACCAATGTCTTACAGCTTTTGCACCCTACTTGGGGCCTGGGACATAAAAGATGCTCAAAAAAAGTTTCTGTGAGATTGCTACTATTGTGCAGCAGCATAGACCACCACCTGCAGTGACGGCATCCCATCCGGAGACAGATTCAAGTCAGCTTTATTCTGCTTCACTTTTGACCCAACTCTACTAATACACCTGGGCGAGCGGTGGTAGCTGTCCCAACTGCCTGGGTCTCTTCACCCATGTGGGAGACTCAGATGAAGCTCCTGGCTTTGGCCTGGCCCAGGCCTAGCCATGAAGTCCATTTGGGGAGTGAATCAGCAGATGGAAGCTCTGTGTGCGTACCTTTCAAATAAATAAATTATATCATTAATATTTATTTTGTTTAATGAATTAGTGGGAGGGAGAGAGAGGATAGCAGCTACAAAATAGACCCAAGTTATACTTTTAAGAAGAGGTGTAAGAACAATCTTCACCTGCATGGAGAGGTCAGTTTCCTCTGTGTCATCTTAAGCAGCGCTGAGGTTGCTTCAGAGTTGACAGGAGGCTCTGTGGTACAGCTAGTCAAGCTGCTGTGTGGGGTGCCTACATCTCACACAGGAGCACTGTCCAGGCTGGGGTCCTGCCTGGGGTGCCTACATCCCACACAGGAGCACTGTCCGGGCTGGGGTCCTGGCTACCTTTCTTCAGATCCAGCTTCCTGCCAATCACCCAGAAGGCAGTGGATGATGGCTCAGAGCACTTAGGCCTCTGGCACTGCCACCACATGGGGAGAATTGGGCTCCTGGCTTGGATCTGGCACTGCAGATGTTTGGGGAATGAACTAGCGGATAGCAGATAGTAGATCTGTTTCTGTCCTATCTCTCTGCCTTTCAAACTTTAAAAAGAAAGGAAGAAAGGAAGAAAAGAGGAACGAAAGGAAACTAAGGAAAGGAAGGGAAAGGGAAGGAAAGGAAAGGAAAGGAAAGAAGGAAGAAAGAAAGAAAGAAAGAAAGATTGATTAATCTCACTCTGCGCTCTGCGCATTAACCTGTTATGTAACCAAACTTCCTAAATCAACATCTATGTATTTTAGCAAGTGGGCTTAGGGTTCTCTGTGATAAGAAACTGTTAAGATGCAGCCAAACCTGTTGGCAGAAGTGGTTTCTGATCTATCCAGGATGGAAAGCTGACCTCCTACTTGTCTTGGAGTGCCATGTGGCTCCCAATAATTGGGAATAAGGTTGGCTCAGAGTACTCAGCAGGTCGCTCAAAACCAAAGAAAACCGACCCTGATTGCACAGCTTCTCTGGGTGGACACCCAGGGAGCAGGGGTACTCCATCTGAAGGAAATTAGCACTGTTTGGTACCTACGAGGGGGCATGGCCGCATGTGCAGCACACTTAATCTGACTTTATTTTCACAATGAGTCTGTCATGGAAAGACACAGTGCAGAATGGCCAAACAGGGTAACTAAAAAAGTGAGGGTCTTGCCACAGTACCACGTATGTTTCGCGCGGATGTCATTGAACTGGTTGAGGGAGTAGGCACCTCTAGCTGAGGAAGTCCTAATGACGACAGTATCTTGTTCTGCATGTGGGTTTGTGTTCTGGGATTATGAGTAGGAAAGAGAAAAGCGGGGAGGGGAAGGGCAAGCCATGAGGCAGGCTCCGTTAGGACGAGATCCACTCCTGTGCTCAACCTCTCATTTCAGAAATGCCACCCTTTGCTCAGAGGGGTCATTCCTGGTGAACCCGAGCCTGACCTGGGATCCTAGCTCCGTTGGGAATGTCCAGACGTGACTATGGAAACTGATGTGTCCAGGCACATCACTTGGTGGCACATCTGCTGGCTCCTGTGCTCAGCGGGGTCCCGGGCACTGAGTTGTGGCGCAGCACATGGCCGGGCCTGACAGGCCTCTGTAGGCTTAGTCTCAAACAGCTGACACCATGCAATGGATCCTCCAGTTTGGAGTCATCAGACAGATGTCTGTGAGTGCCTGGACCTTGCTATTACGAGGCTTTAATCTGAAACAGGGACTCAGTTCCATACTATTTAAAACATGTAATTAGTTTATTATTGAGCCAGAATGGATTAGCTTGCTTTAAAACTATGCGGATCTTAAAATATGAAGCCTTTTTGCCTGCCAACTGACAACATGATCAGGAGGCTTCTGTTTAACCTCAACCGAAAACTCTGGGAGAAAACTGCTTTCAGGCTGCATATGCATGCTGTGTTATTATTTGTCTTCTGGCATTGAAACCTGCAGAGGCAGACATCGCTGACACTGCAAGCACGCTGGAGGGATGGGTGTGGAGGTGCTGAGTGGGTGCAGCAGACAGCTTCAGCGTTTGACATCTGAAAGCCGGGAAAATGGGCTTTTTCTGTTTTTAGTTTACAATTCCTTCCTTCACAGGAAACTCGCTGGCTTTAGCATCACCCATACACACACAATCACTTCCAGCCCTTGGAGAGGTTAATGGCTCAGAAAATCCGTTTTTCTCCCTTCCTAGGCTATTTAAAGAGCAATCAATTTCCTTTGGGTAGCTCTGAAATATGCCAGTGCGTGGGCACAGTTAAACAGCTACCCACAGGCCCACACCCTGGAAAGAGTGGGCTGGATGGAGACAACGCTTTTTGGCGAGGGGAAGGAAAAGTTTGGGCTGGTATTTACAAGACAGACAAGTGTGCATGCAGCTGGAAGTGGGCCATCTTCCAAATGCTAGTGTTAATGATCTTAACAGTCATCATAAATCAAGGTGTTGCTGGTGAAAGAAATCAGAGTAAATAAATGCTACATCCTAGGGTATCTCTTGGTGACTGCGGCACACACCACAACCAGCAGGCTTTTTTTTTTACGGGAATAAAAAGAACAACACAGCCGATTCTACAAAATTCCTGAGGCCAACTCTCTGTCCCCTCTCCACTCCTCTGAAATTCAACGAATGATCTGCTTCTCAAACGGCCTTCTTCTCCCCAGAACCTTATCTGCATGTGCAGGATTTCACTGTACTGGTTTTGCAAGATTTTTTTTCTTCTTGTTTAAAAACCACAAGATGCAGAAGTGGCTGATGGCCAATAGAATGATATTGCTAAATGCAAAGTGAGCCAGCCATGTATTCTAGGATGCTCCTGGGTGCCAGTTACGCACTGAGGTGAGCATCAGAACTCAAAGACCATACCAAATGATCCAATCAGGAGAAGACTGAGGAATGAGGCACTCATTCCCTTCTCCTGGAAAAGCACCCCCCTGAGCCATTCAGACACTCCTGCAATTTTAACTTGAGATCTAGGTTGCTCCTCTATTGGGCATGTTCGTATGAGAGCCACTCCCTAAAGTGTGGCAAACAAGGTGAATTAGATACACACAGGGTGCAGGACTGCTGTCCCACAGGTCAGAACAAGAATGCATACTCTAGCATTAATGTGTACGAAGCTCTTATCTACTTCATATAAGCTTGAGAGCACTTAAGAAACAGGAAATGTCAGGATCACCTGGAAGGCTGGAGGGATGACACTGACTGGTCAGGAGAGTCACATGAGATAAAGAGTTGAACATACAGAAGAAATGGAAAAATGACTGTTAACACCGGGAGCTTCAAAGGCTAAAGGAAACAAGGGGCAGTTCTTCCAGAGCACAGAAGGGTTGAAGGAGAGGCCAGAGTATGAGGAGGGTGAAGGAAGGGCCCACTCCTCCAGCAGCAGGTGTTACTGAGCTCGAGGCTTGCTGGTCTCCACACCTGCCAGTTGTCTCAGGCCAGACCTGGGTAGGCAGGACTCCTGGTCTTGTACCACCCTCCTTGGCTGAGTCTGATCCTGTAGCGTTAACCCTTAAAGTCTTCTCCCTCAGCTTTCTGGAGCTCATTATCTCATTTTTAAAGATCCCAGGAAGTGCTTCTTAGATTGATTCATTGGCTAACAGGAGATATGTATGGGGTGACAGCAGAATTATAGATTCAGTATTAAATCTTTGCCTAAATGAACGACTGGACATATGGGGGTGGCAGGTATGGGGTGGGGAAGAGTGGCAATGAGATTCATCCTTTCACATCAAGACAAAGCAGGAAGAAGAACACAGGGACTGGTGTTGCTGGGCCATTTTCAGGTTCAAAGGTCCCTTGAAGCCACACATGTCCAGCCATTTGAGGCATCTTGTGGACAGGACATGACTCCCATATCATTAGCTGCTTCTTCACAAACAAGTCCATCAGGTTCTTTCAAACAGCTCTGACCTTTGCAAGCTAAGTTATGATGCTAATCTGAAGACAGAGAGGGAAGTAGGGTTTGGGTAGGGAGGTATCAGCTTCTTACGATGGTAACAAATGCACATTGGGAGATGATTTTCTAAGGGGGCTCTTAGCGTTCTGTGCACCTTGCAGGCAAAGCACAGGTGGTCCTTTGATGAAGACAATTTTCTGAGCCTGTTAGTACTGGCAGAGTGAACGGCCCCGGCAAGACAGAGTCTCCCTCCCACAACTGAGGAAGCGTGTCTGCACAACCCTCTTGCTACAGGTGTGAGCATCAACCCGGGCCCCCATGTGTCACCCCTGTGGAGCCAGGGGGTAAGAAGGGAACCGCTGGAAGCCAGGTTGTTAATCATACTGTTGCTGGTCAGGCCCCTGCCCCAGGAGACTCACTGGGAGCAGGGTCCAATCTCAGACCCTGTTAAAATTTCCTCAACTGTAAAACACGAAACTGGGCAGCAACTCTCTGGCCAAGCTTCTTCTCTGTCCCTTCGTGAGAAAGAATACACAAGGTAACAAGAGAGGCAGACAGACGCAGCCCTAGCTCTGGGATTTTCAGCCTAGCTCTGAGAAGGATCCTTAAGACTTTATGATGATAAGCCTTAACAAAGTGGTGTGTGTGTGTGTGTGTGTGTGTGTGAGAGAGAGAGAGAGAGAGAGAGAGACAGAGACAGAGAGAGAGAGAGAAGAGAGAGAGAGAGAGAGAATGAGAGAAAATGAGTTGGGGGTGAAGAGGTTGGTACCCCAGACTGTCCCTCCCCTGTCCCTCATCCCTCTGCCAAGTTCCATCAGCTTTGGTCACCACCTGTTTCCCATCTGGCTTAGTGTGGCATGTCATCTATTTGCCAAGAACAGAGCTGGGTGAGCAGTATGAGTAAGCTCACTTCTTCTCACCTACCTCTTCCATTACAAACTATCATGGGTCACCTTCTATACCGGCACTCCCTACCTCCCCCAGCCGTGTCAGTCAACGTAACATCAGTCTTGTTTCTGCAGGGTCCAGATCTCCATCAGGGAGCCATCGCACAGGGAAAGAATCATCGCACAGCCTTTACATGGCTGACCTCAGTCTAACCGTGGTAGAAATCCTTTAGGTCTTGGCCCTCACCACAGTTGAACATTCCCATGTTTATAGAAACCTAAAACTCCATTCTCTTTCCATTTTGGCACTTCTACATAGATTTCCTTTATTCTCCTGTCAGTATTTAGCAAGTTTAGCCCCACAAGGGGGGAAATGGGCCAGGCAGTTCCCTAGACTGACAGCCAACACATACAATCCACACTTCTTCTATACTCTCCATGTTTCCAGAAGAAGAGAGTTAATTTTTTCGCTTACTGTGAACCAGGAGCCTCTGCCATGAAACATAAAAACCCTGTGTGATTCCACGTGCCATTGTCTTGACTACCAACTTCAGCCAGACATGTTCTGGGGCAGAGGAAACCAGTGTTTTTCCTCCCCTTTCCTCTTGGATAACCTACTTCCATTTTGGCCAAAGGGACATATTTACTATGGTGTTCGCAGGCAGCTACACGTCCAAAGCCTCCGGAATGACACTGGATTGTTGCCACACGGTCACATAATGTGCTCTTTGAGAAATAATTATCAATTAGAAGGCTATAAAATGGGCCAGTGGTTCCACTCTGCTCACACTGTGCGGTTTTTTTGGCCACTGAACACAACAAGCTTTCTTGGGTTGCTCCACACATCAATCAGAAAATTATATTAATTTACTGTGATGTTATTTGTGAACATGCATGGAAAAGAATGCAGACTTCAGGGATAAATTGGGGTCAACATGCTTCACTTTGGCAGCAGGACACGGGCCAGGCACGGTGGGTATAAGCACCATTCAGGGACCCCAGCCTGGGCTGGCTGGCAAGGGCTGTAGAAACCAGGAGCTCAGAGTCACAACTTGCAAGTGAGCAACTCCCAGTGCTTGCAGCCCCGGGTTGTTGCCAAAAGAATCTGGCAAAAGCCATTGTTTAAAAAAAAAAAAGTTTAAGTTAAATTGGAATGTTCCTACTCAGTAGCTTTTAATTTGCTTATCTACATCTATAGATGAGACTAAATCTGGACAGAAAAGTAAGGGGTAAAATTGATATTACCACTTGCACAATTAAAGTCCTGAGGCTTTGGGCCTGGCATGGTAACCAGAACGGTTAAAGTCCCTGCCTTGCACATGCTGGGATCCCATGTGGCGCTGGTTCTAATCCTGGAGATCCTGCTTTCCATTTAGCTCCCTGCTTATGGTCTGGGAAAGCAGTCCAGGACAGTCCAAAGCCTTGGGACCCTGCACCTGCATGGGAGATCTGGAAGAAGCTCCTGGCTCCTGGCTTTGGATTGGCTCAGCTCCGGCCATTGCGGCTGCTTGAGAGTGAATCATTGGAGGGAAGATCCTCCTCTCAGTCTTTCCTCTCTGTACATGTGGCTTTTCCAATAAAAATAAATAAATCTTAAAAAAAAAAAAAAGTCCTGAGGCTTTTCTTTACTCCTACCTGAAAAAGTATTTCTTGGGAGGGGAAAGGTAGATCAAATATGGAAAACTCACATACATGATCATGTATAAAGAAAACAGGGAATAATTAGACAGCCAGGAAAGCATAATTCCTTGTCTCTTTGTTGCTTTTAGTTACGTTTCTATGTTCCCACTATTGGTTCATTCCCCAAATGCCTGCAACAGCCCAGGTTGGGCCAGGTTGAAGCTAGGGGTCTGGAACTCCATCTAGCTCTCTCTCTTTCTGTGAGTGCTAGAAACCCAAGCCCGTGAGCCATCCTCTCTGCCTTCCTAGGCACAGAAACAGCAAGCTAAACTGGAAATGCAGTAGCTGGGACTTAAATAGGCACACTGACACGGGATGTGGGCAGCCTAGTGGTGGCTTCAGATGCTGTGCCACAATGTCTGTACCCCTTAAGTATTTCTTACAGCGGTATAACTAACTACTCCAGACATCTTGGATGTGAGGACAAGGCACTATCAAATTTGGGATTGCTGCCAACTTAATCTTATCCGACAGATCCAACAATTTTATTTTTAGGAACTGATCTTAACCATTACACCCATTCACTTGCATTATTTGTGTGCCTTCTCTCTCCTGCATATATTACACCTATAACAAAAATGTTTACTGATAACCTTCCAAGTATTGCTAATTCTAATCAGACTGCTCTGAACACATTCAGATACAATGCACGAGAAACACACAACAAGACAGGCCCCCACATGCTTTCCTTCCTCCTTCTAGGTGCCATGCCTCACCCTCATCAGGCCCCTATAAAGAGCTTTACAATGAAGGACCATGCCCACACTGGACACTCTGCTCCTCCAATGTCTCCAGCTAGCAGGGCAGGCTTTTGTCCTCCTGGCCCCCAAGCTGAGCAAGTTCTGATATGGAGGCCAGGATGGGCATGTTTTCAGGTAAAGAGGTTGTGCTAGGACAAGAGTCTTAATACTTATTTTGGCTCAACTTGGCTCAACAGGAAAAGCAGCACTCTCCAGACAAGACAATGGATCACTAGGAAGACCATTTGGATGCTTTCACTTCCGACTGGGAATTAATTTTGTAGTACAAAGATGTATGCTGTTCCTACCAATCATGAGAATTATGTCTGAGCCACTGCCTTGGTAGGAATTTTCATGTTAACTATCAGAAAGTAACACCTGTGGTCAAGGGGCACAGAATATCTAAAATGTACCACGACATGTGAACTTGAACAAAGGCATGTGCTCTTCTTGGGAGAAGCATGAAACGGGCAGGAAAGGCAGTCTCCCTTCAAGTCCTAAGCATCAAATCCTAAGAATAAAAATGCCTTCCACTAAGAAAATGAGTCTAGTAGCATACATTCTGGGATGATTAACAGTAACATCTTTTCTTTCATTCTTCTCAATTTAAAGAGAAAAAGGTTTTAAAGTAACTACCCAAACAGAGAAGGAGAGGAAGAGGGAGAGAATGGGGGAATTGAGAAAGGAGGAGGGTGCAGAGAGAAATAGAAAAGAGGGAGAGGGAAGATGAGAGAGAGAGAGAGAGAGAGAGAGAGAGAGGGAGAGAGAAACTGATCCATTTCCCAAATGCCCACAACAGCCAGGGCTGGACTAGGCTTACACAGTCTAAAACTCCGTCCCAACATCCAGGTCTGGGTAGCAGGAATGGATTCAGCTCCTTGAGCCATCACCTCCTGCCTCCTCAGATGGTGTATCTTAGCAGGAAGCTGGATAGGAAGCTGAGTAGCTGAGACACAAATCACACTTTCTAATATGGGTTGCGGGCATTGCAAGACACGACATGATTGCTGTGCCAGATACCCACACCAGCAACAATTTTTTTTTAACTCTCACAGAAAGAAATTATAGTCACATTCTCCAAAGTGAACTTGCAAAAATTATTAAATAATTAAAGAAATCTGTCCATAAAGCAATTGCAATATCTGAATAACAAATACTACAGACCAAAAACATTTTTTTCTTATAACAGTACCTACCATACGTGTCTTAGTTTCTCACGTCTGTACACTGGATATTGAAGACTTAGAGCAGCCTTATAAATACTCAATTCTGCTTTCTGATTCTATCCAATTTTAAGGGACACTGAGAAAATGGCCCAGAGTGTGAAGATGGGGCCATCTCTGGGGGATCAGAAGTTGGCGCAATTCCAAGAAGTAAGTTGCCTGCTCTTTCTGTACTTCTAAGTGATTCAAACAGTTTGAGGTGTACAGAGCAATTTAACATTTAGAAAAGACATCTATAGGTACTGATCACCCAAGTTTCAACCTCACTATGTTAATATGTACTTTTCAGGGAGAGTTGGTCCACATTTGGTTTATTCAGATGAAATACAGAAGGTGCCTGAGATGGAAAGGGGGTGGGGGTTGGGTGCTGTTAGTTAAATCCAGGAGCCAAAGCCCAACTGTCTGAAGCAGGGTCCAGCACCACCTGCTCCTTTCTGAAGGTCCATGGTCTCCCTGCCACTTGGGGCTTCTGCACCAGGGTGAGTCAGGGCTTCTCATCCCGTGGAATGCTTTGTGAGAACAGAGCAAAGTAAAATTAAAAAACAAACAAAACCAGAGGTCTCACTTGGCTTTTTCTCCCACTTGTGACTAACAAACCAAACTCCTGGCTTAATTTACAACACTATGTACTTTAAGTACCTGGAGATGAAATCTTCCATTGAAAGTCAAAAAAAGCTAACACTTGAGTAGTGTGGCGACCCACAGAGCTCTTGTTTCCTTCCCAGGGGGTGGAGGTGGAGGGAATCCCATGGAAAGGATAATGCTTTGCATGTGGGAGAAAGCGCCACATGTGCCTGTGTGACGCAGGGACTGAAGGACGAGGCTGACCCAGCATTGGCAGACCAGAGAAAACAACGGTCCCCGGCTTCAGGCATGAGGCAGAAAGCCCAGTTCCTGGGGTTCTCCTTTTTCTTGGTCTATTAACCTGAAAGATCTCCTGTTTCAGAGCTTGACGTCCAGCAAGAGCCCAGCCTCCCAGCTAAGAGCTGATGCAGCAGCAGGTGAGGTCACGGCTCATGGAAATGGACACCCAGACACTGCTGGCAAGCACACAGGGCCACTTTTCAGGGTCTTGTCTTGTAGTATATCTCAAGTGCAGGACTTGAGGAACAAATTGGAGGCTAAGAGAAATCACCATTCACTCTTTCTGAAGGCCTTGGACTTGTAAGAGCACTAAGTCATCTTTAAAAACAACCAGGTGCACGGGTCCCAGTGGTTTTCATCAGTAATGACCCATACTTGTAGAGAACAAATCAAGGTAAAAAGGTACACCTTCCACAACATGACACTTTGGCCAAGGCCGCTGTTTGGCCTCAAGGTATTCTGAGGAGGGTCAGAGTGGTGAGAGGGGTTACTTTTGCCACCAGCTGAACAGAACCCTAAAACATCTAATGTGACCTACTAGCTCAAACCTGCCATGGCAGACATGGGCACACAGGGGTCAGAGATCTGAGACCACCGAGACGGGGTACACTCCTCAAGCCCTAGGTGGATTCTTTTCTGGATCCTGCTTGTTTTTAAACGTGGCATTCAGTGGCAAAATCCTTCTCTCGGGATCAAAGTGGCAATGGGTTGCAGAGGAAGGTGAAAAGGCCCCAAGCCTCCTCCTTCCCATCCCCATCTTTAGTTAGGGCTTGACATCTGCAAGTGGGGCAGGACATCAACGAAAATGTGGAAAACAGGGTGAAAAGCCGCTCAGCTTCCACTCTGAACTTAACATTCTTGACATTTTGATACTTTTCAAATTTCTGCATTTCCCCCTTTTGTTTCACAAATTGGAAAATACAATTTTCTGTCCTGCTTTACTAATCTGATGTTGCACATATATTTGCCTAACGCATTAAATTTGTACTAAACACCCGTGACAGCTTCAAGATGCTATTTTTGGATAGAGGACTACACCTCCTGAAAGGTGAACATGAGCACCACTCAATTGGAAGAGAAGAGTTTTAATGGGATAATATTAGCTATAGGAGAGCAGAGGAAAAGGAAGAGAGGCAAAGATGAGGACCCCAACATGGAGAAAATGTAGGGGACACTCCAGGAACTCTTGGTGTAAAACTGAGAGGCCTGAACCACAACTCTAAAAAAAGGAGCTCTTTCTGGTCTTTGTCGGGGATCAGGTGTGTGTGATAACACCATCCTGGCCTCAGTCACCTTGCAGCATTTTTCTATATACATCCATGAAAATATTACTGATCAGCTCTGCCTACCCACCATGCCGGAGGCAGAAACACGGCTGGATTTAGACACCTGAGAATCCTTCACAGGATCCACATGGGCCAGGCCTGGGCTTGGGTGGGAGGAGCTAATCTCTGGTTCTCTGACTTGGGGTTCTGTAAGCAGACTCACTGGACCGGAGGCGGGGGGAGGGGAAGGGGCAGCTAAAAAAAATCCCTGATTCACATATGCATGTGGATCTCATAAAGCTTACACATAAATTGATTTTTTTTTTTTGTCCCAAAGAGATTACACCTCTTCCTTTTCTGCTGGTGCAAAACTAGTCAGACAATTAGGGCATTTTCTAAATGAAGTCACAGAAAAACTGTTTGTAACAGGTGCGTTCCTTCAAGACCTCAGCTTTTCTTATGTGTTGCTGGCTTTGGGGAAAACTTTCTTAAAAGAAGACAAAGTAGTTAACTAGAATAAAGGACCAAAGGCCTCCTGTCACAGCCCAGAAAGCCCCTCACCCTACAGAAGTCCGTCTTTTCTACCTTCCCTGCTCCTTCACCCCAAACGTGAGGTTGTGGGGAGCCTGCTTTGGAGTTCAGGTGGTTCAGCCTGGAAGCAGAAACTCCTGTCACCTGGGTGCCAACAACTTCCAAGTCCTTTCCAAGGATGCAAATTCTGTCTGGACTGGCAAAGCATAGAGCCAGTTCCTCTCACAGCACCTGCTGATCTGGGTGGAGTCTCACCTGGCATGTACTAAAAGAAGAGGCCTCCATGGATGGTGAATTCACTCCAATCCTCATCCCCACCAGCTCCCAGAATACAGCCCAGTGTGCCTCCATCTCTAACTGAATTCAGAGGCTGCTTCTAGGATGCCCAGTGCTGAAAGGGCTGGGCTAGCCTAGTCACCTGCTCCCTCAGAATCTTGTTCACCAGCATGCCACAGCGCTGAAAAGGCAGGTCTCCGAGATGCCTGCTTGTCTGACTCCTGCATCCCCACCCTGACTCCATGGACTCAGCACAGGGCTTGTTTGTAGAAGATATAACCCATGAGATTAAATTAGCTCTTTCGAGTGAGTGTATGAAGCACAGCCCTTAGAACCATGTATTCTCAGGCATCCCAGCTAAGTCACAGGAAGTGCTTTTGGACAGGGAGCACTCTAATGCCAAGAGGCTCTTACTCGGGACACCTTAGAAAACAGTAGTAAACCAGAAACAATCACAGCAAACATCACCCAAAGCTCAACTTTAACACATCTCGATATTTCGTCGTGGCTATTTGAAACACACATTTTAAATGAAACCACTGCTGATATGGATGAACACACCCTTTGTACCCATTCTTCGCACATTTCTTCCACTTCCCTCCCAGTTAACATCTCTCCTAAATTTCACACTTTTTATTACAAGAATTATACTTGGATACACAGTACTGATGATTGTATGTACTTAAAACTTTATATAAATGGCATCACATTATCCATACTGTTAAACAACTTGCATTTTTGGCTTAACTGAAAATAATATCCATTTTTCCTAGAAAGTTTCAAACACCTGCAAAAGTAGCAAGAAGCTGGAGGTAAGTCCTGAGGGATTCACCGACGTCCATCCTCCTGATGAAACTCAAGATTCTTCTCTGACAGATTCTCACATCCATTCCCAACCTCCTCATCACCCTCCTGGCTCAGAAACAAGCCCCAAACCTGCCAAACTGCTAACAGTCTGGTTTCTGTTGCAGCAGGACTGCTCTCAGCTTCAGAGAAAATCTGAGGCTGAAAGAAAAAAAAGTCTACACGCAGCAGCACCCCAACCACCTGTAGAACTACAGCTCCACTCAGCAGCAGGTGGACACAGCAGGGCAGTGTCCGCCAGGGTCCCCTGGGTCTGAGCGTCTCCTTTTCCAAGGCTCTGGGGCAGGGAAGAAGCCGCCTTTAGCTCAGCCGTGAGTTCTCCTTTGGCCACCTAGACAGAAGCCCTGCCCCCGCTCTCTTTCACACACCTGGACACCATCTTCAAGTCTGCACATACATGTGTACAGCAGCTGCTAATGCTTATAACAAGTGCTTCCTTTGTGGCCAGGCGCGGGGCGGGGGGAGAAAGAGAGAAAGAAAGAGAGAAAGGGAGAGAGCGAGAGAGCAAGAGAGAGAGGGAGAGAGAGAGAGAGAGAGTGTCTCATGCTGCACTCTTGATTCATTTTACAGATGAGGAAACTCTAAGGCCCAGCCAGGGTGGGTGAATGGCAGCCTAGGAGGAAGGGGCTGAGAAGGGTGCCTGATAAGGCTGCACAGGGAGAAGGCAGCTCCCTCCTCAAGCAGCAGCGACAGGAGACCACCAAGATTAAGCAGAGCCTATGACACTCTAGAAGGCATATTCCTTTGTCCCCTAACTCCCACCTGATAAAAAAAACAACCCCTCACGTCCCCTGGGCACCACTTCCCTGGCCCACTGTTCACTGGATCAGTGAATCTCGCCTGAGAGCACTCCCACCGTTTTGTTTTAAGCTGAACTTTATTCTGTGCGGATTTCTGGTTCTAAACATGAACTTGAGCAATACAGAAACCATGGCATAAGAGTTCGATAGTTCCGCCAACTGCACTCTGAAGGACTCACTGAATTTAGGTGGACCTGCATTCAGTTACGCTGCCACCTTAACCAAAAAGACCAGTTCCAGTGTGATGTGCAGAAGCCGCATCATTGTTGCAAGTCTGGAGGCCATTCCGGCCCAGCCTGCCAAGTCTGTGATAGAAATGTGAGAAACTGAGCTGCACTAAAGGCGGTCTGTGAACTCCTCTGGGGACCTTGGGGGGGTTCTCAACTCAGTGACATACAGCACTTCCTTTAAAAGCTCCCACTCAAATTGACTTCTGTGTAAGAAAGTTAGAAAATAGTATCCAAGGCAGACAAAAGCCATTCAGGAGTCCAGCCATTCCACTCAGCAGCTTCTCTTGAGAGGAAGTCGGGAGAGGGCAGCTTGGGCTCTTGGTGCCTGCAAACACAGGTCCTTCCTTCATCCGGGGAATGTGGTGCTGCCACATCAAAGGGCTCATTGTACTGCACACTCAAGAGGGGAGGGACGATGACCCGAGTGTCACACCTTCTGGCAGTCCAGGCGTCCAAGCTTGGTCCCCTAATAATGCCCATCACAGCAACTGGTATCAAAGGATTAAGCATCGTTTTTCTTTTATGAAGGAGAACCAGAGTTCTACTCAGTGGCTTTTGACGTGCTCTCTGTATATGTCCCTAAATGCTATGCCCTCAATAGTAAACTTTTAATTATCATTTTAGCGAAAAATAAGCAGATAAGATATAGCCTTCTTTGGCAGCGCCTCCCAGCTCTCTGTCCCACAGCAAGCCCTTTCCCTGCAATCAGATAGCTTACTTGCAATTTCTAAACAAGCATAAACACCACTGCCACATCTCGTTGTATTTGTGCAATCACTATTTCTTGAGCACTGCACCAACCACTGGAATACAACTGCGAATAAGAGGCTCTTCACAGGGCTTTGTATTTTTAAGAGAGAGGAATTCTTTTTTTTTTTTTTTTTTGCTCAAATTTCTGGCTTTGAAGTACTCAGCTGAGAGGACAGCCTCCAGCTGAAACTTTGCCTTCTCGTGGGTAAAGAAGAATTTAACAAGAGGTGGTGACTGGTTAGGGGAGAGACAGGTTAGAAAGACTGGTTAATGGGGCCAGCGCTGTGATGCAGTGGGTTTAGTCACTGTCTGCTACACCGGCATCTCACATGGGTCTAAGCTGCTCCACTTCTGATTCAGCTCCCTGCTACTGTGCCTGGGAAAGCAGAAGATGAGCCGACTCATTGAACCCCTGTGCCCACGTGGGAGACCTGCACAGAATTCCAGGCTTCAGCCTGGCCCAACCCTGGCCACTTAAGGGAGTGATCCAGCAGATGGAAGAGCTCTTTTTCAAATAAATTAATCAATTGGAAAATTTTTTTAATTGTGTAAAAAATCCCTTTGATGTTTGTTTTAAAACAATCAGTTTAATCATCCCAGTAAAATAACAACAGAAGACTAAATCAAACAATGAACAATCCTAAAATGACAGGGCAAAATTACCACCTATTCATATTAACCCTGAATGCAAATGGCTTAAACTCATCAATCCAATGGCATAAATTAGTAACTGGATTAAAAATACAAAAGCCTACAGGAGACATACTGCAGCAACAAAGATCAACAGAAACGCTATCTCACGGATTTTGATGTCTTTGTTTTTATTTTCATTTCTTCAAAGCAGTTTTTGTTTCTCACTAATGTCTTCACTGACTCATCAGTCACACCATGTCTTCAAGGAGGTTCTTGATATTCTTCATTGTTTCAGTTACGTATTAGTCACTCACTAGCATGTTATCTAACTTCATTGTACTGCAAATTTCTGTTTTTCTTCCTGTTGTTGATTTTGTATTGTGGCTTTTCATTTAAGGGGATGTACAGTAACTGTGTAATGGAGACTATCATATCCAGATGTGAGGATACACTGCAGTATGCATTTCTACTTTCAGATCAAAGATGAATTCCCAACGAAACTGTTAACTATATCTTGACAATAGGATGCTGGACTCTCTGCCATTGTCCATGCCTGCAATGATGGATTTATGACTGTTTATAAAGAACTATACTATTGTATGAATGTAGGGGAAATCAGTTGGGTGGGGGGGAATTCTTGGGGAGGAGGGAATGGAAATTCCAAAACCTATGGAACTATATCATAAAATAACAATGATAAAAAAAAATCAGTTTAAACAAGTCCCACCTGGTGTTTGGATATTACTCTGTCTTTCAATCCTGGCCAGTTCCTAGCCTCTCCTCCCCTTTCCCTGCCTTTGACTTGCTGCAGAAACTGGGTCAGTTGTCCTGTTGAATGTCCCACATTGTGGAGGTATCTGTTTTCTTGTGGTGTCATTATCTTGTTCCTCTGTCACCTGAATTTCCTGAAACTGGAAATTCACTTTAGAGGCTTGGTTAGATGCAGACTCAGGCTTTTTTAGTTGGGTGGTGCTGTGTGCCTCACATGGTATGGCAAAAGGGAAAGTCTTCTAAATTTAATGAAATAAAGATTAAACGCACACACACTGGTGAGTACTGATAGAGACACACTGCCAAGTGCAAAGTGCAACAGGGAACTTTAAAGATGAATGACAGGTACCTTATCCCAGCTGCCTGAAACCTCCTAGAAACACAGTGTGACCAGCAGCATGACAAGGGACCCGTAAGTGTAGCTGGGGCACTGGGGATGTCATGAGTTAGCCAGTGGGAGAACACTTCCATCCCTGGAGGGAGGCTGCCTGAACTGCCTCTGAAATTGTAGCACTCTGGAAAGGGCCATGCGGAAATATAATACTTCTCCATTCAACAGCAGCTATCTTGTTTTCTACCACTCACTTTGTTCCATGTGGCTCCTCCCTCAGTAACTTTTCTCTCCTGAGGCACTGCCTATTGTTAGTATTTGGCAGAAGGGTGAAGTATCTGCTGGAGACCTCTGCCCCACATTATGCCATCATCAAGGCACACTTTGAGGAACAGCAGGGTGGCTCAAGTCTGAGGGTCCTTGGGACCTACCAGGGAGACTCCAGGCTTTAACCCACCCCAGCCGTGGTCCTGCTGGCATCTGAGAAGTAAACAGTGCTGAAAGACAAACTCTGCTCTATAAGTGGCCTGAGAAAGTCACATAAAAATGCTGGACCCTCATTTATTTAATGTCTTCTGTTAAGGACGCCTCCCCTATCCCCTTTCAAGATTATGGGATGATCATTTAGGAAGTAGATTTAAAATTGTGATTCATGACTATCCTGTCCCCATGGCAAGCAACATGTGCTCTCTCCTCCACCACCCTGCCCCCGGAAAAGCAATATCCTCAATTGCGTATGGCCAAGAGTTCATGAAGTCTTTGTAGATCAGAGGCAGATAGAGGCAACTGCAAAAGCCAAGGCTCTAAACAGCAACAGCACTTTTGCACTTTCAAGGCCAGAAAGGCAGACTTCATAGGACTGATTCAATTTTCCCAGTCTGCTTCTAATCTCGTTAACACACATTCACCATCAAGGCCACAGGGAATCATAGATAAAGCAGCTCTTTCATTGTTTTATTATCTAAACTCCCATCAAAGATGTTTAAACACAAGGACTACCTGATTTATAAAAACAAATTTTAAAAAAGCTCAAAAAATCATATAAAAGGTGGATATTGGAGCTGACATTGAGGTCTGGTGGGTTAAGCTGCCACCTACATCAGTGTCCCATTTGTGCATCGGTTCAGTCCCAGCTGCTTTACTTCCGATCCAGCTTAGTTTCCTTGCTAATGGTCCTGGGAAAGTATTTGGGTCCCTGCCAGCCAAGTGGGACAACTGGATGAAGCTCCTGGTTCCAGCTCAGCCCAGTCCTGTGTATTGTGGTCATCTGGGCAGTGAGACAGCAGAAACAGAAGATGGAAGATCTTGCTCTGCTCCTCTCTCCTCCCTTCTCTTTGTAACTCTGACTTCCAAATAAGAGAATATGTGTGTGTGTGTATATATATACATATATATATATTTTTAAAGTGTGTACCTTACTTCTTAAAAGTTTCCTGTCAGAAAAACGTGTGTGTCTTTAAGATCTTAATACTGCTGAAGAGGAGATTTTCCTATGAAGCAGTAGTACCTAACCAAAGCTTTTTGATGATCTAATTTAGCACGATCATCGTTTTCAGTGAGCACAAGATAGATATGGCGATAAAAGGGAAGTAACAGACAAAAATCTCCCCTAAACAGACACCACAGCCAGCAAACCTCAGTGGGCTTGGGGAACACACAGCAAGGCAGCACAGCAAGCTCCCAGCCCTCCTGCATCGCATCGCTGGTCTTCCTGAGAGCTAGCGGCACGTCTCAGGAGTAAGGTTCTGCCCATCCAGACCGCCGCTTGCCTCTCACCCTTGCCATTTTGCACTTACTTTTTGCCAACAACTATATGAGGAACTTACTAGGTACAACCTCAACCTAACTTCAACCAAGATTTTCACCTCTGAGAAATGGGGCTGAGAGAGGGCCCTCAACTTGCTTGAGGCCTTGGGTCAGCAAGCCAAGGAGTTTGCACACAAAACCAGCTCCTGCCCAGTGTTCTAAGGCCTGAAGTTGGAATCACCCTACGACCTCAAGCAAAAACGCGTTGGGTCAGAAGGCCATCATCACTGCTGACAGCGTTAAATACCTTTCCACTTGCTCGCAGTGCTTCCTTGTGTTTTTGACTCTCGGTGCCTGGGGTAGGTGGCATGTCTGTGTGTGTGTTAGTGCCAGTCACCCCAGCCCAGGCGAAGAGTGTCACTTCTTCCTGACAACAAGTGGCCGCACAGTATGTCTGAACCACTTAGAACCCTGCCCTCTTCCTCCTATGGGAGCTGCCTCACTCTGGATACAGTGCGCAGGGAGCCAAGAGACCCCACGGCAAGATAGTACTCCCATCTACCACGAAACCCCACGTGGCATTCTGTTCAAAGTGTCCTGTCCTTGCTGGATCTCTTGTATGGGAGAAACGCATACAACAGCAGCAACACGTTTTTGTTTGTTTTTTTTTCAGTTTACTGCGGATCAGCTATTAGAAGCCTCCTGCTGAGCTCATCCTTTATCTCAATTAAGACCCAACTATGCACAAACAAGCCCAGAGGAGGCTTTAGGGGCAGGTGAGAAAAGTCTGTGGGAGTTAATTTTGCCTTTTTTTTTTCTTGGCATAGGAGCAACCTAGGCATATCGTTTAGAAAAGTGGATTCGGAGACCAAAGGCAAACACAGATGTCTGAAACACATGATTTTCCTTTCTTTCTAGGGAGAGAGAGCCCAAAGCAGACCAAGGGGCAAGCGAACATTACGAATGACAACCGCCACTGGGTATGAGCGCCTGGCCTCTGCCAGGCTCTTGGCTGGATGCTTCAACAACGTCACTTCCCCAAACTTTCACAGTCCAGTGACTTTTGAATTCCACAGAGGAAACTGCCCCTTAGAAACTCCACCCCCTAAAGTAACAATCCCTGTGTACCATGCATTAAGCATGCATAGACTGACTCATCTAATCCCACGGGACAGGGTGGACAAGCCAGGGAAGGGGCTGTTAAGCCAATTGCCCAAGGTCACGCAGTGATGAGGAGGGCAAGAAGGATTTAAAGCCAGGCACGCCAACTCCAACATCTACCCTTTGGGTCCCAGAGCAAATGTTCTAGTGTTGGAGCTGCTGCTTGGTATTGCCATGTTTTGGCTCTTACTCCCCAAGGATAGGGACCACTTCTTATCCTTGTTCAGTCACCAACCGCTGGAACCAGCTAGTCCGAATCATTAGTCACTGAGCCTGGCATGATTCCTCCACGGCCAGGAGCTCCTCACTCCCAGCTCCACGACCCCAGCCAGAGCCCCTGGTTCTTCCCATGTCAGAACTCCTGAGAGATCCCTGAGTCTCCTATGCATGTCCGTTCTGAGGGGACAGGGCAGTACAGGTGGAAACCAGTTCAACAAATATACTGGACTCCTTTAATTCCTCATTTCCAAACCACGGGAGGACCAATGCACAGCAACAAGGCTGTCACTTCTTGTTCCATCCTCTGACTGTGTCTCCAAGAGCTAAAAGCCCTCTCCTGCTAGATTCACGAATGTCCTCAAAAACCACCATCTAGCAGAAAAGTGGCGTGCAAGAGGGCAATCACAACCAGCCTTGTCCTGCAGCCTGAGAGCAAGCCCTGTGGCCTGCCATTCCAGGCCTCTCCCAGCCTCCAGCCTACCGCTGGGTAGACCTGTTCTATTTCCCCATAATCTACCCGTCATGACCCACGGCTCCCACAGCGCAGTCTTTTAGCGCTTCCACAAATACTCAGTGAGTTCCCACTCCGCACCAGCTCTTGGAGGGATGGGAGGATACAGGGCCCTTGGAGACACACACCAAGGTGAGGTTCACCCACCCTTCCTGAGCCCCAGAAAAAAAAAAGTTGGCCCTCCTTTCTGCTCAGCTCACACACTCTCCTGGTGACACCTTTGAAAGAACCTTGGCTGGAAGTTTCTGGGTGACTGAGTTTACACTACAATATCAGTGTCACCGAAAACTGCAACCAAAATGTGAGACGAACATAAAATGTCAGGTTAGTGATAAGTGCAGTTGTCCACCAAGGCCACTTCTCTCTGAGTGCCACCAGGGTACACGGGTGAAAAAAATATGAAATCAGTGACTGCTGAAAACAAAACTAAATCTGAGGAGGCAGAGCACTCCACCCCTATAACTTAGGGGTTTTCTCCCTCCTCGACTGTCTGCTTGTTCTTCCCCTCACAACACAAGGTTTTGGGCTGGTACTGTGGTTGAACAAGCTAATCCTACACCTTCAAGTACCAGCATCCTATTTGGGCACTGGTTCATGTCCCAGTTGCTCCACTTTCCATCCAGCTCCCTGCTTATGGCCTGGAAAAGCAGCTGAGGACAGCCTAAGTCCTTGGGACCCTGTGCTCATGTGTGAGACCCAGAAGAAGCTCCTGGCTTCAGATTGGTTCAGTTCTGGCCATTGCAGCATTTGGGGAGTAAACCAGCAGATGGAAGGTCTTTTTCTGTGTGTATGTGTCTCTCCCTCTCTGTGACTCTGCCTCTCAAATACAAATGAAATAAAGCTGAAAGAACGAAAGAAAGAAAGAAAAAGAAATAAAGAGAGAAAACCAAACCTCAAGGACCTGCTCTCTGTTGCTGATGTTGTCTATGCTCAAGTCATTAAGTCACCAGATTGAAAGGGAGGAGATTTGCCCCAAAGTAAGCTTTAACTGGTATTTCAGATACTCCCAGGTACCTGCTAGGAGGACAGAGTACCACAGGTGGATTAATGTGCCACAGATCACAGTTTGACAATGTGACCAGCAGGGTCTGGAAAGCGAGCATCCTCTGAGATCACATGAAGTCCAATGATCACTGAGTACGAGGAATTCGTTGCTTTAAATGCAACCAAGGATACCCCTTACTTATCTTGCACCAGAGTAAAATCAGTAGATGACACCGAACTGGAGCCTTCAGGCAACTAACGCTTCCTTCTGAATACCAAAGCATTATCAAGCAGGCCGAGTACTGGACCCCATTCCAGTGTCAGAATAGAGAGAACTCGTACCTGCTGCCAATCATCTCCTCCTTCTTCCCCTCAGCCCTGCACCCTGCATCCTCCCTCCTCTGCCGCTCTTTCCACTCAGCAGTGCAACTAGCAAGAACTGAGAGGAGAAAGGCAGGTAACCAAGCTTCCATTTCACAATAGTCACAGACACGCTTGGGAGTCAAAGTGCTCTGGCCTTCCTCACTGGTGGCCAGGTACCCTTGACAAAGGTGTCATCTCATTTAAACAACCCAGGTGATGGCAACAGTTCTTCTTTATTTTAAATATGGGGCAGATAAGTCCTGGCAAAGTTGCTGACTCACCCCAGTTCTCCCAGTGGGGAGGACGGGTTGCAGGGTGGAGCTGGGACCAGACCTCTGATTCCAGTCAAGGCACCCTTGGGTGCCCTCATGATGACTCACAGGAATGAGTCCTGGTCCTGGGAGCAAGAGAATGGCAAAGTTGAACCCATTCCTCAGAGCAAGATGATTTTATTATCTTATTATGTCATAAATATTACATAATATTTATTCTTAGAGATGACTCTCCAGTTGCAGAGAAATAATTCCTTTCCTTATATCATTTTGAGAAATCGCCCAATCTAAAAGTTATTTGCTGGTTAACACGGGCACTAGAGGCATTTCACACTAGACATACCAATGCACCACACATCTCATAACTGTGGCACTGCATCAACCTGGGTTGTGCACTAGTTTCTGAATCTAAAGAGTGAGAACAATTGTGACTGCACAAAAGGCTGGAGACCATTGGCCTAATCACCCAACAAACTGATTTCCTTCATTCCTTATTCTAAGGTCAAACAAGAGAGCAAACTCACAAAAGATTATGGAATTAAGTCACTGAATTTCAACAGACACTAAATAACAGTAATTAAGATAAAAGTCACCATGACAACTATACGTTAGTTCATTATTCACAGTTTTTCTTAAAACATTTATTTTATTTGATAAGCAGAATTACAGAGAGTCTTCTATCCACTGGTTCACTTTCTAAATGCCCACAATGGCTATGGTCGGGCAAGGCCAAAGCCAGGAGCCAGGAGCTTCTTTCAGGTCTCCATGTGAGCACAGGGGTTCAAGCACTTGGGTCATCGCTTGCTGCATTCCCAGCCAGCAAGGAAGGAGCCAAATCAGAAGTGCAGTAGCTGGGACTTGAACCCATGAAATGCCAGAGGTGCAGGTGCCATCTTAACCTGTTATACTAACAGCTCATTACATAGAGTTTTAGCAACATTTCTACTTACAGTACATCTCAGATAAAAATATTTAATTCTGTGTACCTAGTATATATTCAGTGAATGAACTATTTAGTCTGAGACTTCAACATGTCAAGCAGGAGCCAGCGTTGTAAGCAGCAGATGGATTAAGCTGTTGCTCACAAGTATCCTACATAGGAACCAGTTCTGTCCCAGCTGTTTTGCTTCCTATCCAGCTCCCTGCTCACGTCCCTGGGGAGGCAGTGGAGGATGACCCAAGTACGTGGGCCCCCACCACTCACATGGGTGTTCCTGGCCTCAGCCTGGTCAGATTTGATGAGTGTGGGCAGTCAGGGAACAAACCAATAGATGAAAGAGTTCGCTCTCCACCTTTCAAATAAATTCAGTAAATCTTCCAAAGCATACACACAGAAAAAAAATTTATATACACACGTCACACCGATGCTCATTTCCATGCAGTCAAGAATGCACTTGTAATTCATATGACCTCCACTTTCATGCATAAAGTTTAAGAAACAGACATCTAAAATTTTACCAGAATGTAGACTTTCACATGTATATATGCTTTCTGTAAAAATTAAGCGGTAATCTAATTTCTTACTTCAAAGCCCACAGGCCAAGGACATGCCCTGAAAACATGAACTGCCTTTTCTGAAAACTGCATCTGCCTTGGGCCCCTTCTTGCCACTGTTACATGAGATGATACATCTGCTGGTCTGACGATTTCCCCCTTCAAATCTTGAGCTATAAAAGTGAATCCACATGTGGACTCTACCGAAAGAGATAGCTATGTCCTTCTAGAACAACCCGAGTTGCTTTTGGTTTTCCAGCAATCAGTCTAACAAACACCTCATCCAGAAAAAGTAGTCCAGCCTAAATTCCATCCACCATAGACTTCAATGCCTTCGGCTTATATTCAACATGGAGCCTTGGAAAGTCCAATGGAAGTGGATCTATAAACTAAGATGGTTTATAAACTAAGATGGCCATTCAAAGTGTCTCCCTACCGCAGCACTCCTGAAACATCCAACAGGCTTGCAGGAAGAGGAACACTCCTCTGCCTCACTTTCTTTCTGAAGCTCCGGTCATAATCAGTCCACAACCCAGGTGCTAATATCCTGCTGCCATTCACCTGACACCTCTCTTCATGGAGAAATGCAAACTTCTCCATTGTTTCTATTTCACAAACTCAAACCAGGAAAACTTGAAATACAGAACAGATGCAAACTCCTCCATCAGCTGTTCACAAGGAAAGCTGTGAGGGTACTTAGCAACCTTAAGGGAAGGAAAGCTTGTTTATCTTGTGGGCAAAAATGTGATTTATGAACCCACAGCCACGGTTCTCAGTTTCCCTCCTTCTCCCTTTATTTTCCAAACATTTATTTTTATTTTAAAGACAGAGAGAGAACGGGAGAGAGAGTCTCCTATCTGCTATTTTACTCCCCAGATGATCATGATGGCCACAGCTGAGCTGATCCAAAGTCAGGAGCCAAGAGCTTCTTTTGGATTGTCCACACATGGGTGCAGGCGTCCAAGCACTTGGACCATCTTTTGCTGCTTTCCCAGACCACACACAGGGAGCTGGAATAGATGTGGACCAGCCAGGACTCAAACCAGCTGGCACAGCAGGAAGAGGCTTAGCTAGCTATGCCATGGTTCACTTTCGTAGTTGAAATGACTTCTTAGTCCTAAATGAAGCTGCAGAGCAGGATGTGCTTGGCGACAGGGGCTGGGTCTGGGCTGGGATGTAGTCCTGTGTCCTTCTGGAAAGAGGCTGATTCTGTATGGTGAGGAATCAGGAGTGAAACTCTGACAAAGGCTTCTTGACGGGAGGCGGGGAGAATGGCAAGCCTTTCTACAGATAAAGGCCAAGCTGCCGAGCCCACTTGGGTTGAGCGGGCAGTGTCCATCAGTTGCAGGCCTAAGACGGACAGGGCTAACCTCTCGAGCTTTTCCTTCAGGTCAAGGTGATGAACCACCAAGGAGAGACTGACTCAGGCACCTGGGCATGCCAGAACCCACCTGGCACAGGCATGTTCTTGGATCACTCATCCAATATCCCATAGCTCCTACCCACACTCACCTATGACCAGAAGTCATGACAGGAGGCCAGCTCACAAGCTCGCCAGAGAAGGTTCCCAAGTCCAGTGTGATACCTGCCAACAGCTACATCTAGGTGCCTCCTGGGAGCCTTTCCCTTACCAGACACTGCAAATGACCAGCAGGATCTAGAGGCTTCAGAGGCAAGTTCTACTCACTGGCATGTCAAAGCAAGATGGGAAAGGGGTTGCGCGACAGAAAGCAGCTAGATAGCATCACTACTCCCAGCTTGGACCTCCTGCTATGCCCTCTCCCACTGTCCTGGAAGTGGTCCACCCTCTGGCTGTTTCCCTTGTAGCTCAGGAAGGAAGCACTTCCAACACATTTTTTTTTAAAGGTCCCCTCATGCACAATTTTAGAGGCAGCAAGGTTCCCCCAAGAAATGTGTCAGAGACGCAGCACATGGGAGGCCTGGCTTCCTCATGGACACTCTATCTAGCCTGCCATGGCTACTGTCGTCACCCATCCCAGCAGAATTCCTGCTACCTCCCTTCTGGGTGTCAGTGTGGCAGTGAGCAAAAGTGGGAACATGAAAAGGAAGGAGAGAGGGAAACAGACATGTTCAAAAACCAAAACAATGGTGGGGAAGAAATCCCAACTGCCAAACCCTCAAGCTAATCCTCCATGGGGCAAGGAGTCCTTCCTCTGATTTGGTCCCAAGAGGAAGCCACTCTGGGCTCCTACTTTTCCCTCCACCCTTTCCTGGCGGACTCAGGTGCAAAGCAAGAGGAAATGAAACAGGGTGGCCTCAACTCCTCTGCCGAACCTTCTGCCTCTTTCTTCCTCTCTAAAAGGCGCCATAAGCCCTGGGCCACCCTTCCTGCCACATGAACATGAACGCATGAGCGGGAGGAAGAGATCCCACTGCAGGGTAAGCACTGCTGACCTACCTGGGGAGGGCTTAGGTGGCTTTAGGGAAGCTAAGGACCTCCTAGCCACCTTTCTGACCACATACCTGTGAGATGGCCTGCACTGCTTTGTCAGGCTTCAAGCAAGTCTCGTGGATCTTGACATTTAGAGCCAGATCAATCTGTCCTGGAGTCCTTGGGCTTTCCAGGATTCCTGGCCACATTCCAGGCCTCCACTGTACCAGCTGTTAGTAGCACCCCTGCTCTCCTCTCCTTCCCCATACACATGGATAAAAACACCTGAACTGCTACCAGCTACGAAGACTGTTGCGACTTAAAGCTATGCTCTGAAAGGAATACAGTCGGAGAAAGAATTAAAGAGAGCTCAGTTCATGGGGCAAGATCGAGGTGGGGGCAAGAAGGGTCCAGTAGGAAGCACAGGATGAGCTACTTAGCTGAGCCCGTATTCACAGCATGGCACTGCGTCTCCACTCACTTACAGGACAACAGGAGGGAATCCGAGCCTCTTCTACGGAATAACAAGATTTATCCCGAGAAGCTGAAGGGCCCTCAGAGAGGCCAAACTGTATCCAACATCCACAAGGTAGAGAAAACCAGGCCATGAGGTCCCAGATTCCAGCATTTTTACAGCAGGGAAGATCTCTCGGAGCACACCTGACCACATGGCTTGATGTCCCAGGTACAAGAACTGGACCGGGTGGTGCAATATACACCAAACATGTCTGAGTGTTAGCAGAAGAGAAAGCATTGTGTGGGTTGCCACGCAGGAACCAGGACCACCACTAAAGAGCCACCAACAATCGCTGTTCTAGGAAATCTGGATGAGACACAGAAGGGTAAAGCATCACTGTCCTCAAGTTGCTGACAAGCAAGCTGGAAAGACAAAAAGGTTAATTACACATTCATCAGCATCTTTATCACCACCTAATAGCAGCAGCCAGGTTTATTGGAAGCTTGTAATCTGCCAAGCTCTGTGCTGTGTGCACTTTATACCCATCCTCTTGTTTAATCCTTACAGCAACCCTGTAATATAGGCAGTATTACTATCCCTACCCCAGGGGCTGTGGAGGAAGCAGCTGAGTGACTGGTCCAAAGGCATACAGCTGACACATGGTAGAGCTGTATCTGACTCAAATACGGAGTAGTTTCCATCCAAACTCAACGCTTATAACCACTGTGCGATGCTGCACTGCAGACCACAAGACCAGGGTGGCAGACTGCTGGGACTTGGCAGGGGCAAGCTAAAAGTTGCATCCAGCAAGAAAGCAACAGTGTTTTCAAAGTAAAACATATCTCCAGATGTTAGCTTCTTATTCCATGGCAGCTGACCTGGCTACTGGAAGTACTACTGCCTCCTGGAAAAATCAATGTCTTTCCTTAAAAAAAGGGAGTTGGAGTAAATGGGGTGGGGTGGAGGAGGGGTGGAACACTGCAACTCCCTGAGCCAGTTGAGGTACTGGTACCCAGCTGCTTCACTTGCGATCCTACTCCCTGTGAATGTACTTGGGAATGTTGCAGAGGATAACCCGGGATCTCTGCCCCTGGACACCTGTGGGGGAAATGGAAGAAGCTCCAGACTACTGCTTTGGATTGGCCCAGCTCCAGCCACTGTGGCCATCTGGGGAGTGAACCAGCAGAAGAAAGATCCTCTTTCCCTCTCTCTCTCACTCTGCCTTTCAAATAAAAATAAACAACTCTTAATAATAATAATAATAATAATAATAATAATAATAGAAGAAGAGGAGGAAGAAGAAGGAAATGTTCTTTTCCTCCCAGGGGGATGTTTCTCCCATTCTGTTCGGTTTAAGACTTTGACTTCTTTTGAAAAACTGCACCCTTCCGTCTGGGTCAAGGTGTCCCCCAGCTGGGCGCCATGCACCATTCTGCTAGTCCAGTGACCATGTCACATACAAGCCCTCCTCCCCCAACACATGCCACAAACCACAAACCACCCACATGCTGATTTCAGAACAGCTAAAAGGCTATTTCAGGGTTCACAAAGTGCAGAAAGATGTGAACCCTAAGTTTGGTTCTGGGTTTGGATTCATTCTAAGGATCTGTCTCCTCCTTTCAAATTAGGATTGAACTGAGCTGAGGAGAATCTAATCAAGGCCATGAAGGATTCATTCCCAGTCATTTTCTACTGTAGGAGGTGTGGGCATCACGCACCATACACACTACTTAACGCTTGGCTCTGGACGCTTCTGTGTGAGGTCTAGTTCAAACTGTGCCATGACCTTCAGGATGACCAAGGAAGTTCCTGGTTTGGCTTGAGGACGTGGGAAGCCTTGCGACTCACACAAGCAGGCAGTCAGCAGGGCAGCTGGCTCACTCACTCAGGCAGGAGCCCCACATGTCACCCTGTGACCACAGCCTGGGGGAACTGGTCCTCCCCGTGGGTGACTCCTCACTTTTCGGGCAGGACAAGGACATGTTCACCAGGTTTTCATGGTGCCTAATGGGAATCACACTGGTTTGGTGATTCACTTAGTGGCACAGGATATGCCCAATTATATGCACTATTTTCTCTCCCCGATCTTATTACAATAAACTGCAGTTTCACAAGAACATATACCTCCCCATCCCAACAAAATGACCCTCCTGGAACAATTTAAAAAAACTAGTTATCTTTGAGATTCTCTTTGGAAGTGAAGAGTAAGATGTAAGTATAGTGTTATAAATTTTGGGTTGTATCCTTCATGTGTGCCATTGGGCCCCGTGGGAGGGCACAGGCACAGAGAGGTCATCAGTGGTAACACACTCCGCCAGGAAGGGCCCCGTGCTTCACAGCACAGCTTTATCAAGAGAAAAACATTGACAATATTCATTTTTGTCAGTTCCTCAGCCAGCTCCCACTCCCAATTAAAAACTACAATTTGAAATCTTTTCCTCACCAGTTGCCAACAGCAGCTGCTATTGACTGAGAGACAGAAAAATAAAATCTCTATTACTATAAACAAATGATTGGCTCTGTCCAAGGAAAAGAGCGATTGTATGTTTTCATCCTCAGACATGCGGCTTCGTGATACCAAAAAAAAAAAAAAAAAAAAAAAGTCCCAGGTTCCTTCTTTCTCCCCCTCCCCCCAGAAGGTACAGGCTGCCTAGCTGTGTAGACCCCGTCACCTGCACAGGACTAGGAGACCAATGTAAAGGCGCCAACTGCAGAAGGCAGGCAGCCTTCGCTTTTAGGAAAAGCTTCGGAACCTCACGTGGAACACAATGATGCCACTCACACTACATATTTTCTTGTTGAAGAAATTTCCTCTCACCTATTTAAGGGACAGACTCCCCATCCCCCAAAAAGTACTACTGAAAGTGTGAAAGAAAGATGTTCCACATTTAAAAAAATCAAAAGGCAACACAAAATTCTGTTCAGACTCCTTGAAGACAAAAATGATCAGCCATGCTGTATTGTTTCTGGGCTCCTGAACACCGGACGGTCTCTTGCTCTCCTGTCCACCCTGCCTCCCCCGTTGCCCAGACAGAAGTGGTCCAGAGAACGAGCCATACTCTCCACCCAGGAAGGTTACTGAACTATTATTTTAAGCAAGGGAAGATTCTCTTGACCCCAAAGAAGCTCGGCTGTACCACTCTGAACCTCATCTGTAAGAAACCTAGTAAGTTTTGGAGAGAAAACCTCTTAAAGTCTGTGCTGGGTCAGCTTGGCGGGTACAGAAGATGCGCTTGTCCAGCTCTGTGACTGAGCTTAAGCGAGACTCGCAAGAGTTAAGACACAGCAAACTTGAACTGCATCCCTGTGACTTCAGATCCAGCAGTACAATGATGTGCTTCTATAGGTTTTGTCTTTACTCTCAATCGGGGGTATTAATGTCCTAGAGCAGTCTATAGGAGGAACTGATTCAAAAGTGAGGCAAGCAAAGATTAGCCCACTCATTACTTGTAGGAATTTTTTTTAAAAAGCAACAGATATTACTAGGACACAAATAAGCAGATGGCCAGTAAGGAAATGAGATTACTTTATATAAGAATACTCTATATTCTACTTTCAGTTTCTGCATGTCACAGCTTGGAAGATAAAATTCAAGGAAAACTAATTTTATTTCATTTGCTTGGCATATTCCAACTGTTCAAAAGTAGGACTATAGTCAGAAGCCACGCTAACAGGACACCAAGCTCTCGGTGGGTATTTACTCAGTACTGTTTTGATGACTAAAAGGACGGGAAGAGGGGCAGTCATTCAGACAATGACCACCATGTCCAAGATGCAGGTGTCTCCTCTCCAAACCACAAATCCTCTTAGAACCCTGTCCTACCCCTGGTCTCGCCATTCATGTCCACTTCTTTTAAAACCTCTAACAGGCCAATTCTGGCACTGGCATCACTTTTATCTTGGATTGCATCCTTGATGGAGTAACAACTAGAAAATTCAATGTAACGTATTAACTGACAGTTTTCAGACACTGGAAAAATAGCATGGACTTAATCCTCAAGCAAAGTGAAACAAATGAGGCCCGCCCTGTGCCTGTCTGCATGTGTTGACAATACAGGCCAATTTCCAAGTCCTAAATAGAAAAGGGGGGCCCAAGCCAGCATCACTGAATAAAGGTGATGGAGATTAGTAATCAAAGAAGCCAGGATAGCCAGAATCGCCAGGGAGATAAGGCAAGACAAAGTCCCTAAGCCTTGACTGGCCTCAACACCTGGGAGATGAAACCACCTAGAGCTGGGATGGCGGCACCAGAAAGCAAACTGACCCAAGAAGTCATGGTTGAGAATAGTTCATGTTTCCCACAGTAAAAACAAAAACCAAGTAAATTCACAATGCTTATGATACCAAGTCAAGTCCTCATGAAAGTTGGCATCTTACTCCTGGGCCTCAGGTTAATCGGTGCCCCAGTCTATCTCTGACAAAGTCTGAAAGCTAACTTCAAAAGAATACAACTCATTTTAAGTCATCTAATGGCAGGCCAGAACTAAATCCAGCACTTTGAGAAGAAGGAACAGAATAAAAATCTAGCACTCAACATGGTAAAATTCACAATGTCTGGTGTCTAAGCAAAAACGCTCAAGCATTTAAAGGTACAAAATAGCAGTACCCAAATAGGACAGGGGGAAAAACAAACTCATCAATAGAACAGTCCACAAAATGACAGGAGTTGACGGTATTAGCAGGCAAGAAGACTCAACAAGCTATTGTAAGATTCTTTGAAAAACAGCCTGTCAGTTCCTCAAAAGCTTAAACAGCTACCAGATGACCCAGCAATTCCTCTCCTAGCATATATCCAAAGAAATGAAAATACGGTGCATGTCCTCAGAAATGCTTGTAACAAATGTTCGCAGCAGCACTATTCATAAGAGCCAAGAACTGGAAACAACCCAAATGCCCATCAGTTGATGAACAGCTAAACCAAATGTGATATTATTGATAAAAGAACATGTTATTTGTTGGTATGAATGTAGTATTGATAAGTGCTACAGTAATACTGGATGAACCTTGAGAAAATGCTATGTGAAAGCAAACATATTCTTATTCTTGTCCACATATTATGTAATTCCATTGATAGGAGAATGCCCAGTGCACGCAGCCTCTTCTGGGCATCTCTTGTGAAAACAAGCTGGAGAGCAGCGAGAAAATAGGGAGAGACTGCTGCTAGGTATAGGTTTCTTTACACAGTGACAAAAATCTAAAATTGGACTGCGGTAAAGGCTGCACAATTCTGAATACACTAGAAAACTTCAGCTGTACACTTTAAATGGGTAAATTATACAGTAATGTGAACTACATCAATAAAACTGTTTAAAAGCTATAAACATACTCTGTCATAAGAAGAAAGAACAAAAGGGAAGCAGAAAAATGGAAAACATACAGCAAGCCCAGAGTCATTTCCAATGTAAAAAAAAAAAATCTGCATTAGAAAATACACTGATCAGGGCCCAGTGCGATGGTGCAGTGGTTAAGGTCCTCGCTTTGCACTCACCGGGATCCCATATGGGCACCAGTCCTAATCCCGGCAGCCCTGCTTCCCATCCAGCTCCCTGCCTGTGGCCCGGGAGGGCAGTTGAAGATGGCCCAGAGCTTTGGGACCCTGCACCCGCGTGGGAGACTTGGAGGAGGCTCCTGGCTTCGGATCGGCATAGCATCGGCCGGTGCACTCACTTGGGGAGTGAATCATCAGACGGAAGATCTTCCTCTCTGTCTCTCCTCTCTGTACATCCGCCTTAACAATAAAAAAAATTAAAAAAAAAACTTAAAAAAAAAAGAAAATACACTGACTATGATGAATAGCCTGGGCTTTCGGATCAAAGCACAACAATGGCAACTCTTCAGAATGAACAAGAGAGGGAGAAAAAGAAAAAATAATTCAAGAGGCTATCAGCAGATACTGGGAATAACATGAAATTAACAAAGATGTAAGTGAGATCATAAAAGAGGAGAGGACAGAAAAAAATTTTTGCAGGATAAAAAAGATTTATCCATTTGATAGAGAGAGAGACTGATCTTCCATCTGCTGATCTGATCTCAACAGCATTGAAACCAAGAGCCTGGAATTCCATCTGGGTCTCCCATGTGGGTGACAGGGTCCCAAGGACTTGGATCATCTTCGAGTGCTTTCCCAGGTACATCAGTGGGAAACTACTTAGGAAGCAAAGCAGTGGGTACTAGAACAAGGACCCACATAGGATGCCAGCTCTGCAGGCAAGGTTAGCTTAACCCACTGTGCCTCAATGCCAGTTCCAAGAATTGCTGAATTAAAAAAAAAAACTGATAAATGCTATAAATGCTCAGATCTAGTGAAACCCTACAAACAGAAAAAAAAAAAAAAAGAAAGAAAAATCGTTATTCAGAGTGTTCCTAAGTTGCAGAATTATGGGGAAATATCCTTAGTGACAGATGGGAAAGACCACTAACCTATGACACCTATACCTACTAAAAATGTTTTACAAAGCTGAAGATAGGAGAAGGCCTTTAGCACTGCAATTAAGTCCCTGGGACACCTGCATCCCACAGTGAAGTTCCTGCATCCAGTTCCACGTATTCCACCTCCCAGCCAGCAGGGAGGGACACAGTGGGTGATGCTTCTGGTTGATGCTTCTGGTTCCTGCCAGCCAGGAGTTTTTGCCCCCAGGCTTTGGCCTTGTCCAGCTCTACCTCTCTCAGGGAAATGGACTAGCAGACAGAAGATCTCTCTACATTTGTCTTTCTTTTTCAAAAACAATGAAACAAACAAACAAACAAAAACCCTCAGAGTTCATTGTCAACAGCTATACTCTAAGAAATGTTTTAAATAGTATAAGCAGAAGAAAAAAAAGCATACCAGATGGACATCTGAATTTAAATAAAGGAATGAAGAGCAGGAAATGACCAACATATGGGTAAATGCAGTAATTGTTTTTACATTTCTCATGTTCTTAAAACATAAAAACCATTTAAAACAAAAACAGCAATGGATTGTGTGGCTTATAACATGTATAAACTAGAACTAAGAATAAACACTCTTTTTATTAAAGTGGTGTATTATTTAACTATGACCAGCTTGAAATGTATAAACACTAGAGCAACAATTAAAAAATAACAAAGAAGTATAATCTAATAAAATCAAGAGTGAGGAGAACATAGATTCATTAAGATGACACAATGACAAGCAATGCAGGAAGAGAGAGAAGACATAAAGAACAGATGGGGCAGAAACCCAACGGCAAGACGACAGATTTAAACCTAAATATCATAACTACATATGTGAAACAGCTTTCAAAAAATATATACGAAACCTAAAAATAAAAGGCAGTTAAATGGGATTTTTTAAAAAACCCCAAAAAACAAACCTTGCATCTGCTGCGATCCCATGTGGGTGCTGGTTCGTGTCCTGGCTGCCCCGCTTCCCACCCAGCTCCCTGCTTGTGGCCTGGGAAAGCACTCAAGGAAAGCCCATAGTCTTGGGACCCTGAACCCGTGTGTGAAACCTGGAAGAAACTCCTGGGTCCTGACATCAGATCAGCTAAACTCCAGTTGTTGTGGCTACCTGGGGAGTGAATCAGTGGACAGAAGATCTTCATCTCCTTCCCTCTGTAAATTTGACTCTCCAATAAAGACTAAATTTTAAAAAAGGAAACTATTTGCGTATCCATAACACAACAACTGTTTGTGTCTGCATGAATTCGTTTTAAATATTAGTACACAGGTTAGAAATATAATAAAAAAAAACTGTACAAACATTAGTCAAAAGCAAATGGGAGGGGCTAACGGGATAGCTCAACTGGCTAATCCTCAGATGCAAGCACTGACATTCCTTAGGGACAATGGTTTGTGTACAGCTGTTTCACTTCCCTTCCAGCTCCTTGCTATGAGAGCAGCGGAGGATGGGCCAAGTGCCTGGGACACCGGGGAAGCTCCTAGCTTCAGCTAGGCTCCACTCTGGCTGTTGCGAACATTTGGGGAGTGAATCAGGGGATGAAAGATTTTCTGTCTCTCTACTCTGTAAATCTGCCTTTCCAATTAAAATAAATAAATGGTTTTTTAAAAAGACGAATGAGAGTTACTTTATTGAATAGCTATACTAATATGTATTTTTGTAAAGTATTTTTATTTGAAAGGCAGAATCATGGAGGAGAGAGAGAAAGAGAATCTTCCATCCAATGTTCACTACTCAAATGGCTGCAACAGCCTGGGCTGGGCGAGTCTGAAGCCAGCGGTCGGGAGTTTCTTCCAGGTCTCGCATGATGGTGCAGGAGCCCAAGTGTCTGGGTCTGTTACCTTCCCAGGTCCTTTGCAGGAATTTGGATCCAAAGTGGAGTAGCTGGCCTACGTGGGATGCTGACACTATAGGCAGAGGCTAACCCGGTCAGTTCCCATTAACACACACATCTTAACCAAGAATGATGCCAGGGCTAGCAAAGTGGAGAAGCAGGTTAAATCTCTCCCATGAGGTGGGGTGGAGTCCTGCTTGCTTTGTTTCTGATGCAGCTCCCCACTCACGCACCTAGGAACACAGTGGAAGATGGCCCAAATGCTGAGGTCCCTGCCACACACGGGGCGACCAGGCTCCCAGCTTGGGCCTGGCAGCTGAAGCCATTTGGAGAGTTAGCCAACAGATGGGGCATCAGCCAGAACCCATATGGGATGCTGGTGCTTGTCGGCAGAGGTTTAGCCAGTTGAGCTTATCATAACAGTCTTTACAAATCATTTTCAACTGAAGTTAAAATATTTTAGAATGCATTTTAACACAACTGTAGCAAGGAATGCATGGCTTTTAATGTTTACATTAAGAAAGGAAGATCAAGTAAATAATACAGATTGTATTTTAAGATAAAGAAAAAAGAAAAACTGGGCCCAGCAAGGTAGCCTAGCAGCTAAAGTCCTCACCTTGAACGTGCAGGGATCCCATATGGGCACCAATTCTAATCCTGGCAGCTCCACTTCCACTAATATTCCACTTCCCATCCAGCTCCCTGCTTGTGGCCTGGGAAAGCAGTCGAGGATGGCCCAAAGCCTTGGGACCCTGTACCTGCGTGGGAGACCCGGAAGAGGTTCCTGGTTCCTGGCTTCGGATCGGCACAGTACCGGCCGTTGCGCTCACTTGGGGAGTGAATCATCGGACAGATGATATTCCTCTTTGTTTCTCCTCGTCTATGTATATCTGACTTTCCAATAAAAAATAAATAAATAAATCTTAAAAAAAAAAAGAAAGAAAAATCAAGCCATGATATCCAGAAACAACAGAACTAAGCGTAAAAGCAATGGGGGAGGGGCTGTCCGCCAAATGTGAACTCCCCAAAAAGAAAGAAAATTCGAAGGCACTATTCTGATTAAGAAAAACAAAGTAAAAACCAAAGAGTCTGAAAAATTGTTACCATTAGGAAGGAAAATGAAATCACCACAGATGATATGTGCATTAAAGGGACAACAAGAGTGTAGTTTAAATCCCTTTACACCCCTGAGCTTGACAGCTTAGGTGAGATGAACAAATTCCTGGAAAGACACAAACTGCCAAAACTCAAGAACAAACAGATATGCCAACAGCACTATTACAAAATGTATGTAACAAAAATAAAAGGATTTAATCAGTCATCCAAAATCTTCTCACAAAGAAAACTCCAGGTTCTGACACCTTGAGCGCTGCTGAGAGTCGACTCTAACAAAAAGCAAAGCACGGAACAGTTTCTCACCCAGTCTATGAGACTTTCCGTATCCTAATCCCAAAACCGAACACACCACAGAAACTCAGAGACCAACAGCCCTGGGGAAGCTCAGCATGGCAATCATTAGTAAAAGTATCATGAAGCTCACCACATTCTAAAGGGTAATACACCATGATCAACTAAATTTACCTTAGAAATGCAAGGTTGGTTTAACAATAAAATACAGTCAATATATTTAATTATACTGAAAGACTGAGAAAAACCATCGAAACATCAATAGATGTGGAACAAACACTTGCAAAAACCAGCATCTATTCACAAATTTATGAAACAAAAATCCACTGCATACAAATACCAGGAAAAGACCTGCACCATCTAAGACATCTTTGAAAAACTCAGACCTAGTCTCTCACCTAAGGATGAGAGATGGAGAACATGGTAAGAATCTCTGCCCCCATCACTCCCACTGCAACATGCACGGAGAATCCTGGACAGTGAAAGCAGGCAAGCACAAGGAACGGAATATCAGGAAGGAAAACAGAAGACTATGCTTACAGCTATGATCATCAAAGTAAAAAAGCTTCAAGACCCTTACTGAAAGGGTTTTAGGGCTGAGAGTGAGTTTTTTACAAAGTTACAAGAGATGAGGTCAACATACAAAAGTCAAGCTAATTTCATTTCTGTATAGAAATGAGCAAGACTGTACTTTCTAAAATATATAGCAACAGCAACATATGAAATTCCTGGGAATAAAGTTCACCAAAAAATATGTAAAGACTGTATTCTAACAAACATAAGACATTGATGGGCCTGGTGCCACGGCACGATAGACTGGATTTCTGCCTATGGCACCAGCATCCCATATGCGTGTTGCTTCAAGTCCCAGCTGCTCTACTTCCAAATCAGCTTCCAGCTTATGGGCTGGGAAGGCAGCAGCGGATGGCTCAAGTCATTGCACCCTGAATCCATGAGAAAGACTTGGGGGAGGCTCCAGATTCCTCACATCAGCCATTTGGAGAGTAAACCAGTGGATTTAAGATCTGTTTCCCCTTCTCTCTAACTCTGCCTTTCCAATAAAAATAAAATAAATCTTTATACAAATTAAAAAAAAATTGCTGGGAGAAATGAAGACTGTATCTAGAAAAAGCCATATGGTTTTGAAAGTGAACTAAATTGGAAGATTTAACACTACCTGATTTCAACATTTACTATAGTAATAAAGATAGAAATATAAAAAGAGACACACAGATCAACAGTGCAGAGGAGAGAATCCAGAAATATGCTAAGGTTGTTAAAGTAGTACAATGGATAATGAATCTAGACTCTTACAGAAAATGCCAGACTGGCCATAAACGGATCACTTAAAATAAATTTAAGTGCTAAAACTACATAGCTTATCAAAGAAAACAAACAAAAAATCACTATGACCATAAGTTAGACAAAAATTTACTAGGACAGAAAAAAGTACAAACTAGACTTAAATTTGAAACAAAAAAATCCATTATTTGAAAGGCAGAATTACAGAGACGGATCTTCATCCCAAATGGCCATAATGGCAGGAGCCTCTTCCAGGTCTTCCATGTGGATGCAGGGACCCAAGCCCTTGACCTGCCCTCTGCTGCTTTCCCAGGCACATGAACAGAGAGCTGGATTGGAAGTGTGAAAGCACTGGAACAAATGCCCACATGCAATGCCCAGCATTGCGGGCTACCACTTAACTCCTCACACCACAATGCCAGCCCTGAACTTGGAATTTTTCACACCTTTCAATAGATATGCCTAGGTGTGTGTGGTCAAGACACAGTTTGAAATGGCAGAATACCAGTACTGGAGAACTTAGTGGGTTTCTGTCCTGGCTTCACTTCTGATGATAAAGCTTTTTGCTGTGCCCAGCACAGCAGCCTAGCAGCCAAAGTCCTTGCCTTGCAAGCACCGGGATCCCATATGGGTGTCAGTTCACGTCCCAGCAACCCTGCTTCCCATCCAGCTCCCTGCTGGTGACCTGGGAAAGCAGTATAAGATGGCCCAATGCCTCGGGACACTGCACCCATGTGGGAGACCCAGAGGAAGCTCCTGGCTCCTGGTTTCAGATCAGCTCAGTTTCAGCCGTTGTGGCCCCTTGGGGAGTGAATCAATGGATGGAAGATCTTCTCTGTCTCTCCTCTCTGTGTATCTGTCTTTCCAATAAATCTTTACAAAAAAAAAAAAACTTTCTGCTAATGTGCACCTTGGCAGGAAATGGGTGATGGCAAGTACCTGCCACCCAGCTGGGAGATGCAAATGCGCTCCAGGAGCCTGGACAGCCTGGCAAGAGCGATCAGCAGACAGATCAATCTTCATCTCTTTGCCTTTCAAATAAATATGATCTTCTATTTGTTTGTCTAAAGATGTATTTATTTTTATTGGAAAGGCAGACACACAGAGAAGACGATACAGAGAGGAAATCTTCTGTCCACTGATTCACTCTCCCAAGTGACCACAATGGCCAGAGTTGAGCCTATCTGAAGCCAGGAGCGTCTTCCAGGTCTCCCACATGGGTGCAGGGTCCCAAGGCTTTGGGCCGTCCTTGACTGCTTTCCCAGGCCACATGCAGGGCGCTGGATGGGAAGTAGGGCAGCCAGGATACGAACTGGTGCCCATATGGGATCCTTTTGGATACAAGACAAGGACTTTAGCCACTAGGCTATTGCCCTGGGCTCATAAATACATTTTTTAAAGATGTTGCAAGGAGTGACTGTTCAGTTCCCTACTACCCATGTGGGACACCTGGACTGAATTTCCAGCTTCCTGGTTCAACCTGGACTATTACCAGCCTTGAAGATATTGAGGACTAAATAAGAGCAAGTGAGTTTTTTCTCTCGACTAAAAAAAAAAATTACAGGGGGAGGGAAGATACTATTAAGAAATTACTAAGCAATCCACCAGATAGGAAAACACATTTGCAAACCTTACTTCTGTTAAAACACTTATATTTAAAAACACATGAATGCCCAACAGCTAAACGATGTAGACACAAATAATACTATTTTCTTTAAAAGGCAAAGATTTCAACAGACATTTAATCAAAGGAATAAAAACTAACAAATGAAAGGATAGCATTGTGGTACAGTGGGTTAAGCTTTGACTGGCAATGCTGGCAAATGAACCACTCCATTTCCCTTCCATCTCCTTGCCAATGTGCCTGCTAAAGCACCAACTGATGGCTCAAGTGCTTGGGCCTCTTGCCAAGCTTGTGGGAGACCCACGAGGAGTTCCAGGATCCTGCCTTCAGCCACTATCGGGGGAGTGAACTAGCAGATGAAAGATCATCCCCACTCCAAATCCCTCCCTGCCTGGCCCCCCTCCCCATTACTGTGTCTTTCTGGTAAGTTTATAAATAATCTTCCTTTAAAAATTGCAAATAGGGCCCAGTGTGATAGTGTAATGGTTAAAGTCCTCACCTTGCACATGCTGGGATCCCATATGGGCGCTGGTTCTATCCCGGAGGCCCTGCTTCCCATCCAGCACCCGGTTTGTGGAATTGGAAAGCAGTTAAGGACGGCCCAAAGTCCTGGCATCCTGCACCCGTATGGGAGACCCAGAGAAGCTCCTGGCTCCTGGCTTCGGACTGGCTCAGCCCCCAACTGCTGTGGTCATTTGGGGAGTGAACCATCAGATGAAGATCTTCCTGTCTTTCCTCCTCTCTGTATATCTGCCTTTCCAATAAAAATAAATCTTTAAAAATAAATAAAAATAAAATTGCAAATAAAGACATGAAAAGATGCTCATTTAAGCATTATCAATCATTAAGCACATATAAATTAAAGCTACAATGATATATCTATTTTAGCATAGTAGCTATTTCCTACAGAGGGTGAAAGTAAAATGACTGGCAGATCTAAGTTCTGGAGAAAATGCAGACCATTCAAGTGCCCCTCTGTGTGTGAATGGATAAAACTGTGGCATTTTTATACAGTAGAATATCCACACAATAGCGTCTCTTAACAATTAAAAGAATGCACCACTTTTACTATGTGAAGCAAGACACGCTGTGGAAAGCAGCTATGCACAATTTCGTAAAAAATTCTGGAAAAGGTAAAAAGCAACTCAGCAGTTGTCAGGGCAGAGGGGACGTGGTCCAACATAGAAGAAACTTGTCTACGGCCAGACCACCCTGAACGCACCCGATCTCGCCTGATCTCAGAAACTAAGCAGGGTCGGACCTGGTTAGTACTTGGATGGGAGATCAACATAAAAGAAACCATGAAGAGATTTGTTTAGGCTAACGAAAACATTTAAAAAGTTCTCACACACAGCATTGGTGTGCTGTTAGTGCTACAACTGCACCAAAACCCAAAATTTACACTTAAGTTACTAGACTGTAATGTGTTCAAATTGCAACTCGAAAGATTCGACTCATTTTCCCATGAGGGAACTTCAAAATAAATCGCCATCAGTTTATGAAAAAAAAAAAGGGAGGGGGCAATTTTTTTATTTCATTATAAACGTCCAAATGTCTCAAAAACAGCATGATGGTAAGGAGGGGGGGAAGCCTTGTGACTGTCTCGGGGTCACAAGATGAGGGAATGGAGGAGAAAGCAGTGTGGGAGCTGCGGTACTTCCAGGCTCCCTACTGGCCCAGTCTCCATCACGCCCCCTCTGCTAGTGAAGGACGGACACACGGACACACACACACACACACACACACACACACATCCTCCGAGCATGGAACAGGCACCGCCTCTTCAGCCCAGTCTCATGATTCTCATTCACATCCCAGAACATGGGATCTTCTTCCTTTGGGTTCCATTGAAGTTTTGGTACGGGAGAACTCTCTAGAGCCACTTTGTCATGAAGTCTTGCTCAAAGAGTCCAGCAGACAGAAACAGCACTTTTAGACTCTAGGGATCTTGTCTCTTTCATTTTAAAATTGTGAAAATTACAGAAAATACTGAGAAGAGTGGACAAAAATCGAGCACTCTCCAACAGACAAGTAAGTAAATGACAAATCTATCCAACGCTTGCCTTGCTGAGCAATAGCACAAAACAGACATTATCTAGCCCGCATGGGCTAGGATGGGGGAGGGGCAGACCCACATAGAGCAGAAAACATTTTGAGCTAAGTAAATAATTTCTTGAGCAGAGGAATGAATTGTGCAAGAAACTCACATAAATTAAGAAGGGCTCAAGTTGTTTTCTTTTCAAAAGTGTATGTGTATTTTTTTTTTAAGATTTCTTTATTTACTTCAAAGTCAGAGTTACAGAGAGAAAGGAAGTGACAGAGAGATCTTCCACCTGCTGGTTCATTCCTTAGCTGACTACAATGGCCAGTGCATTGGGGGTAGAATAAAGCCTGGAGCCAGGAGCTTCATCTGTCCTCCCACCCCACCGTGCGGATGGCAGGGACCCAAATACTTGGGCCATCTGGACCAGAAGTGGCCAGCAGGGATAGAAACCAGCATCTGTGTGGGATGCAGGCACTGGCCCCGTGTGCTTGTGTTTTTAAAATCCAACATGCACATCTTGTTAACTGAAAGGGCTCTGGCCTGGGCATGAAAACAGCCCTGTTGTCCACAATGACGCTAGCAGCATGCTGGCATGCGTGCTGGCAACTCCTGAGCCACACCAAAGAACCAGTGATGTCACGGCCCACGGAAGCAACTGAACACCACACCACTTCCCAAGTTACGAGAGGATACCATCGGCCCACGGGGCTGGCCCAAAAACACAGGTGTCTTAGCCTTAAGGGTGCTAACTTTGGTACAAAAGTAAAACATTTTTTGGAATCCATGTATTCAGAAAGTTCATTAAAATACGTGTTACAAAAAAACAGGACCTGGATTTCTGACTTTGTGTACCAAAATGAACTTCCCCTTTAATTTTACTTTCCCCCAAAAGTTCTCAAAAGTACTCTTGTAATAAGAGATGCACTGAAGAAAAAAAAAATTCACTTGCTTATCTAGCACTCAGCTTTCTCACCTCCTTTCTTGAAAAAAAAGAAAAAAAGGGGGGGGGGGCGGACCTGGTGCAACAGCCTAGTGACGTCTTCGCCGTACACATGCCCCGGGATTGCATATGGGCGCTGGTTCCTGTCTCGGCAGCTCCACTTCCCATCCAACTCCCTGCCTGCGGCCTGGGAAAGCAGGTGAGGATGGCCCAATATCTGGGGACCCTGCATCCATGTGGGAGACCTGGGAGAAGTTCCTGACTCCTGGTTTCAGATGGGCTCAGCTCTGGCTGTGGCAGTCACTTGGGGGAGTGAACCAGTGGAGGGAAGAGCTTCCTCTCTGTATATACAATTAACTGCTCTCAACTGTTATTCTAACCTTAGAAACTGGTCCTACTATCCAAATGCACCCACTGCCTGTACCTGGCAGGCAAAGCTGAAGAAATCCAACCTGGAGCTTTATGGCTTCACAAACTGACTCAACTGCAAAGCAGCTAACTCAGTGCCAGAACCCGGGCCCACAGGCACTAGGTCCCCACAAGCATTCCAGGTGGCTGCCGCCTCCTGAGCCAACTAGCCTCCTAACACTCAATGAAAACCTTGTGGAAGTGACGTGACAACCCACCATTCATCTAAGGGACAAGGTTAAACATAGTAAGGCTTAGAAGATAATCCATTTAGTTAGCTTACCAGTCACAAAGCAGAGTTTTACAGAATGTGAATGACAAAACTTAAAGATGTTTAGGAACCAACCTTCAATAACCTTGTCTACGTCACGTCCTTTTGGATTAAGGTGAAACCAACCAAGGATATTCTTAATAGCTTGAGGTCCAGCTAACCCGCCTTTGCGGTTAGCAGAGATGCCCTGGCTACCTCCATGTCAACAAAAGGAAACAAGCAAAACATGATTGAGTATGAGCTGCTTAAGCAGTAGTTGCAAGGAAGAAACAAACTTCTCCCAGGAATTCAGGGTCGGTTCTCCGACTCCCCCCCGACAAACTTTTAAAAAATGAACTTTTCCCCTGACTCACGATAGTACATTTATTTTCCTACTTTTTGAAGACTTTACTATTGGAAACACAAAACACAAAACCTTATCAAGAAGCAAAACCAAAAGGAGTCTTTAAAATGTTTTCTACTTACAAACACACTGGAGTGGCTTCTAAACACACCCAGACACCCTTCAAAAGGAATCCCAAATGGTACAGTCTGCTTAGAGACCAGAGCTGGCCAGCAGGTAGCAAATTTTGTTTCCCGATTGCTGTCTGAGCAGTATCAGAAAGGGGGAGGTTTTGTTTGTTTTAAACACAATGAGTTCTGGAACGTTTCTGGAGTATTCTACTTTGTTGGGATTATATCCTAACCTACTGTGTCTCCCCTTTTCCTATGGGAGAGCAGGGTGTGGGAACAGGAAGAGGTAATTCCCAATTAGCTTGTTTGGTGGAACTACTTACAAGACCGGAAAATATGTCTGGGGTGCCCAACCTTTAGCCATCTTTAAAACCAAGTGGGAGTGTTGCTGTATTACTCACAAGCAGCATTTCCCCAAAGTGCCAAACTAAAGCCCGCATTCCAATCAACAGAACACTGCTTCGGAGTACAATCAGACATCTAAGTTTGAGGCCAAGAGGGCCCCGAGGCGATGGCTAAAGCCCTTGGGGAGTGTGCCTGTGAAGTTGGAACAGAACCAGGGGCCTGGACCAGACCTCCTCAGCAACTTTCACCTCCGGCATCCTGCTGTCCCATGGTCCATGCAAACAGCAGGAAGGACAGGACTGAAAAGGGAAAGCTGCAGATGGTGAAGGGTGAGTTCTTCCAGGATAATTCACACATAAGTCTATTAAGGTATGATTTATCTGGGAGGTGATGGGACACTGGTCCTGATGGTGCGTTATTCTCTGAACTAGAACAATGGCTTGGCACACAGTAACCATCGGCAGATCCTGAACGAATCCATTAATCCCTTAGCATCTGACATAAAAGATGTGATCTCCAAAAGAACAGAGGAGGAGGCTGGAGCAGAGGTGTTTCATGCTAATCTCCTGCCTGCAGCAGCAGCACCCCAACTGAGTCCAAGTCCCCACTGCTCCATTCTCAATCTAGCTCCCTGCATATGACCTGGGAAAGCAGCAGAGAATGGCCCAAGTCCTTGGGCCCCTGCATTTATGTGCGAAATCTGGAGGAAGATCCTGGTTTTGGACTGATTCAACTCTGGCCAGTGCAGCCAACTGGGTGGATAGAAGACCCCCTCTCTCTGTCACTCATTCTCTCAGTAAAATCTGCCTTTCAAACAAAAAACATATAACTCCTTTAAAAGGGAAGAAAGAAAGAAAAATGGAAGCTTTCCACTATGTGTCAGGGACAAGAAGAGGATGCAGGTACTGCTCTGGATGTGAGTCTGAACAGTATTTACCCACCATCACCTGGGCATCTGATAGGACAAGACAGGATGAGAAACACATTCGCCTTACAAACCCATTTTCAAGATGCATAACCTTTCACAGATCAGAAAACTCAGGGCCAGTGGAGTGCCAGAAACAGAGTTCTTCAACAGTATTTCAAGCTGTAATAAAAATTGTTTTATCTCCCAAGTGTGCCCTTTCAGGTATGAAAGACAAAATACACAGGTAAATAACTCAGGTACTGGAATTAAGCCACTGCCTACCAGTTTGAGTCTTGGCTGCTCCACTCCAGCTCCAGCTCCCTGTTGACATGTTTAAGAAAGCAGTGGAAGATGGGCTGAATGCTTGAGCACTCACCCATCCACTTGGGAAGACTCTGCTGGAATCCCAGACTCCTGGCTTTAGCCTCGTCCAGCCCTGACCACTGAGGCTATTTGGAGAATGACCCAGTAGATGGAGGAATACTCTCCACTGTCCCTTCCCTGGCCCACAACTCTGTCTTTCAAATAAGTAAAATACATTTTCCAAACATGGACAGCTACTGGTTCAAAGAGTGTCATCTTCAACTCCTTCTCAGCTGTTTCTGTGGACCCTCTTACCCCTCCTGTCACATAGCAGGCAACAAAAATGAAGATCAGACACAACAGTGATGATTTGCCAGCTTACATGAGATTTCCAGTACAGCTGGACAATTAAAATTAGCAGGTGCTAAGGATGACCAAAAAGAAGACATGCTCACAATTTTAAAAGTACAGACAGATAGCTAAGCCTTAGGCTGGCAAGCGGAGTAGAAAAGGTCTTCTGGCTCCTTGGACACAGAAGGAGAAAGAGGTTGGTGACTTCCCTTAGGCAAGTGGCACAAATGAGCAGACATAATGGAGTAGGCTTCTTTTCTTCCCTACCCGTCCCTTCTCTTCCTAGCCTTCCTCTCCCCTCCCTTTGCTCTTCTCTTCTTTAACATGGCCCTCCTGCCAGCCTCGCCAATGAACCAGCCTGGCAAGAGGAGCCAGGATACAATCTGTGGTGCCAAACAAAAGGGGTGATAAATTGTGGAACTGGGTTCCAAAAAGAACTCCTTGTTCCCTGAGTTTCTGCAGCACTTGGTTATTAACTGACAGGCCCCTGACTGACCAACTAAGAGGCCCCTGACGAGCCCTCTACGGTATGGCGTAGGACCCACCTTCCAAAGCTCAGGTTAAGCTTTCTCATCCTGTCCCCATTGCTTGCTTCTAAATTCACAATTGTTCTCTTTGTGGCAAAATTTCATCCACTTGTAATTCTTAGAGTTAAAGATCAAAACACTTTATTAAAGATAATTTGCAAGGCAACTCATCGCCAAGCATCACATGCTCCCATTACGAGATAATTTTTTTGAGGGGGGACTTCCCTTGTGATTTGAAAGCACCACACTCGACAAAATAATTGGATCTTGTGACACTGCTCTTCAACACCACTTTTCTTCTGATCTGCTGCCTTACTCACCAGTTTGGCCCATGCCACGGGCTCTGCACTCGCCCTTCAGAACTGCTCAGCCACCTTGGTTCATCACTTCAGATGAGCAGGCAATCAAGACATTCCTGGGCCTGGCACTGTGGCAGCAGCTGAAGCTGCCATATGCAATGCCAGTATTCCACAGAGGTGCTGGCTGGAAGTCTGGTGGCTTTACTTCCCATCCAGCTCCTTGCTAATGCACCTGGGAATGCAGCAGAGGATGGCCCAAGAACTTAGGCCCTTGCCACCTCTGTGGAGCCCCCAGATGGAGGGCTGTGCTCCTGACCCAGCCCCAGCCACTGCAGCCATCTCTCTTATCTCTTCTCTCTTTCTCCCACATACACAAATATACACCCTGGCACAGTCCTGAAATAAAGACTGTGACTTTGGATTTCACATATCTCAATTAAAAGCTTATTTTTACTTAAGCAACATTTTAAGCTTAAAAACAAAAACCAGTGAAACCAAGAGGCCATGCCCTTGGTGGAACAGTGTGAAGAGAATGACCAAACAGAAACATTTGGTTTTAAATACTTTTATCTCTCTCCTCTTCAGCCATTCTAATCCACAGGTTGGCTACTTTACAAAGTGTGGAAGGCTTAAAACCATCAGGGCTCAGGATATCCAGAGGCTGCCCCCACCTGATGTCAAAAAGGGACTCAAACCAAATAAATGAACAAGTGGCAACAACAACAAAACGACCCTGACAACCTTGAGAGGCCTCAGCCAGCCAGACAGGCTGTTTTCTTCAGCTGCACTCACAGGCTGCTGTTCAGCTTCAGTTCTAGCGCAGATACTAAACGCGGTAACATGTGGCTGTTCAAGCACAACAGAGAACCATGAAAGACAACAGACTATTCCCTATTCACAAACAGGTCAGTGTCAAAAGAAAGACAGTCATCTTTGCAATCCATGGAAGGCTGGCTCCAAGACCTCCCGCGGACAGCACTATCCAGACGCTCTTGACCCTCATATAAAATGACGCGGCGTTTACACAATAGCCAATGCGCATGCTCTCACATACTTAAAATCATTTCTGAATCCCTTACACTACCAAATCCAATGTAAATACTACATAAGAAGTTGTGATGCTGTATTATTTAGGAAATTACAAGAAAAAATATGCATACATTTGGAGCAGATGGAATTTTATTTTTTAAAGATTTACTGTTTTAGCAGAAAACATGAGAGAGAGGGAAGGGGAAGCATAGAGACAGGGAGAGAGAGAGAGAGAGAGAGAGAGAGAGAGAGAGAGAGAGAGATCTTCTATTCACTAGATTGCTTCCCAAATGGAAACAATAGCTGGAACTGGGGTAGTACAAAAGCAGGCGCCTGGAAAATCATTTGGGTCTCCCGTGGAAGTGGCAGGAGCCCAAGCACTTAGGCCATCTTCTGCTACTTTCCCAAGTGCATCAGTGGGGCTCTAAGTCAGAAATGGGGAGCTGGGGTAACAAGAGTAGCTGGGATTTGAACTGGTGCTCTGATGCTTAACCCACTGCACCACAATGCTGTCCCCACAGGTAATTTTCCTTTCGCACATATTTGTAATCTGCAGTTGGCTGCACATGCAAATGCAGCACCCTCTCCACACAGAAGGTCAACTGTTTTGTGTACTCAGCACGTCACACAGAGCCTCTACATTGCAACACACTCCCTTCAGTCAAAGGCTCGCTGCTGCTAAGATAACTATCCAATCCAAAAAGAACAATCCAGAAAGTTCCTCTACACAGTCACTCAGAGGTGATTAGAATAATCCACAAAAATTTATCCTGCCACTGAAGAAGACAAAGGAACTCAATGACTTGCGTCTCTGTTATCTGCTAAGATATAGAACAATCGTGGACACTGTCATCTTCTGGTTTCTTTTGTATTCTTATTTTTTATATCCCCCGCCACTTCGGAGATTCCGGAGAAAATCCTTGCTGAAACACCCACATGAAAAAAATCTTGATTATTTTGCAGCAAATGTATTGCCCCTCCTCTGATTCCTTCTGACCTTGTCAAGAAACCAATTTTGCATGGTGCTGACACTTTCCTAGCCGCTGCCGGGATTAGAATCTGGCATCACCATTTTAGGTCCAAGTAGTCTTGCAGGTCTGAGGCCGTGTGGATTCTCACTGGATCACTCTCAACCCCAAATCCTTTCAGAGTGGCTAAAGTCATTATTTCAAGTCAATTTCACAGTCAAAGGCTACTTATAAGCTCTTGGGAACCTCTTATGGCTTTGACAATCAATAATTTGAGTTATCCGTGTATATGGGAGGCCTGGTCCCTAAAGTCTTTTGTTGTTGGATAGTGGAATAAAGGTGGAAGTTTGATCTGATGAAAGTGTCTTGAGGTGCGCCTGCAGGAGGTATGCCCCGGGAAGGCAGAGTCCAGCCTCATTTCTCTCTCAGCTTCCTTGCTCACTGCACACGCCCTGCCACCCATGTCCTTATCGGAGACCAAACCAACAGGGCTTCCTGATGTTACACTGTGAATCTGCAAGTCCGTGAACTGAAGCAAGCCTCCTTCCTTACTATGAGGCGTCTCACGGGGACTTCCTATAGGAACAGAAAGCTGACCAGCACAGGCCCAGGACGGTTTTAGAAGTATTTCTTGTTATTTGTTTGGAACAGAGACAGAAATAGACATGTGACTCTCTCATCCACTAGTTCACTCTCCCAGTGTCTGCAACAGCTGCCAGAGCTAGCAGCCTGGAAGTCAATCCAGGTCTGCTTAGGCAGGTGGAAGGGACCAGTGACTGGAGGCCAGTACCAGCTACCTCCTGGGGTATGACCAGCAGGAAGCTGGAATCGCAAGTGCAGCCAGGGCCTGAACTCAACCAATCCAAAGAGGTGGCTTAATGGCTACATCAAATGCATTCCTTAAGAAAGAAAGGAAGGGCCTGGTGGCGTGGCCTAGCGGCTAAAGTTCTTACCTTGAACGTGCCAGGATCCCATATGGGTGCTGGGGGTGCCGGTTCTATTCCTGGCAGCTCCACTTCCCATCCAGCTCCCTGCTTGTGGCCTGGGAAAGCAGTTGAGTATGGGCCAAAGCTTCCTGTCTGTCTCTCCTCTTCTCTGTATATCTGACTTTTGTAATAAAAATAAATAAATCTTTGAAAAAAAAAAAGAAAGGAAAAGAAAATGCCTGTAATGTACCAAGGAGAGAATTTTTTTTTTTTAATTTCAAACACAGAACTTTGCGCTTCAATAAAATTGGAGGACTCCAGGGCTTGTCTCTGGCCCTGAAGTAAACAGTGATACGCATGGAACCTGACAGAGGCTTTGCCTGCTGCACTTGAAGAAAATGCCCCCCCTCAAAACCTGCCAGGGACCACCCCTCCCCAGCTCGCACAACTCCCTCCTTGCATCTTCTCTGTGTGAAAAGCTGCACTGTGGGAATTAGGGTAGACATGAGGTCAGTACCTGGAGACAGGAGCGATCAGCTTCATGATTGATGCCATCCTGTCCTCCCTGGACCAAAAGTGTGTGAACATTTTAGGTTCTTCACATTAAAGGTAAGTGATGCTATTAAGAATCGTATACACTCAAAAAAAGTGACAATTAAGAAAGAAAAGGCTTTCCTCATTCCCGAGAAAGCAAGCTGTTTTCCCAGGTGGCACTTGACTTGCACGACCCACTCATGACACGCAGTAATAGTATTTGTGCTACAAAGCCTACAGAAGGTACTCAGAGGGGTGAAGGGAAGAATTCCCCATAAACTCTGGAAAGAGAAATGCCATCCTTCCACTTTGTGTGTGAGAACGGGGGCTTTCTCCCTCAGAGGACACTAACTTAAGCCCAGAGTAACTAAGGAGTATGACCACTCCTGAACTCCTCTGCCTTCCGGGAGGCTGTGGAAGCACACGCTGCTTCCCCGCGTGAGTCTGATTCATCCTAAATACGGTACTGCAATTAGCGAAGGAGGGAAAACAAAAACCAACCTACGGAGCTGTATTTCTCCAAAGAGAAAACCCAAATGCCAGGAAAGAGGATGTCAGTTTGTCATATCCCATGAGAATGTCTAAAAAGACAAAAATCAAAGATTTTCTTTTTCTCTGAAAGCACAGATTCATTTTCTGCATTTCGACTAGAGCTCCATGTAGTCTAAGAACCCCATTTTCTCCCTTCGAAGTCGCTACCTAGTCACAGAAAGAAACACGGAACGCCGTGAGCACACGAGGGGGCGGATCAGCTTCCTGTCACTCGACTTTCTCCTTGCAGTTCGGCCGTAGACTCACTGTGCACCCTCACTTTCAGAAGGGCTCCTGTACTGTTTGACACGCGTGCGCACACGCACACATTCACCCATAATGTTCACATTAAACCAGCCTCCATCAAAGAGGAGGCACATCTCAAAGGGTGCGTGTTAGTGTTTAACGCACTCTCATCCAGTTCTTCTGGATGGGAACAAGGGCCAAAACGAAGCCATTTTAACAGCCAGCAACAGGCAGGCTTGCCAAGGGCTTATCATTCTTTGTGTCCATTCTAGGCTGCATCCTCTGAGGTGCCGTGGAATCACTTCCAAGAGAGTCCTAAACTTTACTGAAAACCAAGATCTGGACGGGACTTCTGTGACTCTGAGAGAACCTGCAGGCCAGGTTGGACTTAGGACCAACAGCCAAGTCCAAGACTACGCTGCAGTGGGGCTGTGGCAGAAATCTGCTTAGGACTTTTACAAGTAATAATGCCCAGTGCTGGCAAAGGTATGAGAAACGGGCATTTTCACAGACTTTGCTGGCAGGAACTTAAGAAGAAACAAAAAGAGCAACTACTAAAAAAAGCAAAGCAAAGCTTCGAAACCTTGCCTACTCTCAAAACCAACGTCAGTTCTAGAAACTGGTAAATGTGCATTCAGGTTTACGTGGAAGATTTCCATCACCAATATCCTTAGGAGCACAAAGACTAGAGGGAAAAAAAAAAGTGAAACAGACTGGAACTCACCAGAGAATAAAAGAAATCTTTATTTCGTGCGAGGAAAAGCAGGATCCAGGGTTGTGGTGCAGTGCGTTAAGCCATGAATGCTCTAATTCTGATCCAGCTGCCTGGCAATGTTTCTGAGAAAGCAGTGGAAGACGGCACAAGTGCTTGGGACCCTCTTATCCATGTGGAACACCCAGCTGATGTTCCTGGCTCCTGGCTTCAGCCTGGTCCAGTCCTGGCTGCTGAGGTCATTTGGGGGAGTGAACTAGCGAATACAAGATCTTTCTGTAACTCTACTTTCCAAATGAACAAACCAAGCACTTTTTTAAAAAGTCATGCAATGAAATACTATGCTATCATTAAAATAAAGTTTGGGAACATTTATCTCAGAGACATAACATGTTTACCTATACCTCCATGTACAAATGTACACAGCAGCTTTATTCAAAATAACCAGGAGCTGGAAGCAACCAGCCCTAACAGCTATGATGAATGGAGAAATAAAATGGAATCTATTCATACAATGGAATATAATTTAGCAATAAATACCAATAAACTACTGACACATGTAGCAACTTCACATCTCCAAGGAATTAGGCTTAAAGGGAAAAAGCTAATCTCAAAAGGTCACATACTATATGATTTCATTTTAATGACAGCACTTGGACCATCTTTCACTGCTTTCTCAGATGCGTCAGTGGGCAGAAAGCAGCTGGCAGCTTAACCCACTGCACACAACACCAGACCCTGTTTTTCCTCTATGAAATAAGCATGCTTTCTTTTAATAAAAGTAAAGACCTCAAGTTTAAAAAGTCTGTTTTAAAGAATGGTTTTAAAGCAATTCAATGGCCCCATTTCAGATGGTCATTTTTTATCAACTGGAATAGCACGGTAAAGTGAAGCCAGAGGACAGGATAAGAAACAACATTGGGCGGGGGGGGGAATTGTGTTAGGGAGGTGTGTATGGGATAGGGGATGGTTTAGCCTACTGGTTAGGACTTGAGACACTCATGTCCCTCACTGGAGTGCCTGGGTTCATGGGCTGCCTCTGCCTCCTGTCTGCAGCTTCCTGCCCACGCACACCCGGAGGAGAAGCAGGGATGGTTCAGATGGCTGGGTTTCTGCCACCCAGGTGGGAGACCTGGATGGAGCTCCCGGTCCTGGGCATTGGGAGAGTGAACAAACAGATGGGAACTTCCTCTAACATGTCTATTGAACAAAACAAAAACATGTTCTCCCTACAAGGTTACTCTGACCCGGCAATAAGTAAACAGCTTATATCTCAAGTTTCTTATAAAGTAATGGTTAGTAAACTTTGAATTACCAAAAGAAAAAAAAAGGTGGGGAGAAGGTTTAAAAAGGAAAACATGCATGGATGAGAACTAGAAAAGGAGGTGGAGGGGCTGGCGTGCGCAGGGACAGTCTGCCCTGGGTCAGCAATCTCCAGCAGCCACCGGGTTATCAGGAAAAGATCAAGCGTCGTTATCTTGCTGTGCAAATCTGGTTGGCCATTCCTGGAAGCCATCTGCCAGTGCTGAACCAGTTCCATGAATGGGAGCCTTCCGAGAACAGAGAACAGTCAAGGCTCTCTCCCTTCACTTCTGATTTCATAATGCTGACTTTCCAGCATATCAAATCCCCATAAAATCCACAGAGCTCACTCCTTCTCACCTCCAGACCTACAGAACCCCGAACCTTTTAGAATTATACTGACTCATGCTTATAACTTTGTTCAAGAGAAAGTTCTAGATTTTTTCCCCTTTTCCCAACACAGCAGAAAGCTGGTTCAGGGCCTTGGGGCAGCACTTCCCAGTCAGTTCCGTGGGTGCATCCTGCTTGTGGTAGGATCACTCAGCAACTGCTTGGTAATCCCCTGTCATCCCCACCCTGCAAGTCGGTATCAGCAGGCTGCGAAGCAGTAAGTCAGCAGAATTTGGCCAACCCTTCCCTCCTTGAGGGTTGGGGTGACTCAAGTAAAGGGGAGGGAGAATACAACTTCAAGCAAGAGAGAAAAAAAAAAAAAAAAGGACTGCTTCAAATGGAGCAAACCGTTGAACTTTCCCCTGCTAGAGAAAGGAGGCTGGGAAAGGGGCAAGGATTCAAGCAGAGAGATCTCTACAACATGGTCAACTGCTTGGGAACCAGGATCTTAAAGCAACACCCCTGCCCCTTTGCAGATGTTATACAACCTCAAACTCTGAGAGCTGGTATGCTGTTCTGATGTCTTCTGTCTGCCTTTTTTAGTTTGAATATTCCTAAATCTAGCTTACAGCTCCTAGGTGGAAAGGAGGTTATTTAACGACCACGAGCAGGTGCAGCAGAGGAAGATGGGCTCACTAACCTAAAAAGCCTGGAGCGTGGGTTCTAACTTTAGGGCCTCTCTCACAGCACTCCAGGAGGTGGCCTGGGAGGCACTCTGATACATCTCGGAATCAGACAGAACTAAGTACTTATTAAAAATCAGAGGAAACATGAGCTTTATTCCTGAAATAGCTCTCTGTCCACCTCACATGTAGTAGCTGGACTCATCCATGCGCTGGTCTACAACAGGAGCCGCCAGAGCCTGCAAAGTTTCTGTACTAAAAGACACAATCCCGAAGCACAGAAACATGTCAGGTACTTCACCACCGAGAGCACGCTGCACTCGGGGGACTGAGGCTACCAAGGCAGCGGAACCACACCGCCTGCCTTGCACTGCTGGCTTAGAGCTAACCCGCAGAACCCCTCACTCCACCCAGGGCCCTCTCCAGCGTGGCTGCCAACAGCACAAGGCAGCACAGAGGTGCTCTGATCCAATTTAAAAAATCGCACAATTATTTTGTCTCAGATGAAAGCAATTTCTGTTCAGTCAGTGTCCTTGCAGTTGAAGAGAGGGGAAAAAAAAATTCTCTTCCATGGTCAGAATCACAAGTGATTTCTTTGTGCTTAGGCCTATTACCTATTCTCGGCCTGCTTTGCCTCTGGGTTTAATGAGAACAGAGCAGCTGAGAGCAACACCGCACGCTCGGGCCTGGCTGCTGCTCCCGGGGCTGTGGTCAGAACCTGCGGGGTCTCTTTTAGAGCTGCTGCATCTCTGACATAATCCAGTGGCACCACCCACACTCCAGCACCTCCCCCTTTGGGCCAAGTCAAGACACAACTGCGTGGCCTAGTTACGCTCTCGCCTGGCTGCTGCCGCCTCCACAGGGACATTTTCTCTCTCATCCTTTGGGATTTTCTCTGCCTATGGAGGGTCACAGTGTGTTTGGTCCACAGTGCAGACTCCGGAAAAAGTTCGAGAGGATTCCAGTTTAACTAGGCCAGCGGTTCATTTCTCAACGTGCCTGCAGCTGGATAGCTGTTTGCTACAAGGTTCCAGACTGCTTCCCTCTCTGCATCTGCTCACACTCACCCTGAAGACTCGAAAGAGGCAGCAGGAGCCTTGCACTCCTACTTAACCAGGCTGTGATTACATTTTTGTTACACAGTCTCCCCGGCTGCCTCTGATAGGAAAGCAGGGCAGCCACCAAGAAGATACTTTTCTTCTAATCTGGCAGGCTCCTAACCTTGGCCCATCAGTACACAGTCCCTTCCAGAAAAGTGAGGAAACTTGTCACTAACAAGACAGAACTGGCAGCTCAGCATTTCTACATCAGCAGGCCTCTCACGGCAACCTGCAAACATGGAGGCCAGGGAGCCCAGGCTTTGTGCTCACAGTGCCAAAAGACAGCAGGTCCTGAAAATCAAACAGCAGAGTTCAATCCCCAAGGCCTAGCAGGGGAGACAGGGGAAGGCAGATTTCAGGTCTGGATCTGTAGCAGGTCTAATTAACCTCTGCTGGCAACTTGCACCCTACACAGGAGCAGAGGGTCGAGTCCTGCCTGCTCTGCTTACAATCTTGTTCCCTGCTGATGTGCCTGGCAAGGCAGAAGATGCCCCTGTAGCAGACCCAGATAGAGTTCCTGTCTCCTGCCTTTTGCTCACCCTTATTGCTCTGCCTTTCAAAGAAATAGATACAATCCTTAAAAACAAGGCAGATTCTACAAGGCTTCTGCTCTGCTCAATCCTTTCTTCTCTAAACAACCTGTCTTTAAGACATGTGTTTATAGGGCCTCGTGCGGTAACCTAGCGGCTAAAGTCCTTGCCTTACATGTGCCGGGATCCCATGTGAGCACTGGTTCTAATCCCCAAGGCCCTGCTTCCCATCCAGCTCCCTGCTTGTGGCCTGGGAAAGCAGTCGTGGGAGACCCAAAAGAAGCTCCTGGCTCCTGGCTTCAGATTGGCTCAGCTCTGGCCATTGTGGCCTTTTGGGGAGTGAATTGGTGGACAGAAGATCTTCCTCTGTGACTGTCGGCCTTCCCTAAATAAATAAATAAATAAATAAATCTTAGGGGGGAAAAAAGACATGGTTTGTAACTGTCTTCTCTCCAGGAGATCACATAGCAAGCTAAAGTATGGAAACTTGCTGAAATGATCTCCATGGAAGGGCCAGGGGGTCCCACGTACAGAGCAGCTGCTGCTGGGGTTTTAGCTATTTAAATCTATTTTTTTTAAAAAAGCATATGCAATTTTTCCTACAAAACCAGGAAACATGCTTAGGAAACTAAATCAACACAATAAGCAGTTTTTCTCTAACATTTCACTTAAGGCGAAGAAGGGAGAGGTGATGATAATGAAAAGCTTTCTTTCCACTCTCACTCCTTCTTCAGAAACACTCCTAGAATTCCTGAGGAAAACACAGCTCGCATTCCATACCACTGGTCAAGAAACATTCACACATCTCGTGAAGGCCTCGGGAAGGCGCCACAGGCTTTGATCTCTACGACCTGCAGCTTGACAAAGGGCTGCGAGTCAGGCCTCCGAGTCAGGCCTCCGCAGAGAGATCTCTCCCTGAGTTCCTCAAAATACCAGGAGGACCAACTGAACTCTCGGTTCTTGCTAACGCCGTTAGGGAACCGCTGAAAAAGCATCTCCCCGCAAAGCACACATCTCCCCCGCCATGCACAGAGCAGGAGCACGTGTGCTGAACGGCTCATAAGCACATTAAGGGAGGCGGGGCCGGCGTGCGGACTGCTCAGGTGGAGCTCAGGCCACCCTCCCACCACCGGGACTGGCAAGAGTTTGTGTTTGGAAAGAGCTGGAACTCCTCCAGATTCAACAAAGCATGATATGGGGCCAGGAGGGCATATGACTGCCCAGCTGTCCTGCCTGGGAGCTATAGTAACTCAGCCAAGGAGGGAGGCTGGACCCACCAGCCTGGGGGAACTGAGGGAGGTGAGGTGGCCCAGGCCAGTACTACCAGGGAAGCTGGGGGCTTTTACAGCAGTAGTTTTAGCCTTTAAAAACTGAATGATAAAATAGGAGGCAGAAAAGGCCTTCAGAATCCACTGTATTCCCTCCTACCCGTACCCCGACTACAGCAGGGGGCTCCCTGTCCTGGAGGTCATTTCACACTGCCACGCTGTTCATAAGAAACTCCAGCAATGTGACAGCTTTCTTGTCCCTGGTTTCTAACCGTTGGCCGGCTGTAGGAAGCAAGCAACTGGTACCTACAGCACCCGGGAAGGAGGCAGTGGCGAACAAATGCTCTCCTTTCTTGCTCTGAAGTTTCTCAAACTTTCGTTACCGTTGGTCAACGTAAAGTTAAGCCAGAATTGTCAAGTTCCCTTTTTCTCCCACTTACAATGAACTCTCCAGAGACTTCTGAGGAGGGGAGAGACGCCATCAGCATACCACTTACTGCCACCTCCACCGCCCCACTGTTGGGCAGATCTTGGGCAGACACAGACACCCGCCCAAAGATGCCCTTAAGGAAACACACAGACAGGAAAAAAAAAATGTATTTGCTTTTCCATCCCCACTAATGTTTTGCTTTCCTGCAGCCCGGCTAACCTTATGACATAACCTTTTCTCACTCTTTCATCCATTTAAGAAATGGCAAAGTCTAAAATATCTGCCGTCCCTATTTCACAATCAGCTTGCTCAGAGATAAACTAGGATATAAAAGAACATCTTGTTACTATACTCTGTAATCCTTCCAAGAAACAAACACACACACACACACACACACACACAACACCCTTGTACCACATATCCAGTGAACATGATCCATTAAGGCCAAGCCACTTTCTTCTCAGGAGGCCCATGCTTATTGGACAGGGAGGACCTGAGCTTTAAAAATGAACACTGGCTAATATTCCCAACACTGAGGTATCCAAACCAGCAACCAAATGATGCATCCTTAAGTGTGTGCGCCTCTCCCCCTTCTTGTAGGACACACTAGCAAAGCTGAGACCGGAGGCCCATGGAGAGATGAGTGTGAGAGGATTCACCCTCCTCCCACTGCCCACACCAACCACCCGGAGACAAATGGCTTCCCAAAGCCTCGGAAAACCACAGCAAACGTGCAACAAAGAGGCCCTGCTTGTGGGAGACCAACGCCAGGAGCGGAATTCCTGACACCACAACTCTGGGTAGTCACAGACACTTCCACAGGTGCGAGGAACCTCGGCAAAACTGACTGGGAACATGAGGACACACACCCCACTCCCTCTGAGCTGGCACTCCACAAAACCACCAGGGCATACAGCACCCTCAAAATAACGCAAGGTGGATGGCAGACGCCTCTGGCTGCCGGCCAACAAGGACTGAGAGGGCTTGGATGAGTTTCTGTTGTTCCAATCGTGGGAGGAGGAGATGGAAGACTCTTCAGGAGCACTGGTGACTGACCACGTGGGAGCGCCCAGGGCGCGGCTCCCAGCCACAGGTGTGCTGTTTGTCCTTCTAAAATACACGGAAAGACCTGAGCCACGACCTTTTTTTCTTTCTTTCCCATTTGAGTCAACGGGATGAGGTTGTAACTTGCATGAATGATGATGAAAAATGGACCCATTGTGCACACACACGGCTTGATGGGTTCTGGGCAGTGTTAGGACACCGGAGTGGCCAACTGGTACAAGAAAGGTACAGGATGTTTTCACGCTTTCCCAGAAAATTCCCTCACACTCTTTCAGCAGCAAGTCCTGTTGCCTCGTACTCTGGGGGCCTCCCTGTGGCAACTGCTGATCTACTTTCTTTCATCCTGGCTTAGTTCTGCCTTTTTTTTTTTTTTAATTTCATAGAAGTGCGACCCATCTGACATCCCGCGTGCGCTCTTCTGTGCAGACGGTTTCCCTCACGCAGGTTTTTGAGATTCATCCAGTAACGCATCAGTGGTTTGTTCCTTTTTACTGCTCAGTAATATTCACTTTTTAATAGAAAACAATTTTTTTTAAAGAGTTAGGGTGATAGGACTCAGCTTTAAAACATGTCCATAAAACTTTCTAACGATGCCATTACTTCTTTTCAGATAGAGGGTGCCTTTAACACCACTCCCAAACCTTTGGTTTTTCAGACACACGCAAGTTTCGCATCACCTCCCCAAACAATAAGTGTTCCACTGCATGAGAAAAGATCAAGGGCCTGAGATACTTAAAAGTGGCTTGCCAGCTCAAGAGGCTATTTTGAGCTGCTGAACAACCATGAGGAAACTGCAGGAAAGCAACATTTTCATATGCTGCTTCCGGATGGCTGACCAAGAAATGAACTTCAGGACCACAGTTCAGTGTGGTTAGCTCTAATCCTTCTTTTGCTGTGATTATGCAAGAGTCTGGGTTTCACAGGGAATGCTGAGCCACTCCCTGCCCCCACTCCCACCTCCCCACACAGAAGGTGCCACTGACATGCTGTTCCCTTAAGGTGGCAACTGCCCTGAGCAATCCTGTTAAGGGAACAAAATTTCAGGGGAATACAGTTTGGGAACAACTGATTTGTAATAGTTGTTACAAAGTGCTGAACTGCTCCAACAGTTCCCCCACACCAAAACAAACAAAACCCACCAAAAACCAAAAAAATCATAACATGTATGTGAGAAATGAAAACAGAAATTTCAGACCTGCAGGTGAGTTCCAGCCACACCTGGGCTTGTGAAAGGAGACACTCTCCATCTCTCCAGGCACAAAAGGCAGGCCTCCCCCATCCCCAGCTGCACCTGCTGCCCCCGCCCCCCGCACCACACCTACTAGCTTGGCGTTCCAAGCCCACCACCACTACATTCTGGACCTTGGGTTCTTTGGAGGAAGGGGGAAGCCAACTGAAAGTGCACTCTGCCTTCCTGCCATCTGAACACTATAGCAGAAGCCCTAAGAGTCACAATTCCAACATAGGAAAAAAAAAAGGCTGCATATTGTCTAAACTGTAACAGAATTTGTGAACAAGGCATCCAAATCCTGATGGCAACATCCTGAGACTCCATAATTCTTGGCAGTCAGAGTTCTGCTAACATGTTCTGCTTTTATCCTTCTACTGCTGCTTCTCCCTCGACTGGACCATTACCCCTCCAAAGTCAGGAAGCGGGTGGGAGGGAAGATGGGTGTGGTGGCACAGGACTCCCACAGCCACATCAAGTGTACGGCTCCAGCACTGGCTGCTCTGCTTCTGATCCATCTCCCTGTTGACATGTCCGGGAAGGTGGCACAAGACAGCCCTGCACTGAAACCCTGAGTCAGGTCTGGCTATTGTGGGCATGTGGGGGAGGTAAACTAGAGGATAGATAATTTCTGTTTCGCTCTCTCTGTCGCTCTGCCTCCTAATTATTTAGTTAATTCGTTTACAAAGAGAGGAAGAATTTAAATCCTGTGAATGAATTCCAATCTTTACATTTAACTCTGTGTAAATCTTTCTGCCTGTTTTTGTCCGAATGGTAATGTTTAAAGATTTCATTTTAATGGACATCCTACGTAAACATGATAACCTTTAAGAATCAATTTCTTAGTGTCAACAGGGTGAGGGTGTAGCTCATCCTGGCTACACACTTTGATTATTCACAAAGTTACAAGGAGTCACTTTTTTTAAAAAGATGTATTTATCTTTACTACAAAGACAGATATACATAGAGAGGAGGAGAGACAGAGAGGAAGATCTTCGTTCAATGATTCACTCCCCAAGTGACCACAATGAGCAGCGATCATCCAAAGCCAGGAACTCCTCCAGGTCTCCCACACGGGTGCAGGCTCCCAAGGCTTTGGGCTGTCCTCAACTGCTTTCCCAGGCCACAAGCAGGGAGCTGGATTACAACTGGCATCCATATGGGATTCCACGCATGCCAGGTTAGGACCCTAGCTGCTAGACCACCATGCTGGGGGTCGAGGAGTCACTCTTAACCTTGACTAACATTCAGCATCAAACTTTATTATTTCTTAACTTGCTTGTCGCTGGAAGGCTCTTCCTTATAACTTGCGTAAGGCAACACCACATAAACCAGAAATCCCTAAATATTCCTTAAGACCCTTAAGAAATCATTGCTTTCCTAAGCATTAACCACAGAAACTTCAGTGGAGGGTAGCCAGCCACCCCAGCATGACGCCCACTCCTCCAGCTTGGTTGTTTTTTTTTTTTTTTCCAAGTTAAAGCAGCAAAAGCTGAGATTCGAGCCCTGGGCTAGCCTGCAAGGGAGTGGGGCTGACAAGCCTGCACTAGAATCCCGGACGTGGCTGAACAATGCCCGCACTCTAAGAGCAAAGCCAGCCTCCAGGCTCACAGCAACTTTCCAAGACAGGCAGGCAAGAGTGTTTGTGCAAGTGCACAGTCCTTCTTAGGACTGAATGTCCCAGGCACTCTGGGAGGAAGTAAACAAGGCTCCGGGTTGTGCAGCGTCTCCGCCGCCCTGCCTTAACCAGACTCCTCGCTTACTCGCTCCGGGGCAGAGCCTGTTGACGTCAAGGAGCTCCAAGGAGTGGGCTGTGTGCAACTAGGAAAAACTACAGAGGTCAGTTCAAACACAGCCCTGTGCTTCTCTCCAATGCTTAGATATATACACTTTATTCAAATCTTCAAAAACAGTAATTTTCTGAAAAAGTTCAGCCAAGCTGGAATACAGGGTTACCTAAGGAGTGGGCCACTGGAGTAGTTAGTACTCAGCTCCCCGCTTCCTCTTTGTCTGATCTGACTATGCCCACCCCCACTGGACCCAGAACAAGTTTGGCTGGTTTGTTTCCCCCAGCTCCAACAAAAATAGCAAATCCTACAGTAAAGATTCCACCGCAGAATCAACACACTCTGCTTGCCAAATAACTGTTCAAGAGTTTGTCATTACTTTCCACCAAAAAGTAAGACTTCCTTCAGGCTTTTCCACATTCACTCAACTCAACCAAATGGGTGGTTTTTTTCCCCTTGAGGGGCGAGGAGGAAGAGTTTTTTTTGGGGGGGGGGCGCGTCTAGCTGCAGAAAATCATCCTGGCCCAGCAGAAAGCTGTGCTGGGGCGCTGAGAGGGCAAGACCCAGACCAGCTGGCCAGCTTTGCTCACCTGCTCCCACCTGCCCTGAATGCTGCAGTAGTTCTTCTGGCCTCCCCTGCTCTGCAGCGCCACTAACCACAATGACAGCCTCAGCCTGTCTGGGCTCAGCCTCTCTAGATATTTTCAGTTTCTTCTTAGCCTCTGCCTCCATCCACCCCCTCTTTTTTCCCCTTGTGGAGGTGGGGGTGGAGAGGATGGAGAGCAAGACTAGAAGATATAAAGTAGCATGACCATTGAAGAAGGGAGGAGGTATGTTCCATGCCCATGCACCTGAATTTTGCATTGCCTTTTAGGTAACAAATGTGTTCCTATAAAGTTGACTGTCACTGAACAGTGATGGTAAAACAATTTGCTACTTTAGAATAACTTAAATGTAACAGCTCATTAATTGTGTAACAATCTCCATATATCTTTTGATAAATCTTAGTTTTTCATATGTTAGCTCTTTAAAAAAAAGTGATGTATTATTACTTCCACTCAATGGTCCATGCAAAAGAATCAGCAAACTAACACAAGACTAACCCCAGGTGACAGAAATACAGACATTGAATTTTTCTTACATTAACAATAGCTCAACATAATCAAAGAACAACTCATACATTATGTTTGCTGAATTTATCTAATAAGAGATGACAAAGTACAACAGTATGGAGAGTCAGCTGTACATACCGGCAAGCATGGGAATTAGGGCGTGAGGTGGGCCTAGTGGGTGTTATTGTGGGTCACTCTGACTAGGCTGCAGCTCCCACTGGGGTACATGAAGGCCTAGTGAGTGGTGGGCAGGACTGGGCTGGGCTACAACATTCACTGGTTTGTGTAGAAGACAGGACAGGAGGCAGAACTGACCCAGCAATTGCAAACATCAGATTATGCATAAGCTGACAAGGACCAGTGACTGTGCCAGACCCTGCACTGGCACACAACACAAGAGTCAGGTCTGGGATCAGCTCAGATGAAGTTTCCTCAGGGATCCCCAGCTGAGTTGCTGGACTCAGAACCCCAACCAAGGAGAGAACTGCAGGTTCCATGGTCTGACCGTGTCAGAGCTGGGCCCCCTTGGTGGCTTAGAGCAGTGGACAGCATGTTGGGGTGCACATGGAGGACCTGGCAGTATGTTGGAGTCTGCAGGGGACACCTGATACCACAGAGAGGATGGAAGACAGAAGAAATTGATCAACTGCCCCAGCCAAGTGTTGGCAGTGAATATCAGGGCAAATGGCGAGTCTAAGGTGGACTATGTCAACCAGTGGATTTTGGAGAGATTTCATTGTACTTGGAGTGGCAAGATCAGCAATAATTCAGAACTGTTGAATTATCAAAACCTCATGAGCAGGACCCTTGGAGCGTGCCTCACACTGGGGGGATCCAGGGATGGCTGGGAGGCTGAGAGTGGTTTATCCTCTTATCTTGCTCCTTGCCCCAGATACATGAAGGAAAAAAACGAGAATGTGGAAATGGTGATCTCACTCACCTTCCTGTGGTCCTTGACACTTATCACCCAATTCAACTATGTAAAGATCATCAAAAATAAAAATAATTTAACAAAACATAAGTCCAACCCCCCCCCCTTTTTTATAGGATCTTAAGGCTTAGGAAATCAAGGAAATCTCTTCCTTGCCAAAGAGATGTGAGGATGCTAGCTACAGGTCAGAAAAGCTAAAGGAATCAGGCAGGGTAATCCTTCTCCAGCACTCGTTCCAGCTCACTCACTAGCTGGGACGTACCGGTCTGAGATACCAACGTGCAGAACTCTCTCAAGCTTGCCATGAAAAGATTTATGTGTGTCTTGAGACCAACTTCACACAACACAGGTGAACAGAAGCAAAGTTCCAGGCTCCAGAACCCAATGTACCGTCCAGCAAGTCCAGCAAGTACAGATAACTCCAGAGAGAAATTAAACATTTCATCGAGGGTTTCTGATGACAATGCAAAAGCTGGAGAGTACATTGTACTTTAAACAATGCCTTGTCTGTTTGCAGGGAACAGGGACTGGCCTGAAACGGAGGGGCGGGGAAGGGGGGCGGAGCAGAAAAACAAGGCCATTACAGAGGCAGGGCTTTCTCTTCCAAAGCAAACTGCGTGCAAGCTCTCTGAGTGCAGTTAGGTCTGCACACCACGTGGGCTGTAATGTCTCCCATCAGCTCCTGTAGCCATGATCTTCAGGGGAGCCGTACTCGCTCCAACAGCCTGGGACCAATTCTGCCCTAGCAGCCTCAGGATCCTCCGCCCATCCACCTCCAGGCTAGGCCCAGTCCTGAGCACTTGTCCTCGGACACAGAGATCTCCCCTTACAGGTGGGAAAACCCGGAAGTAGAGTGCACAGATCAGGCCTGCACTCACTCTGCCACTCAGACAGTGGGCCAGCTCCACCAACAGGACCAGCAGAACATCCCAGACTTCAGCTTCTTGGGCAACTGGACAGGTTGGGCGTCTAGCTCTAGGTTTATTATGAGGATGATGCTTAATAAACACCAAAGCACTGACTCCCCAGCCTCTGTGCTGCCGCGTACGGCCTCAAAACCAAGGTCTTGCTTCGCTCCACACCCACACTGGGTCCTGCTGGAGGCATGGTATTCAGAATCAATTATAACACCCACCTCTTCTGGGGCAAGCCCCTGCTGCTACTGAGCCTAAACTCATCCACCTCTTCTGATTCCTGTTTTCTCACCTGCCTGAGGTTTCCTCCCAGGAACTGCTCTGGTACCCTTAATCCACACGGTTTCATCTTAAGATCCCAGTCAGTCCCTATGTCTAGAGCCACACCTACTCCACCAAATTCCTGACATGTCCAAAAAAAAAAAAAAAAGGTTTTAACAGAAGGCTTGAACAAAATGGACTAGTCCAGGCATCAGAAGACCAAATTTCAAACAGGAGATGGCCACTTGATTAGTGTTTTCATGATAATACCCTAAGAGAAAAGGCCTCCTGGCAACACAAAGGGGCCTGCTGCATCTGGGCCCACTCACAGCAGCACTCAGCCATTGGGGAGCGCCACGTTCCATCCCTTCTCTCCAGCAGCTGTGGAGCAGCCAAGCTGTTGTCCTAACTCTGGCACGGACCACACTGCTTTGTGCCCTAGGATTGCACAGTTGCGCAAGCTGCCACCAGGGGTAGGAGAAGGAGTGTAAGCGATCCTGAGTTTGACGGACACCCTCAGGGAAAGGCAGCCTTGGTCTCCCCGACTCTCCCCCCAGGGCTTGAATCTGTGTAGGAATGAGCTTTATGAAGACTGGCTTCGCGTCAATCTTACAGGTAATGCTAGACTCGGAATGGGGTGGAAGCAGAGCAAGCCTGGGCCTGTGCCCCTCCCTCCTGGCCACATACCCTCACCCAGCACAACCCACAGCTCTGAACACGGAGCAGATTTCCAGGATACTGAGTCTAATGTGTATTTAAAGTAGTTTAGATTTTCATTTGGCTAAAACCTAGCAGGCTCCAGACTTAATAGAATAACAATAATGATAGCTTTACCTAAGGCGCCTGGGAGAGCCTCTGATGTACCCTAATGGGAGGTAGAAAGCATCTCTGAGTTGGAAGAAGGCATGGGGCACACCTTGCACAGGCTCCCAGCTGTCTTGGGGAAAGAAAGTGTAGTGCGTTCCGCGGCAAATGCCGAGGAAGATGACCGTCCTGGGGGGTGGAGGGCAGGTGGAAGGAGTCCTGGCCTTTCACAAGGTCACAAAGGGTCTCAGACCAAGGGACTTGTGAGCCCCCTAACCACTGACCTCCCCAAGGCTGGGACCTCAGCCTGCCTTGCCTATAGAACTTCAACTCCAGCCGGGAAATCTTTGCTTCCTGCTGGTACAAGAAGATGGCAAAGATTCCTTGTGGCTTGGGGATTCTAGAGAGAGAGAGAGAGAGAGAGAGAGAGAGAGCGCAAGCAGTGCGTGGCCACAAAGCCACAGGTCAGGAATTCCACTTCCCTGCTCACAAGGGGTGAGCCATGTGACCCTGGGCCGACTACCATACTTTGCCTTCATTCGTCAGGAAATGGATTAAGATCCCTGCCTTTCACCTCCCATTAGCGTGCTTCTGAGCCTATTCAGAGCTCCTCGGGAAAAGCTATCATTATTATTGTATTAGTCTATGACCTCCCCCAAGGTTTTAGCCAAATGAAAAAATCTAAACCATTTCAAATACATGTTGGACGCGGTATCATCCAAAATTGGCTCTGTACCCTAGTAAGTGCAACTTTCCAGATGGCAAGATTGTCGGCGAAATCATCAAAACACGACATAAGCGCCACATATTATGATGTGCTTTTCTACTTTTTAATTCACCCAACACTCTGCACGTCAGGGATGGGCCAAGTTACCGCTTTTACAAAAAGCAGACCCAGTCTTTGCTCACACTCATACAAACAAAACAGCAAAGCCAAGCAAAAGGAAGCACGGCCCCGCCTCCCAGCACCCTGCAAACTTGCCAATGTGGGCCTGTGTCTGATCACTTTTCCTAGAGGATTGCCAAAGTTCTGCCAAGAAATTCTTTGGTTGTTCACCCTTAGGGGGTAAGATCATGAATGACAGCAACAAAACATGCTCAGGTGTACAGCACAGCGAGCCTCCCTTCTGCCCAGAGGAGGCTAACACTGGTGCACCTCCCAAGAAAACAGTGCAACTCTCTGTATGTCCCTATCACTCACTCTACTGTTCCAAGGGGAACAGCCATGTACGCCCAGGCCCATCTTTACCCCCTGCCCTTATCACACGTTACCCGAGTGAGAAGCAGGTACACGGGTGGCTACGGCTGACCTAGACACCATACCTCCTTGCCCTGTTCTCAGAAGGTCAAGTCCTGTGGGCCATGTACATGTACATGTTTCCTCAAGCTGAAAGTCAGGACTGGCCCAGGTTGCAGAAAGCTGGTACCACTGCTATCAACCAAAGCCTGCTCAAAGGAGAAACAGCCAGGTGATTTCCTGCAATTTTATTTTGTCTTCAAAGTACACATCAATTAATTCACCAAGGCATTAGGAATCCTATTTGTCACAAACCTTTTAGTCATCAGTGCCCAGACAGAAATCTCTTGATAACATTGAAAGTGGCAGGAAGCGGCACTTTCACTCTTGGGCCCAAGGCCAAAGAAATTTCCCCTTCCGAAGGCTTCCCCACCCTGCCTGGAAGACTGACAGCAGGCCATTTCTGAAACTCTAACTCAACTTCTTCTTGCTACCAACAGCTGCCAACTAAAGCCACCTACCCACCACCTGCATCACAGAAAATAATGCTTGAAAAAATGGCACGCGTGCAGACATTTCCCCTAGGCACAACCACCAAAGTTACAGCTACTCAGGAAACTCTGGCCGTCACTTGGGAGCACTAAGCTGCTACCAAGCAGTACCGCCTTCAGGTCTCAAGGCATAGAGGGCAGCACTGTGGCCTTTTCCCTGTGTTTCTGCAGAATGCCTCCACGCTCGCCATGTGTCACAGAAGGCCTTGCTCCATCCTAGAGAGAGCAAGGTCTCCTGGTGTCTGAAGAAAGGAATCTGTCCGGGCAGGTACAGGTTCCTCGCAGACACTCATGGGGCAGCAGGGAAGTCTTCCTCTGCTGACCGCGGGGTCGGCTCCAGGGAGTGTTTCTGCATGCCCTCAGGTGAGCACACTCATAGCTATGAACCTGAGGTTTCTCATTCAGAGAACAAAGGAACAAACAAGATGACAACCCAGGCAGTCAGCTGCAAAGCTCAGGGGTTCCAATACCAAGCTAGCATGATCCATCTTGCAGATTAAAGCCCTCAGGAAACAGGACCCAGGTCAGAGATGGTGCGGAAACAAAGGCACATCTGGGCACCCGCAGTCAGGATCCTGGGCCAGGCGAGCCTGGCCTACTGCACTACTTCTTACTTCCCTTGGCTCAGACTGGGCTTCCTGTCTTTATACACACTGTATACAGGAAGTCAGAGAAAGCAAAATACCCAGAGTGTGTTCTACAACGTGTCTACTCAAACTAGAGAGGATCCCAAAGCTTGCCATCCTCTGAAGTCACACCTCAGTTAACTTGCCCGGTGGGGGTAAGGTAAACAGAATGCAACCATCACCTACAAGCAGCTCACTTAGTCTCTTGCAGATCTTTTTTTTTTGTGTGATTTACTTATTTATTTTTTATTGGAAAGCCAGATATACAAAGGAGGAGAGACAGAGAGGAAGACCTTCTGTCCAATAATTCATTCCCCAAGTAGGCTGCAATGATCAGAGCTGCACTGATTCGAAGCCAGGAGCCAGGAGCCTCTTCTAGGTCTCCCACATGGGTGCAGAGTCCCAATGCTTTGGGCTGTCCTCTACTGCTTTCCCAGGCCACAAGCAGGGAGCTGGTTGGAAAACAGGATAGCGAGGATTAGAACTGGCACCCAAATGGGATGCCAGCACATGCAAGGTGAGGACTTTAGCCTCTAGGCTACCACTCTAGGTCCCTTATAGATCTTTCTAGGACATCTCTGCTCACATGCAATGGAAGACAGTTGCTCTTCCTTTTTTTTTTTCTCTCTTTTTGTTTTTTTCCTTTAACTTATTTGGAAGGCAGAGTTAGAGAAACATCTTTGGCTAAATGGTTCACTCCCTAAATGACAACAGCTGGCGCTGGACCAGATGGAAGCCAGGAATCAGGAGCTTCTTCCGAGTCTCCCATGTGGGTGCAGGGGTCCAAGAACTTGGGCTATCCTCTGCTATTTTTCCAGGCTGTAAGCGGGGAGCTGGATCAGAAGTGTGGCGGCCAGGTCTCAATCCAATAACCACATGAGGTTGCCATTGCAGGTGGTGACTCAACTTGCTATGCCACAACAGTTCCTAAATTGTTCTTAAAAGATTTCCAACCTCATTTTGAAAATTTTTCGCTACTGAGAAGAGAGAGGTTTCTGAGTTCTTACAACAAGATGAACTCAAGAAAGATTCCCAGGCGGGGCTTCTCAGATGTAAAGCTGCCTCTTTGAGGACCCAGGGCTGGCAGGATGGGGCCTCTCAGCACAGCTCCAACTCCGCCCTCTGCTGAGTCTCAAGCTCCTGGGTCTCGTTCCCACAGCTGCAAAGCAAGATGTGGAGGACGATACCCACGGCCAAGCAGCTGGCAGACGCTTCTGGAAGCACATAGTAAATACATGGCCCATGCCACACCAACAACAACAGGATTAGCAGCCTGGGGGAAAGAGTCTGTCCCCATGCAACAGTTAAAAATTCTGTTTTCATAGCATTCCAAAATTAGCCTACATTGTTTTTAAGGCTGTTTCTTGGAGCATAGTTCTATCTTCACCACTAATCTCAGGGAAAACAACAGAGCCTCTTCTTCTTCATGCAGATGAGCAGTACCGGAGGACCAACTTCTTTCCACAAAGATTGCTGTTCACAAGCGGGCATGACGAGTGGAAAGGCGGCACAGCCTCCTGCTCCCATTATCCCATTCCTTTGTCCATCAAATACCAAGGACCTCGGGAGCTCTACTTTGACTCCCCCACCTGCACAAACAGGTGCAACTCCTTGGGAGGCACTGTTACAACTGTTACACTGTTATAACACACAAGACTTTATTATTTTATTTTATTTTTCAATGTAAAAGATCACTGCTACAAAAAAAAAAAAAAAAAAAAAAAGAACACTGCTCCTTCTAGCTTCCAGCAGAGGAAGATGTGCAACGGTGTTTTTACTCCCCAAATGACCTCAACAGTCCTGCGACTAAGAACGAATGGAAATTTCATTTGCACTTTTTATATGCACATTAGTGACTGTCAATGTTCTCTGAAAAACATTACATAATGTGTGACCCCTGTTTCATCCCCAGCACACAACCACGACCCTAGGGCATCCCTCATCTGCCACTCAAGTAATCCCCTCTGCTCTCCACAACTGGGCCTGACCAGCTCCCATCATTTGGCATCTGTTCACTGTGGACACCACCTTAAATCACCATGCACAGTGCCCAGGTCTTCAAGTGCGTGGCAGATCCAACGAGAAGAATCTGTACCAGACCCAACCTCCCCACAAGCTTTCCTAGCCCCCAAATGATGGCTGGTAGACTTCTACAGGGGTGAGGCAGGGAGGATCACACACAGGCAAGGGAGCGACCACAAGATGATCCGGAGGCCGTTTGGAGCGAGCGTTTCTGGGTCTTGCTTTGGAAGCTGCAAAGGCTCACCCTTCCTGGGGTACTGCTTACATGGGGCCCTGCAGCCTGAAGAAAACGGGCAGTGTGGAGAGTCCCATCACTAACAGTCACACTCCACACAAGTGCCGAGTCTGAGAAGCTCTTTGTGTTCACTGCAAGTGCTTGTCCACAACCTCACACTTAAGTCTATCCTTTTGATGGGTTCAGAAATGGTGACAAATCAGACAGAACAATACACCTGTCTTGATTCTAACAAAATGCCATGCAAACTCCCTCTGAAGAACACCAATCCAGCAAATGATGAGGATTCAATGCAGTATTATAAAATCAAAATGCCTGACACTCAGAGAAGTAATTGGCTGTGGGCTATATTCAATCAAAGCAGAGCCTTATTAAACACAGGTGTCCCCCCAGTGGTATGGCCTCAGCCCAATCACTTAACCACTCTGCACCTCAGTTTCTTCATGTGTAAAAAAAAAAAAAGACAGCTACATGCATAAAACTCTTAGCCTCTGGCACATTGCTAATAAAATGCTCAATTAAACACAGAGTTTAGGTACGGCCATGGAAATGATGGATAAACCTATGACCCTGACTGTGCCCATCACCATCAACTCAGATGGCTTTTACTCTTCTTCGGGGGAGTCCAGGGAAACAAGTTTCCCTCCTTAACTACAACTCTAAGCAATGCGACAGCAGGTAGAAGTTAGGACACAGGGTTCTTAAAACTTAGGGCCTCCTCAGGGCATGTACAAAGAGAGGTCAAGCTGACCGTGTATCTCATTACCATCTTGAGATGTGGACCCCGGGAGCCATGAACTCACAGTCCCTCTGGGCTGGGGGCCCGACTTTCTAGACAAATGCCAGGCAGGCTTCTTCTTATAAGCTTGGCTGGTTTCTTTTAATGCACTTGCACTTTACTCCTCTGTAAATATATCCTCGATGCCAAACCTTTTCAACTTACACCCCTCCGTCCTTGTCCCACAAAACATGGAAGCAGAAGGCAATGCTTCAGGAACAACCAAACTATGAAGTCCATCTGACCCGTGTTTACATATTTCATCTCTGAGCAGCGGCAGCTTTGGAAAATGTCCCAGTCAGCATCCCAGGCACTCCAAGTTCCCATCAGCTGAAACCTGATGGTCTTCTGGTCTTTTAACCCCTCTTGGAATACAACTTTGATTGCCGCTTCCAGTGTTAACAGCACACTCTCCATGTAGGGCTCTCCCACACACAGTCCTACTCCAGCTCCAGGAATCCGGGGCTCAACGCAGTTTCCCTTCCCGAGGTTGTTCCTAACACCTAAGCTTGCCTTCCCAGCACTTTGGGAGAATCCTGGTGACCCTGAGGAGACTGGCTTGTCCACCCCACCCACTCACACTCGTGGGAAGAGAAGTAATAAACAAACCCAGCTAGCCATCACTTGGCAGCTCAGCACTCAGACCACACCGTCTGGGACATGGTCCCACGTAGAAGGTATGCTCACAGCAGAAGAATCTGTAATCTAAACGAATGTTGCTGTTGTTGGATGTTTTTTTCTTCTTTTCTTTTTGGAATGTGTCAGATCTCAGGCGACATTCTGAAGCAGCTGTTCAGAGGCCCTGAGATGAACTTGCAGTCCTGGCCGACGCACTGCTCTCTGCACTATTTATATTCCTAAAGCCATCAGCTATGTTGGATGTGGTGGATCATCAGGCCCTACTTAATGGGCAACGGAGTCCAATGATACTGGATCTATACCTGGCTTCACCTTGCGGCAGGAGAGGTCCAAGGCCTTTTGAGATCCTGAGCCAAGACAGACGCCATCTATGGCCTCCTGGCCTCTGGCTGCGTGGGCAGAACTGCAGCACTCACACTCTGATTACATTCAGCACCTTATCCGGCAAGTTATCTTATCTTCACGTCTGGGGATGAGTCACCATGCTGACTGATGCTGGTCTGCAAACCAGGAATGTTCCCAGAGACCAAATGCAAGAGCAGGGAGATGGACATCGCAAAAACAACCAGAATCCAGCCTCCAAGGCAAGCCCTCTGCACACCCGTGCATACGGGAAGCAGCAGCTATTTCCCTCTGCACACTGGGGTGGGGGTGGGATTCTCCCTTACTGTCACTGTCCTGGAAGAAGGCAGGTACCCATTCCCTGGCCAGAAAGTCACTTTGCAACAGTGGTCTTCAGTGCCTTAAGAGACTCAGAAGGCCAGGGTCACACACACCGCACCTGGTATCTGCCCAGTTTTTCTGCCCCATACTTAAGATAGAATTTTGAGTTTCTACCTTGGATCTCTCACCTGAACTCCACAGACACATCCAAAGCCTGGGAAATAGTGGTTTTCAAAACCAGGCTTGCAGCAGGGGTAATTGGGGCACCTATTCAAACACAAATGGTTGGACCCAGCATCTCCGATGTGGCGGGTTCTGGGGCAGACCTGACAATTTGAGATGCCAGCATGCAAGACTACGTGACAGTGCTGCTGGTCTGGGGGTCGTGGTGTAAGAACTGTACTGGCAGGCCTGGCGTGATGGCCTAGTGGCTAAGGTCCTTGCATTGAACGCACTGGGATCTCATATGGACACCAGTTCTATTCCTGGCAGTTCCACTTCCCATCCAATTCCCTGCTTGTAGCCTGGGAAAGCAGTCGAGGATGGCCCAAAGCCTTGGGAGCCTGTACCCGTGTGGGAGACCTGGAAGAAGTTCCTGGCTCCTGGCTTTAGATCAGCACAGCACTGGCCATTGCAGTCACTTGGGGAATGAATCATCAGATGGAAGATCTTCCTCTCTGTATATCTGACTTTCCAATAAAATAATTAAAAAAAAAAAAACCTTTACAAATATGTCTTACAAAAAGTGTACATCTCTATTAGCAAGCCTCAAAACATTACCATCTCCTTTAGAATTCCCTGAAAACTTACCAAACAAGTTAGCAGAGACTGGAAAAACAAGCAGGGGATGTGGAGAAGGTGGCTAGACACTGTCAAGAAACTAAAACATTTATGCAAAGATAAAGGAGATGAGGGAGCCTGCAGGTGAGCATGGTGTTGGTGTTAGTAACCATTCCCTGAGGCCCTCACTGTGACCCCAGCTCAGCAGCCAGTCTGCTCCGGAAGATGTTCCTGGAGGAAGATGCCCAGTCACCGCATAGAAATGGGGCTGAGTCAACACTCACGCAATTGATAACTTCTGAACTCACCACTTCAGAATGGGACCTAAGCACTAAAATTATTCTTTCCTCTTTTTCCATCTCTCCAAGCAATTCTAAAACCTCTAATGTCATAGAAGGTCGCAGAGAGACAAAAAGTGAATAAAAAGAAGAGAAATGTAGTAAGCCCTCCTCCAAATAAGACGAGAAAAGACGAGAATGGGGAAGCAGCCAGCGGGGACCCCTGGCAGGTACCAAGGGACTGACTGATTTGTGGCGTTGTCTCCCATGGCCTGAAAATCAGAAATTGCCAGATGACTAAGGAAGTGCCTCCATCTGCCAGACTTACTAACATCCCAAAGAACCTGTCATAAAATCCTTTTAACCAGGCAGGTACGCACTTTAGAAAGTTCATGGAAGGGCCCAGCACAATAGTCTAGCAGCTAAAGTCCTTGCCTTGCATGCACCGGGATCCCAGACGGACATTGGGTCATGTCATGGATGCTCTACTTCCCATCCAGCTCCCTGCTTGTGGCCTGTGAAAGCAGGACGGCCCAAAGCCTTGGGACCCTGTGCCTGCATGGGAGACCTGGAAGAAGCTTCTGGCTTCTGGCTCCTGGCTTCGAATCAGCTCATCTCCAGCCACTGCAGCTACTTGGGGGGTGAACCAGTGATTGGATGGAAGATCTTTCTCTGTTTCTCCTTCTCTCTGTAGATCTGACTTTGCAATAAAAATAAATAAAAAATTTTAAAAAGAAGATGAAAAATTTGTGGAAAGTACAAAAGACATTCATTCCAGTAGCTTATCTTTTAATTCAATTTTCCATGCATACCAACAAACTTTTTTCTCCTCCCAAAAGAATAACTAGAAACTGAAAGCAAAAAGCTTTAGTTTTTCAGAAACCATCCAAAAATACAACCTTGAAAAAGCATGCACCAGAAAAACCAAATTTATCCCTCAGCAGGGGAGGACAGAGGGAAAGAACTGGCAGATGAAAATGTCTTCCCAGTAACTATACTGACAAATGGGTCTTCCAAATTGTAATAGCCACAACCCCAGGCCCTAACCCCAAGGCCAGACTTTCATTTGCTAGTTTGTTTCTTCTTGATCAGCTCATTTAAATAGGTACACACTTGGGGGGAGAGGGCAGTGTTTGAAAGCTTTATGATCCTGTTTAAGGCAGGATATCCAAGACACAACAAGGCAGCTAGAAAAAAGGCACTGGGCAACAAAAATGCCAAACTATCTCTGTTCACATCAGCAGCACAAACACTGGGAGCCTAGGGGAAAATCCCAAAGCATTGCCACCACAGTGAAAGCCAGGAGTCACCAAAATGCGATTCTACCTGATTCGAAAAGTTAAGGAGCTGATGAATCTGCATTTTAAAAAATAATGATAGCTTTAAACAAAAATATTCAATTGGAATGTAATTATTTTAAAGATAATTTAGAATATGCAGTAGTTTACACTAGGAAAGCACCACCAGGGTAACATATTTAATTAACATGTGGTATATTTCTTGTTCAGTTTTGGCTGCTCACTGATTAACTCAAATAGTTCTCCGATTTTAAAACTCAGAATTTACCTGGCCCCTCCCCCAAAGAACAACTACCAACTGATGCCAAATGCCAAGTTCACCTTACTAATGGACATGATAGAGGCTGAGCATGCTACAAGGCCTAAAATAGGGCCTACCTAAACAATCCACTTCAGTCTGCAACAATGACCTTTCTTGGTAAGGAGGAGACTAAACAGGTCTGATTTAGAACATCCAGTTCAGCAGAGGACACGCACTCCAACAGGAGACTGGAAACTTACCTGTGTTGGCCAAGGCTGGAGATAGCAGGCCTGATCTAGGCCACTAATTTCAAGAAACAGTACACTAGCTCACCTAGGATGCGACCTGCCAGGAGCCTAAGGGCCCAAGCGTGCTTCAGCACGCACAGGCAGACCAGCACCAGCTAGAGGGAACTTTAACCAAGCCTGTGCCGCTTCTATAAGGCCACTTCCAAGCTTCCCAGCATCGTGTCAACCACCCATACCCACCATTCTGCTTTTCAAGAAACGTAGGGCTTCAGTTTGTAATTCAAAATAATTATCTTGCTTCAAATATTTCTAGTCTATGGACCTCTGTGGGGGTTGTTATTTGTGTGTGTGTTGCCTACCAGGTATATTCAGACATGGAAAACTAGTGCTGCCAATGGGACGATACTGGGAAATATTGAATAAAGAAGATGTATCCTTTCTGGGCCCAAAGTGAACATTCTACTGAAAAAAAAAAAAAAAACCACAACCCAGGACAGACTCAAATGCAAAAATACAAACAGTCCTTGATTTAGAAAGGAATGCTGGCAGCAAAAGCTTTTTGCTTTGTTTTTGTTTGTTTTTTAGGAATTCAGCAACATTAAAAGTTCAAACGGAGGGGCCAGGATTGTGGCACAGTGAGTAAAACTCGGCTATGAAGCTGAAACCTCATTTGGGCTCTAGGTTCAAATCCCAGCCATTCTATTTAGAATCTTGCCCATGCTAATGGCCTGGGAAAAGCAGCAGAAGGTGGCCAAGGGCACCGATCCCTGCCACTTAGGTCGTAACTCCTGGTGCCTAGCTTTGACCTGGTCGCTGTCGCCTCCTGGGGAGTGAGCCAGCAGACGCAAGCTGTCTCTGTAACTCTGAGTTTTAAAGAAATACATAAATCTTTAATAAACAAGCAAACAAAAAAAAGTTCAATGAAGAGACCCAAAGTGTTTTTACTTTATACAAAAAAAAAAAAAACCCAAAATTGGAAGAAAACCACATTAGTTTTAAAAATTAAAAATATACAGAGAGAAGGTGAGTAGAAGCTTTAAACCTCATTCAGCCCAAGCTGAATGTGAAATATGAGACTCAGGCAATTATCCAGATAACTTACCATACATGATGAAAGACATATCACTCAGAATCAATCATTGGACACTTGAGGAAAACAAAGCAGTTTTGAGATCTACATTATCTGAATGAATGATTTAACTCTCAACTTGATCTATTTAAGGTGGTGCTGGCTTCAAGGAGACATCTACCAACCAGACACAATTCCTTGCCCTCCTCCCTCATGGTTTCTACTGAGACGTAGCATCTCACCTCTGGACACTGCTGATGATATATGCACCGTTCGGTCCTGCCAGACCTACCTTGGGACCAAGGAGGCAGCTAGCTGACAAGCTCAAGAGTGGCAGAATGGACAGAAGAAAAACGAAGCACTTTTAAGGACTGATTCATTTTGTTCAAAAGCAATCATGACATTTCATCTAAATGAGTCGAAGTAAATGTATGACTAAATGAAACCAATATTAAAAAAAAATATATAGCAGTGCGCACCATGGGCCCTGCCTGGGAGGCTCACCCCGCCCTGCAGGTTCTTGCTTATCACAGAATTCCACTCTGCCCTCTGGACACTCTCCAGACACGGCTCCCCTATCTCTACTTGCAAAACCGAGACTTCTGAACGTTTTCCCCCAGCACACGCACTGCAACCAGGAATCGCTAGTGTTCTGAGAGCCACCTTCCACCCTGCAGCACACAGGGCAGCGCCGCGGCCAAGGAACGCCACCACTTGGGGTCCTACACATCAGAGGTCTACCTTCAGCAGAGCCGCAACACTCTAACCCAGCCAGCAACTGCAGGAAGCAACACTGTTTCTCTGTGTGGCTGCCTGCCTTTAATTAGACCCTGCACGCCCAACACTCCACCACCTCACCAAACACAAAGTCTTCGACTTTGAGATCTGTCTGAAACTTCTGCTGGAAACTCCTTGTAAATGTGTTTCTCCTCCACAGAATCTGCCTGTCACAAAATAAAGCCAAGAAACAATGGGAGCGCGGGGTGGCAGATAAAGAGAATCTTCTATTAGCTGTTCCCTACCCAGATGGCCGCAATGGCTGGTGCTGGACTCGTCTCAAGACAGGAGCTTCTTCTGTGTCTCCTGTGTGGAGGGCATTTTTCAGTTAAAAGCTGTTTTACTTAACAATCTGGGAATAGGAGGCAAGCTATCAGTCTCAGAAAACCAAGTTGTTTTTTTTTTAACGTGTTACTTCAGTTTTTTAATGTCTGCCATCACCCAACATTATCCTTTCTCAATGGTGACAATGAGGCTATGTGGAAGTGCGTGTGTGTGCACTTTAGCAGTGTAGGGGAAAAAAACAGTTGAGATCAGCTTAAAGACTTGTATACTCCCTCTGCTGGCTCCAAATTTAAAATAGATTCTTGGTAGCTTTCGGAATCAAATGACTAATTTTACTGGACAGGGAAAGATACAATGCGGTGCTCTTCCTATACATTTATACATACACACATGATAAAAAATCTCAAGGCACATTCTGGAAACTGCCCAACTCATCTCCGCCCGGTTTGCATGCCACCTGTTTGGGCTCTGGCCTTGCTCCCTGCAGGTATCTTGGTACCTGCCTTCCTTCCTCTGTCCTTATCACCTCCCCACTGCAGAACCCGTGGGTGTGTCTGGACATTCCGGCATGGCTGAGCCCTCAGAAGTCAGATAGCCTGGCTGTTTCATCAGTGTGGGCAATGACCCCAAAGTGGCAAAAATACATCAAGGAAATTAGTGTACTGCTATCCCACCACGGTTTCTGAGACACTGCAGAAAAGTCTCAAGAACAGAAAGCTTCCAACAGCCTAAGTAAGAAATATGGCACATACACCAGCAAAGAAAAAAAAAAGGAAAAGGCCCAGAGACACCCTTCAACCCAGACCAGCACAATTGCTCCACTGGCTAATCTTCCACCTGCAAGTGTCAGCATCCTGTATGGGTGCTGGTTCTTGTCCCAGCTCCTCCACTTCCTATCGAGCTCCTTGCCTATGGCCTGAGAAAGCCATGGAGATGACCCAGAGCTTTGGGACACTGCACTGGCACAGGAGACCAAGCAGAAGCTCCTGGCTCCTGGCTTCATATTAGCTCAACTCTGTCTGGCTGTTGTGCCCGTTTGGGGAAGTGAATCAGAGCGTGGAAAAATCTTTCTGTCTCTTCTTTGCTCTGCAAACCTACCTCTGCAATAAAAATAAATAAATCTTAAAAAGAGAGAGAGAAGAAAAGACACCCTCCAACCACACAACCACATTTGTGTTTTCCTGCAAATGATGAGACCCGACAGTACCACACGATGCCTTGCTCTGGTGAAGCCTCTTCCTTCTGGGGACACTGACGCAGGAGCGTCGAGAGAGCTGTCCGGGAAAAGCCGGATGTTTAAGATGCAGCATCAGTGTGGACCACGATGCCATCACTCAGCACGGCCACCTGCCTCCTCACCTCGTCACGGCACTCAACCGAGGAAAAGCTGCCAAGTTGCCTTAAGAGGTTCCTCTCCCAGGACACTCGCAACGGCCCCTCCTCCTAGGATTCTTCCCACGCCCCTCCTCCTAGGATTCTTCCCACTCTGTGGACCTCAGACATGGGTCTCAAAATACACAACAGTCTGAACTGCAGCCTTGCTGCTACAAGCAGAAGCTGAGCAATTCTACAGCAACCGTCTAGGCTGTTGCATAAAGTGGGTGCGTGTACACACACACACACGGCAGACCTAACTTCATCTTTCTCTTAATGTCAAGGCCACATCAAGCACAGCTTTCATTCAGTCTCTGTGGTGGTAATGATGGACACTTGTTGAGTTTTCAGAGACTTCTACATTAGAAAGCAAGACCCTGCACAAGTGCATCCTTTTGTGTTTATACACATCCTGTCACTACCCACACCAGCAGCTCTAAGGCCCAGGCTACCCTCCCAGCTGCAAAAGCACCCAAGACTGTACAGGACGCCCGCTTGCTCTGACTCACACTGTCCTTTCAGTGTCAAAGTCCCCAGATGAGTCCCTCTGCATGGGCTGATGACGTAAACGCACCAGAAAGGCAGTTCTGAGTCTCTGTAAAGCTTACCTGTCCGGCAGGCATATGCCCTGCTTTCAAAGCTCTTAGACTGTGCATGGCAGTCTAACGAGAGCCACAGGAAAATGACAAAAGAAGCAGGCAGCAGGTGCAGGGGGGAGGTCTCCAAAGAAAGCTATTTCGGCAAGCGCACTAGGCCACGCCAGGCTGAGTGGGAAGAACAGAGGAGGAGGAGTTGGAGGTGGAGGAGAGAGAACAGGGTGCAACAACGTCAGAGCTTGCAGAACCTGAGGGGAACAGCACTGAATCAACAGCTGGGAAACCACATTGGCTAGCAACAGAGGCGACCCAAGAGCCACCATGCTCTGGGCTCACGTGCAAACCCTCTTAACCGCTCCCTCTGCTAGCTGTGGGAGCCTAAGCTGCTGGCCCAACCTATAAAATGCAGTAGGCGGATGACCTTGAAGATGCTTTTGAGTTCTGAGTTCCAGGCAACAGTAAGTACAGATGAGTCAGAGTTGTCAATCAAACTCCACTGCACAGAACTGGGAGTCCCAGTCATCCAGCCAGGGGCTACAGGTGCGGACCTCCGAAAACCCAAACTACAAGCCCCCCGTCACAGAAGCTCTGAAGCTCCAGAGCAAGTTCGAGAGCATATGCCAAGAGTTCATAGCCACGCCAAGCCATGTCCCAGCAGTTAGCTCTGCCCTTTGCCAGACGGGAGGACAGACGTGCACAAAGCAGAGCCAATGGCGTGAAGTTCATGAAGCACAGTCGTCTGTGTTTATTTTCTCCCTCCCCGATTGGAACTGAACTCCCCTGCACTGCAGTCTTATCTGCCTTGTGCTACCACCGTAGCCCTGGGCCCTGGCAGGATGCCCTGTACACAGTGTGCCTTTGATAAATTCCTGGGTGAGTGAAAAGGGATGCGAAGCACATGGGTAAGGACGAGTTTTCCCTGCGCCCTCTCTGTCCACTTCCTGGACACGAGCTGTAACGTCAAGGGACGCTGACCCACCTGGATGATCCTTGGCTCCATGTGGAGCAGCGAAGTGGACGAGCGGCCCCTCGACGTGTTACAGGAAAGGGAGAGAAATGAGAAGTCAAGGACGGGAATCGAGTCCTAGCTCCCCATGGGCTAGGTGAGTGGTTAAGCGAGTAAGAAAACAAAATAGTACCCCCGCTCTCTCCAGTGTGGTGCTGCAGCGAGGACACGATGCCCGGAGCCTGCTGAACCTCCTCCGGCCCCACAGAGACGATAAGGCCTCTTCATTAAGGTTCCAAATCAAGCGATCTGACAGGTTTTAGGAGCCACAAGCAGAATACTACAAGTTGAACAAGATGTTCTCTCATGGTGTCATTTTCCTAGAACAGAAACCCTCCTAAAATCTTCCTAAAAATAAGTCAATTATAGTTTCATTTTCTCAGGAGGAGATAAACATATCAAAACACAACACACTTAGCTTTGGTTTTTAAAGAGCCCCTTGGCTCCTGGGGGCTAAGAGGGCCAGTGTCCTTTCCACACAGGGGTCAATGACTCTGAAAAGAGGAAAACCACTCCTCCTCCTCTCCTTCCCCTTCCCCCGCCCCCCTCCCCAGCCCCTGGCAGGCTGTTGTAGAAAGCGGAAGTATCTAAGCTGAGAATCACTGACGAAGACAGTACCACCAGAGGAAGTTACAAAACAGCCTTTTGGCAACCGGGGCCCAAGCAGAAGACAGATTCTTCACATCCAACTATCACTGACCCTTTGGTAATCGGATCTGAAAAGTAGCTGAAACAAAAATTAGGAGCCAACATGAGATGGTCCTTGCTTTTGTCTTTCTGAAATTAAAAGAAAAAAAAAATACAGTTGCCATTAAAGTCCCATTTTTTTTTCATGCAGTATGTGGAGAAGGAACTGGCTGCATTTATCCAAGCACAGGTGTGGCCAGGCAAGAGGCCAGTGCTGAGGGCCAGGTCAGCCTTGCTTCCTCCTGATCGTGGCCAAGGCACACACTGCAACAAGCAGGAGACTCGGCTGTCCCGGCCTCCTGGACGTGAAAGTCCAGGAGCCACCACGGACCCTCACAGCTGCCGTACAGGATGGGGGTCCGGACCCACAGGCAGTGCGGGTGTGCGGATGCGCAGGCTGAACAGGTCCCACCAGGTTACCCCTCCAGTCCTCAGAGCTCTCTCTCCAAGATAACAGGAACTCAGGAGGACAGAGGGTTCTGCACCGGGTGGGGCTTGCAAGTGAAGATTCATCTAAATCAAAGGAAATGTAACCTTTTCCTCTCTTAACCACATCTGACTTTTCATTTCGCCTTTACTGCTGGGGGTCAGGGAACCTGCGAGATAGCCATCGTCCTTCTCCGTGGCACAGCGAGCAGCTGACAAACACCAGCGAACTGAGGGCTTCCTCTTTTTGTTAAGTAAGTAGATAAAACACCATGTTTTCTCGCCACTTCCATGGCTTCAGGGTTCCTAAGCACACACTCGGATACGCTACTGGACAGCCCACAAAACCCTCACTCGCTCCCCTCGACCTCAGCAAGTGCTGCCTAGCCCCCTGTGCTGAAAACTGTAGCTGTGAACTCAGGGGCAAGCGTGCTTTTCAGGAAAGCATCTTTTACTTAGACAGCCCATTCATTAACAAGTAAATTACCTAGTGTGTTCAAAAACAAAGACTTCTAGGGGCATGGCTACTACTTAGCTCTGACCTAGCTATGTGATCTTTAAAAGTCATTAACTTCCCAGAGAAGCAGCTTTCCACAATAAAATAAAAAGGCTAAACTAGACCAGCAAATATGCTGGTCATACTTTAGCATAATGTCAAATGATTAAAAAAAAAAAAAAAAAAAAAGATAGAACCTCGGCTAAGTCACATGCCAGTCCAGTTCAGGTTCTCGGAATACCGGCTGTTTTCAGAGATTCCCAAGTGACTCTGAAGTGCTACTGGGGGAACAGATCCGGTGGCCTAGACCCCAACCCCCAAGGCCGCTTTGGTTACAAGATCCTAACACAAGGGCCCAAGCAGCCACAAAAGCACAAGCTCTAGGTACCAACATGCCATGCCATGCCACGCGCGGGCACACACACACGCACCAGAAGAGCCACCTGAATTCTAGACATTTCTCTAAGGGCAGAATCCTAGGCACATGTCAGAATACAGGCAGTGTGGCTCAAATGCACACGCCTGCCTCAGATGCCTTCTCGGGACAGGAATCAGCTCCCAGATGTGGCTGTGTGGAAATGGGGCACAGGGCGCTCCCGATCTCTCCCTGCCTCCCTCCCTCCCCTCTTCTAAACCACAACCACAAGAAAAGGTTGGCTATTAGTCATTATCGGAATAGAAAGCCAGCCCGAGTTTCACAGGGCCGTCTCCATCATCAAAGACGAGCAAGATCCTCCACGGCTGTGTCTCCTGAGGAGGGTCATCTTGCAAAACCTCGAATTATTTTTCTATCTTTGAGCATTAGTAAACATGTGTTATTCGTACACAGTCATAAGAAAAAAAACCCTTACGTAAAAGCAATCATAAAGTGTGTACCCTATAGGAAAAACATGCCAAGCTCTCAGAATTTCAATTGACAGGATTTCATGGGGTTTAAGCCAAAGAGAAATGAGATAGCATGGTGAGATAAGCCTAACCATGAGACAGTACAATGGTTATGACACAAACCCACAAGGTTTGTGACTAGGTCCTAAGTCTCTACTGTAACTCTAGCAAGCTCGCAAATGTAGCTAGTTCCTACTAGTTTTGGTAATACTACTTTCTCTCCTATATTGCAAAACCAAAAGTCAAACTCATGAAGTTGTTATTATCTTTCACTGCAAACACCAAGCAATATTATTTGTGGTAATAAGCTACCTTTGCAATCTAAACAACAACAAATAGGAAAGGCGAAACAACTTTCTGCATGAACAAGTTCTTTGCACTGTATCCAAACAGGCAGGGCTGAATTCCAAGGGCTGGAAATCTCAATCTTTCAAATCCCAAAACCATCTTCTCTGACCTCGCACCCTCACCCCCACCCTGACACACACAGCTGGAAACCCAGCACCTTAGCACAGCTGCCGAAATGAAACTGCTCCAACTCTGACTTTCTGGAACCCACAACTGCCATTCCTTTGAAAAGCTATATAGCCAGAATCCTAAGGGCAGCATGTATGAGAGAACACAGACTTCGAGAAGACTGTCAAAGCACTTGCCAAGTACCTACACTAGGCATCTCCAATACTAGTAATTAAGAAAGAGACTTCGCAAGGTTTTACAGAAACAAACTACAATGTTTCCCACATGCAATGCTCGAGCTTTTCTTATACATTGCTCCGCTCTCCGTGGCTTCCATTTGGTTCTCAGCTGAGATGAAACCAGGATGCAAGGAGGCAGCCCGGCTCCCTAAGGGAGGGAGGGACAGGAGCAGGAACCCGAGATCTCTGGCACAAACATTACATTGCAAACAAGGGCAACTAATGAGGAGTGGTGTTTCCAACCATGCAGGGCTGTCTCCGGGCCTGCACGGGCTCTCATCTGGGCCAGGGAGCAGGGTCCAGCCTGCAGCCTAGCTGGGGCACAGGGGTTAATGCCTAATTGCAGGAAGTCATTACATCACAGGCCTTTCCACACCTCTCCAGACCGCGGGGGGCCCCCAGAGGCAGAGAAGGAACAGTAAGGAGCCCTTCTCTATAAAAAAAAAAAAAAAGCTATTATAGCCCAACCCTGCAACCGAACTTTCCCCCTAACAGCTAATCCCGCCCCCCCCCACACACACACTCACCTGGACCTGCCTCCCGCAGCGCCAGAGGGCGGGCCCAAGTGGAGGCAGCAGGTGCGGCTCTCCACCTGGAAGTGACAACGCGGCTATGCTAGGCCTCCCCTCCAACCTAACAACACTTCAGCAGCTACGTGAGTGCAGGTTTACTGGGGGGAAGGGGCTGGCATCGCGACAAGGTAAAGGAGTCAATAGCATTGGCAAGAAAAGCCAGCCAGGAAGGGGCTTGCAAACACTATCTTTCCTGCGGTGCTGCCTGCTCCTCTGTTTAACACCTCCTGGACCCTCCGCCTCTCACGCAACTAGTCACATATCGGAAGCACGCGTGCAACCACGCATCCCCGCACCAACTCGCAAACACTCCCCCACACCTTCACCCTCTACTCCCAGCACCCCTGCGCACCTTTCCTCGCCCTCCCCCTACTACGGAGAACTCTGTTCCAAAGTTGGCAGCTGATCGTCTTACCTCCTTCCCGCCGTTCCGAAGAATCCAACCACCGCACTCGCGGCCCGCCCTCCCCACAGACCAGGCCAAGCCGAGACTCCCCGACGTGCCCCCGCCCTCGCCCCCCATGCTTCAGCAGTGGCCTGGGTCGCCCTCCGCCTGGAGAGATAGGGGTCGCACGACCCCCTTCCGCACCGAGTCTTCACCAAAGAGCCTCCACCCTGGCCATCCCAGTTCCCCCTTCTCCTCCCCCTCCTCACACCCTTGCGCAGGTGCGCCCTGATCCACTCCAGACTCATTCCTCGCCACACAAAAGGCCCGGCGGGTCCCGCCGCCAGCCTCCCCTCCACCCCAACCCCCGGGGGGGAGCGAGTTCGCACCTTCCAGCCAGCAGAGCTGTTGCTGTCGCCCTTATCCTTGAAGTAGGGCACGCAGCGCACCATCCACTCGTAGATCTGGGACAGAGTGAGCCGCTTGTCCGGGGAGCTCTCGATGGCGCGAGTGATCAGGTCGGCATATGATAGGTTCCCCCAGGCGTTCCGCCGCGACGAGCATTTCCTCGGCTGCCCCGAGCCCCCGGCCGCCCCCGACTGCGGTGGTGCCAGCGGCTGCTGCGGCTGCAGCGGAGGAGTCTGCGTCCCGCCGCCCAGCGCGCCCGCCGCGGGGGCTGGCCCCGGCCCGAGGTCCTGCCCTCCGGGAGCCAGCAGCTGGGACGAATCCTCAAGGAGCAGCCCGGAGCCCAGCGTGCCGCCGACGCCAACGCCACCGGCGCCGCCAACGCCAACGCCGCCGATCGCCATGGCCGAGGCAGCGCGGCCGCCGCCGTCCTCGTCGTCTTCATCGTCCTCCTCCTCGGGGATCATGGAGTCGGCGGCCGTATCCCCCGGGGGCTTGGCAGGGCTCGCCTGGAGCTCCGGCCTCTGCAGGGGCCAAGTACAGGAACGCGGTCGGCTCTGGGGCTCGAACTCCGGGTCCAGTTCCACTTCGAGCGGAGAGAGCGGGGCCGGGGAGGCCGGCGCCTCTGCCATCTTCGGCGCCCGCTCGCACCGCACCACGCCGCCTGCCCGCTCGCGGCTCCTCTGGCGCTTCTCCTCTCGCGCCCGGGCGGGTGCGGCAGGGGGTGGGAGAGGAGGGACGGGGGGCGCTGCCGCTGCTGCTTGCTGAAAAAGCACAAGAGGACAGACAACGGGAGTTGGTTATCCTGGGCTGGAGCCCGCTGCCCGGCCAGTCCTCACTCGCCGCCGCCGCCACCACCGCCGCGCCACCACCGCACCCGCCCGCCCTGGCACAGGCAAGACCTGGAGACGTGCGTCCCGAGAACCTGGCGCAGCAGACGCCGCCCCCTGGCCAGGCCGCGGGGGAGACGCGGGCGAATCGACGGCCGCGCACGGGGCAGCCCCCTCCCCCGCCGCCGCCGCCTGATCTGCAGGTCTCTCCCCGGGCTAGGTGGCAGGGCGGGGGAGGGGAGGCCGAGGCGGGGAGAGGAGGGGGGACGGGCCGGGGGAGGGGTGCGCCGCGCCTTTAAAGCGGTCCACCGGCCCCGAGCTGGCGCAGCCTAGCCGCGGTCGGAGCCCGAGCGGGCGTGCGTTTGTTTATGTTTCGCTCCAGCCTGCTCCCGTGCCTCCCGCGGCGCCACCGTCACCACCGAAGTCGGTGGCGTCTTCCGCGCAGCACCCCTTCCCTCCCCTGCCCCCAGCCACCCCAGTCCTGCTGCCTCGGCGACTCCCGGCCCCCTTCTCCCCACCTCTTGGCCCTGGAGCCGAGGTTGGGGGGAAGCGGGGAGAAACAGGGTCTGGGCGCAAAGTGGGCCTTGTCACTTCTAAAATAAGAACCGGAAAGAAGGGGGGGGACAAGGCGGCCCCACACGGGTGTCCGCCACGGAGGGGCTGGGGGTCCAGCCCCGGCGCTAGGTACGGCTACTTCGGATGGGTCCGTGTGGTAGATTTTCCCGAGGCTGCCTTGTCCTCCGTTCGCTGCCCAAGGAAAGGGCAAGAAGGAGTATAAATCTTCCAACAGGTCTGGAAGCGCCAAGTCTCCCCGGGCTGCCAGAAAGCCCCGGGGCCGTCACGTTCATCACCTCCCCGCTCCAGCTGCTGCCATTTTGACAGTTTCCCCCCTTCTCTCAAGTCCTTTTAAACACACACACACACAGACACACACCAGCGGCAGCGCAGAGGGGGACGCGCACAACGAGTCACGGGGAGGGGAAAAAGGGAAGCGCCTGGCCCCGCTCGGAAGCAGATCCGGAGTCACTGGGGAAAGGCGGCCGCCCCGCTTGCACAAGCTCCTGAACCTACCTCGGCTGCCTTTCTCCTTCAGGGACGAGGCGGGAGGACGCGCAATTCCACGCGGGCCCGGGCCACGGGGAGGAGGGGGCGCGTAAGCTGGGCCGAGGAGAGGCGCTCGGGCCGCCTCCGCCGCAGCCCGCGCGAGGAACCGCCTGTCAGCCTGCGCGCCGCCGCCGCCTTCCACATTCCTCCTCCTCCTCCCTTCCACGAGCAGGGCTGCCGCGGCAGCAGCACAAAGTTATAGACACACGCAGGGAGCCTCAACCTAGGCTGACGGCGGACGGGTCCCCGCCCAGGGGGAGGGCCGGGGCGGGGGCCGCGGGCGCATGGTTGCGTGTGTGTGTGTGTGTGTGTGTGCGTGTGTCTGTGTGTGTGCGCGCGCCTGCGCGTGGGAGTGCGGGGCGCGCGCCGCGGGGTCTGCAAGCCCAGGGCTCTCGCCGCCGCCTTCCCAGCTGGGCATCTCCTGCCGCCCTGAGAGCCTGGACAACAAAGCACGGCGCTGACCCACGGGCGCGCGCCAGAGAGGTGGGAGAACGCGTGAAAGAGCTCGTGGGGCCTCCCCGAACCTCCACGGGGCACAGTCCCTTGGGCCTCTTCGGAGCTGGGCAGCCCCCCCCCCCCAGGCACCAAGAGGTCCCTGGCCTGCTCGGCCGCCCACCATCCCGGGCTCGGAGCCCTTCCCGGTGTCGGATTGCCCACATTAGAACCGGACACCAGGTAACACCTGAGATAAGATGCTGCCAGCTGGTGGCGAGGAAACAGCGAATGGCGAAGGTGGTGGAAGTGCCTGCGGTATGCACCAGATGCGCTCAGGACCCCCCGAGTCCCGCAGCGCGCACGCTCTGCTTGCAATCGCCTTGCATTTTTGGAGTTCATGGCCAGTGGGGGTTAGAGAAATGCAATCAAGGAAAAAAAAAACTCTTACCCACCCCCCCCCCAGTCTTAAACGACAGAGAAGGCTCGGAACAATTGAGAATGGGAAGTCATTTTATTCTCATTGGACGGCAGAACTTCTGGTGGTGCATCTGTATCTTTCTGTTTATTTTTAATTTTGCTTCATTAGTCGTGATCCAATGATGCCAGGTTCAGCTCGTTCCTCGTCAGCCACTCAGCCTAAGAATGCACAACATCAACGTACATGCACGCCAAAAGCCTATCCGCTGTGGTGGGGGGAAAAAAATTACCTGCTACAGGGGTTAAAAAATGAGCCGCTGGAGCTCGGCATTTGGCTGTGCAGAAGTGGACGCCGCACCAAGCCCACTCACATAAAAGCTGCGGCCGAGCGGCCGCCCGCCTCCGCGCAGTCCGCGCTCCGGGCTTTGCGCAAGGCCCGTCACTCAAGTGACGCGCGGCCCCGCCCCCTGCGCCAAGCTAGATGGACGCGTACAAACAGGTGATGTCATCGCCTCCACACGCGCGTGACCCCGAGCTCGGCGCCGCGTCGCCATTCGCTGCGCCGCCGCCTCATCAAGCCACGCTCGGCGCTGACTGGCCGCGGCCGCCCGTCTGCAGGCCCCCGACGCCCCTCTCCGCCCCCCAAAGCAAAGAATAAACAATCGAGTGAAAACAAAAAAATTAAGGAAGTACGGAAGGGAGTGAGGAGAGAGACAAGGACAGGGTCGTCCCTCAGCAGCCGCGCGCCAGGCCCTGGCAGGGCTCCCGGGGGACACGCAGGGGAGCGAGGGAGCCGACGTGGGCGGTGAGGAGTCGGCGCGCGGGAAGGAAAGTTGGGAGCGCGGGCGGCGGCGCTAAGGCCCGGGAGCCCCGGCGTCGGGGCGGGGACGCGTGCGGGAGGAGGCCGGGCGCGCGCCGCTCGTGCGCGCGCGGGGGGCGCGCGCTTGTTTACCAGCGCACGTGGGTGTTATTTTTAAATGGAACGCGGCGCTGGCTGCGCGGCCGCGGGGAGTGCGCGTGGGGCCGCTCGAGCTGCTGGGGGACGCGGCGGCACCCGCCCTGTCCGGTGGCCGGTGCGCGCGGCCAGCTTAGGCTCGCCGTCCCTGCTACCCCCACGCGCCCTCCCCTAAACGCAACCGAGGAAGACCGATTGCGAGTTTCGCGCGCTTGCGGGAGAGGGCCACCGAGAGAAGATGACGGGTTCCTGCCGCGGAACGCTGCCTTCCAGGCACCCGGGCCCGGCTCTCGCGATCACCACTCGGGGAAACAAAGCCGACCGCTTGTCTTGTCCCTGGGTGTCAGGGGTCCCCCAGCTGCCAGTTCTGGAGCGGGTCTCAGGCTTGCATGCGCGCTCTCCCGTGCACACCCTGACCGCGAGGGGGTCCCTGGGCGCTTGCCGTGGTCTGCACCCTTGCACTCCTGGTCTCTAGGCCACTGTTGCATTTGTGTTCCTTGGGAAAGGAGGAGGGGGGCGGTCCTGCTTCATGGGCGGGTTCCCGTTCAGCCCGAGCTCCCCCTTCCTCTTTGCGGCCCTGCTCCGCTGAGAGTTTGTATTGGGCAGAGTGGATAGTGATATGCGATCTCCTGCCAGTTGTGCTGAAGACCTGGAGGCCCGAGGGGGAGGCAGAGTCAGGGGAGACCGGATTATCCACAGTCTAACATCCACTTTTGAACGGAGACGCTCTGTATCGTGATGGGACATCCAATAAAGAGAATTTTCAGTTGCTGGAAGAGGAGACCTGAACGCTTTGTTCTTCAGCTCTGGACGGTCCTTGGCTGCTGGAGTGCAGAGCTGGAAGGAATGAGTTGCTGTGGGTTGGGCTGTGGATATGTTGAGTGCCTCTGTGCAGAACGCACGGCCCAAGGCCACTCCAGAAGATTCCACAATGAGAGGGCGTTGAGGCCCTTCACACTGAAGCATGGAGGCGGGACTCCGGCCGCTTGGCTCAGATGGCTTAGCGTTCCAGCTGAATTGCCCTATTAAAGAGTTCAGTGTTTGCGGAGTTGGAAAGCACTAGGAGACAGGCACAGGAGGCACGCAGGAGGTGTTCTGTTGGGCCAGATGCAAAGGAGTTGGTGGCTCTGGCTGTGAACAGCTGGCTTTGTCAGTGTGTGTTTAACCCTACAAATGCAAGCCTGTGGGCAAACCTTAAAGAACCCAGAGACTGAATATCAAGAGTGCTCCCTTTTGGCCTGAAATTGCCCTTGACCTTTGCCTTTTCTTGTGGATTTCCTAGATTCTTCTCTGCCTCTCCCTGCCTCCCTCTATGTGCAGGAAAGCTGCAAAAGTCAGGCTTGTTTGGTTGAGAAGGAATGCCAGTGGAAGAATTTTTGCTTCAAACTTATGCTCCGTGTTCCTGATCCGTGTTATGCTGTGCCCTAAATATTTCCATGAATGGCTTAAGGCGGTGATGTCTTTCCATTTGGTTGGTAAATTCAGTCATTGGGGCAGCACAAGTTCCAAGTTTCTTCCTGAAGGAGATGAGCAGGTGAGCCTCGGCCCCTGGGTGCCAGCCAGTGCCAGTCCCCAGGCCGTGGGGGCCTCTCTCTGACTCAGAGCTGATGACCAGGGACCCAGCCTACTGCCTCCCCACAGGGCTCCTTGCCCACCAAGCTTGGCTTCTCTGCCCACTCCAGCACAGTCAGGAAACACAGAGACACAGAATGCATGCCCACTGGAGAGAACAAGGATCCCAATGTCCTCCCCGCACCCCAGCACCACTGTGTCCACCCTGTACCGGGCTGTGTCCCCTTCTCTGCCACCGCTGTCTTCAGCCAGCTACTCCCATGAACTTCCCTGGTGAACACTGTGTACCTGAGGATACACCATGAGCTCCGGCTGATGCTGGCAGGCGGGTATTAATCCAGGCGGGCTTTGTCACCACACTCTGCTGCTGCCAGTGCCAGGAGCTCTCAGTCTTTCTTTTCCCCTTCTGCCTCTTTTAGTCTTGGGTCGATGCGGTTCCCCTACCAAGCTTCCCCAGTGGGTATGTCCCCCTGTGGGTCATTTGGAGGGCAGGGTCTGCCCATTTTCAGGTGCTGGCTTGGAACTGGATAGAAACCAGGGGGGAGTCTGCATTTCTGGTTTATGAGATAAAGATGAGGACTTAGCTTGGTCAATTTCTGCACTTCATCCGCAGTGTTGAAGCCCCACACAGACCACAAGAGGAAGTTACCGTGGTGCTAAGTGGCGCCTGGCCTTAAGGGATGCGGCCTCGGAGGTTCCCAGCTTACCAGCTGTGTGGCTTTGGGGGTGCCATTTAGCCACGGAGCCCCAGTCCCTCTCCTGTAAAATGAGAATGATACCTTCCAGGAGTTGGGGGATTTGGTTCAATGAGAACAGTGGTGGAAACATTGTGATTCCAATGTTTCTGCACCTGGGGGAGTTTTTATAACCAGCGGTGCCTGGGCTGCCTCCTGGAGTGAATGAATGTCTAGCTTCACAGGTGGAAGTTAATGTTGCAGTTCATCGTAGAAGCTTGCCCTGGTGAAGGTAAGGCAGTTAAGGCTGAGGGCATGACCTTGGATCTCCTGTAGAGTCCGGCCTGTGCTTCCACTCTAATTTGTTCCTGCTTGAACTGAGGGCAGAGCCACGAGCACCCACTCGTTCCATGCATGGAGCATCCAGGCTGCTCCATCCAGGATGCAGCCACCTTCCCCAGCGGGGATCAGCCCCCTCCTGCACAGGGTGGCAGGTCTGTTTGAATCCACCCAGCCTGTGCCTGCGCCCAGAGGCCAGGTGCTTCTTGTGGGCCATTAGGCCTCCACACACTGGCCAGAAGCTGATACACAAACACATCCCACACTGCTCCCTCACCAGCCCTAGGCTGGGGCAGGAAGCAGCCACATCTCCTGTAAGGTTGGTTGTTTTCTGATTTGCCCAGGTTTCAAGGTTTCTGAGTCTGCTGACATTTAAAGGACTGGGGAGTTCACCTAAACTTTGCATTCCAGTCTTCTTGAAAACTTGGAAGAGCTGGTGGTCCTGGCGGCCCGTGGCATGCTGTGCCTGGGCAGCGTGCATGTCGGGCCTCTCCCTCCACGTGTGCCTCCTCCTGCTTGGGGTTCAGCCATCCCCACCTGTGGCTTCTCTCTGTGTGGTGGTGGGCTACAGGTAGCATGCCCCTACTCCTGAGAGAGGGAACTGGGCCCCTTTAAGGACTCTTGGGGCAAAAGCAGGAGACCATGTGCGAGACTGAGAAGCTCCTGACTCCTGGCTTCTGATCAGCTCAGCTCTGGCCATTGTGGCCATTTGGGGAGTGAACCAGCAGATGAAAGATTCTTTCTTTATGAAAATGCCTCTGTCTTTGTAAATCTGCCTCTCAGATTAAAAAAAAAATAAATTTTTAAAAAAAGATTGCACATTCCTTTAAAAAAAATAAACACAACTTGTTTTCAATTTTTCTTTCCCAATCAGATTTTAGGTCCTTGAGACCCAGGGAACAAGTTGAGTATCTGATAGATTATTGTTGGCCAGTTGGAGAAAACACTCAGTTGGTTTGTAAGCCAGCAGTAAGAAGGAGAGTTTGTGGGGCTAGTACCATGGCATAGTAGGTTAAGCCTCCGCTGTAGAGCCTGTAGTCCACATGGGCTCTGGTTTGAATCCTAACTGCTTCACTTCAAAACTCCCTGCTACTACAGCTGGGAAAGCAGTATAAGATGGCCCAAGTCCTCGGGTTCCTGGTCCCACATGGTACACCCAGAAGAAGCTCCTGGCTCCTGGTGTGAGCAAGCGCAGATCCAGCCATTGCCACCATTTGGGGAGTGAACCAGTGGATGGAAGATTTCCTTCTCTCCTTAAATCTGCCTTTCAAATGAGAGTTTGTGATTACAGCCTTAAAATGTAAATGTGTGAGAATTCTCGTGGTAACATCAGGAACAGGAGGACATGAAGTCAGAATGCCAACTGACTCGCCTACAACAGATTGAATGTGGTCCATCCTAGCCCATTTCTCATCTGGGGAGAACTTGTAAAGTGCCCAGGTCTGCATGCCCACTGCTAATGCCCAGCCCTTGGCATCTCCGAGTCCTGGAGCGCCAGTGCAGCACTTTGGGGAAACAAGGGCCAGAAGGATCCGCTGGCTAGGCTTCAGCATCAGCATGTTCCTGGTGCGATGGGGCATGCCCACTCCCCCTGGGCTGGGCTGCTCCTTAGCCCCTCAGAACAGTGTAATTCAGGGCCTGACGTGAAAGCTGTTGATTGCCACCATCCCTGCATCCCCCACACCTAGAATAGAGTCAACCTGTGAAATGAGAAGACAGCAGAGAACAAAGTTTGGCAACTTTGGCAATTGTGCTGTAAACAAACTAGCAAGCTTGTGTGCACACGCACAGCAAACCAATGGCAATGGAGAAGTGCCCTAAGGCGCAGCCAACCATGGCAATGGAGAAGTGCCCTAAGGCGCAGCCATCGCTGTGGGCTCTGAATGCCCCTGCTGAGCAGGGCATCACCTGGGCCTGCAGGAGGTTTGTCCCAAGTTGGGGGCACTTTCCTCTCAGTTCAGACCTGGGTAAACCCCTGTTGATGGCCTATTAGCCTAGGGCTCCCATCAGTTGTGGGATGGAGATCTCCTCTAAGTCCCTCTCTGCCCACCCTGAGGTGGGCACCCAGAGAGATGGCAGGCGAGGCATCTGGCCTCGGGCCACTGACATTTCCACCAAAGAAGCCATTCCAGCTGGTGTAGAGAGCTGCTCCTCCTCCTTTCTGACTGGATCTGTCTTTAATATCACAGCTCACAGCTCCCCTAAGGGGCTCCTTGGGCTCATTGCTGGGAGACAGCTGAAGCCACCAAAAGGGGTGACAAAAATCACCAAGGGAGACATATGTGAGGAGGAAGTGTCCGGGCCTCCAGACGCGAGTTCCGGGAAGCAGCCTAACACCTGAACCTCACACATCGGTGTGGGACTGCAAGGCCTTCTGCAGCTTCGCTTCTGCTCACATGTAACACTGGAAGAATGTTTTTTATGCTTCAAATAACTTGGATAAGATCTGTATTTTGGAAAAATGTAATGACATGAATCTTTCCCTGAAACGAATGCAATCCCCAGGGTCCTGGCTTGGGGGGAATGGGCTGTGCAGGGTCAGGCGTGCTGTTAACTCTATGGGAAGGGAAACTCCTGGACCTGCCTGCCACCCAGTGAAAGGGCAGGGTTTGAACTGGGCCCCTGTGTTCCCACTTGTCATGCCACAAAAAGTATTTTTGAAGAGGGAGTGGTTGTCATGACAACTGTGACTGGAAGGGTCAGTGAGCTGTACACAGGGCCCAGGGCTGGGGGAGGCCTGCGCTGGGCTGGCCTTCTGCGTCCCCCAGGGGACACACAGCAGAGGGCTGAGCCCGAGGGAGGGCTGGTGCCCTAAAAAGCCACGGTCAGCTGCTGCTCCAGGCCCTACACTTCTCAGGGCCAAGGGACAAGACCAAGGTCCTTCACCAGACAGGACTGGGGGGAGGCGGTGAGAGTGCGGGAAGGGCAGTATGGGGGATGTGTTGGGAAGAATTGACCGTGGCCCAGTCTGAAAGAGACAGCCGTTGTGAACCATTTACTCTCAACCCCACGCCAACTCAGTGTCATGGTTAAGTAAGGTTTCTCATTGATGTCCAAGTGAACAACCAGAACTCTTAAATGGATAAACACTGTTCTGTCCATGCATATTCTAAGTCCATCCTCTTTTTCACAATTGTTGTAAATGAATATTGGCAATAGGCCAAACTTCATATGTCAATGTTGCTTGATTTCTGCATTGAAACTTTTTTTAGGTTTATTTATTTTTATTGCAAAGTCGGATTTACAGAGAGGAGGAGAGACAGGAAGATCTTCCTTCCGATGGTTCACTCACCAAGTGACTGCAACAGCCGGTGTTGCGCTGATCCGAAGCCAGGAGCTTCCTCCAGGTCTCCCATGCGGGTACAGGATCCCAAGGCTTTGGGCCATCCTCGACTGCTTTCCCAGGCCACAGGCAGGGAGCTGGATGGTAAGTGTAGCCGCCAGGACCAGAACCGGCACCCATATGGGATCCTGGGGCGTTCAAGGCAAGGACTATAGCCGCTAGACCACGCCACTGGGCCCTGGAAAATACTTTTTTAAAAAAGATTTTTAAAAAATTATTATTGGAAAGATAGATATGCAGACAGAGAGACAGAAAGATCTTCGGTCCACTGGCTCACTCCCCAAGTGGCTGGAATAGTCAGAGCTGAGCCAATCTGAAGCCAGGACACAGAAGCTCTTCTGGGTCTCCCACACGGGTGCAGGGTCCCAAGGCTTTGGGCCATCCTCTACTGCTTTCCCAGACCACAAACAGGGAGCTGGATGGGAAATGGAGCAGCCAGGACACAAACCAGTGGCCATGTGGGATCCCGGCACTTGCAAGGTGAGGACTTAAGCTACTAGGCTAGTGTACCAGGCACAGAAGATACCTTCTTAATGTCACCCTGCCTAATGCTTCTTCACACACTTGTATAAAGTACTTGAATCTTCCAGCTTGCTCTATGAAACAAAGCACTGAAAATCACTTTTAAAACATGATGAAAGGCCTACATCTGTAAGGTTGATGCTCCGGTCAACAGCTGTAGCATCTACTTTTTTCTGTTTCTCTGTTGAGAAATGTCACCTGCCTATGGAGAATCCCAGAACGGCTCACAGCTCTCTGCTCCACCTCATCCAGCCTCCATTGCCTGTGCACACATATGGGCTTGAGACTCACAGATCCTACTGTCTGAGTGGGTCTGAGTGAATGTCTTCAATAAGCATTTATCAAGCACCTACAGTATATGTCCGTTTAAAACAGTCATACCACAGCTGCTGGTTTTTGTTGTTCTCACAAGCACGGGTGTTCATCCTATCTGTACATTGTCAGGTATTCAGGTATGGCCAAGGGTCTAGGATTTTTTTTTTTTTTTTGCCAAGTGCCTTCTCTGCTAGGAGACAGAAAGTTCACTGAGACCTGGCCTTTGTTATCTCCAGCACACAGCAGGCACTCAATAAATGCAGACGAGAGGGAGGGGGCGGGCAGTGATCTTCAGTCTTGTGCAGTGATACTTATGGACACAGCCCCGCCCGTGGGGGATGCCACTGGTGGAGGGCACAGACCCTCAGACTCAGCAAATAGCAGAGCTGTAGAAAAGCACATTACTTTCTTTTATTTTTTTAAAGATGTATTTATTTTTATTGGAAAGGCAGATATACAGAGAGGTGATACAAAAAGATCTTTGGTTCACTGGTTCACTCCCCAAGTGGACACAACGGCCAAGCTGAGCTTGATCTGAAGCCAGGAGCCTGGAGCTTCTTCTGAGTCTCCCATGTGTTGCAGGGTCCCAAGGCTTCAGGCCATCATCTACTACTTTCCCAGGCCACAAGCAGGAAGCTGGATGGCAGGTGGGGCACCCAGGACATGGACCAGCCCCCAGAGGGGATCCTGGCAGATGCAAGGCGAGGACTTACCCGTTAGGCCCCCATGCTGGGCGCAGGTTGTCCCTTTCATTGAGGCCTTTGGCAGGTATGTAGTGCACTCCTGGCCCTGCTAGAGGATGCCCAGTGCTCCTGAGTGCAAGGAGGAGAGCGAAGGTTAAAATCAAGTTACCAACTCACAGGGCTGCTAACCAGAGGCGATCTGCTGCTGCGGGGGACACCCATCTGTGCTGACTTGGCATGGCTAGAAACAGGCCTCCTTCTGCCAGGGCACCTGAGCCCAATGGAAGGAACTCATTGGCTCCCCCCACTGCCAGGTCTGATCTGCATGCTGCTAAACTGGATGGTGGTTATGACTATGCCCCAGGACATTTCCTGCCAGACCCAGTCACCCCCAGGTCCCTCCCTCGAGGGTGTTCTCCGCCGCTTACTCAGGCACCCCCTTGCCTTCCCATTCCCAGAAGCCTTAGGTTTGCAGCTCTCAAGGGCAGGGGCTGGGGGACAGAGCACCCTCCCTCCCCACTCCCCAGGTCTGCACCTGCAGAGTCAGGTGGCCATTCTATTTTTCCCCCCACTTCTTCCAAAGCAGCGGGAGGGGGAGCAGAGGACTCATTTCTAGTTGGAGAGATGCAATTGCTTGTCACCGGACTGGCATGACCCTGGGGTACAGCCAGCTTTACTTCCGGCCCATTTTTGTCTACGTGGCTTATATTTCTCAGGCCAAAGAAGTTCCAGAGGAAGCTTTGGGTGAAGGAGTGCAAAGAGAGTTTCGTTCTCAGCTGCAGGCCATACTAGACTAACATCCAGGAGGGGCTGGGATCCCAAGCTAGGCGGGTGGGTCCATGTGTTCACCTCCACCCCGTCTGGGCTCACTGCTGCCACCTGTGGGTGTCAGGCTGCACAGCTGATGGTGGCCATGACCCCGGCCCCACCTTCCGTCCTGTAGTTAGCAGGGCTTCCAAAGTAGAGCCCTCTGGTTAGCACGTGCCACTTGCCTTCTTCCAGAGTTCTGAGCTGCCCAGTGCTATGCCAGTGTCAAGGCTCTGGGGCTGAGTCCTGTGTAGGCCCCTTGGAAACACCTAGATGGCCGACTTCTTTAGGGTGGGGATAGCGTTGTTCCCTCCTCTGGGTTTATGGAGCCATTACAACAGCTCTCCCTATATGCCTCAACATTGCCTGAGATTGAAAAATAGTATCTCACACATTCTTGCCTCACTAACTCCTGAATGGTACTGAGCTGCTACTGTAGAGTTACTTTTGTGAGTTTTTTCTTTTTTTTTTTCCTCAGCCAAGGGATGATAAGGTACAACCAGACACAGGGAGGGGTCCCTGGCACCTGTGGCATTCTGAGGATGCCCTCCTAGGGCCTCCGCTTTGTGGGTGATGCTTAGGGAAAATGCTGACTCTTCAGCAGCAAGGGCATTCTGCTTGAGCGGACCTGGGTGTCTTTACACCTGTGTGTTGGCTGAGACCTGAAACTGTTGTCACAGCAGAGATTTAGCTTCGGGGGGGGGGGGACGCTTAAATCTTTTTGAGGAGCAAAATCAAAAAAGAGATCAGCTGCATAATGCAATTCTTAATACGGATGCTGGGTTTTATAAGCTCCATCACCATCCCCCCATTACTAACCTTGTATAATTTTCAAAATCTGGATGGATGCTGCAAAGTGAGCCACCTCCACACTGGGCCTGGGGTGTGTTTCTCCTGCAGGGACGGGGTAGCAGAGCAGTGTGGAGAGGTGGAACTGCATGGCTGCTGTTCCACAGTCTCTCTCTCGGGGGAGGGGGGGAGGTGACCCACGGGAGGGGTGGTAACCTCCCTGCCCCATCAGCTGTGTGGGTTCTCCACTCCTGCTGCTGTTACCCGACACTGTCCCCTGGATGTACTGGTGCCTCCAGCTGCCCAGCGGGAGGCTGCCAGGGTGAGCCCAGTGGGGGAGATTAACGGCAGCCTTCTCCCGGGCCTGGCATCTACCAAAATCACTTTGCACCGATGACCGGCTTCACCCTCAGTTCACGTTTGCAAGTCCTTGTTATCAGACCTGCCAGACGTTCAGCCAGGGTCGATTCCAGAAAACACTGCCTCTGGAGGAGGGCGTGGTTTTCCACCAGGTTGTCTGATGTCTGAAAGCCAGCTGAGGGCTACTCCACCCACCGCACCTGGAGAAAAGCTCCTGGCCGGGGTCAGAGCACGGGCCATGTTCTCTAGCACCTCCTTCCTGTTAACTGGCACCCCTTGCAGCTCATCTTAATGTTCACCTCCCAGCCACCACGGACAGGACATTTGTGGAGGGGGTGGAGGTGATTGGAACACAACTCATTCAGAATCACTTGATGAGAATAAAACATATAGTGGTGATATTAGTGTGGAAACAATGGTATCACCCACTTTCCTGTAGCCCTTGACCCTCTGTACAAATATATAAAACAAAACAATAAAAAAAATAAAGTAAAATGAAAAAAAAAAAAACCCACATAGTGGGCCCAGTTAGGTTACATATCTCACAGCTTAAAATGCCAACATGTCTTAAGCACATAGTTCTAGGGGTCAATTCTATAACACAGTGGAATAAACCGCCGCGTGCCGTGCCCACATGGGAACCAGTTCTAGTCCCTGATGCTCTACTTACAATCCACTCCCTGCTAACATATCTGGCAATGCAGCAGAGGTTGGCTCAAGTATTTGGGCCCCTGAACCCATGTGGGAGACCCCAAAGAAGCTCCTGCCTTTGGTACTCCCAGCCCTGGCTGTTGCAGCCCTCTGAGGAGTTGACCAGTGTATGGAAGTTCCCCCGTCTCTCTGCTTCTTCATCTTTCTAGGACTCTTTCAAACAAATGTTCAGCCTCCACTCGCTTTCGCCTGCGCTCCTTCACATACCGCTGGAAGCTCCGGAGTAAAGAGAGTGTGTGGGTTTCCAGGGCAACTTAGGCACAGGAGCAGCTGGCCAGGTGCTGCCAGGCTGTGGTTTCCTCGAAGTGGAGCAAGCGCTCCCAGCGTGGTCCAGCATGCAGAGCCGCGAAGGGAGCAGGTCCTCGCTGGGATGGACTGAGCTCCGCCTGCCCTCTAGTGGCTGAAAGGGGAGCACGCAGGCAAATTCCAGTCCATCTTCCAGGCACAGAACCTCAATCTTCTGTTTTTTTTTGTTTTTCGGGTTTTTTTTTTTTTTTCGTTGTTGTTGTTTCTTGAAGAGGAGTGATGGGAGAAGGGAAAGAAACAGAGGGAAGGAAAGTGTAACGCATATGTACCTCACCGAATAAATTTGTATTTGATTTCAATTTGGTTTTTTTTAAGCTTTATTTTATTTTTATTGCAAAATCAGATATACAAAGAGGAGGAGAGACAGAGGAAGATCTTCCATACGATGATTCACTCACCAAATGACCATAATGGACAGTGCCGTGCCGATCCGAAGCTAGGATCCAGTTTTCCTCCAGATCTCCCATGCGGGTGCAGGGTCCCAAGGCTTTGGGCCATCCTCGACTGCTTTCCCAGGGCACAAGCAGGGAGCTGGATGGGAAGCGGGGCTGCCAGGATTAGAACCTGGGATTTCAGCATGTTCAAGGTGAGGACTTTAGCTGCTAGGCCACTGTGCCGGGCCCTAGGTTTTTTTTTTTTTTTTTTAAGTTTATTTTTATTGGAAAGGGGGAATTAAAAGTACAGAAAGACCTTTCATCCACTGGCTCACTCCCCAAATGGCCACAGCGGCTGGAACTGAGCTAATCCAAAGCCAGGAGCCAGGAGCTTCTTCAGGTTCTCCCATGCGGGTACAGGGTCCTAAGGTCCTTTGGCCATCCTCTACTGTTTTCCCAGGCCACACGCAGACAGCTGGATCAAAAGTGGAGTGGCCGGGACACGAACCGGCATCCATATGGGATGTTGGTGATTTCAGGCAGAAGACCAGCTCATTGAGCCTTGGTGTCCAGCCTCTTAATTTCAATTTTTCATGAACTTTTTAAAGTGCTTTCTTATGCTATTTAATTTTTAAATGTTAGATGACTTTCCAAATATATTCTATCATTGACTAATTCTGTTGTGATCAGAGTCCATACTTTGCATGATTTTAACTTTTTTTTTTCTAATAACTACAGAGAGATCTTCCATTTGCTGGTTCACTACCCAAATGACTGCAGTGGTTGGGCCAAAACCAGAAGCCATGAGCTTCATTCAGGTCTCCCATGTGGCTGCAGGGACCCAAATACTTGGTCAGCCTCCGTTGCCTTAACCAGGTCACTAGCAGAAAGTTGGATTGGAAGTGGAGTTCCAGGACTTGAAGCAGTGCCCATATGGGATGCCAGCATCATAAATAGCAGTTAGATTAAGTGGATTAACAACATTGTAAAAATCTTTGACAGTTGCACTCTACTGTCATAAATTATTGACAGAAATGTGTGGAAATTTCCCATAAGAGTCGTGAATCTCTCCACGGCTCAGCACCCTCCAGCTTTGCTTAGTGCATCTTGCTGTTCTGTTTAAGTTACTAACACTGGGGCCTCTGGCCCAACTGGCCTTTGCATCACACTAAGTGATTCTGTTTCTGGTCCTTAACCATATGTGTTACTTTGATATCTATTTTATCCATTATGCATTCAGTGACATTTGGGGGGTGCGATCTGTCCTTGTTTGTGGCTCCTGGGGTGTGCATTTCCTTGGGTAACCTCCCTTGTAAAGCTACAAGGAGCTTCAGGGTGTGGCAGACACCGCAGGCCAGCTCCAAGGGTGGGTGGGGCTCCTCTTGGGGCTCAAGCAGAATGAGAATGTAGAAGCATTGCTGCCCACCACTCTGGAGAAGCCAGTCCAGCCTCATTGTCAGGTGCAGTCTTAGTCTTGGCTGTTACTTATTTAGGGTCCTGAGGGCATGCTCCCCCCACTTCATCTGTGGGTGGGCCTGGGGATTGGTTCACTTTGGTTTATGCATCTGATGAGGTGAAGGAACCCACAGAAGTTTCATTTTGAAATTAACAACTTTGGCTTCTTGGCAAGGCACACAGGGACAGAGCCGCAGGCAGAGAGCTCCCATTTGCTGTTTGAGTCCACCCGCACTTCTCCACTCCAAAGGTGACAGCAGCTGGGCCGGGCACAGCCAGGAGCCAAGGCTGCAATCCAGTACCAGAACACTGAAGCATCACCTGCTGCCTGCACACATTAGCAGGAAGTTGGAATGGGCATGGAGCCAGGGGCCCGGCCAGAAGCTGGAAACAAGATGCAGGGGTTCCAAACCACAATCATAACCAAATGCCTACAGAAGTCTCTTGAATCAAATATCACTTCTGGTTCAATGCCATTTTTTCAAATTCAACTTTAGAGATCATTTTAAATTCACCTAAAGCTGGAAGAAATAATGAAGAGATCCTCATATAAGCTTCACTCAGACTTCCTGGTGGCGACATCTTGCTAAACTATCACTATCAGAATGCATGGGAGGGCCATGACAGCAAGGACCCTCCTGTTGTTTGTAACTGCACCTGTTTTCCCTGCAGTAACTCCTGGCAACCACTATGCTGTTGCCCATTTCTATAATTTTACCACTTCCAGAATGTTACATAAATGGAACCAGACACTCTGAATTGAGGGGAGCAGCTTTTCCCGCTAAGCTCCCTGGACATTCAGCAGAGCCCGTAGCTCGTTACTTTGTATTGCCTGGGTTGCAGTGAGGATGTGGGGAGGTGGGAAAGTGACATCCACCTGCTGAAGGACACAGCTCCTTACTTTGTTTCTTGTTGGGTTTTTTTTTTTAAGATTTTTTTTTTTTATTGGAAAGTCAGATATACAGAGAGGAAGAGAGATCTGTCTGCTGATACACACCCAAGCAGCTACAATGGCTGAAGCAAAGCCAATCCAAAGCCAGGAGCCAGGAGCCTCTTCCGAGTCTCCATCGTGGGTACAGGGCCCCAAGGCCTTGGGCCATCCTCCACTGCTTTCCCAAGCCACAAGCAGGGAGCTGAATGGGAAGCGGGGGTACTGGGATGCAAACTGGTGCCCATATTGGATCCCAGTGCATGCAAGATGAAGACTTCAGCAGCTAGGCTACCGTGCTGAGCCCACAGCTCGTTGCTTTGTATTGCCTGTATTGCAATAGGGAGGTGGGAAGTACCATCCACCATTGGAAGGATGCCTAGGCTGACACATAAAGCATCAGTGAACCTCCATGTACCTCCACCAGTATACAGGTCTTTATGTGGTAATGTTGCATTGCTCTGGCATAAAGGTGCAGAAATAATTGCATATTTTGGTTTTAAAGAATCTATAAAACAATTCTAGACTGTATATACCATTTTACATTCCCACAAGCAATGCTCTGTGTCCTCAGCAGTGTTCAGTGCTGGCACACTTTTGCAGTTCACCTGTTCTGCTGGAGGCGTCGATATTGTGATTTTATTTGCATTTCTTTAATGGCTGCTAACACTGTCTTCGCATGCAGTTGTCATCAGTGCATCCTCTTCGGTGGCATTCCTGCTCGGATCTCTCTCATTTTCTGAATTAGATTTTTAAATTTGTTTTTATTTTTGGTGATTTTTACATAGATAATTAGGGCTATAAGTGTCAAGGGCCACAGGAAGGTGGGTGAGATCACCATTTCCACATTCTCTCTCTCTCTCTCTCCGTTTTTTTTTTTTTTTTTTTTTTTTTTTGGTTCCTATCTCTGTGGGAAGGAGCAAGATAAGAGGATAAACCACACTCAGCCTCCCAGCCATCCCTGGATCCCCCAGTGTGAGGCACGCTCCGAGGGTCCTGCTCATGAGGTTTTGATAATTCAACAGTTCTGAATTATGCTGATCTTGACACTCCAAGTACAATGAAATCTCTCCAAAATCCACTGGTTGACATAGTCCACCTTAGACTCACCGTTTGCCCTGATATTCACTGCCAACACTTGGCTGGGGCAGTTGATCAATTTCTTCTGTCTTCCATCCTCTCTGTGGTATCAGGTGTCCTCTGCAGACTCCAACATACTGCCAGGTCCTCCATGTGCACTCCAGCATGCTGTCCACTGCTCTAAGCCACCAAGGGGGCCCAGCTCTGACACGGTCAGACCATGGAACCTGCAGTTCTCTCCTTGGTTGGGGTTCTGAGTCCAGCAACTCAGCTGGGGATCCCTGAGGAAACTTCATCTGAGCTGATCCCAGACCTGACTCTTGTGTTGTGTGCCAGTGCACTCGTCCTTGTCAGCTTATGCATAATCTGATGATTGCAATTGCTGGGTCAGTTCTGCCTCCTGTCCTGTCTTCTACACAAACCAGTGAATGTTGTAGCCCAGCCCAGTCCTGCCCACCACTCACTAGGCCTTCACATACCCCAGTGGGAGCTGCAGCCTAGTCAGAGTGACCCACAATAACACCCACTAGGCCCACCTCACGCCCTAATTCCCATGCTTGCAAGTATGTACAGCTGACTGGTCCAGTCCGTCCCACATCCTGTTCAGCTCTCATGCGTCTCAAGTGAACCTTGAAGCCTAGTTCAATCCAACTAGCCCCGCTGTACAGCCCGCAAACATGCTGGTGGGTTAATTAGATTTTTAAATTGATTTTTGAGTGTTTTACTTATTTGAAAGGTAGACTTACAAGAGAGAGAGTTCTTCCACTGCTGATTCACTACTCAGATGGCTGTGATGGCCAGGGCTAGGTCAGGCCCAAGCCAGGAGCTCTCTCTGGGTCCCCACAGGCCTGGCCAGGGCTCAAGCGCTCAGGCTATCTTCTGCTGCTTTCCCAGGTACATTAGCCAGGAGTATTAGCAGGGAGCAGGATTGGAGGTAGAAAGGTGAGGACTTGAAATGGTTCCCATCTGTGATGCCAGTACTGCAGGTGCTGGTTCAACCAGCTGAGTTACAATGCTGCCCCACCCCTGCCACTCTCTTTTAAATGATTTACTTATTTTTGTTACAAAGTCACATTTACAAAGAGAAGTGACAGAGAGGAAGATCTTCCATCTGCTGGTTCACTCTCTAAGTGGTCCCACTGTCTGAAGCTGAGGTGATCCCAAGCCAGCAGCTTCCTCTGGGTCTCCCATGTGGTTGCAGGGTCCCAAAGCTTCAGGCCATCCTTGACTGCTTTCCCAGGCCATGGGCAGGGAACTGGATGGGAAGTGGGGCAGGTGGAATAGGAACCGGCCACCCATGTGAGATCCTAGTGGATGCAAACTAAGGGCTTTAGCCACTATGCTACTGTACTGTGATCCCCTTTCTTAACTGTCTTTCACAGAGCAAGTTTTTCATTTTGATGAGGTGCAACTAGCCCATTTTTTTTCATGAATTGAGGTTAAGCCGTGAACTCTGAGAACTCTTTGCTGGGCCCAGCACGATATTCTAATGGCTAAATCCTCACCTTGAACACGCTGGGATCCCATGTGGCACTGGTTCCTGTCCCAGCTGCCCTACTACTCATCCAGCCCCCTGCCATTGGCCTGGGAAAGCAGTAGAGGATGGACCAAAGTCTTGGGACCCTGCATCCACTTGAAAGACCTGGAGGAAGCTCCTGGCTCCTGGCTTCAGATCAGTGCAGCACCAGCCGTTGCAGCCACTTGGGGAATGAACCAGTGAATGGAAGATTTTTCTGTATCTCCTTTGTGAAATCTGCCTTTCCAATAAAAATATTTAAAAATTATTTGCGTCATCCTCAATCCTGATAACATGCTTTTCTTTCTCTTCTATCTTGTTCATCTCTGTGACTATCCCACCAGCAAATCTAAACAGTTTTAATTTCTATACTCCTTGACATTCCTCCATATTATTCTTTTTCAAAATTGTTTTAATTTTTTTGTAGCTATCTTCTGCTGCTTTCCAAAGCAATTAGCAGGAAGCTGGTTTGCACTTGAACTGGAGCCCATATGAGATGCTGACACTGCAGGCAGAGACTTAGCTTGCTATGCCATGGTGCCAACCCTAAGAGGAATAATTTATAGCCTGGAGGTAACAGCTGAGGGTCCTGGAATACAAAACACTTCTTGAGCCAAGAGCCTGGGCAAATGCAGGGGTGCACACAGGCTGCAGGTCCAGGTTGACCCCAAAATAACAGGCCCTTGCTTTGTCACACCTGAGCTGATCATGCTGTCTGCAGCTGACCCCAGGCCATCCCAGCAGCGTCTGGTGCAGACAATGGATGCCAAGGTCCCTGTCCTCCCAAAGGAGTCTCCTGGCCTCAGCTCAACAGGTCTTCCCTTCCTTCTCTCTAAGCATGCCAGGGGCTACCAGTCGGGGGTGCTAAGGTGGCATGTGCAACTCACCCCAACACCAGGTGTCTATTCTGCCCCAAACTGGATGTTGCTTGATCAGGATCTCAGGATTATTTCTGTGCTGTGAAAATCTGATTATGTCCATACCCACAAAAGTATGGGCAATTATTTTTAATTCCACAGACTCCGTTACTCTAATCAGCAGAAATCAACTGATAGCTCTTTCAGCAATTGAATTTAATATCCTGCATGTTCCAGAGTTGAGTTAAAAATACGACAGGTTATTAATGCAAAAAGAGGGGCGCTCTGATGACAGAAGCAGGTTTTACACCATGCACCTGGGGTTCTAACGGCAATGATGAAGTCTGGGGGGGGGGCAAACTCTTTTTGGGTGCCTCTGAACACTGGTAAGAGTATCACTCAATACATCTGTCTCCCCCATACATCCCAAATCCCTTAGCGTCTCCTTACGGGACTTCTTGGCTCTGGCCTGGCCCTTTGGGCTCCCTCAGTCTCCTACTTGTTTAGGGAGGATCCTTGTCAGCCACAGCCTGGTCCCTCTGTGCCTTTCTGGACACTTCCTGGCTAGCACCATCAAAATTCCTAGGACTATTGGGCAGGCCAGCTTCGTGGTACCATGTTCTGTCCCCAGCCTTGTCCCTTCAAGCCATGAGCCCATCAAGGCTAGCAAGCTTGCCTCATTCACACCTGGGTGTCCTCAGCTGCTGAATGAATGAGTGCTTCATGCATGGCTGCACACTGTGTTTACCAGCTCTATGGAAACATAGCTCACACCCATTCATACCCCGTAAAATCCAGCCATTGAAAACTGACAATTCAGTGGTCTTCAGTGCATTTGTCATGTTACGCAATTATTAACATAATCTAATTTTAGATGTTTCATTACTCTGAAAAGAAACCCTGTACCCTTTAGCAACTTTTTCTTGTTCCTGCCCCTGCCAAAGCTCCACTTTCCATCTTTTACATACGTGTGTGTGTGTGTGTCCTGAACATGTCACAGACATGGTGTCATATAGGACCTTCATGATAAGCTTTTTTACGTATCATGACAGTTTCAAGGGTCATCCATATTGCACAATGTGTCAATACGTTTTCTAAAAAATACATTTGAGAGAAAGAGAGGGAGGGGAGGAGGAAGTTAAGAAAATGAAGCAGAGGGTCCGGGGGTGTGGCCTATTGGCTAAAGTCTTCGCCTTGAATGTACCGGGATCCCATATGGGTGCCGGTTCTAATCCCGACAGCTCCATTTCCCATCCAGCTCCCTGCTTGTGGCCTGGGAAAGAGGTTGAGGACGGCCCAAAACCTTGGGACCCTGCACCTATGTGGGAGACCCGGAAGAAGTTCCTGGATCCTGGCTTCAGATCGGCATAGCATCGGCCGTTGCGCTCACTTGGGGAGTGAATCGTCGGATGGAAGATCTTCCTCTCTGTCTCTCTTTCTCTGTGTATATCTGACTTTCCAATAAATAAATAAATCTGAAAAAAAAAAAAGAAAGAAAATGAAGCAGAGCTGAGAGACAGAGAGAAATACCTGCAATGGCTGAAGCGAGGCCAGGCCGAAGCCAGAATGTGGGTCATCACTCCAGGTCTCCCATGTGAGTGGCAGAACCCATGTGCTTGAGCCATCACCACTGCCGTTGAGGGTCGTACTGACAGGAAGGAGGGTGGAGCTGGAGCTGGGAAGCGAACCCAGCTGGGTACTACGATATGGGGTGCAGTGGGTATCCTAACCTGTGTCCTAAACGAACACCCACTTCGACTGTTCATTCTTAATTGCTGAAGAATATTGCATCTATACAATATGTAAACATGTTTATCCATTCATCAGTTGGTTACACAGTTATTTCCACTTTTTTGGCTAATATGAAAAATGTTGTCAACCTTCATGTGTAAGTTTCATGAGGACATGCATTTTTATTCATCTTAGGTGTCCAGGAGTATATTTGCTACACCATGCCACTTCATGCTTAATATTTCTAAGGAAATATCAATTGACCACTTATCAAAGCTGCATCCTCTTGAATCTTCTCACCTCCTGGACAGCACGTTTATTTTCTGTCTGTTTGGTCCTGGCCATTGTAGAGCCCCACTGCAGTTTTGACTTGCATTTTCCTATTGAGTGTGAGACTGAGCATCTTCTCACGTGCTTACTGGCCGTTTGTACCTGTGCATCATTTGGTCAAGTTACAAAATGTCAGGCCTTCGTAAGGACAGGTCTTCAGCCTAACGGTTGGTTCACGCACATCCCACCTCCGAGTGCCTGGGTGTGATTCCCTGCCCTAGTTCCTGACTCCAGCTGCCTGCCAATGCAGATCCCACAAGACAACAGCCACAGCTCAAAGGGCTGGGCTCCTGCCACCTGTGTGGGAGACTTGGGTTGGGCTCAAAGGGCTGGGCTCTTGCCTTCTAGTCTCGGCCCCAAGTCCAACCCTAGCCAAGCCCAGCCACTGTGGGCATGTGGGGAGTACATGATGGGCACTCCCTTATGTCCCTCTACACCTGCTCTTCCTCTCCAACAACTATCTAAATGCTTTTTTTTTTTTTAAGGTAGAGGATCCCAGCGGAAGCCTACAGAGTCAAGTGACTCACCCAAAGCTGTGTGCTTATGGCTGGATTTTGAACAAAGACAAGCATGTACTCCACTGCCACCTGGTCCGATGCTTTCTGTCTTCTTTGGTTAGACTGATCTCATCTCCAAAAATAGTTTACTCTGGGTGCAGACTTTACTTACTTGAGCCAATGGTTTTTTAAACTTGCATGTGCTTCAAGTTGTAAACAACTGACGGCTTAAGTTCAAGCATTCGTGGATTTGTAACAGCTTTCCTGGCCACCTGTGTCTCACCACGAGGATGTTTTAAGTTCTGAGAACACTTTCAAACCTGTCCATGGAATGTGTTCACTGTGAGCAAGAACATACAGAGAAAAATAAGGTAAGAATATTAATAAGGCCAGTGGTTGCGTAGGGTTGAGTGCTGAGGTTTTGGGGGTGTGGAGAGATGCACTAATGTTGCTAAGTGCTGCTGGGGACGAGCCACAGAGAAGAGAAGCCATCCTGAGAACCAGTTCTTAGAAGAATTAGGTCCCTAGACAAAATCACAGGAGTGGACAGGATTGGCCTGAGGGCTGGTAGATGCTTAGTCAAGAAAGGCTAGATCATGCTGTCATAGCAAACACTTCTGAAAACCCCCATGGCTAACTGGATGGAAATTTCTTACACAACACTGGCCCTGCCTTGACCCAATACTGCAGAAATTATCTTGGGTTGCTCTGTGTGTTAACATGATGTGTCCAGCGTTCCTTTGCATGAAAAGAGCAAGTCTAGAAGCTGCCAGCCCAGCTCCTGATGCATCACCTTGGAAATGCTCATTCCCACTCCCCATCAGCTGCCCAGAGCTGGTCCCGGGCCTTGCCTCACTGTCACAGGTTGGGCAGTAGTGGCCTCCTGTGCGCTTGGGAAGGGAGGACAGCTGGGCATGGCTGACATAGTTGGACCCTGTCCTTCCTGGAGCAGCATAGGAGACATCTAGGAGCCCGTGAGAGTACCCCTGCCCCAGCACCCCTGGGGATTCTGGATGGGGACTGTCTGAGATGTGGAGGCGAGGCTGGAGCAAAGGGGAGCAGTGTGCTCAAATCACGTGTCGTTAGCTACATCCTGGAGATACTGAATGTCATTCTGACTTGGATGTCCATAGTCTCTAAACAACCGCAGCCCTAGCTGAGATGTGGGGAAATTTCAACAAGTGTGGCTCCTCCTTGCCTGAGTGCTTCACAGACTTTAGCAGAAGTGATCAGCAGGGCGGGGAAGGCTGCCTGCTCTGGAGTTGGCAGGTGTTGGAGATTGTGGTTTGAATTTTGATTGAGATTAGTGTTTTTTTCTTTTAAAAATCATTTCTTTTTTATTTGAAAGGTAGAGTTACAGAGAGAGACATTTTCCATTTGCTGATTCACTCCCCAAGTGGCCACAATGGCCAGAGCTGAGTAGATCTGAAACTGGGAGCCAGGAGCCTCCTCTGGGTCTCTCTTGTGGGTGCAGGGTCCCAAGGCTTTGGGCCATCCTCGACTGCTTTCCCAGGTCACAAACAGAGAGCTGGATGAGAAGCAAGTCTGCCAGGACATGAACTGGTGCCCATGTGCCTTTTTTAAAGGAACCATGTAATCAACATAGAGATTCTCGTCTCAAAAAGTGACTTCAAAAACCAAAGCTTTTACAGCCTTGTACTCCATACAGCATCTAGCAGAAAGCCTCATTCAGTAAGAGGATGGACAAGAAGGATGAGAACCGATGACTCCACTGTGAGTAGATGGCCCACTTGTGCTCTGACCCAGGGTGGCTGCTGAGGACCAGCAAACTCCGGAAGTGACGTTGTGACTGTAGAAACACAGGCCCAGAGTGCTGGGATCCGACTGGCTGAAACCGTTTGTCTTCAGATTGTTGGACCTGCCATTCATTCCAACAAATAAGCATTCACCATGTCCTGTCCTTCACGGATACCTTGGACCATTTTCCAATAATGCATCAATGGTTTTCTTTTAAAGAATGTAAGTTTACCTGAAAGAGTTAGAGAGAGGAAGAGCAAGGAAGAGAGAGACCTTGCAGCCACTGATTCAGTCCTCAGAGGACTGCAACAACCAGGGATGAGCCAGCACAAAGCCAGGAGCCAAAAGTTTCTTCTGGGTGGCAGAAGTCCAGACACTTAGACCATCCTCTGCTGCTTTTCCCAGGCCATTATCAGGGAGCTGGATTGGAAAATGGAATATCTGGGACTCGAACTGACAACCTGTGTGGGATGCTGCTGTTGCAGACAAGGACTTTTCCTGCTTTACTGCCCACTGATCCCTATCCCTTCCTTTATGTCCCTAGCAACACTGGCCTTGTCAACCAGGAATACTGCAGCTGTGTGACATAGGGGCCTGTGACCGTTATTACTGACATCATGGATGCAGAAGACTGGGTTGAAATCAGCATCATTTTAAGCATATTGAATTTAAGCAACATTCAAGAAGGGGGATCCCAAAGGCCATTGGGTATGCAGAACAGGAGCTGAAGGAAGTCAGGGTTGGGAGTACCTATTGGAAGAGACTCAGCCATCAGCTGGTCTTTGAAGCAATGGGAATCAAGACAAGACTGGGAAGAGGCACAATGTGCCTCTTGTCAAACACTGGGTATAGTTTTTATAGCTACTCTTTTTATTTTTATTGGCAGATATACAGAGAGGAGAGACAGAGAGAAAGATCTTCCATCTGCTGATTCACTCCCCAAGTGGCTGCAATGGCCAGTGCTAAGCCAATCCAAAGCCAGGAGCCAGGAGCCTCCCCTGGGTCTTCCACATGGTGCAGGGTCTGAAGGCTTTGGGTCGTCATTGACTGCTTTCCTAGACCACAAGCAGGGAGCTGGATGGGAAGCGGGACCGCCAGAATTAGAACCAACGCCCATATGGGATCCCGGCAGGTGCAAGGCGAGGACTTTAGCCACTAGGCCACCACACTGGATGCTATAACCACTCCTTTTAAAAAGGACCCAGCTGGCACAGTGGTCAAGGCTTTGCTAGGATATCTATATCCGGTACCAGAATGCCTGGTGTAGTCCTGGCTCCTCCACCTTGCAGTCCAGCCTTCCTGCTCACGTGCGTCCTGTGAGGCCGAAGCTGATGCCCAAGCACTTGGCTTCCTGCTCCCATCTGGGAGACTGGCTGGAGTCCAGGCTCTTGCCTTTGACCTGTGCTCCATGCTGGGCTGTGGCAGGCATTTGGGCGAGTGATTCAGTGGTTGGATGAACTGTTTATCTCAGACAATCTCTGTTTTTCAAATTAAAATCAAAACTAAGTAAGAAGGAAGCTGACAGCTCTCGGCCGAGGAGGAGTCGGGCTGTGGAGGAGGGCCAGGAGCAGTGTGTGAGAATGAGATGAGGGTGTCAGGGTTGGCCAGAGGGCGACAGAGGTGTTTCACCAGAGAGCCTGGTGACCGCCTACCCTTATATTCAGGTTCCCCTCTGGCTTGGTCCAAACTCCACAGCTTAGTGCCCTTCCCACGTGCCAGGGGGTCTCCTCTAGCTTTTACCACCAGGCTCTGTGGGGCTTACTGGAATCTTTCATGGCCCTCAGCCATCAGCTGGACCCTGCGCAGGTGTGGCCCAGCGACTCTCGAGGGGCCAGGCACGTTTGGTGTGTCCATGAAGGGGAAGCCACTTTGCAGCTTACCATTGCTGTGATTGAGTGTTCATGTGTGGCAAACTTAACCCTCAAGGCAAGAGTGCTGACGGGGGGGACCCCTGGAGGAGAGTGGGTCCCGAGAGCTGTGCCCTCATGAATGCTATTATCTCATGCATGGAGCCACTATTGCCAAGGGTTTTTTTTTTTTCCCCTCAAAGATTTATTTTGCTTATTTGAAAGGAAGTATTACTCAAGAGAACAGAGCAGATAGAGAGCGCGAGATCTTCCATCCATTGGTTCACTCTCCCAAGTGGCTGCAACAACTGGGGCTGAGCCAGGCTGAAACCAGGAGCCAGGAGCTTCTTCCGGGTTTGCCACATACATGGGAGCATGCAGCACAAGCACGTGGGCCATCCTCTGCTGCCTTCTCAGGTGCATTATTAGCAGGGAGCTGGATTGGAAGCAGAGCAGCTGGGACTCTAACTGGTGCCCACAGGGAATGCCAGCTTTGCAGATGTTGGCTTCATGTGCTATGCCACAGTGCAGGCTCCAAGTGGGCGTGAGGGGGACATTCATGTAAATGAGCTTGGCTTCTCTTTGCTCTTTTGTCCTTCCACCACAGGACGGGCTGTCTGCCAGAGGCGGGTCCTCTCGCTCTTGTACTTGCCGGCCAACAGAAGCGTCAGAAGTGCATCTCTGCTCTTTGAAACTTCTGAGATGCGGGGATTCTGTTCTAGCAGCACAAAATGGACGGTGACACCGCACTAAGGCCTTCTTTACCTTTCTCGCTCCTACTCTCTTATACACACTTGATTTTGCCAGAAATTATGGGATGTGTGACATTACAACAGATTAAGTATATGAGAAAATATATGGGAGAATCCAGCTGAATTCCACTAAGCCTCAAGTACACCAAAACGTAAATAACGCCGTTTGTCCTACTAGCTGGTTTTGTTTGAGAGTATGCACTTGTTCCTAGCGCTCTGCTAAGATATTTGGTGTTTTACATACAGTCAGAGGTTCAAACCCCAGTGCAGATTGGAGTCCTCAGAGGCTGCTGATGCGTACTGATGCCAGGGTCCCCCGTCTCTCTGAAGGTGGGGCCGAGGCCTGGAATGGGCTACTGTGACAATCCACTGCTCCTTTTTTGTAATTCTGGGCCTTTTTCCCGTCAGTTCATTGCACTGGCCACAAGATGGTGCTGTCTCTCTGGGAAATCTTTGACGTTACCCAAACAGGCAATGATCCATCCTGACAGAAAGGGTTTGAATTGAACAACCATTTGCAAAGTGCTTTTCACCAGCTATCCTTGGAAGAACTCTGAAATGACCACTGTTGTTTTCATTTAGAAGGCTTCACAGCACCACCTTGTTCAAGGTCACAAAGTGTGGCAGAAATCAATGTTCTGATTCTAAATCCTGAGCCCTGCTCACCGTATCAGACTTAGGTAGTCACCTTAGGCTAGGAAAAGTCTATGGACAGGGCTGCTACATGAGCAAGACAGGTGCAGATGAGATCCTGGAGCTTCATGCACTGCAGACAGCTGCTCTGCTTCTGATCTGGCTTCCTGCCAGTGCGCCTGGAAAGGCCGCTGGACGATGGCCTGAGTGCTTATGGGAGACCTGGATAAAGTGTCTGACTCCACCCTGGTCCAGTGCACACCATAAGGTTCTTTGGAGGAATGGCTCAGTGGATCAATGCTCTCCATTTCTTTTTGTTTGTTTTTAAAAGATTGCTTTTATTGGAAAGGCAGATTTACAGAGAGGAAAGACAGACAGATCTTCCATCCACTCCCCAAGGGTTGGCAACAGCGGGAGCTCTGTCAGTACCCTGCCTGTCCACCTGTTCACACTGGCGTTTAGGAAGAAGGTGGTGTGTGGTCTACTTACCGAGTGCAGAGCAGCAGCTGTGGCTCATCTTCAGTGTCCTGACACACAGAAAGAGCAGGGTGCCGAGTTGGGACTGCAACTGAAGGACTCTGTTATTGTAAAACACAGGGGCCAATCGGGAGGGGAAGGAACGGTCAGGAAAGGGGAGACCCTGTACCTACACAATTGTAAAATCAAAACTAAGAATTTTTAAAAAGCTTTTATGTATTATAAAAAATTCATCTTCACGGAAACAGTATTAAACACGGTCTCTTTTTGATGGACTAGGAGGCAGTGTGGTCTAAAACATGGTGAACTCTGCAGTTGTAAACTGTGACTCTCTGGTCTAGTAACTTTACTTTGCCAAGTCTCAGTTCCTTGTTTGTAAACAGCGGTGCCTGGGCTTGCTCTCCACGCCTAGCTTTTCACCCTGACATCACATACACACCCACCTGTAGACCAGGCATGTCGTGACAAGTCACCACCCCTCTGTTCATCTCTTTGGGGCCCACTATATTTCACTTCAGACATTTTACAACCATGTTTAACTTTAACAAGCCTTGATTTAGACTTTTCTTCTGTCTTGGGCATGACCCAAATCTGCTTATCTGAAATAGGTTCATGCCCAAAACAGGTTAGTGGGGATAGGTCCTTAACTAACAGAATAAGTACAAAGAGCTCCCTTAGGCTGCCGGCCATAATCCTCATCTAAATTGACCTACCTGTGCCTGTCCCCACAGAAGCCTTGATTTCACAGGATTCTGTGCATTTCATATTGTGTAATTATTTTTGGAAAGTAAATGTAGATTTCCTGAACAGTCTCAACCAACACCCTCTTATAAAAAAACAGTCAGCTAACTCAATGAAAGACAAGTCAGATTTAAAACAAATTAAGATTTATTTCTTTTTACTGGAAAGGGAAATCCACAGGGAGAAACAGAGAGAAAGATCTTCCATGCACTGGTTCACTCTCCAAAAGGGCACAATGGCCAGAACTGAGCCGACCCTGAGCCACAAGCTTCGTCCAGGTCTCCCATGCAGGTGCAGGGTCCCAAGGCTTTGGGCCTTCCGCTATTGCTTTCCCAAGCCACAAGCAGGGAGCTGGATGGGAAGTGGAGCAGCTGGGACACAAACTGGCATTTATATGGAAAGCCAGTGTTTGCAGGGGAGAGGATTAGCTAATTTGCACCATTATGCTGGGCCCAAGTCAGATTTTCTTTAAAATAAGCTGCTAAGGGTCTTTCCTGCTTGCTGGGGGTACCTCTCACCTCAGGCTCAGCAGCAAGGGGGAGTGGTATTCTGGAAAAAGAGCAAACGCTGTGATTGGTGGAGGGAGCCTGCTGTTTACCCACCTCACCTGGCAGGTGCCAGGACCTGCTGCCTGGCTGGTGGTGTACCTTTCCCCCCCCCAAAGCTCTCCTCTTGGTCCCCATTTGGGGCCCTGCCTCTGGCTGTCAGGAGGGGGATCTGCCCAAGGTTGGAACCTTGCTACTTATTTGGTGGTATCATTGATTTGCGACTTTTTTCCAGGCAGCCCTTTGTCTGCTTGAGATTAGGTCCTGCCTACCAAGTGTGCTCTCATGATACAAATATGTATTTGCCATGGCAAGGAAGTCAGAAGGCTGGGAGGTTGTATAAATCCATGTTTTTAAGTGCTATGCCCTTTAGTTTTTTGGTGACATCAGAACATTTTTTTGTTTGTTTTTAATTGAAATGTGGTTTTCTTGTTTTTCCTCTCATAAAACATATTTCTAGCACTTGATCCCATGCAGCTGATTTTATTTACCATATGTGTGTTCAAGATTCAGGGAGTTCAATGTGAAACTAAAGTGTCTAGTCCAACATCAATCTTCAGAAATGATGATTTTCATTATGATTATTTTCCAATTTATTTGAAAGGCAGAGTTAGAAAGTGGGGGGAAAGCCGAAGAAAGATCTGCCATCCACTGGTTCATTCCCCAAATGGCTGCAAAGGCTAGGGCCGCATCAGACCCAAAGCCAGGAGCCTCATCTGGATCTCCCACATGGGCACAGGGTCCCAAGCACTTGCGCCATCCTATGTTGCTTTCCCAGACACATCAGCAGGGAGCTGAATGGGAAGTGGAGTAGCCAGGATGTGAAGAGGTACCCATTTGGGATGCCAGCCTCACAGGCAGAGGCTTAAGGCACTATGCCACAACCCTGGCCCCAATGATTTTCATTTTATTGTATAGAAATAAGGCCAAATAAATAGGCAAAATGTCTATCTATACAAACAGCAAGTCTTTATAACTTACTAACCCACTATATTCTTGGCAGCAATGTTAGATTAAAATGTTCCAGGAAACAAAGTGTATTCATTAATAAGAAGATGATTCCCGCAGGTTTCACAGAGGTGAATTTTCTGTACACGGATCAGCAACCCTGAGCTGCACACAAGCCAAAGTGACAGCTACTTCCTGCTCCTGTCCCCTTCATTCCAGTACTGCTCCGTCTGCATTTCCGTGAGCCGAGACACTGTGCGTTGGAATGCGAAGATCTCCTCCTCGCCGGTGAACATGGAGAGCCCCTCTGCTGAGTCCTGGTCCCAATACAAGCACACAGCCAGCACTGATCAAAACCACTGTGAGCACAAAGACTCCTGGACCAAGCACAGCTCTCACAAGGCAACTGGGGTGGTGGGTGGCAGGTGAGATCTACCCATTGATAGTTCAAAAAATTTCTACAAATTCTTTTCTTCATATATGATTTCTTACACTTAAGAGTCATAAATAATCTCTTAGAGTGTCAACTGATCTAAACCTGGCCCAGGTTGGTCTCCACAAGGTCTTCCATGTGGATTGGTGGGACACACAAACTTGAACCATCACCTGCTGTTTCTCAGGGACTGCCTGAGCAGGAAGCTGGAGTCAGGTGCTGGAGTTAAACCCAGGCACCCCGATAACTACGCTGGATGCCTAGCCCGGACATCTACGTGCATGTCACACACACATAAAGTTCTGGCCTGCTGGTCACTAGGGCCCCGTCCATGCTCACACCATCATTCTCTAAATGTGGCCACAGAAGAACGCCTGCTGCCCGGGCTTAAGAAGAAAGCAGCACCTTGGTGGTTAAGCAGATGCTGCCTTCCTTCCTCTGAAAGCAGCCATGAGTCCAACCAAAAACAATGATGCTATTTTATATTAGAGAGATTATGTTAATATCGCCTACCTGGCTCAGCCCCAAATCATCCATCAGTATTCTGCTTTGCTCCAACTCACTGTCAGGATGTTGATGCAAAAATAAGCTTGTGATGGGAGCTGACGCAGAGCAAATTATACGGACCTGAAATCAAGAGAGGTGAGTAAATGGTACTACTCCTTATGTCTTCCGAGGTAAAGGTAAGACAGAGCTCTCTCTCACACACAAAAATACATACATACCTGTCTGTCACATCAGGGATCCTGGATCTTGCTTTTACAATGTGTTAGACATATTTCTTTACTGAGTTTATCTATTTAAAGTGAGACTTTTCAATGGCACAGAACTTTTCACAGTATTTCTACAGTGCAGCTTTATACCCAATTATAGGACAGAGGTTTGGTAGGGAAGTTTCAGGCTCATGGTGCTGGCCTGGGGCTTGTGGCTTTGGACCCAGCTCTCCTTCTAAACATTACTGCTTTCCCTTCCAAAATCCACAGTGAAACTGAACCCTCAGCCCGGAAGTTCTGAGATGAGTGGCCTTCAGGGGGCATAACTGAGTCCCCACCAATGGGAATGGACGCTCTTATAAAAAGCTTCCAACGGAAGGAGCCCTCCCCTTTCCGCTGTCCACCCCCTTGCCCTATGAGGACATGACATCTGTGCCCTGCCCTCTGGAGGACATGAAGAAAAATGCCACCTGGAACAGCCACTGCCCAGCCCCATGATGTGGGAACTGGGAACACTCCAGAATACAACAGCAAGAGGAGAGTCTCAGCTGTTTACGACCCAGCTCCGGGGGCCGATATGGCCACACTGCCCTGATGACTTCCTGGCCAGGGGCCTGTGAGTGCAATGGAGACTTCTCTTGCAGGCCCTGTAAAAGGGGGTTCCCCTTGGCTGGGTGGACAAACTAGTGCACTGCCACTCTAATCACACCTCTAGGTGTCAGATCCAACATCTACAGCAGCATGCTGCCAGGTCATGCTTCAGAAGGGCTCAGGATCACCTTAACACTCCCTGGTCATGTGGGGACTAGAGTGTGCATATGTGTGGGATCACATACTGAAACAGCTTTTCTACCCTCTGTGCCTTTTTAATGTCCTCTGGTTTAAACACAAAACATTTTCTTCTGGGCAGAGTAAGAGTCCTAAACTTGTTGGCAGGATTTACAAGCTCCCCTTTTGAAATCCATTCTTGAAATAAACACTCCATTATTTTTAAAATAATGTGTCAGCAGTTGGCACTAGCTTTTTAACATCCAAATGGCCTTCTCCTTCCTCAGCAACAATTCTTTTAATCACAGATGACACTATTTTCATTAGCTGGGAGTATCCTTATTTCACAAGTTTCTGTGAATACATTCTAGAATAATGTGTTGAATGCTGCTAGGTTCTCAAAGTATGATAATTTCATAATTTCAACTCTATTTTAAAGAAGATAATCTTGCAAATGTATGACTGAGTTAAGGCCAGTGTCAGGAGAGTGGGTTCCCCCACCCCCACCATTACTGCTGGATTGTTTTTTTTAACTAAGAAATGGAAAAGTACAGATGAACCAGTACTGGTACTTTTATCACAAATAAGTATTTACCAACATATGTATACTATTCCTGGTGCTCGCCTTAATGCTTTTAATGCTTTCCATACAAACTTAGTCTTCACAGCAATCTATAAACATGATCAATATCTCCACTGTCTCTGGGAGATGAAGTCAGCCTTCAGGACAGACAGCCTACTCCATGCTCCTTACCCACTAAGTTGTCCTGCCCTTGATGAAGGGGCAGTGGCTTTGCCATACATGCTGAAATCCACGGAGTTTTAAAAGTTGGACAAGATGGTGCAATGCTAGTGACTGTGGTTTCTGGAAGAGAGAGCTCTAACATTGAGGAGGGTCCTCCTGCAGCATTCATTACTCTAACAGTCCAATCATTTAGTCTTACTGGACATGGTCTGGGCAAGGCATTGTGCTTCACATTGTTACAGTTGGAGCACACAATTTGTGGGGTGTAATGGTGGAAACCTTAAGAGGATCTTATAAATCGAGTTTTACACTGCTGGTAATGGCTGTTACTGCTAACAGTCCTGACGCTGCACTCGGCTTGTGTCTAACAGAGCTGAGACTGTCTCACATGGATTAGGCTTCTCAGCCCACATAGCCATCGTCAGCAGGAAACCCTGACTCTCCCAGTACACACAGGTAGAGATCGAAGGCCAGAGAGGTGAACAAAGTGGGAGACCAGGGTTCTGGCTCAGACAATCTGGCTCCACCACCCAAAACGTTCAGTCTTAAGAAAAAGACATGTACCACACCCTTACCTTGAAATCATACAAGTTATCGATTAGAGTTATAAATCTCCGAGCTTGAGTCCTTTTTGCCAATGTAAACTGTGGAATGTTTCGTAAAAATACTGTATCGAAATTCTTTGATAGTTCCAAATAGTCACTGGCTCCAAGGGGCTGTCATTAAGATGAAATAAAGGAAAGAAAATGAAAGTAAATCAATTAAGGCCACCTTTGAATTGGCTTAATCTGAAAACGCCTCTCCATCATGGTGGTCTGGGAGGTGGCTCTGGGCTGGTTTTCCGGGCAGTCTAAGGATATTGACTGGGTATGGTTTTGATAGTCAGTGTAAGAAGAGTGTGTTGGGGAGTGAAAAAACATTTCCAGTCACAGCCTCATGTGGTATTTTCTGGTTTTTCTCTTTTTTTTCCCCCTATTTTTTTTCTTTATTTTTGACAGTCTTTACATAGTTAATTAGGTCACAAAGGTTGAAGGGCTACAGGAAAGTGGGTAAGACTATTTCCACATTTTCTTTTTCCTGTATCTGGGTAAAGGGGGAGATAAATGGAGAAGCCCCACCCAGCCTCCCACCCACCCCAGGTCCCCGATGTGGGGCATGCTCAAGTGGTTTTGACAGTTCACCAGTTCTGAATTGCTGCCAGTCTCGCCACTCCAAGCGCGATGAGGTCGCTGCAGAATCCACGTGGTATTTTCTTAGACATTAGGCCTAATCATGGTCTTCCACATTTTTGACATAATGGTAAACATATCATGATAAATCTTTCCTTTGACTCAACTGCAAAGTGGCCCTATTATCCAATGGTGCTATTTTATTTTTGTCTTTTAAAAGATTTATTTATTTTTTACTGGAAAGTCAGATATACAGAGAGGAGGAGGAAAGACAGAGAGGAAGATCTTCTGTCCACTGATTCACTCCCCAAGTGGCCACAATGGCCAGAGCTGAGCCAATCTGAAGCCAGGAGCTCAGACCCTCTTCTGGGTCTCCCACATGTGAACAGTGTCCCAAGGCTTTGGGCTGTCCTCAACCTCTTTCCCAGGCCACAAGCAGGGAGCTGGATGGGAAGCAGGGCCGCCAAGTTTAAACCCGTGCTCATATGGGACCTGGCACATGCAAGGTGAGGATTTAAGCCACTGGGCTACCGCACCAGACTTCAATGCTGCTATTTTATGCTGGCACAATTACTGTGAAATAGTTTTGAGATAAAGACTATGCTTCAGTATGGAAAATCATCAGAAATTTAGTTTTCTGTGATCTACAGTTATTTTTTAAAGATTTATTTGAAATGCAGAGTTAAAGAGAGAATGAGAGAGAGATCTTCTATCCACTGGTTCACTCTTCAAATGTATTGTTAATGGCCAGGGCTAGGCCAGGCCAAAGCATGAGCCTAAAACTCCATCCAGTTCTCCCCTTGTGGGTGGCAGTGGTCCAAGCACTTGGACATCTTTTGCTGTTTTCAGAGGCACATTAGCAGGGAGCTTGATCAGAAGTGGAGCTGCTAGAAACTCAAGCTGATGCCCTTTTGGGATGCCAGCACCATTAGAGCACCATTAACCTGCTGTGCCCCTATCTGTAATTATTCAAATGCAACACAGTGAATACTGCCAACCTCTTTAGGAAATACGCCGGGGAGCTTGAATGAGCCCACACATTGAGCTTTATCTCTTGATCCAAGAAGGGCACAGGGCCCCGGAGCCACAAAATGATTCACCCAAGCCACCACCTGCAGACAGAAAATGCTTGCTCCCGCACGTGAATTCAATATTGTGCAAGCTTTCTGCAAAACACATTCTTGGGGTTAGGCCTCTTGCCAGGAAATGCCACCTCTACTCGTTTTAAGATATGTGTGAAGAGCTGTACTCTGAGCAGCACACCAGGGCTCAGGTCTGGAGAGCAGCCTGGCCTTGCTGGTGTGCCAAGAAGACCAGAGACTGAGTGACTCAGGAGTTAGCCTGAGATCCCCAAGGGTTCCCGCATTGCCACGATCACCCCTACAACACAGGTGGCTGAGCCTCCTCAATTTCTGGCAGAATCCTTTGATCCACCACCCTGTCCAAAAATGTCTCTTACCTGGGGAATCCTTTGGCAGGAAAAATTATTTTAGCAAAGCCAAAAGAAGCCACATTCCTGTGTTCATTCATATAAGCCAGCACTTTGCCAACAACCAGCTGAAACCCACCTGGGGGAGAAGAATTCCCCCTGAGATGTGGCCAGGAACACATAACTCCGAGGAGCTGAGTTCTGAGAAACGGTCTCTTCTCGCCAGAGCAGTTCAAACAAGGATGCAGTGATTTTGGGGCCCAGGCCCAGGCCACACAACCAGAGAATGCAAAGAAGGACCGGCCTCCTTTGGAAATGTGCCTGGAATGGCCCTGGCTCCCTCTCCTAACCCAGGGTCCAGGAAGACGTGACTTCTGCCTCTGCCCCCAGACCCAGGGTCTGACCTCACCTCCGCCATGCAGTGGTGATTTGGTGGGAAGGTCTGATTGGACTCTGGGTCTCTTCCGGGGTACCCCACTATTGAGCCTGGATGGACTAGGGAAGCTAAAAGGGAGGACTTGAGACTGCCTGGGTTTGATTTCTCAATCTGTCACGCATAGCTGGGAGCCCAGGGCAAGTTAAGAATCTAAGTTTCTGTTTGTCATGTTTAAATTGAGAACTTGATTCTAATGCCACAGGATAAATGCAATAATACAATACAATAATAAAATTAGCATGTATTAACATTTTTTAAAAGATTTATTTATTTTTGTTGGAAAGGCAGATTTACAGAGGAGAGACAGAAAGGTCTTCCATCCTCTGGTTCACTTCTCAAGCAGCTACAATGGCCAGAGCTGAGCTGATACAAAGCCAGGAGTCGGGAGCCCCTTCCAGGTCTCCCATGCGGGTACAGGGTCCTCAGGTGCCCATGTGGGATCCCGGCAGAAGCAAGGTGAGGATTTAGCCACTAGACTATTGTGCTGGGCCCACATTTAACATTTTGATTTTATTATTTTTATTTTATATGCTTTGGCTACCTTGGTATTTATTAGTTGGAGCTCAAATGATAGAATAGGCCTGTTGCAATAGTTAATGGCTAAATCCTCACCTTGCATCCACTAGGATCTAATATAGGTGCCGGTTCATGTCCCAGTTCCTCCACTTCCCATCCAGCTCCCTGCTTGTAGCCTAGGAAAGCAGTGGAGGATGGCCCTAGGCTTTGGGACTCTGACCCTGAGCAGGAGACCTGGAAGAAGCTCCTGGAAGAAGGCTGGCTTTGTATTGGCTCAGCTCTGGTCACAGTGGCCACTTGGGGAGTGAACCAGCAGACCAAGATATTTTTCTCTGTATCTCCTTTCTATAAATCCGCTTTTCCAATAAAAATATATTGTTTTAAAGAAGAATAAATGTCTTAAGGATGTAAAGAAATATTCTCAACAGGAAATCAGCTAATTTTGCTCCATACACCTAAAACTTTTAATCAACCTTTTCTTTTTGTATTTGTCTGACCACCTAAGGCTGTGGAATCACCATAGAAAAAAAACAATTCCCCAGAGAGAGAGAGAGAGAGGGAGGGAGAGAGGGAGGCAAAAACATGGGTTTTTTTGGAAAAGGGTAACAGTTTCTGAGCTGCCTTATTGAGATCAGTTAGAATTCATTGCCTCAGCTTTTGTAAATCAGAAAGCATATGTAAAAAGAACGTAAACCCTCACATCAGGGATGCACTTATGTATAATTAAGCTCACTCGTTATGTGCAGACCTGATTCCTATCAGTACAACTACCTGCCCATGGAAAATTATTATAGAAGCGCAATGAAGTGCCTGGGGCAACTGAAGATCAGAATTCTGCCCACTCAGCTATTTTATAAATTACATACCTTTGTTGGTAGGTTCTGCATTTGCCTTTGTATTAGCAAACATCCTTTTTCCTCCTATTTCTAAGGCAATTATGTGCCCATTCACATAGAGAAAACACAGCTTAATATAGTCATCTCTGTCCTCCAAAAGGAAGTCACAGTAGAAATGTGGAGTTGACCTTTAATGAGTAGAGTTTAGGACAAAGTTCTGGAGATAGATAGTGGTGACAGTCATTCAATGCCAGAACCCTAAAACAATGGCCAAAATGCTGAATTTTATGTTGTATGCTAGTTACCAAGATTTTTTTCCTTTCCTTTCCTTTTTTTTTTTTTTTACTTACCATGATTTAAAAAAAAAGATTTATTTATTTTTATTACAAAGTCAGATATACAGAGAGGAGGAGAGACAGAGAGGAAGATCTTCCGTCCAGTGATTCACTCCCCAAGTGAGCACAACAGCTGGTACTTATCCGAAGCTGGGAACCCAGAACCTCTTCCAGGTCTCCCACGCGGGTGCAGGGTCCCAAGGCTTTGGGCCGTCCTCCACTGCTTTCCCAGGCCACAAGCAGGGAGCTGGATGGGAAGCAGGGCTGCCAGGATAGAACCGGTGCCCATATGGGATCCCGGCACATTCAAGGCGAGGACTTTAGCCACTAGGCCACGCCACTGGGCCCACTTATCATGATTTTTAAAAGTCATTAAAACAAGGAAAATGTATTGACCATCAAAACATTTCAACTTAGCCCATGCCAAGATTGCAACATTACCTTTACAAACATGACAAAGAATGAAATGTATTAAAGAAGGCTTTACGCCAAAGAAACCAGTTCCAATAGCATTACGTATAATTTAGAAGATGAAGTGGTTCTTCTTTTGTAAATACTTAAAAAGTATGTGTGTGTGTTTTAATTAATTAATTAATTAATTGAAAGAATATACTAACAGATTCCATGTTGAAATTTAAGATTTATATCTTGGGATCAACATCAAAACTAGTACATGAAAACTCATCCTGGGGTTGGGGCAACCACAGGTGATGCTTTTCTCATTTTTAAGGCAATCATTTTCTATGGCCTACAAATGATGTAATAAATATCCAAATGGCCCTTAACAGGAAAAAAAAAAAAAGTTTCCTCACCTGTGACTTAGGGGAACATGAAGACCAAAGCCAGGAAGGATTGTGTGGAACAGAACTTCCAGCCTGAGACAACCCACCCTTAGCTGAAGTACGAGACTTTCTGGGGGAGGCCTTCAGCTCGTGGTTAAGATGCAAATTAAGATGTTCCCATCCCACTGTGTGCACAAACCACAAGGTTTGATTTTTGGCTCTGGCTGGCAATTCCAATTTCCTGCTAATGTAGATCCTAGGAGACAATGGCCTGGCTCACGTGGTAGGGTTTCTGTCACACACAAGGGAGACCTGGGTTGAGTGAAGTAACCCCAGCTCCGAGGCATTATCCTAGGGGAATGAGCCAGCACACAGGAGCTCCCTCTGTGTCTGTCTCTCTTTTTTAGGCTTATTTAGTCGTTGTCACTTATTTGAAAGGCAGAACAACAGAGAGAAACACTTCTTCCATTGGCTGATTCACTCCCTAACCAGGAACTGCAGCTGGATTTTCCAGGTGAGCCAGACAGACCCCAGTATTTTAGCCAATATCTGCTTCCTCCCCAGGATACACATTAGCAGGAAGTTGGACTGCAAGTGGAGGCAGGACTCTATCCTAGGCTTTCTGCTATAGGCTTAATCCACTGTGTCACAATCACCACCCTATTCCAAGACTTTCTAATGTTTACTTGTGTGAATGAGGATTCTTTTTCAAATTGGTTTCAGATTATCATGACAAAAGTCTAAATCAAGAACTGCATTTAGGCATGTCAAGCATCAAACCTATTCTTTTTAAAAAAATGTATTTTAAAATGTTTTAATTTTTAAAGTTTAAGTGGCACAAAATGAGAGAGAAAGAAAGAGCAAGCTTCTGTCTGCCGGTTCACACCCAAGATGTCCAAAACAGCTAGGCTGAGCCAAGCCAAAGTCAAAAGCCAGGAATTCATTTTGGGTCTCCCATTTGGGAAGCAGGGACCCAATTACTTGAAGTCAATCACTACCTCCAAAAGTGTGCCCCAGGGAGAGCAGGAACCAGAAACAGAGCTGGGTTCAAACCCAGGCATTCTGGTGTGGGATGTGCATATCCTGTTGGTTTAACTACTAGATACTGCTGAGGCCATCCACCTCCTCTCCTGGCACTCATTAGGGAACATTCATTCATATGCACTGATTCAAAATCTCTCTAGAAAATTATGACAACTTTAAACCCATTTGAAAACTTTTGATGAAAGAAAGCCTCTCTGGCATAGTCTGATTATACTACTGCTCCAGTTGTCCTTTGCATTTCTAGCCCTTCATGGAATTGACCTCAACAAAATGAGACAGGGTGCCTGGCCCAATGGCTCAGGGGCTAAATCCTCACCTTGGATATGCCGGGATCCTATGTGAGTGTCAGGTTGTGTCTGCCTGTTCCTCTTGGCTGCTCCACTTCCCATCCAGCTCCCTGCTTGTGGCCTGGGAAAGCAGTAGAGGATGGCCCAAAGCTTTGGGACCCTGTACCCGCGTGGGACACCTAGAAGAAGCTCCCAGCTCCTGGCTTCTGACTTCAGATCAGCTCAGCTCTGGCTGTTGCAGCCACTTGGGGGATGAACCAGTGGATGGAAGATCTTTCTCTCTGTCTCTCCTCTCTGTAAATATGCCTTTCCAATAACAATAAATAAATCTTTAGAGAAAAAAAAAGGAAAGGAAAGAAAAGAAAAGAAAAGAAAAGAAAAGAAAAGAAAAGAAAAGAAAAGAAAAGAAAAGAAAAGAAAAGAAGAGAAAAGAAAAGAAAAGAAAAGGATGAGGCACGGGTGATAACTGGCCAGTCCTGAGTTTAGGTACCAAGAGGTCTAGCATGCTTCTGCTCACTCTTCATTCTTTACATATTTTTTTGTTTATTTACTTGTAAACAAACAAATAGAAACAGAGTGATCTTCTATCCAATAGTGTACTCCTCAAATGCCTGCAGCAGCTGGAGGCTGGGCTAGACCAAAGCCAGGAAGCAGGAATTTAGCCCAGGTCTCCCAGGTGGGCGGCAGGGACCCACTCACCTGAGCCATCACAGCCACCTCTCTGAGTGTGCGTGAACAAGACACTGAAACTGGAAAAGGAGCCAGAACTGGAATCTTGGCACAGTAACAGGGCATGTGGACACTCCAAGGGGCATTGCAATTGCTGTGCTAAATGCCCACCCCCTGCCAGGCCCAGGCTAGCCTGCTGGAGGAGAGGACAAGAAGGACAGCTAAGTTCAAGAGTGTCCTAGGCCAGCACGCAGCCAACTGGCCTCCCTACAGGTGACAAAGCACAACCACAATCAGCAAAACTGACCACAGACATGCACATGACCCCAACAGGGATAAAGGAACTGTCCAGCCGGCCTCTAGACTAGGGAGCGATGATAGATTCTTGCTGTTTGAAGACAATGAGCTCTGGGGAGAGTTAGTAGGTAGAGACAGCTAACTGATACATTACACTCACTATGGTGAGAAAAATATGATCTAGCTTTTATACCTAGAGATTAGTTTTTACATAATTGGTAAGTATATATAAATAAACGTATTGTGATTTATTTTATGTTCATTTATTTTTCTGATCAGCTTTGGAATTTTTAGGTATCACATATTCACACGATTCACTATGCATAAGAACTAAAAGAAATATGTATTTATAAATACGTATTTTAATGATTTATTTATTTTCATTGGAAAGTTGGATTTTACAGAAAGAAGGAAATACAGAGAGAAAGACCTTCCATCCACTGATTCACTTCCCAAGTGGCTACAATGGTCAGAGCTGAACTGATCTGAAGCCAGGAGTCAGATCTTCTTTTGGGTCTCCCACAAGGGGGCAGGTCTTTGGTCCATCCTTGACTGCTTTCCCAGGCCACAAGCAGGGAGCTGGATGGGAAGTGGAGCAGCCAGGAACAGAAATGGCGCCCAGATGGGATCCTGGAGGATGCAAAGTGAGGACTTTAGCCACTAGGCTACTGCACTGGGCCCCTATATATATTTTAAAGTTTTTTTTTTTTTTTTTAATCTGAAAGGCTGGGTATACAGAGAGAGGAGAGGCCTTCTCTTCTCTGGATCACTCCCCAAATTGCTGTAGTGGCCAAGCTGAGCTGATCTGAAGCTGGGAGCTAGGACCTTCTTCTGGGTCTCCCATGTGGATACAAAGGCTCAAGTGCTTGAGCCATCCTTCACTGCTTTAGTGGAGCAGCCAGAACTCAAATCCATATGAGACTAAATCCAGTATCAGAGTGCCTGGATTCAAGTCCTGGCTGGATTCCATTTTCTTGTTAGTGTACACCCTGAGCATTATCTGGTGCTGGCTCAAGTAGGCCGTCCTTGCCACCATATGGGAGATCTGGGTTGAATTCTGGATTCCTGGCTTTGGTCTGGGCCATCCTCTAGCTGTTGCAGTCATTTGAAGATTAATTAATAGATAAAAGATCTCTCTCTCTTTGTCTTAAGGAATTTCAAAAGAGGGAAAGAAGGAAGGAAAGAAGAAAATTAAAGAAAAACAGAGTGACAAAAGTGTGCTAGACCTTTGAGACCTAAGAGAGAGCTAGAAAACCATCATTTTTACCTTGTTCTACTGGCTATGATAAGTTACAAGGCCAGCCCAGACTGAAGAACTGGACAGTCTTCTTACTAGAGTGCTAGAAAGTAGTAAATACAATCAGATTATGCCAGAGAGGCTTTCTCTGTTTCTCCAATATATACTACGCATGAGAACTAGGAAAAAGAAATTCTGGGCAAGTGGTTGGTCTAGGTTAAGATGCCTATGTTGCATACAGGAGAACTTGGCTTTTACTGTGGACTCGTAAGTATAGTTCCCTGTTAACACAGACCACGGAAGGCAGCAGAGCTGGTTCAGATAATTATGTCTTTGTCACCCATCCTGGAGACCTGAATTAGATTCTTGGGTCCTGGCTTCAGCCCCTCCATGTGCCACTGAAGAAGTGAACTAACAAACAGGTGCCTTTCTCTGTGTCCTCCCTGGCCCTCTGTACTCCTCAATAAACAAATAAAAACAAAAGTTTTGATGTTAGAATATTATGTGACAGGCCTGGCATGATAGCATACCAGTTAAAGTCCTTGCCTTGAATGCACAAGTATCCCATAAGAGATCTCATCCAGATCCCTGCTTGTGACCTGGGAAAGCAGTCAAGGATGGCCCAAAGCATTGGGACCCTGCACCCACGTGGGAGACCCGAAGAGTCTCCTGGCTTCAGATTGGCTCAGCTCCAGCCATTGCGGCTGCTTGGGACCATCGGACAGAAGATCTTCCTCTCTCTTTTTTTTTTTTAAATCATTTTTTGGGCTACAGGATGAAAGTGGGTAATACCATTGTTTCCACACTAATACTATCATTTTCCCCTGCATCTGGGGTTAAGGGAGTAACAAAGGGAAAAGCCCCATCCAGCCTCCCACCCATCCCTGATCCCCAACGGGAGGCACGCTCTGAGGGTCCTGCTCAAACAGTTTTGATAGTTCCTCTGGATTGCTACCAATCTCGCCGTTCCAATTGCAATGAAACCTATTCAGAGTCCACTGGCTGACAGTCTCTTGATGGTTGGGGTTCTAAGATCAGAAGTTCAGTTGGAGGGATCTCTAAAGAAACTTCATCTGAGATGATCCCAGATCTGATTATTGCATGAGTTTGCTAGTACAGACTCCAACACCACCCATCACACCAATCAGCTTATGCACATGCTGGTCGTTGCTATTGCTGGGTCCATTCTGTTTCCAGCCCTGTCTTCCTCTTGAACCAACGGGTATTGTAGTCCAGCTCAATCCTACCCACTTCATACTTGGTCCTCAAGCAAACCAGTTGGAGCTGCAGCCTAGTTGGGGCGGATCCCCATAACCCCCACCAGTTCTGCCCCTACCCTGGTTCCCATGCTTGCCAGTATGTACCGCAGGCTTGTCCAGTCTGTCCCACATCCCATTTAGCTCTTGCACATGTCAATGGGCATTGAAGCCTAGTTCAACCCAACCAATCTACTATCCAACCCATACACCTACTGGCAGGTGCCTTTCTGTCTAGCGACACCAGCCCCTGTCCTGGTTTTCATGCTGTCCAGTGGGGGTGGTAACCCTGAGGGAGGTGCCCATTATTTCCCTTCTAGGCCACACCCACTCCCAGATTGTACACTCTCCAGGTGGTTCTGGCATTTGACTTGACAGAATTAGCTCTGAGTGCCAGCCTCTGCCAGCTAATGCTGCGGCTAAGCCCAACCAACCCTCAACCCACTCTAGTTCTTGTTTGCACCAGTCGGAACAGTCAGCCCACCGTGGCCCTTCCCTCAGCTAGCTCACATGAGGCCCACAGGTGTATAGCCCTGCCTAGTCTGATCTGCCCCCATCCCGACTCACGCTTTCCAGGGGAAGTAGTTGTCCAGCAGGGGAGGACAGAAGATCTTCCTCTCTGTCTCTCCTCTCTGTACATCTGCCTTTCCAATTAAAAAAAATTTTTAAATAAAATTTTAAAAAAAGAATATTATGTGGCATGCTTATAGAATGCAAGAAGATATGCTCATCATCCAAAAACAAAACAAAACGCGGAGACCCACAAAGAGTAAACTTACTGACAACAAGAAGCAGCCGGCTAGGACCAGGACTGACTGCAATTAGACTAGAATTGTAAGTGCATCCCAAGGGGGAAAAAAAGGATATAAAATTTCAATAGATAATTCATGGAACACAAAATATCAAAAGTATAAACAGCTACAAGTAAATGAAAAATAGTACCAAATTCAAAAAAAGAAGCTAAAGAAAGAATAAAGGAAGAATGACTATCATTTTCCACATGGCAACTTCGCAAAGAAAAACAGATTATACTACTAAATGCTTGGCAAGCACGTGAGGGTCAGTCATTGCTGCTGGAAGAACCGATATTTCAGTTGTTTCAGGAAATAATTTGTTGTCTTGTATTTAGAACCTTCCAAAAGGTGTAAAATTGACCCAGTCATTCCAATTCTAGAAATCAGTCAGGAAGAGGTGGTCAGAAACCCAAGCAAAGGCCAGGGCATTTAGCACGTGTGGCCACAGCGCCACTTCAATGTCTGATGGAAGAGTGACTCGATACATAAAGATGCTTTGATAACAATAAAATACCACGCTGTCAACAAATGACAGTGCTTGTGAAAAATATTTCATGACACAGAGACATGCTTATGACAACAGCGTAATGCAAAATGCTACATAATTACATCAAGACACATGTTTTACTCAGATGGGCAAAAGGCATGACTACATAAAAGTTTTATATTTAAATGGCCTAATTGATAGAGGTATGTTTCAGGATGATTATTTTTTAGTTTCTCTGTATTTTCCAAGAGGGGAATAAATATTATGACAAAAAAAAGAGTAACCCCCAAGCAATGCAATGATACCGAGAATCAATGCTGAGAAGCTTCATTAATCCAAATAGAGTTATGTTTTTATTTTTCCTGAATCTTCTCTAATAATAATGTAGCATTAATCTGTTATTAAATATTCAACATAAATCCATATGCTAAAGAGCTTAAGGAACTGTAAATCTATTCAAATTTGCCTGCCTCATCTATTTCATCATATAAGACTGGGAGTTTCAGAAGGATCCATAGCCTCTTATTCAACTCAGTGTCTCTAGCACATTGCTCAAGTCTGTACAATGCATAGTTAGTAAATAAATGAATATACTAACACCAAGCCTTATTTAAAATCAATTGTAACCCTGAATGCTTAGGAAACATGAAACACTGTACTAAATCCTCCAAGAACATTGCAAAGCACAGAGGAAACACATGTTTCCGCCCCTGAGACCACAGTAACATACAACTAAAGTGCAGGCACATGCTATTTATGATGGCTGCAAATATTTATACTTTGGTTTTGCGTTAGTTGATCCTCCTCTGTAAGTAAGCCATAGCATAAGACATTTTGAAACCATAATTAGCATTATGAATTCATGCATTGTTCCCCATGAATAATTAAAGCATATGATTACTTTTGAGTACTAAATGGCACTTCAGTTAGTAGCATCCTTGAGTATGTTATTCTAGCTCAGAATTCAAGTAGCATTGTCTAATGCAGATCCTTCTTATGTTAGATAATGATGACACTTTCCATCTTTCTACCTGAGCAATTAAAAAGTTTAATAGTCTTTGATGTGGCTGGTTACCTGAATAATTTCCCATGCAGGGACAATTAAAATCCACTTACTCGGTGGTTTGCGCATTCTCAACTATTGTTTGCAACTCTTTGTTTCTGTGGAAACCTGATGGAAACTTAAAGAATTGTAAATCTATAATGAGTTTGCAAAGAGCAATTGTTTTCTTTAATCACCAGGAGTATACAGCTGGATTACACATAGCAGTTTCTCCAACAAACTTTCGGGATAAGGAGTTCGCTGGCTGCCTTCTTCTATCCTAGGAGAAATGGCATCGCCTGTCTGCCTCAGTTTTCAGCCTAAGACAGGGAGGGAGGATCCTGCTCGGGGCCACACCAATATGATACATACACGTGAACCAGCAGGCTGCCTCCTGCCCTACAAGGAGTGGTTGATCCACTTGAGCATTCATTCACGAATGAGCTGTCAGCCTGAGTCTCCTTCTTACGCCTCACTAATGCTTGCTCTGCCACTGTTATTTCAGTTCAAGTAGGACGATTATGATTTCAAGCTCTGTCTGAATTATACTATCCTGAGGGTTACCCTTTATCTGTGTAGACTCTTCTTTACAAAGCCCGTGTAGTGATACCCTGACAGCTCCTCATTAAACAAGTATGTGTGGCATCCTGCTTTGTTTACATAGAAATGACAATACCTCCTATCTTGGAGAAGCACCTTAGCGGGGAAAACGCTTGAATGGAATTATGATAGATGCATCCTTTTCAAAACAAACTGAAAATACCATAGAGATTGGTGTTAAACAACTTATATGTGCCAGAGTCCAAACTACTAAATAGAATTGGAGAAACAGAGGGCTGAAATGTGTGGATCTGCAGAGTAAATAATTTGCCAACATTCATATGGTATCTTTCTTAACACGAGAATCCTTAATTATGCAGAATCCACAGCTCTCAGCTGGGAAGTAGCTCACCACTCAGGAAAACACTAACAGCTCTTACGCAGTTGGCCTCAGAAAGGTGCTGAGCCAAAGTTCCACTACTTGACCTCTCTAGTCTCAATGGCCAAAATCTCCCAGGCCTTTGCTAAACTTGCCATCTCTTATTAATGACAATACTCTAGAGATGTGGGGGTGTCTTATTTTTAATTGAGAACTTGCAGAAACATGGCTTAACCCTATCCAAAAAAAAGACAATAGTAGCAAATTTGGGGAGAATGTACCCTCCCCTCCCCTATTTGACCAGCTCTGTGTATGAAATAAAGAAACAGCCAAACTCTGGAGATTCTAATTTTGGAGTTCCTGGAATTGACATCTCCCCAGAACACAAACCACATTAAGTCAGATCTACTCAAGCCCAGCCATGTGGAAGGCTCCTGCACTGTGTTGATTCCTGGGAAACTTCTGGTTAGGAACTCAACAACTGGTCTAAAAACATTTGCCTTCTAGCCTGTGGCATAGAAAATCGAAATTAAAACCAACCAACCAAACAACGTGGCGACAGGTTAAGGACACAGGGTTATAACACTGTGAAGAAGCAAAAAATCACCACCACCACCACCACCATCATCATCATCATCAGCAGCAGCAGCAGCAACAGCATAGTCACTATTAAGAAGCAACCCCGGATATCAGCACCAGTCCAGTTCCAAGGCAATACATAAACGCTGCAAGCCCATCTCCAGAGGTGGGGGTGAATCTGTACAACTGGTAACTAGAATCTGAGGAAAGCCAACTATCAATTTTTTACTGACGATGAATCAGACTAGGATGGAATGTTCAATAACTAAGTTGACATTGAGAATTCAGCTGGGGGGCGGGAAGGATGGTTAAAACTTGACCCTTTTGGAAATAGGATCAAATGGGTTAAACCACTGCGGCAGAATTAACAAGGGTGAGTTAGTATAGTTCAGAGCTGGCCACTCAGAAAAACATTCTCCCCGACGCCCCCCACCCTGCCAATTCTTCCAGGATGAGAAAGTCAATAGTCCTGCCCAAGTACTACTCTACTCAGCTGTCAGTTTAAGTGCAAGGTGAGGGCTGGTCAGCAAGCAGCCTAGGGTCCATCAAAGACACAGCTGCTGCTCTGGTTTGTGAGGCTGGGGCAGAGGGGGCAAGGGTTGCCTTGACAGGCCAACGATGGCTTGGACATGCTACTCACCCTGGCTAGACCCTCCTGCTAATTCTCCCCATATCTAAGGTTTCGGAAAGGAAGTAGTGAGAGGTTTAGGCTTTTAGATTTCATGCAAAGCCAGGGAACATTTCGGACTGTTAGATTTTTCTTCTCATGGTCTCCTTGCTGAGACTTGTGTAGCTTCAGATGATCGTAAGCAAAGCAGGTTCCAGAGAAAACACGTGAGCTGAGCAGTACACTGGGCTGAGCGCTTAGCCTAGTCAGACAGCCTGCATTGCCCACATCCAGGAAACACATGTGACACAGCATTCTGAAAGGGCCACATGCAAATGTGTGAGTATATATAAACATATAGGTAAGCAGGTGGATAGAGAGAGAGACTGGTTTCATTTGGTTAGGGTAGTACCCCTTTGATGAGTTTTTGGTTCAAAGGTATCAAATTTGATGTGAGCCTCCATGATTAAACACAAACAATTCACCCTTTAAAATTATGCAGGATTGGAATGGGCATTTTTGCCCAGCTAATAAGACATAGGGGTTCCTTCCCTACCACAATACATATATATATATATATATTTATATATATAGGTCCCACATCTGAATCTCTAGCTCCTGCCAAAGCAGCAGCAGTGGCTCGAGCAGCTGAGTTCGTGCCTCTTTCATGGGTGACCTGGACTTCACTCTCTCTTCCTGGCATCTGGCCTAGTCCAGCCCTAGCTTCATCCCAGATCCTGGCCTAGGCCTGGCCAGTGTGAGCACATGGGGAGTGAAAGAGCAGGTAAGACAGCTCTCTGCCTCTGACTCTACCACTCAAATACATTTTTAAAAAAGAAAGATTTTATTGTTATACAAAACAGTGGAGAAAAAAAGAGGGAGAGAAAGAATTTTCCATCCATTGGTTCACTCCCCAGATGGCTGCAATGACTGGGCCTGGGCCAGTAGTCAGGAGCTTTTCCTAGGTCTGTCACTGGAGTACAGGGGCCCAAGGACTTACACCAGCCTTTCCAGCTGTCCTGAGTGCATGAGGAGGAAGCTGGCCAGAAAGAAAAGAACTGGGTCTTGAACTGGCACTCACATGGCATGCTGACACTGCAGAAAGTGACTGCAGAAAGTGGCTTAACTGGCTGTGACAGTGTTTGCCTCCTCAAATACTTTTTTTAAAATTGAAATAAATAAAATTCTGAAGGGTGAAAATAGTTTATTATAGTTCTTTGAAATTACTGATCTGAATATATTACCAGATTCTGAACAAAGGAGACAAAATATTTGCCCAACTTTTGCTAGAATTATTTCAAATTTGCTTATGAAAAGAATGGTGTGACCTATGCCTTCTAATTTCCCATGCATCAAGATATTTTCTCAGCAAGTGTTGTCGGTGCCTCAGACATGGTGCTCAGACACCTGACTCTACAGACTACAATGTGTGATACACATGGTCAAGGCTGAGACACATTCCCATAGTTTTGTGTTATATTTTTAATAAAAACATAGACAGTTATGACAAAGTCATTAGTAACAGCTTATTCTTCCAAAACAATTAAAATCAGCCTTGCAAGAACAAGGTTTGCATCATTAACAAAAAGCAAATCATTCCAAGCATTCCCCCAGCAGAGGGCAGTGTTTGCTGATTCTCCAGCACAGGACAGTGGCGAATTTGCCTTTGATATACGCCCAAGGGAAACTCTAAAAATGATCCATTCAGTGCAAGATCAGGTTCTAGACCCTCTGCTACTGGGGAGTGAAAGGAGAGGTCAAGTAATGCCATTTCCTTTGGAATTCAGAGCACTGTGACACAAAGAGGGACATTTAGGATGCTAAAAAGAAAAGAGGCTGAGTGTTTCAGAAGAGCTGAGAACCTAGTATAAACTTGAGAAACATAAATTCTGAAAGTGTTCATGAAGTCCTGTAAGTTGTAGAGGTCTTGCTACTGTTGCTTTGTTTCTGCCATGGCTTTCTGGTTTGTTTTGCTCTCTTTGGAAGAGTACACTGCCGAGTAACTGAAGTCTTTCAGGCGTGGGTATCTGAAAAGCTAAACAGACTTGGCAAGGACATGGATACCAAGGAGTTATTATTCTCCCTCCCACTCTCCTGCTTCCCAAATCATGTCAATACTCAGTAAAAAAATGCTAATTCATATTCTAAGGATATTAAGAAGCAAATCAGAGCAAGGTTGAATGCCTCCCAGAGCTGCTGCTTACACAAAGGCCAACCCCTTCAAACCATGAATGAGACTCAGAATTATGCACTCCATCCTCTTGCCAAACTACAGCTTTGAAGTATCCACTGCCCGAGTTTTACAGAAAAATAAAACTTTTCAGGCAAGGTTTCAACACCGAAAATCTATCCCCATTCTTATACATCTGAAACTTTTTCTGACTCGAGTGGAATAATAGAGGAAAGCTGACTTGTGAAGCACTTTGCTGACTTTGTAACACCAATCTCATTAACTCTGGCCTTGTCCCCAGGACGCCCCTTCTCCAGCTTGAGGTCACAATCTTTCCTGCAGAAATGTGTCCTGGCAGTGCTTGTGGGGCTGCAGGAGCTGTCCACTGGCATCATTTACAAGTTCCTTTATGAAACCCCCACATGCTGGATTTTCTGCCCCCTTCTGAGTGACCAATTTGATTCTGTCTCCCAACTTATAGATAACCCTCCCCCCTTTTTTTTTACTGACAAGGTTGACCGAATTGCTCAGTGTCAAGAATTGTGCAAGAGTTTATGACATGGATAAATCTACAGATAGTCCCCTACTTATACAAGTTTGACATCCTGTGATATGTTTTTTTTTTTCTGTGATGATGCAAAAGTGACTGCGAGTTAATGATGAGTACTCAACCATTCATTCTATAATGTGCTCATTGGGTGCAGTTTCTGAATCACTACGTGAACTCTTCAACATTTTCTTACAAAACAGGATTTATATTAGATGATTTCACTGAACTCTAGGCTAGTAAGTGAGCACATTGCAGGTAGGCTGGGCTAAACTGTGCTGTTAAGTAGGTTAGGTGAATTGGATGAATTCACAACTTGTATTTCAGCCCAAGGTGGGATTATCAGAACGTAACTTCATTACATGCAAAGGAGCATCTGGACAAGTTCTGTCTTCTAAGATCACCATTCTCTGTTTCCTGCTGGCCTGTGGGCTGCTGAAATCTGTACGTGTACTCACACACCAAATACTTCGGTATGGGACAGGCATTTGATGTAGCCTTTCACAGACACCTGCATCTCAGGCTGGAGTGACTGGGTTCAAGTCCTGGCAGTTTCCTGGTAACGGGGGAGGCAGTAGGTGATAGCACAGTCCAAGTAATTGTGTTGCTGCCACCAATGAGAAACACCCGGATCTAGTTCCCAGCTCGGCCTGGCCTGGCTCAGCCTCGACTGTTATGGGCATTTGGTCTGTGAGTCAGTGGATGGAAGACCTCTGTCTCTCAAAATACATATGTGCATACACACAATTCTTCTTTCTTTTTTTTTTTTTTTCTGGGTGTCTTAGTAATGTTTTTTTTTTTTTATTGTTGCTTACATTATATTATGTAGTACAGTTTTATAGGCGCTGGGGATCCCCCCCACCCCTCCCATACCCCTCCCCCCATGGTGGATTCCTCCACCTTGTTGCATAACCATAGTTCAAGTTCAGTTGAGATTCATTGCTTGCAAACACATGCCTAGCATAAAGTTCAGCGTCTTATTGTCCAGATAAGTTCAGTGGCCTCTTGGGGAGACCTTCTATGGTCTGAAGATAGGTCTAACAGAGTAAAGATCCAGTCAGTTAAAAGCCCCAACAAGGCCTCAGTATCATTATACAACATTATGGAATTAATTGACATAGTATTGGGTAAACAATATGTTAAAAATAATGCAAGTTCCATTCTTCTTTCTTTTTAAGATTTTACTTATTTTCATTGGAAAGTCAGATATACAGAGAGGAGGATAGACAGAGAGGAAGATCTTCTGTCTGATGATTCACTCCCCAAGTGGCCACAACAGCTGGAGCTGCACTGAACTGAAGTCATGCCCTGGGCCCAGCATGATAGCGTAATGGTTAAGATCCTTGCCTTGAACATGCTGGGATCCCATATGGGCACTGGTTCTAATCCTGGCAGCCCTGCTTCCCATCCAGCTCCCTGCTTGTGGCCTGGGAAAGTAGTCGAGGACGGCCCAAAGCCTTGGGACCCTGTACCCTTGTGGGAGACCCAAAAGAGTGTCCTGGCTCCTGGCTTGGGGTTGGCTTAGCACTGGCCATTATGGCCACTTGGGGAGTGAATCAATGGACAGAATATCTTCCTCTCTGTCTCTCCTCCTCTCTGTACATCTGCCTTTCCAATAAAGTAAATAAATCCTTAAAAAAAAAAAAAAGAACTGGCACCTATACAGGATCTTGGCTTGCGGGCAAGGCGAGGATTTTGGCCACTAGGCTTTCATACATACGATTCTAAAAATACTTTTTTTGGAATCAGATAAAGTATCAAAAAATACATGTTAAAATTCTTCCTGTTCTATTTTTGAAGTTTACTTGTTTACTTTGTTTTTAGTTGAAAAGAATGGAAAAAGGCAACAGAAAAATAAAATGTTAATAAGAACTTTAGATAAAAACAACCAGCAAGGCTTCTTTTCGTTCTGCTAGTTAACAAGTGTGTATTGAGCTAGTGTCATTAGTGCAGTGTCAAATGTAATGAAGGACACTATTACAGTAGGGTGGGTTTCAACAGAGAGGGCAACAGGTAGTATAGGAAAGCAGAAATCTACTTCTGAACATGGAACTGAATTGAACCTGGTATGGAGTGAAGTGAGGAAGAGATTAGGAAATGCATTGTGAAGGCTGCAGAAGTCCAGAATGGCAGGACTATCTAAAAATCTCTATTTACATTAGGACACAGCAGGGAGATGGTACACAAAGTCTGAGAAAGAAATTGCCCGTGCTAAAAGAAATACAAGATGATTTTATATCCCCATATAAATATGTAATAGTAATTCACATATTATAGTTTATTACATAAAGGATCAGGTTATTAGTAACCTTGGGAGAACAGTGACCTGCTATACTAACACCCTCTACAAAATAGCATCCAAATCTCAAGATGCTGCTCATTGCTGAAGTTCTGGCTCCTGAGCTCTGCAGCCCAAGTCCCAAAGGCAAGGACAGTGGAACTAAGAGGAAGGAGGTTTGATTCCATTATAGTGTCTAAGAGGTGGCCCAAGGAGGAGGGCTGTGTGTCCCGGGGCCATGCCCTAGGAAGGCAGTGCTTGTGAGAGGACTGCTTATCTACACCTGAGTGAGGACCAGAAAATCTCTCTGCCTCCTAATCCACCACATGATTGTTACTCTGCACACACTTTATCACTGCCATTCTATGGCCTCTACAGACATTAGAGTCAATGGGGATGCCACCGGGGTTGTGGCATGACAGGTACAGCCACCACAGGTGACAGTGGCAACCCCATGGGCTCTGGTAAATGTCCCAACTACTCCATTTCCAACCCAGCTCCCTGCTAATGCTTCTAGGAAAGCAGCAGAGGATAGCTGGGGCCCAGATCCTTGGACCATCTTCTGCTGCATTCCGAAGCACAAGAGCAGGGAGCCAGGTCAGAAGCAGAGCCAGAGACTCCCCAGCACTCCACTATGGGCTACAGGAGTCACAAGTGGCAGCTGAACCTGCCAGGCCACAGTACCTACCCTGAGACACCCTTTCCTTCAGAGCCCAAGGCCATGTGTTAAAGCTTTAGATAAACTTTCCAAACACAGAGTTTCTAAACACAGAGTTTGTGGAATTTTATTTTCTAACCTTGTTTTCTATGTTGTATACTTTCTACTGGTCTGTCTTCAAGTCCACTGATTCTTCTGACATGTGGAAATCTGGTGGCAAGCACATATTTTTCAATTTTTAGGTTCATACAAGTCCAACTTGATCTGTTCCCAAGTGAAAAACTTAAAAATAAGGATTTCACTAATATTAGGTCTTTCTTCTGTATGTTGATGGCATTCCAATTTTCTCTCTGGTTTTGTACAACAGTGCCTTCTGGGCAATTTAAAAATATATATTTATTTTTTATTTTTATTGGAAAGCTGATCATATTTGCAGAGAGAAGGTGAAACAAAGAGAAAAATCTTTCATTCATTGGCTCACCCCCAAATGGCCACAATGGCTAGAGCTGAGCCAATCTGAAGCCAGAGCCAGGAGCCTCTTCTGTCTCCCATGTGGGTACAGGGTCCCAAGGCTTTGGGCCATCCTCTGCTGCCTTCCTAGGACACAGGCAGGGAGCTGCAGCAGAAATAGAACAGCTGGGACGGAAATCAGCACCCATGTGGGATCCCAGCACTTGCAAGGTGAGGATTTAGCAAGTAAGCCATCATGTTGGGCCCTGGGACAGTTAACTTTTAGATTTCATCCATTGCTTAGATATGTTTAGCAGGTGAGACAGTCAAATAATGGAAATAGATCTCTCTGGAGACTGTAGTTTTCTAAATATACTCTGTGATTCCTAACTCTGTCTTGACATAGAAACCAAGATCCTCAAAGCAGGAAGAGACCATGAAGGTTTCCTTCATGCCCCTGCATGCTTGATACATGCTTAAGAACCAGTAACTGCCCCCTCACCCATCTGAGCCCCAGTCATTCCTTAGAAATCCACAGCATTCTGGAACTTGTAAGTATCTGTGCCTCACATTCCAGGATCTAGGTAGTGGGCCACATTATCGCTTCCCAATTAAGACCATGTCAGAGTGGAGATTGCCTATTACCATCTTGTGACCCTCCCTGTCACAGTACCCAAATCACGCCACCCTATCAAGCATTCAATAGTTGATTGTTTAAGAGAGAAGGATCTTCCCCAGCCCAGAGGAGAAATATTTGCTGACCAACTGGAGCATGCTGGGCAAAGTTGCAACTTCACTTGGAGTGTACTGCTACATTAATGTTTTTTGGATTATCTGTGTGTGTGTGTGTGTTTTAATCTATTTGGAAGGCAGTTAAGAGAGAAAGGGGAAGAAAGAGAAAGAGAGAGAGAGATTCAATGTACTGATTTAAAACCAAATAGCCACAACAACCAGGAGACTGGAGCTGCATCGGGTCTCCCACTTGAGTGCAGGCACCCAGGAGCTTGAAAGCCATCCCCTACTAATTTCACAGGCACATCATAAGCAGAACAGATGAATTTTAAATTGGCACACATATGGGATATTGAACTTAGAGGTGGCAGCCTCATGTACTATCCTACAATGCAGCTCACCCCACCCTGCCATTAATCTTAAATCTGCTTGTTCCTGCTCTGAACCTAGAATGATCCTCTGTGGACCATGATAAGAAGTCCATGTTTCTCCGTTCAAGGATCCAGGGACCTAGATTGGAAAAAGAGCAGCCAGGACTCAAACTGATGCCTATATGGGATACCAGTGCCACAGACAGAGGCTCAACCTGCAATGTCAGAGCAGTGGCCCCTAGCCAAGGAGTATCTCAGTAAAGGTTGGAATTGATTTGTCCTTACTTTTCTATTATAGGCCTTATTCTACTCTGCTGTGCTATTTGGTATTGAAGTCATGTTACTTCCTCTACTAAACTGAATTTTTGGAAAGAAATTTTTTAGGTTTTTTTAATATCCCTCATAACATGGGTATACAGATAGCAAAGAATTTTAAGAAATAGTTTCTGACCACTAAATCAATATAATTTTCTTGGGAAGGAGAAATTATAAACTATATAATATACTATTAATAAAAGATGAAAAATTAATGTTTGACCCACAAAAATGTGGAAAACTTCAAATTCTAGTCATATTACAACTCATGTCTAGTTTTTTAATCAAAATATTTTTCCTGACTCAATAATATCCTTATCAAGCTATTTTTGTACATAGAATAGTATATTCTAACAATTTCCAAATTTATCCTCAAAATATATATCAAATAATGAAATATCTATTGGAATATAATTCATTGAAATTGAAAGCTATATGGTCATGTACTAATTATTGCTTTGAGTTAGCTGATTTAAGGAAAGGCACTTGAGAATCTATCAGATCAGGTACCCTACAATAGGAAACAAATATTTAAAAATTACAAAATCAGAACCTGGTATGATGGCTCAATTGGCTAACCCTCCTCTCACAAGCGTGGAAATTACATATAGATGACAGTTCATGTCTCAGCTGCTCCACTTCCCATTCAGATCCTTGCTTGTGGCCTGGGAAAGCAGTGAAGGATGGCCGAAAGCCTTGGGACCCTGCACCCACGTGGGAGACAAAGAGGAAGCTCCTGGCTCCTGGCTTTGGATTGGCTTAGCTCTGGTTATAATGGCCTTTTGGGGAGTTAACCAGCATACTAAAGATCTTTCTCTCTGTCCTTCTCTATAGATCTGCCTTTCCAATAAAATCTTTTTTTAAGATTATAAAATCAAAGAGTTACTTGATATAGTTATTCCTTGCTTAAGAGCAACCAAGCCAATTGCTAGGTAAGCCATCAACATTAAGACTATTCCAAAAACTCAGAAAAGCACTTTTAATGTTTTATAATCATTATCAACTGTTTGGCTTAGATTTTTTTTCTCTCTGCTCTGCTTTTCAATCCCTTTTTCATAGATGTCTTCTGTTTCTTTAGGACTCTCAAGCATTAATTACTATAAGCCATATGAGATAATTTACCTTGAATTCTATTACTTAAAACTTAATGATAACAAAAACTTTTTATCCACTCATCTTAATGTTTGTATGAGCAAGCAATGGCGTGTTCTCTCGGAAGACAGAATATTAAATATGATTTTACCACACTTTTTCCTAAGGTAGAAGTGATCTTACAATAAAGACTTGTATCTACTACAACTAGATGTAATTCTCAAAATAATTTTAGTCCTGAGTCAGAGAACACATTTAGAGTGTAGAATTCAGGATGAGTAGTGTGGCACAGTAAGTTAAGCCACTATTTATGACATTAACATCGCAAACCACAGTGCCAATTTGAGTCCCAGAGGCTTTGCTTCTAAGGCAACTTTCTGCCAATCTGCCTGGGAACGCAGTGGATGATGGCCAAGTAATTCAGTCGCTGCCAGCCACACAGAAGACCCAGATGGAACTCCTGGCTCAGCCCTGATTGCTTCTGGCATTTGGGGAGTGAACCAGCCCATGAAAGACTTTCCTCTTTCTACCCTCCCACCCCAGCCTTATAATTCTCCTCCTCTCCTTCCTCTTTTCCCCTCTTCATCTTCCCTTTCTCTGTTGTTCTGCCCCTGAAATAAATAAATACATCTTAAAGAAAGAAAGGAAGTAACTCTGAGCACACTTACTTCATACGTTCTCTGTTCTCTTTTCTTCAT